>NW_028230443.1:16403999-17734100 GCF_043228905.1 Azolla caroliniana
GCGCATACCCGCTATTGCTGGGGCGGCCATGGTTGAAAACGACACATATCAAACAGAATTGGCGGAAAAATATAATTACCTTCCGGCGAGGAAAAGCCAAGGTACGGGTACCAACACAGCCAAGGACGAGCACTGGCAAGGAATGTACACCGTTGTATGCAAAATGCGTCAACATGCTAGAAGGGTTAGCGGACGAAGAAGAAGCTCAGTACCTGTAGGAAAACCCGAAGATCATACCCCTCTTCGAAATTGACATTGCTGAAGCAGTAACACCATACTTACCGCAACTGGAAGAGGCTGAAGCAGAACCGGATAAAGACGCAATCCGGGAGTTACGGCAAGCACAGGAAGCGTTGGAACGGGAAATGGCCGTTTCACAGCGCGTAAAAGCGTCGCAACTGGAAGAGGTGAACCTAGGCACCACGGACAAAGCAAAACCGGTGCACATCGCCAAGGAGATGAAGTCCGAAGACAAAACGGCGATGATCACACTTCTCACGGAATTTCGTGATGTGTTCGCCTGGTCATACGAAGACATGCGAGGACTCGACCCTCAATTATACCAGCATCAGGTGCACTTGAGCAAGGACGCAAAACTAGTGGCACAAAGACGGTACCAGATGAATCCCAATTATGCCGCCAAAGTAAAGGAGGAAATCGACAAACTACTAAGAGTTGGATTTATCCGTCCGGTAAAGAAAGCGACATGGCTGAGCCCGATCGTAGTCGTACCGAAGAAGAACGGAAAAATTCGAGTTTGCGTGGACTACCGGAAACTCAATGCGGCTACGGTAACGGATACGTTTCTACTTCCGTTCACAGATGGAGTGTTGGATGCCGTCGCCGGCCATGAGGTCTATAGCTTCCTAAACGGATTCAGCGGGTATAATCAGATCCGGATGCACCCCGACAACCAAGAGAAAACGGTATTCGTCACCGAATGGGGGGTGTTTGTGGCCGTGGTGATGATGTTCGGACTCAAAACGGCACCGGCAACATTTCAACGAATCATCATGGAAATCTTTGGTGAATATATACCGGCTTTTATGCAGGTTTTCCTTGACGATTTCGCCGTCTATAGCCGGGAGGAGGACCATTTTCAGCACCTCCATCTTTGTCTAGAAAAGTGTAGAGCGTATCGGCTAAGCTTGAATCCGGCAAAGTGTGTATTTGGCGTGTCCAGTGGAACTTTATTAGGACATATTGTGAGCCAGGAAGGTATTGCAGTCGACCCGGACAAAGTGAAAGCCATATTAGAAGCACCGGCGCCGGCAACGGCAAAGGCATTAAGCCGGTTCTTAGGCCAGATCCGGTGGCACAGCTGGATGCTCCGATACTTAGCCGACCTGGCTACACCGTTGCATGCCGCCGTACATCGGACACCATTCCAGTGGACCGACACCGAGGATAGAGCGTATAGGGCCCTCAAGGTACTATTGTCGCAGGCACCGGTAGTACAACCTCCGGATTGGAGTAAAGAATTTTACGTGTTCGTAGACGCCTCCGACATAGCAATCGAAAGCGTACTTATGCAGCTTACGGAGCCAAAATGGTACCGGCCAGTGTACTATGCTAGCCGAAAGCTATCCCAAGCAGAACGAAACTACTCTACCACGGAACGGGAAGCTCTAGGGATGATCTACAGTGTGACAAAGTTTCGGCATTATTTATTGGGAAGGAAGTTTTCCTTCCATGTAGATCATTCGACACTCCTTTACCTGGTGTCCAAAGCGTCACTCACCGGCAAATTGGCCCGGTGGACCTTATTGTTACAGGAGTTCGACTTTGAAATATTCCACCGACCCGGTATACAGCATGCCGTGGCGGATTACTTAAGCCGATTGGAGTCCGGAGAGACGGGTGACGGAGTAACAGATGAGTTTCCAGATGCGGAGCTGTTTCAAATCACTACGGAGACGGCAGCAGATGAGACGGTGGCCCAGGAAGACAAGTGGCTCACAAATATGCACCAGTTTCTGAGCACAGGACTGCCTCCGGAAGAGTTGAACCGGGACGAACGGAAACGCCTGGCGGTGCAAAGGCGACATTTCTGCTTACTACAAGACACATTGTACCACAAGGGCGCGGACGACATATGGAGACGGGCGGTGCGCAACGATGAAAAGGAACTGATATTGAGGGAAGCCCACTGCGGAGTTGCCGGAGGTCACTATGCCGGAGATGCGACGGCCAGGAAAATATGGCAAAGTGGCCTATGGTGGCCAACGACACTAAGAGATGTGGTACGATACGCAAAAGAATGTGACCTATGCCAGAGAATGGGCCAGCCAACGGAGCAGGCTCGTATGCCACACCAGCCGGTACTACCACTCGAGCCATTCCAGAAGTGGGGGCTGGACTTTGTAGGACCCTTCAAGCCATCGACAATGAGAACAGGTAATCGGTACGTCATCGTTGCTAGGGATTATTGCACGAAATGGGTGGAGGCCAAAGCATTAAGGGATAACACCGCTGCGTCAACGGCGAAGTTTCTATATGAGTACATCTGGTGCCGTTACGGATGCCCAATTGAATTAATAAGCGACCAAGGGGGCACTTTCTCGGCCAAGTAGTGGAAAGCCTGACGACATTCTATGCTGTTGTCCACAAACGGAGCACACCTTACTATCCACAGGCGAACGGTTTAGCGGAATCAACGAACAAGACGCTCCAGAATATCCTCCGAAAGATCGTCAACGAAAACCGGACGGATTGGGACACAAAGCTACATAGCGCGCTTTGGGCATACCGGACGGCATACAAAACGAGCATCCGAACAACACCGTTCCGGTTAGTGTTCGGACTAGAGGCGGTCATGCCGGTAGAATTCCAAGTACCCAGCTTACGGATCCAGCTACGGGAACGGCTGAACGAGAAGGAGTCGGAGGCAATACGGTTGACAACGCTGTGTGAGCTCGAGGAACAATGACTGGCTAGCATCCTGCATTTAGAATTGGAGCAACGGCGACGGAAAGCATTTGTCGACCGGCACAGGAAATGTAACGAAAAAATGTTCGCAATCGGCAAACCGGTGTTAGTATTTCAAACCCGGATGGGCAAGATGCCGGGTAAACTACGGTTTAGATGGACTGGACCGTATTGGCTAACACGGGAGTATAATGGGTCCTACCAGTTAGGGACACTTGCCGGCGAAGTGCTAGGCAAATGGGTCAACGGATTCCGGTTGAAGCCATATAGAGGACCAATGCCTAAGAACCCATTTGAGCAAAGGACCGACACCAGTGAGGGAAACGGCAACCACCAAGACGGCAGAGAAGGCGAGCCGGTAACTGGGGAGAATGAGGCCGGTAAGGGTCCGAGAGGACCAACGGACAAGTGACGTCACACTAAATTAAATTATAATTATAGAGAGAAAAAAAATTAAAAATAAATAAAAATAAAAATAAAAATATAAAACAATCATGCAAAAGCGAGGAATGAATGGATGAAAGAGCGAGGAGCGAAAAGGTACGTAGTGGGCATTTAAAGCCCCACCATAGGACATAATGCTATTTTAGTACACGACATGCACACACTCGAAAAAGGCGCCAGAATGCACAAACAAAAACCACTGCACATAGAGACCCTTTACTTTCGCGAACCCAGGAGCACAGAAGCACCAA
Source organism: Azolla caroliniana (assembly GCF_043228905.1). Taxonomy (NCBI): domain Eukaryota; kingdom Viridiplantae; phylum Streptophyta; class Polypodiopsida; order Salviniales; family Salviniaceae; genus Azolla; species Azolla caroliniana. The sequence goes on from NW_028230443.1 coordinate 16,407,623, forward strand.
GACGCTGCAAGATCATCAGACGAGAACCTGCGCACAGAGAACCCCCGCCTTCTGAACTCTCTCTCTCTCAACCTCACTCTCATCACCATCCAACCTCGCCACCGCAATCCGACCTCGACACAGAAATGGACCCGCAAACGTTGTCGGAAGCTGCCAAGACATGGCTAAAGCAACACGGGCTAGAGGGCTTCTTGATGATGATGGAAGTACCGCCACACAAAGAAGCCGACAAAGTGATCAAAGAAATCGACACAGAGGTCATAACGGCAGAGGCGATTCGAGCGTTAACAGGCCTTTCGGAGGGAGGCATACTCACGATCGACAATCCAACCCCGGAGCAACTCATCAGGTATTTTGGTGAGTATTCTCTAGCCAGCAAGGGCTACCGGACACAGGGCGGCGGAGACATGCTATTTCGCGAGATTGCTCGTGTGCTCCACGAGTATGGCCACGTGTACCCTAGACCCCTTGTCATGCTGCAGAACCGGGTAGGGATGATAATTGCCACCTATGAAGGGATCAAGGTGGATTGGCCCGTATTGATCGTAGACGGGTTATGTGCGGCCATCGAGATCGTCAGAGGCAAAGACGGCAAAGAAGGCTGAGACGGACGAAGGATATGGCACGCCGTAACACAGTGGCTCACCTTGCTTGTGCCACCCGTCCAGCCCGTCCGGCCCAAGAAGCGAGGAAGAGTGGCGGACGGCACCCCAAAGACGGCTTCCAAACGACAATAGCTGTTGGCCTCTAAGGCCACTAAGGGAAAGGCGGCGGATGCAGAACAAGCGGCAGCAAGAAGCGGCAGCCGGAAGCGCCCAACGGAGGCGTAGGAGGAACCACCGGCACGGCCCGTAAAGGTTACACTCCGCCGACCAGTGAATAGAGAAGCGGACCCCTTGGCGGCAAAACTCAATGTCGGGGCTTAGGAAGAGGAAATAGAGGAGGAGCCTACGGAGCACCTCCAGCGACGGTTGTCGGCAAGGACCGTTGAGGCAGCAGGGAAACGTTCGGAACCTTAGACGGAGGGAACACCGGCTCCCCATACTGAGACTCCCACGCCAAGGAAGGAACCGGAACCGGTGCGCATGGCACCGGAAACAGAAGCCCCGGCGCCACCGACAACACCGGCAAGTCCCATCCCGCCAGAGCCGGAAAGGTCAATGCAGCCTCCCTCGGTCAGCTAAGAAGAAGCGCAAGGGGAACCAGGACAGTAGGGTGGTCCACGGGCAGAAACAGAACTGCAACTCGGCGCAACCAGGCGGGACCACCCCTCTACAAGTGAGCCCATCTGTCAAACCTTCGTGCAAGCACAACAAGGCACCGGTAGCCTGTGGCTCCGGTGGATAGGTGAACAGATAGCCGGAGTAGTGGGGTATATTGAGGCGGAAGAAAGAGCGCAAAGCGAACGGTTGCTCGTCACAACCGAACAACTAGAGACGGCCCGGTCCAGAATCCGGTGCCTTGAAAAAGACTTGGATCAGGTCACGACAGAGATGGCCAAAATGGCCTTAACGGCAACACAGATCCAATCACCGGTGACTCCGGTAAGTGTACAGAATAAAGAAACGGAACGACTTGTATATAGCAATAAGACCCCGGCAACGGAAACCGTTCCGGCGAGAGATGCGGCGCAAGCCCAAGAGCTTGCGGAATTGAGAGATGAACTTGCCGCACAAGAAACGCTAAGGAGTCATGAACGAGAATTGAAGATAGCGGCCGAAGCCGAATTATAGAAGACTGCTGAGAACCTCCGCCGAGTAGAGGAGAGCCTCCGGAAAGGCCATCAAGTGTATGACCGGCTAAAGGAGGAGAAAGACAAAGTGCTGCAGGAAAAGGACAAGCTGCGGAAAACGGCGGAAACAGAGATTGAACGGCTAAAGGAAGAGCTCCGCCAGCAGAAGGACCGCGAGGACCGGGCCCGTCGCTAGATCAACGCACGGCTCAAGCAAAAGACAGATGATTTTGAGTACCTGCACCGGGACTACAAACAGCTGGAAATGGAGCATAAAGAACAGATGGCCGAGCTCTAGCAGGTAGTTGATCGGGCCGTGACGGCGATCGCCGACGAACATGCGGAAAATACAAGACGCTTGGACGAGGCGGAGAAGGTCCGGATGGAGCTCCAGAGGCAGCAACAGGAAGACAAAGAGAGAGCGTCAACAGTATTGGAGAAATTACAAAGCGCATATCAAAGGCAATTGACGCATTACAAGGCGCAGGCAGAGGACAACGTCAAAATCATCAAACAACTGAAGGAGGAACGACAAGCGGCGGAAACCAAATCGCAATTGGGAACGAGCTGGATTCAGTCCATCCTCCGGGCATGGCTGAATTAGAAAAAACACTTGATTGATAAAAGCTCCGTAAAATGGTGGACAAAGTGGGCACAAAACGCGGCGGAACTCCAGTTGCTATGGGCAGATGTGGCAAACCGGCGGAAGGAAGGAGATGATTGTTATACGTTGACTTCCGAGGACTTCACCGCCATACGGGACGAGCTGGCCGACGACTTCCAAGTCCTAGCAGATGAACAGCTGGCACAGGTTAGGCAGCTTGTAGCTCAGCTAGACGATGATAGGCTGGACTCTCAAATCCAGTTTGAAAGCTACGAGCGGTCCCGGGTTCGGGAAGAAAAAGCACGGGAAGCGGCAACGGTTAACCTTAGTGATGAGGAACCGTCGCCGGCTGAGGGCCAGCCGGGAACCAGTCAACCGGAGACCACTACGACGCAGGGAGCAACGACGGAGACGCCAGTGTCAGAGCAACAAACGGAGGAGCAGCCGCAACAGCCACCAACGGACCCGCCGCAGTAGACATCAACAGAGCAGCAGCAACAACAACAACAACCACTTCCAGAAGAACCATTGGAGCCTCTCGAACAAAGCATTCTGGACATTTTGGACGAACAATAGCAAGGGTCGGTTGTGGATTCGACGTACAAGGTACTGTCCCACGGGCGTGCCATGTGTTACCGGCCGTCAAAGGAGTCCAGAGTGGGAAACGGAGAGTTATTTAAGTAGTAGGAATGTGGTTGTAATTAAGCTATGAGTGTGGACGAACGGACCGGAAACGGTATGCCGTTCCGGATCCGGACCGATCCCGAACAGGTGCGGATGGCACCGTTTTGTAATACAGACCGGAAACCTATTTAAAGGCCCGGATACAATGTAATCAATAGCGGTTAATTAATGAAAGCTTAAGCGTTGTTATCTCTCTGTGTTAATTGCCGTTCTGTCTTAATTGTTAGATCTTACGCGTGTGTTATGAAAGACGATCATAATAAGTAACTTAATTTAGTAGGATTAAGCGTTGAGGCAGATCCGGTTGCCGTAACACCCTTTGGGGAAGTGTCTTCCGTAGACACCCTGTGTTAGGCCATTGTCCGGCCCTAAGAGTTAACAAGTGCCTCATGATATAATCCAGGCAGAGATGGGAGCATTATTCCAATCAGTGATCTATATCTAATGGCTTTGAGAGGTCCCTAAACAAATGTTCTCAAGATTGACACTTACGTCAACAAAACAACTTGCTGAACATGGAGACACTCCTTGCTTGTATGTTGAAATGGGACAATGGTTTGAGTCACATGGCATAAGCATAAATGCACTTCCCTTGTTCCAATATAGCTTGGATTTCCCCATCTAAACATGACCAAAGTGGAAAAGAATAGAGTGATCCGAACCGATAAAATGGAGCAACCCCAAAATACCACTTGGTAGGAAGATGAGCCACTATAAGAGACACTTTTTACACACATCAGAGGATGGGTTTATCATCAAGCCCTTGTCATCAACAGATAAGGCACGTTTTACACACATCGACAGATGGATTCATCATCAAGACCTTGTCATCAACAATCCGGATTTTTCCGAATCGGCGTGCTTCTTCCAGCACTTGCTTTCCCTGTGGCCCTTTTTACCATAGTACTAGCATTCTGTGTCGGCCTTTGCTTGCCGGCCTTCGGCGCCGCCTTGATTCCCCTTGCTTGTGGAGGGTCCGGAACGGCTGTCGGCACGTTCTCTGTGCCTTTGGTCCTGCTCTTGCCGGCCGCTACCATTGTGAGCCGATCCGCCTCCGTGTACAACATCCAGCTGTCAGTGGGTGCACTTGTTGACACATCAACGTGGTTCTCCTCTACAAGGAGTATTGATTGTAAGTCAAAAAATGACAACGTATTCTCCCTTGTACATACTACCATTCGGAACACTCAGAACTTAGACGTTAGGCCCCCAAGACAGATCTGCACCATCTCATCTTCCTCTACAGTGACGTTGATAGAGGCAAGTGAGTCACAGATCTCTTTGATTCGGGCCGTGTAATCGGCTACCGAGATGTCCTTCTATCTGATATTGCTCAACTCCTGTCGGAGTTGCAGCTTCCGGGCCGTAGTGCTTGCCACAAAAACCTTTTTTAGGTTTCCTCAAGCTTCTTTTGGCGTCTTGGCATCTCAGACATGGCTCAATAGCTGGTCTCCGACACTGGACGCAAAGCAGTACATCATTATGCTTGCCGCTTGTTCCCACACTGGGAAGTCCTTGTGTGCCGCATCAAGTGCTGTGTCGTTAGCTCCGTCGACATAGTTCCAGTAACCATGCCCAAGCAAGTACTAGTGCACCTTGTATAACCAAGATGCATAGTTGGATCTGTCGAGCTTCTCCACCGGGAGCGAGCTAGCCATTCCTTTGTCCATCACTTCTCTCTCTGTTCTTACCGGGTCTTATGGTTTTTCTCCAGATGCTAATGTCGGCTGCAGAGGTTCTCAACCCTCGCGCTCTGATACCATGTAAAAACAAAGGTGCGGATGCGTTAGACGACTGGCTTAGCCGGATAACAACAGAGAGAGAGAGAGAGAGAGATTAACACACAGAACGTACACAGGAGAGACAGAGAAAGAGCAGAACAACTTAAATCTATTATCAACAACTCTGTAAAATTCTCTGTACATACAACGTGCTCAACAACACTATTTATACAAGTCCTAAGAGGACTAACAGAAGTACGGTGTACTTCAAAGCTCACACGAGCGTTTCACACTAACTACGAGACATTCACTACCTAGTAGTCTAAGCTGCCACTAGGCTTCCAGTTACTGCTGGATCTAGCTAACCGGCTCCTCAGCTCACCGGATCACTTGCTCACCGGCTCACCGGCTCACCGATCCAGCTCATCCTTCCGGATGCCGATCCGGCTCAGGCTTATTCAATCGATCCGGATCCGGTTGAGCTTGCCGCTCAACATGACCGCCCCAATACTCCTTCACCCCGACTCAACGAAGCCATTCATAGTGGAAACAGATGCATCAAACTTTGCTATCGGCGCTATCCTCTCATTACCCGACAATGATGGGGTACACCATCCAGAGTAGCTTACTATCCCTCTGTACTTCCCAAGCGGCAACCCGCTCGACTACCGCCCATTGAGTTGGAGTCCGAATATGAGTATGAAGTTGAAGAAATCCTCGACTCCAAGCTTCTATGTCGAAAAATCTGTTATTTGGTATGTTGGAAAGGATACCTGATTTCTGAAGCTACTTGAGAACCTCACCACCATTTGACGAATGCGGCTGAGGTAGTGATTTCCATCTTTGTTATCCACACAAGCCCGCGCCGCCTAGAAGTCGGCGCTAAACAAGGTGGATAATGTCACGTACATGACAATGATCATGTCAAGATTCAAACTCGTGACCTCTTGTGTTATAATCAAGTGTTATGGGTTAACCACCATGTCCAATATACAATCATTGTTCTTTGGAGCTTTAAGTTAGCATCATGAGCATAATTGCACTATTGTATTATTCACACTTGGCACATGCATGCGTACATACATGCTCTAGTGTATCACATGCTTGTCAATCGTGTCTTTGTAGCGCTTTTAGGCTTGTCGATCACATCCTTGTAGTATCCTTGTAGCTCTGATTCTTCTGTTCTTAACACTTCCAGGGATAAACACTTGCTTTTGGATAATAAATGGAATCCATGTCTGAGAGATAGCCATACAAACCCCACCACGGACTTTCGTGTTGCTTAGTATGGGGGACCAAAATATGTCCTAGTTTCCAGATAGAATAGAACCATAACGAGAAGTTCTAAAAGTATTTAAATGATGTTATTGTATTAAAAGAAAATCTAGGGATCCACCCACTACACATTTATTAATTTCTTGATGGAGATGATGTTTGTATTGTGTGTATAAGGAGCCCCTTAACCCTTGAGCATTCCATGACATCACTCACATTTAAGGAAACTTAGGTTGTTGTGACACCATTTTCATGTTTTTCGTTAATAGCTCCAGATTCACCTCATTGCCATCTTGCTCATTACTTATCAAACATGATAAAGGTATCATATCACGTACCATTCTATAATGATGATGAGCTTTAGCCAATACTTGCCCTTCCAATAACCCATTCTCATGAATATAAGTATATCCACAATTTGGAATGATCTTAGAATCTAAGGAGACAACCACCTTTCTCCGCCCCATCACATTAGACACCGGCAAAAGTTGCATAGTTGTTGTCTCAAGTTCCCTTAACATTACTTCCCCAAAGTTGTCACAATTAACATATTTTGGGAAATGTAGTGTTTGATGTATAACAGTCAACCGAACATTCGCTGCCACCCACGTTTGTTTATCATATCCACAAAAAGGAAAGGAAAATCCTACAAGAGATTGTATAGACTTGAAAAGAACATGAACACGTATTGATGCATCACCATTATCAACCATGTCTCCCAAATATTTCAATATTTCAAACCCATATGTTGCATTCCATCTAGTGACTACAAAATCAAAAGTATTTTCTACTTGAGAGTTTATTGGGATTGTGAGAATGAAGTTCACATTTAACCCTCTCAAGCTAGACGATCGTTTTATAGATCTGTGTAATGGCCGAGATGAATTAAGCAAATTCAATTTTTGTTTACTTGATACATTTGTTGTTTTACTTTGAGTGGGCATAACAAGGGTATTGACTGATTCAGTCTCTTCTCCACTTGGAATAAATTGTTAGAAACATTACTAATTTGGCATATTTGAACATCATTTTGAGACAAAGAGTTGTCTAATTCATGTAAGGCATCATAACAACCTACACTTACATGAGCACCCTTAGATTCTATGCTCTTGTTAGGTATTGAATGTCGCTTTTCAATTGGTCTCCACATCTCATCCTTGGAGAGTTGAAATTTTTTCCCCTTATCATCCTTGGAGTGTTGGAGATTTTTCCCTTTCTCAGTTTCCTCAACTAGATGTGATTGTTGACTCTTATCTAGGTTAACATCGTTGACATTTGTATGAGCATTAATTGTACCATTCTGGGGTTCGAATCCCTTCTTCTTTTTTAGGCAATCTTTCAGTACATGCCCTTTCTATTTGCAATAAAAACATTGTCCAAGCATACCCGACATACTCCAAATTTTGCATGAACATCGAATTCGTGATGAGTGATTGTAAAAGTACATGAGTAGGTAAATTTTCCATTGAGGGAACTAATATTCTAATTGATGGGTATCCTTTTAGCTTCGTTTCTAATGCCTCCTCACGAGGAGGAAGAACTATGTAGATTCTTGTTGTAATTGATGGGAGTACAACCATGTATTCCTTAGGATTCTCGGGAAAACCACGGAAATCGAGGTCAAACGATGCCTTGAATTCAGCATTCTGACGGGATCAAAGCTCAGTTTCCACGACACAAAACAAGCAATTGCAGTCCTAATATTAATCATATTAAAGCATTCAACATTATCGCTATGGACTCAGCCATATCCAATTCCAAATGATAAAAGGCATGCCCAAGGAATTGAACATCAACTCTTTTTCTAATCCGATGATGAAAAGCCACTGAAGGAGATTTCTCAAATCTCCTCTATTCGGCCTTAAGCATATAACCCTACACACTATTGAATAGGAGTGCAGGCGACTTACCTCTCGTTTAAGCATAACTTCTTCCTCTGACATAAAGACAACAATGGTAGCTGATTGTGGAGGAGTTGTCGGTGGCGCTGCATCAAAGTTCCCCTAGTATAACATTGTCGTGAAGAATTTCGGCCAGAGGCGGAAACCGGGAAACATTGGCTACATCGGCGGGGTGCTGCGTGTGTACACACCCGTGTACATTTAGTGTGAATATCGAGGGCGCCTTTATGGCGCCGAAGAGTAGTCAAGTCGGGGACAGACGATCCCATGTAAGTCGGGATTGTCCCACATTGTAACGCATCCCCTTCCTTGTTCTATAAAAGGAAGGGAACACCCATTGTGTAAGGGTTGCCCATTTTGCATTAGAGGGTATACCGTTAGGTTTAGAGTTAGGTTCTTCTTCGTCTCCTTCTGCGTGTTTCGCTTAGGGTTTGCTTGGTTCGGCCTCTTGTGCGAGACCCCGCTCGGCGCGACGAGCTGAGAGCTCCCCGACAACGGCTTGACAGCAGACGACTACTGTAACCTACGTCAGTCCGGCTCGACGCCGGGAATGTATTCTTCCCTTTATATATATATATATATATATATATATATATATATATATATATATATTTGTCTGTGTATATTCGCGTCGTTGTTGGCGTCGAGTGCTTACCCTTTCTTGTGTTTTCTGTACATAAGGCGTGAGTCGGGTTGTGCGTGTGTGCGTGTGCGTGTGCGTGAGTCGGTGTTAAGCACTCTCTCTCTCTCTCTCTCACTCTCTCTCTCTCCCTTCAGTTGCTTCCGGTGTGTCTCTGGGATGCCCAGATACAGTGAAGCACGACTTCCTACGCTCCATCACTCTCTAGTCCATGACCCCCGTGGTCCCGCCTTTCTCCACGCACACGCGTAACAACGCGACATCTTTGGTGAACTCGACGTGAAAGGCGGCAAGGGAGGATGGAGTCGGAAGACGACGACCTTGCGGAGATGGTGGCCGAAGTGGTGTTGGAGTCGGCACGAGTGGTGATGAGGCGAGAAGCGGCGCAACAGGCGGTTGAGCGAGTGGTCGAAAGAGTCGGCCGTTTCAACGGGGACAAGGTCCCATCTTACTTGGAAGCCTACAACGCGGAAATGGAGGAGCATGGCGTAGACGAGGCGTTGAGACTGGAGTTTTTCTGCCGGGTCGTAGCTGTCCGGATGCATGCGGAAGTGAAGGAGCTCCGTGAGGCTCATAGTTCGTGGGAGGCCTTCGAAGAGGCGCTCCTGAAGGCATACGGAGGATGGCGGAAGAGCCGGGGACGACACGACTTTGACCAGTGGGTAGCATCGGCAAAGACCCACCGGGATGCGACGAAGGCATTCCGGGAGTTTGAGCGATGACTTGCTCGGCTCCCAGAGCGGGAACAAGGTTTTGTGGGGGCGGACAAAGTCCTTTTGTTCGTCAGGTCGATCGACCGAGCGGAACGGTAAGCCATCGGGATTGAGCTCGAAGACGATGATGGAGCGAATGGGCTTACGGAGGACTAGTCGAAGGTCAGAAGGGTGTGCCAAAGGCTAGACAACGAGCGAGCCGAGAAGGCTAAGAGGAAGGTACGCGACGGCGTGCCATCACAACGGGAAGAGGCCGAACGGGAAAGGGAGTTGGCAAGGAACGGCGTTGGGGCCAGGATTGCGGAGGTGTACGCAGCGCTCAAAGCGATGCTCGAGGAATAGGGAGGATCGAGGCCAAAAGCTGAGACCGAGGAGACGGACTTGTCCCACGCGACGGCGGAAGATCGGTACGACGATACCACGGGAGAGGGTGCGGAACGAAACGCCCTCTCGACTTGCAGAGATAGAACGGCCAAGGACGAGGCCGAGATACCGATCGCGGAATCGGAACGTTGGGACCAGTGGTTTCGGGCATGTCAGCCCGAGATCCAGTTCATTGGAGAAGCAAGCCCAGACGGGGCTTGCGCGATCAGTAAGAAAATGACCGCCGACCACGAAGAGTCGGTGGCTACAGACAAGGGCGTAAAACGGACGGGCGATTCTTTGTGTCTTCCCACACTTGCTCCCGAGACGATGGCAGTCGGGCCCGAAGTGCCCACGTGAGTCCCAAGTGGAGGAAGGCGGCGGCGAAAGGCCAAGAATCACCGACGAGACGATACGGGGAAGGAGCGGACGAAAGCCCACGGACCCTATTCCGGAGAACTCGGCAATTGGGCCCATATGCCCATGTAAGACTGAGGAGATGGATGGCGGTACCGAGGAGTCCTGGCACGATGCCAACATAGACGGATGGGAAACGGCCTGCGAGGAGGCCGAGGACGGACACGGCACGAGGGGATCAGCATTCCGATTCGTATGGAGCAGAATCCAGTCGTGGATCGTTCGATCGGGGCCGGATTCGGCATAAAGGTGCCGATACGAAAGGGGGTGCGGGACGAGCCGCCCTCTTTTACATGGGGAGAAAGACCGACCGGGCGAAGGTCGAGATTAGGAACGAGGATGAAAGCCGGTCCTATGTGTTGGGATTTCGGTCCCTCCGGATGGGATGTCCGGAGATGAATGACGGCAAGCCCGGAGGCTGTTACGGAACCGTATGATGAAGAGTACCCGGCATGAAGCCGGATGAAGAGTACCCGGTTACGGAGCCGGATGCTGAAGACCCCGGTTACGGAGCCGGATGCTGAAGACCCCGGTTACGGAGCCGGATGACGTATGTACCCGGAGAGAGATCCGGATGCGGGGACATATTTGTGAATATGTTTGCTAAGGGCCCTTGAGGCTATATTTGTAAATAGCCCGAAAGTCATACGTGTATAAATATGACTTAGGGCAAACAGTTTATGTTGTTGCTCATTTTTCTGTTTTCACTTAGAGGGAGTGAAGAGAGCAGCCAGAGAGAGAGGGAGAGAGAGAGAGACGAAGAGGTCGTTGCCTCTGTGTATTGCCGCCGCCTGTGGCGAAGACAGTGAGCACAAGGTTGTTGCCTTGTAGCTTCACCATTGTACATCCCTGTTCATAGTGATGGTTGGAGTCTGAGAACTCCCGTGGTTTTTCCCATTTAGGGTTTTCCACGTAAAATATTCTGTGTACTCTCTCTTTCTATTGTCTCGTGCATTCTGTATTTCCTGTTTTCAAGTGTTGATCCTATTCCTCGGTTGTGGCCGAGCACTGTTTTTTCACTATGGGATTCCTTACACCGATCCGGCTGCCGGCCCGAGTGCCGGCGTAAGTCCTATACGAGAGATTGGTGGCAACAGGAGAACGAGACTCGGAAATCCGGAGAAGGACGATCGGACTTGGACGAGAACCGGGCGGAGCGGACTCCCGGATGACCATTCCGGGAGGGAGGAAGAGAGCAGGCCTACGAAGAGGCCGAGGACACGGTACATCGGTACCACGAGAGAGGGTGCGGAGTAAACCGCCCTCTCGGCATGCGGAAAAGGACGACCCGAGACAGGGTCGGGAATACAAATCGGCGGCCTACGGAGGATCCTTCACACCGGTTCTAGAGACTTCGGCAGTCGGCAACGCGGTCGACATAAGACCAAGATACTGACGGTGGTGGCGGGGTGACGAAGGCTATGGGCGTAAGGAAGTCCGGTCCTACGGGATCCCCACACCAACCAGAGACTCCGGCTGTTCGGCCAACGTGGCAACGTAAGACCGAGGGAGAAGGAAGGTGACGGCGAGAAACGGGACCGGACTACGCGGAAGACACGAGGAGAGTCCGGGAGGGACTCAAACAAAGTCACCCGAGTTTCGGCAAGCATAGAAACGGAGTCCGGTCCTATGGGACCCTCACACCGATCCGGAGACTCCGGCTGTTCGGCCAACGTGGCAACGTAAGACCGAGGGAGAAGGACGGTGGCGGCAGGGAACAGGACCCGACGACACAAGGGAGGTGCCGGGAATGAGGTGACCAAGTGCCTAGTGGACTGCACAAGGTCGGAGTCAGGGAATGGCAAGAGAGGCCGGAGGAGGATCCTCCACACTCGCTTCGTAGATCTCGATGGCTCCGTTGAAGTAGCGAAGACTGACACGGCAAGCCCGGGGTGACAAGCTGGTGGGGGCGAGGGGACGACGGCAAGCGGAAGACTCAGGACTTATCATGGCAACACGAAGACGAGAAGGGCCAAGCGGGCTACTACGGGGTGTTCCTCAGATGCAAAGGACACCGGTATGAGGGTAAACGACAATGCACGATCTGGCCAAAAAGGGGGCCGACGAGGCGTGCAATAATCCGGACTGCGACAAGGGCGGTGCCAAACAACGGGTGAGGGAACATGGCACACGGAGGTGCCGAAGCGGAAAGGCGAGCGCGGAGATAGGTTGCGCGGTTCGGAGGTAGCGCGGGGAAGGGACCCTCCACAACGTTCCGGAGACCATGGCGGTTCGAGCCGACGCGGCGACGTAAGACCATGGAGAAGGAAGGTGGCGGCGAGAGGACGAGGGCAACGTGAAACGACATGGGACGACAATCAGGACGACGCGAATGATCAACGGAGGCCAAGCGGGCCAGTACGGGCATGCCTCGAACGAGGGCCAACGGAAGTACGAGTACTACGAAGATCGCGGCAGAGGACCCATCGGCGGGTCGAACGAGCCTACGGGGAGGCGTGCGCGAAGGAAGACTCGGAGCCGACGAATCAAACCGGCAGCGAGCCGAGATGCGGATCACGGGAGACCAATTTCTCGCCGGCCGAAATCTCTCACCCTTCAACCAGATTTGGCACATACCGGTGGACGTGCAGTTAGGTGGGGGCGGATGTCGTGAAGAATTTCGGCCAGAGGCGGAAACCGGGAAACATTGGCTACATCGACGGGGTGCTGCGTGTATACGCACCCATGTACATTTAGTGTGAATATCGAGGGCGCCTTTATGGCGCCGAAGAGTAGTCAAGTCGGGGACAGACGATCCCATGTATGTCGGGATTGTCCCACATTGTAACGCATCCCCTTCCTTGTTCTATAAAAGGAAGGGAACGCCCATTGTGTAAGGGTTGCCCATTTTGCATTAGAGGGTATACCGTTAGGTTTAGAGTTAGGTTCTTCTTCGTCTCCTTCTACGTGTTTCGCTTAGGGTTTGCTTGGTTCAGCCTCTTGTGCGAGACCCCGCTCGGCGCGACGAGCTGAGAGCTCCTCGACGGCGGCTTGACAGCAGACGACTACTGTAACCTACGTCAGTCCGGCTCGACGCCGGGAATGTATTCTTCCCTTTATATATATATATATATATATATTTGTCTGTGTATATTCGCGTAGTTGTTGGCGTCGGGTGCTTACCCTTTCCTGCGTTTTATGTACATAAGGCGTGAGTCGGGTTGTGCGTGTGTGCATGTGCGTGTGCGTGAGTCGGTGTTAAGCACTCTCTCTCTCTCACACACACACTCTCTCTCCCTTCGGTTGCTTCCGGTGTGTCTCTGGGATGCCCAGATACAGTGAAGCACGACTTCCTACGCTCCATCACTCTCTAGTCCATGACCCCCGTGGTCCCGCCTTTCTCCACGAACGCGCGTAACAACGCGACAACGTGTCAGCCATCTTCTATGTCGTCTACTACAACGTTCGTTGTGTTATTCTCTTATATGTATTGTAAATTGGTATTAGTATGGTTGTTCCCACTACCAATTACATAACGAGGTTATTGAGTGGTGGAGTGTTGATACTATCTATCCTTTCGAGATGGGAACCCATGGAAGAGTGCAACATATCAAGGGAAGCTTGACGGTAGGTCAACATTTTTGTAACAACCATTTATAACTAATGAAAGGATATTTTCAGGGAAAATAAAAAATTGTATCAATATGTATGTATATGTATTGTACACATAGATTGACATATTCACTTTCATGGGGTTTCCCATTCAAATGTAAACGAATACGTTGTCGTGAAGATTTTCGGCAACAGTGTGAAAATCACGTGGAAAGGAGAAAATCGAGAAGGGTTCACTTTCATGCTTCTCTCATTGTTTCTTTTCTCAATGAGTTATCCCACATATATATGCAACTAATATGACTCTCTTTATATATATACCAACTTATCTCAATATATATGACTGTGTATGTTCGTTTGAAATTTTATTTGACCGAATCTCGTTTCGTATTTTTTCGGTCAATTTCAACCAACTGACCCTTGTTTCGACTTTCTGATCGATTTCCGCAGCCGACTCCCATTTCGGTTTATTTCGACCCACTAACTCTTGTTTCGGCTCTCTGAATGATTTCGACAGCCGACTCTCATTTCGGCTTTTCGAATGATTACATGCATTGTATGCATGTCTTGCACCCTCACATGCATCATATGCATGGGGGCATCTATAAAAGAGTGGAGGAAAAAGAAAAGGGGAATGGATCAAGCAAGCTATGTACTGAATCAAGAAAATAATAATAAAAAATCTAGTTATCCTTTTGGTGATGTATCTTGTCTCTCAAAATTTGAAGTCAAGGGTTCAAACTCTCACTCTCAATCTGTCTTTGAATTAGAATCTACGTCTTTCAATCTCTCTCTCTCTCTCTCTCTCTCTCTCTCTCTCTCTCTTCAATACTTTCTCGCTAAAGCTACAAGAAACATTGAATCCTTCCGGTCTAGGACCCCGGTGGTCCCGCTTCATTTCGCGAACACGCGAGATTTTCCTCGACAACGTATACGAATGCATGGTCAAGTATTCGTTTAACAAAAAAACAAAAAAGAGAGTACATGAACTCCCTCCTTAAAAAGAGTACATGAATTCCCTCCTTAGAAAGAGTACATGCATTCCCTCCTTTATAGTTTTCTAGGATATAAAAAAAGGAACTTAGACAATAAAAGGGAACAATAAAGGAGGGACTTGACACTAATAATTTTTTATAATAAATATAAAAGTATTTGTTTTATTTTTAATAAATAAATAAATAAAATAAAGGTTTATTAATTCCTCACTTTTTCTTCTCCCAAAATTTATGGATATTTTTATCTGACATTAAAAATGGGACTTCACAGTGCACACCATAGTACGTAAAATTCATGTTCGTTTTCCTATGTTGGAAATGAACACGAATGATATTAAAATATTCGTGTGTTTTTTTCCTTTTTTTTGTTTTTTTTGTTTTTTCCCTCTTTTTCCCCCTTTCCCCCCTTTTTCTCTGCACATCAATGTAACGTTACGCTCTCCTCTCCTCTCCCACCTAGCCTCGAACGATCTATTGCTTCAATGATCTGCATACCAACGAGATTCAGGTATATTTAGGGTTAATAATAGGGTTTAAAGTTGTTTAAACTTTAGGTCATAGTATGTACTATGTAGTATGTCTTATGTAGTATAGAAATTTTTGTAATTTTTTTGTAAGTTTTGTAATTGTTTTGTAATTTCTCCAAAATTTCTGAAATCTCTTTGTAATTTCTATCATTTCTGTAATTTTTTTATAAATTTTGAAATTTCTATATCATTTCTTTGTGATTTCTGTAATTTTTCTTTTATTTATTTTATAATTTCTGTAATTATTCAATAAAGCTTGTAATTGCTTTAATTTGTAAAAGTATGGTATTTATCATTCTTCGAGGGTGTTTAGCATTCTCGGACACGAATGCACAAATGGTACGTATGGTTCATACTATGGTGCACACTAATCATACTTCTATAATAAATATAAAAATATTTGTTTTTTCTAATTAATTAATTAATTAAAGGCTCATAAACTATCCCCTTTTTTAGTTGACACGATAAAGGAAAGTTAATACTAATCATATTTTTATAATCTATTAATGAATGATTGTTCTTTGTTTAGTGAATTAAATTTATTTATTTATTTTAAATTAATTAATTAATTTTTTGTATATTTATTTTGCAAAACGAATAGTTTTATAATATTCTTAAGGTCATTTCGTATTCTCGAATATTGCGAATATCACGCATGTGTCAATCTATGACTGTACGTTATGTATGTATGTATGTATGCGTATTGTATGTTATGTATGATATATGTATGCATTTGTGTTGTATCTTACTAGGACCAAATGGTCGAAACAAGGAGTGCATAAGGATAGGCACACGACGGTTAGAGGGTGGTTACGCTAAACAAGAGAAAGTAGGCAACATACACTAATGAGAGAGAGAGAGAGAGAGAGATGTTTTTATTAAAAGAGGATGGTGGTCTTATGCAAACTAGTTTCGTTCCATAGTGGAGCTCTTCAGTGCAAAGACCATTACAACAAGAGAATGGGATTAATAACGGGGTGGGGAGGAAGAGGAAGTGAGAGAAAAGGAGTGTGGTGGATTTGATTTGTGTAGTAGATGAGATAGAATAGGAGGTAGTGATGAGAGAGAGAGAGAGAGAGAGACAAAGAAAGAAAGATATATTAACGTCTTCTAAGGCCAAATTTGGCCCATGAGACAAATGGTTTACAACAAAAACTGAGATATTTACCCATTCATCGAAAGTAAAAAATAAAAATAAAAATAGAGTTTTAAGTTAAATAGTTCTAGTAAAATAAAATAACATGTTCTGAAATGAAAATGATGTTATACTAGGCCTAATTTCATTTCTATCCAAGTCTCTCGAAGAGGAGTGGGAGGGTTTAGGGTTTTGATGTGGATGTGGCCCGTGGCCCCAATGTAAGAGAGAGAGAGAGAGAGAGAGAGAGAGAGAGAGATGTGTGTATGAATGTGCTAGGGAGTGAGAGAATGTGCTAGGGAGTGAGAGAGGGGGAATGAGTGTAATAATGATGATGATGGGTGTAGAGTGAGGGGAGTTCTTAATGTGGTGAAAAAAAAGGGGGTTTAGGATGGTGGTACAATATTAAGTGGGGTATGTGAGTGTTTTTTTTTAAAACTTCGTTTTAAGTAGGGGATTTGGGTGGATTGTTTGAAAATTTAGTCTTGAGTGGGGGATTTGGGTGGATTGTTTCAAAACTTCGTCTTAAGTGGGGGATTCGGGTGGACTTTTTGAAAACTTAGTCTTAACTAGGAGGGCATGTATGGACTTAGATTTTGTCCAACATATAAAGGGACGTGAGATGCTAGCAAGCTCAAGATCTAGCACAAAGTCATTATAGAGATTTTTTAGAAAACTATGAATGCCTAATTTTGGGGTATTTTTGGTGTATCTAAGTTTAAAGATTGTGGGGTTACGGGATGTAATAGTTTTGGGTTGATAAAGGAGTGTTTTTCTAAGATTAAAGGGTATTTTCCTATAGCTTTTTAGTATGAGGGAAGGGGGGGTAGCCACGGTTAACTAGTCTATTGAAAAAGAGTTTTTTCATTTGGTAGAAACCTAATGGGGTGCTTTCTCTAATGAGATATCTCCTTACTTCATTAGTGATAAAGTGTTGTTTTGTATGGGGAGGATGATCCGATAAGAAAGGCAAGTATTGGTATGAATTGAGAGGTTTTTGAAAACAATTAAATGAAAAAGATGAGTTTTCAATGTTGATCCATATGTCTAAAAAGGGTAGCCCAGAGGGAGAAGTTTGAATAGTAAGTTTGATGGAGTTATTTGTGTGTAAAGGGTAAAAGTCAAGATATTCTAAAATATGAGATTTGGTGCTTGTCCAAACCCCAAATGCATCATCAATATAGCGGGTGAAGTAGAAGAGATGGGGGGGGGGGGGGGTGATGGTTGTAAGTTTTCAAGATATACTAAAAAGAGGCAGGCATATACAACTGAAAAGTTGTTGCCTATAGCCATATCTTTTATTTGTTGGTAGACTACGTCGTCGAAAGTGAGATAGTGATAATCTAAAACAAGGGCACTAAGGGTATTATTAGATGAGATTAGTTTTTGAAGGGGCAAAGTGGGGGATCATTAGACTACGTAAGAATTGGAGTCCTATCTTAGGGGGGATACTAGGATAGAGAGATTCAACGTCAAATGTGAATAAGAAACTATTAGATGGTTGGTGTAAGTTTTCTAGTGATTGGATTAGTGTGTGGGAGTCTTTGAGATATTGTGGTTGGAGGAGGATTGGTAGAAGTTGGTAGTGTAACCACTTCGATGTTTGTTCAAATAAGTATGAGTTGTTATATGAACAAATGGGTCGAAAACCCATAGGGGTTTTCTGTAATTTAGGGAGGAAGTAGAGGTTGGATACTTGATATCCTTTTTTGGGTTTATGGATGATGAAATTGGCTTCAGTTAGGGAAAGTGTACCTAAGTGTTTTGTTATTATGTTATCGAGGCGGTATAGTAACTCTTCCAAGGGGAAGTGGTTGACTCTCTTATAGGTGGTAGAATTTGAGAGGTGTTCTATGGCTTTGGTGTAGTATGTGTCTTTATCCAAAACACATACACCCATATTTGTATTGGCTAGGAGGATGATAATGTATTTGTTGTTTTGGAGGCTTTTAAGGGCCCTAGAGAGGTGGTATGAGATTCCAGTGTTTTTGGGTGTAGTGTTGTGTACTATTTGGTTAAGGATGTGTTGTTGTTTTTCTATGATGGAGACTAGGGGTGGATATTCTATGGGTGGCATCCAACTAGGGTTAGGTAGTTTGAAAGGGCTGAGAGGAAGTGAAATTGTATCTCTAAAAAACTTCTTAGCTTGAGTGATCTACAGAGGTGGGTGAATTCTTTTAGGATATTGTCGGGGGAGGGAGGTGGGGACGTACTTCAGGCCTAGGCTGAGCAATTGCGTTTCATTTTTAGTGAGGCTATGTTTAGAGAGGTTTTGGATTTTACTAAGAATTACTTGTGTACTAGTAAAAGGTTTCCAAAAGTTGGTTCTAGGTTTTTTATTTCGAGATTTGGGGTGTGGAAGGAAGGGAAATAGTTTCTGTTTACTACCAAACCACATACACGTGTCTTGGATGGAGGGGGATCTATTAAGTAGGTAGAATAAATGCTTACTAGGGTATATGGCATGTCTAAACCGTTTGTTAACGCGTTTAGCACACTTGGCTAACCGCTTTTTGGTCTACTAGTTTGTGGGTCTCCTAGTGGTTTTGGGGGAGACAAGGTTTTGATGTATTTTTATAGTGTTTATAATTTTTATGTGAGGGAGTGTTAGAATAAAAATGGGGGGTTTTTGTGCTAGGAAGAAAGGGGAGGGGGGTTGATTGTAATATGGAGAATGTGTGGGGGGGATATGAGTGGAATAAGGAGGATGTGTTGGGGGGGAATGATAAGTATAATGGGAGTGATGTGGGTGAATTAAAGGGGTAGGAGTAGGGTAAGGATTTGAAAAACGTTGGGGAAGGGCATTATGAAAATTAGATGATAATAGGGGAGGGGTAGAGTGATAATGAGAAGAAATTTGTGGGGGGTTTGAACGAAATTCTTCAAAATAAGGGGGGCGGTTAGAGTAAGAATTAGATAAAAAAGGGGAGGTGGTATCTATGTAATATTTAGAAAGTAAAAAGGGGGTAGGAGGAGGAGGATGGGGGAATGAGTGAGAGAAAGAGAGAGGAGGGAAGGAGAAGGAAGAGGGGGGAGTTGTTTGTACAAAGAGGCTGCGTGGGGAAGATTAGGGTTACGTAGGTGAGAGACATTGTGTTCTTCATAATATATGTGTGGGGTTGGGAGGAGAGGCGGCATGTATCCATGCCGATTGCCTTGTGCAAGCCTGTGCATCACGCTATGGGGGGGTTTTAGAGCTATAGGCCGGTTGTCATACACAGTCCCAAGGCTTACATCGGAGGGGTAGAACGGATATGTATGATGGTTTTCGTTTCCAGAGATGTGGTCGTTACCATGTCGAAGATGGAGCGGTGGCCAGGCCTGTAATTGTGGATGATGTTGGTCGTGGCAGAGTTCGTTGTTACTTACATCGAAGGGGGATAATGGGTATGTATGATGGTTTCCGTTTCTAGAGATGTGGTCGTTACGAGGTCAAAGATGGAGTGGCGGCCCCACCTGTAATCATAGTATGAACCATACATGCATTCGCATTCGCGTAAGAAAAACACCCTCAAAGAATGATAAATACCATACATTTGGATTAACTATTTATTATGAGGAAAATAAGCCTAAAAAATGGAAAAAACACAAAAAACACAAGAATGTTTGAATAACATTCGCATTCGTTTTCCAACGTAGGAAAATGAATGTTATGCTAGACGAACATGAATTTTACGTACTATGCCTGTAATTGTGGATGATGTTGGTCGTGGCAGAGTTCGTTGTTAGTGGGTGGCTGGTTCCTGTCAAATGTTGGTGGCGGGCATGATATGTATGGTGCTGAAATATGTGAATTCCACACATATAGTGGATGGTGTCCGGCGCTGACTATGGTAAAAGGATGTGAGGGAAGTTTATTTGGTTTATAAAGTGTGATCCCCGAGCCAAATGGCGGATGAAGTTCTTACTAACTTCATTTGTGGTTATGTTGCAGGTAAATTGGGGGAGGGAGTGATGGTTGGTTGGTCACAATAAAAAGGGACTTAGACAATAAAATGGGAACATTAAAAGAGGGACTTGACACTAATAAATTTTTATAATAAATATAAAAGTATTTGTTTTATTTTTAATAAATAAATAAAATAAAATAAAGGTTCATTAATTCCTCAATTTTTCTTCTCCCAAAATTTATGGATATTTTTATCTGACATTAAAAATGGGACTTCACAATGCACACTAATCATATTACTATAATAAATATAAAAATATTTGTTTAATTAATTAATTAATTAAATTTAATTAAGGTTCCTAAACTCTCCCCTTTTTTATTTGACACTATAAAAGAGAGTTAATACTAATCATATTTTTATAATCTATTAATGAATTATTGTTCTTGGTTTAGTGAAGTAAATTTATTTATTTATTTAAAATTAATTAATTAATTTTTTGTATATTTATTTTGCAAAATGAATGGTTTTATAATATTGTGAAGTGCTCTGAATAATAGAATAACAAAATAATCCCTTTCTATTAAGTTAGAGTTACATCTTATAAGCATGTAGCGTGGCGGGTGATTTCCAACTCCAATCGGTTATGGGTAGCTGCCCTAATTATGGGGAGTTGGCCAAGCCCTAATTTAGGTGTGGTCAATGTGACCCTGGTTAGGTGGGGCCTTGGTTAAGGTTCGTAGTAATACCACAATTCCCCCTTGTAAAAAAAGAAGTTATTGTACGATCGGAGCGAGGCGGGGCGTGCGCGGCGGTTCTAGGCGGAGGGACGACATGGGCGTCGGTGTGGGCGGTGGTAGCTGATGGAAGGGCTTCATGCGCGACGGAGTAGGCAGGTAGTGCTGCGTATCTGCGTTTGAACTTCGACGGGACCGATCCATTGGTGCATGAGCGACTCGTTCATGTCGTGATGACGGATGGGGAAATAGACGAGGACTTTGTTGTCGACGTGGTATTGATGGTCAGCGCGGCCTGCGTCGTGTTGGTGTTTTTGGCGGACCTGTGCTTGGTGGAGGTTGTTCGCAATGGCTTTGCGGAGGAGGGGTTGGAGTTATTGCAGGTGGGACCACCAGGACACTACGTCTGAGTGGAGTGGTGTGGTCGGTTGTGGGACTGCCGCTTTAGTGGGTAAGTGCATGTCTTTGACGTAGAGGGCTCGGAAGGGGCTAATGTGGGTGGAGGCTTGCACAGTTGTGTTGTAGGCATCTGTAATGAAGGGCAAGATACGATCCCAGGTCGAGTGTAGAGGATTGATGTAGGCTGAGATTTCCTGCTTTAAGGTTTGGTTTGGGCGCTTCGTCAATCCATTCGTCTAGGGGTGGTAGGGTGACGTAAATAATTGTTCGATTCTTAATTGTGCAAAAATGAGACGTAGGCGCTCGTTGTTGAATTGGGGTCCCCGATCAAACAAGATTTGGAGTGGGCAGCTGTGGGGAAAGATAATTTTCTCTAGTTGTTTGGTGGCGATGGTCATAGCCTTCGCATATGGGATAGCAGTTGGATTGGCCCAACGTGTCAAGTACTCGGTTATTACGAGAAGGAACTTGTTCCTTTCTTGTGACTCGGGGAAGGGGCCCAAAATGTCCCATCCGACGATTTCAAATGTAGGTTGAACCTGTATCGGATGTAAGAGGCCTTGAGCCACTTGAGGTGATTTGATGGCCTGACATGACTTGCATGCTTTGATGTAGGAGGCGACCTCATGCCGTAGCCTCGGCCAGTAGAAGCTGCAACAGATTTTGTCTAGCACCTTGTAGAAACCCAAGTGGCCGGACAAGAGGTGC
This sequence comes from Azolla caroliniana, assembly GCF_043228905.1. Taxonomy (NCBI): domain Eukaryota; kingdom Viridiplantae; phylum Streptophyta; class Polypodiopsida; order Salviniales; family Salviniaceae; genus Azolla; species Azolla caroliniana. The sequence goes on from NW_028230443.1 coordinate 16,429,613, forward strand.
TCGTGGAAAAAACGAAGGTAAGACAAGCACAATTGCTAATGCACATAGACTCGGGGTTCCTTGCCTTTCTGGCAAAAAAGCAAGATATTATCCCGGATCATGAATTGCTTGGTGAGGAATGATGTGGGCTCGGCTCATAGGCGGTGGTAGATGTCTTGGATCTTTTTGTCGTGTTGTTGCATGCTCGCCATCTGGGATGAGGATACAGGGAAATCGGTTGTGGAGGAGGCGACCTGGTTAACCTGAAGTGATATGCGAAATAATCCATTGGAGACGATGTTCTAGGGATCGCAACAATACTACAGAGTGAACGTGTAATCCTGCAGTGCCAAAGCCCAACAGAGTAACCAACCTGATGGGTGAGCCTTTCGTATGAGGGAGAGTAATGGTTGATAGTCGGTTTCGATTGATGTGTGTGATTCATGCAGGTAAGGGTGGAAATGGTGGAATGCCCAGATGATTGCAAGTAGCTCTTTTTTGGTTGTCGAGTAATTCTTCTCAGCTTTGGTAAGTGACCAACTTATGTAGGCAATCGGGTTTAGTTGGTCGTTGTCATCGATTTGTAGCAGGACCGTGTCGAGGCCGATGTTGGAGGCATCCGTCTGCAGATGGAAAGGCTTCGTGAAGTTAGGGTGTGCCAATATGTTAGAGGCTTGGAGTGTTCGCTTGAGCTGTAGGAAGCTGGATTCGCAAGCGTTGGTCCATAGAAAAGATGCGTCTTTTTGCAAGAGTTTGCATAGTGGGGGTTGACAGGCTGGCTAGCTGTGGGATGAAGTGGAGAGAGAGCGTGAGGAGGTCGAGGAAACGTTGAAGCTGCTTGACTGTGGTGGGGCATGGGAATTTTTGGATTGCTTGCGTCTTCTCAGGGTCCATTTGTATTCCAACGGAGGAGATGACATACCTGAGGAAGAGGAGGTGCGTACTACCCCAACGACACTTCTTCCATTGCAATTGCAATCGATAGCGCTGAACACAAGTTAGGATCTCTTGAAGGACTTGGAGGTGTTCCGCCCAAGTGCTTGTATGTATCAGAATATCGTCTAGATAGACAATGACAACATGACGGGTGATGAGATCGTCAAAGATGGCATTCGCCATTCGCATGCTCCTGACGTCGGATAGGCCAAAGGGCATCTGTGTGAACTGAAAGATGCCTTTCTTGGTGTGGAATGCAGTTTTGTGGGCGTCTTCGGGGTTCATGGGGATTTGCCAGTATCCCGAGGCCAAATCAAGGGAGGAGAAGTACTTTGATTTGCCGAGTTGGTCGAGGAGGTCGTCGATACAAGGGAGAGGATACCGGACATGGGTAATGACGTGGTTCAGTTGTTGGAAGTCAACATAGAAACAGTAAGATCTGTCCCTTTTCTTTACCATGTGTGACTCCGAGAACCACTCGCTCTTGGAGGGTGTGAAGATTCCTTGTTGCAACATAGTTTTGACGGTATTGTCGATGCGCTGGTGGTTGAGAGGGGGGTTGCTATGTTACGGGCATGACCATATAATATCCCGTGGCGAGAATTTACCATAGTATTCTATACATATGGATAAAGTGTGAGGGTTAAACGAGAGTGTAAAGAAGGGGAGGATTACTTTTAATGCTCAGGATTGAGACAACCCGTTAGGCCAAGTGTGAACTTGCCTGGGGGCTTAGGTTTGGCTATAAATATGATACCTAGCTACCGTCATTTGACACATTATCGACTATGTTGGGACTCTGACATTGTGGTGGGTCAACTCTTGTAGCGAGCACACTAGCACTAGGTACGACTCGATGCCACGACAGTGGTATGGGACGCCGATCGAGGCTTGAGTCCATCTCGATCCCTTCGCTCGGGGGTGGTCGGGTGGATCAACACCCTTCTTTCTCTCTCTCTCCTTTCTTATTTTATATAAATTATATCCTTGTCTCATGCCTACATTAGTAGCTACGCTCTAACAACACTGATGGGGCGGGCGTTTCCTATAGGGATAGTGTGGTGGATCGGAAAACAAATCGAGGGAGGTTGTGTAGGTGGTGTAGACAGCGAGGGAAAGGTAGATAGGAGCCGTCAGATGTCGTGGAGACGCTCTGTCGTTGATACCAGGCATTATGCGTTGTTGATGTGGGTGTATCTCGTAGGTTGGTGAAGAGCGCGATTGGAAGGTGATTTGGGAGGATTAGCTGCTGCGAGGAGAAATCGAGACGAGCCCGGCTATTGAGAAACCAATCGCAACCGAGAGCGATTGGGAACAGTTGTCATGGGAGGACGTAGAAACAGTGTTGGATCTGGGCAGAACTGATGGTGAGCATGCACGTGACTTGTGTATGTGAGTGGTACAACCATTGCTAGTCACCGAAGAGGATTTTAATGGGTGGTGCGTGGCTCGTGGGAAGTTGCAGTTGGGCTACCAAGTCTGCATTGATGGAAGAGATGTTGCTACTGGAGTTGCGGAGCACTTCTTGGTTCGTGTGCTGGAGGCAAGCGATCATGGTACATACTGGAGAAGTTGATGACGTGGAGGCGTAGATGTGCGGGGGAGGCTCTCCCTGCGAGCGAAGGGTGTTGATCCACCCGGTAGCTTAGAGCCTGCAGTGACACCGGATGAGGATGTAGTTGTTGAAGTAGAAACATTTGGGGCGTCCTTGTTTTTCTCGTTCGAGTAAGGCACGCTTGGTGCGTAATTGCGCATTCTTGACGTTGATGTCCATAGGAGTGGTGGCTGGCGTAGTGTTTACATGATCGTGACGGAGATTACCTGGTGTGTGCAGGTTGTGTGTGTTTACGGCTTCGATATGTTGGGCGGTGAGGATGGCTTCGTGTAGTGGCTTCGGGCCTTAATCGTGTACTCGGCGACGGAGGTCGTGCTGGATGTGCGGCGAGAAGAATAACAACTTCATGTCTTTTGACATGTTGGGGTCAGCCCACCGTAGGATCCACACAAACTGAACCACGAATTGGATGATGGGTTCGCGTGGTTGTTGGGTGATTGACCCGAGTTCTTATAGGGCCGTTTGACGGGAGTCCTTATGTGCGAAATTCCGAATCATGGCTGCCCGTAACAAGTCCCAATCGTTGCGTGTCTGCTCGGGTTGCTGCACATGTTGTTGCAATATTCTCGAGGAGTGTCTTCATTTCCATTGCCTTCTCGGGGTGTGGTCATTGGTGGTAACTAGCCACCATGTCGAAATGATTTGGCCAAGAGAGGATGTCCTCTGATGGTAGGCCAGAAAATGGTTTTGGGCGAACTTGGGGGTCCAGGTGATTCTGTTGTGGCTCAGATCGTGCTGAGAGAAATGATAACATGGCTTGGTTAGTGTGGTTAACCTGTAAAATAATGCTAGACATTGCATGAACCAGTTGGTCGATTGGCGATGAGTGCTGGTGTTCTTGAGTGCGGTTGTAGGAATTCTGGATTCATGGAGTTTGTGTTGTTGTTGTTGTTGTTGTTGTTGTTGTCGTGCTGCATCATGGCGTGTGTTGTTGGGGTCGCGAGTTGGGGCTGCTCTGCTCGTCTTCGCCACCAAGATGTGAAGTGCTCTGAATAATAGAATAATCTTGTCCTATTAAGTTGGAGTTACATCTTATAGGCATGTAGCGTGGAGGGTGATTTCCTGCTCCAATTGGTTATGGGTAGTTGCCCTAATTATGGGGAGTTGGCCGAGCCCTAATTTAGGTGTGGTCAATGTGACCTTGGTTAGGTGGGGCATTGGTTAAGGTCATTTCATATCACGCATGTGCCAATCTATGATTCTACGTTATGTATGTATGTATATGTATTGTATGTTATGTATGATATATGTATGTATGTATGCATATGTGTTGTATGTTATGTATTGTATCAATATGTTATATATTGTATCGGTATGTTATAGTATGTTATATATGTATACAGTATGTATATGCATTGTATGTTATGTATGTATGGATGTATATGTATTGTATGTTATGTATGATATATGTATGTATGGATGTATATGTATTGTATGTTATGTATGATATATGTATGTATGTATGCATATGTGTTGTATGTATGCATATGTGTTGTATGTTATGTATTGTATGTTATGTATGTATGGATGTATGTATGTATATGTATGGCCATGGCTCGCGGCGGGCATCTCTGTGTGCAGAAAAAGTCGTCCCATTTTTGGTTCCGCTACCCGCGAATCCGTGGGGGCAATGGCATCTTCGTTATTGCTGCCATCGCCATCGCCATGGCCATGGCCATGGCCATCTTCTTCTTCCGTCTCCTTCTGTTCTTCCTTTCTATTCTCGTCGATCCTATATCCGCTGAAAGCTTCCGCCATCGCTCCCAACTATTCCCCCTTTCAGCCCAAGCTTCCGTTAAAGCTTTCTTTGGCGCGTCGAGCAAGCCTCTCCCAGGACGACTACAGTAACGGGAGCTATTTACAGAATATCCCTACCATCACTTCCACTTCCACCACAATGCCTCTTCTTGACGGTTCCAGTATGCCTTCTTCTTCATCATCATCCGATCCATCAGATTTTACCTCTCTTTCTTGCAGACTCATCGATAAGTCTCACAAGAAGAGCGTTTGCCTCTTTTACTGCAGTGAAACTGAAGAACTTGCGCTTCGAATTGCAGCAGAATCGGATACCATAGAGCTCAAGTTCATCAATTGGGGGTAAAATTGTATTATCTTTCTCAAATTATATTTTTCTGTGTAAAGAACTATTGATTGCACAAAGTTTTCTTCATGACGTAAGTGTCAATTTCTGGGTTTAGGTCGAGAATTCTGTGTTTTTTAGCACAATTCTGTGTTTAATCTTTGTAATAAAGTTGTCGATTCTAGAAGCGTTCATTTCCTTTTGACTCCAAAGATTTAAATGGTCAGTTTCAGTGTCTCATTTTAGCATAAAATCTGCTTTTCTCATCTTGTAGGTATTTTTTGTAAAGAAAACACGTTTCTTTCCTTTGTGCTCCAACAATTCTTGCTCCGTAAAGTCTATGTTTTAGTTTCTTGAATTAGATCAAGAATTCTCTTTTTTAGCATAAGGAACTGCTTTTCTCGTGTTTTACATAAGATAAATAAACGTCCATTGTTTCCACAAACTTTTCTTTCCTTTATATTCCTCCATAAATGATTAATAAAAAAACATGCAGGATGTGTTCTTAGGACAGATTCTGATTTTGTTATGTTGTATTTAAGCTATTTATTAACTCCATGAACATTTCTTTTCTTTGTTCCCCAAGGAATTCACGTTTCATAAATGATAAATGTCAGTTTCCGCTGTTCTTAGATAATCTTTTTCTTTTCAAATTGTTCACCCCTATTTCCCCTAAACTTGCGCAGATCATTTCCTGATGGCTTTCCAAATTTGTTCATCCACAATGCACATGGTATCAGAAGCCAGCATGTCGCATTCTTGGCTTCCTTTAGCTCCCCATCAGTCATCTTTGAGCAGCTCTCTGTAATTTATGCACTGCCGAGAATGTTTGTGGCATCTTTCACCTTAGTTCTCCCTTTCTTCCCGACTGGGACCTTGGAGCGAATGGAAGATGAAGGAGACATTGCCACTGCTTTTACTCTTGCAAGGATCCTCTCCAACATTCCAATATCCAGAGGAGGTCCCACGAGCCTAGTTATCTTTGACATCCATGCTCTCCAGGTTCCTTTTTGGCCTTTCTTCTTTGTGTGTTTCTTTTTTATCACTAATGTATGAAAATGTTTTTGCATTCAACTTGAGAAATTTGTTAGTACTGTGTCTTTAGAGAGGGCCTTCATCTTTTTGGACTTTCTGTAATAATTTTAAGTTTCTCCCCTTTTATGTGAGGATAAAGTTTATGCTTGGTTTTTTTGCACAGGAGAGGTTTTATTTTGGTGACAATGTTTTGCCCTGCTTTGAGAGTGGGATTCCACTTCTGAAGCAACGGTTACGTCAGCTTGAAGATTCAATGAATGTAAGTGTTGTTGAATATGAGGATCTTGAAGTTAATTTGATTAAGCGATGTTTTTAGAGGACAGTTTGTTTTATGGTATCGTATTTTATTTCTGGTCAAGCCATCGTGAAAAATTAGATTTAACTTGAATTCGTGGTAGAACATTTCTTTATCATGTTTGCACTCTTCAAATACTTTAAAATGCATATTTTTCTACACATTTGAAAAGGATTACAAAATATGAAGTGAACCTGATTTAGTATCTGGATATTTATACTTATTGGCACATCTGTAAAGTTGCTGCATGTAGACATTATTGAAGGGAGACATGTACTCTTCCACATAAAGGATATTCAGTGTTTCTGCAGTGATTGTGAAACATATTGTTTTTTATTTATTTGGAAGGAATAACTCCGGCAAATTACTTGAAATGTTGACTCTTGCTTTGTCAGATGTATGCAGATTAGCATTGCATTTCCAGATGAAGGTTCTTGGAAACGCTTTCACAATCAGTTACAACATTTTCCCACTGTATGTGAATATTAAATATATTTGATGTTTGGGTTTAAGAAAGTTCGTTTGTGTTTTGGTTCTTTATTATGCTTTTAACATTTCGAGTATTTATGCTATAAATTAACCATTTTTTCTTGTAGTTTGAGATACTGAAATCATAGTTATTGCCTTAAAATGTAAAGTGGGAAAATCTTGGGGCAATGTGCTAATATTCCAATTATCCCAAGTTCTTATAGTGAAAATGATATTCTTTGTGGATTTCTGGAAAGCCTGCAACATTGTAACTTATACTCGCCTCATGCAGAGACTAGAAGCCCTCAGGGTCCCAATACACATGCAATGGGAAATCTATGCACTGTATGAATCAGTGTTAAGAAAAATGTGCACTCTAATTGGGTCGTGGAGGTCATGGCTAGCACCGTGAGCAAGGATGTTGATTATCTCCACTCTTTGTTCTTTATATAGATGAGATATCTAATTATATAGAAATATTTAGTGGTTCAGGAGGACCCTTAGTAGGGGTAGCCATACCAATGTTACTATATGCTGATGACATTGTGGTACTCTCCAAAAGGGCTACAAAGACATCTAAAATCATTAAAGTCATTTTGTACAGATAAAGATTTGTCAGTCAGCCTCGATAAACTGAAGGTACAGTGTTTAACACCAGGTAAACATGGGTAACAAGATCTGAACCACAATATTTCCTGGGGAGGAAAAAGGTTGCATACACCTTGATCATACACATATATGGGAGTAACATTCACAGGGCTTCGGTCCTCCAACGAGAGGTTGCATGTTGTCGTCTTTCTTGAGGATATGTAACCGTTGGGTCCCTTGAAAGAACACTACTATGGCTACCATTATACTGGTTTTTTATGAAACAAGAGGGAGATATCGTTGCCTCTTCAAACAAGGTTTTGGTTCTTAGCACAAGATAATTAGGAAGACCAACAGTGCTTGGAACTGTTCTTGCTAGAACTCAAGAGATGTATGGAGAAGTTTATGAAGGACAACAATACATCGACATATCATCAACAAAGAACAATCACAACTTTACTTCCATTACTCTTTCTCATGCTACAAGTCAATTAAGGACTACAGAAGTGGGATCTTGACTGAGATACTTGAAAGGGATTACAATAGATGAGACAGTAATAATGTGCTGTGCATGTAGACCACACTAATCTGGAACACGGCCTTGTCACTCTTGTCATTGACGAATAAAGGTCATTATCACCCAGCATAAAGTTGCTGCCCTCGCTTCAGTAGCCCATGTCTGAGCTGTTTTTGAAGGCAGAAGTTTCATTCTGAGTTCAGGATCTGAAATTCTTAGATGTCTAGATTCTTTAGTACTCTATTTTAGTCATATTTATTTTAGTTTGTTCTCAAAGGTGAGAAAACATTGTAAGAAAGAGTTCAGTCTTCTAGGACATTTTGGCCTTGTTAAGTTTCATTCTTTCTTTCTGTTGCCAACTTCATCTACACTTTGGAAATGCTTGGTAATGAAGCCAAGAACTATATAGCCTGAAAATCTCACTATGAATGTGTGAAGACCAGTTGGAGTGGGAAGCATAGCTGAGAAGTACTCATTCCAACGTATGGTTTAATGAAAGCAAGTGTGTGCCTGTTAATCAGGATACCTGCCAACCATTTTACTGTGAAGGTTGAACACCCCAACATTCGCCAGAATTTTACTTTGCAAGGCCAGTAGTGTTAACATCAGACAAAGTTTTGTGGAGCGCTATTTACAGCAACGGTATCGGCTTGTTAATGAAAGCAGCACACTGGGATCTTGCATGTACTATTTCCGGACATGGATTTCGTAGTTATATTGCAGTGAACGAATACATACCCAGGCAATGGGTGAATAGGGGGCATTATGCCATATTGTTACCCTAGGACTGATGGAGATCCAGCACACAAAGCAAACGTTTAAAAGTGTATTGCTATGAAAATGTCTCCAATTGTCAATATCATTGGAACCACTACCTTCCATATATGATATAGTGAGATTGATTATAATAATAACAATTTTAAGCATTCAGTGCGCTATCCTTGGTCCTTATGTGTTTATTCAAGTTAATGTCCCCAAACCACTGATTTCAACTGTATTAAAAAGGATTTGGGCTGCAATTGGTAGCAAAACTTATGTAGTACTTGCCTTGCCATTTTCTCACTAACCATTATCTGAATTGTCATAAGCTATAGTTGGTATACTGGTGTGTGTACCTTGGTGCCAAGAAACAATGTATACTAAGTAGCCAATAATTGGTAATTAGCTGAAGAGATTACTATTCATCCTGTGTTCAAATTTATCTGCTAAGCACCGTAGCCAGGGTGCTTAAGTGTTATGTTTGAAGATTACACCGATTTTTTGGACATTATTCCATGTATTCAACTCGATCACTTCTGGTCCAAAGAAAATGGTGATATAACCATAACATTGCTTCCTTTGTCACCAGGATCTAGTGAATGATGTTTGAGATTTCTCATATGTGATTGTATTTACTTGCTAATGTTTTGATTAAGCAGTAGTTTGTTTTCTTTGCCACGTATTCTTTTTATGAGGTTTGCTCCTTGCATGAAATTCCAGCGACTTTTTTGCATCTAAGAAGCTACATTTCTGTCTCAGATAATATGTACCAAAGTGCGTGAAGGTGATAAAAAAATTGTTCGACTTAAAGAGGGTGAGGCCACTGGGAGGCACGTAGTCATTGTTGATGATCTTGTGCAGTCAGGTGGAACTTTAATTGAGTGTCAGGTAATTTCAAATACTTCCATAATTGTCATCTATGTTTGAGAACGAAACAAAAATAATCCTTTCGACTGAATTACTCAATGTTAAAATACTAATCTTTAGAGGTTTTTGAAATAGTGGTCTCTGTTAAGTTTCCCTTTCATTTTTCTTCCTGAGGTCCAGAAAGTTCTTTTAGCGCATGGAGCTGCAAAAATAAGTGCATATACAACTCATGGTGTTTTCCCACAACGGACTTGGGAGAAATTTCTAACCAAGGGTGAGAAATATATCTCAGTGGGTCTCTCATTATTGTTGTTTGTAGTATTTGTTGTTGAACCTTTTTTCTTTCTCCCGTATATCCTGTGAAGATGGAGAACAGGGCTTCACAAATTTCTGGATTACGGATTCGTGTCCGTCAACAGTTAAAGAAGTTACAGGAAAGCCACCTTTTGAAGTTCTTAGTTTAGCAGGGTCCATCGCAGCTGCCCTTCATATTTAAATTTTAACGTCACTTATACTAGTTTGGGGGTAGGTTTTGTGATATATCTAGGTAAGTTATCAATCTCCTGGCCTAATAATTGACTTGAGCTTTTGCATCAGTTTGGCTGATTTTTTACTTAATTTTTTCTTCCGATTTTGAATAACTTCTCGAAAGATTTTTAAGACACCAATAATAAAAACGTATTCTCTTCTTGTTGGAAAAAGTTGATATTTGTTAGCACTAATCTTTATCAGTTGATGTCTACTCTTGTTTTTGGCATGACCAGTTAAAGATATATAGCTGTCTTGTTTGTTGTCCGGTCTTTGTTGATTTCTTCTCACATCTCGTGATTTTAATATCCCAACTTTAATTGCAGATGCCCACAATGCCAATATAATTACTAGTTACATGTTTGTGTAATCTAGAAATAGATCTCGTCTCTTTTGTGTTTGCAACCTAGCATTGGTCTTACCTAACATATTTTTACATGTGAGTCATTATTGCGTTGGATCTCATCATTGATGGTTATATATTCCCTCAAATTATAGATTTATTTGGGAAAATGATAAGATATACCATTATTGCATGGATGTGCAAATGAAAGCAAATGGTGCCCTTTGGATGGATTGGTGTTTAAAGGATAGTACAAGCTATCACCTAAAGCAAAAATAATGTGGAATGTGAAAATTATTGCAACTTGGTGCATTCCCATTTCCCATTTCGCGCAAAGGCATGCATATAGAGAGTCAAGGTTGGTGTGCTCCCTTTAGGTTCAATCTTAAGTAGACAAGGATTGGGGGTCAAGTACGTGCTTCTTTTGCTCCATTTCATTGGAAGACAATACATATAGGTTCATTAAATGCCCTATAGTTCATATATAACTTGGGCGTACTTATTAGAGATGTGGCAAGTATTATCCTGTTGTTATTTGATGCCACAATTGGTATTTGTTCAGTATGTTCAAATAGTCCTAATTTGTGAGTTGGATATCTAGTTCTAGTTTTTACAGCAGTGGGGATTTCAATACATTTGGATATGCATGATTCTTTCATGCATGATGAAAGGCATGGGGTGAAATGTTAATAAGTTGAAAGGAATTCTTGTGTGGAATTTTTGGTGATGTGGAGCATGTGGATGATCACTTTTTCAAAGGCATATATTCAGGTTTTATAATGTCTTCATAGGATCTCCCTCTACCTACATAGTAAAGAAGGCTAAGAAGTTGTAATGATGGGTTTTACATACAATTAATATATTTGTGCACTTTTAGAGAGAGAGAGAGAGAGTATTTGAAGGTCAAATATAACCTGTGAAACCTAAAGTATAACATTTTCACATAGTACATGTTAAAGTTAGTAGAAACTCTTGATGTTCAAGAACTTTACTAACGAATGTTGTAATCGAGATTGCATGTTGTGATTGTGAGAGAAATTTGTGCAAGGATTGGGTTTGGTCGAAGATGTGTTGAAAGTGTAATAGAATGTAATCAAAGGTGAAGCATTGTATCCAATTTTGGTACTCAAGAATCACGAACTTGTTTAGGGCAAAGTGTGGATAGTCTATTACTCTCATCACTTGTGCCCAACGCCTTCTTCCACATCGTAATAAGTGAAAGCCAAGTCCATAGACAAAATGGTTTGGGTTGCAAACAATGGGCTCTAACATGTATTGATGTGTGAGGTTTCTCTATTCAATGAAGAATATGGTTTTTTAGATAGGTGCAACATAAGTAGTATAATGTGTGAAGCAGGAACCTCTACATTTTTCCCATGTCATGATCCATTAGTGTTGCAAAAAGGATTCGTTAACAAAGGAATCTATTTATGCATCATGAAGCAAGTGTGTTGCATCTGATCTTCCAATTCATTTTTTCATTTTAACATCTCTCTCAATCAAAATTATGTGTTTTGGTTGGATGCAAGAATAGACTCCAAAAAGTTATTGGGCTCACCAATTCCAACACAACTTGAGCTTTGTCATTAAGAGGAGTTGAGTGGACATTGCCGATGGTGGAGAAAAAAACCTCTTGTGCTTTTATCACCAAAGTCATCCCCTCCTCCTGATGCTCATATCTACCAACTAGGGTCTGCCATGATAGCCAAATTATATTTCCCCACTTGATTGAGCTTTGCACCTGGCATAATTGCAACAAACGGCCAACCCCCCGCCATATTCGATGGGACATTGGCAGTCCCACAAAGCATGTCGTATTGATTCTACTACATTTGGGCACTTTACACAATTAGGAGAGCTAAGGTTCCCACGTTGCCATGCTCCCACTGGTAGTGACCCAATCTAGTTGTGAATTGGAAGAAAGGGATGGGTTTGCTTCCTTGCCCCGTGTAAGGATCACGCCATGTCCATTGCAAAGGGTCCCAACTGACCTTACATAGCCATGTGTTTTCATCAGTACATATGTGCCAATCGGCTTGTACTTTCATCGGATCAGGATATACAATCCATTTATGACCAGTATAGGCGAGTACTCGAATTGCATTATTCTGCGTTGGTGTCTCAGTGTCTCGCAATTCAGAGCCTTCGATCCTGTCTGGTGTTCCCCTACCTCTCAGGATCAAATATCCCTCCTCCTCATAGCCTATCCATTTCTCCATTGTCGTCCTTTGAGTGGTAGCTTCCCCAATCAGTAGAGCGTTAATGATTTCCGATCTCATAGTCCATCTGCCCCTGATTCCATGGAGTATGTTGGCTTGATCTTGTAGTGGCAGTGACATAAACCGTCTCCAACATTCTATACGTTTTCCTGGACCTTCTGCAATGTATCCCCATGACAATCCCTTAATTGATCCAAGTAGTTGATGAGATTCGTCCTTGATACATGGGTTCCATAGGATACGTTGATTGAGCCAGGCAAGTTCGGAACTCGGATGATCGCACTTGAGCCCTCGTCTAATGTCACACCATGCCTTCCACATGGATGCACTGAATCTATCCTCCAATTGACGGAGAAACTAGGTTTGAGATCCATGTTTAGAATCCATCCTGTTTGGGGGGCCCAATGGACCCATTTTCATGTCCTAAAGTAAGCGAAACGTAACAGCAGAAGCATTTTCCAACAGTCATTTCCTAGTTGGAGTCCTTGCACCACAAATTTGGCAAGTAAGGCTTTTGATTGTGAGAGGGGATCAATAAGACCCAATCCCCCTCTCAACTTAGGTGTTGTGAGTATAGGCCACGCCACCTTGGCGTGAGTTACATGATCTTCCTTACCAAACCAAATGTAGTTGCGTACCAGTCGTTGAATCTGAAGTATAATTTCCTTGGAGATTGTCCAACATGATAGACTGTACCATGCTATTGCGAGTAGTACCTGGTTTGCCACTATGATGCGACCCGCTAGCGATAGTTTTTTCGAACTCCAATGTATCAACTTTTGTCAAATGGAATGGATAACGGGTGCAATCATAGTCTCTGACGGTATGTTGAAACCAATTTGGAAACCCAAATATTTGGTGCTCGCTCCTTGAGTGATCCATTTGAAAGTGAGATGTGGGTGCCAAGAAGGATGTGTTTCATGAGAAAGCCATATTGCACAAGATTTGTGCCAATTGATCATGGCATTGGATCTCTTGGAGAAGACGGCTAACCCACTTTCTAGCTTTTGTAGGTTTTCCAAGTCCCCTTGTAGGTAGACCGTTGTGTCATCTGCAAATTCTATATCCAGCATGCTTTGGTGAGAATGAGGCACGGGAAGACCACGTAGGTTGAGATGCCACAAGTTGAGAAAGCAAGAGAGTGCTTCGGCGTATAATAGAAATAAGGAAGGAGCTAGTGGGCATCCCTGTCGCACATATCAGGATATTCGGAAAAAGGGGCCCCTTTCACCTGCCAATGAAACGCAATTGTTGCCATTCCTATAAAGTCCTGCAATGCCTTTGATCCACGTCTCTTGAAAGCCGAGTTTCCCCATCACACTTTCTAGAAAGTTCCAACATACTCTATCATATGCTTTCTCAAAATCTAGTAGCACCACTGCAACCTTGTTGTTGGTACGCTTGGCAAGGGCTACTATTTCCCAAAATGAGAAGAGGTTGTCTAGGATGCTCCGATTTCTAACGAAACCTATCTGGGATGGATGAATGAGTTGAGAGAGAAGTGGTGTTAAACGACGTGCCACGATTTTTGCTAGAAACTTGTTACAGACAGTGTTGAGAAGAGTTATGGGCCACCACTTGCTAATGTTGTTGGCACTCCCATCACTTTTAGGAATGAGATGTATCATCCCCTGTCCAATTTCCTCGAGCATGTTTCCAGAGGTGATGATTTCCTCATATGCCTGGAGGAGGTCTTCTTTAATAGTGTCCCAAAGGCATGTGAAAAAGTGAGGGGTGAGGCCGTCGATTCCGAGGCAACTATCTACATCCAAATCAAAGAGGGCCTCCCATATCTCAATGATTGATAGGGGACGCATGAGCCATGTATTCATTTCCTTCGTGACTTTCTCGGGTATGCTTTGGAGGATAATATCTTCTCTTATGTATTCCCATGTGGCCATAGTATCTTCGGTAAGTAGGCACTTATAGTAACTTGTGGCAAAATTCCTCATTTCGTCGCCATCCTTAGTGGTCATTCCATCCTCTCGGTTGAGGCTGCGCATCATTGTTCTAACGTGCCTAGGCCTTTGGAGTGGAAGAATTCCTTCGTGGTTTTGTCCCCTACTCAAATCCATCGCGCCATGCTTCCATGAAACTCCATGTCATATATTTCCTTTTCCGCCATGCCGAGTTCATGTTTGGCCATGACAACTTGTCCTGCGATCCAACTACATGACGGGTATCTTTGTTGGAGTCGTTGTAAGGCTATTAGTCCCCGTTTTGTCCTCTGTCACTTTTCCTGAGCATCCTTGCTTCTGGTCTTGACAATCTCATGTAGGAGAGTTGAAACTCTTGTTAATTTAGCTAGAAGTTTGTCAAATGCTAATGAGTCATTGATGGGTAATGACCATTGGTTGAAGAGTTGTTCCTTCACCTCTATAACTGTGTAAATAGTGTGTGGGATGCGAGGCTGGAATGGGCCCCATTTTCGGTGCAATTGAAAATGACCAACGACCGGGTAATGGTCAGAGAAATTCATGCCTGGAGTTATGCGACACCACCCTCCCTTCGCTTCTAGAGCCTCACCCACATCAATGCGGTCAATACGAGATAGGGTGGGTCCGCTATTCCGCCCGTCTGATCGACAGAATAAGAGAGAGTCCCTTTTTTGTTGGAAGTTGTTAGAGTGCCAGATGTCTCGCAGGTTAAGGTGTACACATAACTTCTCCCATTGTTTACATTCCCTTCCTTGTAGATCTATGGGGTTGTTGGAGCTATCGTGAATGGATTCGATCATATTCAAATCCCCTCCAATGCACCACTCTTTCGCATCCGCTACTTGTAGGCGGATGCGTTCCCAGAATGTTTCCCTTTCTGTTCTGTTATTTGGAGCATAAACATTCATGAAATTCCAGCATTGCCCTTTGATGGCAACATGCAAAAATGTGCCCTACCAAGTATAAGCGATTCCTGGTGTATTAAGCCTTGGGCTAGATGTTCCCGAATCAAAGTGCAGATACCACTATGATTTCCATCCTCCCCTATTGTTGGCTCCCAAATTGTTCGCCATGATCTTGGTAGAAAGTCTCCAACTTCCTTTGACTACGTGCTATCGAGGTGGTGTTCCTGCAACATGATGATGTCAACAACACTCCCTAATAAATATTCCTCAAGATCCCTTCTCAGTTTCCATATGTTTTGTTGGTCTAGTCGACTTCTGAGCCCTTGCACATTCCATGTTACAATCTTCATACTCATGGAATGGGTTGGGAGATTGCCAGTTGTTCCTAGTGCTTTGCACAACAGGTCATGAATGGGGAGCACTCACCATTTAGACATCCAGTCATTTCCAGGGATGGAATGCTAGTCCAAATCCAAGAGTGGAGTTTGTGGGCTATCCGGTGAGCTTCAATAGTCCGCTAGCATTAGTTCTTTAGCCTGTCCGCTAGCATTAGTTCCTCGTCCAACATCATACCCAAGGAGTTTCCAATAATAGGAAGTAACATGTTGTATTCTAAGGATAATCTCAGAAACAACATTGTTACCTTTTTCATGGAATCATCATGTTGCGCGGCTTTCTTTGGGTTAAAACCATGTGTCCATTTACTCATGAATAACCATGTGTTTCGGACCTGGCAGGGAGATATTGCTATGAGGTTCGTTGTGGAATCCTTGTCCTCTAGTATGATTTGATAGGAACCTTTACCAAGCGGTTCGACTTCTTTTATACCACCTATTTGTGAATGAAATTTAGCTTGCAGCATATCTCGCAACAATCCTCTGTTTGGTCGTGATCCCATCAAACGGCATATGACCACTATTTGCTCAAGGCGCTCTATCTCTTGCTCAAGCAGAAGCATTTCTTCGTTGTTGAAAATAATCTCAACAGGACCCCCGCTATTAGAGTTGTTTTTATCTTGCATTTTTCTGTTATTGATCGAGGGGCTTGTTTGTGCTATGTGTTCAATAGTGGCGATGTTCGAAGTTTCCATGACTGACAGAGTCTTCCAATGTGTTTGGCGGGGGGGGGGGGGGGCGGGGGGCAGTAGGCGAAATCTCTCTCTCTCTCTCTCTCTCTCTCTCTCTCTCTCTCTCTCTCTCTCTCTCTCCTTGGGGGGGGTAGTAGTCGGACTTGTAGTTTTTGGTTTACAAGGGTGGGGGCCCGACTACTCGAACTGTGGTTGGGGTGTGGGGTCCCACTTTTATTTTTATTTTTTTTGGGGGGGGGCTTTTTCCTTTGGTTGGTCCCATTGTATGAAATTTTGGGGCACTTTTTGAACTGTATGAATGAATTAGTTTCAAGCCTCTGCTCCGATGCTCCTCCGCTTCATTGGAAGCATTTTCATTAAATATATAGTTATTGAGGAAAGGTTATTGGACATATTTCGTAGCATCATTTGAAAGCTCTAAGAGGTCTTCTACGCATACTCGTATCTTTTGACCATTTTTTTATGTCAACTACCCACCCAAACATATGATAGGATTTTGCTCTTGTGCTTTTTTTGTAGTTTATATCTAACATTCCAAGCAAGATTTGGTTTGAATGGTGAACAATGTGATCGTACCAAGTTTTATGGAAGCAATGGTTCAAATAATGGACAATGTGATGGGCTCTAACATATCTTGTTGTGTACATTTTCCTCCTTTAATAGGATTTTGTAATTAGGTGCAACATATATAGTTTGAAACTTTTAAGTGTGAAATATAAGCCTCCATGTTTGGCTTATCTTGTGATATATTGGTGTTGCAAAAAGCCCTCATTAACAAATGAATCTATTGATGCATCATGAAGCAAGTGTGACGTAACCCATTTTTCAAACCATGTTTTTATATCATGTATCTTTTTTATGTTCTTTTGGGTTTTTGTGTATTTCCTATGCAATTCTTTGAAGTCGATGTAAGGAACTTTCTTGAACCTTAATAATGTACCCCACAACACATTTCATGGCCATGGTCTCAATGGGAAGTGATCTTCGCCTCAAGAAGTAGAAACTTTACAAGAGAATGCCTTTGAATGTTTTTAAACTCTTTCCAAGAAGACTTCGGGATGTTATTGCCCTATTGTAAATCATTTTTAAGGACCCATTGAACTTTTTCACCATTGCAAATGTTCTCCAAGTGCATAATAAGCTTTTTCCCACCTCTAAGTTACTATGATTTGGGGGAATTTCAAGGCTAAGGTATTTAAAGTTTTCCATGGTTTCAAGTGCTCATTATTGTACATAATGCATGATTTATCCTTACTTGGGTTCTTCACAATCATGATTCATAATCTCAGATTTAGAGCTATCAACACTTAAAATACATGCAAAACTCTTCCATTGACCACATAAGCTTTAATGCATCTTTTAGTAGTTGCAAAAGCACCACATTATTTGTAGACAATAGAAATATGATAACAAACATTCCCAATGACAACTTCTTCAATGCCTTTTTACTTCACAAATTTGACAACCATTTGTTCTAATCCAACAAAACTATGTATGTATAGAGGAAACAGAGTTTGTGAGAATGTGCATCCTTCCTTGCTTAGCACCAATAATGTTATTAGAAACATGGAAAATTCCACCATATAACCTTTCCGAAAATTGCAAGCCAATATTCATTTAGTACCCTAAAGATTAACATAGATTGCAATCTTGCAAGAACATGACTACTACCAAGCCAATGTGCCTTTTAACTGCAATTTCCATGAGACTTCTGCATTGCGCACTAAGTATACTCATCACCACTTTGTGGTCCTTGGCTGTTGAATTAATCCACTCACCAAATTACCATCAAGATCATGCCCACTCCAAAAATGAAAATGAAAGTTCATTCTCGGGTCTTGGCGAAAGGTCAAAACAAATTGGATTTGTGCTCCCCACTTGATTGTATCCAAAAGAGTTAAAGAGGTGATTAAGGAATACATCATTAATGGACAAAAGTACCAAGCCTTTTGAAGATGGGAAAGATAATTATGGTAACACTTACTGCAATGACACATTGGTACTCCATCATTGTTAACAAGACATGGAATCAAGAAGAATGATGAAATATTATGATCCAAAGTTACTAAGACTTTGATTGATATGCATAACATCGACAATGCGATTAGAATGAGCGCATCCATCGATGATTATGATAGGCATGCAGGAACTGTTAATGTTATATTGATTATGATAGGGAGGCAGGAATTGTTAATGACTAAGTAAGTTAGGGTTTAGGAGTATTGAAGATCATTTTAGGATAGTTGGAAGGATGATCACACCATGAAATAAAATGAAAACCATGGTGACAAAGTGGTAAGACAGAGAAAGAATGGGTGTCTACTAGAGGCAGAGAGATCCATGAGCAATATTGAGACCAAAGGAATCATGATTAAGTTTGGGTAAATTACAAAATTTGAGAGATATTATGCCAAACTGGTATTTGGATATATTATGTCAAATGGTATCAGCAGGGATTTTAATCATGGTGTGTGCCATGTCAATTCAATTGGGGGGATTGGGGAATTGATTAGAATGATGAATCATGGAGATTAATCAGCATGCAGTGTGGAGGTGATTGATGGAAATGGAGGGTTAGGGATTGTGGAAGTAGATTGCAACATAAACTGTAGATTTGAGGAGGGGAAATGGTGATTCGGAGGACATGGCGAGACGCTACGCGAGCGAGAAGAAGAACTCGAATGAGTAGCAGGAAGAGGATCGGTAGGAGGATGGGAATTGGTGGTGGTTTTGATGAATTGGATGCACCTGGCAATGTCGTCGGGATGGCAGTTATGATCCATGGTAGGAAGAAGAAGATGGCTGTTTGTACTCTTCTGTTCATGGTGATGGTGATGGCGATGGTGGTGCATTAGGTTAAAGAGATGGATATGGTGGTCCAAGGGGAACAGACACTGCATACTGCCAAACAGATGGGCATGCCTCCTTGGATCAACACTGCTCTTGGTCTTTGTCTTCTTCAGAGAGGAGGAGGAGGAGGAGTGAAGCAAGGTATGCCATGTCTTCTTCACCTTCTTGATCAATCTCACCACACCAAGCCTTTTGAAGACATTACCACCATTTGAATTGTCTGCAGAAGAAGAAGAAGAAGAAGATGATGATGATGATGATGAAACCTTGCCTCCTCCTTTTCTTGAAGAACTGCTACTCTTTGATTTTGCCATCTCCTGTGTCTGTTCTGTTTCACTTCATCTTCTGTGGCATGCTTTGGTGACCCAAGCACAGCCCAAGAACAAGATTTTCCTGAAGAAAAGGCCATGGATTTATCATCTTCTGCTCTGCTCTGTTCTGTTCTGTTCTGTTCTGTTCTGTTTGTGGGCAGTTTGGCTTCTTGGGCCACACTTTCTCTCTAAGGTCATGGGTTCAAATCCTGCTATGAACACCTCTCTCTCCAAGGTCATGGGTTCAAATCCTGCTATGAACACCTTCCATGCTTTGATAATTAATTTATAGATTACATATGTTATGTGTTTGTGCAAGAATCCGTCCTCTTGAAACTAGTTTGTTTGTTTTTTTCTTCTTGGGCCACACATTTCTAAGGTCATGGGTTCAAATCCTGCCTTGAACATCTTCCATGCTTTGATGATTTTGTAGATTACATATGTTGTGTGTTTGTGTAAGAATCCATCCTCTTGAAACTAGTTTGTTTGTTTTTTCACACTTTAGTGTGTTTCCTTGTTACATAGTTCTAGCCATCACCATGCTTCCTTTCTTTCTAATGCTTCTTCTGGTAGTAGTACTGCAATTTCGAGTAGCTCAACTTAGGCCAAAACCCGTAAGAAAAGGGATGAAATGGGGAAAGCCCCCCCTGTAAAACAGGTAGCCTTGTTATCTGTACCAGAAGCCAGAACAACTGATTGCCGGTTGGAAGAACTTGTCCTCTACTTCCAATGTTCGGTTATGCCATGAATGAGTCAATGTGCACACGCACGCACACACACTCACTCACCCACCAGAATAAATAGCTTTGGATACTTGCCAACATTCTTCCCCAATGTTATTGGAAACTTCATCATACACATTATTATTTTTTGTCGTTGTTTTATTATCAACTTTGAATTCTTTAGGGATATTCTTGTCCATTTCTCTCTACATGCAAGCTCGGATGATGGAAATTGTTCTGGTCAATTTTGAATGTTCCAAAGTGTACTATGGTCAATATTTCCTAGCAAGCTCCAAGGATGGGAGATCTTTGTGAGTACCTTGTACTCCAGTTGATCTTGTAAGCTTTTAGTTGTATTCAGGTAAATATTTTCTAGCAAGTTAAGAGTGTTTTAGACATTTTTCCCTTGAGTATAATTGAAAGACTTTGTTCACATCATAGGGTTTGAATTTCCATGTTACAACGGAACACTGCCCTCGTGAACTCAAAAATCTACCTTTACATGTTTATTTTTCATATAGCATTATCCACCCCATCACAAATCTATGGCATTAGAAGTCTAGTTCCTTTTTCCTTTATTTTGACCAAACCTCAATTAGTCATGCTAATTCTGACAACGGTTTATTCATAATAACATCATTGAGAATCTAAATGAAATCCTCTCAATTAATGTTACTATGATGACTCAATTGCCAACCCCTTTCAAATCAATTAAGGTATACCTATCATGTGCATGAGGTGATCACTGATGATATTATTAAATTGAACTACTTCATTTCAAATCAGTCAGTGAACATTATGCGCACTTTTATTTTTATCGCATCAACTCATATAGAGGAAGTATGTACATCGTTGGCAAAGCCAAAGATAATTTTTATGTAATACACACACACACACACACACACATGGGAGTATCCTCTAGGGTATTATGTTCCCAATAATTTGCTTATCTTTTGTAGGTCTACATCTTAAGACATCAAATGATCAAGTATTAGCATGATGTCTGATATTTTTGGAACACCTTACATGACCCACATTAGAGTCCAAGATTATATGAAGGGGATAATCTATCAACTCTCACATCACGGTCTCAGGTGCAAGATTTCTAGTTCAATTACTAATGTGGTTGGTAGCAACCTTGATCTTTCAATGGTATAAGATGGATATTATGTCATAGGCCAATATATGCTACTAGACTATCATGGATGATTTTTTTTTGTGGTCGTGGAGGTTCCCCCTTAACTAAAGGAGAGGAACTCAAGAAAATTATAAAACCCCAAAAGAGGGTAAATATTTAACTCTCGAAAAACAATCTCTAAACCCCAAGGCCTC
The DNA here is from genome assembly GCF_043228905.1 of Azolla caroliniana. NCBI lineage: Eukaryota > Viridiplantae > Streptophyta > Polypodiopsida > Salviniales > Salviniaceae > Azolla > Azolla caroliniana. The sequence goes on from NW_028230443.1 coordinate 16,450,986, forward strand.
CTAGTACAATAGCTCAATGTTTTGTTTATATTTTCGTCCTACAGTTCATGTTTCGAGCTCAAGTCACTAAGATCAACATCCCTCTCTTTTTTTCTTTGTCTTTTTTCTCAAATGTATGTTCATATTAAAGTAGCACGATGATACAAAAAACCCTTGCTATCTGAGCCGAGCCAATATCAATATCCCTCTCTCTTGTTTTATTTTTTTGTTCTCAATTGTATGTTCATATTAAAACAACATGATGGTAAAAAAAAAGCATTGCTATTCTTATTATAGAAGTAAGGATCTCATGGTAAGGTAAAGACTTTTAGGTGGTGCAATAGTATGTGTCATAAAGGCTACTCCTCAAGAGACAAGAAATCCACATAGATTAGTTGTGAAATTTCCCAAATCAATTTTCCTTTTAACCTTTGGAATTATGTTATACTCAATGGAAACCATCAAACAAGAACCCATAAGTGTACAACATACCTTGATACTTAAGGTGGTGAAAGAAATATTATGTGATGATGAGGATAAAGATTTGGTTCCCTGAACAAAAACCTACTAAAAAGGTAACAAAACATCCCAAGTTAACAATGGCCAAAGTTGAAACATAACAATCCAAATTGCCTAAATAGTTGGGCATGTAAGGAGTCCACGATTGGCATCCTCTTAAATCATTGTACAAAAAAACATGCCCCATCAAAAACGTGTTGGTGCTTTAAAGCCATTGGCAAAGTCAACTCACCCACCATCAGTGTTGCCTTTTGACGGCTAACATTGCCTGTCATGAGAACGGTATTCCAAAAATTTTGCCCGTCAAATTGACGGTTTGTCAAAAAAAATGCCCTTCAAAAAGTAAATACATCGAATATTTGTACGAAACAATATATTATATCCTTCTATCCTTTGCATCTTTCCAAATTTCATGTACACGATCCCATTGTATTTCTTCAATGCGTGGCCCATTCAATGAGACTCGCATTAAATCATCTAAATGCTCTATATTCAATCGATTTCTTTTCATCTCTTTGATGAGATTTTGCTTAGAGAACCCTCTCTCACACGAAACTGTGCTAGAAGGAATAACCAAAGTAGCTTGCCATAATTTCATCAAATGAGGGAAACTATCTTGCCAATCCTTCATTTTGCAAAACATACGCCAAGCTTCATGCATAGTATAGCCTTCACAATTTAAACGTAAAGTGTCAACAAACCTATAGAGTTCCATTTCACAAGCCTTTGCATCATGTGAAATTTGAGGACATGCATTGACATCAACATTTGGCTGTAAGTGAGAAATCAAAATTCCCAACCATGTCTTTGCTTTACTATCCCTAATCACATCATCATCTGCATAATGGCATGGGCTGAATAATTTTGCTGCATTGAAGAGGCTTAAGTCAGGGAATCTTGCATTTAGTCCATCAATAACATTTTGCACATAATTTTGAGATAGTTTAATACAACTTTCAAGTGATCCATCTATAAATGGCCTCATTCCCTTAGATTTTGCAATATTGGGATTTGGATCATTTTGACTTGCTTTATCCATAGGAATTTGTTTGAAGTATAGTTCATGTCTATATGTAACGCCATCTTTATCCTCTATTTCCAAAAACCCAACTTTAGAACATCTTAAGAACTTGGATAAATACATTGTTCCATCCGCAAATGTGTCATTTCTCAAGAAAGACCTCCGCAAATTAGAAATTGTAATATCAATTTCTGCACCAATTGAAGTTACATCCAAATTCTCTTTTTGAAGTTTCAAGCTCAAGATATTCATCAAATGCAACACATCAGCCATCATACAAAAGCAAAATTGCACACTATAGATACAAGCTTTATTATACCACTCGTTTAAGTTCTCTTTCTTCCAAATAGTAAGTATTGCAGGCATTATACTCACTAGTCTTTCCATGACTTGACCACGTGACAACCAACGAATATTATGAATTTGTAATGGTCTATGAGCATCCAATTGCATTTGTTCCAAGAGCTCTAAAATTTCATGTGTCCTTTTGGTACTATTGTTAGCCCATGCATATACCTTATTTGCAATTTTTTCTACAAGAATGAGCTCAGGGATATCTTTAGATACATCTGAAATAACCAATGCTTCTCTATGAGCAATACAATGTACACCAACCAAATTTGGGATATCATTTTTCATTAATGTTACTGTTCCAATTTCACTACCAATCATTGATGATGCACCATCAGTTGCCAATCCGATCAACTTGTTCATGTTGAGGCATCGATCGCCTAATAGATGCTTAACATGTTCATATATAGTTCTACCTTTACCATTGGGAATTTTCAGCAAACCCATATATTCAGTTTGCTTAGGCCCACAACCACCACATTGCAAATATGTAACATACATAATGAGATGCAACTCTAATCCATTGTCAGTACTTTCATCTAGCATCAAAGAGTAGTATGGGGAATATTAGGTTTGAGCTTTAAATTTCTAGAAGATATTTCCCGAAGGCAACCAAAAATTCATATCCCCCATATCTACTAGTATAAGATATATAATCATGTTGCTTAGGCATATTAGGCACCTCTAGTAGCACAGCCAAATCACATAATTCTTGGTATGTAGCGATAGACAAATCTTTTTTTGCAATAAAGTACATGAGTTTCATTGTTGTTATGACCTTATTTTTGTTAATATCATCTAATTGTGATACATGCTTTGGGATGGACATTGCTTTCCCTTCAACATCACATATCCACTTTGATGCACATAATTTATGACCACTTGAGTTGACATGGGTCAAAATTGCATCAAGTTGCAAAGTAATGCATCCAGAACCAAGACCCCAAGGCCCAGGACTAGCGTATTTCTCACACCATGCACATTTCATTAATGTTTTGTCTCCTTGCACAATGCATCTTATCCATGGGAATTTATCTCTCCATGCTTCACGGAATTTTCTCTTAGGCTTTTCTTTAGTTATATTAGAGGAACAACTCTCTCGAGTTAAACTCTCTAAATCAGTCCCAAACATATCCATATCCTCATTTAAATCATTGTTTAGATTTATGTCATTGGTATCGTTGGGTGGTTTCCATGCAAACATCGCACTGATGGTTCGTTGGTTTTTTCTTTTAGGAGCCATAATTATTCTGAATAAGAAGAAATGGGTCATGTAAGAAAAGATCATACCATCAGTTCAAAACAATCACTAGCATCATTAAACCCATACATATTAGTTATGACCTGTTGGGCAATGAGATTTTACATGAATATAATTCCCAAACTTTTGCCCTTAAAGAGGAGAGCAATACTAGTTTTGATGGACTAGTAAAAGAATTTGGGTGGATCAGAACAACAAGGGTTTGAAGTGGAGCATCGGGAATAGGAAAAAAGTCAATGGACGAGGCTCAAACTCAGATGTTAAGGTGTGAATGGGGGGGGAGTCACGTATTAGAATTTAGAACAAAAATACGAAGGGTATCAGCTGTAATTACGTGATACTACACCAAAGGGTATTTTGTAATAATATTAACCCAATAACAGATATTATTCTTCCAAATTCCAAGAGGAAATATTTTCCTTGAATTTATTTATTTATTTGTTGGTTTGTTTTTATGCTGTTTGTATTTTCGTCACTGCGAGTTGGACAGAGCTTGAAGGTCGAGAATAAAAGAAATAAAAAAGGAAAAGAGAAATAGAGAATAAATGTAATTTCTCTCTTTCATCTTCTTTTTGACTAAATTTTGCTTCTTTAGTTTGCTTGTTTTGGTCTAAATTTGGGTCTTCTATTTATAGAGACTCTCACCATTAGGGTTTGATATATCGTCTCAGTTCCTTGGATTGAATTTCTGGAGATTTCTTTTCACCTATTTACAACAAACTATTTGTGAATTCTCGAAGAAATTTCATCGTATATATATACCTATATTATAGCTGGAGAAATCAAAGGGTATAGAAGAGCAAAAGGAAGTAGGGGAAACCAACATACTTCAGAAACTGGAGAAGAAAAATCAACCGGAAGAGCAAAATCTCCAGCCAGTGCCTAATCAAGAAGCTGCTAAACAACCAGGTTTTAATCAATATGGCCAAACAAGTCAACAAGTTGGGTATGGTCAACATCAACTCACGTGCTATAACCAACAAGAATCTGCTCCAACCTATGGGCAAGGGGGTTCCTTTCAACCAGGGTATCCCCCTCAAGAGGATTCAACAGGATCTGGTGGTTCTTCTCAAGGTGGTTATGGACAACTTCAATCTGGATATAATACTCAAGGATATGGTACTCAAGGGTCGTTGCCAACTAATTATGGACAACCAAGTAGTTATGGCCAACAACCTTCTAGCTATGGAGCTTCACAACCAGGATCAAGTGCATTATATGGTAGTCAGGGGCCAATACAACCCCCACCAAACTATGCTATTCAAGGGTCTATTCCTCCACCACAATCTGGTTATGCTCACCCTACCTCAGCTCAACAAGGCTATGGAAACTCGACAAGCTATGGAAACACTTATGATGACCATTCTCAAGGCACTGCTCAGCATGTATACAATCAAGGTGAGGGGAAAGGTGGTGTTAGTACTGGTGGTTTGGATTCAAGTAATGTGTCTGTTGCATCTGGCGTGGTCTCTTCCACTACAGAGGGCTGAAATCAAGTAGAGAACTTTTGGTTGCAATTTGGTGGAGTGTCATCCTCTGCAGAGAGTTGAATGAAACCTATGAGGTACTAATGTTTATTTAATCATGGAGATTGTGTTTTTGTTATCTAAGACTTTGCTTCCGTTGTGGAAGAGGTCAGTACATTTTGTTGTTTCTTTTTCAGTGCAAATGTTATGTTCCCCCCTCTTGTTTCAGTTAGTTTTTAAGTGACTATTTGAGTAATGACAATCACAAAACTATTTGAGTAATGCAAAATCTCCAGCCATTTTTGTAGAAGAGCAAAAGGAAGTAGAGGTAGCACAAGCACCTGAACAAAGTGAAAACAGAATTGAAAGGAAGATACAAGAAATTGGCCAAGTATGTCCAAAAAAATGAAGATTGGGTGCAATTAGAAAACTGTAGACCAACGTGCACATTCTGTCTTCTAACTGCAAGACGAGAGATCAGTTTCTTAACTTTGATTTCAGACAAGCAGAAAGATAGTATCCATCCACTGAGAAGGCTGGTTGTCAAAGTCATAAATTGAAATATAAAAGCCTCCGGATCCATCTACATATAATGGTGACTTGAATCGCTTCTTGGAATTTTTGTTTGGCAGTGTTCAGGTCTACGAGTGATGCACATATCACAACCATATAAGACAGGAATGAATAATCACAACTATTCAGATGATATCAGTCATTCTGGAAAGACTAGCAGCAAAAATGGATTGGAGAGAGAGAGAGAGAGAGAGAGAGAGAGAGAGAGAGAGAGAGAGAGAGAGAGAGAGCTACCTTAGATGGTTGAGGAGGACTGCTGCAGGAGATGTTGAATCTATGAGTAGCTGGCAACGAGCAACAAGCTTCCAGCAAGGTGCAGGGCTGAGGGAGCAACGAACAAACAGGGAAAATGGGGGAAAATGGGGGAAAAGGGGGAAAAGGGGGGAAAAGGGAAGTAAAGATTCATAATTTAGACTCTATTAGTTTTTTTACCTTTTTGTTACACACATAGTTATTAGTGACATATGTGAGCCTTTCAAATTCCTACACTCCCAATGCAACTTGAACAATTTGTTCCTACTACCTAGGACTATACTACTATAGTATTGGTCTTAGTAAAATTTGACGGTATTATGAAATTTTAAGCCTTCATTTTTACGTTTTCATAAAACATATGCCCGTCAAGATTGACGGTTTCATTTTAAAATTAACTTTCATATACGGTTAAATTTGCCAAAAACGTTCAAAACGGCCGTCAAAAGGCAACACTGCCCACCATTGCCTATCAAAGAAACACTTTTGCATAGAATAATAGCCAAGAATGCTATCCTACACCCAAAACCCTAGTGAAAGGGTAATGTCATGTACATGAAACTTTCATCACTAGCCTAAGTTCCATCTTTTATCAACTTAGGATATACATCATTCTCGTGCATTGCTAATATCGCTTTCTTACCATCAAATAACCAATCTTTCCACGATTCCTCTATCACCTATACCAAAATAAGGGCCACAAGAATAGCCATTGCAACTATTAATAGCCAAATATAGTCAAATCCAAGAGCAAATGAAACCTAGTGGACATCATCCTAAGGCACGATTTGCCAATGTAACTCACAAACAAGATTTTGTGCAATTACCATGCCAAGCCATGTCATACGATAAAACTTAGACTTCAGATTTTCCATTCCATCCCAATGTAATAACTATGAGGATACGAGCAATTCTACACTCAGGTGGTTGCCACTTGACTAATGCCAAACTCCTTTGCTGAGTGCACTAAGTGTTGAACTACGATGAATCTACAATTCTTTTTTCCCATGGTTTACACTAACCTTTTCCACAAAATATCAAATTTTCTCCACCCACAATTGACTTACTATCCACATACCTTTTTAAGAGGCTAGATACTCAAGCAATCATATGATCTTCCAAATTTAAGATCAATGCTCCCCTTAAGCACTTTGGGGGTACAAATATGGCTTCATGAAACTCAATTTATGCTGATTCTTGACACAATGTGCCCTTTGGTTAATTTGCTAAATGATCACGTGATTCATTGTCCATGGTAGCAACGGATAAAATAACAAATCATCGGAATCATCCAACTCAACAGGAGTCAAGTTAGTTTTATTTTCCCTATAACTTCTTTTTACTAGTTATTTGAACTCTGATCATAAGTAGAAGATTACACACAAAAGACAAAATGTAGTATAAATGGCAAAACAATTTCGAAGCATGTGGAAAAGAAATGTTCTCTTGGATTTTTGTTTGATTCTTCATAATATTTGAATATAGCTATATAATGGTGACAACAAGATGTAAGCTAGAAGAAGAAGGTAATACAAGATTTCAGGGGGGGTGAGAGGGCATACAACATGTAATGGTTAATGGTTAATGATTAATGTATGGGAGGGGAATTTAAAAACCTTGTCATAGATAATACAATATGGTTTGTCATTTGAGAAAAATGATGTAGCAATAAGCTTGGGACTGAAGTTTATAGTGCCATTTCTGCTTGCAATGCAGCAAGTTCCTCTTCTTCTTCGTTCCTATGATGAGATTGAGACTTACTCTGTAATGATGAAGGCTGCCGAGAAGGTATATTCATCGGTGGTACCTTTATTGGTGCCTGTGAGATTGTTGGTTTTTGCAAAAGTTGTTCTTCAAGCTCTGCTTCTTCAAGATCTTCTAGCTCGGCTTCCAACTCATCCTTTTCGCATAAAAAATAAATATACCATTTCTTTTAGTCGATATAAATCATTTTAAGATTTGTTCAAAGTACTCTCTTCTTTGTGATTAAAGAAGGATCTTTTTCTTTACCTCGTCGAATTCTGCTGAGCTGCCAATCGGTGCAGATAATGCATCTTGTATTTGCTTCATGTTTTCGGTTTGCTCGTTTATTTCATCCATTGTTTTATCGACATCATTTATATTCCTAAGAAAGTTCTCCCAATGTAAACAAATCAAACCAAAAAAAATAGATAGCTCCCTACAACATCTCCCAGATAGAAACCAAAACCAAACATCGAATCTATATTCCTAAACAAGTTCTCGAACAACTTCTATCTATTTGATGTTTTGGAATCGATTACCAAAATAAATTCTATTTAATGTTTTGCAATCTATTTGAAGTTGTTAGAGATCGATTCCATGTTTGATTTGGTTACATTCGAGAACTAAATCAAACATGGAATCGATCTCTAACGACTTCTCCATGTAACGCAATCAAACGTTTATCTGTACCAAGTTCTCCCACATAAACAATTTCTTCCACATGAAAACCGTCAAAGAACAAAATTCTGCTAAAGTTTTTATTGTTGCACTACACATTGTATATTGTTCTTTGGGGCATAAAAGTTAGTCCTCAAAACAGGAGGCATTTATGGGTTTATAGTTTTGTAAGCTCTTTTTCTATTCAAAACATATGAAGGGTAAATGGAAATACTCACATTGCTTTTTGCATCGATTTCATAGCCACAGCACCATTCCGGAGTGCATCCACAGTCTCAGTTGTAGCTTTTGCTCCTTCCAACAAGATTACCTGCCAAAACATAGTACTAGTTAAGTTCATGAATGGTGACATTACATTGACACACAAAATATCCCCAAAATCTGGCATGGCCATTACTTACCAGAGGAAAAATTAAGATCAAACTGATTTCTTTTACTCATGTTCACTCTTGGTGGGGTTTTCGTTTTCTTCCAACAGAATTGTATGTCTTCTTAAATTCTTTTCACCGAAATGTTATCTTAGATTCTTTTTCCTATCCTTTACATGCTTGTATTTCCCATTTTTCTTTCTTTTATTAGATAAGATGTTGAATGTTGATCAGTGTAATGTGGGATTCCAATCATATACATAGTGATGTATAGCATAGACCTATTTTGTTTCCGAGTTTTTAAATTTTTAACTAATGGGGGAATGAAAGAATTGTGTCTTTGTAGTGGGAAAATTTAAAAATAGGAATGAGACAATATGATAACAAATTTGACCTGGTCATGAATGCGAAGTTGGAATTTGCCTAATTGTTCAACTTGTGATTCATACAATTTCTTCTTTTTCAGGCATTGAATTGCCGCTGGCATAGAATAGATAAAACAAAGAATACAAAACATATCATCTTAAAACGATCAAATCAATAAAACTATCTCAAAAATAAGCAGTAAGTAACCTCTTTTATTCTTGAGCCGAGTATACTCTTTAGCACGTTCAATTTCTTGAGAAATCTTCTTCTGAAGTACTCTCTCTTTCTTCTCCAACATTTCTAGAGTCTGGATATACATAAACAAATATAGAAACACATAAACTAAGCTATACAAACTTTCACTTAATCTCATATATATATAAAAACTCTATGAGGTTAATGGGTGTTCATAAAAACAAAAGATGGTCGTTTTTTACAGTTAGAGCCAAAAGAAAAATTATAAATCTAGTGTTTTTCTTTTTGTGTAAATCTTATGATTTTTGTGCGTTTTCAACGGATTAAGCTAGACACCTATATTTTTATAGCGCAATCATACCATAAAAGACAGACTCAACAAGCTTGAAACAAAAATGAATTGTAAAGAGAATGGAAGATATTTTAGAACAAATAAGAGATTACATCCTAAAATGTTGTTGTCTCATCTTCGAGAATGAAGACTCAAATAAATACGTCTTAAATTACTAAAAAATCTACATAAGTTACCAGATAATGTCTTGTTAGCTAAGCATTTTTAACATTCTGAGCTTAGATGGACCAAAACATTTCTGCCTCCAAAATATCTCTGACATGAAATGATCCAAAATGGAGAAGTCTCCAGAGTGAGGGAAGCTCCTTCGGTGTTGGGACATAATGGCATGGATTTTTAGGTGGAAAAAATGGCCTATGAGAACGAATGGGAAATTACATCTTAAAAATGTCATCGATATCTTTGAGAATAACAAACCAAACCGAATATTAACCAAATTAGTGAGATCTGCCTAAGGTACCAGATAATCTCTAATCTCTTTATAATTCTGGGGTGCCAATCAACAGACCGACCGGAAGATCTTCAATCAACATGTGTCAATCAGAGAAGGAGTGGTCTCCGAATGGAGGGAAAAACACCTTTGGTGGTATCAGGTGAAAATGGCCTTGATTTGTCGATTTAACAAGAGTGACAGGGCCAGGTCCAGATGGAGAGAGAGAGAGAGAATTAAATACCTCATGGAGCTGATCTAGACTTGAAACAGAAGAAGCTTCTTTCTTACTCTTCCCAAACAACCTGCTAAACATGGCAACAACAAACAAAACAAAACAAACAAACAGAGAGACAGGAGGGGAAGATTTGGGAGAAAGAATAAAAAAATTCCAACCCCCTCTGTTATTACTGATGTTTCAATTCATGAAGAACAAGATTGAAGACAAATGGGAGACAGGTTTCTTTTTCTTCTTCTTCTTCTTTTCCCTCTCTTCAATCGGAAGCTCCCCTCTGTCTCTCTGTCTCTGTCTTTTTCACTTTCAAAAATGCTCTGTTGCTGGCTTCCTCTTTTCCTGTCTCTCTCTCTCTCTCTCTCTCTCAATTCATTTCAATTCATTTCAATTCATTTTGCTCAAATTGAGATTTGAACCCACAACCATTTCAATTCACTCTCTCTCTCTCTCTCTCTCTCTCTCTCTCTCTCTCTCAAACACATTCAATTCATTTTGCTCAAATTGAGACTTGAACCCACAACCATTTCACTTCGAAGACAATAATCAAATCTATCTATCTATCAATCTCAAACACATTCAATTCATTCAAACAATTCATTCTGCTCAATTTGAGATTTGAACCCACAGCCATTTCAATCCGTTCTCGAGAATTCATTCAATCCCGACAAATCCCGACAATGTCTCCTGCGCCCAACTATATATAACCTCCCGAAACCATCGGCCCATTCTCTCCCATACTCCCATGCCATCCATCACCTTGATCCATATCTATACAACATATCTGTACAACCTCGTTGCTCTACCCCCCATCAAAATCTCAAGGAAACCTAAAAAACAAGGAACCATGTTCGAATTTCCGCTGATTCGATCGGTGAAAATCACAATGAACCATGCGTGCTCTTTGGTTTCGTGACATAGGAATTCCATTTTCCATGTTGCATGGTTCATTGCGGTTTCGAATGGAAGAATAGAATGATAGTATAGAGTTTAATGAGTGAGCCGGTCAATAAGCATCGTTTTCTTTCGAAGAAAACTAGTCGTTATTAGAGTTCTCTCTCTCTCTCTCTTTGCTTTGACTTCTTCCCATTACAATATCATTGTTATCCATGAACTCCAAGTCAAATGGAAGAATATATAAGAAGTATAGAGCTTATCGGCGAGTCGGTCAACAAGCATCACTTTCTTAGAAGAAAACTAGTGGTTATTGGAGCTCTCTCTCTCTCTCTCTCTCTCTGACTCTTCTCATTATGTACTTATGACAATTCATACAACACCATCGTGAACCGCAAAGCTCAACCAACTTTTCTCTTTTTCTTTTTCTTAATCAACTTACCCTAATAGTAAGCTATTATGTGATCAACTCACGACCTTGCGTTTAATAACATTTTTCCTAAACTATAAACCACATTAGTGTGTCAAACTCGCAACCTCATGATCTCCAAACGTTTAGCACAATCATCTCAACTGTAGCCTTGTTGGCTCTCTTGCTCTCATATTGCCTTAACTTTGTCTCTTTCCATTGCTCAAGACTTGGAACTACCATCTTTATTTATATATATATACATTATATACATACGTAAAGAGGGGGGGGGGGGGGGGGAGATGCGATAAGGAATAAAGAAGGCATAAAGATATTAAACTCAATATGGAGTGTTTGTGCAACGGAACAGAATGGATAAAGTAAATATGTGAGTGTGTATGTGTGTTTAAGAGATAAGGTTAGAGAGCAATAGATTTTATATCATCTTTGGAGGTCAAATATGATCTATGAGACAAAAAACATGTAATGTTTCCATGTAATACATGTGTGAGTTGCAAGTTTGGACATTCAAGAGATTTACTAACGAATGTCACAATTGAGAGTGCGCACTATGACTATGAGAGAAATTCATGCAAGTATTGGGTTGGCTGTTAGACGTGTGCAAAACATAATTGAATGTGATGAAATGCAGGGCATTGTATCAAAGTGTGATACCCACACTCTCAAACTTGTTTAGGGAAAATGCACATAGTCAACTGGTCTCATCACTTGTGCCCTAAAATCCTTTATCACATTGAAATCATCACAAGGTCAAATGGAAAAAATGGTTTGAATGGTGGACAATGAAATAGATAGATAGATTCCTTTTAGTATCCACAAGAGAACAATTGTGATTAGACCAATGGAAAAAATGGTTTGAATGGTGGACAATGAATGAAATAGACGGATAGATTCTTTTTAGTATCCACAAGAGAACAATTGTGATTAGACCAAACCTAGGTTCTCTCAAATTTATGAGTTGAATGCTAGGGTGTAAATTACTAAGTGTGTGTGTGTGTGTGTGTGTGTGTGTGTGAGAGAGAGAGAGAGAGAGAGAGAGAGAGAGAGAGAGAGAGAATTGACGATGTTGGAGAATGCAAGGAATCTAAACCATGAAGAGAGACATTTGAGCAAGGTGACAAAATTTGTAGTATTTGGATTCCAAGAGCTCTAAAGTTTGTTGTTAGTCATGGTGGTGTTTTCTTTTGCAACGAAAGGCATTATTTATGGAGAGAGACTGAGAGAGAATCATGTAACAAAGAGAAAAAATGTATATTAGTAATAGGAGATAATCCGCAACAAATCAATCAACGTTACAGAAGAGGAGACACATGTTTTATATCGTAGTTATTCCTTATGGCAATAAGGAGGTGGATTTTAATGTACAATCACATTGGACATAGTTGAGTTTGATTTTCACCACAAAGCAACCTTAATTTATAAGTGATGTCAACATTAAATTATAAGTGATGACTTTGTATGAAGGCAATGTTTTCACATTGTGCTTTAGCATTCTTGAAGATAATTATGCCCCACTTACGTTGGGCAAGCATCAATTCTCAAAAGTAGGCATCTTTATTCCAAATCTAATCATACACAAGCATCCATCTATGTCATCAAGGATACTCACAAACAAATTACATGGCAAAGATTAAAGGAATGTGAGTTATCACAAATCTTATTTCTCCTTAGGATTTTTGTTAGGGAATTCCCATTCCCATTATATATTTATAGTGGATTGAACACCCAAACCCAATGGATAGGAATCATATGCTTTATAAATAGATTATTAAGATCTTGTTTTTAGTTTTTTTAAGAGAAAACAAGTATTATCTATTGAAATCCTTGTACTGTGGTTAGGGTTAGCATGAGAACACACAAACACACATGAGAGAGAGAGAGAGAGAGAGAGAGAGAGAGAGAATATGTACAATGAGCTACTATATTTAGAAATACTTTATGGCTTTATATAACCTTGATAACAAAATTGTGACTAACCCTAGATACTTTTCACATGAGGTTCCCTATCTAGGGTACGTTCACACACACACACACACACGTCTAGGCTTACATTTCTAACACTCTTGCTTAAGACTAGGTGCTACAATGTAGGATTACAAAATGTCCGCTACGGACAAAGTGCTTATGAACTCTTACAAAAAACCCACAATGGGCTAAGGCTACACGCTATTGCTATCTTGCTAGCTCGTTAGCTAGCTTGTTCCTGTTAGTTCTTGATTGGCCTGCTCTACTAGTTCTTTGTCCGCTATTGCTGGCCATCAAAGTTTTGAGACTTGTTGGAGTTGTTACCTTTTGAATTACTTCGATCTTTGCTTCATCAACATGAATTCCTTCTTGGCACGCCACATTTTCCACATTACGTTTTCTTGTATATACGACAATTTCATCTAGAAGCTCATCTCGGAAAGGACGTGAAAATTGATCTCGTTTGGTTGAATCAATCAAGGGTTTGAAGTTGATGTCATTCTTCTTTTGAACCAAAACAATAGGTGACACACACTTCAAATCCTCCATATGATAAATGAAACTCACTTTGCAACAATGCTTTGAACTCCTTTATAAGTCTTCCTTTTGCACAATCCCCAATTGTCAAAGCTTTTGGGTAACTGGTACACTTTCCTTCAACTTGATGTGGTGCTTGATGCCTTATCTTATCTCTGAATAATCATCTATGAATAACTTTGGAAACTTAGAAAGAAGAGGAATAAACCTTAGATCCTCTTTTTTTTATCAAGAAAACATATCCTTCCATTAGTTTTAAAAAGCATATCAACTACAAAATACAAAATAGATGGAAAGGAAGTGACTATCCTTCCCTAATCTGTCTTGTGTAAGACAATATGGCTAGCCATGAATCCTTCGTTTGATAGACTTGATTGAGCACTTCCTCAATAGCTGAGGCATACCATGAATTTGCATATGCTTGAAGCAAATCAATCTTCCTCATCATGTTTATGTTCAACATATCCAAATATATAGAGTCCACAAACCTACACTTTGAATTGAATGCATGTCAAACAGTTCTTGTGCTTGTGTTAAGATATTATTTTTTGCATACATATAAAATAAAACATATATAATATCTTGAATTAGTGCATTCTAAGAAGCCACATCCCAAACCGGAAGCCCCTGAAGATCGATTATGTGCGGAAACGTATGTGTGAGGATCTGTCGAAGTGTTCGCCAAACAACACAGAAGGAAGACAAGAGAATAGAGAGAAGATATATGTGGTTTTAGCTTTAATGGAAGCTTTGTTATTGCATTCTCTTTCTTTCTTTCTTTCTCTCTCTCTCTTTGAGACACTGTTCAAGAACGATCAAGAAGTCATCTTTTACAACGTTAGGTTATTGCTTATATACTAAGCCCTAACTATATGGACAAGTTCACACTAAGATACAAAGTGGAAGGAGTCAGCCTTTTATGCCAACAAAATCCCCCGTAAAAGGACTACTCTTTCCTACATGTACATGTGTTTGAGGTTGTCTCCCCGTAAACCTAGATTACAACACTAATCTAAATTTATGTTACAAGTCGGTCGGCATATAGTCGAGTCGGAAAAGGTGAGGTCTGTGTCGAGCCTAGCATGACTCATTATCATGATTGGTTTGGTCGACTCTTACCTTTTGCTCCTCGTTCGGCTTTCTTTGTCCTTAGTGCTCCAAAGCGTTGATCTAGGAGTGGCTTCGTCAGGCAATCAACGATGTTCACCTTAGTGTCGATCTTCTAGACTTCAAGCTTCTTCTCGGTTATGAGCTCCCAGATGTGATGATATCGCACCTCAATGTGTTTCGTCTTTGAGTGATAGACGAGATTGTTAATGAGGTGAATTGCGCCCTGTGAGTTGCAATAGATGGTCAGCGTTGGTCGGTCAATTCGGCTTGTAGATGAGAAGTCGGCAGACAGTCGGTGCAGCCAGATCGCTTCCTTCGTTGCCTCCGATGCTACTACCTCTATGGTCGACAGGGCCGTGCACTCTTGAAGCTTTGAACTCCATGATATCGCACTGCCACCATAGGTGAAGATGTAGCTCGATGTCGGCTTTTGATTGTCCGATTGTCTGATTGTCCGATCGGTGGTATCCAAGCTGCTTGATGTAGGAGTTGAACTTTTGGTACCACATCCTCGGCGCTTGTTTCAAGCCATAGAGGCTTTTCTTCAGTCGACATACGAGGTGACTTTCCTCCTTCGTCGTCGTGAAGCCTGCCAGTTGAGACATGTAAATGTCTTCTTCTAGATCTCAGTGTAGGAATGTTGTCTTTACATCCAGCTGCTCTAGCTCTAGGTCTTTTGTCGCCACAACTCCTCGTAGGAGTCTGAGGGTGGTCATCTTGACTACTGGTGAGAATATCTCGTTGTAGTCGACCCCATGTTCTTGTTTGAACTCTTTCACGACAAGCCGAGCTTTGTACTTGAGTTTCTCTAAGTCAGATACATATTTGTATCGAAAAACCCATTTGCAAGATAGTGGCTTTCTTCCAGCTGGTAGTTCGACCAAATCCCATGTCTGATTCTTGTGAATCGAGTCGATTTCGGATCATGGCTTGTAGCCATGTATCGGCGTCCATTGCGGCCATAGCTTCTTCATAAGTGCTTGGTTTGCTTGCATTAGTGTAGTTGACGTAGTCGAGGCCAGGTTGGTAGAACTCTGTCTGCCTTCGAGCTCGTCCAGATCTCTTGGGTGCCGAGATTGATGGTTTAGATCCTTCGATCGACTTAGTTGGTTGATCGATATTTGTTGAGCCACCTGTGTCAGGAGCGTTGTTGGATGACCCGCCCCCATGCTGGGATTTCGGTGGTGTCATGGCGTTCTCCCCCGTGAACTTTGTTGACTCGGGTCTGTTTCCAAATCGCATCATGTTGATTGTGCCTTGTTCGACTGTTGTTGAATCGGATCTGTCTTTGATGGCTTTGTCTTCGAGTTCGAAGTCTACTGGACCTCCTACCAATTCGAGTCAGTAGGTATGTTGTCGGCTTGGTCGAGTTCGACTGTTCGTTGAATCTCTGAGTTAGCCCAATGGGTTGGTCCTTCTACGATGTCTCTATCGTCTCTTAAGGATACCTTTTTACTGATTATTTTCTGTTGGTTCCGTTGAGAGAAGATAGAGTCTTCATTGAAGACTACGTCAGTGCTCCGAATCAATTTCCGGTTCTTTGGATCCTATAGCTAGTAGCCGAAGTCCCCATCGGTTCCATAACCGAGAAATATGCATTTCGTTGCATGGGGTACTAACTTAGTCCTTTTCTCCCTGGGGATAAACGCGTAGGTTTCGCATCCGAATATACGGAGCCTATCATAGGTCAGTTTTTTGCTTGACCATAGTGCCTATGGCACTTCAAGCTTGATTACTTTCGACAGTGATAGATTTACCAAGTATACTGCCGTCTGCAATGCCTCAACCTAGAAATCCAACTTTAGTCCAACTTATTGGAGCATTGTCGTCACCCTCTCCTGGATCATTCGGTTGATCCGTTCTGCCACTCCATTCTACATGGGTGTGTAAGGAACGGTCTTTTGATGCCGGATCCCTTTGTCGGACAGGTACTGTTTGAAGGCTCTGGAGGTATATTCTCCTCTGTTGTCGAACCGGAGTGTCTTCACTCTGTATCCCGACCGGTTCTCCACTTCAGATGTCCACCAAGTGAAGACCTCAAGCGTTTTGTCTTTGGACCTAATCGACTAGGCCCAAACCTTCCATGTACAGTCATCTACAAATGTGATGAAGTACCAGGAGCCTCCTAGTGATCGTTCTTGCATGGGCCCGCATATATCTATGTACATGAGCTCTAGGGGATGTCGTACTGTCTCATAGTGAAGAGAGCGCGGACTTTGGGTCTGTTTCCCGTATCGACAATGCTCGCAGAAGTCCGTCTTGGATTGGAGTTTCGGAATGTAGCTGACCGCCATTAGCCGATCGAGTCCGGCTTGAGACATATGGCCAAGTCTGCCATACCATAGGTTTGGGTTGGTCTTTTCGACTACATTCACGGCCCCTTCTGGATTGATCCCCATCAATGGGTACAAGTTATTGTACTTGTGCCCGCCTCCTATCTTCAGGTTTCTTCGGTTGATCATCCATGTTGACTCACTTAGAGTTGTTCGATACCCGTCTTCGGCTAGCATGCCGATGGAGACCAAACTCCTTTTCAGATCAGGTAAGTGCCGAACTTGGTGCAAGGTGATCATGTTGCCATTTGGCAATAGGATGGAAACTTCTCCGGTCCCTACAATTCTGCACTCCTGCCTGTTGCCTAGTTGTATTATGCTGCTGGCGTCGGTTGAATAATTCGAAAACCATTCAATATTAGGGGTCACGTGGAATGTGGCATCGGAATCCAGTAGCCACGTGTCTGCATCCTGTGCACTGTAGAGGACTTCTCTGATCATCGAGTCCTCTATGGAAACGATTTCTCCTGATCGAGTGTCGGCAATAGGCCGAGTTGGCTCGTCCTCGATCACACTTGGTCACGTTCTACTCTCTTTTTTCTTGATTGATCAGCAACCGGAAACATTTTGGCCAGATTTCCTACAGTGTGTGCAGAATTCACCTAATCAGCCCGTTCTCGACTTCGATCGCTATCAGTCTCCCCTCGTCTTCGATCGATTGGTGTTCCGACCAGTTTTGTCGGCTTGTTCTCTGGATCAACTAAATCTGTCGAACGGCTCGGTCGAGTGGTGGGCTTTTACTGATTCATCGATGGTGAGTCCCATCGATTTTCACCGAATGTTCTCGGTGAGGACTTGGCCGATTGTCTCATCCAAAGTTAGGATCGGTCGGCTATTGGCGTGTGTCATGCAGAATACCTCCCAACTCGCCGGCAAGCTCAATAGGAGGGCAAGGGCTTTCACTTCTTCGAAGTTGATCCTGTTACAGGCATGACCATATAATATCCCGTGGTGAGAATTTATCGTAGTATTCTATACATGTGGATAAGTGTGAGGGTTAAACGAGAGTGTAAAGAAGGGGAGGATTACTTTTAATCCTCGGGATTGAGACAACCCATTAGGCCAAGTGTGAACTTGCCTAGGGGCCTTGGGTATCGCTATAAATAAGAGGCCTAGCTACCCTCATTTCATCATATCTTGACTACGTCGAGACTCCGTTCTTGTGGTGGGTCAACTCTTGTAGCGAGCGCTGTCGTGAAGATCCGTCACTAGGCGCAGATCGGGAGGCGGAACTGCCGGGGTTCTAGACCGGAAGGACTCGAAGTTTTTAGTAGCTTTAGCGAGAAAGGATTTAAGGTCGATTGAAAGAGAGAGAGATTGAGATAAGATAGAACACTTGATTCTAGATTAAGAGAGAGATTAAGATTGAACTCTTGATGTTAGATTTGAAGAACAAGGTATATCATCAAAAGGATAACAAATTTTTTGCTTAATATTAATTTTGATTTAAAGTACAAAGATTGCTTGATCCAAAAAAAAATCCCCAAAATTTTTACATTAGTCCTCTCATCTTTTTCCTCCCCTCTTTTATAGATGCCCTCATGCATTTGAGGGTACAAGACATGCATAAAATGCATGTTTGCCATTTGGCGCTCATGTATTACATGTGGTGCATGATAACCATGTCACTCATTTTAGCTCTCATGTAGGAGAATTTACATGTAAAGTTAAAATGATAAAAATATAATTCCAAGAAAATGTGTTGGCTTAGTGGTAAGACTATTGACTCCCAACTTGAAGGTGTAAGGTTCAAATCCTTACTTTCCTTCCTTGTGTATATGTATAAATATTTATTTATTTATTTATCCATCTAGTTTCCGATCGCCGGTTACCATCTCGATCCCTTCGCTCGGGGGTGGTCGGGTGGATCGACACCCTTCTTTCTCTCTCTCCTTTCTACCTATCTATCTTTTATCCTTATCATATGCTTACTTTAGATCATATCTCTAAGACTTGGTATCAGAGCTTATGTTTCTAATGTTTCCTTTGTTTGTTTTTGTCTTCTTGATGGATGGTGATCGATCGTCGTGCAGTCGATCTTGATCCAGATAGCGATCAACAAAGGAACTTCAGTAACTCTTTCTTGTTTTTTAAAATTTTTTCTTCTCCCATCTAATCATGTATATGGTCAATATGATTATTTTTTTCATTGATTCAATGATGTTGTAGTGGTAATGAATTGGTTGTATGAAATGTTTACATATGTGTATGAGGTTGTAAAAGAATACATTATGCGGAAGTGTGTGCGAAACGCAGAGTATACAGTTTGGAGAACATAGAGATGGAGATGGAGATGGAGAGAGAGAGACAGAGAGAGCAGACAACTCAGTTCTATTTCAAAATAATGACGCTCTGTACATAGACCGTGCTCAGTGAGCACCTTTTATACAAGCCCTGACAATAGGGTTGACACAAGTACTGGCAGTACTTGACTGCTCATAAATGAGCATACTACACTAACTCCCAAACTTTTTCCTTACGAGGAATATCATACTAACGACCTTCCGGTTTACGCACCGATACGACCATGTTATGCATACCGATTTATGCACCCAGTCTACGCACTGGGTTACGCATCGTATTACGCACGAATGTTGAGCTTGTCTCTCAACACTCCCCCTCAAGCTCAACTTGAGGTTCCACCTAGTCTGCCTGATCTATGCTCCAACTTCTCCTGGCTCCATGCCTCGCTCGCGCTCCTCGACCCGTTCGGTTCCGCACGCCTCGACCCTTTCAGTCAGCTTGTCTGCTCATTCAGGCCTTCTTAGCTCCCTTGTTGTCGCGGTGTCGGCGCGTCCTTCGTTGCCCTTTTCTCCGCATGGCCTTCAGTTGATTCATGTAAAAACAAATAGCGTGCAGAAGCAATAGAAAACAAAAACAGAGAACATGTTTAATGGAGAGCTTAATAGTACGCGGGAGAGACAGAGAGAGCAGAACAAGAATCACTATTCAAAAATTATATCAACACTCTGTACATAGTATGTGTTCAGCGAACACTTTTATACAAGTCCATACTGACTGATAGAAGTATGGTGTACTTCAATGCTCACTCGAGCGTCTGACACTAACTACGAGAGTATTAACTCTCTAGTAGTACTAGGCTTCCGGTTACTCACCGTCTCTTTTGCTCACCGGGTGCTCACCGGTCCGTCTCGCTCACCAGCTCAGGCTTATTCAGTTGATCCGGCTCCAATTGAGCTTGCCGTTCAA
Organism: Azolla caroliniana; assembly: GCF_043228905.1. Classification (NCBI taxonomy): domain Eukaryota; kingdom Viridiplantae; phylum Streptophyta; class Polypodiopsida; order Salviniales; family Salviniaceae; genus Azolla; species Azolla caroliniana. The sequence goes on from NW_028230443.1 coordinate 16,471,251, forward strand.
CACTCCTCCTCAAGCTCAATTTGAGGTCCGGTCGTAGTGTCAACGTCTGTGGCAACCGGTTCTTCTGCTCAACTCCTTCTGGCGTCACTCCACCTTGCTTGCACTCCTCATCCGGTCCGGTTTTGTTTGCCACGACCCCTCTTGTTCTGCGCACCTCGCCCTCCTCGGTCGGCTTGTCTGCTCAACAGGCCCAATTCAGCTCCCTCGCTGCTGTGACTTCGGCGCGTGCCGGTTCGCCGATTCCTTCATGTTGGCATTGACTTTCGCTGCCTTCTCATCCTCTTGGCCTTGAATTGATCCGGTCCTTCCGAATTTGTCTGTTGAACCGAATCAACTGTCTCCGATTCATTCCAGCTCTTGTCCAAATCGGTCACTCCCGATTCGTCTTCCAATTCGAGGCCCTTCACCACATCGGACCATGTCCGGGTCTTGGCCTTCTTCCTTCGGTCGGCTCTGTCCTTCTTGACTCTACCGCCGCTGCCGCTTGTTCCGACTTGTTCAGATGTGTCGACTTCCTTTGTCGACTTGGCTCCTTTCTTCTTCTTGTCTCTCCCTTTATCGGTTCTTCCCTCACCGGCGCATTCGGCAGTCTCTTTGCCTTTGTCCGTTCCGGTGTTTTTGCCCGTTCTCCCCCTCAAGTGTGGCATCTCGAGATGCTGAACACCAAGCATTTCGGTGAAGTGCTGCAACTTGTCCGATCCGAGTGGTTTAGTGAAGATGTTGGCAACTTGCCGATCCGTGTGAACATACCGAAGTTCGACCTCACTGCTCAGGACATGCTCACGCACGAAGTGATAGTGCACTTCTATGTGCTTTGTGCAAGCATGGAATACGGGGTTCTTGGCGAGCTGCATGTTGCTTAGGTTGTCGCAGTAGATTAGAATCGGGGTCAGTACCTCAATCCGTAGGTCTTGCAGCAGTCGCCGAAGCCAAATGGCTTCACAGGTGGCAACGGTAGCGCCCCAATACTCAACCTCAGTGCTTGACAGAGCAACTGTTGGCTGCTTTTTGCTGCTCCACGCAACAACCGCGCTACCTAGGGAAAACATATAACTGGAGGTTGATCGGCGATCTGATGCATCGCCGGCCCAGTCGGCATCTGTGTAACCGACCAGCTCTTCGGTTATACCTCGCCGGTATAACAGTCCCCGCCCTTCGTGCCGCTCACATACCACAGTATTCGGTGCGCGCACTGAAGATGCTCTACGGTCGGCTTCTGCATGAATTGGCTAATCACACCGATCGGATAGTTTATGTCAGGTTGGGTGATTGTCAAATATATAAGGTTTCCAACAATTTGTCGGAACTGTTTCTCATCGCAGGCCGGTCCGGAGTTGGGACAGAGCTTCTGGTTCCGGTCCAAGGGTGTAGAGACAGGTCGACATTCTGTCATGCCAAACTTGTACAACATATTCAACACATAGTGCCGTTGTGAGACCAATATGCCGTCGGGGGTTCGGATCACCTCGATCCCAAGTAAATAATGAAGGTTCCCCAGGTCCTTCATCTCAAACGCATCCGACAATTGGGACTTGACTCGGCTGATTTCATCGAGTCCGGGTCCGGTGATGACCAGATCATCAACATACAACAAGATGCTAACCGGACTGTCCGGACCTTGCCGGATGAACAACGAAGAGTCGGACTTGGAGGCCGCAAACCCCATCTTACGCAACTGGTGCGTGATCTTCGCATTCCAAGCTCGCAGAATTGCTTCAGGCCGTAAAGTGACTTCTTCAGCCGGCATACCGCCAACTTGTTCATCTCTGTCTGGAAACCGGGGGGTTGTATCATAAATACCTCTTCTTCAAGATCTCCTTGAAGAAATGCATTCTTCACATCCATCTGGTGAAGATGCCACCCCCTTGCCGCAACAACCGCCAGCACCACACAAACCATCGTCATCTTTGCTATTGGAGCGAAGGTCTCGTCGTAGTCGATTCCGTGGGTCTGTGCATATCCCTTCACCACTAATTGGGCCTTGTACCAGTTAACTGAACCGTCAACGTTGTACTTTACCTTGTACACCCACTTGCATCCGATCGATTTACTGTGACGGGGAGGGTAAACCAGATCCCATGTATCGTTGGCATCAAGTGCCCGCATCTCTTCTTCCATAGCGGCACGCCAATGTGCGTCCTTTGCCGCTTCTGCGTAGCTCTCCGGCGCACACACTTCCGCCACCTTGGTCATGTACACATAGTGATGCACAATGTACCTATTGTACCCGTACCGCTTAACAGGTTGACCGGCGTAACCTACCATTACCCGGTTTGAGGCCCTTCTTGGCTGGTTCGGTCTTCGGTGCCGAAGAACCGTCATTTTCCTTTCCGGAGTCGGATCCGCTTTGATCTGACTCATCATTACCGGTGTCCTAATCCGGCATCTTCTTCTTCCCTTTCTCTTTGCGCGTGAACCGTCTCCTCGGTTCCTTGCGCGGGGAGAGCACGACAGAGTCTTCATTACTCGCCGGTTCCTCATCCGACTGGTCGGATTGACCCAGTCTCTCGTTCGGCCCACTCAACCGAAACAATTCCGGACTCTCTTCTTGAGTGCCGAATTCATCATCTTCTATCTGGACCGGTTCAGGCTCACTAGCCTCATCCTCGGGTATCGGGTCGGGGTCAGAAGTCGGAGCTGGTAAGGCATACCAAGATGCCGTCTCATCAAACTCAACATCGCGGCTAACTCAGACCTGCTTCGTCCGGGGGTTATAACACTTATACCCCTTTTGCTCATGTGAGTAGCCGACAAGGATGCACTTCTCCGATTTTGCATCTAGCTTCCTCCGCTTCTCATTTGGCACATGCACATATGCTATGTTGCCGAAAATCCGAAGGTGTCTCAAATTCGGCTTGCGCCCGAAATACAGCTCATGTGCGCACACCTTGTTACCGATCCGGTTTTGGATGTAGACGGCCGTCTGGACCGCCTCCGCCCGGTAGAAGTGGGGCATGCTCTTCTCTTCCAACATTGCCCTTGCCACGTCGACAAGCGACTGGTTCTTCCTTTCGGCCACACTGTTTTGCTCCTGTGTGTATCTGCAGCTGAACTCTCTCCGAATTCTTGTTTGTTGTAAATAACTGTTGAATTGACCGGAAAAATATTCTTTTCCACCATCTGACCGCAGACACTTGATCTTCCTCTCCGATTCCCATTCCACCATGCTTTGGAGGTTCCAGAAATAGTCGAAGACTTCTCTCTTCCGCTCAATGAGGTAGATCCATGTGTGCCGGCTATAGTCGTTGATGAAGGAGACGAAGTATCGACTCCCGCCAAGACTCACGTTCTGTGCCGGTCCCCATACATCCGAATGAATAAGGTCGAGCTTGTTACGACTACGGTTTTGTTCGGCGGGGAATGGAAGTCGGTGTTGCTTCCCAAGTTGGCAGGCTTCACATACTTGGGCCTTCCGGCCACTAAACTTCGACAAACCGAAAACAACTTGTTTCGTCTGCAGGTTTTGAAGCCTTCGGTAATTTACGTGGCCTATCCGCTTGTGCCACAGGTCGATGTCCGATTCGACCTTCTGTCCTTTGGCGAACAAGGTGGTGCCGACGTCATTGGTGTCGAGGATGAACATCCTCCCATCTCTGCGCCCTTGCGCGATAATCTGGCCCTCCTCCTCGATGAAGCACCCGAGGTGCGTAAACCGCACCTGCATTCCCTGGTCGACGATCTGTCGGACCGACACTAGGTTCTTCGTGATAGTCAGAACGTGTAATACGTTCATCAGCTTCCCCCTCTGTCCGACATGACTTAGGGGAACTTCTCCGACATGCATGATTGGGTGAGGAGTGTCGTCTCCAGTTTCGACAACTCCCGGTTGTTCCGGTTTCTCCAAGAAGGAGAACCACTCTTTGTGGTTCGTCATGTGATTTGACGCACCGGAATCAACGTACCACACTTCCTCCGATTTGGAAGTGGTCTTCTTCATCAAGTTAGCCTCATGTTTCATCACCAAGGCTGGCCCCTTATCGGTCTTCCTGGTTCCGGATCCTTTCGATCCTTGCGCGTAGTGTGAGCTTTGCCGGTTCTCCCGACCGGTTTTGCCGGATCCAGCTTTGTCCGAATCGGCGTGCTTCTTCCAGCACTCGCTTTCTCTATGGCCCTTTTTGCCACAGTACCAGCATTCCGTGGCGGATTTGTCTTGCCGGCCTCCGGCTCCACCTTGACTCCCCCTGCTTGTGGAAGTCCCGGAACTACTATCGGCACAGTCTCTATGCTGTCGGTCTTGCCCTTGCCGGCCGCCTCCATTGCATGCCGACCCGCCTCGTCCACCACGCCCACGGGGACGATCCTCCTCCGTGTACAGTATCTGACTATCAGTGGGTGCACTTGTTGACGCACTGGCGTGGTTCTCCTCTACAAGGAGCATCGACTGTAAGTCGAAAAATTACGGCGTATTCTCCCTCATACATATAGCTGTCCGGAAAGCTCAGAACTTAGACGCCAGGCCCCCAAGACAGACCTGTACCATCTCCTCTTCATCTACCGTCACGTTGATAGAGGCAAGCGAGTCACAGATCTCTTTGATTCGAGCCGTGTAATCAGCCACCGACATGTCCTTCTGTCGGACATTGCTCAACTCTTGTCGGAGTTGCAGCTTCCAGGCTGTAGTGCTTGCGGCGAACACCTTCTTCAGGTTTCCCCAAGCCTCTTTCAACTTGGCATCTCGAATGTGGCTCAGCAGCTGGTCTCCGACACTGGACGCAAAGCAGTACATCACTCTGCTTGCCGATTGTTCCCACACCGGGAAGTCCTTGTGTGCCACATCAGGTGCTGTGTCGTTAGCTCCACCGACATAACTCTAGTAACCATGCCCAAGTAGGTACTGGTGCACCTGGTATGACCAAGATGCATAGTTAGATCTTTCAAGCTTATCCACCGGAAGCGAGCTAGCCATTCCTCTATCCATTGTTTTTTATTTGTTCTTTACAAAGGTTAGGTTTTCTTCTTGCGAAGGCGAATGTCGGCTGTAGAGGTTCTCAATCCTCGCGCTCTAATACCATGTAAAAACAAATAACGTGCGGAAGCAATAGAAAACAAAAATAGAGAACAGGTTTAATGGAGAGCTTAATAGTAAGCGGGAGAGACAGAGAGAACAGAACAAGAATCACTATTCAAAAATTATATCAACACTCTGTACATAGTATGTGTTCAACGAACACTTTTATACAAGTCCATACATACTGACAGAAGTACGGTGTACTTCAATGCTCACTCGAGCGTCTGACACTAACTACGAGAGTATTAACTCCCTAGTAGTTTAGCTGCTACTAGGCTTCCGGTTACTGATGGATCCGGCTAACCGGCTCCCCAGCTCACCGGCTCTTTTGCTCACCGGATGCTCACCGGTCCGTCCGCTCACCGACTCAGGCTTATTCAGCCGAACCGGATCCAATTGAGCTTGCCGCTCAACAATTCGGCGTATCCGAATCGAAGATTTCGATTGAATCGAACACTTCCGATTCAATTCCGCTCTCATCCGAATTGGCTGTCTCCAATTCATCTCCTGTCTTTAGGCCTTTGAGTACATCAGACCACGTATTGGTCTTGGCCTTTATACCCTTCTTGGCTTCATCTCCCCCACGCTTGGTTGGCTTTGGCTCTTCCTTTCGACTACTCCCCTTATGTCTGCTTCCGGACTCTTCTGCGGATCCGCCCTCGGCTTCTTCAGCCAATCCGAAATCAAATTCGTCATCCGACTCGGCGTCACGGTCTTCTCCGCTCCTTTCCTACTCCCTTCCGTGGTCATCATGGACGCCTCTCCCCCTCAAGTTCGACACGTCGAGGTGACGCAACCCAAGTGCACCCGAGAATTGCCGTAACTTGTCGAGACCAAGCGGCTTGGTGAAGATGTCGGCAACCTGCCGATTAGTCGGAACATGCACTAGTTCGACTTCACCTGAAAGGACCCGCTCGCGGACAAAATGGTAATGCACCTCAATGTGCTTGGTCCGGGCGTTGAACATGGGGTTTTTCGCAAGGTGGATATTACTGAGGTTGTCGCAATAGATTGTCGTTGGATTAGACACCTCTACCTGCAGATCCCGTAATAGCCGTTTCAGCCAAATGACTTCGCACGTGCTTGACAGTGCTAATTTCAACTGCTTTTTGTTGCTCCATAGAGAGAATGCGTATCCGGATGTGGATCTACGATCGTGGGTGTTTCCGGCCCAATCGACATCCATGTAGCTGACTAACTGTTCGCCTACGCCTGCCCGATAAAACAACGCCATGTCTTTCGTGCCGCTGACATAACCCAATATCCTTTGTGCACACTGAAAGTGTTCGGCCGGGCTGCGACATAAATTGACCGATAAGGCCGACTGGATAACTAAGATCCGGCCGAGTAATCGTCAGATAGATAAGGCTGCCGACAATCTGTCGGAACCATGTAGGGTCACACGCCTTTCCCGAATCTCGGCGAAGATTTGTGTTTCTATCTAGAGGGGTCGAGATGGGCTTATAGTTTGCCATCCCGAACTTGAAGAGCATATTCAGTGCGTAATGACATTGGCTGATCAATATGCCTTCGGGGGTACGGATCACTTCGATCTCGAGGAAGTAATGAAGGTCTCCGAGATCCTTCATTTCAAACGATGCCGCAAGCTGAGACTTCACGCGGCGGATTTCGTCAAGGTCGGCACCGGCGATGACTAAATCATCAACATACAAGAGTAGGCTGACTGGTCCATATTGTCCTTGCCGAACAAATAGAGAAGAGTCTGATTCGACGGCACAAACCCCATCCTACGCAGCTGTTGCGTAATCTTCGCGTTTTAGGCTTGCGGGGCTTGCTTAAGTCCGTATAATGACTTCTTCAATCAGCAAACTGCCGAGGTGTTTTGTTCGGATAGAAATTCGGGGGCCTCTACCATGTACACTTGCTCCTCAAGATCACCTTGCAGGAACGTGTTCTTTACATCCATCTGATGTAAATGCCACCCCTTTGCCGCGGCTACGGCTAGTAGGACTCACATGGTAGTCATCTTCGCGACAAGCGTGAAGGTCTCGTCATAGTCCACACCGTGCTTCTGCGTGTAGCCTTTTGCTACTAAACGGGCCTTGTAGCGGTTGACAAAGCCATCAGTGTTGTATTTCACCTTATACACCCATTTGCATCCAATCGGCTTTCCACCCTTCGGTGCGTCAACTAGGTCCCATGTCTCGTTCTACATTAAGGCGCGCATCTCTTCCTCCAGTGCGGCATTCCAATTTGCGTCTTTCACCGCTTCTGCGTAGCTCTCCGGCTGACGCACTTCCGCCACTTGCGTCATGTACGCGTAATGGTGCGCCATGTACTCATTATACCCGTATCTCTTTACGGGATTGTTATGGTGGGTAGATCGGCGTAATTCGTGATTACCCGATTTCACGACCCTTTCGGTCAATTTCGACCTCTTGCATAGAGGTTCCTTTTTGACTGGCTCGATGTCAGATTCGCTTCGAACTAACTCAGCACTACCGAAATCATATTTTGGCATCTTCTTCTTGCCCTTCTCCTTGCGCGTAAACTGTCTCCTCGGTTCCTTACGTGGGGACATTACGGCCGAGTCTCCACTACTCGTCGTCTCATCATTTGGTTGGCCATCTCGGCCCAACCCCTCATTCGGCCCGCTTAGCCGAAATGAGATTGGACTCCCTCTCAGAGCTCCGACGTCCTCATCATGTGGAGGCATTTTAGCCTCGCTGAGTTCTTCCTCAGAATTCGGATTGGAGGTGAGGTCCGAAGTCGGAGGCAAGTACCAGGACGCGGACTCATCAAACACAACGTCGCGGCTTACAGGCGCTTGTTTGGTGCGTGGGTTATAACAATTATAACCCGTTTGCTCGTCTGAATAGCTGACCAAGATACATTTCTCGGCTTTTGTGTCCAACTTCTTCCTTTTTTCCTTCGGCACGTGCACATACGCGATGCTGTCGAAAATCCTCAAGTGTGCCAAGTTCAGATTCTTCCCGAAATACAACTCATGTGGCGACACTCCTCCATTAGTAGAAGTCCGATTCTACAAGTACACAGTCGTCCTCACAGCTTTAGCCCAATAAAATTTCGGCATATGCTTCTCTTCAAGCATTGCCCTGGCCGCTTCTTCAATCGTCCGATTCTTCCGCTCGGCTACGCCATTCTACTCCGGTGTATATCTACACGAGAATTTGCGTCGAATTCCCTCCTTCCGTAGATAACAAGTGAACTGGTCAGAGAAGTATTCCTTCCCGCCATCAGACTGTAGGCATTTGATCTTGCGCCCAGTTTCCCTTTCCGCGAGGCTCTTTGTTAACTCTTAGGGCCGAACAATGGCCTAACACAGGGTGTCTACGGAAGACACTTCACCAAAGGGGTGTTACGGCAACAAGATTAGACTCAACGCTTACTTCGACTTAATTAGGTTACTTAGCATGATCGTCCTTAATATTCACACGCGTAAGATATAACAATGAATGTAGAACGGCAATTAACACAGAGAGATAACAACACTAAGCTTTATTAATTAACCGCTTCTCATTACATTGTATCCGGGCCTTTAAATAGGTTCCCGGTATGTATTACAAAACGGTGCCATCCGCACTTGTTCGGGATCGGTCTGGATTTAGAACGGCATACCGATTCCGGTCCGTCTGTCCACACTCATAGCTTACTTACAACCATTCGTACTAATTAAATAACTCCCCGTTTCACACTCTGGACTCCTTTGCCAGCCGGCCGGTAACACATGGCACACCCGTGGGACAGTACCTTGTACGTCGAATCCACATCCGACCCTTGCTATTCCTTGTCCAAAATATCTAGAGTGCTTTGTTTGAGAGTCTTCAATGGTTCATCTGGAATTGGTTGTTGTTGTTGTTGTTGCTGCTCTGTTGATGGCTGCTGCGACAAGTCCTTTGGTGGCTGCTGCGGCTGGTCCTCCATTTGTTGCTCTGACACCGACGTTTCCGTCGTTACTCCCTCCGTCGTAGTGGTCTCCGGTTGACTGGTTCCGGCCTAGCCCTCGCTTGCAACAGTTCCTCATCACTAAGGTTAACCGTTGCCGCTTCCCGTGCTTTTTCTTCCCGAACCCGGGACCGCTCGTAGCTTTCAAACTGGATTTGAGCGTCCAGCCTATCATCGTCTAGTTGAGCTACGAGTTGCCGGACCTGCGCCAGCTGTTCATTCGCCAGGAATTGGAAGTCATCGGCCAGCTCGTCCCATATGGCGGTGAAGTCCTCAGAAGTCAACGTGTAACAATCATCTCCTTCCTTTCGCCGGTTTGCCACGTCTGCCCGTAGCAATTGGAGTTTCGCCGCATTTTGTGCCCACTTTGTCCACCATCTTACGGAGCTTTCGTCAATCAAGCATTTTGTCTGATTCAGCCATGCCCGGAGGATGCACTGAATCCGGCCCGTTCCCAATTGCGATTTGGTCTCCGCCGCTTGCCGTTCCTCCTTCAATTGCTTGATGATTTTGACGTTGTCTTCCGCCTGCTCCTTGTAATGCGTCAATTGCCTTTGATATGTGCTTTGTAATTTCTGCAATACCGTTCACGCTCTCTCCTTTTCTTCCTGCTGCTGCCTCTGGAGCTCCATCCGGACCTTCTCCGCCTCGTCCAACCGTCTTGTATTTTCCGCACGTTCGTCGGCGATCACCGTCGCGGCCCGATCAACTTCCTGCTGGAGTTCGGCCATCCGTTCCTTATGCTCCGTTTCCAGCCGTTTGTAGTCCCGGTGCAGGTGCTCAAAATCATCTGTCTTTTGCTTGAGCCGTGTGTTGATCTGTCGACGGGCCCGGTCCTCGTGGTCCTTCTGCTGGCAGAGCTCTTCCTTTAGCCGTTCAATTTCCGTTTCCGCCGTCTTCCGCAGCTTGTCCTTTTCCTGCAGCACTTTGTCTTTTTCCTCCCTTAGCCGGTCGAATGCTTGATGGCCTTTCCGGAGGCTCTCCTCTGCCCGGCGGAGGTTCTCAGCAGTCTTCTTCAATTCTGATTCAGTCGCTGTCTTCAATTCCCGTTCTCGGCTCCTTAGCGCTTCTTGTGCGGCAAGTTCATCTCTCAATTCCGCAAGCTCCTGGCCTTGCGCCGCATCTCTCCCTAGGACGGTTTCCGTTGCCGGGGTCTTATTGGTATGTACAGGTTGATCAGTTTCTTTATTCTGTACACTTACTGGAGTCACCGGTGATTGGATCTGTGTTGCCGTTAAGGCCATTTTGGCCATTTCTGCCGTGACCTGATCCAAGTCTTTTTCAAGGCACCGGATTCTGGACCAGGCCGTCTCTAGTTGTTTGGTTGTGACGAGCAACCGTTCACTTTGCGCTCTTTCTTCCGCCTCAATATACCCCACTGCTCCGGCAATCTGTTCACCTATCCACTGGAGCCACAGGCTACCAGTGCCTTGTTGCGTTTGCACGGAGGTTTGACGGATGGGCTCGCTTGTAGATGGGTGGTCCCGCCTGATTGCGCCGAGTTGCAATTCCGTTTCCGCCCGTGGACCACCCTGCTTTCCTAGTTCCCCTTGCACTTCTTCTTGGTTAGCCGAGGAAGGCTGCATTGACCTTTCCGGCTCTGGCGGGATGGGACTTGCCGGTGTTGCCGGTGGTGTAGGGGCTTCTGATTCCGGTGCCGTGCGCACCGGTTCCGGTTCCTCCCTTGGCGTGGGAGTCTCAGTATGGGGAGCCGGTGTTCCCTCCGTCTGAGGGTCCGAACGTTTCCCGGCTGCCTCAACGGTCCTTGCCGACGACCGTCGCTAGAGGTGCTCCATAGGCTCCTCCTCTATTTCCTCTTCCTGAGTCCCGGCATTGAGTTTTGCCGCCAAGGGGTCCGCTTCTCTATTCACCGGTCGGCGGACTGTAACCTTTACAGGCCGTACCAGTGGTTCCTCCTGCGCGTCCGTTGGCCGCTTTCGGCTGGTGCTCTCCTTTCCCGCCTGTTCTGTGTCCGCCGCCTTCCCCTTAGTGGCCTTAGAGGCCAACAACTGTTGTCTTTTGGAAGCAGTCTTTGGGGTGCCGTCCGCCACTCTTCCCCGCTTCTTGGGCTGGACGGGCTGGACGGGTGGCACAAGTAAGGTGAGCCACTGCGTTACGACGTGCCATATCCTCCGTCCGTCTCGGCCTTCTTTGCCGTCTTTGCCTCTGACGATCTCGATCGCCGCACACAAACCGTCTGCAATCAATACCGGCTAATCCACCTTGATCCCTTCATAGGTGGCGATGATCATCCCTGCCCGGTTCTGCGGCATGACAGGGGGTCTAGGGTACACATGGCCGTATTCGTGGAGCACACGAGCAATCTCGAGGAACAACATATCTCCGCCGCCCTGTGTCCGGTAGCCCTTGCTGGCTAGGGAGTACTCACCAAAATACTTGATGAGTTGCTCCGAGGTCGGATTGTCAATTGTGAGTATGCCTCCCTCCGGAAGGCCTGTTAACGCTCGAATCGCCTCCGCCGTTATGACCTCTATGTCGATTTCTTTGATCACCTTGTCGGCTTCTTTGTGTGGCGGTACCTCCATAATCATCAAGAAGCCCTCGAGCCCGTGTTGCTTTAGCCATTTCTTGGCGGCTTCTGACAACGTTTGCGGGTCCATGTCTGTGTCGAGGTCGGATTGTGGTGGCGAGGTTGGATGGTGATGAGAGTGAGATTGAGAGAGAGAGAGTTCAGAAAGCGGGGGTTCTCTGTGCGTAGGTTCTCGTCTGATGATCTTGTAGCGCCTTGGTGCTTTTGTGCTCCTGGGTTCGCGAAAGTAGAGGGTTTCCACGCGTAGTGGTTTTTCTTTGTGCATTCTGGTGCCTTTTTCGAGTGTGTGCACGTCGTGTACTATAATAGCATTATGTCCTGTGGTGGCGCTTAAATGCCCACTACGTACCTTTTCGCTCCTCGCTCTTTCGTCCCTTTATACCTCACTTTTGCATGATTACTTCGTTTTTTTTTTTAGCGTTAGTGTGAGGTTAGTTGTCCGTTGGTTCTGTCGGACCCTTACCGGCCTCATTACGGTTTTCCGTCGCCTCATTCTCCCCTGTTACCGGCTTGCCGTCTCCTTCGTCTTGGTGGTTGCCGTTCCCCTCACAGGTTGTTGTTTCCTCACCGGTGTCGGTCCTTTGCTCAAATGGGTTCTTAGGCATCGGTCCTCTATATGGCTTCAATCGGAATCCGTTGACCCATTTGCCTAGCACTTCGCCAGCAAGTGTCCCTAACTGGTAGGACCCATTATACTCTCGTGTCAGCCAATACGGATCGGTCCATCTAAACCGTAGTTTACCCGGCATCTTGCCCATCCGGGTCTGAAATACTAACACCGGCTTGCCGATTGCGAACATTTTTTCATTTCCCTTCCTGTGTTGGTCGACAAATGCTTTCCGTCGCCGTTGTTCCAATTCTAAGTGCAGGATGCTTGCCAGTCGTTGTTCCTCGAGTTCACACAACGCTGTTAACCGTATTGCCTCCGACTCTTTCTCGTTCAACCGTTCCCGTAGCTGGATCCGTAAGCTGGGTACTTGGAATTCCACCGGCATTACCGCCTCTAGTCCGAACGCTAACCGGAACGGTGTTGTTCGGATGCTCGTTTTATATGCCGTCCGGTATGCCCAAACCGCGCTATGTAGCTTGGTATCCCAATCCGTTCGGTTTTCGTTGACGATCTTTCAGAGGATATTCTGGAGTGTTTTGTTCGTCGATTCAGCTAACCCGTTTGCTTGCGGATAGTATGGTGTGCTCCGTTTATGGCCAACGGCATAGAATGTCGTCAGGCTTTCAACTACTTGGCCGAGAAAGTGTCCCCCTTGGTCGCTTATTAATTCGATTGGGCATCCGTAACGGCACCAGATGTACTCGTATAGAAATTTTGCCGTTGACATAGCGGTGTTGTCTCTTAAGGCTTTGGCCTCCACCCATTTCGTGCAGTAATCTGTCGTGAAGATGACGTACCGATTACCTGTTCTCATTGCCGGTGGTTTGAACAATCCAACAAAGTCCGGCCCCCACTTCTGGAATGGCTCGAGTGGTAGTACAGGCTGGTGTGGCATACGAGCCTGCTCCGTTGGCTGGCCCATTTGCTGGCATAGGTCGCATTCTTTTGCGTACCGTACAACATCTCTTAATGTCGTTGGCCACCATAGGCCACTTTGCCATATTTTCCTGGCCGTCGCATCTCCGGCATAGTGACCTCTGGCAACTCCGCAATGGGCTTCCCTCAGTATGAGGTCCTTTTCATCACTGCGCACAACCCGTCTCCATATGCCGTCTGCGCCCTTGTGGTAAAGTGTGTCTTGCAGTAAGCAGAAATGTCGGCTTTGCACTGCCAGGCGTTTCCTTTCGTCCCGGTTCATCTCTTTCGGAGGCAGTCCTGTGCTCAGAAACTGGTGCATGTTTGTGAGCCACTTGTCTTCCTGTGCCACCGTCTCATCTACTGCCGTTTCCGTAGTGACTCGAAACAGCTCCGCATCCAGAAACTCGTCCGCTACTCCGTCACCCGTCTCTCCGGACTCTAATCGGCTTAAGTAATCCGCCACGGTATGCTGTATCCGGGGTCGGTGGAATATTTTGAACTCAAATTCTTGTAACAGTAAGGTCCACCGGGCCAACTTACCGGTGAGTGACGCCTTGGACACAAGGTAAAGGAGTGCCGAATGATCTACATGGAAGGAAAACTTCCTTCCCAATAAATAATGCCGAAACTTTGTCACACTATAGATCCTCCCTAGAGCTTCCCGTTCCGTGGTAGAGTAGTTCCGTTCCGCTTGGGATAGCTTTCGGCTGGCATAGTACACTAGCCGGTACCACTTTGGCTCCGTAAGCTGCATCAGTACGCTTTCGATTGCGATGTCGGAGGTGTCGGACAATGGCCTAACACAGGGTGTCTATGGAAGACACTTCACCAAAGGGGTGTTACGGCAACAGGATTAGACTCAACGCTTAATTCGACTTAATTAGGTTACTTAGCATGATCGTCCTTAATATTCACACGCGTAAGATATAACAATGAATGCAGAACGGCAATTAACACAGAGAGATAACAACACTAAGCTTTATTAATTAACCACTTCTCATTACATTGTATCCGGGCCTTTAAATAGGTTTCCGGTCTGTATTACAAAATGGTGCCATCCGCACCTATTCGGGATCGGTCCGGATTCGGAATGGCATACCGATTCCGGTCCGTCTGTCCACACTCATAGCTTACTTACAACCATTCCTACTAATTAAAAAACTCCCCGTTTCACACTCTGGACTCCTTTGCCAGCCGGCCGGTAACACTCTTCACCTCCAAGAAACATGTGAAGACTTCGCTCTTCTTCGTGATCATGCATGCCCACGTGTGCCGAGTGAAGTCATCGATGAAGGTTACAAAGTAATGGCTTCCACTGAGACTCACGTTTTGTGCCAGACCCCACACATCCGAATGGATCAAATCTAGCGGACTTTGACTACGATTACGCTCATTGGGGAATGGAAGTCGGTGTTGTTTTCCCATCTAACAGGCTTCGCAGACTTGGGCATACGGCCCCAAAATTTTGGCAATCCGAAAACGACGTTCTTCGTCTACATCTCACTAAGCTGCGGGAAATTTACGTGGCCGAACCGCTTGTGCCACAGGTCGATATCCGACTCGACCCTTTGTCCTTTTGCGTACAACGCGGTTCCGGGTTGATTATTGTCGAGGATAAACATCCTCCCTTCACGGCTCCCTTGCACGATCACTTTGCCTTCCTCTTTGATGAAGCAGCCGAGATGCGTGAATCGAACTTGCATACCTTGGTCGATGATCTGTCTGACCGACACAAGGTTCTTTGTTATTGTCGGGACGTGCAACAAGTTCATTAGCTTCCCTTTCTTCCCGATGTGGCTGAGGGGAACTTCGCCGACATGTTCGATGGTATGCGGAGTGTCGTCGCCGGTTTCAACCACTCCTCGTGATTCCGGCTTCTTCAAGTACGAGAACCATTCCTCATGGCTCGTCATATGATTTGATGCTCCGGAATCCACATACCACACCTTCATGGCCATTGAATTGGCTTTATGCTTCATTACGAAGGTTGGGTCCGATTTGTTTCCAGCTCGTTCAGAGCCTTCTGCGTAGTGCGATCTCTCATGCCTCTTTGCGTCTCTTCGGCTAGATCCGGCTTTGTCCGAATAAGCTCGCTTTTTCCAGCACTTGCTCTCCTTGTGGCCTTTCTTGCCACAGTACCAACATTCCGACGTGGTCTTCTCTTGCCGTCTTTCGGCGCCGCCATGACTCCCCCTGCTTGCGGAGGGTTCGGAATTGCTTCCGACATCTCGATTATGCCGTACATTCTGCTCTTTTCGGCCGCCTCCATCGCGCGCCAATCTGCCTCGTCCACCATGACCACGGGGCCTATTATCCTCTGTGTAAAGCATCTTGCCATTGGCGTGCGCACTCATCGACGCACCCGTGTGGTTTTCTTCTACGAGCAACATTGACTGAAGCTCGAAAAACGAAGGCGTAATCTCCCTCGTGCAGACCGCCGTTCAGAAAGGTCCGAACTTTGACACCAAGCTACCAAGACAAACCTGCACCATTTCATCTTCCTCGACGTTCACGTTGACGGAGGCGAGAGAGTCACAAATTCCTTTGATCTTGGTGGTGTAATTAGCCACCGACATATCTCTCTTTCGTACATTGTTGAGCTCTTGTCTGAGCTGCAACTTTTTGGCCGTTGTGCTGGCGGTGAAAATCCTTTTGAGATTCGCCCACGCGTCCTTCGGCGTCTTGGCATCCCGAATATAGCTCAAAAGCTGATCACTCACACAGGACGCGAAGCAGTACAATATATCTGCTTGCTGCTTGTTCCCAAGCCGGATAGTCCCTGTGTGTCGAGTTGGGTGCCACATCGTTTGCTCCTTCGACATAACTCTAGTAGCCATGACCGAGTAGGTACTGGTGCATCTTGTAAGACCAAGATGCGTAGTTGCTTCTGTCAAGCTTTTCAGTCGGAAGTGAGCTTCCTATTCCTCTGTCCATATTGCTGTCTTTTCATTTTCCGAACAACTTCAACTTTGTTTTGTCGCAAACTTTTCTTGTCGGCTGTAGAGAACTTCAACCCTCGCACTCTGATACCATGTAAAAGAATACGTTGTGCGGAAGCGTATGCGAAACACAGAGTATACATTTTGGAGAACACAGAGATGGAGATGGAGATGGAGAGAGACAGAGACAGAGAGAGGAGACAACTCAGTTCTATTTCAAAATAATGACGCTCTGTACATACACCGTGCTCAGTGAGCACCTTTTATACAAGCCCTAACAATAGGGCTGACACAAGTACTGACAGTACTTGACTGCTCATAAATGAGCCTACTACACTAACTCCCAAAATTATTCCTTACGAGGAATATCATACTAACGGCCATGTTATGCATACCGATTTACGCACCCAATCTACGCATTGGGTTACGCATCGTATTATGCACGAATGTTGAGCTTGTCTCTCAACAGAGGTCAATACCTCATTTGACATATATTTGATATGTGATTCATGTTGTATGCGTATGAGGTCAATACCTCAATTGCGTATATTACGTTCACATACATCTGTTACGTATGCGTATGAGGTCAATACCTCGATTTTTTGTAAATGATATGCGTTTGGTGTCGTATGCGTAAGAGGTAATACCTCAATTCTGTATTACGATTAACCCTTAATTCTGGATGTTTCGTGTGCGTAGAGGCTATATGCCTCGATTACGTGTCTTGATTTCATCACATGTTGGCTATTTGATGTTACGATTTTTATAATATATGCATATGTGGTCATGTGTATATGTATTTGATCGTATATATGTGATAAATAAACATATGTGTATATTTGATATTATGTGATCTTTATATTGAATGTTGTCCTTTTCAGGGAAAGGATCTTGGTGGTTGTCCTCACGTTTTTGTGAGAATGGTGTAGTCACCATCCTTTTTTCAACAATTTTTTTGTTGACATCCCCGTTGGTCACTTTGATTTCGTTACGTAACGAAATGCTCATAGCCAGAATGATGGTGAGAACGTAGGGCTTAACCCACTTCATGTGAGGTTGCTCCTAGGATACACATATCCAACATCCCTCCCTCATTACAAGGATACGATGCCACCATGAGACCATTCTTACGAAAGGCATTCGTAATGACCTAACCATGTGATGGGCCACGTGGGCCTACTACGAAAAGAGGGCTCATTTGGCTTGAGCATTAGGTTGCACTTTGGCGTATGCCATCGTAATTATGAGACTTGAGGTTAGGTAACGTACACATAATTTGTGGTAAACGAGAGGGAAATAAGGACTCTTGACATATATGTTTCTTTTAGAAAAACATATATGGAAAAAATGCCTCGCATATCTCTTATACGCATAAAACATTAAACATTTAACATGTGCAACCTATTTGGTTAGCTCAAGTGTTTAATGTATCTGTTCTCGAGGTCTCGAGTTCAAATATGACCAAGACCATACAACATCGTTGATACATATGACTATAGCACATGTTTAGACTTGAGGTCTAAGTGCACTTCGGGGTCCTCGTAATAGGACTTAAAGAGCTGAAACCACATATGTGGGCACCGAAACATAGTTTATTGTTAACTTTTTTTTCATGTATAAACTATTCATGACACGAACATACATGGTTGAGCCTCGGGGAGCCGCCATGAAAAAATCGATATAGAGATCAGGGAAAGACATTAATTTGTCATCCCCATGGTTTTTAAAACACCTTTCATCTCATACATCTAGAGGGGTATTGACGTGAGATCATGATATCGATTAATGTTTGCCCATGATATGTTTACATCACGACATGATGTTATGACTATTTGTCTGACCTTATCCTATGTCTTTGCCAGAAATAATCATTCAATGGCTCAAAATAACGACCTGATGTCATCCGCTCAAGCGGAAGGAACTTAAGGAAATCCTCTTGGACAAATGTCCATTGAGATGTATTTTTCACAAATGTTAAGTAATTAGGTAATTAACTAGGGTTAATTAGAGACTAATTATATGGTTACGTTAAGCAGCGGAAGATTAGTATGATATGCGCGTGAGAGTGTGTGAGAGGAAGAGAGAGAGAGAGGAAGTTACACTTGAACACAAAGATAAATGGGGGATGATTGACTATATTGAAAAGTGTCATCAACATACAAAAATACCCACAATGAGGTATATATACAACCCATGTGCAAAGGTGCACATGTGTGGGTAGAACATAGGTACTTATGTGTAAGTCCTACATTAAATGTACTAAGGAGTGGAGGATCTAGAGTATCTCACTTAAGTACAAGGTCCTATTTAAAGGCTTAAGGTCAACACATTAACTAGATTTGATCTAGGTAACTACAAAGTTACATGTGTTGACTAACTAGATTAAACTAGTTGAGCTTGATATCTCAACACGCCCCCTCAAGCTCAAGTGTGAGGCGTCCAACGTCCGGTTTAGCTTCCTTCTGATTCGTTGGCATCGGTGCGGCTTGCGGCTTTCTTCACGGCTTTCTTCGCGTCTTCGCAGCTTTGTTGTGCGGTTCTCCACGGCTTTGTTGCGTGGCGTTGCGCGGCTTAATTGTGCGGTTCTCCACCGGATTGTTCTCCCCCTCAAGCATGTGACGAAGGCTTGGATCCTCGGGCTCTTGTTCAGCCACTACCTTCATCGCGAGGGCATAGTGATGGGCCATATACTCGTTGTAGGCGTAATGAGTGACTTGGGTCTTCGCTCGTGATGAGCGGCGGAGTTTCTCGTTTGTCGATGTGAGTGCCTTCTTTACTCCGGGTGTCCTCATGATGGGTACACCGAACTCATTGTCTAGTGAGCGAGCCGAATCATCCGAATCACGGTCGTCAGGGTGGACCTTGACTTCGTATTTGGGCATCTTACCTTTGCCTTTGTCCAATGTCGGACTTGGCCGCGACGTGTTTTCATCGCGTGGAGGCTCTTGTGGGCCAATTAGCTTGGTAGAGCTTGGATTGTCCTTCGGTGGAGGACTTGGCCGAGTTTCGTTGTCCGAGTTGGTGTTCAACTCTTCCTCGATTGGGTCGGATGGAGTCGCATCGGGCTTATACCAAGATGCCGATTCGTCGAAAACGACATCGTGACTTATCCGCACCGTTTGGGTCGAAGGGTTGAAGCACTTGTACGCCTTTTTCGCGGACAAGTATCCTATGAGGATACATTCTTCCGACTTCGCGTCGGGCTTCTCTCGACTTTCGTTCAGGATGCGTACATTCGCAATGCTTCCGAACACCTTGAGGTGCGAGAGGATGGGCTTTCTTCCAACGAAGATCTCGTATGGAGTAAGCTCGTGCACGCTATTTGTGGTGCATCGATTCATGAGATAGACGGCCATGGATGCCGCTTCCGCCGAATAGAAGTTCGGCATGTGCTTCTCACGCATCATGGCGCGTGCTACCTCGAGTATTTGGCGATTCTTTCTCCCGTTTTGTTGGGGAGTGTGCCAGCATGAGAATTCTCTACGAATGCCTTCACCTTGGAGGTAGGAGGTGAACTCGTCGGAGAAGTACTCCTTTCCTCCGTCCGATCGTAGGCATCGAATGTGCCGACCGGTTTCTTTCTCCACTTGGCTTTTGAGCCTTTGAAAGTGGGAGAGCACTTCGCTCTTCTTCTTCATCGGGTATATCCATGCGTAGTGCGAGTGGTCGTCGATGAAGGTGACGTAGTAGCGGCATCCACCGAGCGTCGGCGTTTGAGCCGGTCCCCATACGTCTGAGTGGATTATGTCAAGGAGGCCTTTGCTTGCGGAGCTCTCCTTCGGGAATGGGAGTCGATGTTGTTTGCCGAGTTGGCATGCTTCGCACACTCGGTCGACTCGTTTCGATTCGAAGGCCGGAAGTCCGATTACGACTCCCTTTGATTGCATTCCGCGAAGCCGTTGGAGGTTTACGTGGCCGATTCGCTTGTGCCACAACTCGATGTTTGTCTCGGTCTTGAGACCTTTGGCGTACATGGCCGATTTTACCTCGTTCGAGTCGAGGATGAACAAGCGACTGTCTCTCCGTCCCTTGGCTATGAGTTGGCCGTCTTTCTCGATGAAGCAACCTTCATTGTTGAAGCGGACTTGCATGCCTTGCTCCACGATTTGGCCGACCGATATCAAATTCTTTGTTATTGTGGGCACGTGCAAGACATTCTATATGCAGGTTTGCTCGCCTTCTTTCCCAAATGGAACATCGCCGATGTGCCGAATGGGATGCGAAGTGTCGTCTCCGGTCTCTATGTAGCCGGGTCGATCCGGCATTCGCAAGTCGCGAAACCATTCTTGGTGCGACATCATGTGGTGCGAGGCGCCGGAGTCTACGAACCACGCGTGTTCGGAGTTGGAAGTGCATGCGGAGTTTGCGGGATTGGAGGCCATCATAGAGTTCGCTCTATGCCTCATCATGTAGAGTCCGCCGTAGTCCGCGTATTCCGCGTTTGCGGCGTAATTTGTGAGTTGCCGGCTTGTCGAGGCTGACTCGCTTCGTCTTTTTCGGCACTCCTGTTCGCGATGGCCGATTTTGCTGCAATAGTTGCACGTAGGTGGTGTCGTTCGCCGACCTTGTTCGGCGTGGAAGCTCCCCCTTCTTGTGATGGTTCCTCGATGGCTTCCGTTTCCTTGCCGAAATTGTGAATTCCCTTCGTGGGATAGGTCGAATTGACCTCTTCCTCGTCAACCTCGTCTATGGGCACCATCCGTATCGGAGAAGAGCATTTGTCCTTCCGATGTGTTGGTCTTTGGTTGAACGTGGTTTTCTTCGACCAATAGCATTGATTGGAGGTTGAAGAACGAGGGAGGGGTATCTCTCGCCAAGATTGCCGTTCTCAACGGGTTGAATCGTTGTGCGAGGCCGCCCAAGCATACTTGCACCATCTCATCCTCGTCGATGTTGATGTTGATGGAGCCAAGAGAGTCGCAAATGCTCTTGATCTTGGCGGTGTAGTCCGTCACGGACATTTCTTTTTGTCGTATGTTGTTCAACTCTTGCCGGAGTTGAAGCTTGTGCGCGGATGTGTCCGGGACGAAAATCTTCTTGAGATTTTCCCACGCCTCTTTGGGCGTCTTGGCGTCACGAATGTGGCTAAGCATGTGGTCGTTTACACATGTTGCCAAGAAATACATTACCCGACTCGCGCCTTGCTCCCACGTTGGGTAGTTGGCGTGTGTGGTTTCGGGTTTGTTTTCTTGTGCGCCGTTGATGTAGCTCCAATACCCTTGGCTGATAAGGTATTGATTCATCTTGTACTCCCAAGATGAATAATTGCTTCGGTCTAGCTTTTTGCTAGGGAGTGAGCTTCCCATTTGTTTGTTCATGTTGATTGTTGTGTCTTCCGTTTTGTTTTTCTTCTCTTGGTCGCGTACACGTCCTTCGTAGCGGCACTACGGTAGCGGATAACGAATAGCCGGGATTTGTCGTCGGCGTCTCGAACACACAATCACGAATAAGCGGTGGGCTTAGTGGATTTCCTAAACGACGCGCTTTGATACCATGTTAAGTAATTAGGTAATTAACTAGGGTTAATTAGAGACTAATTATATGGTTACGTTAAGCAACGGAAGCTTAGTATGATATGCGCGTGAGAGTGTGTGAGAGGAAGAGAGAGAGAGAGGAAGTTACACTTGAACACAAAGATAAATGGGGGATGATTGACTATATTGAAAAGTGTCATCAACATACAAAAATACCCACAATGAGGTATATATACAACCCATGTGCCAAGGTGCACATGTGTGGGTAGAACATAGGTACTTATGTGTAAGTCCTACATTAAATGTACTAAGGAGTGGAGGATATAGAGTATCTCACTTAAGTACAAGGTCCTATTTAAAGGCTTAAGGTCAACACATTAACTAGATTTGATCTAGGTAACTACAAAGTTACATGTGTTGACTAACTAGATTAAACTAGTTGAGCTTGATATCTCAACAACAAATAAGCCAATACCTTAGTTTCACCGCTCAACAGATGACCGAACTTTGGCAATCTCAAAGTGCTCTCAAGGCACGTTGTCGTGAAGAAAACCGTCCCCAGGTGCAAACCGTGTATAGTGTGTGTGAACCGGCCCTTGAACGTGGGCACGCCCCTTGTTGTATAGTAGATAGGTAGGCAGAAAGGTTAAATCCTAGGTAACAATATTCTATAGGGGAAATCGAGGAGTATCTCTATCCGAAAGGATAGAGAATTAATGCGATGTAAACGGGTGAACATCTCCCTCCTTGAGCTATAAAGGAGAGGGAGACGGGGGGGGAGAAGGGTATCGCGCGCTAGAGGGGACGAAGTGTTGTCGGATTGGGGAGAGCTCTTCTCCTCTGTCGTTCTCCATAGCTTTCTTTGCGCAGGCTCTCGAGAGGCTGATTATGCTCCGTGGAACGCCCGTGTGCTTTCGGCAGAGTCTCCATCTTGTTCCCCTGTGTGCGTGGGTGATCAGGCGTCGCCCGTCTCGCCGACCTGATCGGCTGTAACCGTTCGAGTCATCTGCATACATATATTTATATACGCGTTCTTATACTCTATCTCCTACCCAACTTGTGTCTCTTGTGTTGATTAGGCTGCATTCCCGCGTGCTTCTTTGTCTATCCGTGTGTGAGTGTCTCTCTCTCTCTCTCTCCTTTCGCTTCCTCACCTATTCCTCGGTCCAAGACCCCAGTGGTCCCGCCTCGTTCTCCACGCACACGCGTAGCAACTCGACATTATTTGGTGAACCCGACGTGAAAGAGGCGGCAGAGGAGTAGAAGATGAGGGGGTCGGACTTCGCAGAAGCCATGGCTTTGGCTGTGGACCGTATAGTGAGTGCTCGCGAAGGCTCCGGCGCCCTTGATAGGGCTATCGAGGCGGTTGTTGGTACGATCGGCCGGTTTGGTGGGAAGGATGCCACGAGCTACTTGGCGCCCTACCGGGCTGAGATGGTAATGAGGGACATTCCGGAAGAGAGGCGTCTAGCCGGATTCCCTCGAGTGGCGATGCCGGGCATCCATACGGAGGTGCTCGAGGTACGGGCCGAGTGCCGGACCTGGGAGGAGTTCGAAGGTCGGCTCCTCGAAAAATACGGGCTTGAAGATGCGCTCTGACTTTCGAAGCGAGACTTCATGGAGTGGGTAGAGACCCCCGACAAAGGAAGGAACGCGTCAGTGCTCCTTCGGGAGTTTGAGGAACGCTTCGCACGCCTCTTGGTGCTTGACCGGGCCGTTCTGGACACAAGCCGTGTCCTATTGTTTGTTAAGTCGGTTGACGAGCGGGATCGGGAGTAGGTAGGCCTCCTATTGGAGACTGATGACGGGCTGACGGCCGACTGGGCCGTGGTTAAAAGGGTCTGTGGCCGTTTCGACAAGCGGCGGGAATGGGTTGACAAAGGATCGACAGGGGCGGGCTCTATCGTAGCAAAGAAGCTCGAGCCAACACCACCAACGCGAAGGGAAGAGACCCGAGATTGGCTCGAGACCGGATCGGCTTCAACCGGCATGGTCAAGGGCTCGTCCGGGGGAGCAGCTGACGCGGATGGTAAAGGATCTCCAGATCGCCCAGGCACGGAGGGATGGTGGTGAACAGGCCCGTGACCGACGACCTTTGGCTGAAAACAGGTGCATGTGGTGTGACGCGGTTGGGCACATCCGGAAGGACTGCGGGGACTTCGCCGAGGCGATGAGAAGCAACGTGGTGTACCTGTGGAATGGTCGGGTGCACGCCAGCGAGACCCGAAGGGCCCTGAACCTGAACATCGGGCAAGGGGGTATGAAAAGGCTGATGGAGGAGGCGGCGGCTCGTCATGCGGAGACCGTCCACTACTCGGCGTCAGCTGGTATTCGGGTCGGAGGTGGCGAGGCCCCGAAGATGAACAAAGCCGGGTTCTGGCCGACGATGCTGGAAGGCCTCGCCGACGCACGACTGAGGAAAGAAGAGGTGGACCGCGCGGAAAAACGAGTCCGGGAGGTAACGGGGTGGAGTGACCTGGTAGAAGAAAAGACGGGCTTCGTTGAAGCCGCTTGTCAAAACTACGAGGCGCTGGTGGAGGATAAGCGAGTAGGGAAAACCGGAGGGGCCGGGCCCTCGCATCGATATGAAACTCGATTCGGGCAAAGACGGAATGAGGCCAGTGTAACCGGCGCCCAGGATAATCCCAAGAAGGGTGGGTACCGGCTGGGCACAGAAATCGAAAGATCCATGAACCTGCGGAAGGTCCTGGAAGAACGACTCCTCGACAACAAGGTGGAACTGTCGCTGAGGGAAGAGCTCGGGATCGCCAAGAAGGAGTTCCACAACTCCATCGTAGACTTGGTAAAGAGGAAGAGGCTGTCGACGGAGATAGAACCGGAGAGGCCGGTGGAGGTGCGGACGACGCACATAGAGGACATGGCGCTGGAAGACGAGTTGGCGGAGAGCCACTATTCGAGGCCGCATTGGGCTAGAGTGACCACGGAGACCCCCGTGAAGATCGGAGATGTTCATGAACCGGTGGTGGCGTTGGTGGACCATGGTTTAGAAATCAATTTGATGTCCATGGACTTCTATAAGAAGGGAAAATGGCCGATCAACACCAAGCACAGGTGGAAAATAAGGGCGGCGACGCGTGCCACCGAAGAACTGCATGGAGCCTACCCGAACGTACGAGTAAAGATCGGCGATGTCGAGATTGACCAACACTTCTTCGTGTAGGAGACGTCCTCACATCCGGTTATATTAGGAGAACTGTACATCACGGCAGCACAGATGGAGACCAAGGTGCTGGACAACGGCTCGGCCTACGCAAGGGTCAAGAGCCAGGATGGGCGTCACTCGGCCCAGTTCCTGACGGTGAGACCGAACCATTAGAGGAACCGCGAGACCCTCGGGGGCGAAAGCTGGGAGGATTTTTGAAGAGGGCTATCAAGGCGTGGGGCCGCGATAGTCCGGACACTCCGGGAAAACCCCACAAGTGTATAGTAGCGAAGAAGACCTATACTATAAGTAGGAAATTTTGGTTCTTTGACAACAGAGGGTGTACGATAGTCGACGTTGTTGGCCGGAAGAAGAGAAGGGCGGAGGAGCGACTTCGGGCATGTGGCGTCCTCGACCTCAGAGAGGAAATCAACGGAGCCGTGGAGGCGGTCTCTTTCGACGATACCTTGGGGGAGCTGCGGGAGGTAGTCGGAGGAGTCCTTAAAGAGGACCGGACGATTCCGGTATGTTTGGAAAAGATGTATGAACTCATCGCGGACTTCAGTAGAGGGCTCGAGTCGGATCGGATGGCCCGGGTGGACACGAGGTACAAGACTGTGGACCGGAAGGTGAGGCTGGTCGCGGCTCCCTTGCTGGAGGACAACGAGTTGCGAATAAAAGGGGTTGCGTCGGACCCGAGTTTACGAAATCCAGCCCGCATAGGACACACGTTCACCGACATAACGCTACGGGAGCTCAAGGTCGGTGGGGGCGGCTTCCTACTGCCGGAGGAGGAGGACCGGTTTCAGAGAATGCTCGGAAGGCACGGGAAGGCTTTCGCATTCTCACCGGAGGAGATCGGGTGCGTAGACCCGACAGTCGTGGAACTGATGGTGATATTCACGGTACCGCATGTGCCGTGGAGTCTCAAACCGATTCCAGTACCCAGAGCTCACATCCTGAAGCTGATGGAGCTGTTAAGGTAGAAGTTGTTAAGCTGATGGGAATCCTCGAACCGTCGAGTGCCCCATACTCGAATCGGTGGTTTACTGTGCCGAAGAAGGACGGCATGCTGCGCTTTATTCTAGACCTGCAGCCGGTCAACAAGGTGACCATTCGAAATGCAGGGATCGGACCGACAATAGACGAGTTCGCGGAGGCCTTCGCCGGAAGGTTGATTTACTCGGTCGGTGATCTCTACTCGGGGTACGATCAGTTCCAGCTTGCCGTTGAGAGCAGAGACATCACGACAATGCGAACTCCTCTCGGCCTAGTACGGATGTGTACCCTGCCGCAAGGAGGGACGAACTCGGTGGCTCACATGGTGAACGCAATGAACAAGGTGCTGAGGGATTGTATCCCGGACATCACCGTGGCGTTTTTGGACGACGTCTCGATCAAAGGATGCCCGGTGGAGGAAAAGGACGAGACAATCAGACCGGACGGATGTCGGAAATTCGTGGTGACGCACATCGATGACTGCGAGAAGGTGCTGCAGAGGTTGGAGGGCGCAAGGCTCACCTTCTCCGGGGGAAAGTCGGCCTTCGGGCAATCAGAGATCATGGTCGTCGGACACCTATGCGGGCCGTAAGGCCGGAAACCGTCTCCGGCTAAGGTAGAAGCCATCTCCGCGATGAAGAACGACTGTAGCTCGGTCACGGAGGTTCGGAGGTTCTTGGGAGCGTGCGCATTCTACCTCATATGGATCCCGCATTACGCTCACGTCGTGGAGCCGTTATACGGGTTGCTGAAAAAGGGGCGAAAATTCGAGTGGAGAGACGAGCATACGGATTCTGTCCGGAAGATGAAGGGAGCACTGGCCACGGCTCCAGCGCTCCGAAAGGCTGTCTATGGACAGAGCGCTCCAATTTACGTAACGGTGGACACGAGTCCGACCGGGATCGGATGGGTCGTCAACCAAGAGGGCGAGGACGGCACGCGTTTCCCGATCCGGTTCGGCGCGAAGGTCCTCAAAGAGCGACAACGAAGATATGCCCAGGTTAAACGCGAGCTCTGGGGTACCGTTTCGGCGGTAAAGGCCGATAGAGACTACCTAATCGGGACAGAGGTAATTATCGAGACGGACTGCCTGCCAATTCTTGGCATGGTTTCCGGATGCGCGACGTCGGACCTGGCAATGCTCAGGTGGATAGCGTACATCAAGTCCCTGAATCCGGAAGTACGTCACATTTCCGGGAAAGACAATACCATGGCCGACATGCTTTCAAGGGCGAGGTTCGAGAACGAGGGCGGCATGGTTTCGGAGGACGAGGAAGTCGGCGTGGACTTCTTCGAGGCGGCCTACGTAACAACCGGCAGGGAATGCACTCCGACGCTTAACGATTTCGACGAGAGCAAGTACCAAGGGGAGTGGCTACAGATCAGCGGGTTCCTGAAAACAATGACACCGGACCAGGCCAAGGAAGATCGAGGAAGGCGACTGGGTGCTAGTCTACGACAGCAGCCTCGACAATCAGCACAGGGCCACGCGGAAATTTGTGAGGAGGTGGTTCGGGCCTTACGTAGTAACATGCGCCAACGGCAATGGGACGTACCATCTCGCGGAGCTCGACGGTACGAGAATGGTGATACCAATAGCGGGGAAGAGGATCAAAGCGTTCAAGAAACGACACGACGAGGAGCCGAAGCTAGGGGGCATGGACAGCGACGACGAGCAGCCCGAGGCGGAGGACGAACCGGTAAATGAGGAATAAAAGCAAGGATCAGTTTTCTCCCATAGGAACCCAATTTTGGTGGATGCGCGGTTAGGTGGGGGCGGATGTCGTGAAGAAAACCGTCCCCAGGTGCAAACCGTGTATAGTGTGTGAACCGGCCCTTACACATGGGCACGCCCCTTGTTGTATAGTAGATAGGTAGGCAGAAAGGTTAAATCCTAGGTAACAATATCCTATAGGGGAAATCGAGGAGTATCTCTATCCGAAAGGACAGAGAATTAATGCGATGTAAACGGGTGAACGTCTCCCTCCTTGAGCTATAAAGGAGAGGGAGACGGGGGGGAGAAGGGTATCGCGCGCTAGAGGGGACGAAGTGCTGTCGGACTGGGGAGATCTCTTCTCCTCTGTCGTTCTCCATAGCTTTCTTTGCGTAGGCTCTCGAGAGGCTGATTCTGCTCCGTGGAACGCCCGTGTGCTTTCGGCAGAGTCTCTATCTTGCTCCCTTGTATGCGTGGGTGATCAGGCGTCGACACCGTCTCGCCGACCTGATCGGCTGTAACCGTTCAAGTCATCTGCATACATATATTTATATACGCGTTCTTATACTCTATCTCCTACCCAACTTGTGTCTCTTGTGTTGATTAGGCTGCGTTCCCGCGCGCTTCTTTGTCTATCCGTGTGTGAGCGTGTCTCTCTCTCTCTCTCTCCTTTCGCTTCCTCACCTATTCCTCGGTCCAAGACTCCAGTGGTCCCGCCTTGTTCTCCACGCATGCGCGTAGCAACGCGACAACATGTCATTAGTTTACAATGTGAGACTAATAGACCTGATGAGCGACAAGGTGAACCATCGTTTGTCGTTAAGCCATTTATGGGAGTAAAAAAGGAAAGAACCGAAGAAGCAATCTGCACGTGGTTGGGCCGATGGGAGTCTCATTTTGAGCTCTATCCCATGCCAGATAGTACGAAGATTGCATATGTCGACCGAGAACTAGGGGGTAAGGCCGCCGCCTGGTGGTGTGGGCTCCGTACTTTGGGGAAATTGCCCGATAACTGGACAAATTTTGTCACAGTTTTCAAGGGCCAATTTCTGCAACCTCCTTCTTGAACCGAGGTAGCACAAGCTTTAATGAACCTCTCTAGTAGGAAGTTTTCCTCCCTAGAAGACTATGTTCACCATGCTAGAACCCAAATCCAAAAATCGGGTCTAGAAGAATTTGCAAATATAAAAATACATGATAGGTCTACGAGTGGAGATCATTAGAAATTCAAATAAGTTTGGACGTGTTGATAAGTTAATGTAGGCATAATAAAGTTCAACAATGGCTCAATATCTCACTAATGTGCGACATGGGAAACACTAAGTTAAAGACTTATATTAATTTGGTAAGTTTTACAAAAATATGAGGTATACTTGTAACCATACTAATAAAATGAGTTATAATTTATACTTTTGACCCATACTCGCATGTATATAATTGTGGACAATGTAGGATAGTGCACTTTAGGATAATGTGATTGGAATAACTAACTTATTAAGGTATTTAACACTTGTATTTAAAGTTGATCTAATCTATTCCTCAGTTTGTTCTTATGGGATCAAAGCATATGTATATAATTGTGGACAATGTAAGACAATGAACTTTAGGATAATGTGGTGGAAATAACAAACCTATTAAGGCTTTCATACTTGTATTTAAAATTGATCTAATCTATTCCTTAGGTGATTCACATGGGATCAAACTCCGAACGATGACGCCAGTGGAACTACAAGCGTATAAAAACATGTGGATAACGCTAGTGGAACCATTATCAACACACTACACAATCTAAGTAGCAATGGAAGAGAAACATAATAGTTTTAACAATAGAAGACAAAGATCCATAATAACAACATGGACAGTCATGGAAACAATTCTACGACCATGTTATGTTAAGGTAAAGTTTGACCAAAATCAGCCTTAATTTAAACTAATTCATGTTTCTCCATATTGGTAGTTAGCAATGCACGTGGTGAAACCAATGTCATAAGTCTACTAACCAAGTATATAGAAATAAAATTGAAACATATAGAAGATTATAAAGAATAGAATCCACCAAGTAAAACCCAAAATTTGTATTAATAATGTGAATTCCAAACAATACATTTCGCGTTTCTAAAAGAGTCTATTACATAGCAAGTAAATCTTCAATGTCATTTTCTTCTTCATCCTGTATAGAAGTCTCTTCGGCTATACATGCATTGTCTTCCCATGTTAGCTGAGCCAACAAAATATCTTCTATAAGCTCATCATCAAGCTCTATTAGCTCCCCTGGTTCCCCGGCTAACCGAGGAATAGGCTCTCGCGAAGCAGGTTGAAACCTTTCGGTATTAGTGAGGTTCTTTGCACCGACCTCCTTGTTACCGGTTGGCAAGAAGGCTTAAGGAGGTCCAAATCAAAGTGTGAAAAGGAATAGTTATTCGGGAACTGTTGTAATTAGTAATCTTATTAATATATGAGAAGATGTGGATGGACGGACTGGAATCGGTATGCCGATCCGGATCCGGACCGATCCCGTAAAGGTGCCGGTTGGCACCGTTTTGTATTTCACACCGGAGACCTATATAAAGGCCCGGTTATAATGTAATCAGGAGCGGATAATTAATAGAGCTTATTGTCTTAATCTTCCAGTGTTGATTACCGTTCTGTATTCATTGTTATATCTTACGCGTGTTAATTATGGATTGCTAAGTAACCAATTAAGGTCTAATTAAGCGTTGTGTCGTAAGTCATTCTGCCGTACCACCCTTTGGTGAAGTGTCTTAAGTGGACACCCTTTGTTAGGCTTTTGTCCGGCCCTACGATTAACACTCCTCGTCCTAGTCTGGGCACTCCCACAAGGCCGTAATCCTCATGTTTATAAATATAACTTGCTCCTCGTCCTTCTCCAATGCAACTGTGTTTCTAAAGAGCTTCAATGCACATGTAGACATTGTCCTTGTAAAGAAAGTAACAAGAAGAATTAGTTCTCAAACAAAAAAGATTCCGTATTGGTTATCTCAAGATCGTTAACCTAGTTCAAGGAATACATCGAGTTAAGAATAGATTGAACAATCTTAAGAAAGGCAATATAGTGAATGAGACATATAAATAATCCTTACCATGCAAGGTTCTCGATGCCATGGAAACGAGATCTCAAAGCTTCAGCTACCGAGTACCCTTGGTCCATATTATGAAAGACAACTATTGTCCACAAGGATGCAGTCGTTAGCTCAGCAAAATCCTTGACCATCTTCTCTAACTGTTTAAACCTAAATGGTTCATCATTTTATGATGACCCTGCCATTCGAAATCCGTATGGAATATCAACAATCATTAGCGTATATTCCTTCTTTTGCACTTTTTGGATCATGTCAACGACATCGCCGCAAACCATGTTCCTCATAATATCCTTTTTGTGGTTAAATTTTTTGAAGGAGCCATCTTCCTCAATTTCGTACGCCTTGACTAAGCGACGATCCTTTTCTTTTCTGGCTCTCTCGAGATGTGCAAGGAAGGATGTCGGGAAATCGTGTATATCCTTAACTTCTCCTTGTTTCTTGCCACGCCACGGTTTCTAATAGAAGCAATAAGACATCAAGTATTATTACACAACCTCTACATATGAGGAAAACTTAATGAAAAAGCACCAATACTAACCCAATCCTTGATTGCAATAAAATACTCGGATAACGCCTTATATGAAGACGTTAGAGGATAATCCTCGATCACTTGTTCCCAAGTTATACATCCAAGTTGTTTCATCATTACTTCTTGGATCTTCATGTACACCTTATGACTGTGAAATTAGAAAACGAGATTAGAACTTTCAATTGCACCATATTGAATTCAATATCACTATTTGAAAGACTTACTTATTGAACTTAGTGACCATTTCTTCAAGGCTTAAATCTTTTGCCACAACCCTTGACAAAATAGACACAAGAAGCTGCTCGTCCTTAATACCTTGCATCGCTCTCCACAGACACAACTTCATGTCGTCAGTAGCTTCTTCAATTGTCAAATCAATTTTCTTGGCCGCTTGTGACTTTAATTCTAGTTGAGGGTCTACCTTACATTTCTTTTGTCGTTGACCCTTGACCTCCTTATTCTCCCACATTGAGAAGATTTGATCTTGTAGGTCCCATACTTCTCCATCTCTAAAGGCAAGTTGAAACCAGGACTCATATTTCTGAAGACCATCGGACTTAACATTATCATCCACCACAATGCCAACTTCATGCAAGCATTGACGTTGTAGGCCTGGATGTAGCTTCACACCGAACTTTTGTTTGACGTCCAAATAGTCGTGGTGGAAAAACCTTATACGCTCAATCGATGACATTTTTTGCCTGTAGTCATTATCGTTATTGTGGTCCCATGCAAACAGCTTTGCCTCTTCAGTTGTGAGGCCCATGTAAATTTTGCACTCGGCATACTTGAAGAAGAAAGTCGTTGGATGTTCACAAGTTGCCGACGTGCCTCCACCGAATGCGATCCACCAATTACAAAGTAATTGTATTGATCATGCTTTCTTATGTTGAATTCTTCAGTGGTTTCACATTCTTGGGGATCCACCATAACAATAAAAGGCACAACGGTAGCATGTGGATTAATTTTCATTTTTTTCTTGAGATTTTGAACATGCATTCGGTGTGGCTCTCTGATCTCAAGTGGTCTTCATCCTGTTTTATCATCTATAGGGGGTCGATAGATGTGTGTTATAGGCAAATTAAACACTTGCCCTTTTCTGACCAATTTACGTTGCATTAACTCTCTCTGTATCTTATTCTATTCGGATGACAACATACCTGATGCCAGCTCAGCTCCTGGCGTCCCCCTAGTGTCCTCATCTTCGTTTGAGCTTGATGAGTTGGAGTCCGACATTTCAGTGGTCTTCTTTTTTGGTGGTCTTGATTGCACTTTAGATGCCCTTTTCGGGGCCTTCACTGGGGAGGGCAAGGGCTCCCTTAGAGTTACATGGCCTTGTATATAAGGCCTCAAGGTGACAATAAGGTTTTGTGAGCTTTCTAGATCTTTTTTAAAGATTCGGGTCCACAAGATTCCTTTACTAGTAGATCTTCAGAAAGGTACACTTTACGTACCCCCTTAGAGCACTCTATCATTACAAGAATGTTGGCTCAATCTGAATATTCGTAGTCAAATCTTAGAATATGGCCATACATAAATGCGGTTTCATTTTCAAGCTGATCGTCGCCCTTCTTCTTTGCTATATACAACACAACTTTTTTCCTGGAGTCGACGTATTGCATACACCATTCCTTGTCCGTTAGATCAAGGTCAGGAAGGTCCTCACCACCAATAGCTGCTAACATTTTCTTTTGGCTGACATCATAAGATGGTTGAGATTTTGTCTCCTCATTGAAGAGAAGCTTTTTTCCTCTCTTCATGTTCTGAGGAACTATTAGTTTCTGGGTCTCAATTGGAGAGCCCTGAATCCGAAGCTTTATCTTCTTCACAAGTCGGTCCAACAAGTTCTCAAACGACCTTTTTAAGAAAGGACATGCGAAAACATAAGTTAGGTGGTTACCTAGATTAAGGTTGTATATTAAAATATACATAAGTAGATGAAGACAAAAACTAGCAGACGATTTGTGGTAAACTATAAATATCAATCTTATATTGAGTGAACATGATAGTCCTTTATTCGGAAAGTAATTCTAGTAAGGGCTATTCAACTTCGAAAATTATATATCTTAATAATTATACAAAGGATATGTATCATATTGAAGGGTAGGTATGGCTTATATTGATTCCATATCCATATTGTAGAGAATTTGCATATGATAGACTTAAATTTGGTATCATAAAGGTAATTTGTGGGTTATTTTCTATTATTTTAAGCTATTATAGGTCTTAAAACCTTTTTAAGTAAGGTCGCTAGTTGTTACAAAATATAGCAAATGTCACTAAAAAAGTCTAAATTGGACATAAAATTTGGTATCTTTTCACACAATACTAAATTGTTCCCCCAAAGACACAATATTCCTGTTTAAATTTTGTGTTTTATATAGTAACTCGATACGTCGTATCGAGTTCCTGTGCAAAACACAAACTTTAAACAGGAACACGATACGCCGTATTGAGTTCTTGTATAAAACACGAACTTTATATAGGAACTCGATATGCCATATCGAGTTCCTGTATAAAACATGAACTTAATACGTATCGAGTTCCTATTGAAAACGCAAACTTTATACAGGAACTCGATACGACGTATCGAGTTCCTGTATAAAGTTTGTATTTTAAATAGGAACTCGATACGCCGTATCGAGTTCTTGAGTGCTAAAACATATCTACAAAAATGTCCAGAGTGTCAGACGCTTAACTGGAGTCTTGGAGCTCGATTTTCTTTGAAGACATGGTTCACGTTGTCGATGCTTAGGGGGAGAACCCAATTTGGTGCTTGGTGCTCTGTGTGCTTTGTTCTGCACGTGTGCTTTGTGTGATTAAGATATGAGGAGGTCTTCCTATTTATAGGGATTGACCACATTGGTTAAAGTAACCACAACCACTTTAACCAGGGTTGGCAAGCTTAAGGTTAGTTAGTTAGTAACCATAGTCACTTTAACCAGAGTTACTTTATTTAGTACATAATCTTGAGTGTACCAATCACTCTCTAATGGATTTAAATTAAATGATGCTTATGAATGCATCAATGATTAAATACTCAAACTAACATATTAATGATTATTTTATAGTCAAACTAATATACAATGACTTTGAAGGTCATGAAGGAAACAATGATAGAGGTTCACGAATGAACCAATGATTGAATACTCAAAGCAACATTTTTATTACTCTTAACTGCTTTGTATTAAAGATGTGGCCATGAATGAACCAATGATTGAAAAGGCTTATATTTAAAATGGTGGGCATGAATGAACTAATGATTTAGAAGTTCTATATTAAATATGGATACCATTAATTAACCAATGATTTTAACTTTAAACCAACATATATATGGCTTGGTAATGATTGTAATTATATTATACTTGATGGCTAAAGTAAATTTAATTTAAATGATATATTATCGGGTTAATAAGGTATAAAAAATAATTGATTTAACTTTATAGTGACTAGTTTAAGTAATTATTAATATGTTGAATACAATTATTATATTAAAAATAATATATTTATTTATTGTATTAACATAATATTAAATAATATAGACATTATATTGAGGGAGTTTATGTTTAGAGAGGAGCTTATCAGTTTTTTATATTAGCCCAAGAACATAACTTAAAGAGCTCTATGTGGACCTTAAGCCATGAGTGAAGACTCACCGTTCTCGATTGAAGAATATTGTTTGTCATCAGACTCTTCGTTTTTTACTGAAGAGTATTGTCTGTTGACAGACTCGCCATTTTCTATCGAAGAATATTGTTTGTTGACGGACTTGCCGTTTTCAATCGAAGAATATTGTCTGAGCTCATCTTCACCTACAACGCCTATGAATAATGACACATGTGAAGAGTTCTCTATTAAAGAATACAATATTAATAAAGATATGGAGAATGAAGGTAGTGCCAATGAAACATTGAATATCATGGGCGATGGTCACAACAAAGAATTGGATAGTAACAAGGTTACACCAACTTCTATGCAGGAAGAGAAATCTGGAAACCCTATGCATATTAGAAGAATCCCACAAAGAATTCTTCTGACTAGATTTAACTTGGTGACATTAGATAAGCAGATTGGATTTGATGGCAAAAAAAAATGTTGTGCCCGTGGTTGTATATCTATAATTGGAAAATCAAAGTTGCGAGAATTAAGGCGATACTATTTTTCGATGATTGGTGATGAGCAAGACACTTACCTCGGGTCACATATGCAGCTAGTGTCTTACAAATGTACAGGGATCATAGTATCATTCGAGTATTATATCTTCCATGCGCAACAGATATGTAGAGTTGCATTCAAAATTGCGTTATGTGTTAGTAACATGCAACTACATAGAGTACACCAACGTCTACTTAGCGGGGATCAGATGCTCAATTGTAAAGAGGTTCCAAGTATGAAAGGTGCAATTGGAAGACATGCTATTGGTTGGATGAAAAGTTACTTTCAGTTAAATTGTGAAGTAATGCCCACTATAGGTAGGATGCACCTCTCTGATAATTACACACGTCAGGAAGTTTATGATGTCTATCGATCTGATATGGTGGGCTCACGTAATAAATCTGTCACATATAGCCAATTCACAAGATTATGGAGAGCTCGGTTTTCAAATGTTATCATTCCACGTAAAGTACGCATGGGGTATTGCTCCATTTGTGCAAATCTTAAAAGTTTGGCTAAAGGTGCAAAGACATCAATGGAAAAGGATATGAGTAAGAAGTTACTACAGGAGCATTGTGAGGCACAATCGTTCGAATGAAAGAAGGAAATGCATCATAGAGAGAAGTGTTTGAAGAGGCCCGAACAATACATGGACCAAAAGAAGACGTGCTTGCCGCATATGTGAAGGCTCCCCAAAGACATCAATGATGAGTGCCTTGTTCAAATGCACTTGGTGGGATGCTTGGCTTATAATAGGTTAGTTGGACCTCACGTCTTCATTACATACCCCAATGTTCACAATGACCCTAACCTAACAGTTACAATGATTCACCGAGTTTTGATGTCTTGGGGCCAACCGTTCCCCCATGTTCTATACATTCAATTGGACAATACTGCTAGAGAGAACAAAAATTCAACTGTGTTTGGCTATCTAAGTATGTTGGTCAACCAAGGATTGTTTAGAAAAGTGAAAGTCAATTTTCTTTTGGTTGGCCACACACATGATCATATAGATAAGATGTTTAACACATTTTCCAGACAGTTGTCTTGGCATGATGCTTTCACATTACCTAAACTATTTGATGTCATTTGTGATGCATATACACCACGCCCAAAAGTGTTACACTTGAAGGAGGTATATGACTTTAAGAGATATATATCAGATGGGGGTGTTGGGAATGTTAAAGTGCTCGCCAAGTTAAACAATATAAGCTTCAATCACATTTTTATGATAAAGAAAAATGAAATAAGTGGTTCTACGCTTTTGTATGCTAAACAATATTTATCTTCTACAACATGGGAACCTGAAGGTGGTTGCCAGTTATTAATTTGTATGCCGAGTACAATTGTCCATGGAGCTAAACAAATGCCAATTGAGAAGAAAGGACAGTTGCATAGTGACTTGGTATCGGAACAAAAACGGTTATGGCTCCAAGCCTTAGAAGATAAAAGAAAGCATATTGAGGCCGCCAAGAAATATGCCGCACAACAAGACACGTGATGGTGGGATGTATTTTTTAGTGATCAGAAAGGAATTATAGACAATTGTGTATTTGGTGATAATTGGAATTTGGAAACGCCATGCACATGGTCATTACAACATGATCGTGTAAATAAAACTCCGGAGCAGCCAACAAATGTGATTAATGATAGTTTGGTCCATCCACAACAAAGAGACATTTATGTGGGACCAAGGATGACCAAAGCAGCCGAAGCTAGATGGCAAGGCAATTTGCAAGAGCTCGCGGCGAGGATGTTGATTGCAACGCCGACTAATGAGAACTCACATGGCCACTAATTTTGGGTTGGTAAAATTCTAGAAGTGCTAATGCATGAAATATAAAACACGATCAAGTCTATAAACATTCATTGGTACAACACTAGAAGTGCAAATGCTTTTACAGGTAAGTATACATTGGAGTTGATTGAATGCCCAACGAGAAGGGGAGGTAGGAAGAGGAAGTGAAACATTCGTAACACCTCGACCCTTGATATCTTTGATGTGGATATCATCGTGTACGACTTTATGCTTACAAAAACCGGACGATTAAGGAAGTTAACAATAGATATAATAAAAGAAAAATTACCAGGTCTACAAACGAGATCTGCTACATATAATGTAGAGTCAAACCATTTGGTTTATGGCGAAGATAATGCACTGATTGGTACATCCGAGGATGACGAGGAGGAATCATCATTGTATATTAGTTATAGTAGTGATTCTCTGTAAAGGAGTGATCATGAATGTATTTGGCTATTAAGTGTAACTACATTCCACTTGTAACAAATCAAGTAATATAAAAGCATGTGTTTTGAATTCTTATGATTTCTAAAAAATCGTTTCTGGTTGTAAAGTTTGTGATATAAATTGAGAATGTAACTTTTTGAAATTCCTCTTTTATTTATTTATTTCTAAATCACGAAAATAGTGGTTTTTTAACCTTTTTCATAGTATATTTGAACATGTATGATATTGGTATCAATGTGTTTTGTAAAATCATTGAAAAAGTACTAAAATCAACCAAAATATTCCTTATCCTTCCATTTATGCGTGATCCTTCCACTTGTGAACGCGAACATGTTAAGGATCCAAAATCCTTCGAAGAGGCCGTTGAAATAGTTCTTCGTTGTCAACGCACTTCGAAGAAGGACCACAACAAACCCAACGAAGCGCCCGGGACTAAGCAGTCTCAATTCGCTGGGAAATGCAAGACACCCAACGAATTCATGGATCGCAATTGTAAGCGACAACATCCTTTTTGCGTATTTTGCAAAAATAAGGGTCATACAAAAGAACAATGTCGACATCTCCAACGGAAAGAGTACGACAACAAAGCAAAAGTTGCAGACCATAAAGGTCAGATTCCTAATGTCCTTGAGGTCTATACACATCATTTAAGTAATTGTCAATGTTCTTTCTTTCACTATGTATTGGGACCCAATGATTTACTACGTGCAAACGGGTATGTCAATGGATCTCCCGTACAATTTTTATTTGATTCGGGAAGCTCACACAATTTTGTGAATGATCATTTGGTTCAGATATGGGGAATCCAACCCATCGTAAGTGATCACACCTATAGGGTGCAATACATCAACGGGGTGATTCATTCATTAAGAATTTCTATTGATACTTATGTAGAGGAAGTAGACTTCCATGTAATGAATATTTCTACCATTGATGTAATACTGGGTTATCCCTGGTTTTTTAATAAAAACTCTTCTTTGTCTATTGATTGGGTTCATCCTTCCATTTCCTTTGTACTAAACAATTGTACTCATTTTATTCAATGTGTAAAAAAACAATCCCTCTCAATTGTTTCCTCTCCAACAATATCCGAGTTGTCTTGTTCTACTTTATTTTATTGTGTACTTGATCCGGACATTCACGTTTACAATATCGATAATGTCTCGATTCAATTAACATATTTTGAACAACAACTTGATGAAATCTTAAATGATTTTCGTGATGTTTTTCCGAGTGGACTACCAGATGGGTTACCTCCTAAACATAATATAGACCATCGTATAGATATTGTACATGGCGTTGCACCAATAAGTATACCTGAAGAGGATGAGGTATCTAAGCAACTCAAGGACTATTTACGAATGGGTTATATACGTTATAGTAAATCTCCATGGGGTGCACCAGTTCTCTTGGTTAAAAAGAAAGAGGGCACATGGCGTATGTGTATTAATTACCGACGCTTGAATAAAGTGACGATCAAGAATTCGCATCCATTGCCCCGGGCTGATGATCTAACTGACCGTCTCCAGGGAGCTTAGTATTTTACAAAACTTGATCACCGTACGGGCTACCATCAAATTCTTATAAGTGAGGACGATGTTCCTAAAATGGCATTTCGTACGCGCTATGGCCATTATGAGTTTTTGGTTATGCCTTTTGGTTTCACCAATGCTCCAGCCACATTTCAACAAGCAATGAATGACATTTTTCGAGAACAACTTGGAAAATTTGTCGTTATTTTCTTGGATGATATTTTAGTTTATAGTCGTACATTACAAGAACATGCTAAACATGTCCACTTTGTTTTACAAGCATTGCGTAACAAACAGTTTTATGTGAAGATCTCAACATGTGAGTTCTTCAAGAAATCAATTACTTATCTTGGACATCTCATAACCGAACGAGGAGTTGAAATTGATCCTTCTCGCATCGAGAAAATCAAGCTTTGGCCCACTCTTCGTAATATTCGAGAAGTTCGATCATTCCTTGGTTTTGTCAGGTTTTTGCTAAAATCCCTTTGTCTACAAAACCTATTGTCTGGAATGCTACACTAGACCTCACCTTTAAGGAACTCAAGGACCTGGTGTGCAAGGCTCCTTCACTTCTTTTACTCGATCCTTCAAAACCTTTTGAGGTTGAAACCGATGCAAGCAAGTATGCTATAGGTGTTGTCTTATATCAAGATGGTAAACCAATAGCATTCGAGAGTAAGAAACTTGATTCTGCTCAATGTCGATATACCGTTCAAGAAAATGAATTATTTGCAGTTATACATGCGCTCAAAACATGGCGCCATTATCTTTAAGGAAATCGCTTTGTGGTAACTACGGACCACAAGTCCTTGAAATATTTTTGTGACCAACAAGACCTGAAAGGTCGTAAGGTACGATGGGCTGATCTCATCCAGGACTTTGATTTTTCCATAGGATATCGTAAAGGTTCCATGAACACTGTCACTGATGCACTAAGTTGCATCCGTGAAGTTAACATGCTTAGCTTCACTGAAATAACATAAGAAACACGTTCGCGTTCACAAGTGGAAGGATTGCGCATTCCACTTGTAGAATCTTCTTAAAACGAAGAAAATACACTCTCTCTACAATAATTGGATGCACTAGTATCACATGTTCCTCAACTTGATAAGAATTTGCAAATATAAAAATACATGATAGATCTACGAGTGGAGATCATTAGAAATCATGCAAGTTTAGACATGTTGATAAGTTAATGTATCTAAATAAAGTTCAACTATGGCTCAATATGGCACTATTGTGCGACAAGGGAAACACTAACTTAAAGACTTATATTAATTAGGTAGGTTTTACAAAATTATGAGGTGTACTTGTATCCATACTAATAAAATGAGATATAATTTATACTTTGACCCATACGTGCATGTATGTAATTGTCGAAAATGTAGGATAGTGCACATTAGGATAAGTGATTGGAATAACTAACTTATTAAAGTATTCAATACTTATATTAAAAGTTGATCTAATCTATTCCTCAGTTTGTTCATATGGGATCAAACCATATGTGTATATAATTGTGCACAATGTAAGGCAGTGAACTTTAGGATAATGTCGTGGAAATAACAAACCTATTAGGCTTTCATACCTGTATTTAAAATTGATCTACTCTATTGCTTAGGTGATTCACACAAGATCAAACTCCGAACGATAACGCAACTGGAACCATTATCAACACACTACACAATCTAAGCAGCAATGGAATAGAAACATAATAGTTTTAACAATATAAGACAAAGATCCATAATAACAACATGGACAGTCATGGCAATAATTATAGGGCCATGTTCTGTTAAGGTTAGCTTGGACCAAAATCAGCCTCCATTTAAGCTAGTTCATGTTTCTCCATAAGTTTGGTAGTCAGCTATGCACGCGGTGAAACCAATATCATAAATCTACTAATGAGGTATATAAAAATAAAATTGAAACATATAGATGATTATAAAGAATAGAATCCACTAGGTAAAACCCAAAATTTGTATTAATAATGTGAAATCTTAACAAATCGTCAGTGTCATATTCTTTATAGAGTCTATTACATAGCAATCAATTCATCAACGTCATTTTCTTCATCATCTTGTGTAGAACTGTCTTCGGCTATACGTGCATTGGTTTCCCCTGTTAGCCGGGCCAACGAAATATCTTCTATAAGCTCATCATCAAGCTCTATTAGCTCTCCCGGTTCGCCGGCTAACGGAGGAATAGGCTCTCGCGAAGCGGGTTGAAACCTTTTTGTATTGGCGAGGTTCTTTGCACCGACCTCCTCATCCTGGTCTGGGCACTCCCACAAAGCCTTAATCCACATATTAATAAATATAACTTGGTCCTCGTCCTTCTCCAATGCAACTGTATTCCTAAACAGCTTCAATGCACATGCTGACGTAGTTCCTATGATGTAAGTAACAAGAAGATTTAGTTGTCAAACGAAAAAAAATGATTGGTTATCTCAAGATCGTTACCCTAGTTCGAGGAATACCTGTGCCAGAAAAGAGATCTAATATCCAGTCTCCTTCGACAGAAAACATCTCGATCAAGCGCATCATAAGTCGTTGAGGTTTTTGGTATGGGTTGACAAGTCCCCGTTCTGTCGTGGTGACATGTCGCAATTTCCGAGTCACTGCTGGATATACCAACAGATTTGAACCTCCCACTTCATTAGAATGCTCTTTGATTCTCTGTTTTTTAATTTCATCGAAGTAGCCAACCGTTATGTATTCAATGGCATTAACGAACCGAAAAGTTGGCCCTCTATTTACATTGGTCTTGATCCTATAAAAAATAATTCATCGAGTTAAGAATAGATTCAACAACCTTAAGAATTGCAATATAATGAAAGACACCTATAAATATCCTTACCATGCAAGGTTCTCGATGCCATGGCAACGAGATCTCAAAGCTTGAGCTACCGAGTACCCTTGGTCCATACTATGAAAGACAACTATTCGCCACAAGGATGCGGTCGTTAGCTCAGCGAAATCCTTGACCATCTTCTCCAATTGTTTAAACCTAAACGGTTCATCGTCGTATGATGACCCAGCCATTCGAAATCCGTAAGGAATATCCGCAATCATTAGCGTATATTCCTTCTTTGGCACCTTCTGGATCAAGTCGATGACATCACCGCAAACCACATTGTAGTAAAGATCTCTCGTAATATCTTTTTTGTGGCTAAATTTTTTAAACGAGCCATCTTCCTCCATTTCGTACGCCTTGACTAAGCGACGATCCTTTTCTTTTCTGGCTCGCTCGAGATGTGCAAGGAAGGATGTAGGGAAATCGTGTATATCCTTAACTTCTCCTTGTTTCTTGCCTCGACACGGTTTCTAATAGAAGCAATAGGACATCAGGTATTATTATACAAGCTCTACATATGATGAGAGGGTAATGAAATAACATCAATACTAACCCAATCCTTGAATGCAATAAAATACTCTGATAACGCCTTATACGAAGACGTTAGAGGATAATCCTCGGTCACTTGTTCCCAAGTTATACATCCAAGTTGTTTCATCATTACTTCTTGGATCTTCATGTACACCTTATGACTGTAAAATTAGAAATCAAGATTAGAACTTTAAATTACACCAGATAGACTACAATTTCAGTATTTGAAAGACTTACTTATTGAACTCGGTGACCATTTCTTCAAGGCTTAAATCTTTCGCCACAACCCTTGACAAAACGGACACAAGAAGCTGCTCGTCCTTAATACCTTGCATCGCTCTCCATAGAGACAGCTTCATGTCGTCTGCCGCTTCTTCAATTGTCAAGTCAATTTTCTTGGCGGCTTGTGACTTTAATTCTAGTTGAGGGTCAACCCTACATTTCTTTTGTCGTTGACCCTTGACCTCCTTATTCTCCCACATTGAGAAGATTTGATCTTGGAGGTCCCATACTTCTCCATCTCTAAACGCCAATTGAAACCAAGATTCATACTTTCGAAGACCATCGGACCTAACATTATCATCTACTACAATGCCGACTTCATGCAGACATTGACGTCGAAGGCCTGGATGTAACTTC
This sequence comes from Azolla caroliniana, assembly GCF_043228905.1. Taxonomy (NCBI): domain Eukaryota; kingdom Viridiplantae; phylum Streptophyta; class Polypodiopsida; order Salviniales; family Salviniaceae; genus Azolla; species Azolla caroliniana. The sequence goes on from NW_028230443.1 coordinate 16,514,139, forward strand.
ACACCAAACTTTTGTTTCACATCTAAATACTCGTGGTGGAAGAACCGTATACGCTCAATAGATGACATTTTCTGCCTATAGTCATTATCATTATTATGGTCCCATGCCAACAGCTTAGCCTCTTCGGTTGTGAGCCCAACATAAATTTTGCACTCGGCATACTTGAAGAAGAAAGTGGTTGGATGTTCTCTCACAAGTTGCCGACGTGCCTCTGCTGAATGCGATCCACCAATGACAAAATAATTATATTGATCATGCTTTCTGATATCAAAATCTTCAATGGTTTCACATTCTTCAGGATCCACCATAACAATAAAAGGCACCATTGTGGCATGAGGATTAATTTTCATTTTTTTCTTGAGATTTTGAACATGCATGCGATGAGGCTCTCTAATCTCAAGTGGTCTTCGACCTGTTTTTTCATCAATAGGGGGCCGATGGATGTGTGTTATAGGCAAATTAAATACTTGCCCTTTCCTGACCAGCTTACGTTGCATTAACTCTCTCCTTATTTTATTCTGCTCGGATGACAAGACACCCGAGGCCAGCTCGGCTCCTGGCGTCCCCTTATTATCCTCTTCTTCATTTTCACTTGTCGAATCCGTATCCGACATTTTCGTTGTCTTCTTCTTGGCTGGTCTTGACTGGACTTTGGATACCTTTTTTGTGGCCTTCAAGTGGGAGGGCTCTTCATCTCTTAGAGTTACATGGCCTTGTATATAAGGCCTCAAGGTAACAATCAGGTTTTGTGAGTTATCAAGTGCTTTTTTGAACACTTCAGGCCCACAAGATTCCTTTACTAAAAGGTCTTCTGAAAGGAACACTTTGCGTACCCCCTTGGAGCACTCTATCATTACCAGTATGTTGGCCGAATCTGCATCTTCGTAGTCAAATCGTAGAATTCGGCCATACATAAATGGAGTTTCTTTTCCTAGCTGCCCCTCACCCTTCTTCTTTGCTGTATACAATACGACTTTTTTCTTTGAGTCGACATATTGCATACACCATTCCTTGTCCGTTAGATCTCGGTCAGGAAGGTCTTCGCCTCCAGTAGCGGCGACAAGTTTCTTTTGGCTTACATCACTATGTGGCTGAGATTTTGTCTCTTCGTTAAAGAGAAGCTTCTTTCCTCTCTTCATGGTCTCCGGAGTTACCTTGGTCTGGGCTTCGATTGGAGAACCTTGTATGCGAAGCTTAATTTTCTTCACGGGTCGGTCTGACAGGTTCTCAAACGACCTATTTAAGAAAGTATATGCAAAAACATAAGTTAGACAGTCACGTAGATTGAAGTTGTTATTATAATGAAGAACAGTTTCCAGGAGCAGTAACATATTCAAAAATCTATTATAGGCAGGGCTATTCAACCTAGAAAATATATATCGTAATAAGTAAAACGGGTTATATATTCTTTTAAATAGTAGGTATGACTTATATAGATTCTAAACCTATATTGAGGAGAATTTGGCATAGTGAAGGCAATTTGTAGATCATTTTCTACTATTTTAAGCTAAACTAGGTCATAAAACACCTATAATTAGAGCATGTATTTGTTTAAAAGTAAGTAAAGTCAACATAAAAAAGACTGATTTTGCCAGACAATTTGATATCATTTCCACCCCGTAAACAATTTTTCTCTTTCAAAGGCTACACTTTAAACACGAACTCGATACGCCGTATCGAGTTCGTGTTTAAAGTTTGAATTTTAAACACGAACCCGATACGCCGTATCGAGTTCGTGTATAAAGTGTAGGTTTTAAACACGAACTCGATACGCCGTATCGAGTTCGTGTTTAAAATTCAAACTTTATACACGAACTCGATACGGCGTATCGAGTTCGTGTTTAAAATCTACACTGTAAACACGAACTCGATACGGCGTATCGAGTTCGTGTTTAAAACCTATACTTTAAACACGAACTCGATACGCCGTATCGAGTTTGTGTTTGAAGTATAGGTTTTAAACACGAACTCGATACGCCGTATCGAGTTCGTGTTTAAAACCTACACTTTAAACATGAACTCGATACGGCGTATCGAGTTCATGTATACAATACAAATATTTATACACGAACTCGATACGCCGTATCGAGTTCATGTATAAATATTTGTATTGTATACATGAACTCGATACGCCGTATCGAGTTCTTGAGAAACGAAACATATTTACAAAAATGTCCACAGTGTCAGAGGCCTACCTGGACTCCTCGCGCTCGATTCTCTTGGAAGACATGGTTGATCGTGTTGAAGTGGAGGCGGAGATCGCGCTTTCGTGCTTTGTGCTCTGAGTGCTCTGTGTGCTCTCTGCGTTCTGTGTGTTCTGTACGCTCTGTACGCTCTGGTGAGTGAAATATGATGAGGTCTTCCTATTTATAGGGATTGAACCCATGGTTAAAGTAACCATAGTCACCTTAACCAATGTTGGTAACTTTGAGGATAGTTAGTTTGTAACCATAGTCACATTAATTATAGTAACTTATGATTGTATTAATGATTACAAAGTCAAACTAACATATTGATCAATGTTTTATACTCATAACAACCTACAATCACTTCAAAGGTTATGAAGGAGACAATGATAGAGATTCATGAATGTACCAATGATTGATTACTAAAAGCAACAATTTTTATGACTCTCAAATGTTATGTATTAAAGATGTGGGCATGAATTAACCAATGATTGATAAGTCTAATATTTAAAATGGTGAGCATTAAAGAACCAATGAGTGAGACGTTCTATATCAAAATGGGTGTCATTAATTAGCCAATGATTTTAACATTAATCCAACATATTCAAGGCTTGTTAATGATTAGTTTTATATTTTACTTGATATAACATCATTTAGATCTAGTTTATATAATGATTGATAATTTAAGTTAAATTACTTTATTAAAAATAATTTTTAGATGTATTGTATTAATAGAATATTACATAATATAGACATTCTATTGATTTGGCTTTTGTTTAGAGAGAAGTTTATGTTTAGGGAGGAGTATATGGTTAGAGAGGAGTATAACTTAGAGAGCCCTATCTAGACCTTAAGCCATGAGTGAAGATTCACCGTTCTCGATTGAAGAATATTGTTTGTCATCAGACCCATCGTTTTCTACTGAAGAGTATTGTTTGTCAACAGAGTCACCATATTCGATTGAAGAATATTGTCTTTCGACCGACTCACCATATTCTATCGAAGAATATTGTCTGAGCTCATCTACAGGGAATGTAAATATTGACACATGTGAAGAGTTCTCTATTGAAGAATACGATATTAATAAAGATACCGAGAATGAAGGAAGTGCCCAGGAAACATTGAATAACATTGGCGATGGTCAGAATAGAGAATTAGACTGTAACAAGGTTACACCAACCTCTATGCAGGAAGAGAAATCTGGGAGCCCTATGCATATTAGAAGAATCCCACGAAGAATTCGTCTGGCTAGATTTAGCTTGGTGACATCAGATAAACAGATTGGATTTGATGTCAACAAAATATGTTGTGCCCGTGGTTGTATGTCTATGATTGGAAAATCAAAGTTGCGAGAATTAAGGCGATACTATTTTTCGATGACCGGTGATGAGCAAGACACTTACCTCGGATCACATATGCAACTAGTATCTGACAAATGTACGGGGATCAAAGTATCATTCGAGTATTATATCTTCCATGCGCAACAGATATGTAGAGTTGCATTCAAAATTGTGTTATGTGTTAGTAACATGCGGCTACATAGAGTACAACAACGTCTACTTAGCGGGGATCAGATGCTCAATTGTAAAGAGGTTCCAAGTATGAAAGGTGCAATTGGAAGACTAGCTATTGGCTGGATGAAAACTTACTTTCAGTTAAATTGTGAAGTAATGCCCACTACAGGTAGGATGCATCTTTCTGATAATTATACCCGTCGGGAAGTTTATGATGTCTATCGATCTGAAATGCTGGGCTCACGTAATAAGTCTATCACCTATAGCCAATTCACAAGATTATGGAGAGCTCGGTTTTCAAATGTTATTATTCCTCGTAAAGTACGTATGGGTTATTGCTCCATTTGTGCAAATCTTAAAAGTTTGGCTAAAGGTGCAAAGACATCAATGGAAAAGGATACGAGTAAGAAGTTACTACAAGAGCATCGTGAGGCACAATCCTTAGAACGAAGGAAGGCGATGCATCATAGAGAGAAGTGTTTGAAGAGGCCTGAACAATACATGTGCTTAATGATAGATGGCATGGACCAGAAGAAGACATGCTTGCCGCATATGCGGAGGCTCCCCAAAGATGTCAATGATGAGTGCCTTGTTCAAATGCACTTGGTGGGATGCTTGGCTTATAATAGGTTAGTTGGACCTCACGTCTTCATTACTTACCCCAATGTTCACAATGACCCTAACCTAACAGTTACAGTGATTCACCGAGTTTTGATGTCTTGGGGACAACCTTTCCCCCCTGTTCTATACATTCAATTGGACAATACTGCTAGAGAGAACAAAAATTCAACTGTATTTGGCTATCTAAGTATGTTGGTCAACCTAGAATTGTTTAGGAAAGTGAAAGTCAATTTCCTTTTGGTTGGCCACACACATGACCATATAGATCAGATGTTTAGCACATTCTCTAGACAGTTGTCTCGGCATGATGCTTTCACTTTACCTAAACTATTTGATGTCATTTGTGATGCATATACACCACGCCCAAAAGTGTTACACTTGAAGGAGGTATATGACTTTAAGAGATATATATTAGATGGGGGTGGTGGGAATGTTAAAGTGCTTGCTCAGTTAAACAATATAAGTTTCAATCACATTTTTTTGATAAAGAAAAATGGAATAAGTGGTTCTACACTTTTGTATGCTAAACAATATTCATCTTCTACAACATGGGAACCTGAAGGTGGTTGCCAGTTATTACTTTGTATGCCGAGTACAATTGTCCATGGAGCTAAGCAAATGCCAATTGAGAAGAAAGGACAGTTGCAGAGCGACTTGGTATTAGAACAAAAACGGTGATGGCTCCAAGCCTTAGAAGAAAAAAGAAAACATATTGAGGCCGCCAAGAAATATGCCGCACAACAAGACACGTCATGGTGGGATGTATTTTATAGTGATCAGAAAGAAATTATAGACAATTGTGTATCTGTTCATAATTGGAATTTGGAAACGCCATTCACATGGTCGCTGCAACATGATCGCGTAAATAGAAGTCCGGAGCGACTAGTAAATGCGATTAATGACAGCTTGGTCCATCCACAACAAAGAGACATTTATGTGGGACCAAGGATGACCAAAGCAGCCGAAGCTAGATGGCAAGGAAATTTGCAAGAGCTCACCGCGGGGATGTTGATTGCAACGCCGGCTGATGAGAACTCACATGGCCACCAATTTTGGGTTGGTAAAATTCTAGAAGTGCTAATGCATGAAATAGATAACACGATCAAGTCTATAAATGTTCATTGGTACAACACTAGAAGTGCAAATGCTTTTACAGGTAAGTATACATTGGAGATGATTGAATGCCAAACAAGAAGGGGAGGTAGGAAGAGGAAGCGAAACATTCGTAACACCTCGACCCTTGATATCTCTGATGTGGATATCATCGTGTACGACTTCACACTTACAAAAGCCGGACGATTAAGGAAGTCAACAATAGATATAATAAAAGAAAAATTACCAGGTCTACAAGGTGGCTCGAGTCAAAGGCAAACAAGATCTGCTACATATAATCTAGAGTCAAACCATTTGGTTTATGACGAAGATAATGCACTGATTGGTACATCCGAGGATGATGAGGAGGAATCGTCATTGTATATTAGTTATAGTAGTGATTCTCCGTAAAGGAGTGATCATGAATGTATATTTGGCTATTAAGTGTAACTACATTCCGCTTGTAACAAATCGAGTAATATAAAATCATGTGTTTTGAATTCTTATGATTTCCCAAAAATCGTTTCTTATAAAATAACATTGGTTGTAAAGTTTGTGATATAAATTGAGAATGTATGTTTTTGAAATTCGTCTTTTTTTAGTTACTTCTAAATCACGAAAATAGTGGATTTTTAACCTTTTTCATAGTATGTTTGAACTTGTATGATACTGGTATCAATGTGTTTTGTAAAATCATTGAAAAACCCCTAAAATTTCCCTTCTCCTTCCATTTATGCGCGAACCTTCCACTTGTGAACGCGAACGTGTTAAGATCTTTAAGATCACCTTTGAGGAAAGTATCCTGATGATAATGATTTTGCAAAATACTGGGCAAGAGTTGAGTCTGGAATAGACACCACCACATCCGCGAAGGAATACTTCCACATTGCTAACGGTCTACTTTACCGTAAGGGGAAGGTTTGTGTTCCAGATTTGCTTGAGGTCAAAAAGAGAATTCTTTTTGAATGCCATGATGCACCCTCACATCGTACACTCGTTCTCATCTCCACTCAATTCTATTGGCATAAGATGCGTCCTGACATACATAGCTATGTGACTAAATGTCACCAATGTTAGGTTAAGAAAGTCGACCGACTTAAAGCCGTAGGACTTTTACATCCCTTGGACATTCCCAATAATAAGTGGGAAAGTATATCCATGGATTTTATTGTTAGCCTTCTTCGCACCCAAAAAGGTCATGATGCCATCTAGGTTGTGGTTGATAGACTAACTAAAATGGCCAGATTTATTGCTACTAAAACCACGGTAACAACTCCTGAATTGGCTTACCAATTCGTCGATGAGTTATTTCGTTTTTATGGGTTACTGATGGATATCGTGAGTGATTGAGATGCAAAGTTTACTAGTGACTTTTGAACGCAAGTCTTCAAGAAGTTAGAAACTATGTTGAGCATGAGCTACATGGATCATCCTCAATCCGATGGACAAACAGAACAAGTAAATCAAATTATTGAGGACATACTTCGAGCATACGTTGGTACAAAACCAACGAAACGGGAACGTTATCTCCCAATTTTGGAGTTTGCTTATAACAGCTCCAAGCATACATCGACGGGATATAGTCCTTTTATGTTGATGTATGGTGTTTAGCAACGAGCCCCGATTGATGTTAATATATATCATGATGAGTTGCGAAGTACACAAATTTTTTTTCGGGATATGCAAGATATGTTGCATATTGTAGGAGATAATATAAAAACAGCTCAAGATAGAGCGCGTTTTTATGTCGATCCTCATAGGCAACCTCGTGTATTCAACCCTGGATAGAAGGTATTTTGACGTATCCTGAAGTCGAAAGTTCAAGCCTCTCTCACCCCATCCTCGACATCATAATCTCTGCAATCATTAGTTCCTATCATGTCGATTGCAATAGTTCTGTGTTCTCCCCTTATTTTCTAGATTGTCATGGGAACATGCTACATGGAATTTTATCAACCATAACTGTCAATCTATATTCAGTAATACACCACTTTTTGCAAATCACTCCCAATGGAAACTTGCATGACTCTGTGAATATTCTCCCTCGTTATAGGACTAACATGTCGATTGCAGGTGTGTTGTGTTCCCCCCTTTTGTTCTTGAATGTCACGGGAACACACCACATGTTATATGACATTTATCCACCCTCAAGTATCTATCTATATTCAGTAATACACCCTCATGGGAACAGAACACATGCTATATGGCATTTTATCCACCCTAAGTGTTGATCAATATTCGCTAATACACTTGCTTTCGCAAACCATTCCGAATTTAAGCTCGCATGACTATGTGAATATTCTTGCTCGCTATATGACTATGATGAGAGTGGTTTCTTTGTTATCTAATGTAAACCTTTCATTGGTGTAAAGGCATCGTAAATTTGAGATTTCAATATGCTCTCACATATTATCTATTATAAAAGGTGTAACGTAAAACTAGAATTTTCCTAGAGCTACACATTAGAGGTAATGATGTAGGTTCCTTGCGTGTAGTTCTTATAGCGCATGACGTATCCCACCGTCGAGAGTTCTAGCCTCTCTCACCCCATCCTCCACATCATAATCTCTGCAATCATTACTTCCTATAATGTCGATTGCAGTCGTTCTGTGTTCTCGCTAATTTTCTTGAATGTTGTGGGAACATCCTACATGGCATTTTATCCAACCTAATGTCTATCAAAATTTAGTAATACACCACTTTTTGCAAATCACTTCCAATTTAAACTCGCATCACTCTGTGAGTATTCTCCCTCGCTATAGGACTAACATGTCGATTGCAACTGTTTTGTATTCTCCCCTTTTGTTCTTGAATGTCATGGGAACACAACACGTTACATGGCATTTATCCACCATCAAGTGTCTATGTATATTCACTAATACACCACTTTCTGCAAGCATTTCCAATTGAAACTCTTTCAATATTCTCCCTCGCTACTGGACTAGCATTGTTGTTTAGGCATCCTAGAGTTGAAATTTCGAGTTGCTGTCATGTATCTTTCATCACAATCCAAGATAAAATAGGCGTTTTTCTGTGTAGTAGTTGCATTTTTGGGGTGATGGCATGGTTGTCTAGCGCGTAGGTCTCATAGCCCTTGAGATAGGCTGACGTTGAGAGTTCAAGCTCCCCTCACCCCAACCTTGACATCATGCCCTTTGCAATCATTAAATCCTATAATATTGATTCCAGTTCATTTATGTTTTTCCCTAATTTTCGTCAATGTGATGGGAACACAACATATGCTACATGGCATTTTATCCACCCTATGAGTCTATCAATTTTCACTACCACGACGCCTTTTGCAAACCATTCAGAATTTAAGCTCGCATGACTATGTGAATATTTTGGTTGCAATATGACTATGATGAGGGTCGTCTCTTGCTTAAGTAATCTATACCTATCATTGGTGTAAAGCCATCGTAAATTTGATATTTCAATATGTTCTCACATCTTACCTATTATCACATGTATAAGGTAAAATTAGGATGTTCCTAGATCTACACATTAGAAGTGATAATGCAGGTTCCTGGCGCATAGTTCTTATAGCTCTTCACATATCCTGACGTGGAGAGTTCAAGTCCTTCTCACACCATCTTCAACATTCCAGGGCATTATGAATTTTCCTTAACCTTTTGCAAACCATTTCGAATTTTCCTAGAGCTACACATTAGAGGTGATGATGTCAGTTCCTTGTGCGTAGTTCTCATAACTCTTGAGGTATCCTGACATCGAGAGGCCAAACCACTCTCACCCCATCCTTGACATCAGAATCTCCACAACCATTAGTTCCTATCATGTTGATTGTAGCCGTTCTGTGTTCTTCACTTATTTTCTTGAATGTTATGCGAACATGCTACATGGCATTTTATCCACCCTAAGTGTCTATCTATATTTAGTAATACACCACGTTTTTCAAATCACTCCCAATTTAAACTCTCATCCCTCTGTGAGTATTCTCACTCGCTATAGGACTAACATGTCGATTGCAACTGTTATGTATTCTCCCCTTTTACTCTTGAATGTCATGGGAACACAACACATGTAACATGGCATTTACCCACCCTCAAGTGTGTTTAAACATTCACTATTGAGAATCAAGCTCAACATAGTGCAACGTGTGAACACACCTTTTGAGAATCTATGATTACTCGAAGGTCAAGAGTTACACCACTACTCTCTACACATTAACTATGTGTCATAGAATCATATTCTACGACACATAACTAATGAGTTACATATTCCCCATGACTATGAGTCTTCACATTCCCCAAGAGAGAGTGGTTGTTGTAGTTAGTTAATGAAGTTCTCTAGGTTATCTATCTTGTGTTTCTCTTATCTTCTCTCTTTTCACTCAAACATAACACACATATCTTCCACTACACAAGAATCATATCCGATTCCTTACATTCACTAATACACCACTTTTTGCAAGCATTCCCAATTTAAACTAGCATGACTCTTTGAATATTCTCCCTTGCTATAGGAGTAACATTGCTTTTTAGGCATCCTAGAGTTGAAATTTGATCTGCTGTCAATCCAAGATAAATAGGCGTTTTTCTGTGTAGAGTTGCATATTTGGGGTGATGCCATACTTGGCTAGCGTGTAAGTGTCATATCTCTTGAGATATCTTGAGGTTGAGAGTTCAAGCTCCTCTCCCCCCAACCTCAACATCATGATCTCTACAATCATTAAATCCTATCCATATCGATCACTGTTGATTTGTGCTCTTCCCTAATTTTCGTCAATGTCATGGGAACACAACACGTGCTACATGGAATTTTATCCACCCTTTGAGTTTATCTATATTCACTACCACAACTCCTTTTACAAACCATTCTGAATTTAAGCTTGCATGACTATGTAAATATTCTCGGTCGCAATATGACTATCATGAGGATGGTCTCTTACTTATGTAATCTATACCTATCATTGGTGTAGAGGCATCGTAAATTTGAAATTTCAAGATGTTCGCACCTATTATCTATTATCACAGGTATAAGGTAAAATTAGGATATTCCTAGATCTACACGTTAGGGTTGATGACGTATGTTCCCTGTGCATAGATCTTATAGCTCTTGACGTATCTTCACGTGGAGAGCTCAAGCCCCTCTCACGCCATCCTTAAAATCCCAACCTCCCCAATCCTTAGCTCCTATCATGTCGATTGTAGTTGTTTCATGTTCTCCCCTTATGAACTTCAATGTCATGGGGAAACAACATATTCTACAATGTCTCCGTACACTTCCAAAAATTTACGAATGAAGTCAAGAAAGCAACGGGCCAACATGTGCAATGTCTTTGTTTGGATGGAGGCAAGGAGTACTTCTCCGATGAATTTTCGGCATTTCTATGGAAAGAAGGAATTCGGAGATAGTTTTCATGTCGACATACGCCATAACGAACGAAAGAATCGGCACATGCTCGAAGTAGCACAGGCCATGATGAACGAAAAGCACCAGCCGAAGTCGTACTGGGCAGAAGTGGCTAACACGGCCGTATACCTCATGAATCGGTGTACGAAATCGGGTGTGCACGAACTTACTCCGCATGAGGAGTTTTTCGGGAAGAAGCCGGATCTATCACATGTTCTGATATTCGGCTCCATTACATACGTGCACATCCCCGACGAGAAGCGACAAAAGCTTGACCCGAAGTCAGAGAAATGTATCCTCGTAGGATACTCATTGGAGAAAAAGTGTTCAAGTGCTATAACCCCTCTATTGGGAAGGTTCGAGTAAGTCGAGACATCATTTTTTATGAGTCCGCATCCTAGTACACACTAGAGCCAACTTTGACTCCGATTCCGCCCAATCTGGAATCCGCCAAAATAGGGATAGAATCCGAAAATCGGCTCACGTGCATGTTCGAAGAAAGCCGATTACGACAAGGCTTAGTGGGCCACCAGAGCCTCCGAGCGATCAAAGCACATCTCGGCCGAGTCCGAAGCTGGACAAAGGGAAAGCGAAAATGCCGGAGTATGAAGATGATCACTTCGACGACAACAAATTGACTCACTCCCTTGATAGTGAGTTCAAAGGCCGAAAACGTTTGCCGAAGCCACGAAGGACCCCAGATGGGTTGAAGCAATGAATGAGGAGATGCAAGCACTCTCCAAAAACAAGACATGGGATCTTGTCCCCCACTCACTGCACAAGAAGGCGATTGGCTGCAGATGTATCTACAAGGTGAAGTATAACGATGACGGCTCTGTAAACTGCAACAAAGCTCGACTCGTAGCAAAAGGATACCCACAGACGCATGGAGTCGACTACGAAGAAACATTTTGCCCCGTGGCAAAGATGAAGACTGTGCGGACCATAATTGCATTCGCAGCGGCGAAAGGGTGGCACCTTCATCAGATGGATGTAAAGAATGCCTTTCTTCAAGGAGAATTAGAAGAGGAAGTGTACATGGTACAACCACCCGGCTTCGAATCCAACATTCATCCGAAAGTCGTATGCCAACTCAAGAAGCCTCTCTACGGCCTTAAGCAAGCACCACATGCTTGGCATTAGAAGATAACTCAATATCTTCATTAAATCGGCTTTCGAATGTCGAAATCCGACAACTCCCTCTATGTACGAAACGACTTTAGATGCTCGATTGTCATCAGTTTATACGTGGATGATTTGGTTATTGGAGGTGAGCATTTAGTCGACATCAACAAGGTGAAGTCCCTCCTCTCCAACAAATTTGAGATGATAGACATGAAGGAGCTCCATTCCTTCGTAGGCATAGAAGTAATTCGGATTTCACACAACGTTATGATTTGCCGATGACACTACATCCTCAACTTGTTATACAAGTTCGGGATGACTGAGTGCAAATCAATGGCTACGCCTCTCGATCGAAACCTGAAACTGATGACGCCTCCGGCATGGAGGAGTGTGAGCCGTCTTAGTATCAATAGTTGATCGGGAGCCTCATCTATCTCACGATCAATCGACCCAACCTTAGCTATCCAGTCAGACTTCTTAGCCAATTCATGCAAACTCCGTGAGATATCCATTTCGATTGCGCTAAGCGAGTATTACGATACGTAAGCACACAATGGATTACGACATTCCTACGCATCGACCGCACCAATTTGACTCGAAGGGTACAGAGCTGATCGACCATCGACCTCCGGATTTGTCTTCTCGCTTGGTAGCGGAGTAATGTCTTGGAGTAGTAAGAAATGGCCTACCATCGCACTTTCGAATACGGAGGTCAAATACAGGGGTGTAACCATAGCTGCATGTTAAGTCATATGGCTCAAGAGGATTTTGAAGGATCTGGTCCCCATGAAAGATCCGACTCCCATTTACTACGACAACATGAGCAATATATATCTGCCTTGGAACCCGGTGTTCCACACATGCAGAAAGCATATCGAAGTGCACTACCACTTTATTCGAGAGCGTGTTCATCTTGGAGATGTCGATCTTCTACACATCAACACGAATCTTCAGACAACCGACATCTTCACCAAGGCCCTAGGGGCCAACAAGCTTCAACAATTCATGTCAAACCTTGGATTGACGATCCCTGACTTGCCAAGCTTGAGGGGGAGTACAAGTGAGAACTGGATACCGTCCGAACTAGGTACGAGCTGAAGCGGAGACCAGAGATCGTCCGAACTGGATACTAGCCGAAGTGGACATCAATCAAAAGGAACCGACCTGAGTTGAGTTTGATGCGGCATGTTGAGAATCAAGCTCAACATAGTGCAACGTGTGATCACACCTTTTGAGAATCTATGATTACTCAAAGGTCAAGAGTCACACCACTACTCTCTACACATTAACTATGTGTCATAGAATCATATTCTAGGACACATAACTAATGAGTTACATATTCCCCATGACTATGAGTCTTCACATTCCCCAAGAGAGAGTGGTTGTTGTAGTTAGTTAATGAAGAGAGAGGGTGACTATATATAAAGCACCCTCCTCATACTTCATACTAAGTCGGTTGTGACTCCTTGTAATGCTACATTTTGTATCTCTTATTCTACTTATGAATATACGTATTCGTCTTCTTGAGTATTTCATTTCTCTAGGTTATCTATCTTGTGTTTCTCTTCTCTTCTCTCTTTCTCTCACATATAACACACATATCTTCCGCTACACAAGAATCATATCCGATTCCTTACATTCACTAATACACCACTTTTTGCAAGCATTCCCAATTTAAACTAGCATGACTCTTGGAATATTCTCCCTTGCTATAGGAGTAACATTTCTTTTTAGGCATCCTAGAGTTGAAATTTGAGTTGCTATCAATCCAAGATAAATAGGCATTTTTTTGTGTAAAGTTGCATATTTGGGGTGATGCCATACTTGGCTAGCACGTAGGTCTCATAGCTCTTGAGATATCTTGAGGTTGAGGGTTCAAGCTCCTCTCACCCCAACCTCGACATCATGATCTGTGCAATCATTAAATCCTATCATATTGATCACTGTTGATTTGTGCTCTTCCCTAATTTTCGTCAATGTCATGGGAACACAACACATGCTGCATGGAATTTTATCCACCGTTTGAGTTTATCTATATTCACTACCACAACTCCTTTTGTAAACCATTCCGAATTTAAGCTCGCATGACTATGTAAATATTCTCGGTCGCATATGCCTATCATGAGGATGGTCTCTTACTTATGTAATCTATACCTATCATTGGTGTAGAGGCATCGTAAATTTGAAATTTCAAGATGTTCGCACCTATTATCTATTATCACAGGTATAAGGTAAAATTAGGATGTTCCTAGATTTACACGTTAGAGTTGATGACGCCGGTTTCCTGCACATACATCTTATAGCTCTTGACATATCTTCACGTGGAGAGCTCAAGCCCCTTTCACGCCATCCTTAAAATCCCAATCTGCCTAATCCTTAGCTCCTATCATGTCGATTGTAGTTGTTTCGTGTTCTCCCTTTATGAACTTCAATGTCATGGGGAAACAACATATGCTATATGGCATTTTATCCACCCTCAATTGTCGACCTATATTGACTAATACACCACCTTTTGCAAATCACTCGCAATTTAAACTCGCATGACTCTATGAATATTCTCCCTGGGTTTAGGACTAGTCTGTGGATGGACTCTTACTATCCATACCATAGGTATCATTGCTTTTTTGGCATCCTAGGTTCTTTCAGGTATCTTTCATCGCAATATCAGATAATATGTAAAGTTACATATTAGGGGTGATGGCGTAATTGGCTATCACGTAGGTCTCATAGCTCTTGAGATATCCTGAGGTCCAAAGTTCAAGCATCTCTGACCATCCACGACATCATGAGGTCTACAATCATTAATTCCTACCATGTCGATTTGTGTTCTTTCCTAATTTTCTTCAATGTCATGTATATTCACCACCACAGTTCCTTTTGCAAACCATTCTGAATTTAAGCTCGCATGACTATGTGAATATTCTCGGTCGCAATATGACTATCATGAGGGTGGTCTCTTACTTAAGTAATCTATACCTATTATTGGTGTAAAGTCATCATAAATTTGAAATTTCAAGATGGTCTCGCCTATTATTTATTATCACTGGTATAAGGTAAAATTAGGATGTCCGTAGATCTACACATTAGAGCTGATGATGCAGGTTCTTTGCCCATAGTTCATACAGCTCTTGACGTATCCTAACGTGTAAGGTTCAAGCCCCTCTCACGCCATCCTCAACATCCCAATCTCCCCAATTCTTTGTTCCTATCTTGTTGATTGCATGTGTTCTGTGTTCGCCCCTTATTTTCTAGATTGTCATGGGAACATGCTACATGGAATTTTATCAACCTTAAGTGTCTATGTATATTCAGTAATAAACCACTTTTTCAAAATCACTCCCAATTGATACTTGCATGACTCTAAAAATATTGGCCCTCGTTATACAATGAACATATCGATTGGAGGTTTTCTGTGTTCTTCCCCAATTTTCTTTAATGTCATGGGAACACAACACATGTTACATGCAATTTATTCACCCTCAAGTGTCTATCTATATTCACTAATACACTACTTTGTGCAAATTACTACGAATTGAAACTAGCATGACTCACTGAATATTTTCCTTCGCTATAGGAGTAACATTGCTTTTTAGGCATTGTAGAGTTGACATTTCGAGCTGCTGTCAATCCAAGATACAATAAGATTTTTCTATGTAGAGTTGCATATTTGGGGTGATGGCTTAGTTGGCTGGCACGTAGGGCTCATATATCTTGGGATATCGTGAGGTTGAGAGTTCAAGCTCTTGTCACCCCAACCTCGACATCATGATCTTTGCAATCATTAAATCCTATCATATCGATTCCAATTGATTTGTGTTCTTCCCTAATTTTGGTCAATGTCATGGGTTGATTTGTGTTCTTCCCTAATTTTCGTCACTATCATGCGTTGATTTGTGTTCTTCCCTAATTTTCATCAATGCCATGGGAACATAACACGTGCTACATGGCATTTTATCAACCCTCTTACTCTATCTATATTCACTACCACAACTCCGTTTACAAACCAGTCCGAATTTAAGCTCACATGACTGTGGATATTCTCCATCGCAATATGACTATCATGAGTGTGGTCGCTTATGTAATCTATGCCTATCATTGATGTAAAGGCATCGTAAATTTGATATTTAATGATGCTCTCACGTATTACGTAGTATGTCATGTATGAGGTAAAATTAGGATGTTCCTAGATCTACACATTAGAGGTGATGATGCACGTTGCTTGCACATAGTGCTTATAGCTCTTGACGTTTTCTAATATGGAGAGTTCAAGCCCCTCTCACACCATCCTCGGCATCCCAATCTCCCCAATCCTTTGTTCCTATCATGTCGATTGTAGTTGTTTTGTGTTCTCCCCTTATCATCTTCTATGTCATGGGAACACAACACATGCTACATGGCATTTTATCCACCGTCAAGTGTCGACCTATATTCACTAATACACCACTTTTTCCAAACCACTCCCAATTTAAACTCGCATGACTTTGTGAATATGCTCCTTGGGTATAGGATTAATATATGGATGGACTCTTACTATCTAATCCATAGGTATCATTGCATTTTAGGCATCCTAGGGTTGAAATTTCGAACTCCCTTGTGGTATCTTTTATAATAAAATAGGTGTTTTTCTGTGGATGGTGTAGTTGGCTAGCGCGTAGGTCTCATAGCTCTTGAGATATCCTGAGGTTGAGAGTTCAAGGCTCTCTCACTACATCCTCAACATCATGATCTTTGCAATCATTAATTCCTATCATGTCGATTTGTGTTCTTCCTTAATGTTCTTCAATGTCATGGGAACACAAAACATGTTACATTGCATTTTATCTACCATATGAGTCTATGTATATTCACTACCACAATTCCTTTTCCAAACCATTCCGAATTTAAGCTCGCATGACTATGTGAATACTCTCGATCACAATATGACTATCATGAGGGTGGTGTTTTACTTAAATAATATATACCTATCATTGGTGTAAAGGCATCATAAATTTGAAATTTCAAGATGGTCTCATCTATTATCTATTATCATTGTCGATCTAGACTTCAAGAGCACTGTAAATCATCAAAACATGTTATCTCTTCCATAAGTGGTTTTTTAGATTCAGTATTGTGTCCAAGAGAATGTAAGGCTATCATCCACAGTCGTAAATGTGTCATGGGTTTATGTCAAGATTGTGGCCCTAGTGGATTTAGGTGGTGTCTAAAAGAGTTTAGTGAAATATTAATCTCTGTCAAGTTATTTGAATCTGTGAACACCAATTTCGAAGGAAAGGTGTGTAATAGAAAGGAGCTAGTTAGGAAGTCTCTTAAACCAAGGGATTTGGTGTCTTTATTTGTAGTATCTGTAGGAAAGTTCATTAAACACAACTTCATTTACTCATACCAGGCCCATCAGTTTTAGACTTGCATATCTGATTTTCCAAATGATGTAGTAGTCTCAGTAGTAGATTTCGTAGAGAATTATACTTTCAAGTAGTAGAATGAAATTCAATCCATGCATTGGTGTTAAGTGCAAGTAACCATTTTTGTGCACATAATGTATTTTTGAGTTTGAGGCGATGTTAAGAAAGTAATTCATTTTTTTATTTCTGATGATAAGAAGCATGATATCTTGTTTGTCCAACACTGTTTTAAGTTACATTGGCAATGGTTATTATGTCAACATTTGGAGCTTACTCAACATTGGGTTTGGTCTGACGGAGTTGCGTCACAATTCAAGACTAGACGCTCATTTTATTTTGTTGGGAGGTATCCTTTCGTAACAAGTTTGGAGATGAGGTGGATTTTTTTTGGTCTGGCCATGGTAAGAGGAAAATATGATGGAGCAGGTGCAGTTATAAAGCGGGCACTTACCCATGAACAACTAAAGGTGGATAGTGTGCATATGAATTGGGCAATACATGTAGTCGAATTTTAAAGAGCTAATATGTCAACGAATGCAAGTCCGAGATATCAAACGTGAATTTTGGGAAGTGAAGATAGATGAAGTAAATAGGGAGAAGACATGGGAGTGCCAAGGAATTCCCGAATTGCGATCTCTCCATGTAGTTCGGGGTTATTCTAGGTTGGATGGTCATTGTATTGTGGTTAGAGAATTAACTTGTTTTAGCTTCCATTGTGTGTAGGGAAATTGGAGGTATTATTTAAACAAAGCATATATTCAAAATTGGGAGTACCATACATTGACTGAAAAGGACTGAGCGGATGGAGAAACAGAAAACAATGTTGACTTCACATATTAGGGCCATGGAGATACTCTTAGTGATGTCATAAACGTTGGGGATAATTTCGCTGTAAATGCAGAAGAAGACAATTCAGAGGGTGCTGATTTCTATATATTGAAGTGCATGGTTTGTAAACAATGTGCACTACAGAATATTGTATATGCTTGGGGAAAGTTTGTATTTGCTAAGACATTCTACATTGAAGGTATTTCTTTATGCAAGACTAGATGATTACGATTATGTGTATAGGCTTTTAGAAGACAAACCCGTAGCGTACATGTACTCTCATTTGGTCAAGTGCATCAACGTCCCGATGTCGCAATACAATAGTTGCTCAAATTTACACACAATTAGTGCTAATGTGTATGAATGTATTTACAATATTATGCCATGGAATTTGTAGCTACAAGAAGATCATACCAGTTTTCTTGTAAAGTGGACAAAGTAGTTGTATTGTAGAAAAACAATTTAATAAAATCATTTGGGAGTCTTTTTTTGTTCTTGTTTCTTAATAAAATCGTGTCTGTTAAATGTGTATTCATTACAGTTAGTTTTACTTATTGCAACTTTCACCTTTGGTGTCTGTTTAATGTGCATAATGGCAATGATTTTTTTACTCTCAAGTAAACCATAAGTTCAAACAGTTTGTTTTTCTGAGAACAACCAGCAGCATGAAATGGGAAATCAATGACCTATTTTAAAATTACAAAGTAGATATTTTACTCAAAACAAGTGATTTAATTCTTCATTAATTAATCTGTCATCAAATTACATATTTATAATACACCATTGGCAATGTCTACAAAGCACCTATAAATAGCTAAGCTCTTGCTGGTTAGTGGAACTTCTCTACATATGTGACCTGCATACCGAGCTTGGTATGGTGTCCACAACCATGTAGTTAGTTGGTAGCTCAATGTTTTCAACAAGTAGTTATCAGGCATTTTGTCGGGTACAATGAGACAGCATTTGCGAAGGTTGTAGTAATGCCAATAATGTTTTGTATCCACAATCAACGTATTGTCAGCATTATATTAGGGCCAGGTATGCCAAAAATAAAAAAGTCTTTTGAATCTTGCAATATGTTGCTGCTCACATATTTCTCATATCCACTGACCCTTGAAGTGTTGTCACCACTTTGGGAAGAATCTTTCTACACACTTCCAAACATCTGAATGTGGTTTTTCACTCTAAATAAACAAATCAAAGTATTGCACAACCCACTCTAGAAATTGATTCGTGTCCCTCCTTGGTGTCATATATCGCACACTCATAAGCACTTTATCAAGCTCCAAGATCAAGACTCTTCTTTCGTCTTCTAATGGTTTAGGTTTCCATTCCTGCAACTAAGCCTTTGTTACACCAAGTATTGGTAGCACACGATCAATTTAAATCAACTCAGGTTCTGTCGACACAATTGGTGTCTTTTTCCTCTTCAAACCCCTGGTTGACTATGTCTTTGGGTCTGGCCTCACCTTGTTTTGCTCTTGTGCAGTCATTGGGCCTGGCTCACACAGTTTTTGCTCTTGTATAGTCGACCGTGTCATCGGTTCTAGCATTACCTTTGTGCATGTAGATACTTCTTTGGTCGATATCTATTTAGCTAATTCTAAACATGATAGCTAATTAGCAACCACTCTTGATATTGCTCGATACTTCTACATCTTAGATAAATATCTATTCTTCTTAACTATGGCAGTATCTAATTACCTATCACTCTTGATACTACTTAGCTAATTAGCTACTAGACTATAGGTTGACAATAACTAATTAGCTACATCTTAGCTAATTAGTTACATCTTAGCTAATCAGCTGCTAGACTATAGGTTGGCAGTAGCTAATTAGCTACATCTTGGCTAATTTGCTAATACCTAGGTTGTAGCTAATTAGCTACTACACAACTGAACCATAATAGCTAAATTGCCCAGGGGCTCCACTATATTTAAAGAGGTTGTATCACGTGCGTTCAAGATATCTTTTATAAACCCCTTATACATATGTTTTTTCACTATTTTAGAACCCTTTTGTAAAAAAACGGTTAATAAAAATACCCCTTATTGTCAATATATATTTTGACAACAACTATTTTAAATACCCTTACATAGAAAAACACATGTATATCCTATAGATGTATATAAATATGCATTGTATTATTTGAATGTGTTGGGCATATTTTATGCATGGTTGTATGTATGTATGTGTATGTTATGTGTGTGTATGTATTGTGTTGTATTCCATGTGTATGTATTGTATTGCATGTGTATGTATGTATGTATTGTGTTGTATTCCATGTTTATGTTTTGTATTGTATTGCATGTGTATGTATACATGTACTATATTGTATTCCATGTTTATGTATGTATGTATGTATGTATTGTACTGTATTGCATGTGTTGTATGTATTGTATTATGCCATGTGTTTATGTGTCTATGTTCAATGTGTCTATGTATGTATGTATGTATATATATATATATATATATATATATATATATATATATATATATATATATCATTTTGCAACATGTTTAATTATTGTTTTTACTTTTTTTAACAAGTATTTATTTATTTTGTTCTTCATTTTGTATTTTTTGTTTTTCTTTTCTACATTTCTTTTGTTTAGAATGTGTTTATTGTATGTATGTATGTTTGCTTGTTTGTATGTATATTTGCATGTATGTGAGCGTGGAGAGTATGTGCATCTTCACACCACCTTCATTCAAAGAATAGGATCACCTTGAATGCCATCTTCTTTGACATGCCTATGTAACATTGCATATATCGTGGTTTCATGGAAGTGAAAAACATATATATCTAACAAAAGATATATCATAACAAGAATATACCATGTGATGTGCAAGAATAATTCACAACATTAAACTTGAGAAAGAACTTCACTGCATGAAGTTGCTACAATGCCAAAACAAACACATACCGAGTTTTTCTGTAAGAAAACTTCAGCATTTAAGTCCTTAAGTTCCTACAATGCAACCACACACAATACTTTTAATCTTTAAACATCTCTTCCATAGCCATAGCCATTAATCTCTCTACAAAAGAAACATAGCAAGTAAGCTATAGAACCCACAAAGGTTTAGATTCAAGAACATCTAATCTGAAAGGTTTGGTCTCAACAACGATATTTATCATAGATAGTTTTGGTCTTGACAAATTAACTGTTACATAATGAAAACACATTGTGGGAATACAAGTATCCAATTCACAACAAATAAAACCAAAATCGAGTTTCAATTATGCCTCTTGTATTGGTAACATACTTAAACATGACAAATTTACCTCTACCATGGAAACTAGCACCGCAGCCATCATGCCGAACATATGACTAGCATGAAACGTCGAAGCACCCCATTGAAGAGTATAAGGAATGCAAAGCTTAGAAATTCAAAATTAAACTAAATTCACAATTTCGGCAACCTTGATGTTCCGTCTAAATATCAACTTAGATACATATAACTTGCAATATATAACTAGGAATTACTAAAAGAGAAAAGGTAGAGGAACAATGATTTTATATCACCAAAAAATGTATATCCAATATTTATCCATGAGTAACACATTGATGTAAGTGTTATTCACCATCGTGTTACATCATGCCCTTACATGTTCTTCCTTGCCCAAAAATAGATAACATTGAGATATATATACATGCACATCACTTATATTTATTGAGTTTCAAAGGGTGACTCTATCTAATTGCCCACACTTCAAAAATGATGTTATATTGTGCAATGAACAATAGAAACAATCAATATGGCTCAAATTACCAAGGTGATGAAACAACCAATGACGCTCGACCAATCCAGTAGTTGGAAGCAATAACGTCAAAGGCATATTTGTAGGCTCCCATTATTGTAAGGAGGTATGCGTAGGCCCAAACGATAGCCACGCCTATGAGCGTTGAGAATCATTCCAAAACAAAAATCCCAGTTTAAAACTCTTCAAGAACTACATTTTATTATTGTATTAAACAATGAAACTTTTGAAGTGAAAGCAAACAAAATGCTCACAAAACACATTAAACAGGCATGTCATTACCTACATGCGACAACAACTTTTGGATAATTATTTGGTTGATCCCTTCTTCCACACTTTCCCAACTTGCAAGTATAAATAAAATTATTTCATATCTGACCCAGAATCGACAATTCTTTCAACAAAAATGCATATTTCTTAATGTTTGTTGCATAAAAATACCATACCCATGGAAAAATCATTAGGAGGACAAAAACTACACAACATGATTACAGCAAACAACCGTACATACAACCCATAATGTCGAACTTTTTATATCAACTCACTTGCAATAGCATGGATGGATTTGCACATAATATTCCTTTGTGTGGAGGAGCTCCCAACTATGACCTATTGTTGTTGTAATTAGCGAGCGATTTAAGGTTATTAAGGTTCCACACCACATATTTGTCCCAGGAACCAGAAACCATGATAGGATTTGCAGTAACCTGTGAGAATTAACACATGATACCCAACCGGTGTGTGCATCTCCATCTTGGATAGTATCGTTGCAGTCGCCGAGTGTATTCCAAAGCTTGATGAATCGATCCCTCGACGCGGAAACGATCAGACGATTGTCTGCAGAGAAGGCAACGCTCAGAACGTCTTTAGAGTGTCCAGTGAATTGGCGGTTTGTGTCACCGGAGTAGAGATCCCACAGATGAAGCTCTCCATCCCAACTCCCTGATAGAGCAAACTTCCTATCAGAAGAGATGGCAACATCTTATACAAAGTGATCATGACCTGTGAGGCGTTTCTTCGTATAGCCATAGTTTTCGTCTCGGGTGAGGGACCACACAACAAGAGACTTGTCTCGAGAAGCAGAGACGATCATGTACCCATCGATGATGGGGCAAGAAATGGAGGTGAGCCAATCGTTGTGGCCGTTGAGTTTCCTCCATGGCTTCAATCTGTCTCTGTCCCTGTCTCTGTCTCTCCCCTCTTTCTTGCCCCACATCAAAATGTGTATACTCCCCATTTTTTGCTAAAACAGGAATGTAATCCCCGTCCCCCTTTTCTTTCCCCCTTTTTTTGAAACAATTAGCGTGACTCTGTCACACGTTTTAAAAATAATGTTTGTGTGTGTGTGTGTGTGTGTTTATGTATACATGTGCATTACGTATGTATGTATATTTGGTGTGTGTGCATATGTATGTATTATATTGCATGTGTTGTATGTATGCCATGTGTGTATGTATGTATCTACTATATGGGTAATTGTGTATGTTCTATGCATGTGCTTATGTATGTATTGTGTATATGGCATGTGTGTATGTATGTATTGTATGTATTGTATGTACAACATGTGTGTGTGTATGGGTGTGTGTGTGTGTGTGCATGCGCGTTCTATAGATGTGCTTATATATGTATTGTATCATGTATGTATAGCATGTGTCTATGTATGTATGTGTTAATGTTTGTTTGTTTGTTTGTGTGTGTGTGTGTGTATTTTCTATATGTGCATATGTATGTATGTATTGTATGTATCATATGTGTAGGATGTGTCTATGTACGTATGTGTTATGTATGTGTCTATGTGTTCTATATTTCTACATATGTATGTATGTATTATGTATTGTATATATAGCATGTGCTTATGTATGTATGTGTATTTTCTATTGATGTACATATGTATGTATTATATTGCAGGTGTATATATGTATGTGTGTGTATGTACATATTGTATTGTATTGCATGTGTTGTATGTATTGTGTGTATGGCATGTGTGTGTGTATGTTCTTTACATGTGCATATGTATGTATTCTATGTATGGCACATGTGTATGTGTTATGTGTGTGTATTCATGCATACAATACAAAACACACATACAACACGTACGACATACATATACACACATATGCACATATGTATGTGTGTAGGTATGTACATTTGTATTGTATGTATGCATGCATGTATGCACATGTATGGATGTAAGTTGGTAACATTCATAAATGTATCATTG
Source organism: Azolla caroliniana (assembly GCF_043228905.1). Classification (NCBI taxonomy): domain Eukaryota; kingdom Viridiplantae; phylum Streptophyta; class Polypodiopsida; order Salviniales; family Salviniaceae; genus Azolla; species Azolla caroliniana. Next base: position 16,538,267 of record NW_028230443.1, read on the forward strand.
TAGGCATGTGTACGTATGTACATGTAGCAATGTATGAATGAATATATGTATGTTCATGTGCGAATGCATGTATGTGTATATATGTAATATGTAATGTATTTATGTATCTTTTTAGGGTATTTTCGTGTTTAGTATGTGTATGGCTCATATATGGATGTATGTTTGCAATATGCACATAATATGCATGCATATATCCAACATATGTGTAAGTATACATATATCTAATGTGTGTGTGTGTGTGTATATGTACCTTATAAGTATTGTAATTTGTATGACCCCGTATTACCTATGTATATATATGGTGATATGTGGAATATGTATGTATGTATTTGTATACATATATGCAAATGTCCATGTACATGATTTGATGTGTGTTTATAATATGTGCATAATATGTATGTATGCGTATGTATATATGTACTATTCTATTGTGTATGACCATGTGTGTATTTGTGTTTGTATATGTGGTGATATGTATGTACATATGTAATGTATGTATGTATGTGTACGTAATATGCACTCATATATATGATGTGTGTGTATGTATGTAAATATTTAAGTATTGTAGTTTGTATGGTCCCAGATAACCTATATATATATTATATATATATATATGGTGATATGTAGAATAAATGTACATATGCAATACATATACATACATACATACATACATACATACATACATACATACATACATACATACATACATATATATATATATGTATATATATATATATGTATGTAATAATGTATGTATGTGTATGTAAATTTGTATATTGTGTAATATGAATGGATTATATGATATGTAGTTTGTAATTTATTTATGTGTGTGTGTGTGTGCGCACTCGCACGCGTGTATATATATATATATATAACTTGTTTGTATGTATGTAGATTTTTAATACATACAATATGTCACTATACGTATTTATGTGTATGTGTATGTGTGTGTATATATAATATGTAATTTATTTATGTATGTATATTTTTTGTGTTTCGTATGCATATATGTATTTGTATATAATTGTGTGCATAATTATATGTGTGTAATATGTATGTAGCATGTATGCATTTACATATATGTATTTGTGTATGTATTTACATATGGTAATATATATTTGTACATATATTCATGTTTAGTCAATATGCATGTATATACATATTCATGGATGTAATGTTTGAATGTAGGTATATGTGCATGTATGCATGTATATGTATGTATGTACGCATGTATGCTACTCCAAAATTGACTATTGTTTGCATAATATATTCTTTACTATCTCATTGAAATATCTAATATTTCATGGGCTTATGTAATTTTTTTCTATAGCATAATTGATAACACCCTTATGTAAATATATTTTTTATGTATTTATTAATACCCTTACGTATATATATTTTGTATCTCAATGGTTAATTTAAACCCCTTTTGATGAACTCACGTGCTATCATACAAGTTTTGACAGTGAAGCCCCCGGGCTAAATAGCTACCATACTTTATACGGCTTAACTAATTAGCTAAGATGTAACTAATTAGGTATTCTACTTAAGTATCATAGTAGCTAATTAGCTACCACTTAGTTAATTAGCTACCACTTAGCTAATTAGCTACAATGTAGCTAATTCGCTATTACAATATAGGCTCACACTAGCGAATTAGCTACATCAAAACTAAATAGGTATTCTACTTAAGTATAGTAGTAGCTAATTAGCTACCACTTAACTAATTAGCGACATTGTAGCTAATTAGCTACTACACTATAGGCTGGTAGTAGCTAAATAGCTACTAACTTTATCATGAAATTAGCTAATTAGCTACATTGAAGCTAATTAGCTATTCTACTTAAGTATGGTAGTAGCTAATTCGCTACTACACTATAGGCTAGCAGTAGCTAAATAGCTGTGGACTTTAGCATGGTAGTAGCTAATTAGCTGCTGACTTTAGCATGGCAGTAGCTAATTAGTTGTTGACTTTAGCATCGCAATAGCTAATTAGCTACATCGAAACTAATTAGGTATTCTACATAAGTATAGTATTAGCTAATTAGCGACATTGTAGCTAATTAGCTACTACACTATAGGCTGGTAGTAGCTAAATAGTTGCTGACTTTAGTATGAAATTAGCTAATTAGCTACATCGAAGCTAATTAGTTATTCTACTTAAGTATGATAATAGCTAATTAGCTACTACTCTATGGGCTAACAGTAGCTAAATAGCTGTGGACTTTAGCATGGTAGTAGATAATTAGCTACATCGAATCTAATTAGCTATTCTACTTAAGTATGGTAGTAGCTAATTAGCTACCACTTAGCTAATTAACTACATTTTAGCTAATTAGTTGCTACCCTATAGGTTATAGTAGCTAATTAGCTACTTAAGTATGGTACTAACTAATTAGCTACGACTCTTGATACCACATAGCTAATTAGCTGCTAGACTATAGATTGGTAGTAGCTAATTAGTTATTCTACTTAAATATGGTAGTAGCTAATTAGCTAAGTAGTAGCTGATTAGCTACATTGTAGCTACTTAACTACTACACTATAGCCTGACAGTAGTTAATTACCTATTCAACTTAATTATGGTAGTAGCTAATTAGTTATCACTTAGCTAATTAGCTACATCTTAGCTAATTAGTTGCTAGACTATAGGTGGCAATAGCTAATTAGCTATAACTTAACTAATTAGCTATTCTTCTTAACTATGGCAATAACTAAGTAGCTAATTAGCTAAGATGTAGCTAATTAGCTACTTAAGTATGGTACTAACTAATTAGCTACGACTCTTGATACTGCTTAGCTAATTAACTGCTAGACTATAGATTGGTAGTAGCTAATAAGTTATTCTACTTAAATATGGTTGTAGCTAATTAGCTACATCTTAGCTAATTAGATACATCATAGCTAATTAGCTACATCTTAGCTAATTACCTATTCAACTTAATTATGGTAGTAGCTAATTAGCTATCACTTAGCTAATTAGCTACATCTTCGCTAATTAGTTGCTAGACTATAGGTGGCAGTAGCTAATTAGCTACAACTTAACTAATTAGCTATTCTTCTTAACTATGGCAGTAACTAAGTAGCTAATTAGCTAAGATGTAGCTAATTAGCTAAGATGTAGCTAATTAGCTAAGATGTAGCTAATTAACTAAGATGTAGCTAATTAGCTAAGATGTAGCTAATTAGCTAAGATGTAGCTAATTAGCTAAGATGTAGCTAATTAGCTAAGATGTAGCTAATTAGCTATGATGTAGCTAATTAGCTACTACAACCTATAGTGTAGCAACTAATTAGCTAAAATGTAGTTAATTAGCTACATCTTAGCTAATTAGCTACTTAAGTATGGTACTAACTAATTAGCTATCACTCTTGATATTGCTTAGCTAATTAACTGCTAGACTATAGATTGGTAGTAGCTAATTAGTTATTCTACTTAAATATGGTAGTAGCTAATTATCTAAGTAGTAGCTGACTAGCTACATTGTAGCTAATTAACTACTACACTATAGGCTGACAGTAGCTAATTACCTATTCAACTTTATTATGGTAGTAGCTAATTAGTTATCACTTAGCTAATTAGCTACATCTTAGCTAATTAGTTGCTAGACTACAGGTGGCAGTAGCTAATTAGCTACAACTTAACTAATTAGCTATTCTTCTTAACTATGGCAGTAGCTAAGTAGTGAATTAGCTAAGATGTAGCTAATTAGCTATGATGTAGCTAATTAGCTAATATGTAGCTAATTAGCTACAACAACCTATAGTGTAGCAACTAATTAGCTAAAATATAGTTAATTAGCTAAGTGGTAGCTAATTAGCTACATCTTAGCTAATTAGCTTCTTTAGTATGGTACTAACTAATTAACTATGACTCTTGATATTGCTTAGCTAATTAACTGCTAGACTATAGATTGGTAGTAGCTAATTAGTTATTCTACTTAAATATGGTAGTAGCTAATTAACTACTACACCATAGGCTGACAATAGCTAATTACCTATTCAACTTAATTATGGTAATAGCTTATTAGCTATCACTTAGCTAATTAGCTACATCTTAGCTAATTAGTTGCTAGACTATAGGTGGCAGTAGCTAGTTAGCTACAACTTAACTAAGTAGCTATTCTTCGTAACTATGGCAATAACTTATTAGCTACCACTTTTGATACTACTTAGCTAATTAGCTACATTGTAGCTAATTAGCTGCTAGACCATAGATTTCTAGTAGCTAATTAGCTACATCTTGGCTAATGAGCTAATACCTAGGTTTTAGCAAATTAACTATTACAATACTGAACCATAATAGCTAAATAGCTACCACACTTTATACGTCTGAGCTAATTAGCTAAGATGTAACTAGTTAGCTACTACATTATAGAGACAAGAAGCAATTTTACCTGTCAGTTTCTCCACTCATCTGGAAGAGTTGTATTGCAATCCCCTAAACAGACTGCAGCAATGCGATAGGCATATTGAAAACAAATGATATGGTATGTGTGATGGCATTGTACCAAAAGAGTAGCAGTTTTGTCCTCTATGCCTAAGCCGGAAGCAATGCAACGTGCTTGAACAATCAATATATCGTTGCCTGATTCTCCTTCGTTTGGTAAGGGAGCAAGAATGTTGAGGTCCAATTCTTGTCTACTCTTTACCATCCCCTCCACATCATGTAGTTGCTTCTTAAGGCAACTAACTACATGTTCTTGACTGGAGTATTGTTCCTAGAATGCAACTGAGAAATCACCGATTTATCATTCCATAATGAGGAAGATAGAACAACAAGAAACAATAATCATTAACTTGGAGGTTCTCCAAATTGTAATCATCGACAATATTTACACCTAGAAGGTCCAGGTTCATTAAACGAACTTGGATCTCTGTCTGTAGTTGTATTTTCTGCTGGTGATCCAATGGCCCTCAATTTCAAGCTCATGTTGAGCAACCTGTTCCAGTTAATGCCTCAGTAACAACATTTTCATGTACAAGTTTTATAACATGTTACATACTAGGAAAACAATTGCTACGTGAATCCTATTTTTGATTGTTGTCACTACCAAAGTGACTTTGCTCTCCATCGCAGTAGCCAATATTGCTTTCTCTAAATCAGTCTTTGTTGCCTCTAATGTCTCACAGGCTTCATGGACATTTTTCAGCATATAGCTAATCAAGGTCTCACCTGTATCATCGACATTGGCTTTCATTGTGTTTTTGTGTGGTGTATACTTGAGGGTTTGTTGGGAGTCGTCAGTTGCATCATCAACTGCCATGCTCCAGAATTTGGCCATTTTTTGTTGCAAGCTTCCCATCTTCTAGCATTGTTCTACCGATGCCTCACCATAAATAGCCGAAGCCACCTTGTACATTTCAGGGTCCGTTGTTTCCTTTGTTGTTTTACAATACTCGTATGCAAAAGCTCTCGCGAATGCAACATACAACTCGTTCTTGACCGGGATCTCTTGATGTACTTTTAGGTGGCTCTTTATAGACTGACAACTAGGCTATATCACTAATCAATTTATTTGTTAGAACAGGAGGGTCAATATCCTCTAGTGACAAATCCTATATGTTGTTAATGTCCTCTTTTGTCTCGCTAAACCTTGCACAGTTCAACACTCTAGGATATGGAGGAACACGCCACCTGAAATAAAAAATCAATACATGTTACCTCTGCTCTACTGGGACATATGTATTTCAAACCATAATTGGTAGGGAAGAATCAAAAATAAAAAATCAGCCACAATCATCCAAATCCTAAATCAAGTTTGGGTGAAGTTTGTAGACACAACCATTGAAATCAGAAATGTGAATTGGTGCAAAATTCCAACACTAAATCTGAAATTTTCAGCAGTAATAAAAAATCAACCGTTTAAAAAATCAGAAACCCTAATCTGTAATATATATGAAATCAACCCGAATCAAAATTTTTGTCAACCAGAAACACACCTGCTTCTACACCCCGAACATCGAGACATCTTGGTTTGGGACTCCAACGACTTTGCCCTAATCGTTTTTTATAAAAGATGAAAGGCAACAAAGTTAAAGTTATCAATAAACACAAAAATAATATTTTTTAATGTGTATTTGATACATACTTGGACGAGGATCGAATTGGTGGTGTGTTATAACTCTGAATGTCCAATATCGATATCAGAGTTTTTGTTCTGCTGGGGCAGGTTCGTCTGTGTTCATGCTCAAAGTACGCCATCTGTTTGGATTTTGAACTCAAACTTAGGATTAACAGGAATTTGGTGACATTCAAGTCGAGTTTAGATGAGGGCACTATTCCCCAAGTTCCACTACGTAATAAACTAAAGTTCAAAATTTTGAGTCTTCTCATAAATTAAATGAAATGTATTTAAATAACATATATCTAACTAATAATTGATAAAATATTATAAATTATCCTTATGATTTACCCACCAAAAACTAGCTAAACAAATAGCTAAATAGCTATGACCATTTTAATAGCTAATTAGCTACTCACATTCTTTTACCCCTATACCTATCATCGGTGTAAAGGCATTGTAAATTTGAAATTTCAAGATTGTGTCACCTATTATTTATTATCACATGTATAAGGTAAAAGTAGAATATTCATAGATCTACACATTAGAGTTGCTAACACAGGTTCCTTGCGCATAGATCTTATAACTCTTGACATATCCTCACGTGGAGAGTTCAAGTCCCTCTCACGCCATCCTGGAAATCCCAATCTCCCCAATCCTTAGCTCCTATCATGTTGATTGTAGTTGATTTGTGTTCTCCCTTGATGATATTCAATGTCATGGGAACACAACACATGCTACATAGCATTTTATCCACCCTCAAGTGTCGACCTATATTCACTAATACACAACTTTTTGCAAATCACTCGCATGACTTTGTGAATATTCTCCCTCGGTATAGGACTAATATGTGGATGGACTCTTACTATCTAATCCATAGGTAGCATTGCTTTTTAGGCATCCTAGGGTTGAAATTTCGAGTTTGTGTCAAGTATCTTTCATCACGATCTAAGATAAAACAAGTGTTTCTCTGTGTAGAGCTACATAGCTCTTGAGATGTCCTAAAGTCGAGAGTTCAAGCCTTTCTCACCCCATCCTCGACATTATAATCTCTACAATCATGCGTTCTTATCATGTTGATTCTATCCGATTCCAATTTGTATTCTTCCCTTATTTACTTCAATGTCATGGGAACACAACACATGCTATATGGCATTTTATCCACCCTAAGTGTCGATCAATATTCACTAACAAACCTCCTTTTGTAAACCATTCCGAATGTTCCTAGAGCTACACATTAGAGGTGATGATGCTAGTTCCTGGTGCGTAGTTCTCATAACTCTTGTGGTATCCTGACATCGAGAGCTCAAGCCACTCTCACCCCATCCTTGACATCAAAATCTCCACAACCATTAGTTCCTATCATGTCGATTGTAGATGTTTTGTGTTCTCCACTTATTTTCTTGAATGTTATGGGAACATGCTACATGGCATTTTATCCACCCTAAGTGTCTATATATATATATTCAGTAATACACCACTTTTTACAAATCACTCCCAATTTAAACTCACATTAGTTTATGAGTATTCTCCCTCGCTATAGGACTAACATGTCGATTACAGGTGTTGTGTGTTCTCCCCTTTTGTTCTTGAATGCCATGGGAACACAACACATGTTACATGGACTTTATCCACACTCAAGTGTCTATCTATATTCACTAATACACCACTTTTTACAAATCACTCCCAATTTAAACTCGCATTAGTTTATGAGTATTCTCCCTCGCTATAGGACTAACATGTCGATTACAGGTGTTGTGTGTTCTCCCCTTTTGTTCTTGAATGTCATGGGAACACAAAACATGTTACATGGACTTTATCCACCCTCAAGTGTCTATCTATATTCACTAATACACCACTTTTTGCAAATCACTCCCAATTTAAACTAGCATGACGCTGTGAATTTTCTCCCTCACTATAGGACTAACATTGCTTTTTGAGCATCCTAGAGTTGAAATTTTCAGCTATTGTCATGTATCTTTTATCACAATCCAAGATAAAATAGGTAGAGTTACATATATGGGGTGATGGCATAGTTGGCTAGTGCGTAGGTCTAATATCTCTTGAGATATCCCAAGGTTGAGAGTTCAAGCTCCTCTCACCCCAACCTTGACGTCATGATCTTTGCAATCATTAAATCCTATCATATTGATTCTAGTTGATTTGTGTTCTTCCCTAATTTTTGCTAATGTCATGGGAACACACCACGTGCTACATGGCATTTTATCCACCCTATGAGTCTATCAATATTAACTACCACAACGCCTTTTGCAAAACATTCAGAATTTAAGCTCGCATGACTATGTGAATATTCCCGCTCGCGATATGACTATCATGAGGGTGGTCTCTTTGTTATCTAATGTATTCCTATCATTGGTTAAAGGTATCGTGAATTTGAGATTTCAAGATGCTCTTAGGTATTATCTATTATAACAGGTATAAGGTAAAACTAGAATTTTCCTAGAGCTACGCACGAGAGGTGATGATGTAGGTTCCTTACGTGTAGTTCTTATAGTTCTTGATGAAGTCGAGAGTTCAAGCCTCTCTCACCCCATCCTCGTCATCATTATCTCTGCAATCATTAGTTCCTATCACATTGTCGTGCCTTTCGGCGCCAGATCGTTGCGTGAGTCGGGTAGGAACCACTGGGGTTTTGGACTAGGAGGAGGAAGAATTTGAGACGAGTCTAATTATGAATAGATTATGTAAACGAGAGATAGAAATTTGCGAATCCCACAAGTATAGTTGTTTTAGTTTATCTTAATCGTAGCAATAAATTGAAATAGTTTAGAATAGATTATGAAAAGAGATCAAAACTGGTGAATCCCACAAGTATTATATTAATCAATATTTATGTAAGAATATGAATGTAGATTGAAAGATAAGGATATAGAAACCTCGTGAATCCCATGAGTATAGTTTATTTCGTGAATCCCACAAGTATAATGAATTTTATTAATCAATATATAGATAAGAATATGAGTTTTGATTGAAAGAGAAGAATATAGAAACCTCGTGAATCCCACGAGTATAATTTATTAATCAGTACTTAGAAACATATCCAATTTCCAAGGATTTTTACATGCCCTATTATATCGTGTTGCCCATCCTTATATAATGATGAGAGAGTCTTAGCAATCTATGCTTTTTCTATCAATAGACTATATGCTTTATCTAAAATGTTTTTTCTAAAGTAATCATGCTTTTTCTAACTTGATGCGTTTTTATCGACTATAGTGTTCATGCACACTAGATATGCATGTGTAGCTTTTTCTTTTATCATGCGTTTTCTTCTAACTAAAGTTTATCCTAGAGTGAACATACCTTTGTATGTGAGACGTCTCTTTTTAACACTAATGATATGTTAGTGTAATGGTAAAGCTTCACATTATGTACATGGAGGTACAAGGTTCGAATCTTGCCCTAACGTATTTTAACATTTTCTTCTATTTCTTCATATTTATTGAATCGGTTATTTTATACGTTTTTCATGTAGTGTACGAAATACACTACGACAACGTCGATTGCAACAATTTTGTGTTCTCCCCTTATTTTCTAGATTGTCCTGGGAACATGCTACATGGCATTTCATCAACCCTAAGTGTCTATCTATATTCAGTAATACACTACTTTTTGCAAATCACTCCCAATAGAAACTTGCATGACACTGTGAATATTCTCCCTAAAGTGTCAACCTATATTCACTAATACAACACTTTCTGCAAATCACTGCCTATTTAAACTCGCATGACTCTGTGAATATTCTCCCTCGGTCTAGGTCTAATATGTGGATGGACTCTTACTATCTAATCCATAGATATCATTGCTTTTTAGGCATCCTAGGTTTGAAATTTTGAGCTTCTCTCAAGTGTCTTTCATCACAATCTCAGATAAGATAGTTGTTTCGCCATGTAGAGCTACATATTAGGGGTGATGGCGTAGTTGGCTAACGCTGTCGTAGTGTATTTCGTACACTACGTGAAAAAGTAAAAATAATATAAATGATTAAATTACATATAAATAAATAAAATAAGAATATCAAAATATTTATCACATGCATAGGGCAGGATTCGAACCTTGTACCTCCACGTAGCCAAACCCCAACTTTACCATTACACTACCTTATCTTTAGTGTTCTATAAATAGATTTAATAACTATAAGTGCTTTATTTGCGCCTACCTTTATTAAAAGGTAAATCATGTATTTTTAGAGTGCGTGAATATTTTATAGAAAAACGCAAGCGACTAAAAAGTGACTCATGCACATCTAGCGTGCATGAGCACTATATTTAGCAAATAAAAGCAAGGATTAGAAAAGCATCACATGCACATTTAGTGTGCATGAACATATTAGAAAAAAAGCATGTAGCTATGCTTAGTCTCTCCCATCACTACATAAGGATGGGGAGCACAATGTAATAGGTGTGTGAAAAATATTTGGGAAATTGGATATATTTCCTAAAACACCAATTAATAAACTATACTCGTGGGATTCACGAGAATTCTATATCATTCTCTTTCAACCGAAGTTTATATTCTTATATTCATATTGATTAATCTAATACAATACACTCGTGGGATTCACGAGTTTGCTATAACTCTTTCTTACAACATATTTATATTCTTATTAGCCTTAAAACTCTCCTCTTCCTAGTCCAAAACCTCAGTGGTTCCCACCCGACTCACGCAAACGATCCGGAGCCGAAAGGCACGACAACGCGTAGGTCTCATAGCTCTTGTCTTGAGATATCATGAGGTCGAGAGTTCAAGGCTATCATGATCTCTACAATCATTAATTCCTATCATGTCGATGTTCTTCTCTAATTTTCTGCAATGTCATGGGAACCCAACATATTCTATATGGCATTTTATTGACCTTATGAGTCTATCTATATTCACTAGCACAGAGTCTTTTGCAAACCATTCCGAATTTAAGCCCGCATAACTATGTGAATATTCTCGGTCGCAATATGACTATCATGAGGGTGGTCTGTTACTTAAGTAATGTATACCTATCATTGGTGTAAAGGCATTGTAAATTTTAAATTTCAAGATGGTAACATCGTGTCATTTAGAACAGGTAATATGTCGCATTCTTTTATTGATGAATACATGAAATGTCAAGAATTACAATTTTTTAACAAACTTTCAAGAACACACATGACTTTTAAAAATATCAATAAAAAAGACAGTTAATATTATCAAGATTTTAAATTTAACCTATATTTTCTCAATTTATACACATATTTAGCCAGACATTCGCTTGGATTACGAGAATGCTTTATACTATCATTGTGATATGCTTCATTTTACATAATGTTGAATTTGAATGCAATTGAACAATTTTAGAAACACAAATTTAATGTTATATTTCTCTCTAACTCCTATAAAGTTTGTTATATTAAATGAGCAAATTGCATTTTTGGGTATAATTAGACACATATTCACAAGTGAATATCACATTATATACCTCACATGCCCAAAAGCTTCTACGAACATTATATCCCAGCAGTCATATATGAACAACCTAAATGTAAGATCAAGTGAGCAACAAGATTATTCTGTACACTCAGAAATCCCAGAATAAAGCTACATTCAATTATATTAAGAAAGAAACAATTATAACCAACATTTGTTATACAATCGATAAGTTCATCATCATCTATTCAATGAAAATTATACTTAACAACCTCATACTTTGTGAGTCAACCAATACAAATATATGATAGAAACTTAAAGCTTGCAAACCAATCAGATAGTGTAAAGAAATGGTACTGAAACAAAATAATCTTATATTCCAAAACAAGTTTAGTGTTACGATTTTATAGTTACAAATACAAACTAATATACAATCACTCTATTGGGAGGTCTGGAACAGGTTGCAATCCAAGATAAGTTGATAGTGGTGCAACATCAACATGTTCTGTCTCCTCAGTTGAATCTTGTATATGATCAAAACCCGGTGCATCTTCAAGGTTGACACGGTCGCCTCCTTCCTCGTCTATAGGTGCCATCGGCTCTTTGGAGGCCATCTGAAACATCTCTGTTTCGTTGATATGCTTTACCCCAACCTCTTGGTTCTGGTTGAGACAATCCCAAATGCCTTGGATCCTCTTCTTAATAAAATTCACTTGGTCGGGGTCCTTTTCTAATGCGACGCAGTTCCTGAACAGTTTAAGAGCACATGCAGTCGTTGTTCCTAAATAAACAATCATACATACAAAAGTGAAAACAGGACAAGAAATAATATTTCATTTTTAAAAAAATTGATGAAACTTATGAGATTACTTGTTCCAAAAAATGAGTCCAAAACCCAATCATCAGGGTTCGAGAACAACTCGACCTATCGATTAATCAATCTTTGGGGCTTTTGAGAAGGGTTTACTAAACTCTTATCGCCAAACACGTGGCACAACTTCATCGTTGTAGCTGGGCACATGATATAGTTGACAACGTTCCGCTCATTAACATGTGCCCGAGCATTCTTCTTAGAAATTGCGTCGTAGTAGCCTAACACATGTGCTCCACAATGATCACCATTCGATCACCCGAGGTACGAGTTATGTTGGTTTTAACCGTATTGTATAATTGAATCGAAACAAGTTAATAAATATGTAGTAAGCAACATAGAATCCATACATTAAATATATAGTAACATAATGTTTACCAATGCATATGTTCGGTGGCATGGCATCTCGACTTCAATGCAGTCGTGAGCAATAACACCTGACCCATACTGTGAAATATAACAATACACCATAATGGTACCAGGGTTAGCTCCGCAAAGTCCTTAACCATCTTCTCTATTTGTGAATATTTTTATGACACATCGTCGTATGTCGAGCCTGATATTCTGAAGCCATATGGTATATCTGCCACGAGCAATATATAATGTCTCTTGGGTAATATGTCAAGCATATTACCCACATCACCATTATATACACTATAATACAATTGTCGGAAAGGAGGACGGATTTGCAAAAAGCTTTTTACGGTATTTGAGTCCTCAGGCACCTCGAGCTCCTTTCCTTTTGTCATCCATTTCTCGTATTTAGCTCGTTCCAAATGGGTGATGAAGGCGCTAGGTATGCCTTCATTGCTGTCACTATTCTTCTTTGAACGAGGTCGTTTCTGTAATTATAAATTTTGTATGAAGAAACCCATTATCCAAAAATCGATTAATATTTGTAGAACATACATACCCATTATCTAAACACGATAAAGAATTCTTCAAGAGCCTTGTAAGATGATGTTTTTGGGCAAGATTGCTCCACTTCTTCCCATGTAGGAAGGGACAATTTTTTCATCATTAGCTCTAGAATCTTCATATACACCTTCTGGCTAAAAACAAAAGAAATTAAAATTAGAATAAAAACAAATCAACAAAGCAATCAAATCAAAATGATACATGCACATAGATGACTCACTTTTGAAACTCTGTGACCATTTCGTCAAGGCTAAACTCCTTGGCGGCTACTCTTGATAATCCAGATATCAATAATCTGTCATCCTTAATTCCTTGCAGTGACCGCCAAGGAAGTAGCTTCATATCTTCGGCTAACTCTTCAATTAATAAGTCACTTTTACGTGACTTAGATTTCATCTCCACCTGTGGGTCGAGCTTAGCCTTCTTTGACTTTTGACCCTTTATTTCTTTATGCTCCCACATACTAAAAATGTGATCTTGGAGGTCCCACACCTCCCTTGTGGGTCGAGCTTAGCCTTCTTTGATTTTTGACCCTTTCTTTCTTTATCCTCCCATATACTAAAAATGCGATCTTGGAGGTCCCACACCTCCCCTGTTCTAAAGGCATGTTGAAACCATGAGTCATATTTTCTCAAGCCTTTAGTCTTGGTGCTTTTGTCAACTGCTATGCTCACTTCAAGTAGACATTGTTGTCGCAATCCAGGATGTAGCCGAGGACCTATTATTTGCAGCGTATCAAGGTACTCGTGATGGAAGAACCTGATGCGCTCGATACATGACATATTTTGTCTATAGTCATTATCGTTGTTATGATCCCAAGCTAACAACTTGGTTTCTTCATGTGTAAGGCCTGCATACACTTTACATTCTGCATACTTGAAGAAAGGGGTAAGAGGATACTCCTTGTCAGTTGATGTCGGGCTTCAGTAGAGTGGGATCCTCCAATCACGTAGTATGTGTAGTCATCTGCCGAACTATACTTGAAGTCAGCAACAATAGGGCATTGATCTGGGTCGACCATTACTAAGAATGGCACTACAATCTCATGTGGATTAATCTTCATTTTGCTTTTTAAGTTCAACACATGCACTGAATGTGGCTCTCTAATTTCTAGAGCCCGTCTTCCTGTCTCCGGATCGATGGGTGGCCGTTGAATAGAGCATTTTGGTAAGTGAAATAATTATCCTTTATGTACAATCTTTGTCTTTACAATATTTTCTTTGATCCAGTTTTGCAATATTTTCTTTGAGTATCCCCAATGAAATGTGGCCCCCTAGAGGAATAACTTCAAGCTCGACTTCTTGCTCCTCATTTTCTACGAACTCGAGGACCTCCGACTCGTCCTCTTCTGGTTGTTGCCTTTTCTTGTACTTCTTATGTTCCGGTTTGAACTTCTTGGCAGACTTTGGTCGGGTTGTTGTTGGCATGACCATCAACTCTCCCTTAATGTACGGGGGCAAGCAACAATCAAGTTGTTTTTTGTCTGAACATCCTTTTTTAGGTCTTTAGGGTGGCAGGAGGCAGTAATGAAATTATGTTCATCGATGTTGACTCTGTGAACCCCCACGGAGCTATCAACATCGAAGAAGAGGTTCAATGAGTCGTTGTCTTCATATTCGATGTTTCGTATGTAGCTGTATGTGAATGTCTTTCCCACTTGCAACTTGCCTTCACCTTCAGACTTTGCAGGAATAAGAAGGAGGTCCCTTTCGTCCTCGGTGTAGATCAATGTCCACTCCACATGGTAGTAGCTCTTCAGGCGAGGTTCCCCACTCTTTTCGCCTAAAGTCTTCGGCGTGTTACCGGCAAAGACTTTGAGGTGTCGTCACCTCCTGACTCGATAAATGTTTTGTGAGGATCAAGTTTCATCATGATGTCAAAAGGTTTTTTTGTTGGTGATGGAATTTTTATTTGAAAGATGGCACCTTCTGTCATGGCTCATTGAAAAAACTACAAATTTCGACAGAAGGATATAACAATAATGTTATTAATAAACAATATAGACCTCTTAACTAAGGTAAAATTTAACAAAAACGATACATTTTTGTATAGAATGTTACATAAAAAACTTCAAGAAATATACCAAAAAGTAGCAAAAAATTTGACTAAATTTGACCTATTGATGATGAAAAGCCCATTTTTCAATGGGAACTCGATGCAATGCATCGAGTTCTCGTTAAAAAGGTGCATTGAGTTCCCTGCACTACATCGCATTCTCGTTGAAAGGGACACACCTTGATTATGGAAGCAATAGTTGAATAAAACAAAAAAGAATCTTTAAGGAATCTAAAATGTTGGGTTGGAAAACATACCTGGCAATTTTCTTTCCCTTGTTCATGTTGATGTCGGAGATGTTGACTTGACTGGGGAAGTGAAAACTCGACGATTTTGGTTGCTAAGTGCCCTTCTGCTCCTGTGCTCTTCTTCTGCTTGAACGTGATAATGAGAAATAGAAGATGAGTTCCCTTTATATAATTTTTATTTTGTATTTTTAAAAATATTTTTAGAAAAAAATAAAAAATATGTTTTTGGACATGGTGCTTATTATAGAACCAAGCTTGTGCCTATTTTGGACATTGTTGTTGTTACTTAGCCTTGAGCAAAATGTCCTCAAAGTCAAGTGAAAATTCTTTGTTTTCTATTGAGCCTGTTATATTATCTGATAACTCCTTATTCTCAATAGAGGAATATAGTCATGTTAATAATAAAAGGTGCCATGTTAAGACCAACGACGATCAAGAGTGAAGTTCGACGTCAATTTTTCGATCGAGCCATTAAACTTAGGTAAAATAAGTTATATTAAAGTAGATACAACTCATGTCGAGTCTAGTTTATCGAATGCTAACGAAGATTGTGTCAATAAGCCTCTAATTTTCAAAGAGTTCCTCGACAAGTGAGTGTTAAAAGATATAATTTTTTGTGTTCGGATCGACAAATTTCAATTGACATATGCAAGGTATGTTGTGGGAGCCTTTGTCTATCAAAATTTGGAAAGGCAAACTTGCGGGGGTTGCGACAAAAGTATTTGTCTCTCAATGGGGATGAACAAGATACATTCTTGATTGCCAATATGCAACTTGTTAAGGACCATCTGGTAGTGTCGTGTTCTCAGCAGGTGTAATATTACCTTTCACTTACTACGAAGAGTTGTCGAGTTGCTTTTAAAATTGCTTATAGCATCAGGAACATGAGGCTACAGAGAATTCAACATCGATTACTGAAAGGGTGGTGGGTGCCTTTCAACAATACAAAATTTTCATGTAAGGGCTTGATTGAGCAACATGTTGTTAGATGGTTGAAGATTTATTTCTCAAAGCAATGTGATGTTATGCCCACCACTGAAAGGTTACATTTGTCAGATAACTTAACTCGTCGTGAGGTATACCAAGGCTATAAGGATGACATGTTATTGGAAAGTGTACATTATATACAATATCAGCATTTTAATCGTTTATGGCGATTGAAGTTTAACAATGTGCTCATACCCCGCAAGGTTTGCATGGGTGTTTGTTCGATCTGCACGAGTTTAAAAAGATTGGCAAAGAGTGGGACAATAGATGAAGAAATAACAAAATATAAGACTTTATTGAGAGAGCCTCGAGAAAGCCATGCGTTGGAAAGATCTAAAGCTATGCACCATCGTCAAAAAGTGCTTCAATTGCGAGAAAACAACATGTGCTTGATTATAAATGGGATGGATCAAATGAAAACTTGTTTGCCACATTTTTGAAGGTTGCCCAAGGATATTGGAGATGAATGCCTAGTGCAGATGCACTTAGTAGGATGTCTTTTGTATTGTTAGACAATAAGGCCTCAAGTGTTCTTAACTTATCCAAATATCCACAACGACCCTAATCTTACAGTTACAGTCATGCAAAGAGTTCTGCAGAGTTGAGAATAAGTGCTCTTAACTTATCCAAATATCCACAACGACCCTAATCTTATAGTTACAGTCATGCAAAGAGTTCTGCAGAGTTCTACAAAGATGAATGCCTAGTGCAGATGCACTTAGTAGGATGTATTTTGTATTGTCGGACAATAAGGCCGCAAGTGTTCTTAACTTATCCAAATATCCACAACGACCCTAATCTTACAGTTACAGTCATGCAAAGAGTTCTGCAGAGTTGAGAAGGTTTACTCCCACCAGTACTATAAGTGCAACTTAACATCACGGCGAGAGAAAACAAGAATTGAACTGTGTTTAGTTACCTGAGCATGTTAGTAGAAAAGGGTATTTCCAAAAAGATTAAGGTCAACTTCTGGCTAGTTGGTCATACACATGATCACATTGATCAAATGTTTAGTAGGTTCTCCAAGAAATTAGCGAGGTGAGATACTTTCACACTTCCTGTGCTATCAAGGTTGATCGCTGAAGCTTATACCCCCAACCCAGATGTGCAACATTTAGATGAAGTATATGATTTCAAGCACATTTGTTTGGATGGTGATGGGATTGCATGTAGGGTTTTAATCACGTCTTCCTCATCCAAAAAAGTGTGCTCGGTCACAATTAGACCATGCGGTATGCCAAACAATACTCATCTAGTTCGCAATGGGAGCCACAAGACGTATGTAGGCTCTTATTGTATTTCCCAGATGCAACAATCTACGGTGTTGAGCAAATGCCCTATGAAGACCATAAAAGATTGGCTGTTGGTAGTTCAATTGAAGAGCAAAAGATATATTGGATGTGGTGCCTTGAGGAAAAATAGAAAAATATTGAGCAAACCAAAAATTACGTTGGTGATCAAGATTTGGATTGGTGGAATGTCTTCTTTAATCATCAACATACAATATTAAATAACCACTTTACAGGGTACCGACCACTACAAAATCAATTCAAATGGGAGCTTGGTGGCCCATCAATGTCAAACACGACTCCTTTACAACCACTAGATAATCTTGAATTGAATAATCTAGTTTGTCCATGACCAAGAGATATTTACACGGGAGCAAGATTATCACATGCTGTAGAGTCCGGGTGGCAAGGACATCTACATGATCTACAAGTTCGGATGTTGAACGCACCATTAGAGTTGATGACGTTGTCACGAAAATACGACGAGGACACATGAACTTGAGGCAGGACCCCGGGGCCTACTACTAGAGGATATCAAATTCGTGCGTTTTTGTATTAAGAATTAATTAATATGACAAAGTTTGATCAATTTTATTAGTAAAGAAAGAGAAAAATTACAATATGTCCCAAGATTGGGATTCAGAAGTTTAAGGTTTACTAAGATTAATAGAAAAGAAAAATTAGGGGTTTTGAGAGATATGGCTTCCGTAGGTAAAATTAGGGTTTTTGAGTCTTATGGCTTCCGTAGGGAAAATTAGGGTTTTTGAATCTTATGGCTTCGTAAGATGAGGGAGAGAAGGAAAAAAAAAAAACATGAAGAGCGCCCGAGTGTTGGAAAAAAATGGAAATTTATATGGGTTTCTTTGTTGATCCCTCCCTTTCATGTTCCTTTCCCTCCCCCACTTTTAGTTGCATAGCCTCCATTTTTAGTTGCTTCGCCTCCATTTTTTGTTGCTTTGCCTTTACTTTTAGTTGCATGCGATCATTTTGTATAATTCGGCCACATGATCCAAAAATCATCCATAAAGTTCAACCAGTGCGTAATCCGTACGTGCGTTGCAACCAAACCATAGACGCGGCCGCGGGCGCTCGACCCGACCGCGCCATGTACGTGTCCCGACTTCGTCGTGTACGCATCCGCGCGCTCATTCGCAAACATGCGCGCGTCCCGATCGGGCCGTACGCAGTGACTCAAAATCATTTGAGCCATTCATCCACATAGTTTAGCCCAAGTCACCTTGAACATTTTGTGCTTCAGACATAGACATAAAGTAATAGGTTCTGACTCTCCTTATATAATATGGGATCCAATGTTGTCCTATCTATGTGGGATATCTCATAGTTTTGTTTTTCCCAATCTTCTCAAACTTCACTCTCACATAACTTGATACTTATTTATCTGTTTCATACGTAGAAAAATGCATTATAAAGCTCTTGAAGATATCTATCTTCCTATATCAATCCATAAAGCTAATCTTAGATACTTATTTTACTAGTTTTCATATCGTGTGTGAAAAACCACACGACATTCACCCCCACCAAACCTGCACATCCACCGATATGTGCCAATTGTATTGAGGTTCCTCTTTTGATTATTCTACTTCATCGATGTTTCTTCTTTATACCCAAACCGTTGTTTTCCATCCGATCTACCATATTCTTCGCTCACTCTTTGCATTTCCGTGGCTGGTTTCCATGGCTCCCTTTTCTCATGTAGAACATAATGCTTCATGCTTTGTGCATGTGCCACCTTCATCTCGACCATCTCCTTGGTCATCTAACTTTCTTTTATCATCCTTTCTTGTTCCATGCATGCCTTTCAAAGGATTTATCCAAATAGTATTGTTGAGTACTCTTAGTGGTTCATTCTTCAACTGCATGCACATCTCGAGGTCCTTAAGTGAACACATTTCATGCATCTCACTTTTTCTACTTTCGTGGTATACTTTGGAGTTGACCATGCCTTGTTGCACGCACTAGCTTCAACCGTTGCTTCCTCGCCGCCACTGTCCTTCTCTTGAGTCTTACATCGGTTAATGCCCAAGTCTCTCGAACGAGTGTGGAGGGATCCATACGTTTTCATAGTTTGTCTTTGTTGTGCTACCCTTAGCCGCTTCCACCTTATGGTTGTCCGCATTGGGTTTGACCTTTGTTTCTTCGTCGCCACCTTCCATCTTTTGGGTTTTACATCGGTTAATGCCCAAGTCTCAAGAACTTTTGTGGGGAAAGTCTCTTCATGATCATCGTCTACCCTCTTCATTTTCACGTCTCTCTCTTCTTCGCACATGTTAGCTTCGGCCTTCACTTACTCGTCGCCACCTTCCGTCTCTTGGGTCTCACGTTTGCTTTCCGACGCATCTGCCCAAGTTTCTAGAACAAGTGTGGAAAAAGTCTTGACATGGCCATCCACCATTGACTCGTCCATAACCACCTCTGACTCGATGTCATTTTTCGTGGCTATCTCCTCAATCATGTCGGCCTCACACTTTTTATCTCCCTTGATCATGTAAGCTTTGCTCATGCTTGCACCTTTATCAATTGATGTTTCAGACACGATACGTGTTCCAAAATATTTGTCCTCGCTTGAAGTGGCATTCGCCACCCTCGATTCATTAGTTTCATTCTTCATCATTGTTTCTTTGCAAGACGAGAAGGCGTCTTGTTCCACACCTTTTCCCATGGTGCTGTTGTACCGAACTTGGGCCTGTGTATTGGCAGTATCATTACTCCACCTTTGTTGGGAAGTCTCTTCTTCCTTGATAACCATTGTAATCGGTTTTGGTTCCATAATAATATTCTCTTTGGCCTCGAGTTGCACCATTACATTCTAATATGCCTCGTTTATGAAGGCCTATATGTCGAGTACCATCGAACCTTCCCTCTTCAAGCTCTCTTCTTTAGGTGGTAGTTTGTAGTTGCTTCCTGTCCTCCTTTCACCATCCCTCATGGGTTGTGTTGTTGTTGATGAGAATCTTGTCTTCCTCTTATCGTGTAGTTGACATATTGTTTCCACTTTCATCTAATCCTCTGTGAGGTCATTTGCACCATCATCATCCTCAAGTCGGATTCCAATGGCCTTCCTTTCCTTCTGATCGATTGACTTCACAAACATTAGAACTTTATCCACCCCCACCAATCTTTGATCCTGCTCCAAGAGTTGTGCAAAGCGACACTCGAACTCAATGAAAGCATGCATGGCTCTCTAGTGGGTCTTCATAGATAAGACCCATTGGTAGAACATGTATAGGTTGCATCTCTTACCTCTTTCTATCTATATGCCTCCATGAGATATCCTCCTGCCGCCTCCTCACTTGTGTTGTGTCTCTTGGCGCCGGATCGTTACGTGAGTCGGGTGGGAACCGCTAGGGATTTGGACTAGGAGAAAGGAGATCGTGAGATAGAGATCAATTATGAGTAAATAGCAAAGAGAAAGATAAGAAAATTGTGAATCACACGAGTATACTATATTAATTGGTACTTAGGTTGTTAAGAGAGAAGTAGATGCATAAATCGTGAATCCCACGAATAATTTTTGTATTGATCAATACTTAATCCAAAATAACCAACCCTTATACATCTTTCTCTCCTCCTTATATAAGGACGGAAGAGGCTAAGCATAGCTTCTTGCTTCTCTAAAGTGTTCATGCTCTCTAAATTTGCATGCTTTTCTTTTCCCACTATGATTTCCTGAATTTAGCATTCATGCCTGCTAGATGTGCATGCGTAATTTTATTAGTATACATATAAAGTTTTCACGGACTCTAAAAATGCATGACTTACCTTTTAATAAAGGTAGGCGAAAATAAAGGTTTTATACATATTAAATCTATATTTGAAACACTTAGAATAAGTTAGTATAAGGGTAAGGTTGGAGTTTGTCTACGTGGAGGTGCAGGGTTAGAATCCTGCCCTATGCATGTAATAGAAAATTTAATGTTTCTTTTATTTACAATTGTGTCTCTTCATCCCGTAAGAGACTCTCACCAGCCTTCTTCATCCAGCTCTTCCTTGCCGATTCCTCCTTGCCGGTTCCTCTTCGTCCGGTTCTCACCGGGTATTTCCTTCTCTATCCGGATGGACAAAATGCAATTTCCACGTAGTGTGTAAATTACACTACGACACTCACCCCCTCTAAACCCACACATCCTCCGGTATGTGCCGAAGTTCCCGATGTTCCATATTTGCCTCCATCCGTATCGCTCTTCGAATCTTCCCTTATGTCGACTACGAGTTGAAGTCCACTTTCTTCGCTATCCGCATCACCGCGATCTTTGTCCGGTTGCTCCTCATTGTTGGTCTCGTCTATGGCTACATAAGTTTTGTTGTTAGTTTGCTTCTTGAAGATCTTCACCCATTTCCCTGCTATAGGCACTCGTAGTATCGTTCCATCCAACTCACTTAGTCGGTAAGTTCCGTTGTCGAAAACTTTCTGAACCTCATATGGGCCGAACCACCTTTTTGTGAACTTCCGTACCGTTGTATGTTGATGATCCAAACTACTGTCATAGAAAATCACCCAATCTCCTTCTTCAATCTTCCGTGGTCGTAGTCAGTGCTTGGTGTCGAACTGGCTTTTGTTCTGGAGTCGCACTTCTTGTTGTCAGCGTGACGCTTCCGCTACATCTTCTGGTCTTCCCTCCAGTTGTCATATCTAGACCGCTAGTAGTTCTTCCCAGCTCATCTCTTCCTTCCATGGTAGCATTGTCCATGTCGCGATTGCGGTTTCCGTTGGCATTACCGGTGCTTGTTCGGTCATAAATTCTGCCGACATATAACCGGTTACGGAGCTATGCGTCGTCCGATCTGCCCATAGTGCATATGGGAGCATCTGCAGCCAATCCGTCACCCTTCCGTCGCATGCTTTGGCCAGTGCTTTGACGATCGGACTATGTCCTCGCTCGACCTTCCCGTTGGCTTCCGGATTGTATGCCGTTGTTAGTGTTAACCGAACTCCATGTTTGGCGAAGAATCCCCTAGCTTTATCAAAGTCAAGTTCTCCCCGATCCGCAATCACTTGTCCTACGCACCCGTACCTGCAAAACACTTCTTCTAAAAGAAATTGACATACTGCAGAACACGTTTTTCTTCGTAGCGCCCAACCTTCTACTTGATTTGTGAGATCTTCCTGAGTTAACACCAAGTACTTCTTTTGTCCGATCCCGGTTAGCATGGCTACAATGTCGACCATCCATTTGAAGTTGATTGTCGGTGAGAATGTCGGATGGAACTCATCTCGGTGTCGAACTCCGGAGTAGATTTGACACTTCTTGCAGCTTTCCGTGAACTCCGCGACATCTTTGTACATATTCTTCCACCAATATCTTTGCT
This sequence comes from Azolla caroliniana, assembly GCF_043228905.1. NCBI lineage: Eukaryota > Viridiplantae > Streptophyta > Polypodiopsida > Salviniales > Salviniaceae > Azolla > Azolla caroliniana. The sequence continues at coordinate 16,561,446 of NW_028230443.1, forward strand.
TGATCTTCCCAAATGTTGCCCATGTTCCCCGATGTCCAGTCCAATCAGATTCGTGAAATTCGGACATTACCTGGTTTCGTTGCTCTTTTGTCCAGACTACTCAAAGTGGTATGCCACCCGGTCTTTTCGGCTCCTTCCATAAAAATCCATTTTTCAAGAAGAACTTTCAAACTTGCCGTTTCTTACTTCAGATCTCGGCTCTCTTCTCTTTATTGTCCGATGATTCCTCGATTTCTCGTAGTATTTTCCCGATCAACAAGCTTTTTCCCTCGTATTCTTCTTCCCGGAATTCTTGGTTTACGTCCACTCGGCATATGTGCTCCAAAGCAAAGTAGTCTTCGGAAACTTCTTCATTATCGGATTCGGTTATGTCATCTGCGAACCACGCCCTTGATAGCTTGTCCGCTACAACGTTGTCTTTTCCGGAGATGTGTCTTACCTCTGGATTAAGTGACTTAACATACGCAATCCACCTTAGCATAGCCACATCCGGTATAGTACAACACCGCATCATCCCGAGTATCGGAAGACAATCCGTTTCGATCACTACTTCGGCTCCGATCAAATAATCTCGATCCGATTTTATTGCCGACACGACTCCCCATAATTCTCTTTTGACTTGCACATACCCGCATTGCCTTTCGTTGAGAACCTTTGCTCCGAATCGGATCGGATATCGCGAACCATCCGAGTCGAGTTGATTGATGACCCATCCGATTCCTGTTGGACTTGTATCAACCGTTACTATAATCGGTTGGTCATAGTTCGGCTTCTTTAGAGCTTCAGCCCTCTGCAGTGTTTTCTTGAGCTTCCTCATGGCTTCGGTGTGTTCCGGTTTCCATTCGAACTTCTTCCCCTTCCGCAACAAGTGATAGAGTGGGTCCGCAATATGTGCGTAGTGCGGAATCCATATGTGATAGAATGCACATGCTCCAAGAAACCTTCGGACTTCGGATTGTGACTCGCATACTTCTTTCATAGCTTGAATCGCATCAATCTTGGTTGGTGACGGTCTTCGGCCGTAGGGCCCACATAGATGTCCGACTACCAATATTTCTTCTTGTCCGAATGCCGATTTCTCCCCGGAAAGTGTTAGATGCACATCTTCTAACTTCCGTAACCCTTTCTCACAATCACGGATATGGTTCACTACGAACCTTCGGCATCCCCGTTCATCCATAGCTTCATCTATTTCTTCCACTGCACACCCTTTTATCAGAATGTCATCTAGGAACGGCATCGTTATCTCCGGTATGCAATCCCGGAGCACCTTGTTCATCGCATTCATCATATGTGCGACTGAGTTCGTCGCGCCTTGTGGTAGCATACACATCCGGACTAATCCTATCGGTGACCGCATGGTAGTGATGTCTCGGCTCTCCACGGCTAGTTGGAATTGGTCATATCCGGAGTATAGGTCTCCGATGGAGTATATCGTGCGACCGACAAATGCTTCCGCAAATTCATCTACTATCGGACCGACTCCGGAATTCCGAATCGTGACCTTGTTCATCGGTTGCAAGTTTTGGATAAATCGGAGTGACCCATTCTTCTTCGGAACCGTAAACCATCGATTTGAGTACAGAGCGTTTGATGGCTCTAGAATCCCCATCGCCACCTTCTCCTTGAGCAAGTCGATGACTTTCGGAATATGCGCCCGCGGCACTGGAATCGGCTTCAGGCTCCACGGCACATGGTGAATCGTGAAGATCACCATCGGCTCCACTATCTTCGGATCAACGCACCCTATCTCCTTCGATGTGAATGCAAATGCTTTTCCATGTTGTTCCAGCATCTCACGAAACCGTTCTTCTCCTTTTTGTGAGAGGAAACCACCTCCACCGATCCGAAGTTTCTTCCGGGTCTCATCCAAGAAGGCATGTCCGATATCCACAGACTTTCGAAGTGTTGGATCTCCCGAGACTTCTTTCCTCTTTTGTTTGCTATCGGCGGGTAGCGGTCCTGCGGCCGGTTTCACTTTCTTCTCCACGGTCTTGTACTTCGTACTTACCATTACTTCTTCTTTGCGGAACTCATTTGGCCCCATTTTCGCAATGATCTCGTACATCTCGACCGATTCCACCGGGACTACTTGGTCTTCTTGGTTTTTACACTCCACAAGCTCTTCAAGCCGTTGTAGCGTGCTCCCATAGAACACTTCTTTGACTACACCCACGATTTCTTCATCTTCTTTTATTATTGATGCCGACCATAACTTACTCTTTACCTTTCAGTATTCTTTCTTCATTCCTCCGGCTACGGCTACGTACGTTGAATCCCCATCCGGACCGATTTGTACTTGTTTTGTTCCGAGAGTCTTCTTCCTGTGTGGGGTATCAGGACTTCTCGGACTATCACTTCCCCACTCCGCAATAGTCCGATCTAAAAATCCATCTTCATTTGGGACAAGAGCTCCCTCTTGTTCCTTTCATGATTTGCTGGCACCATTAGGAATTGGACGGATTTCCCTCCGTTTTGGCTCCGAATTCGCGCAAAAGCCGCACCGCTATCGAGCACCTTCGTCTCCATCTGTGATGCCGTGATAAAGGGTTGCCCGAGGATCACGGAGTGTGAGATCTCATCTTGCACGAAGAAATTTTGGTCTATCTCCACATCCCCGATCTTCACCACAACATCCGGACAAGCCGCAAATAGTTCTTCCGTTGCTTTAGTTGCTGCCCGGATCTTCCACCCATGATTCGTGTTAATAGGCCACTTACCCTTCCGGTAGAACTCCTTGGACATCAAGTTGATCTCCGATCCATGATCAATCAATGCTAGCACGGGCTCTTTGATGTTACCGATTCGGACCGGAGTCTCCGTAGTTGCGCGTGCCTATTGTGGCTTTCTGTAGTGAGAATTCGGTATTTCGTCCTCCAATTCGGTGTCATTCATTAGAATGGTATTTGCATTCACCCTTGGAGCATTCTCCACCGTACTTTGCCTTTTTCTCTTCACGAGATCCACAAGAAGATCGTGGAACTCCTTCTTCGTTATTCCAAGTAATTCTCGAAGCGAAAAATCTACCCGGTTATCGAGGATTCTCTCCTCGAACACCTTTTTCAAGTCCATTTGTTGTTCAATGTCCGAGGCGAGCTTGAATGCCGGAATCATCTTTTCTTTTCCCTTACCTCCAGAGTTCTAGCTTTCCGGTGTCTTCGATGGACCGGCCGCCTCATTCGTGCGCCGTCGCTTCTCATTTACATACACTTCATGCAATTGGCATAAAGCAAACACGCTATTCTTATCCACGGGGCACTCCCATCCTGTAGCTTCACAGATGCTTTCCGCGGTGCTTCGGATCTCATTGGAGTCGGTTTTCTTGGGGTTTCCTAGCATATCCGGCCAAATAGACGCCTTTGCTCCCGACGACTCACCCACACTTATTCCCGTGGTTGTCGCATAATTACCTTTTTCCGCTATTTCCTCCTCTAGAACATTCTTCATGCCACCTTTCCTGAAGTTCGGTCGGAGTGGCTTCCGAGAGTCCATCGATTGAATCTGATTTCCCTCGTAGTAGATAAGATCCCATCGTAACGCCTCCTTGTGCTCGTTGCAATCCCTCCGATCGTATTCAGTACTGTCACACCATATACATCGACGGTCCATATACTTGGAGTTTGTGGGACGGTTTCCCGACTTCTTCACCATCGCGATTTTCAGATTCTCCATATCTTTAAGCAACTGCTCCACCGTGGTTGCATCAATCCCCTTCTCGGTCGTAGTCTCTCGAGCCCGCAGTTGATGGTCCTCCACTCCAGATTTCAGTTTCGGAATCGGCTCCAAAACCCTCTTCTCTTCGTTAGCCAACCACTATCCCCTCTTTGTGTATCGCGCAACGATATCCCGCACGCTTTCCCACGTTTCGGTGAGGCCGCTTTCGGTGGTCGTGTCCTCCAGAAGCACTCTGAGATCTTTCCGGTCCCGGACGTCTACGGCTCGTAAGAACATGATAACTTTGTACGGTGCAAGGATAGCTTGATCTCTCGCGGACAGCCCCCGGAACCGACTTTCGAATGACGAAAACACTTCGAGGACCTTCAGCCCCTTACCTGGCGTTTCCACCCAATCTTCGAATCCCCTCCGCGTTGGCTTGGAGGAGTCCTTGATGGCGAATGTGGTCTTTAACGCTTCTTTAAATGCTTCCCACGTCGGATTTTGTTGTTGTAACCCGTGCATACTCCCTTGAAGCCCATCGGTCGCCACCTGATTGAAGGATGTCACTTCCAGTCCTTCTGAAATCCGACATCGGAGCATCTTTGCCTTGTCGTCCTTCAAATATCGCGACACATCCTTATTGTTGAATTGCCCGTTGCGTTGCCCGAGCCGCTCTACTGCTACTGAAATCTCCGACATCGCGTGTTGTTCTTGTAGCATCCGCTCGAACATTGCCATCATATTGTTAGCTTGTTGATTCTCCATCTCCTTACCACCCGTATTCACGTCGGGTTCACCACTTGTGTCGTGCCTCTCGGCGCTGGTTCGTTACGTGAGTCGGGTGGGAACCGCTAGGGTTTTGGACTAGGAGAAAGGAGATCGTGAGATAGAGATCAATTATGAGTAAATAACAAAGAGAAAGATAAGAAAATTGTGAATCACACGAGTATACTATATTAATTGGTACTTAGGTTGTTAAGAGAGAAGTAGATGCATAAATCGTGAACCCCACGAATAATTTTTATATTGATCAATACTTAATCCAAAATAACCAACCCTTATACATCTTTCTCTCCTCCTTATATAAGGACGGAAGAGGCTAAGCATAGCTTCTTGCTTCTCTAAAGTGTTCATGCTCTCTAAATTTGCATGCTTTTCTTTTCCCACTATGATTTCCTGAATTTAGCATTCATGCCTGCTAGATGTGCATGCGTAATTTTATTAGTATACATATAAAGTTTTCACGGACTCTAAAAATGCATGACTTACCTTTTAATAAAGGTAGGCGAAAATAAAGGTTTTATACATATTAAATCTATATTTAAAACACTTAGAATAAGTTAGTATAATGGTGAGGTTAGAGTTTGTCTACGTGGAGGTGCAAGGTTCAAATCTTGTCCTATGCACGTAACAGAAAATTTAATGTTTCTTTTATTTACAATTGTGTCTCTTCATCCCGTAAGAGACTCTCACCGGCCTTCTTCATCCAGCTCTTCCTTGCCGATTCCTCCTTGCCGGTTCCTCTTCGTCTGGTTCTCATCGGGTATTTCATTCTCTATCCGGATGGACAAAATGCAATTTCCACGTAGTGTGTAAATTACACTACGAGAACGTCGGGTTCACCAAAGATGTCGCAAAAATACGACAAGGACACGTGAACTTGAGGCAGGGCCCCGGGGCCTACTACTAGTGGATATCAAATTCGTGTGTTTTTGTATTATGAATTAATTGATATGACAAAGTTTGATCATTTTTATTAGTCAAGAAAGAGAAAAATTACAATATGTCTGAAGATTGGGATTCAGAAGTTTTAGGTTTACTAAGATTAATAGAAAAGAAAAAATAGGGGTTTTGAGAGATATGACTTCCGTAGGGAAATTTAGGGTTTTTGAGTCTTATGGCTTCTGTAGCGAAACTTAGCGTTTTTGAGCCTTATGGCTTCATAAGATAAGGGAGAGAAGGAACAAAAAAAAATGAAGAGCGCTCGAGTGTTGTAAAAAAAATGGAAATTTATATGGGTTTCTTTGTTGATCCCTCCTTTCATGTTCCTTTCCCTCCCCCACTTTTAGTTGCATGGCTTTTAGTTGGATGGACTCCATTTTTAGTTGCTTGGCCTCCTTTTTTAGTTGCTTCGCCTTTACTTTTAGTTTCATGCGACCGTTTTGTATAATTTCGCCACATGATCCACAATCATCCATAAAGTTCAGCCACTGCGTAATCCGTACGTGCGTCACAACCAAACCATAGACGCGTCCGCGTGCGCGCATCTTGACCGCCCCATGTACGCGTCCACGCGCTCGTCGACACAAACACGCGCGTCTCGATCGGGCCGTATGTCGTGACCCAAAATCGTTTGAGCCATTTATCCACACAATTTAGCCCAAGTCACCTTGAACATTCTGTGCTTCACACATAGACATAAAGTAATAGGTTATGGCTCTCCTTATATAATATGGGATCCAATGTTGTCCTATCTATGTGGGATATCTCACAGTTTTGCTTTTCCCAATCTTCTCAAACTTCACTCTCACATAACTTGATACTTATTTATCTATTTCATGCGTAGAAAAATGCATTATGAAGCTCTTGAAGATATCTATCTTCCTATATCAATCCATTAAGCTAATCTTAAATACTTATTTTACTAGTTTTCATATCGTGTGTGAAAAACCATACGAGAACGCAAGTTCCTTGCGCATAGAACATATACCTCTTGACGTATCCTCACGTGGAGAATTCAAGCCCCTCCCACGCCATCCTCAAAAGCCCAATCTCCCCAATCCCTAGCTCCTATTATTTCGATTGTAGTTCTTTGTTGTTCTCCCCTTATGATCTTGAATGTCATGGGAACAAAACATATGCTACCTTGCATTTTATCCGCCCTCAAGGGTGAACCTATATTCACTAATACACGACTTTCTACAAATCTCTACAATTTAATCTCACATGACTTTGTAAATATTTTCCCTGGGTCTAGGTCTAATCTATGGATGGACTCTTACTATCTAATCCATTGGAATCATTGCTTTTTAGGCATCCTAGATTAGAAATTTTGAGTTTCTCTCAGTTATTTTTCATCACAATTTTAGATAAAATAGGTATTTCTCTAAGTAGAGCTACATATCACGGGTGATGGCATAGTTCTCTAGTGCGTAAGTCTCATAAGTCTTGAGATATATTCAGAGGTCGAGAAATGAAGGCTCTGTCACCCCATCCACGTAACCATGATCTCTTCAATCATTAATTCATATCATGTCGATTGTTGATGATCCCTAATTTTCTTCAATGTCATGGGAACACACCACATGCTACATGGCATTTTATCCACCTTATCAGTATATCCACATGCTATATTCAGTAATACACCACTTTATGCAAATCACTCCCAATTTAAATTCGCATAATCTTGTGAATATTCTCTATGGGTTTAGAACTAAAATTTGGATGGACTCTTACTACTTAATACATAGGTATCATTGCTTTGTAGGCATGCTAGCTTTGAAATTTTGAGCCTCTCTCAGGTGTCTTTCATCACAATCTCAGATAAAATAGGTCTTTCTCCGATGTAAAGCTACATATTAGGGGTGGTGGCGTAGTTGGCTAGCATGTAGGTCTCATAGTTCATGACATATCCTCAAGTGGAGACTTAAAGCCTCTCTCACCCCATCCACGACATCTTGGTCTCTAGAATCATTAATTCCTTTCATGTTGAGTTGTGTTCTTCTCTAATTTTCTCTGATTTCCTTTCATGTTGAGTACTGTTCTTCTCTAATTTATTTCAATGTCATGGGAACACAACACATGCTACATGGCTTTTTATCCACCCTATCAGTATATCTATATTCAGTACCGCAACTACTTTTGCAAACCATTCCGAATTTCAGCTCGCATGACTATGTGAATATTCTCGGTCGCAATATGCCTATCCTGAGGGTAGTCTCTTAATTAAGTCATCTATACCTATCATTCGTGTAAAGGTATCGTAAATTTGAAATTTAGTGATGGCCTCACCTATTATCTATTATCATGGGTATAAGGTAAAATTAGGATGTTCCTAGATCTACGCATTAGAGTTGATGATGCAGGTTCCTTGCACATAGATTTGATAGCTCTTGACGTATCCTCACGTGGAGAATTAAAGCCCCTCTCACGCCATCCTCGTAATCCCTATCTCACCAATCCTTACCTCTTATCATGTCGATTATCGTGGTTTTGTGTTCTCCGCTTATGATCTTACATGTCATGGGAACACAACACATGCTACATGGCATTTTACCCACCCTCAAGTGTTGACCTATATTCAGTAATAGAGCAGTTTCTGCAAATCACTCCCAATTTAGATTCACATGACCAAGTGAATATTCTCTCTCGATCTCGGTCTAAGATGTGGATGGACTCTTACTATCTAATCCAGAGGTATCACTGCGTTTTAGGCATCCTAGGTTAGAAATTTTGATATTCCCTCGGGTATCTTTCATCTCTATCTCGGGTAAACTAGGTTTTTCTCCATGTAGAGCTACATATCAGGGGTGATGGCACAGTTGGCTACTGCGTAGGTCTCATAGCTCTTGAGATATCCTGAGGTCGAGAGTTCAAGCATTTCTCATCCCATCCATGACATCATGGTCTCTGCAATCATTAATTCCTATCATGTGAATTTCTGTTCTTCTCTAATTTTCTTCAATGTCATGGGAACATAACACATACGAACTAATCCTATCGGTATTCGCATGGTAGTGATGTCTCGGTTCTCCACGGCTAGTTGGAATTGGTCATAACCGGAGTATAGGTCTCTGATGGAGTATATCACACATCCGGCAAATGCTTCTGCAAATTCGTCCACTATCGGATCGACGCGAAAGTTCCAAATCGTGACCTTGTTCACTAGTTGCAAGTCTTGAATAAACCAGAGTGACCCATTCTTCTTCGGAACCGTAAAGCATTGATTTGAGTACGGAGCGTTTGATGGCTCTAGAATCCCCATCGCCACCTTCTCCTTGAGCAAGTCGATGATTTTTGGAATATGCACCCGTGGCACCGGAATCGGCTTCAGGTTCCACGGCACATGATCAATCGTGAAGATCACCATTGGATCCACTATCTTCGGAATAACCTACCCTATCTCCTTCGATGTGAATGCAAATGCTTTTCCATGTTGTTCCAACATCTCACGAAACTGTTCTTCTTCTTTTTGTAAGAGGAAACCACCTCCACCAATCCGATGTTTTTTCCGGGTCTCATCCATGAAGGCATGTCTGATATCCACGGACTTTCAAAGTGTCATATCGGCGGGTAGCAGTCCCGCGGCCGGTTTCACGTTCTTCTCCACGGTCTTGTATTTCATACTTACCATTGCTTCTTCTTTGAGGAGCGCATCCGGCCCCATTTTCGCAATGGTCTCATACATCTCGACCGATTCCACTGGAACTACCCCGTCTCCCTGGCTATTTTCTTTCGTAAGCTCTTCAATCCCTTGTAGCTTGCTCCCATAAAACACTTCTTCGACTACTCCCACGATTTCTTCATCTTCTTTTATTATCGATGCCGACCGTAACTTATCCTCTACTTTTCGAGATTCTTTCTTCATTCCTCCAGTTATGGGCGTGTACGTAGATGCCCCATCAGGACCAATTCGTACTTGTTTTGCTCCGAGATTTTTCTTCCTCTGTGGGGTATTAGGGCTTCCTGGACTATCACTTCCCCACTCCGCACCGGTCCACTCTAAAAATCCATCTTTGTTTGGGACAAGAGCTCCCTCTTGTTTGGGACAGTTAGAAATTGGACGGATTTCCCTCCGCTTTGACTCCGAATTTGTGCAAAAGCCGCACCGCTATCGAGCACCTCCGTCTCCATCCATGATGTTGTGATAAAGGGTTGCCCGAGGAACATAACACATACTCATGGCATTTTATCCACCCTGTGAGTCAATCTATATTCAGTACCACAGCTGATTTTGCAAACCAGTCCGAATTTAAGCTTGCATGACTATGTGAATATTCTCGGTCGCAATATTCGTACCATAAGGGTGGTATCTTACTTAAGTAATCTATACTTATCACTGGTGTAACATCGTCATAAATTTGAAATTTAGTGATGGTCTCACCGATTTTCTATTATCACAGGTATAAGGTAAAATTAGGATGTTCCTCAATATACGCATTAGTGTTGATGACGCAAGTTCCTTGAGCATAGATCTGATAGCTCTTGACGTATCCTCACACGGAGAATTAAAGCCCCTCGCACACCATCCTCGTAATCCCAATCTCCACAATTCGTAACTCTTATCATGTTGATTGTCATTGTTTTGTGTTCTCCGCCTATGATCTTCCATGTCATGGGAACACAACACATGCTAAATACCATTTTATCCACCCTCAAGTGTCGACCTATATTCACTAATACACCACTTTCTGCAAATCACTCCCAATTTAAATTTGCATGACCCTATGAATAATCTCCCTCAGTCTCAGCCTAATATGTGGATGGACTCTTACTATCTATTCCATACGTATTATTGCTTTTTAGGCATCCTAGGTTAGAAATTTTGAGCTTCCCTTAGACATCTTTCATCACTATCTGTGGTAAAATTGGTGTTTCTCCGTGTACAACTACGAATTTGTGCAAAAGCCGCACCGCTATCGAGCACCTCCGTCTCCATCCATGATGTTTTGATAAAAGGTTGCCCGAGGATCATGGAGTGTGAGACCTCATTTGAATAAAGAAATTTTGGGTTATCTCCAAATCTCCGATCTTCACCGTGACATCCGGACAAGGCGCAAATAGGTCTTCTATTGCTTTAGTGGTTGCCCGAATCTTCCATCCATGATTAGTATTAATAGGCGACTTCCCCTTCTAGTAGAACTCCTTGGACATCAAGTTGATCTCCGATCCGTGATCAATCAATGCTAGCACGGGCTCTTTGATGTTGCCGATTCGGACCGGAGTCTCCGTAGTTGCACGTGCCCAATGTGGCCTTGTGTAGTGGGAGTTCAGAATTCCGTCCTCCAATTTGGTGTCATTCATTAAAACGGTATTTGCATTCACCCTTGGAGCATTTTCCTCCGTACTTTGTCTTTTTCTCTTTACGAGATCCACAAGAAGATCGTGGAACTCCTTCTTCGCTATTCCAAGTAATTCCCGAAGCGAAAATTCTACCCGGTTATCGAGGATTCTCTCCTTGAACACCTTTTTCAAGTCCGTTTGTTGTTCGATGTCCGAGGTGAGCTTGAATGCCGAAATCATCTTTTCTTTTCCCTTCCCTCCGGAGTTCCAGCTTTCCGGTGTCTTTGATTGTCCGGTTGCATGCGCCGTCGTTTCTCGTCTATATACACTTCATGCAATTGACATAAGGTGTACACGCTATTCTTATCGACGGGGCACTCCCATCCCGTAGCTTCACGGATATTTTCCGTGGTGCTTTGGATCTCATTGGAGTTGGTTTTCTTGGGGTTTTCCGGCCAAAAAGACACCTTTGCTCCTGATGACTCACCCACACTTATTCCCGCGGTTGTCGCATAATTACCTTTTGCTGATATTTCCTCCTCTAGGACCTTCATGCCGCCTTTCAGGAAGTTCAATCGGAGTTGCTTCTGAGAGTCCATTGAATGAATCTGATTTCCCTTGTAGTAGATAAGAGCTCGTCGTAATGCCTCCTTGTGCTCGTCGCAATCCCTTCGATCATGTTCGGTGCTATCACACCATATACACCATATACTTGGGACTTGTGGAACGGTCATTCGACTTCTTCACCATCACGATTTTTAGATTCTCCATCTCCTTCAGCAACTGCTCCACCGTGGTTGCGTCGATTCCCTTCTCGATCGTAGTCTCCCGAGCCTGCGATTGCTGGTCTTCCAATCCGGATCTCGGTTTCGGAATCAGTTCCGAAACCCTCTTTTCTTTGTTAGCAAGCTATTACCCCCTCGTTGTGTATTGTGCGATGATATCTCGCACATTATCCCATGTATCGGTGAGGCCACTCTCGGTGGTCGTGTCCTCCAAAAGCACTTCAAGGTCTTTCCAGTCAGGGACGTCCACGGCTCGTAGGAACATGATCACTTTGTCCGGTGCGAGGATAGCTTGATCTCTCGCGGACAACCTCCCGAACCGAATTTCGAATGCCGAAAACACATCGAGGACCATCGAATCTTCGGCATTTCCACCCAATCTTCGAGCCCTCTCCTCGTTGCCTTGGAGGAGTCCTCGATGGCGAACGTGTTCTTTAGGGCCTCTTCAAATGGTTCCCATGTCGGATTTTGTTGTCGTATTACATGGATACTCCCTTGAAGACTGTCGGTCGCCACCCAGTTAAAGGATGTCACTTGTAATCCTTCCAAAATTCCACATCGTAGCATTTCCGCCTTGTAATCTCGCAAATACCGCAACACATCTTTCCCATTGAATTGCCCGTTCTGTTGCACGAGCCGCTCTTCTACCGCCTCAATCTCCAACATTGCGCTGTCGTAGTGTATTCCACACACTACGTGAAAACCATAAAATAATATGTCCGATTTTAGATACATATAAATAAATAAATAATATATCAAAAGAATTTATCACGTGCATAGGGCAAGATTCGAACCATGCACCTCCACGTAGATAAACCCCAACTTTACCATTGTAATAACTTATCTTTAGTGTTATAAATATAGATTTAATACGTATAAGACCTTTATTTTCACATACCTTTATTAAAAGGTAAAAATCATGTATTCTTTAGAGTGTGAATATTTTATTTACACGTGACATTAAAAGTGACTCATGCACATCTAGCATGCATGAGCCCTATATTTAGGAAATGACAAAGCATCACATGCACATTTAGTGTGCATGGACACTTTAGGTGAAAAAGCATGAAGCCATGCTTAACCTCTTCCATCTTTATATAAGGAGGAGAGAAATATGTATAAGGTTGTTGATTAATATACAAGGTTGGATCAATCTAATATATTCGTGGGATTCACGAATTTTGCCATCTAATTGCTCTAATAATCTAAATATTGTTTTAATTACACTAAACTCGTGGGATTCACGAGATTGCTATCTTACTTCTCTTTCCACTATTCATAACTAGCCTTAAGTTGTATTCCTCTTCCTCCTAGTCTAAAACCTTGGCGGTTCCCACCCGACTCACGCAACGATCTGGAGCCGATGGGCACGACAGCCGCTCGAACATCACCATCATGTTGTTAGCCTCTGGTTGAATTTCCATCTCCTTGCCACCCGGTTTCACGTCGGGTTCACCACTTGTGTCGCGCCTTTCGGCTCCGGATCGTTGCGTGAGTTGGGTGGGAACCATTGAGGTTTTTGACTAGGAGAAAGAAGAATATGGGATAAGGCTAGTAATGAATAGGTAAAAAGAGAGGTAACTTATGAATCTCGTGAATCCCACAAGTTTAGTGTGTTTAATCAATATTTAGATAGTAAGAGACAATATAGATGACAAATTCGTGAATCCCACGAATATATTATATTGGTCAATCCTTACAAAATAATCAACAACCATATACATCTTTCTCTCCTCCTTATATAAGGATGGGAGAGACTAAGCATAACTTCCTACTTTTTCTAAAGTGCGTGACATGCTTTTTCTACTATGCTTTTATTCCTAAATATAGTGCCAATGCACTCTAGATGTGCACAACTATTTTTTTATTGGTTTATATTTCTCTTGTAAATAAAGTATTCACGCCCTCTAAAAATGCATGATTTACCTTTTAATAAAGGTAGGCATAAATAAAAGTCTTATAGCTATTAAATGTATATTTATAATAGTTATGACAAGTTAATACAATGGTAAAGTTTTGGTTTATTTACATAGACGTATAGGGTTCGAATCTTACACTCTACATGTAATAAATATTTTAATATTTACTTTTATTTATATATATGTACTTAAATCGAATATATTATTTTTACATTTTTCACATAGTGTGCGGACTACACTACAACAACGCGGAGAATTAAAGCCCCTCTCACGCCATCGTCGTAATCCCAATCTCCCCACGCCTTAGCTCTTATAATGTCGATTGTCGTTGTTTTGTGTTCTCCGCTTGTGATCTTCCATATCATGGGAACACAACACATTCTAAATGGCATTTTATCTGCCCTCGAGTGTCGACCTATATTCACTAATACACCACTTTCTACAAAACACTCCCAATTGAAATTGGCATGACCCTGTGAATATTCTCCATCGGTCTCGGTCTACTATGTCGATGGACTCTTACTATCTAATCCAAGGTATCATTTCTTTTTAGGCATCCAAGGTTAGAAATTTTAACCTTCCCTCACGTATCTTTCATCACTATCTATGGTAAAATAGGTGTTTCTCCGTGTAGAGTTACATATAAGGGGTGATGGCGCAGTTGGCTAGCGCGTAGGTCTCATAGCTCTTGAGATATCCTGAGGTCGAGAGTTCAAGCCTCTCTCACCCCATCCACGACATCATGGCCTCTGCAATTATTAATTCCTATCATGTAAATTTGTGTTCTTCTCTAATTTTCTTCAATGTCATGGGAACATAACACATACTCATGGCATTTTATCCTCTCTGTGAGTCAATCTATATTCAGTACCACAACTGCCTTTGGAAACCATTCCGAATTTCAGCTCGCATGACTATGTGAATATTCTCAATCGCAATATGCCTATCATGAGGGTGGTCTCTTACTTAAGTAATCTATACTTATCATTGGTGTAAAGTCATCATAAATTTGAAATTGAGTGATGGTCTCACCTATTTTCTATTATCACAGGTATAAGGTAAAATTAAGATGTTGCTAGATATACGCATTAGAGTTGATCATGCAAGTTCCTTGCGCATAGATCTGATAGCTCTTGACGTATCCTCACGTGGAGATTAAAAGCCCCTCTCACGCCATCATCCTAATACCAATCTCCCCAATCCTTAGCTCTTATCATGTCGATTGTCGTTGCTTTGTATTATCCACTTATGATCTTCCATGACATTGGAACACAACACTTGCTAAATAAAATTTTATCCACACTCAAGTGTCGACCTATATTCACTAATACACAACTTTCTGCAAATCACTCCCAATTTAAATTCGCATGGCCTAGTGAATATTCCCCTCGGTCTCGGTCTAATATATGGATGGACTCTTACTATCTAATCCATAGGTATCATTGCTTTTCAGGAATCCTAGGTTAGAAAGTTTGAGCTTCCCTCTGGCATCTTTTATTACTATCTATGGTAAAATTGATCTTTCTTTGTGTAGAGTTACATATGAGGGGTGATGGTGCAGTTGGCTATCGCGTAGGTCTCATAGCTCTTGAGATATCCTGAGGTCGAGAGTTCAAGCCTCTCTCACCCCATCCATGACAACATAGTCTCTACAATCATTAACTCCTATCCTATAGATTTGTGTTCTTCTCTCATTTACTTCAATGTCATGGGAACATAACACATGCTGATGGCATTTTATCCACCGTGGGAGTCAATCTATATTCAGTATCACAACTAATTTTGCAAACCATTCCGAATTTAAGCTCGCATGACTATGTGAATATTCTTGGTTGCAATATGCTTACCATGAGGGCGGTCTCTTACTTAAGTAATCTATACTTATCATTGGTGTAAAGTCATCATAAATTTGAAATTTAGTGATGGTCCCACCTATTTTCTGTTATCACGGGTATAAGGTAAAATTAAGATGTTCCTAGATATACGCATTAGCATTGATGACATAGATGTGAGAGCGCTTGATGTAGACTCACGTGGAGATTTAAAGCCCCTCTCACGCCGTCATTGTAATCCTAATCTCCTCAATCCTTAGCTCTTATCATGTCGATTGTCGTTGTTTTGTGTTCTCCACTTATGATCTTTCATGTCTTGGGAAAACAACACATGCTAAATGGCATTTTATCCACACTCAAGTGTCGACCTATATTCACTAATACACCACTTTCTACAAATCAGTCCCAATTCAATTTCGCATGACCATGTGAATATTCTCACTCGGTCTCGGTCTAATATGTGGATGGACTCTTACTATCTAATCTATAGGTATCATTGCTTTTTCGGAATCCAAGGTTAGAAAGTTTGAGCTTCCCTCATGCATCTTTTATTATTATCTATGGTAAAATAGGTGTTTCTTTGTGAAGAGCTACATATGAGGGGTGATGGCACAGTTGGCTAGCCCGTAGGTCTCATAGCTCTTGAGATATCCTGAGGTCGAGAGTTCAAGCCTCTCTCACCCCATCCACGACATCATGGTCTCTGCAATCATTAATTCCTATCATGTCAATTTCTGTTCTTCTCTAAGTTTCTTCAATGTCATCGGAACATAACACATAATGATGACATTTTATCCTCTCTATGAGTCAATCTATATTCAGTACCACAACTGCCTTTGGAAACCATTCCGAGTTTAAGCTCGCATGACTATGTTAATATTCTCGGTTGCAATATGGCTACCATGAGGGGTGGTCTCTTACTTAAGTAATCTATACTTATCATTGGTGTAAAGTCATCATAAATTTGAAATTTAGTGAGGGTCTCACCTATTTTCTATTATCATAGGTATAAGGTAAAATTAGGACGTTCCTACATATACGCATTAGAGTTTATGACGCAGGTTCCTTGCGCATAGATCTGATAGCTCTTGACGTATCCTCACGCGGAGAATTAAAGCCCCTCTCACGCCGTCCTCGTAATCCCAATCTTCGCAATCCTTAGCCCTTATAATGTCGATTGTCGTTGTTTTGTGTTCTCCGCTTATGATCTTCCATGTCATTGGTACACAACACATGCTAACTGGCATTTTATCCAACCTCAAGTGTCGACCTATATTCACGAATACACCACTTTCTGGAAATCACTCACAATTCAAATTCGTATGACCCTGTGAATAATCTCCCTCAATGTTGGTCTAATATGTGGATGGAGGGTTACTATCTAATCCATAGGTATCATTGCTTTTTAGGCATGCTAGGTTAGAAATTTTGAGCTTCCCTCAGGCATCTTTCATCACTGTCTATGGTAAAATTGATATTTCTCCGTTTTGAGCTACATATAAGGGGTGATGGTGCAGTTGGCTAGCACGTAGGTCTCATAGCTCTTGAGATATCCTGAGGTCGAGAGTTCAAGCCTCTCTCACCCCATTCATGGCATCATGGTCTCTACAATCATTAATTCCTATCATCTCGATTTGTGTTCTTCCCTAATTTTCTTCAATGTCGTGGGAACATAATACATACTGACGACATTTTATCCTCTCTATGAGTCAATCTATATTAAGTACCACAACTGCCTTTGGAAACCATTCCGAATTTAAGCTCGCATGACTATGTGAATATTCTTGGTTGCAATATGCTTACCATGAGGGCGGTCTCTTACTTAAGTAATCTATACTTATCATTGGTGAAAACTCATCATAAATTTGAAATTTAGTGATGGTGTCACCTATTCTCTATTATCACAGGTATAAGGTAAAAGCACGGGGAGTCCACTATATATAAGACGATTGTATCACGTGCGTTCATGACATGATTTATAAACCTGTGATATGTATGGTTTTTACTATTTTAGTGACCCTTTTGTAGAAAAAAGATTAATAAAGATACCCCTTACTACCAATATATTTTTTGATAACCACCCATTTTAAATACCCTTACGTATAAAATATATATGCACACATAGTTTCCAATCCTAGAAGGGATCAATGACCGCCTTTACGATTGATGACTCACAAAATTATGAATGAACATTAAACATCATATGCAATTCCTAGAAATGCTTCATCAAGTGCTACATAGATTGAAAACACAATGTGTAAAGTACAAAGTAATGCTGACACAATTAGGAAACATTACGCAAAACAGTAGAGGTATAACATATATAAGCCACATATAAGTTTTTTTTTTAGTTTATTGAGACATATGAAGAATATAGCGTGATAAAAAAAAATGTAATTTACAATAAAACAATCTTTAACTTAATATATATATCGCAAAGAGAAGACGTGGAACAATCCAAAATGCATATCAATAATGAAATTACTAACAAACTAACCTTATGTTTAGTTTTATGGATAGACTCATATGAAGCCGTAACATTATTTTTTCTCTTCTTGTTTCCCATTCAAAATATTATTTTTTGTGTACACAAAGGAAAATGGTTCATAAAATATACCGTCCTCAATTATTTCAACTCGGATCTTTGCATATGTAAGAGTTCCTCTCACACTTACAACGCCCAAAGGTTTATCTTCATCATCCCTCTCATGTTCAAACACTTCAATAATAGATTCTTCATCCATTATCTACAAATAGAATGACCCACCTATCACTTTTCATATAACCATACATCATATATATGTGTGTATGTGGTATTCATGTCTGATTTGTGTGTATGTATGTTCCATACATCGTATATGTTTGTATGTGGTATGCATGTGTGTTGTTTGTTATGTTTGTGTGTGCGTATGTATGTATGTTCCATACATCATATATGTTTGTACGTGGTATGCATGTTTGTTGTGTTTTATGTTTGTGTGTGTGTGTATGTTCCATACATCGTATATGTTTGTATGTGGTATGCATGTGTGTTGTGTGTGTATGTATGCATGTGTGTGTGTGTGTGTGTGTGTGTGTGTGTGTGTGTGTGTGTGTGTGTGTGTGTGTGTGTTTGTGTATATAGGTATTGTATGGATTGTATTGCATGTGTATATAGGTATGTGTGTAATATGTATGTACATATTGTATTGTGTTGTATTTAATTATATTTATTGTAAACTGGTTATAAACTATTTGCTAAGTTGCTTAGTTCTCGGTTATAAGAGGTATTACCAAAGATAATTCATGTATCGCAAACTGGTTTTATGAGGGAAAGGAGTATTATGGATAATGTTTTTACATTTTGGGAGGCTACTACAATAGCGGTAAAAAACAAACAAAACCTAGCCGTGTTGCTTTTAGATTTTGAGAAAGCGTATGATAAGGTTGACTGGAATTTTTTGGAAGGTACTATGGATCACTTGGGCTTCAACACGGCATGGATTAAGGGTGTTTCTTGTATTTATAGAAATGCACATAGTCAGGTGTTGTTGGCAGGTGGAGTAGGACCTCGGTTTAACATTACTCGATCCGTCTGCCAAGGATGTCCACTCGCACCATTTTTGTTCCTTTTGTCTGCGGAAGCAATGTGTGTATTTATATCATCACAATCTATAGGCTTGTGTTGTTTGGCAATGCCAATCCATGGACAAGATATATTGGACTTAGAATTTGCAAATGATACTACATTATATGTGGGTGGGACTCTAACGAATTTGCAACAAGTACAAGGGGCTTTGTCACAGTTTTGTATAGCATCTGGAGCTAAGTTAAATTGGGAGAAAACTGTTGCGCTTTGGGTGAGCAAGGAACCGCCGCCTTGTTGGGCACCGCATCATACTTTCCAATGGACTCAAAGAGGAGTTGCGGTTCGATATCTTGGAGTGCAGGTTGGGATTGATTTGGTTCCAGAATTACATGCTACACCAATACTATTTGTCATGAAGACAACATTTTGGTTATCAAGAATAGAACCCACGACTTCTTGGTCTATGTGTTGAACCCCTAACCATTGTAATAACATATATGTTGTGTGATTATAATAATTATGTTTCTAGTTATTACAAGATATTAGAATATTCTAGAACATTCTAGATTATTCTAGAACATCCTTTAATATTTCATGATTATATTTCTTATCATAAAATCTAAAATATTCTAGAACATTCTAGATTACTCCATAAGGACCTATAAATAACTGTCTATACATTCGTTTCAACTCATTTGGTTCAAACTGTCCAAAACTATATTAACATTACAAGAACAAGCGGCGGGGGTTCAAAACTCCCCAAGGGAACCAAAGATTAGCCTCCCTGCCAAGTTTGATGGTACCCAATCTTTGTTTCGAGGTTTCCTAAATCAAGTCCGTTTGGTGATTCAGTTACATCCCAATCGGTACCGAACTGATGCTGCTCGTGTAGGATTAATAGGAGCCCTGCTAAGCGGTACCGCATTAGCATGGTTTGCACCACTTCTAGAGAAGAAATCACCATTGTTGGAGGATTTCGAGGCATTCGTTAAAGAGTTTCAAGCTAGTTTTGGAGACACCGATGGCACTAGAATGGCAATAAACAAGATTCGAAAACT
The DNA here is from genome assembly GCF_043228905.1 of Azolla caroliniana. NCBI lineage: Eukaryota > Viridiplantae > Streptophyta > Polypodiopsida > Salviniales > Salviniaceae > Azolla > Azolla caroliniana. The sequence goes on from NW_028230443.1 coordinate 16,581,267, forward strand.
CCAACAAGGAGATCGTCCCGCTTCAGCCTACGCAACAGATTTCCGTCTCTTGGCATGTGACATCCCTTGGGATGAGGCAGCCTTAATGGATCAATTTCGTCAGGGTTTGCGTAACGATGTCAAAGATCTTCTTCTTACTTTCCCTGAAGATCCAAAGTCTCTTACAGAGGCCATTAGTCGAGCTGTGCGATGTGATAATCGCCTATTTGAGCGACGTTCTGAACGTCAACAAATGCTACGCCATCAACCGGAACAGACGTATGCTTCAATAGTCGCAACACCGCCACTAGTTCCCAAACCCGTTACGAGGGATGGTCCCACTCCGATGGAAATAGAGTCAACACAATGTCGAGGGCCTTTTGTTGTCTGCCTGGCCAGACTAGCCTCAACACAGGTGTCTATCCGACACTTCTCCAAAGGGGTGGTAAGGATTGGATGCTAGGTTACACGCGTAAGATGATTACAATTAAGCACAGACGGTAAACAATACAGAGATACAGATAAACACGCAATAATTCTATTTGTATTACTTCCGTCCAAACCTTTACAAATCATCGGATCCTTTTATAGGCATCCGGCAAGGTTACAATCGGTGCGCTTAGGCAACCGACATCCGAATCGGTCCGGATCCGGATCGGTACAACTGTACCGGATCCGTCCCTCCGAATAATAATTCTACTATTATTTACTTCCTATTATCCGATCCGACTCCGCCTTCCCACTTGTCCTTGCTCTTCTGACCGGTCAACACCTTTATTAGATGCTGAGAAACAACGACGTCAGGCGCATCGCCTATGCCTCTATTGTGGTGGTCCAGGACATATTGTTGTGAATTGTCCACATAAACCCAGACGACAAGTTTACCAAGTAAGTGCACATGACAACCCTACCATGAGTTCTACTATCACTTCTAATAACTTAACTACTAAGCCTAATAACCCATGGTATGAGAATAGATTTGATGTCTTGAGCCAATTAGAGGATGTGTTAAACGAATAAGTCCGGCCAAAATAGGAGCCATGTGGTTGGACCATCCTTGATATGTAGAGTCTGTACCTAGTTGTGGTTCCATTTCATCAAACCAAGTTAGTAGAGTTTTTTCTGCACAAGTCGAGCTTAGCACATCTACAGGTCATCGAGTCCTAGCCTCTGCCCTCCTAGATTCTGGAGCCAAATCTTGTTTCATGGATCGCGAGTTTGCATTGACCCAAAACATCATCTTGAACAAGCTCCCAAACCTAGTAGTTGTAGGAGTCATCGATGGTCGCCTTATAGCATCAGGTGATATAGTCGAAGAGTTTGAATCAATTCGTGTAGTCCTAAGTAATTTGGCTAGTATCATCTCATTCAACATCATTAGTAGTCCAGAGCACTCTCTAGTTCTTGGTCTTCCTTGGTTTGAGTTACATAACCCGACTATTGATTGGAGAAAAAGAACTATTGAAGAGGTCATAGTACAATCCGAGTCTCTTGAAACTCCAACAAAGGATCTAGGATCCCACATGATTTCAACAATCTCTATACATCAGTTACGAGAGGATGGAAGGAAGGAAGACATGATGGTGTTTGCGGTTTTAGCAACTCCCTCATCTAGCTCACAAGAATTGGGGGTCCAATTACCAAAGAAGTACATAGAATTCTCCGATGTGTTCGATAAGGTGAAGGCTAATAGATTACGAAAGCATCGACCCTATGATTGCCCAATTAATTTGCAGCCAGGAAAAGAGCCTCCATGGGGGCCAATTTATAACCTTTCGCCCACGGAGTTAGAGGTTCTTCGAGAATATATAGATGAGAACCTGGCAAATGGTTTTATCCAACATTCAAAATCTCTTGCTGGTGCACCCATCTTTTTCGTTAAGAAGAAAGATGGTCCGCTTTGTATGGTTGTGGATTACCGGGGCTTGATTAAAGTGACTATTAGAAACCGATATGCTCTACCATTGATATCAAGCATTCTAGAGTGCCTCAGTGGAGCAAAGTATTTCACGAAGTTAGATCTTCGAGGTGCCTACAACCTTGTTCAAATTCGTCCTGGGGATGAATGGAAGACTGCATTCCGCACTCGCTATGGATATTTTGAATATACAGTGATGCCATTTGGTCTCACAAATGCACCAGCAGTTTTCCAACATATGGCGAATGACATTTTTCGAGACTTCCTCGATATCTTCATCATAGTTTACTTGGATGATATCTTGATCTACTCAAAAACTCAAGAGGAGCATGAGATACATGTTCGCCAAGTTTTGCAACGGTTACGAGAGTATAGTCTCTATGCAAAATTGGAGAAGTGTAGTTTCGACCAGTGTCAAGTGGAATTTTTGGGGTACATAGTCTCTTCAAATGGCATCTATATGGATCCATCAAAGGTTCAAACAATTTTGGATTGGCAAACACCATAGTATGTGCGAGATGTACAATGTTTTTTGGGGTTCGCAAACTTTTATCGCAAGTTCATCAAAGATTATTCAAAGATTATATTGCCCCTCACTCAACTAACGCGCAAGAATCAACCATTTGTATGGGGTATAGATGCGAACTCTGCATTTGAGGGTTTAAAGCAAGCGTTTATATCTGCACCAATTTTAATGCATGTCGATCCAATGAGACGCTTTATACTTGAAGCTGATGCATCTGATTTCGCACTCGGAAGCGTACTATCCCAGATTGGTGAAGATGTCGAACTGCACCCTGTGGCTTTTCACTCACGGAAATTTGAAGCCGCAGAAATCAACTATTAGATTCACGACAAAGAGCTTCTTGCCATTGTGGATTCTTTTCAACAGATTATTGTCTTCAATGATCACAAAAATCTAACATACTTCCAAAGTGCTCGAGTCTTGAATCGTCGACAAGCTCGTTGGGCGCAGTTCTTAACTCGTTTTGATTTTGTAATTCTATATCACCCTGAGATGCAACAAGGAAAAGCATATGCTTTATCTCGACGTTCGTATATGGAACTTCAACTAGGAGAGGCCGCATTTGAAAGTCAAAAGCAAATCCTCTTAGGTCCTGATTGTCTACGAGTAATGGCAATACATACTATCAACACACCAGGAGATTCGAGGCTTCTTGATTCCATTCGGGAGTAGATTGTGACAGATGCATTCGCCCAAGAGGTTTTGAGTCATATTATCCCAGATCGTGCTTCCAGCTCTCAATCTAAAAATCCTCGTCTAGACTACACCCAGTTCAATTGGCATGATGGTTTGCTTTTTCGACAAACTCTCTTGTATGTGCCTGACGGTCCTTCTCGACTCAAAGTCGTGCAACAATGTCATGACACGCCAATGGCTGGACATTTCAGCATCCACAAGACTTTTGAGTTGATTTCTCACCGATATTGGTGGTCACGGCTTCGCCATTTTGTTACGGATTATGTTCGTAGTTGTGATACATGTTGCCGATCAAAAAAGCCCCGGCATCATCCATATGGCCTATTACAACCAATGCCTATTCCGGAGAGCCCATGGAAATCTATTTCCTTGGACTTTACTACGGATCTTCCACCTTCCAAGGGATTTGATTCTATTCTCACAATAGTCGATCGTTTTACGAAGATGGCGCATTTCCTTCCATGCACGAAGACCATTACTAGTCAAGAGACAGCCGATTTACTCATGCGGGAGGTGTTTCGCCATCATGGTCTTCCGGATGATATTATCAATGATCAGGGTCCCCAATTCATCTCGAAATTTTGGCGGCACATGTTCAAACTCTTACATACTTCTTGTAAACTCTCTTCCGGCTACCATCCAAAGACTAATGGGCAGAGTGAGCGCACCAACCAAATAGTCAAACAATATCTACGTTGTTTTGTCAACTATCAACAAGATGATTGGGTGGATTTATTACATTTGGCGAAATTTGCTTATAACAACTCCGAACATTCTTCTACTAGCTATTCCCCATTTTTTGCTAACATTGGGTACCATCCTCGTTGGACAATGCTTGAACATCCCGAACTCCCGAAAAACCCAGCTGCTGAAGATCGGCTCACTTGACTCCAAGAAATTCAAGATATACTTTTGCATCATTTATGTGATGCCCAAAACACTCAAAAGAAGATTGATGATCATCATCGGCGTGATTCATCAACTACGTTTCAAGTAGGAGATCGTGTATGGCTCTTACAAGGTAGCATTAAAACCACTCAACCTTGCTACAAATTGGATTATCAATGTTTCGGCCCATAAGTGATCTCTGGTAAGATCAATGATGTGACATTTCGTCTTGATCTCCCTCCTCATATGCGTCTTCACCCGGTCTTCCATGTTTCACTTTTGGAGCCCTACACAACAAGCTCTATTCCGGGTCGTCTTACACCTCCCCCACCTCCAATCGAAGTTTCCAATGGCTCTGAATATGAGGTTGCTGCTATTCTCAACTCCAAGATCATCCGCAACAAACTATATTATTTGGTTGATTGGTTAGGTTATACACCTAATGATCGAACATGGGAGCCTGCCGAGAATCTTGCTAATGCCTCCGACATGGTTGTTGCATTTCACGACAAATATCGCCATAAACCAAGTCCGAACTCTTGTCTTCCGACTCGTGGAACTCGTCATCGAAAGGGGGGGATAATGTCATGAAGACAACATTTTGGTTATCAAGAATCAAACCCACGACTTCTTGGTCTATGTGTCGAACCCTTAACCATTGTAATAACATATATGTTGTGTGATTATAATAATTATGTTTCTAGTTATTACAAGATATTAGAATATTCTAGAACATTCTAGATTATTCTAGAACATCCTTTAATATTTCATGATTATATTTCTTATCATAAAATCTAAATTATTCTAGAACATTCTAGATTACTCCATAAGGACCTATAAATAACTGTCTATACATTCATTTCAACTCATTCGGTTCAACTCCGGTCTTTAGCCCTTAGCCTACTTATTGTAATCTTGTTTCATCATAATATAATCTCATTTCTATTTCAAGTCTTATCTCTCTCTCTCTCTCTCTCTCTCTCTCTCTCTCTCTCTCTCTCTCTCTCTCTCTCTCTCTCTCTCTCTCTCTCTCTCTCTCTCTCTCTCTCTCTCTCTCTCTCACGCACACACACACACACCCTCTCTCTTTCGCTATCGCTCTCGCTCTCACACTATCTTCTACCCACGAGTCTCGACACTATTAACTTTGAGGAAAAAGTTATTCTTGTGGAGCCATGCTAAACTATCTTTGGCCGGTAGAGTGATAGTTGCCAACCATGTGCTACTATCTACGGTGTGGTATATAGCCTCATCTTGGATCTTTTCAAAATTGTGCATTGGACAAATTCAAAGGCTGGTTAGGAATTTTATATGGGCTAGGGAGGATAAGAGTCATGTAAGAGTGAAGGTGTCTTGGAGTACACTGATAACCCCGAAGCAATATGGTGGTCTGGGGATTATAGATCCATTACACCAATGCATGGCCTTGTTAGCAAAGCTAATAGCTCGTGGCCTTTTACCAGGACATGCTCCTTGGAAGCAATTGCTTATGCAAAGATTGTATTGTTGTGCTCCACTGTTGGGTGGATTATGGGCTGATAACATAAGGTGGATCTTTATACCAGACAAGAAACATGTTATGACTAGGAATTGGGAAGACAATTTTTTTAATGGTCTTCTACGAGCATGGGAGCATGTACATAAAGGGTTAGAACATGGTGTACCAACATGTGAGGAGGAATACTTGAGACAAAACTTAGTGTGGAATCCGAATATACGTTTGCCCCCAGGGCACATGTTGGGGTCCCGTACACGATTGGATTGGGCCAAGCTCGATGTAGGTCCAGGAGCGTCCGTTGATGCATGGAAATCATTTCATACTCTAAATATAAATGACAAATCAGAATTATTGTCTTCCTTGAGAGGGGGGCTGATTATGTGGGACCAGGTACAGTCGGTTTTGGGGCACTCAGCCTCTACGGTATGGTCCTTTAATCCTCCCAATTGGGAAGGAGCATTTACGAGGCTTCAAGTGCTAGTGGGGGTAAGGAGACATTTGTCTTGTGGACAATATCAAGACTATGATGTGGAGGAAGATGGCAGTATATGTAGAGCAACGATACAAACAGAGATATTGCAATATGCTACATTTTCTAAAATAAGGGTCCTGGCTTATGACGGATCTAAGTGGATCATCGACCCACAAGTTGAGGCAGTCAAGGAGCATTGGAAACTGAGAGTTTTTGAAAAGAAACCTTTGATAAGGTTGCAATGGGATCCGGGAGAATTTTGGTGGAAAGATCCATTTGATCATGCGGGAAAAAGGTGTTGTTTTTTTCAATACTCAATTAAGATTGGACGACACATTTTGGTAGCTCAACGTAGGACTACACCAAGAGCTAGTCAATTTTGGACCCACCAAGGGATCACATCCGAATTCCTAACAATGTTTTGGACAACATTATGGAAAAGGAAGCAAGATATGAAAATAAATGTCTTCCAATGGCTAGTAATACATAGAGCATTACTAGTTGGCCAATGGTTGCAACAATCAGCTGCACCAACCGCATGCATCTATTGAAGTTGTCAGATGGAGATATTGAAACATTGCTTGTGGGAATGTCATGTTGCACAACAAGTTTGGAGACGAGTGTTCCGAGTTCTTGCCTGTATGTTTAGGGATTGCAATTTTTCATGGGGTATGGTAGTATGGGCTACAGTGGCACAAGTGATGTGGCCATATGAGGCATGCCCAAATGACACGATTATTACAATTCAAAGAGGAATGATAATGGTGGTGCAACGAAGTCAAACGGAGGCTCCTATATGTTAGAGACAATGCAAGAAGTATGGGAGCTACTATGCACCGCCACAATGTGGTTTATTTGGACTGCTAGGTGTTCTATGGTCTTTGGTAATACTATTGTTCATCTAGTGGAAAGTGTACGGAATGTCTGGATGGAGATGGTACATACCTTGAAAGGGCGGTATGAGGATATTAAAGGTGTCGCAGATGTTGCAGTGCTACAACGTCTCGAATTTATTGCCTATTGGAAGAAGCCCCCTTTTCTCATAATACAAAATTCAAGACCTATATGGTGCTTAGCACCACCAGTATGGTTGTTCCCACCACCAATCACATAACTTGGTTAAGGAGTGGTGGAGTGTTCATACTATTTATCCTTGAGGGATGGGACCTAAGGAAGAATGCACCAGATCAATGGTAGCTTGATGGTAGGTCAGTTTTTATTGTAATAATTGTTCATAACTAATGAAAGGATATTTTTCGGGAAATTTTAAAATTTTAAAAAAATTGCATTTATTGTATATATAGCTTATGTGATGTGTGTTATGTTTGTGTGTGTGTGTGTATGTTCCATACAACATATATGTGTCCATATGTGTATGTATATTCTACACACACACACATGTGTGTGTGTGTGTGTACATATTGTATTGTATGTATGTGTTATGTGTAAATGTGTATATATGTCAGTGTATATAGGTATGTGTGTATGTATGTACACATTGTATTGTATTGTATTAATTTCATTTATTGTATATATTGTATGTATGGTATGTATGGTATGTGTGTATGATTGTATACGTTATGTGTGTGTGTGTGTGTGTGTGTGTGTTTATGTATGTATGTATGTATGTATGTACGTGAGTGTGTGTAAGTCTAAGAATTTATGTGTTGGTTTATGTATGATGTTTGTACTTATGTGTACCTGTAAAATATTTGTAGAGTAGTTGTGGCAGCCCCGACAAAGAATAATGGTGAGCATACATTACGTGCACATACATACATACATTCATACTAAACATAACATTCAAACATTCATGTACGAATGTACATATGTGTATGCATATGTCATGTATGTAATGTATGAGTATGTATGTCCATGTACGAATGTACATATGTGTATGCATATATGTAATGTATGTATGTATGTGTATGCATATGTAAATGTACATGATTCAATGTATATGGATCTATGATTGTAATATGTACATAATATCTATGTATATGTAGCAATGTATAAATGAATATATGTATGTCCATGTACGAATGTACATATGTGTATGCATGTATCCATATGTAATTTATCTGTGTATGTATGTGTATTCATATATCCATATGACAATGTACATGATTCAAAGTGTATGGATGTGTGATTGTAATATGTGCATAATATTTATGTATATATCTAATGTATGTATATGTAGCAATGTATAAATGAATATATGTATGTCCATGTACGAATGTACATATGTGTATGCATGTATCCATATGTAATTTATCTGTGTATGTATGTGTATTCATATATCCATATGACAATGTACATGATTCAATGTGTATGGATGTGTGATTGTAATATGTGCATAATATTTATGTATATATCTAATGTATGTATATGTAGGAATGTATAAATGAATATAGGTATGTCTATGTACAAATGTACATATGTGTATGCATATATCCATATGTAATGTATGTTGTGTATGCATATATCCATATGACAATGTACATGATTCAATGTGTATGGATGTGTGATTGTAATATGTGCATAATATTTATGTATATATCTAATGTATGTATATGTAGGAATGTATAAATGAATATAGGTATGTCTATGTACAAATGTACATATGTGTATGCATATATCCATATGTAATGTATGTTGTTTATGCATATATCCATATGTAATGTATGTATGTATGTGTGTGTGTGTGTGTGTGTGTGTGTGTGTGTGTGTGTGTGTGTGTGTGTGTGTGTGTGTGTGTGTGTGTATGTCTGTGTGTGTGTGTAGGTGTGTAGGTGTATGCATATATCCATATGTCAATGTACATAACTCAATGTATATGAATGTGTGATTGTAATATATGCACATGCAATGTATGTATGTACATGCATGAATGTACATATGTGTATTATGTATATATGTAATATGTAATGTATGTATGTTTGTATGTGTATAGTGTATGGCATATGCATATATGCATACATGAGTGTGTAGATGTTTGTTCGTAATATTTATGTATATATGTATGTATTGTAGTTTGTGATGATATGTATGTACATATGTAACGTACGTATGTATGTGTATGCATGTATGTAATGTATGTAATGTATGTATATATGTGTATGGATGTATGCTTGTAAAACTTATAACATTGTAGGCATATGTACGTATATATATGGTGATATGTGGAATATGTATGTATGTATGTGTATGCATATATGTATCTGTCAATATACATGATTCAATGAGTACGAAGGTGTTTGTAATAATATGTGCATAATATGTATGTATATATCCAATGTATGTATGTGTATGTATATGTATGTGTGTATGTGGTCATATGTATGTAAATGTATGAATGTATGTATGCGTATATATGTAATGTATTTATGTATGTATATTTTTGGGATATTTTCATGTTTAGTATGTATATGGTTCGTATATGGATGTATGTTTGTAATATGTACGTAATATGCATGTATATATCCAATGTATGTGTAAGTATACATATACCTAATGTGTGTGTGTTTGTAAGTATTGTGGTTTGTATGGTTCAGTATAATCTATATATATGGTGATATGTGGAATATATATTTACATATGTAATATATCTATATATGTATTATGTATATATGTAATTTATATATGTGTAAAATTGTATATTGTGTAATAGGTATGGATTATATGCTATGTAATATCTAATTTATTTATGTGTGTGTGCACGTGTATATATATGTAATATATGTAACTTGTTTGTAAGTATGAAGATTTGTATACATATATGATATAATATGTAGTCTTAGGTATTAATATGTATGTGTATGTGTATATATATAATATGTAATTTATTTTTCTGTGTTTTGTATGTATATATGCATTTGTGTATGTATGTATGTCATATGTAATTTTATTGTATGTATTATGTTACATGTATATATGTATGTCAATATATATGGTTGAAACTTGTCGGCAACGGTTCGGTTTAGGCTTAGCCGGTTTGGCCAGATCCAAGCCAAACCGGCTAAGCCTAAACCATTTACGGGATCTCAAACCTGAGCCGAACTGAGCCAAGCCGGTTCACAAACCGGTTTAGGCTAAACCGGTTTATCCTATACTGGTTTGTGAACCGGTTTGGTAAACGGCTTGTAAACCGGCTTGGAAACCGGTTTAGAAACCTCCCTCTCTCTCTCTCTCCCTACCTCCCTCTCTCTCAAATGATCCACTATATACTATATACTATATACTATACATTGTACAAGCTCTCCCTCCCACTTTCTCTCACGTTTGTGGTCTCGACTCTCTCCCCTCTACGTAGTCTCTCTCTCTCTCTCTCTCCTTATATGTTGTCTCCCTCCCTCTCTCTCTCTCCACGTCTGTGTAGTTCTCCCTCCCTCACACTCTCTCTCTCTTTCTTTCTCTTTCCCCTTGTCTGTTGTCTCTCTCCCCCTCTCTCTAAAGTTTATAAACGGCTTAAACGGTTTAGCTGGCTTGAGCTGGTTTGGCGAGGCTCAAGCCAAGCCGAGCCGAGCTCAAACCGTTAAGGCAAGTTCAAGCCTAAACCGAGCCGAGCCGCCAAGCCGCCAAGCCGGCTAAGCCAAATGGTTTAGGCTTGAGCCGAGCCGTTGCCGATCCCTAATTCTAATATGTATGCAATATGTAATGCATGTATGTATGTGTATGTACATATTTACATATGGTAATATATATTTGTACATATATTTATGTTTAGTGAAGATGCATGTATAAATGGGTGTAATGTATGTATATACATATTCATGGATGAAATGTTTAAATGTACAGATATATACGCATGTGTGATGTATGATATATGAATGTAGGTATATATTGTTAAGAAAACGTGAAGAAGGCACTCAGGCTCTTCTTATGTGCGCGGCGGATCGTGGTGTGCTGGATCGTTTGGTGCTCAAACACAAAAGGGAAGGGGGAAGGAGACTTACCGCTGTAGCAGCCAAAAACTTCTTCTATTTCACTACACGCAGAGCTCTACTTGCTCTCGTCTGTTTCTCTCTTTTGCTCTCACTCTCTGAGTTCTTCCTCTCTTTCCTCACTCTCTCTCTCTCAGAGTTCTACTTCTTGTGTTTCTTCCTTAGCTACTCTCTTACTTTTTACCTAAGTAATAAGTTACTTACGTATGCAGCTAATTAGCTGTCAGTCGCTAAATAGCTATCAGTAGCTAATTAGCTGTCAGTCGCTGAATAGCTGTCAGTAGCTAATTAGCTGTCAGTCGCTAAATAGCTGTCAGTAGCTAAATAGCTGTCAGTCGCTAAATAGCTGTCAGTAGCTAATTAGCTGTCAGTCGCTAAATAGCTGTCAGTAGCTAAATAGCTATCAGTCGCTAAATAGCTGTCAGTAGCTAATTAGCTGTCAGTAGCTAATTAGTTGTTTCTCCTTTATGTTCACAAGTAGCTAAATAGCTACTATAGCTTATTTCCCAATAAGCATCACATACCATGTTGAGCTTGCTTCTCAACACTCCCCCTCAAGCTCAACTTATCCTTTCTTGGGGTTATCTACAACTTCTTTTCCATGATGCTTTTTAGCCATCATATCAGTGTCTACAACTCCCATCATGTTCCGAAACTGTGTATGCTTTTCCACACTCAATCCCTTTGTGAGAATATCAGCAACCTGCTGATTTGTATTCACATACACCAAATCAACTTCTCCTTCGATCACTTTTTCTCTAACAAAGTGATAATGCACTTCAATGTGCTTTGTTCTTGCATGGAACACTGGGTTTTTTGCAAGCTGAATGTTGCTGATGTTGTCACACCAGATTGTGACAATACCGTCTATATATTGTCCCAAATCAGCAAGCAATCTTCTGATCCATACCTCTTCACAAGTGGCTATGGCAGCTCCTCTGTACTCAGCTTCAGTACTAGACAATGCAACAGTAGCTTATTTCTTGCTACTCCATGAAATACCTGCACTTCCCAATGTAAACATGTATCCACTTGTGGATCTTCTATCTGTTTGGCTTCCAACCCAATCAACATTTGTATATCCTTCCAGATTTATGTCCAAAATCAGCCCTGTAAAACAATCCATAGTTCTGACTAGCTTTTACATACCTCAGAATTCTTCTAATGCAGTCCAAATGCGGCTTTGTTGGCTATTGCATAAATTGGCTGACTAATCCAAGTGCATAACTCAAATCAGGTCTTGTTATGGTCAAATAAATAAGGCTGCCCACCATAGACCTGTACATGTTTACATCTTCTATTTTGGCTCCCAAATCAGCCCTCAATTTGTAGTTTTTATCTAGTGGTACTCCAATAGGTTTGCATCCAAGCATACCATACTTTTTCAACATAGTTGTTGCATATTGTCTTTGCAACACACATATACCACTTTCAGATCTGATGATTTCAATACCCAAAAAATATCTCAGATCTCCCATATCTTTCATATGAAATTTCATTTCCAAATTTCTTTTCAGCTTACTTATTTCATCCATGAAATCACCTCCAATGATGAGATCATCAACATAAATCAGAATCACAACAATACAATCATCTTTCCTTTTAACATACAATGATGAATCAACCTTTGACATTTTGAAGTCAAGTTTTTTCAGATAATCTGAAAGTTCTCTATGTCATGCTCTTGGTGCCTGTTTCAGTCCATAGAGAGCCTTTTTCAGCTTACATATAATCTGGATGCTTCCTATCTTCAAAACCTGGTGGTTGACACATATACACTTCTTCTTCCAAGTTACCATGTAAAAAGGCATTTTTTACATCTTCTCCTTCAATGCTTTTTCCATACCAGGGATTTTCAATCCTCTTATACCAAGAAGATCATCCAATGACATATCTGAATCCTCATCTTCCATGTTTTTAGACAAGTCATCCAACATTTCATACTCTAGCATTTTCTGTTTTCCTTTTTTATCATCACATTTTTTGTGTCCTCCACTTTTTCCACTCCAAGAATTCGAATCAGATTTACCATCTGAGCTTTTTGATGGCCCAGAACATTCTGTTGATGTTGGACTTTGTTGTCCAACCTTGCTTCCATCTCTATGGCAGTCTTCTACATTTTCAGATTTGTCTTTGTCTTCAATCTCATTGTCTTCATCAGTCTCTGGATTCTATTTTGGACTGTACCAGTTGGCTAACTCATCAAAGATTACATCCCTACTTGTCACAATCTTCTTTGTTACAAGGTTATAGCATCTATACCCTTTTTGTTCTTCTGAATAGCCAACAAAAATGCATTTTTCTGCTTTTGGATCCAGTTTACTTCTTACTTCTACAGGCACGTGTACATATGCAAGGCATCCAAACACTTTTAAGTGTTCTAAACTAGGTTTCCTTCCATAGAAGCACTCTTCAGGCGTTGCTTCATGTACTCCCGATGTTATACATCTATTTAGAATATAATTTGTTGTATTCACAGCTTCTGCCCAATAGTACAATGGCATATTCTTCTCTGTCATCAAAGCCCTTGCAATGTTCACCAATGTTCTGTTTTTCCTCTCAGCAACTCCATTTTGTTGTGGAGTATATCTACATGTGAACTGTCTTCTTATTCCCTGATTGCATAGAAAATCAGAAAATTCATTGGAGAAGTACTCTCCTCCTCCATTAGATCTTAAACATTTTATTCTTGTACCTGCCTGCTTTTCTACCATGCATTTAAACTTACGAAAACATTCAAACACTTCACTTTTCTCTTTCATGAAATACACCCATGTTTTCCTTGAGCAATCATCAATAAAAGTTACATAAAATCTGCAGCCACCGATAGATGCATTCTTAGTTGGTTCCCATACATCCGTATGTACCAAATCCAACAAATTTTTACTTACATGTCATTCATGAGGGAATGGCAACCTATTTTGCTTTCCATATTGACATGCTTCACATATCTTTCCCATTTCACAATTTTTCAGTTTTGGCAGTCCAGCAGCCACTGCATCTTTTCTCAACATATTCTTTAGGGTTTGCATACTTATATGGCCAATCCTTTTATGCCACATTTCCACATCTGAGACTACACTCATTCCATTTGCAAACATAGCTGAAATCTGTCTAGGCATGTCAACATCCAAAATAAACATTCTTCCTTGTCATTTTCCTTTTGCAATGAACTTCCCATTCTTTTCTATATAGCATCCACTTTGCTTAAACTCTACTTGCATACCTTGCTCTACTATCTGTCCAACAGAAATCAGATTCTTAGCAAGATTTGGAACATGCATTACATTCAACATATACTTAGTCTTTCCTTTTTCTTCCCACAATGGGATATCTCCAACATGTTCTATTTGGTGTGTACTATTATCACCCGTCTGTACATAGCCAGGAATATCTGGTTCTCTTAACCTTTCAAACCAGTTTGCATGTCCAATCATATGGTTAGATGCCCCCAAGTCTACGTACCATGTAAACTCTTCATTACATTTCTGTGAGCTTTCAGCCACTGCTGCTATCTCATGTTGTACCACAAATGCACCATCTTTTTCACAATCTTCACTAGTTTGGGCATAATTATTCTGCTGTCTCTTTCCTCTTTGCTCATCATTTTGCTTCTTGTAACATTCAGCCTGTGTGTGGCCTGGTTTTCCACAATACCAACAACCATCATCATTTACATATGTTTGCTTACCTCTACCTTGGTTGCTCCCCCTGCCTCTGTTGTTGTTTCTTCCTCTAATGGTTTGTTGTCCTCTTCCTTGATAACCATCATTGTTGGTTCTTGCTGAGCCAAATCTTCCATGGCCTCTTCCTCGGCCTCTTCCAGCACTATTATATAGGGCTTGCCCCTCATTCTCAAGATTTCCTTTATTTACATCATCCATCTGATTCCTTTCTTCTACTACAAGCATTGAAACCAGATCTGGAAAGCTTGGGATACTATCCCTTGTAAGCATAGAGGTTTTAAAGCTTTTGTATTGAGGTCCTAAGCCTCTCAAGCATATTTCTATCTTATCATCATCTTCTATCTTTACATTGATAGAAGCAAGTGATTCACATATGCTCTTTATTTTCAAGGCATACTCATTTATTGACATCTTACCTTTTTCTAAGGTATTTAGCTCAGTCTTCAATTGTAGCTTTCTAGCTTTTGTGTTTACTACAAACAGTTTTACCAAACTGTCCCAAGCTTCTTTTGGGAGCATAGCATCCTGTATGTGCCCAAGCATCGAATCTGAGATGCTAAGTGAGAGCCAATGCATTACCTTCCTTGCCCCTTGATTCCAGTCTTTTAATGCTTTAATCTGTGCTGTTGTGGCATTTTCTTCTGGGATCTCAAGAGCCTCTTCTAGGTCTCCTTCAATGTAATCCCAGTATCCTTTCCCCATTAGGAAATTTGTCATTCTAAATTTCCACGCCGGGAAATTGTTTTTATCTAGTTTCTCTGTAACTATTTGGCCCGCATTCTCTGCAGCCATTATCTCTTCCAAACTAGGGTTTCTGCTACGATTACTTCAACAAGTAACTTTCTAATTCAGATCAGCAAATAGAGAAATACCGTTCTCAGATCTATGCACTTCTGTACTCTTCTTTATGAGCAACTCTGCTCTGATACCATGTTAAGAAAACGTGAAGAAGGCACTCAGGCTCTTCTTATGTGCGCTGCGGATCGTGGTGTGCTGGATCGTTTGGTGCTCAAACACAAAAGGGAAGGGGGAAGGAGACTTACCTTTGTAGCAGCCAAAAACTTCTTCTATTTCATTACACGCAGAGCTCTACTTGCTCTCGTCTGTTTCTCTCTTTTGCTCTCACTCTCTGAGTTCTTCCTCTCTTTCCTCACTCTCTCTCTCAGAGTTCTACTTCCTGTGTTTCTTCCTTACCTACTCTCTTACTTTTTACCTAAGTAATAAGTTACTTACGTATGCAGCTAATTAGCTGTCAGTCGCTAAATAGTTGTCAGTAGCTAATTAGCTGTGAATAGCTAATTAGTTGTTTCTCCTTTATGTTCACAAGTAGTTAAATAGCTACTATAGCTTATTTCCCAATAAGCATCACATACCATGTTGAGCTTGCTTCTCAACATATATGCATGTATGTGGTATGCATGTGTGACGTGTGTTATGTTCGTGTGTGTAAGTATGTATGCATATATTGTATTGTATTGTACATATGGAAGGTGTGTATATGTGTATATATATAATATGTACTTTATTTTTTTGTGTTTGGTTTGTATATTTGCATTTGTATACAATTGTGTGTATAATACTATATGTGTGTAATATGTAATATATAAAATATGTTTGTGAGAATGTCTATGTATATATGTAATATGTCTTTTCTATGTATGTATTATGTATACTCCTTGTCAATATATATGGCCAATTCTAATATGTATGTAGTCATCCATATATGTATGTGTATGTACATATTTACATATGGTAATACATATTTCTACATATATTTATGTTTAGTCAGTATGCATGTATAAATGGGTGTAATGTATGTATATACATATTCATGAATGTAATGTTTGAATGTAGGTATATGCATGCATGTATATGTATGTATGTATGTATATGTATGTATGTATGTATAAATGCTACTTCAAATTTGAGTACTATTTGTATAATATATTCTTTACTATCTCATTGAAATATCTATTATTTCATGGGCTTATGTAATTCTTTTTTCTAACATAATTGATAATACCCTTATGTAAATATAATCTCAAATCTTTATTAATACCTTTATATATATATATATATTCTATATCTCACTTATTAATTTAAACCCCTTTTGATGAACTCACGTGCTATCATACAAGTTTTGACAGTGAAGCCCCCAGGGGTAAAATGAGGACGTTCCTAGACATACGCATTAGAGTTGATGACGTAGGTTCCTTGCGCATAGATCTGATTGCTCTTGAAATATCCTAACGCGGATAATTAAAGCCCCTCGCACGCCATCCTCGTAATCCCAATCTCCCCAATCCTTAGCTCTTATCATTTCCATTGTCGTTGTTTTGTGTTCTCTGCTTATGATCATCCATGTTGTGGGATCACAACACATGCTAAATGGCATTTTATCCATCCTCAAGTGTCGACCTATATTCACTAATACACCACTTTCTGCAAATCCCAACCAATTTAAATTTGCATGACCCTATGAATATTCTCCCTCGGTCTCAATCTAATATGTGGATGGACTCTTACTATCTAATTCATAGGTATCATTGCTATTTAGGAATCCTAGGTTAGAAAATTTGAGCTTCCCTCAGGCATCTTTCATCACTATCTATGGTAAAATAGGTGTTTCTCTGTGTAGAGCTACATATAAGGGTTGATGGCGCAGTTGGCTAGCGCGTAGGTCTCATAGCTCTTGAGATATCCTGAAGTCAAGAGTTCAAGCCTCTCTCACCCCATCAACAACATCATGGTCTCTACAATCATTAATTCCTTTCATGTCAATTTGTGTTCTTCTCTAATATTCTTCAATGTCATGGGATAATAACACATACTCATGTCATTTTATCCTCTCTATGAGACAATCTATATTTAGTACCACAACTGCATTCCTAATTTAAGCTCGCATGACTATGTGAATATTCTCGGTCGCAATATTCGTACCATAAGGGTGGTATCTTACTTAAGTAATCTATACTTATTACTGGTGTAACGTCATCATAAATTTGAAATTTAGTGATGGTCTCACCGATTTTCTATTACCACGTGTATAAGGTAAAATTAGGATGCTCCTAGATATACACATTAGAGTTGATGACGCTGATTCCTTGCGCATAGATTTGATTTCTCTTGACGTATCCTCACGCGGAGAATTAAAGCCCCACTCACGCCATCCTTGTAATCCCAATCTCCCCAATCCTTAGCTCTTATCATGTCGATTGTCGTTGTTTTGTGTTCTCCCCTTATGATCTCTCCATTGCATGGGAACACAACACATGCTAAATGGCATTTTATCCACCCTCAAGTGTTGAGCTATATTCACTAATACACCACTCCCTGCAAATCACTCCCAATTTAAATTTGCATGACCCTATGAATATTCTCCCTCAGTCTCGGTCTAATATGTGGATGGACTCTTACTATCTAATCCATAGGTATTATTGCTTTTAAGGCATCCTAGGTTAGAAATTTTGAGCTTCCTTCAGACATCATTCATCACTATCTAGGGTAAAATAGGTATTCCTCCTTGTAGAGCTCGATATGAGGGGTTATGGCGTAGTTGGCTAGCGCGTAGGTCTCATAGCTCTCGAGATATCCTAAGGTCGAGAGTTCATTCCTCTCTCAACCCATCCACGAAATCATGGTTTCTACAATCATTAATTCCTATCATGTCAATTTGTGTTCTTCTCTAATTTTCCTCAATGTCACGGGAACATAACACATACTCATGGCATTTTATCCACCCTGTGAGTCAATCTATATTCAGTACCACAGCTGATTTTGCAAACCAGTCCGAATTTAAGCTTGCATGACTATGTGAATATTCTCGGTCGCAATATTCGTACCATAAGGGTGGTATCTTACTTAAGTAATCTATACTTATCACTGGTGTAACATCATCATAAATTTGAAATTTAGTGATGGTCTCACCGATTTTCTATTATCACAGGTATAAGGTAAAATTAGGATGTTCCTCAATATACGCATTAGTGTTGATGACGCAAGTTCCTTGAGCATAGATCTGATAGCTCTTGACGTATCCTCACACGGAGAATTAAAGCCCCTCGCACACCATCCTCGTAATCCCAATCTCCACAATTCGTAACTCTTATCATGTTGATTGTCATTGTTTTGTGTTCTCCGCCTATGATCTTCCATGTCATGGGAACACAACACATGCTAAATACCATTTTATCCACCCTCAAGTGTCGACCTATATTCACTAATACACCACTTTCTGCAAATCACTCCCAATTTAAATTTGCATGACCCTATGAATAATCTCCCTCAGTCTCAGCCTAATATGTGGATGGACTCTTACTATCTATTCCATACGTATTATTGCTTTTTAGGCATCCTAGGTTAGAAATTTTGAGCTTCCCTTAGACATCTTTCATCACTATCTGTGGTAAAATTGGTGTTTCTCCGTGTACAACTACGAATTTGTGCAAAAGCCGCACCGTTATCGAGCACCTCCGTCTCCATCCATGATGTTTTGATAAAGGGTTGCCCGAGGATCATGGAGTGTGAGACCTCATTTGAATAAAGAAATTTTGGGTTATCTCCAAATCTCCGATCTTCACCGTGACATCCGGACAAGGCGCAAATAGGTCTTCTATTGCTTTAGTGGTTGCCCGAATCTTCCATCCATGATTAGTATTAATAGGCGACTTCCCCTTCTAGTAGAACTCCTTGGACATCAAGTTGATCTCCGATCCGTGATCAATCAATGCTAGCACGGGCTCTTTGATGTTGCCGATTCGGACCGGAGTCTCCGTAGTTGCACGTGCCCAATGTGGCCTTGTGTAGTGGGAGTTAAGAATTCTGTCCTCCAAGTTGGTGTCATTCATTAAAACGGTATTTGCATTCACCCTTGGAGCATTTTCCTCCGTACTTTGTCTTTTTCTCTTTACGAGATCCACAAGAAGATCGTGGAACTCCTTCTTCGCTATTCCAAGTAATTCCCGAAGCGAAAATTCTACCCGGTTATCGAGGATTCTCTCCTTGAACACCTTTTTCAAGTCCGTTTGTTGTTCGATGTCCGAGGTGAGCTTGAATGCCGAAATCATCTTTTCTTTTCCCTTCCCTCCGGAGTTCCAGCTTTCCGGTGTCTTTGATTGTCCGGTTGCATGCGCCGTCGTTTCTCGTCTATATACACTTCATGCAATTGACATAAGGCGTACACGCTATTCTTATCGACGGGGCACTCCCATCCCGTAGCTTCACGGATGTTTTCCGTGGTGCTTTGGATCTCATTGGAGTTGGTTTTCTCGGGGTTTTCCGGCCAAAAAGACACCTTTGCTCCTGATGACTCACCCACACTTATTCCCGCGGTTGTCGCATAATTACCTTTTGCTGATATTTCCTCCTCTAAGACCTTCATGCCGCCTTTCAGGAAGTTCAATCGGAGTTGCTTCTGAGAGTCCATTGAATGAATCTGATTTCCCTTGTAGTAGATAAGAGCTCGTCGTAACGCCTCCTTGTGCTCGTCGCAATCCCTTCGATCATGTTCGGTGCTATCACACCATATACACCATATACTTGGGACTTGTGGAACGGTCATTCGACTTCTTCACCATCACGATTTTTAGATTCTCCATCTCCTTCAGCAACTGCTCCACCGTGGTTGCGTCGATTCCCTTCTCGATCGTAGTCTCCCGAGCCTGCGATTGATGGTCTTCCAATCCGGATCTCGGTTTCGGAATCAGTTCCGAAACCCTCTTTTCTTTGTTAGCAAGCTATTACCCCCTCATTGTGTATTGTGCGATGATATCTCGCACATTATCCCATGTATCGGTGAGGCCACTCTCGGTGGTCGTGTCCTCCAAAAGCACTTCAAGGTCTTTCCAGTCAGGGACGTCCACGGCTCGTAGGAACATGATCACTTTGTCCGGTGCGACGATAGCTTGATCTCTCGCGGACAACCTCCCGAACCGAATTTCGAATGCCGAAAACACATCGAGGACCATCGAATCTTCGGCATTTCCACCCAATCTTCGAGCCCTCTCCTCGTTGCCTTGGAGGAGTCCTCGATGGCGAACGTGTTCTTTAGGGCCTCTTCAAATGGTTCCCATGTCGGATTTTGTTGTCGTATTACATGGATACTCCCTTGAAGACTGTTGGTCGCCACCCAGTTAAAGGATGTCACTTGTAATCCTTCCAAAATTCCACATCGTAGCATTTCCGCCTTGTAATCTCGCAAATACCGCAACACATCTTTCCCATTGAATTGCCCGTTCTGTTGCACGAGCCGCTCTTCTACCGCCGCAATCTCCAACATTGCGCTGTCGTAGTGTATTCCACACACTACGTGAAAACCATAAAATAATATGTCCGATTTTAGATACATATAAATAAATAAATAATATATCAAAAGAATTTATCACGTGCATATGGCAGGATTCAAACCATGCACCTCCACGTAGATAAACCCCAACTTTACCATTGTAATAACTTATCTTTAATGTTATAAATATAGATTTAATACGTATAAGACCTTTATTTACACATACCTTTATTAAAAGGTAAAAATCATGTATTCTTTAGAGTGTGAATATTTTATTTACACGTGACATTAAAAGTGACTCATGCACATCTAGCGTGCATGAGCCCTATATTTAGGAAATGACAAAGAATCACATGCACATTTAGTGTGCATGGACACTTTAGGTGAAAAAGCATGAAGCCATGCTTAGCCTCTTCCATCTTTATATAAGGAGGAGAGAAATATGTGTAAGGTTGTTGATTAATATACAAGTTTGGATCAATTTAATATATTCGTGGGATTCACAAATTTTGCCATCTAATTGCTCTAATAATCTAAATATTGTTTTAATTACACTAAACTCGTGGGATTCACGAGATTGCTATCTTACTTCTCTTTCCACTATTCATAACTAGCCTTAAGTTGTATTCCTCTTCCTCCTAGTCAAAAACCTCGACGGTTCCCACCCGACTCACGCAACGATCTGGAGCCGAAGGGCACGACAGCGCGTTGTTCTTGTAGCATCCGCTCGAACATCACCATCATGTTGTTAACCTCTGGTTGAATTTCCATCTCCTTGCCACCCGGTTTCACGTCGGGTTCACCACTTGTGTCGCGCCTTTCGGCTCCGGATCGTTGCGTGAGTTGGGTGGGAACCATTGAGGTTTTTGACTAGGAGAAAGAAGAATATGGGATAAGGCTAGTAATGAATAGGTAAAAAGAGAGGTAACTTATGAATCTCGTGAATCCCACAAGTTTAGTGTGTTTAATCAATATTTAGATAGTAAGAGACAATATAGATGACAAATTCGTGAATCCCACGAATATATTATATTGGTCAATCCTTACAAAATAATCAACAACCATATACATCTTTCTCTCCTCCTTATATAAGGATGGGAGAGACTAAGCATAACTTCCTGCTTTTTCTAGAGTGCGTGACATGCTTTTTCTACTGTGCTTTTATTCCTAAATATAGTGCCAATGCACTCTAGATGTGCACAACTATTTTTTTATTGGTTTATATTTCTCTTGTAAATAAAGTATTCACGCCCTCTAAAAATGCATGATTTACCTTTTAATAAAGGTAGGCATAAATAAAAGTCTTATAGCTATTAAATGTATATTTATAACAGTTATGACAAGTTAATACAATGGTAAAGTTTTGGTTTATTTACATAGACGTATAGGGTTCGAATCTTGCACTCTACATGTAATAAATATTTTAATATTTACTTTTATTTATATATATGTACTTAAATCGAATATATTATTTTTACATTTTTCACATAGTGTGCGGACTACACTACAACAACGCGGAGAATTAAAGCCCCTCTCACGCCATCGTCATAATCCCAATCTCCCCACGCCTTAGCTCTTATAATGTCGATTGTCGTTGTTTTGTGTTCTCCGCTTGTGATCTTCCATATCATGGGAACACAACACATTCTAAATGGCATTTTATCTGCCCTCGAGTGTCGACCTATATTCACTAATACACCACTTTCTACAAATCACTCCCAATTGAAATTGGCATGACCCTGTGAATATTCTCCATCGGTCTCGGTCTACTATGTCGATGGACTCTTACTATCTAATCCAAGGTATCATTTCTTTTTAGGCATCCAAGGTTAGAAATTTTAACCTTCCCTCACGTATCTTTCATCACTATCTATGGTAAAATAGGTGTTTCTCCATGTAGAGTTACATATAAGGGGTGATGGCGCAGTTGGCTAGCGCGTAGGTCTCATAGCTCTTGAGATATCCTGAGGTCGAGAGTTCAAGCCTCTCTCACCCCATCCA
This sequence comes from Azolla caroliniana, assembly GCF_043228905.1. Classification (NCBI taxonomy): domain Eukaryota; kingdom Viridiplantae; phylum Streptophyta; class Polypodiopsida; order Salviniales; family Salviniaceae; genus Azolla; species Azolla caroliniana. The sequence goes on from NW_028230443.1 coordinate 16,604,157, forward strand.
CGACATCATGGTCTCTGCAATCATTAATTCCTATCATGTAAATTTGTGTTCTTCTCTAATTTTCTTCAATGTCATGGGAACCATTGCATTTTATCTACCATGTGAGTCAATCTAGATTCAGTACCACAACTACCTTTGGAAACCATTCCTAATTAAAGCTCGCATGACTATGTGAATATTCTCGGTCGCAATATTTGTACCATGAGGGTGGTCCCTTTCTTAAGTAATCTATACTTATGACATGTGTAACGTCATCATAAATTTGAAATTTAGTGATGGTCTCACCGAATTTCTATTATCACAAATATAAGGTAAAATTCAGATGTTCCTAGATATACGCATTAGAGTTGATGACGTTGATTCGTTGCGCATAGATCTGATTGCCCTTGAGATATCCTCACGTGGAGAATTAAATCCCCGCTCATGCCATCCTCATAATCCCAATCTCCCCAATCCTTAGCTCTTATCATGTCGAGTGTCGTTGTTTTGTGTTCTGCCCTTACGATCTTCCATTGCATGGGAACACAACACATGCTAAATGGCATTTTATCCACCCTCAAGTGTCGACCTATATTCAGTAATACACCACTTTCTGCAAATCACTCCCAATTTAAATTCGCATGACCTTGTAAATATTCACCCTCGGTCTCGGTCTAATATCTGGATGGACTATTACTATCTAATCGATAGGTATCATTGCTTTTTAGGTATCCAAGGTTAGAAATTTTGAGCTTCCTTGAGGCATCATTCATCACTATCACTATCACATATGAGGGGTGATGGCGCAGTTGGATAGCGCGTAGGTCTCATAGCTCTTGAGATATCCTGAGGTCGAGAGTTCAAGCCTCTCTCACCCCATCCATGACATCATGGTCTCTACAATCATTAATTCCTATCATGTCCATTTGTGTTTTTCTCTAATTTTCTTCAATGTCATGGGAACATAACACATACTCATGGCATTTTATCTACCCTATGAGTCAATCTATATTCAATACCACAACTGCCTTTGGAAACCATTCCGAATTTAAGCTTGCATGACTATGTGAATATTCTCGGTCACAATATGCCTACAATAAGGGTGGTCTCTTACTTAAGTAATCTATAGTTATCATTGGTGTAAATTCATCATTTTTTATTTGTGATGTGTTGGTGTAATGGTAATGGGGGGACACTCCAACCGCTGGAGGCTCGAGTCTCCTCACACCAACATACAAGTGGTACCTGAAAAGGGCGGTTTGTGCCCGTAAGTGACGGCGACACAAATGGTGACAGTGAAGGGTGGTTTGTGCCCGTAAGTGACGACGACGCATATGGTGATGGTGAAGGGCGGTTTGTGCCCGGTTTCGGCCTGTAAGTGGCGACGACGCAGATGGTGACGGTGAAGGGCGGTTTGTGCCCGTAAGTGACGGTGACAACAATGACAGTTTCGACGATAAAGATGGTAAAATGTAGCCTGTCTACAAGTTGCATGATGGAACGTGATGGCGTGAGTCTCATCACATCTCCTAGAGGTTATCTTGTGCATGTATCACACTCGTACCATGCGGTACACCCCCTGATGGACTATGTACTGCTAATAAGACATGACTTCGTGTGAGTTGTAGCCTTTGGGCGAGCCAAAGAAAAAAAAATACAAAGTACTATCTCCAAATGGGGGAAAAAAATAAATTGAAATTTAGTGATGGTCTCACCTATTTTCTATTATCACAGGTATAAGGTAAAATTAGGACGTTCCTAGATATACGGCTTAGAGTTGATGACGCGGATACCTTGCGCATAGATCTGATTGCTCTTGACGTATCCTCACGCGGAGAATTAAAGCCCCTCTCACACCATCCTTATAATCCCAATCTCCCCAATCCTTAGCTCTTATCATGTCAATTGTCGTTGTTTTGTGGTCTCCGTTTCTGATCGTCCATGTCATGGGTACACAACACATGCTAAATGGCATTTTATCCACCCTCAAGTGTCGACCTATATTCACTAATACACCACTTTCTGCAAATCAGTCCCAATTTAAAATTGCATGACCCTGTGAATATTCTCCCTCCGTCGGGGTGTAATATGTGGATGGACTCTTACTATCTAATCCATAGGTATCATTGTTTTTTAGGCATCCTAGCTTAGAAATTTTGAGCTTCCCTGAGGCATCTTTCTTCACTATCATGGTAAAATAGGTGTTTCTCCGGGTAGAGCTACATATAAGGGGTGATGGCGCAATTGGCTAGCACGGAGATCTATTAACTCTTGAGATATCCTGAGGTTGAGATTTCAAGCCTCTCTCACCCCATCCACGAAATCATGGTCTCTACAATCATTAATTCCTATCACGTTGATTTGAGTTCTTCTTTAATTTTCGTCAATGTCATGGGAACATAACACATACTCGTGGCATTTTATCCACCGTCTGAGTCAATCTATATTTAGTATTATAGCTGCTTTTGCAAACCATTCCGAATTTAAGCTCGCATGACTATGTGAATATTCTCGGTCGCAATATGCCTATCATGAGGGTAGTCTGTTACTTATGTAATGTATACTTATCATTGGTGTAAAGTCATGATAAATTTGAAATTTAGTGATGGTCTCACTTATTTTCTATTATCACAAGTATAAGGTAAAATTAGGATGTTCCTAGATATACGCATTAGAGTTGATCATGCAAGTTCTTTGCGCATAGATCTGATTGCCCTTGACGTATCTTCACACGAAGAATTAAAGCCCCTCTTAGGCCATTGTCCTAATCCCAATTTCCCCAATCCTTAGCTCTTATCATGTCGATTGTCGTTGTTTTGTGTTCTCCCCTTATGATCTTCCATGTCATGGGTACACAACACATGCTAAATGGCATTTTATCCACCCTCAAGTGTCAACCTATATTCACTAATACACCACTTTCTACAAATCACTCCCAATTTAAATTCGCATGACCCTGTGAATATTCTCCCTCGGTCTCGGTCTAATATGTGGATGGACTGTTACTATCTAATCCATAGGTATCATTGCTTTTTAGGCAACCTAGGTAAGAAATTTTGAGCTTCCCTGAGGCATCTTTCATCATTATCTATGGTAAAATAGGTGTTTGTCCGTGTAGAACGACATATAAGGGGTGATGGCGCAGTTCGCTAGCGCATAGGTCTCATAGCCATGGGAACATAACACATGATACATGGCATTTTATCCACCCTTTCTGGAACATTACTAAGACAAGGAGGAAATTAGTAGTACAAGATCTGAATTAGTACTAAGAGAGAGAAGAGAGTGTAGAACTCATGAGAGAAGGCGAGAGAGAGAGAAAGATGATACTAAAAGATATATTATATTATATTATATTAAGAGTAAGTACAAGCTAAACGATGAGGCTTAAGACTAGAGTTGAACCGATTTGGTTCGAAATAATGCCTTGTGCGCCCTTGTATAGTGTTTTCAGGAGTACTCCTAAAGTTTCTAGAATTTTCTAGAGAAATTTGGATATATATATCATATTTCTAAAGTTAAATAATAAATGAAAATAATATTTTAATGGCAAGGGCTCAACCCATGTAATATAAGGTCATGGGTTCGAATCTTGCCATATCATGTTCCGCGTCATTTTGGATTGAGGACCCAGTTTTTCTGGATATTGATGATGGAAGTCTTCAAGAAGAGCACTACCATTGGTCACATTCTCTATTGATTCCCAAGTACACTAACTAGGGCTATATCCTAGCCAATTGACCAAACAATAGAGCTTGTTGTGAACAATCTTGGAATATAGGATGGTGGAAATCTCATACTCAATGTTGCTCGTAACAGTATACGGGGCGGCGTAATGGTTGAACATAATAATGTGGTTAATGTGTATGTGTAATGTATATGAGTGTGTGAGGATGAGTATTTCTAAGCACTTGCACAATTATGTGCATTGACAAGTGACAAGAATGTAACAATATTCTTCTCTCTCTCTCTCTCTCTCTCTCTCTCTCTCTATTGCAACCCCCTTGGGAGGGGGGGTGGAGCCATTCTAGGCTTCACCTCCCCCACCCATTAACACTTTTGGCACGCCTGAACAACCGAACTTGTCAGAACAAAGTAAGAGATTGAACGATTTAAGGAAGGTATAAGAGAATAGAAGAAGAGAGGAGAATGGATTGATAAGAGAAGAGTGGGTTTATTAGAATAGAATGATTACAAGGATGAGTTGGATACAAGGTGGGCTTGGAGCTAAAGACTGGTGTTGATTCGAATTGATTTGAGGATACATGTATGACCTTATTTATAGGTTCCTATAGAATAGCTTAGAGATATCTATAATGTTCTAGAATGTTCTAGGACATTCTAGAACATTCTAGAATGATCTAGAGTTTTTACAATAATCAATGTAATATAAAAAGTAGCTTTTATCTTTTCATATGACAATAATCTATCTTAATGGTTGAGGTTTTCAACTATGGATTACAAGGTTTGAGGTTCAAGTCTGGGTGACGCCATAATTGTTATGTGTTCATGACACAGTCTTGGGTTCAAGTCTAGGTGAAGCATAATGTTCACGTATTCATGACACTATCTCTCCTCTTAAACGACGAGTGGAAGGAGTTGTTAACAATGCAGGGCCGAGTTTGTTGGGATAACGGCGATGGAAGTCATTGATAAGAGCTTCAGCATTACAAACATTATCGACGGGAGTGTGATCACTCGGGGTATAGCCTAGCCAATCAACTAGATAATACAACTTATTGCGCACAATCTTAGAATTGAGAATGGCGGCTACCTCGTAGTCTGGGCAATCAACAAGTTGGAGAGGAGGCGGTGGGAGCACGACATGATTGGGAATCGAGCTAGTGTGGCAAGGTTCCAAAAGAGAGTTGTGAAAGACTGGATGAAGCCGCAAATTTTCAGGAAGATCAAGACGGAATGTTGCATCATTAATCCGCTTCGTGATGACAAAAGGACCCAAGCATTTATAATCTAGCTTATCACACAGTCAAGTAGTCTTTATGTGATGGCGTAACAACCATACCCGATCACCAACCTTGAATGGAGACGAAAGACGATGTCGATCTACGTGGGCCTTATGTTGGGCTTGAGCTTTTTGAAGATGTGAAGACAACTCAGACTGGAGGTTTTGGAGTCGGTGGAGGTGCTTCACTACACTAGGGTTTGGTGAGATCACTAGAATGTCCAAGAGACACCATCGAGGATGATTGCCAGTATAGGCATAGAAAGGTGTGACCTTGGTAGAAGAGTGTATGGTGTTATTGTATGCAAACTCTACGAGATGCAATATATGACTCCAATCATCTTGTTGATAACTGATGAAACATCGAAGATACTGCTCAAGTGTTTGATTTGTGTGCTCTGTTTGGCCATCAGTTTCGGGATGATATGCTGAAGAGAGTTTGCAAGAGATTTGAAGCCCGTCACATAGGTGCTTCCAAAACGGAGATATAAATGGCGGACCACGATCACTAATTATGTTGTTTGAAAGACCATGATGACGAAATACTTCACTCATAATGATATTTGTTGTTTCTTGACTACTGATGCTTTTTATGCAGGGCAAGAAATGTGCCATCTTGGTAAATCGATCCACTACGGTTAAAATAGCATCAAAACCCTATGAAGGTGGCAAATCTCCATGGCTTGCTCGGAGTCGGCAATGGTTGTACCAACCCATAAGGATGATGCCTAGGCATTTTAGCTTGACAACATGTGTCACATGTGCGAACGTAATCTTCAACAAATTGTTGTAAATGAGGCCACCAAAATGATCACTAGCTACATGGTCTTAGCAATACCAAAGTGTCCAGCGATACGGTCATCATGACAATGCTCCAATACTCGAAGGCGTGGTGATCCATCAGGGAAATAAAGGAGATTCTTGTAGAAAAGTAAGTTATCTTGCCACTTGAACTCCTTATAACGTCGAGATGTCCCTGGCAATGTGCAGCAAAATGCATGTTTTGGACCAAGGTGGGCAAAGACATCCTTAGCAAAATCATCCGAGTGAAGTTGATGTTGAATAGTATCAAGAAGACTTGAATCCAGTGGTGTGGCATAAACCGTGGTTGCTTGTAGTTTTGCTGGAACAAGGAGAACTTGCCTTTGATTGTCGAAAGTTGGATCTCTAGGGCGAAGTGCCAAATATAAGCGTCGAGATAGAACATATGCTTGCCCTTGTTGTTTCCCTAGCCGGAAAATGATCTTGAAATCAAAATGAGTTAAAAATTGCGCCCATCGAGCTTGTCGCCTATTTAGCACTCGAGCCGTCTGAAAATATGTAAGATTTTTGTGGCCATTGTAAATGATGATTTGATGAGGCGAACCTTCCAAGAAATGTCGCCATTGTGCAAAAGAGTCGACCACAGCTAGTAACTCTTTGTCATGCACCTTGTTGTTGATCTCCGCAACATTAAATTTTCTTGAGTGAAATGCGACTGGATGCAACTGCCCATCTTCACTTGGCTGTAATAGGATGCTCCCCAATGCAAAGTTAGATGTATCTGCCTCAATGATAAATGGCTTTTTTGGATCAACATGAGCTAAGACAGGAGCTGATGTGAATGCCTCTTTCAACTTAGTGAAGGCTTTGTCTGCTTTAGGTGTCCAAAAAAATGTTGGATTTCTCTTGGTGAGTTGATTGAGCGGCAATACAATCTTCGAATAATTCCATAGGAATTTGCGGTAGAAGTTGGCAAATCCAAGGAAACACTAGACATCGCGGACGGAACTTGGAGTATGCCATTCCAATATTGTTTCAACTTTCACTGGATTCATGAAGATACCTTTGGATGAAATGGTATAGGCCAAGAACTCAACTTCTTTGCAATCAAAACTGCACTTCTCCAGTTAGGCATAAAGACCATACTCTCTTAAGCGTTGGAGTACCGTCCGCACATGTATATCATGATCCGCCTGTGTTCTAGAGTAAATCAATAGATCATTTAAATAGACTATGAGAAAGATATCTAGAAAATCTCGGAAAATGTCATTTGCCATATCTTGAAACGCGACGGTAGCATCTGTGAGCCCAAAAGACATGACTATATATTCGAAATTACCATATCGAGTGCGAAATGCAATCTTCCATTCATCTCCCCGTCGAATACGGACAAGATTATATGCACCCCTTAGATAAATCTTGGTAAAATGCTTTGCCCCACCAATGCGCTCTAAAAGACTGGAAATTAAAGGTACAGCACACCTATTTCTTATTGTGACTTTATTTAATCCACGATAATTCATGACGAAACAAACTGAACCGTTCTTTTTCTTCACGAAAAAGATAGGAGCACCAGTTGGAGACTTTGAATGTCGAATAAATCCACTTGCAAGATTCTCATCAATGTATGCTTGAAGAACCTCAAGCTCCGTTGGTGACAAATTGTAGATCGGACCCCATGGTGGCTCTTTTCCTGGTTGTAGATCAATGGGACAATCGTATGGCTGATTCTTTGGAAGTACACTAGCTTTGACTTTGTCAAAGACATTAGCAAATTCTTGATACTTTTTAGGAATGTAGCCCTCTAACTTCCCTTGAGTGTCACTAGAAGGTGCAACTGATATGGCAAATAAGAATAAATCTTCTTTTGCTCCTTCTTGGCATAATTGTTGTATTGAAATCTGATGAAGAGGAACAACATGCTTGGTAGAGGGTGAATTGGTAACACTATGTTTTTCAAGGGGGGGATCCTGGATTCGACCCTTGATTACTATGTTTCCTTTTGAAGGGCACCTAATTTCTCGTCGTCTCCAATCAATTATTGGGTTGTGTAGCTCGAACCATGGCAAACCAAGGACTATTGGATGCTCAGGGCTACGGATTATATTAAAGGAAACTACACATCCTAAATCACCTAAGAGTATGTGTATCGGCTCAGACTCCTCGAATATCTATCCAGAAGCTATGGGATGACCATCAATCACTACTACGGAAACTAGGCAAGGAAGTTTATGCAAGGGTATTTGATGTTTTCGGGCAAAATCTCTATCCATGAAACAAGAATTGGCTCTGGTATCTAAGACAGTTGGGACATGAAGTTGACAACTTGGTGTCCTAACTTTTACTTGGGTTGAGAAAACTCTACTAACATGCTTGGAAGTGATGGAACCCAAACTAGCCTATACAGATCTAGGACTGTCCAACCAAACAGCTCCGATTTTGGCCGTACTTATTCGTTTGACTCCTCCTCTAATTGTCTTAGGACCTCAAACTTATTGGATAGAGTTGGATTACTAGAAACACTAGTTCGCACAGTTTCAACAATACTAGACTCATTTCTATTATCATACTTAATGTGATGTACCTGACGTCTCGGTCTATGCAGGTAGTGAATGACAATATGTCTTGGACCTTTACAATATATAAGCATAGTCAATTTTCTCGACGACGTTGTTTCTTTTCATCCAATAGAGGTTCTCGTCGTCGGGTCATATCAATCTCCATTGCTGTTGGACTATGTGCTTGCCATGGAGTTGGGACGGGGCTATATTGTTGCCTTGGAGATTGTGCCGTCACTAATGCATAAGTTGGCATAAATCATGATCTTGTTTGTTGTTGTTGTCGCTCAAACCGATGCTACAAAGTTGATTATCACACTGTACAACTCAGGTAATAGCTTCTGTAAGGGATTTTGGATCCTAAGGGAAGGTAAGAAGTAAAACTTTTACATCTCCAAGGAGGCCCGAACGAAACTACTCCATTAGGTCTTGTTTGTCCCAAGGAATATCACTTGCAATGAGACAAAAATTGGTTGCATACGTTGATGCTGGTTGATCCCCTTGCCGTAATGTGCGAATCTTGTTGATTGTCGTTCTTACACTATCTATGTCTCCGAAGCAAGGCTTAAACTCTTTGATAAATTCTTCAAAGTTGTTGAGTAGGGGAGAATTTTCTTCTAGCAATGGAGCAAACCATGACAATGTCGTCCCAAGGAATATCACTTGCAATGAGACAAAAATTGGTTGCATACGTTGATGTTGGTTGATCCCCTTGCCGTAATGTGCGAATCTTGTTGATTGCCATTCTTACATTATCTATATCTCTGAAGCAAGGCTTAAACTCTTTGATAAATTCTTCAAAGTTGTTGAGTAGGGGAGAATTTGCTTCTAGCAATGGAGAAAACCATGACAATTTCGTCCCAAGGAATATCACTTGCAATGAGACAAAAATTGGATGCATACGTTGATGTTGGTTGATCCCCTTGCCGTAATGTGCGAATCTTGTTGATTGCCGTTCTTACACTATCTATGTCTCTGAAGCAAGGCTTAAACTCTTTGATAAATTCTTCAAAGTTGTTGAGTAGGGGAGAATTTGCTTCTAACAATGGAGCAAACCATGACAATGTCGTGCCAGTCAATAAAGTTCCCACTAACCCAACTCGAGATGAATCAGTCGAATAATGCGTGGGATGCATCTGAATTACCAACCGCACTTGATTTATAAAACCCCAAAAATGTGCTCTCGAACCATCGAATTTAGCTAGGAGGCTGATTTTGGGCTCCTTAAGAACTCCTTGATCGTCGACTTTAAGTTGTTGTAAAACTACTATTGCCGACTCTAGTTGTTGAACCCTTTGTGTAAACTCGTCGTGTATCTGTTGCTTCTCTACAGAAACCTTATGTAAATCTTCAAGCAATCGTTGATTCTCTAGCTCTAGTGATGCAAACTTGCTTTTGAGATTCTCCATTTCCGCAACAAGGGCAAGGTATTCTTGTGGGTTGCTAGTAGCCATGGGTACTTACTAGTGTTTGTGGAAGAGGGTAAAGGAGAAAAATTCGAATCAAACTGTCAGAACAAAGTAAGAGATTGAATGATTGAAGGAAATAAGAGAATAGAAGAAGAGAGGAGAATGGATTCATAAGAGAAGAGTGGGTTTATTAGAATAGAATGGTTACAAGGATGAGTTGGATACAAGATGGGCTTGGCGCTAAAGACTGGTCTTGAATCGAATTGATTTGAGGATACATGTATGCCCTTATTTATAGGTTCCTATAGAATAGCTTAGAGATATCTAGAATGTTCGAGAATGTTCTAGGACATTCTAGAACATTCTAGAATGATCTAGAGTTTTTACAATAATCAATGTAATATAGAAAGTAGCTTTTATCTTCTCACATGGCAATTAATGGTTGAGGTTTTCAACTATGGATTACAAGATTAGAGGTTCAAGTCCGGGTGACGCCATAATGGTCATGTGTTCATTACATAGTCTTGGGTTCATGACAGACCTCCCTTGAGATGAAGTCATTGTTCTCTCTCTCTCTCCATCACTAATCTCTCTATCTCCCTCTTTGCATGTGTGTTTCTCTTTGTGTTAGAGAGTGTGGCTTTATGCGTAGAAACTCTATATGGTGATCCGTTTCTTATTAGAGGTTTAGGCAGGCAGGCTCAAGGAAAGTACCTAAGCTCATTGACAAAGTTTTCACAAAAGAAGCTCAAAATGGAAGCCAGATGTCATGAAAGAACACAAATGTTAGTGTCTCACTTCTTCGAGGGGAACTAAGCTTAACATGGAAGTTAGTGATCAGACGAGATCACAAGATCCCCATAGAGTTCCTCATTGAGATCTCAGCTATGTCGGTCTCTGTCCACTTTGGGAAATAATATGAGATCTCATCTCTACCATTCACAGTCTTGCAAAAGAGAACATTGTGAGAGTTCTCAATTGCCCCAATCTCGATCTTCTGGGAGAAGTCATTTTGAGAAGTCTCAACTTTAAGAGGTCTCTTGAGAGAGATCATTTTAAGAGGTGTCAATTCTCCCCATCCCACTTCGAGTGTAGGGAAAAGAAGAGAAAGAGTAATAGAAAGAGGGATAGAAAGAAAAGGGAGAGAGAGAGAGAGAACAAAAACAATTATATTATTACGCCCTAACTATTACATCATTGGTGGTGGTTTTATAAGCCCACCACCGATACAGTATGGGAAGGAAACCGTATTCCTAAGATTAATAACTTTTTATTTTTATTTTTTTTCTTATAATTATTATTATTTTCCACACTCCCCCTAAACGAAATTTCTAGACGTGTAGATTTTCATCTTTGTCTTTGATTACATCAATTAATCCAACTTGCTTGCAACAAATAATGTGCTTAGAATGTTGAAAAGGTTTCGTTAGAAAATCAGCCCACATTTGATGAGTGGGAGCAAACTTTAATTCTATCTTCTTTGTTTCAATGAAATCGCAAAGAAAATGATGTTTTAAGTCCACATGATGTATATTGTTGCTCATCTTTGAATTGTTGGTTAACTTGATGCAAGATTGATTATTGCAAAACAAAGTCAGTGTTGGAATAGTAAATAGTTTAAATTCTTCAAGCATAGCTTTAATCCATATGAACTCTTTAGCCGCTAAAGTCGCGACAACATATTCAGCTTCAGTGGATGACAATGCTACAGTAGTTTGTTTCTTCGACTTCCACGAAATTGCAACGCCAGCGAGTGTGTAAACATAGCCACCTGTTGACTTGCGATTGTCCACATCTCCCCCCCAATCTGAGTCTGACCAACCAATTTGTTGGCTAGTGGGATTTGTCCATCCTTGCACAAGTGTGGTTGACTCAAATTGTGTGGCCAAGTAAGTCAACGCATAATGTTGAGTATGCTTCAAGTATCGTAGTAATCTTTTGAGCGTGATCCAATGCTTTGGTCCTAGATTAGCCATGAAACGAGAAAGAAATCTAGCAGCAAAGCAAATATCGGGACGTGTGCAACTTACTAGATATCTTATACACCCAAGCATTTGTTCATAGGATACATCCTTCATTTCGGAAATTTCTCGTTCATTTTGGGGAGAATCATCATTTGAAAGTTTACATGGAGAGGTACGAGGAGTACTAATAGGTTTACTATGAAGCATATCAAATCTTTGGAGAATAGAATTAATATAGTTTGATTGTGATAATGAGATAATATGATTTGTTCTATTTTGAGTTACTTTGATGCCTAGAAAATGTGTCATAGGGCCTAAATCGGTGATAGGAAAGACATATGCGAGTTCCTTCTTTGCAATAGGTAGATAAGATTTAGAATTAGAGATCAAGGGCAAATCATCAACATAGACACCTATGATAACAAAATTGGATTTGGTTTTTCTAACATTCATATTTGGCTCATTGTTTAGACGATGATATCCAACTTTTATAAGAAAAGAGTGTAGTTTGTGATACCATATGTGTGGAGATTGCTTAAGGCCGTAAATAGATTTACGAATTCAACAAACATGTGTTGGATGACTTGGATCTTCAAAAAATTGTGGTTATTGCAAAAAATTGTTGGATGACTTGGATGCAAGATATAGAAAAATGGTTTGGTAGATGGGATGCGAGACACTTGCTTCATGATACATCATTAGATTCCTCTGTAAATGAGGCCTTTTTGCAACGCCAATGTATCATTACATGGGACAAATGTGGAGGCTCGCGCTTCACACATTATACTACACATGTTGCACCTAACTACAAAACCATATTCTTTGTGGAACGGGGAAATCATACACATCGATACATGTTAGAGCCCATACCGTTATCTGCCATTCGAACCATTGCTTCCATGCGACTTAGCTCACATGCATTGCGATGTCAAATAGGGCGTTGGGGCACAAGTGATGAGAGTGGTCGGCTATGCACAATTTTCCCTAAACAAGTTCACGAGTCTGAGTATCACACTTTGATACAATGCTCTGCCTTTGATCATATTCAACCATGCTTTCCACATCTCTTCGACCGAGCCCAATCTTTGCATGAATTCCTCTCACAACCACAATGTGCACTCTCGATTGCAACATTCATTGGTAAAGTTCTTGAACATCAAGAGTCACTACTCACTTTGACACGTATCACGTGAAATGTAATATTTTTGGTCTCATAGGTCATATTTGACCTCCGAAGACGATAATATAATCTCTCTCTCTCTCTCTCTCTCTCTCTCTCTCTCTCTCTCTCTCTCTCTATTGTAAACCCCTTCGGAGGGGGGGTGGAGACATTCTAGGCTTCACCTCCCCCACCCATTAACACTCAGGTCCATCTTCAAGTTCGATCGGAGGTGGAGGTGGTGTGATACGACCCGGGATAGTGCTATCCTGATAGGGTTCTAGAAGAGAACTATGAAATACCGGTTGCATCCATAGTTGCGGAGGTAGATCGAGACAAAAAGCAACATCATTAATTTTTCCGATAATACGGAAAGGACCCAATCACCGATAATCCAATTTATCACATCGGCGAGTAGTTTTGATGTGACATCGTAATAGCCATACCCAATCTCCAATGTTAAAACTAGATGGAAGTCGATGACGATCCGCATAATCCTTGTGTGTTTGTTGAGTTTGTTGTAAATGAGTAGATAAATCTGTGGGTATCATGCGTAACCACTGCAAACGATCCTCTGCACAAGGATTTGTGGGTAACTTCGGAGTTTCGAATACACACCACCAGGGATGATAGCCCGTATAAGCATAAAATGGTGTAACCTTAGTCGATGAGTGGACAGAGTTATTATACGCAAATTTGGCGAAGTGGAGAATATCTGCCCAGTCATTTTGGTGATAGCTTAGAAAACACCAACGATATTGTTCCAGCGTTTGATATGTTAGTCCTGCTTGTCTGTTTGTTTGTGGGTGGTAGCCGAAGGAGAGGTTTAAAGTGACCTTGAGCATTTTGAAGAGTTGCTTCTAGAATTTCGAGACGAACTGGGGTCCACAATCACTGATGATACTATCGAGGAGGCCATGATCCTGACATACCTCACGCATGATAGTTTTGGCGGTTTCTTCACTAGTGATTTCCTTAGTGCATGGTAGGAAATGGGCCATCTTCGTATATCGATCTACTACTGTTAAGATCGCATCGAATCCCTTAGAAACTGGAAGATCTTTGATGAAATCTAGAGCAATGGATTGTCGCGGCTTGCTTGGAATTGGTAATGGTTCTAATAAAGTATATGGATGATGTCCTGGCATCTTTGCTCGGCAACATGTATCACATGTCTGAACATAATCTTCGACAAATCATCGCATATGGGGCCACCAGAATGATCGTTGTAGTAAATCTAACGTTTTAGTACTACCAAACTGCACAGCTATATATGTGTGATGACAATTTTGGACTGCACGAAGGTGACAAGAACCATTAGGAACATACAAGAGCTTCTTAAAGAATAATAATCCATCATGACATTCGAATTGTCGATAATCTGTACCTAGTTGTTGTGACTGTAAACAAGATGCCCAAGACAAATCAATTTGTGCAAGAATGTCTTGAGCGAAAGCATCTGTCTTCAAGTCCTCACATATGGTATCGATAATGTGGGAATCCAATGGCATATCGAAAACCAGCGTTGCTTGCAGTTGTGTCGGTCCCAGGATTACTTGCTTTTGGTTATTGAATGTTGGCTCACTGGGACGCGGTGCTAGATACGAGCGCCGCGATAACACATCTACCTTCCCAAGACGATATGTAATTTTGAAGTCGAAACGAGTGAGGAATTGGGCCCACCGAGCTTAACGTCGATTTAATACACAAGCATTCTGGAAGTAGGCAAGATTTTTGTAACTTGATGAGAAGATCCCTCTAGAAAATGCCTCCATTGCATAAAAGAGTTCACTATTGCTAATAGCTCTATATCGTGAATTTCATAGGTGATTTCAGCAGCGTGAAACTTGCGTGAGTGGAAAGCCACAGGATGTAGCTTTTCATCATCGCCTTGTGAAAGAATGCTACCCAAGGCGAAATCCAACGCGTCTGCCTCAATGATGAAAGGTTTTGCTGGATCAACATGATCTAGAATAGGAGTTGATGTGAATGCCTTCTTAAGACTCTCAAAAGCCATGTCCGCTTCTTTAGACCAAACAAACGATTGCCCCTTCTTGGTAAGCTGGGTGAGAGGCAGAATAAGCTTTGAGTAATCCTATATAAACTTGCAGTAAAAATTGGCAAAGCCTAAAAAGCATTGCACATCTCACAAAAAATGTGGAGTCTACCACTCTATCACAATTTTGACCTTAGTTGGATCCATAGAGATGCCTTCCGAAGAGATGACATAGCCCAGAAATTCCACCTAGTTGCACTTGAAAGTACATTTTTCTAGTTTTGTATAAAGACCATGTTCTCGAAGCCGTTTTAGTACTAACAGTACAGGAGAATCATGCTCCTCTTGGGTCTTCGAATAAACCAGTAGATCATCTATTTGTGAGTTCTAGACCGTGAGGTCAATACAAGGAGTGCGAACGGTATACAATCGGTGGGTGAATGTGAGATTAAGAGTGAGAATTATAGAGAGAGAGAGATGTACAAAGTTTAGAGAGAGAGAAATAGACTAAAAACTAATTCATATTAAGAAACTTAAAAAGTAATACAAAGAAATGGTCGATGTGGCAAATTAGTTTCGCTCCTAAGGAGCTCATCAGTGCACATGACCATATAGAATTGGAGGGGTTTATATAGGGAACATAAGGGATGAGAGAGAGAGAGAGAGAGAGAGAGTGTGTGTGTGTGTGTGTGTGTGTGTTCAAATTTGATTATGGGGTTTGATATATTTGGTGTGGGATAGAAGATTTTATGGGCTTATTTGAAAAACATGTAGGGGAGTGTGAGAGAGAAAGAGAGAGGAAGGGTAGGAGAGAAGTGTGCGAGGTGGGAGTTAGGGATGGTGAAGCATGTTAGATTGTATGGAGATCTTTGAAAAAAGGAGGGGGGTAGGAAGATAAATTGAGAAGAATTGGAGGGTAGATTGGAAATTAAAGTGGAGGAGGAAAGGGTAGACTGAGATTAAGAAGAATGAAAGGGGGAGGGGTACGAGAAAATTACTAAAAGAGGGAGGGGTATGGATGTAATTCTAGAAAAAAGGAAAGGGGAAAGGGGAAAGGGGAAAGGGGAAAGGGGTAGATTGAAATTAGTGAACGAGATAGGGGTAGAGTAAATTGACAAAGTGGGAATGAAGTGAAAATATCACCAAGAACGATTCAAGTGCACCCAAATCGTTTCATATACTTGGCGTGAGTTAGGGAAGGGTAGGGGTAAAGTTAGAGTGGCAAGGAAAAAGTAAAGGGAGGGGTAGAAAATCAAATTAGGAAAAAATAGGGGGGAGGTGATGGTTAGAAGAAAAATTTGGAAACAATAAAAGGTGAGGGGAGGGATGTGATTAGAAAATAGGAAAAAAGAGAATGAGGGGAAGATGCTAAAAATTAAGAGGTGAGGGGTAGAATTGGAAAATAGGAGAAACTGAATTAGGGGAGGATGCTAAAAGTTAAAATGTGAGGGGTAGAGTTAAAGATAAGGAAAAGTAAGGGGGAGGGTATAGTGAAAATATTGAAAAGTTAGGGAAGGGGTAAAGTTGAAAATAGGTAAGGGTATGATGAGAATTAGGTAAAAATAAAAGAGGGGTAAAGTTAACATAGAGACCATGTTCTCGAAGCCATTTTAGTACTAACAGTACATGAGAATCATGCTCTTCTTGGGTCTTCGAATAAACCAGTAGATCATCCAAATAGATGATCAAACAAACATCCAAGAGATCTCAGAATATATCATTTGCCATGTGTTGGAAGACTGCTAGTGCATTAGTGAGACAGAATGGCCTGATCGTACACTCGAAGTGCCCATATCTAGTGTGAAACGGGGTCTTCCATTCATCTCCTGGTCGGATCCGTACAAGGTTATATGCTCCTTGTAAGTCGATCTTTGTGAAGAACCTTGCACCATTGATCCATTCTAAAATACTTGAGATAAGGGGAAGTGCATACCTATTCCTGATGATGACCTTATTCAAGCCATAGTAATCTACGACAAGACGAAGTGATCCATCCTTTTTCTTAACAAAGAAAATGGGTGCGCTGGCTGGAGATTTCGAATGTCGAATAAAACCGTTTGCCAAATTCTCCTCTATATAGGCTCGAAGGACTTCTAGCTAGGTTGGTAACAAGTTGTGAATCGGACCCCAGGGTGGCTCTTTTCCCGGTTGTAAATCAATGGGGAAATCATACGGTCGGTGGTGAGGAAGCGTATTGGTTTATACCTTATCAAACACATTGGCATAATGACAATACTTCTCTGGAAATTGAACTGTGGATTCCTCTTTAGTGGTGTCAGAAGGTTTTACTGATATTGCGAAGGCAAACATTGCTTCCTTGCGTCCTTCCTCACACAATTGACGTAGCGAAATGGTTGCAATCCTATGAGTAGATCCTCGGATTGCTCTTGTTCTCCAATCTATGTCTGGGTTATGTAATTGGAACCATGGTAACCCCAAGACAATTGGATGGTCTGGACTACTAATTATATTAAATGATACTACACACACCAAATTATCTAGGACAACCTGAATTGGCCCTGACTCCTCTACAATTTTTCTGGAAGCAATGGGACGACCATCAATAACTACTACAGATGCTAGGCAACAAAGTTTTCTTAGGGATATCTGATGAGCTTGGGCAAAATTCCTAACCATAAAGCAAGAGTTGGCTCCGGAATCTAAGAGTGCTAAGACATGTACTAGAGGAATACTTTTAGTACTAACCATTACTTGAGCTAAGAACACATTGCTAACTTTCTTAGAGGAAATGGAACCACTAATGGGCCGCACAAATCTAGGGATGTCCAACCAAACGGCTCCTATTTTGGTTGGGCTTAATCGTTTAACTCTTCTTCTAGTTGACTAAGGATTTCAAATTTGTTTGGAAGGCTTGCGCTATTAGTACCATTAGGACTATCAGATATTCCAACTGAAATAGACTCGGGTTTAGTACAGTTAGAACTAGCGACTATTTGGTTTACCTGTCTTCTTGGCCATGTGGACAGTTCACCACAATATGCCCTAGTCTACCGCAATAGAGACATAGTCAATTTGCTTGGCATCGCTACTTTTCCTCTTCCGATAATGGTCCGTGACAACGTGTGGTGTCGATTTACATCGGAGTTAAAGTATTTGCTAGAGACACATTATATGACTCCCTTGGAAAAGCTTTCGCTACAAGTGAGGCATAGGTGAGCTCTGATCTTGTCCTTGGTATCTGGAACTGATGTTTCGAACATCGTTCGAAAAGGCAGTTATTGCATCGCACCACACGACTAGTTGCTTTTATCAAAGACTTTGGCTCTTCGGGGAAAAGTAAGAGTAAATATTTGACATCATTACGTAGACCAAAACAAAATTGCTCCATTAATGCCTGGTCATCCCGGGGAATATTGGTGGCGACCAAATGGAAATCCACAGCATAAGCTGAGGCCGGGCGCTCACCTTGGCGCAATATTCAGATTTTGTTGATTGTCGTCCTAACATTGTCAGTATCTCCAAAATAGGCTCTAAACTTGCTAATAAACTCTTCGAAATTATTTAACAAGGGAGAGTTTTTTCTAACAGGGGGTTGAACAATGCCAAGGCCGTGCTACTAAGTAGCATGCCTACTAGTCCACTCGGCATCAGTGGGATATCAAGAAGGATACATTTGAATCACTAAGCGTACTTGATTAAGAAAACCTCTGAACTGTGATCGGGTCCCATCAAATTTCATAGGAAGTACGATCTTGGGTTCTTTGTGAGTCCCTTGAACGCTTGATCCTTGTTGTTCTAGTGATACAATAGTCGCTTCAAGTTGTTGTACACGTAACGTCAGCTAACCGTGTTGTTGTTGTTTTTCTAAAGCTATTTGTTGAAGATCCCCCAACAGACGGTGATTTACTTGTTCTAGTGCTACACACTTCTCTTTTAAGCACTGAACCTCCAAGAAAACATATTGGTATTCTTGAGCGTTAACAATTGTCATTTTACCATGGAGGATAAGAGGATTAGTATGAAAGGAAGGAGGGGTAAGAAGATGAGGGAAATCGGTTCAAACTGTCGGGAACAGTACTAAGACAAAGAGGGAATTAGTACTAAAAGATGCGAATTAGTACTAAGAGAGTGAAGAGGGTGTAAAACTCACGAGAGAGAGAGACAGAGACAGAGACAGAGAAAGAGAGAGAATGATGATAACAAAAGATATATTATATTATTTGAAGAGTAAGTACAAGAATAGCTATGAGGCTTAAGACTGGCGTTGAACCAATATGGTTCAAAATAATACCTTGTGCCTACTTTTATAGTGTTTTCAGGAGTACTCCTGAAGTTTCTAGAATGTTCTAGAGAAATTTGGAAATATACATCAATTCTCTATAGCGAAATAATAAATGAAAATAATATTTTTTGTATTATAATATATAGTCTAATGGCAAGGGTTAGACCCATGTAACATAAGGTCATGGGTTCGAATCTTGTGTGACACACCCTGAAGTGTCGACCTATATTCACTAATACTCAACTTTTTGCAAATCACTTCTAATTTAAACTCGCATGACTTTGCGAATATTCTACCTCAGTCTAGGTCTAATATGTGGATGGACTCTTACTATTTAATCCATATGTATCATTGCCTTTTAGGCATCCTAGGTTTGAAATTTTGAGCTTCTCTCAGGTATCTTTCATCACAATCTTAGATAAAATAGGTCTTTCTCCGTGTAGAGCTACGTATCAGGGGTGATAGCGCAATTGGCTAGTGTGTAGGTCTCATAACTCTTGAGATGTCCTGAGGTCGAGAGTTGAAGCCTCTGTTACCCCATCCATCAAATCATGATCTCTCCAATCATTACTTTATATCATGTCAATTTCTGTTCTTCCCTAATTTTCTTCAATGTCATGGGAACACAACACATGCTACATGGAATTTTATCCACCCTATGAGTATATCTATATTCACTACCACAACTCCTATTGCAAACCATTCCAAATTTAAGCTCGCATGACAATGTGAATATTTGCAGTCGCAATATGACTATCATGAGGGTGGTCTTTTACTTAAGCAATGTATTGCTATCATTGGTGTAAAGGCATTGTAAGTTTGAAATTTCAAGATGGTCTCACCTATTATCTATTATCATAAGTATAAGGTAAAATTAGGAGTATCCTAGATCTACACATTAGAGTTGATGACGCAAGTTCCTTGCGCATAGTTCTTATAACCTTGATGTATCCTCACGTGGAGAATTCAAGCCCCTCTCAAACTAAATTATCAAAAATTTCAATTGAAAGGTCACCTTAAAATCCAATTCTATGAATTTACACTGAGTTATACTGGCTTAATCCCATAAAACCAAAATTTGTGATTGAAGTGACCAAAACTTAATCTTAAAACCAAAACATTTGATCACACACCAAATTTTACCATTGGGATGCCATTTTGAAGCCAAAATCCATGGATTTGCGGATTCACAAACAATTTGCGGCCAAAATGTCATTTTAAACGAAATCTCACATAATACTTTGCTATTAAAATGTTATCTTAAACCAAATTTCATGATTTTACATTAAATTTTGTTAGCAATATGCAATCACAACTAAATCTCCTCAATCTCACCAAATTCAAAAATACTCAAACCAAAATTAATTATCGAAATGTAATAATTACATGTTAATTTTGATCCGTCTACAAAAAGTGTAATTCCAAAAATATCCACAAAATCAAATATATCTATCGACTCAACAAAATATCTAATAATGCACAAGGTAACCCCATATCCTAATGATGAAGACGATTGATCAACCTAATGAACAAAAGAAAGACAACATTGTTAGGTACAAAGGACCCAAAGAATCGCTTAAGTAAAGAAATTTGTGTTTGAAGGGCATTCTGGTAAATAGGGCTTGTAGATTTGAGTGTATAATTACTTTGTAAAGTGTATTTTTTTGGACATAGGGGTAGTTTGATCAATTTGGAACTTCCAGGGGCATTCTGGTAAATAGACGAACTTCCAGGGGTATCCTGGTACTTTTCCCTATTCTAAAACCATATCATTTTTCATGTGTTAGTATTATAGCTTTTGTAGGTTTCAAAATATCCCAAGGAATGGAAATAATTTTTAGATTTTTTTCAACAGCGTGACACACGCTAAGGATTATACATCACCATCTTACATTTAGATTTTCACATGCATATTAGGTATACAAAGGAACCATATACGTTATGTCTCGTTATCCATAGTTTATTGGGATTCTCTCTATTTTAAATGTTAATACAGAAAGAAAGGTTTGCAACGTGTTGTATTATTTAACATTCAACGATAAAATTTATCTACTTAGGTCATGGTAGTCTTTTTTTTTTCCAAAAAAAAACTACTTCCATTAGTTAAGGCAATGTACATATGATAATATACAACTCATATCTTACCGGCCAACTTACATGTCAAAAGGAAAACAATATGAGTCTTAGAAATTACTCTTGCATTGTGGACTCATTCAAGTGTAACACCGTTGACAACTTTGTATCATTCTAAATGTTACATGAATAGAAGTAAATTGGTTGTCCTTGTTTATTGTTTCCCGAAAAATTATAATAAGATTATTGATGTGCCATTGAAGGAATCAACAAGGCACACTTGCATGCAAGCAAAGCAACCAATGCTCTTTGAAAAGAAAGCACGCCTCACATTACATTGTTTGACCCTTTCTATGCAACACTATTCTTGAGAGTATTGAAACCAACTATCTCAGTAGACATCATCCCTACAAGGAAATGAATGTCCTATAAGAAAGAATATGATGTTTTAAAATGCTTTACAAGAATTCACAAACATGTTGTCATCTCATTTAGAATGAAAATAATTTTGATTTATGTAAATGGCATCAATTATGTCTTTCAAACAAAGGAATTAATCACAAGAGATGCAATAACAATGTGCCTTCAAATGCCAAACATTGCAATGTACGAGATTACAACCCTTTCTATGCAACACTGCTCATGAGAGTATTGAAACCAACTATCTCAATAGACATTACCCGACAAGGAAATGAATATCCTATAAGAAAAATATGCATTTTAGCAATCATCATGAGAGGGACACCTTCACTTCTCTCTATTCTTGGGTTAGCATAGTGTATTCTTTCTTGCGATCTGGTCCCATGGCATGGAACTATTTTTGCCAAATCAACCAAAAGGAACCAAACTTTAAAGCACGCTTCCATCATGTCAAGATGATAAATCATTTGACTATTTCTCCACGAAGAGTAAGGAACTTTTCACTTCGTTATTTTCACAACGTACACCTCACAAGACTTATCCACATCTTGCGCATCAATGGTTTACAACTTCATTTATATTAGGTTAACAATAAAAGACATCTTCAAAATACGACAAATTCAAATTGAGATTAATTTGTCATTTATATGCAAAATCCTACAATGCATTACATCTGGTTGGAAGATCAATTAGAAGCTATTATGAGTATTTTCGAGCTTGGAAAACTATTAGTATGCCTCAAAATGCACAGAAAAATTTGGATTTTGAAAGAGACTTTCTAAAACTGTAATGTTGATGAAGCGCTTAGAGTATTAGTCGAACATTCTACTGCAAATGTTACTAAATGTTCATTTACCGCAAGGTCTCCCATTGATGAAAAATACTTCAGGTAAAGCATTGAAAAGTGTTTGGCACTAAACACAAGGGTCATGTTAGATAACATGTCAAAACAAACCTTCATTTCACAATTACTTCTTGCGTAGAAGATTTGAGGCACCAATTAATTTACGAATAATGTACAACGCAGAAATATCCATTTGTCTGGAATATGATTGTATCAATAAAAACACCGATTCAAAGAGAGATGTTGCTATATACAAAGAATAATACAAATTTTCGGATTTCAATCCATAAGCAATCCTTAAAAGGAAACACCCCTGAAATCTCAGAGCCCATCCAATAGATTCCGCTTCATCATGTTGTTGCGTCATTCTTAAGTTCTACTCCGAAATAAATAAGTAAAGATGGGCTTTAGCAGTCATATCATCAGAACAACAAACGTTTCACATTTTCAAAGAATTCACTTTTACCTCCGGGAGGAACAAGAACTACGGGACAAGGGCAATGGTGTGAGCAATATTCACCCACACTTCCATGAAGGACACTACAAACATCATTGAGAATTGTTATTTCAAAACATATGCAGTTTTAAGAAAACAGGAAAGATAGATTGTGGGTTCAATCAAACCTTTGGCCCAGCCATGAAATTGCCACAAATGGCAAAATACAAACCATCTATTTTTCTTTATTTCCTTAATGGCCTATGTTCTTGTTATTTCCCAAAATGCCCTTGATCCTTTGAGGGCACTATGGTGTTAGTCAAACAATTATATGGTTGATCATCCTCTTTATTGCTGTTTGGGGGTTGACCAAAAGCATTTAGGGAAATATTGGAAAGATGCTTCGAGGGAAATAAAGAAAAAGTCAGGGGAGGGATATTTTCAGGAAAAACAAATCCCCGAAAAAATGTATATCTAAAGTCATTTGCCCAGTAGAATAAAATAGATGATCAATAATAGGTAAGTAGATCAATTTCTTTTTAAACATACATACACAACTACCTTTTCACGATGCCACGTGCCGGTCTGCCCATTACTACGGCAATCGGATTGATCCGTTTCGCTTCATCCACAATCGCCTTGCCAACTTCCTCTGCACTTATAATCTGGACCTCAGTCTGGACCTAATTCCAATAGAAAACAACTTCCAAAGACATTCAAAATTTTGAAACCCTTAAGCCTTTTGACATACCCTACCACCTATTTTTGCTTCATCACTACATAAGAGAGATGATATAATCATATGTGAGGAACAAAAAGAGAAAACAATCGAATCAAATGATTCAAAACAAAAGACATTTATTACATTTACAAAACCTGAATTTGGTAACACACTTTACAAAAATTGGAATCTGACAATGTTAAACTCAAAAGAAGATTTACATTTCACAAAAGTCACACTTCAATAACATAAACTTTAAAAAAAACATACCATTCCAGCTTCATAAGCTTCTACAGCTAGCTTTTCCATCAGGGCTGAAGTAGACTCGAACAATGCTCCAGCTGCATTGCTCTGAGATTCTGCTTGACAAAAAAAAGAATTATTTCGTAGCAAAAATAATAATTCTCAGGAGATTTAAATCAGTTAAAAACAACCTATTGAATATATAAATCTTTCTTAGAGAACATATTTACTTTATTAATGCTCACTTTGAAGTTTACAGATCATTTTGTGCACCTCTTATAACTAAAAGATTGCTCTAGTTCTTGCTTTTCCTTAATTAAAAAATTGCTCTAAGTTACTTTTCTAATGTTTTCTCAGTTTTAGCTTTTAGCTGATCATTATCTAGCTCTACATGGTTTCAAGTTTCAATTATAACTGTATGGAATATTTGAGGAGTCGCTTTTATAAGGATGAGATACATGTCATGATCATGATGGAATGAATTGAAAGATTGGTTTCTTTATATGCAATTTTGATCTCTTTTTCAAGAGCTTAATATAACATGACCTTTCATTCTTTCTCTTGCAAGGAATAGGGAAAATATGACTAAATAAGTAAGAAATCATATACAAAACCTTTCAGCTACAAGAGATCATTACAAAACAACAATAAAAAAGTTAACGAGTTCCTCACGAGCATTCCAAAGGTTATTCATATAATAACCAAGGATCTATAACATTCCTGAGCAGAAACCCCCCCCTACCCACATGCCTCACACCCACTTGAATCCACCTTTTTTACAGCTACAAGTTGTAAAGGTGAGAAATGCCATTGATCAGAAATGATTGTAAAGGTTCAAGATCGTGATGGATTGGTGAATGCGTACTTTATCTATGTCCATGGCACCTCAGTCCCACTTCTTGCAAACATTTTTAATAGAACCATATATGAGTGTTTCCCCACTAGCTGGATAGGACATATCATTGTGCCAATCTTCGAGAGTGGAGATCCCATGATATCTAACAGCTACTTGTCCAATTTATAAGGCTCAATCATAGCATCAGAATTGAGTGCTTGGGCAGAGAGAAATGACTGCAGCTTTCCAGACCAGCAATTTCTGGTCATGGCTAGCATGCTTGGAGTGAAACAAGGATGCCCACTATCACCCACTCTCTTTGGTCTTTACATAGATACAGTATCTAATAGCATAGAGAGATTGGGTGGTTCAGAGGCAAGCATAGCAGAGATAGTCATACCAATACAATTAAATGCTAGTGATATTGCAATGATCTCCAACCCTCAGGATGAACTTCAAAGACATCTAGGTGCTTTTAAGTCATTTTGTACAGACAGACTTGTTGAAGATCCTTAATAAAACTAAAGTGATGGTGTTCGACACAACTCAAGCATGGTACCGATATCAGAAACAAGAATTCTTCTCAGGAGAGGAAATCGTGACAGATACACTCTTTTACACATACCTGGGAGAAACATTCACCAGGCCTCGGTTCTCCTTGTCAGAAGCTGACAACGCTCAATTTTCTCCCAGATATGCACCCCTTGGTTCCCTTGAAAGACGATGTGCACATATATATTTCCAAGAACCATAAACTAACTTGTGGTTTGATATACTTATAGCACAAAATCTTCTCTACAAAGAAGAAACTTCAGGACTGATCCTTCTTAGTGCACATAACTGGGCAGAGACCATGGCAACATTCTAATCAATGACCAGTATCCAATTACGCAAGTTAATGGAATACAAATACTGTTCTTCTTAGAACTGGAGACATAGAGAGACGTTGTTGATAAACAACATTAAAAATACAACAGCTCATTAATCAAGAATCATCCTAACTTTCTTTAGTTCCATCACTCATACTAAAGGTCAATCAAGGGCTACACAAGTAGGGTCTTGACCACAACATTTGAAAGCGGTTACAAGATTGGGCAATAGCAATTTGTCATGCATATAGGCCACATCCATCTAAACCACAACCCCATCACACTTGTCATCCACAAATAAAGGCCATTATCACTCAACCCCAAAGGTGTTTCTCTCGGCTCATCTTGGATCAGCCGATGTTGGAGGTCTTTTGATGGCAAAAGTTTCAGTCCATCTAAGTTCAGAATGTTAAATGTTTAGTTAACGAGATTCTCTGGTATATGACAGAGCTTTACTAGTTTAGTTATATTTATTTTGGTTTGTTTGTTATCAAAGATGAGACAAAGTTTTAAGATGTATTCTCTTGTTTGGTCTCATATGCCATTTTGGCCTCTTAATAGGCGTTAACCTCTTTTTCTAAACCCATTCTAATATACCTTGGGTTATCCATACCTAAGCATGATTAAAGTGGAAAAGAATAGGGTGACCCGAGCTGATATCATTAAATTGAAAAATGACTCAGCACCACCACATCTCTTGGTAGAAAGATGGCCCACTACAAGGCACTCTTTTTACACGTGTCTTATGATGGATCTATTATCAATCCTTCTTATATGGATACACATCTATCTCAATAGCTTAGGAGTGTGATAGGATAGGTCAGGACCTCTTCACATTGGTGAAAATTTGTGCTAGGCCAACAGATCTGCATGCAAACCTACAAAAGAATGGATATTCCAGCTGTGTCATCAGGGGGGTAGAATCATAGGAACACTATGTCTGCCACTGTGGTGTTTTCTACAAAATAAGAGGGAGATACCACAGCCTGTTCAAACAAGGCTTTGGAACATAAAGACCAACAAATGTGTGGGATTGTTTTATTAGAATTCAAGAGACATAGAGAGAAGTTGTTGATGGACAACAATACAACCACAACAGGTCATCAACAGGGACAATCATAACTTCTTTTAGCCACATCAGTCCTTATGCTACAAGTCAATCATGGACTATACATGTGGATTCTTGACCAAGACGCTCAAAAGGGGTTACAATAGATCAGGCAATAGAAACGTGTTGTGCATGCAGGCCATGACCATTTTGACCACAACCTCATCACCCTTGTCACCAACAAATAAAGGCCATTATCATCCAGCAACATAGGTGCTTCCCTCATTTCAGATATCTCTCCATTTTGCAGTGGCCCAAGATGGAGATTTTTCAAAAAAATTAAGTTTAGTATCATAAGTTCTAGACATATAGATTCTTTATGGCCATATGTTTAGTATTTATTTTGGTTTGTTGTTCTCGAAGATGAGAAAACATTGTAAGATATAACCCTTTGTTTGGTCTTATAGGCGATTTTGACCTCTTCAAAGATGTTAATCTCTCTCTCGCTCTCGTTTCATAAAAAAAGTGTCATATATGGTTAATTACATGCCAAACAAGAATGCATCCAATGTGGTGAGTCACACAAGAAACAAATCAGCATCTCTTGCAATCTTTCATCTCAACCTTCATAACTGCGAGCTATCTCCCATCACGAGACTCTTACAAACCCCACAAAAAATCCTTGTCATCTTTTCTTTCACGTTTGGTTTCAAAGTCCATATTTAGCCTCCAAGGATGCTAATAGATCCATCTATTATCTGTCTGTATATTTATCTAAAAAGAACAGCATATTTACATGAAAAACTAATAGATTACACCCATGAATCCATCTATCTATCAAAAGAACAGACCAATTTCATCAAATTTAATTTAATATATCTCAAATGAAGGGTGTCGTTACTTGGAAAGTCTATCATACATATATCTATACAATGTCCAGCTATATATGTATGCATCTCAAAATATCAGGGCATTTATTCAGCAAGACTAACAGATTACACGTATACAACTCTGTAAGACTAATGAATACATACATACATACATACATACATACATACATACATAGACATACATACATACATAGACATACATATATACATACACACATAATTACATACATATATATACATACATACATAATTATATACATATACATAGATACACAATTACATACATATATGTACACACACACACACACACACACACACACACACACACACACATACATACATACATACATACATACATATATACATACACACATAATTACATACATATATATACATACATACATACATACATACATAATTATATACATATACATAGATACACAATGACATACATATATGTACACACACACATACATAAATACATACATACATACATACATACATACATACATACATACATACATACATACATGCATCTCTCTCAAAGAAAGATCATCACACACACGTGCGCTTACTCGGCAAGATGTGGACGAGGTGGAGGGTATCCCGGCTGCGGCACAAGTGGGATAGAGACCAATCAAAAGCATGCTTGCTAGTAGCAGAGTGATCAACAGCTACAATGATAGAACGCCCATGTGGGTGATGATGATGATGATGATGATGATCATGAGCCTGGCTATGCTCTTCTTCTCTAATACCCTCCATACTCATGTGTGTTTCTGTATAGAGAAGCAAAATCTGCCATGAATGATGGATGGTTGATGGTGATGATGATGATGATGATGATGATGGTGATGGTGATCACTCACAACAACCTCTGTTATTATGTGGAGCTTTTCCCAAGCTACTTTGGGGGGGTTTTTTTTTTTTTTTGGGGGGGGGGGGGGGGGGAGGCAAGGAGGGGCATTCAATGGGAAATAATGAAAACTTGGAAACACTCTGCCGGAACTAAAGGAATACAGAGGCAAGCAGGCAGGAGAGGAGCATCTTTAGATTCTCCGGCCATTTATATTGCCCCTCGTGTGTTTCCGATTGTATCGGAATTTCTCTTCAAAACCAGACATTGGACAGCTCGAGAGGTTTAGCCCATTCCATTCGCCTCCTAGGATTTTTTTTCCTCCTCACCCCGACGTAGGTTTTCTAGTGCACTTCCCAACCAACATATACAGTAGTTTTTTTTTTACCCTGTTGATGAGACCATGTCAACATATCGTTCATTTTCGTATCGATTAGTTTTATGTTGTTTACGAGACCTTGTCAAACATGTCTATTCAGCATGTGATTATTGTATATCCATAAAGCAGACCATTTTTGTCGTCATCCCAAGATTTTACAACGCAATATAAGTCGCGTTCCTAAAAAAAAGAACTCTCCAACAACGTCGGATATAAACTCTAACAATTGTCTCCTTGAAAAGCATGAGTAACCAAAATTATTGGTCACGTGTATGATCATAAATAAATAACACATGTTTGTCAGACCAAATCAGGGCATGAATATCGAAAGATATACATATAAACTTATAAAGTTGCCCATCATAAGATACATAAAGTGCGTAAAAGTCAAAATTGGGCATCACGCAATTGCGTTTCATCGTTCATCTTGTGCAAACTTTGTCAATGTTGTCATGAAAGTTATTTCTCACACATGCCTCTACTTTGTATGGTTAGTTTTTCATAGTGAAACCCCAAAATTTCTATTCTCTATATAAATGCGCATGTTAGTCTTTTTTCAATCATTTGTCAATTTATTTTTTCTCCTCTTTTAAGGGATCTTCTAAGTTCTTGCTTTCATATTGTACCCACTTGTGCCCTCATCTTAGGAAGGCAACTTCACATTTCTTTCTCAAAGGGCTGATATTTGTTAAGATTTGCAGGAAGTGGGACGAAACATAACCTCCCATCTCTATTTATACAAAGCTTAAAGTGCTCACACTTCACTAAAGGACAAACTATGTTTGAATTTTGTTGTTGCTTATAAGGACGGCTATGTACAACTACAAGAGATAACGTTGACCTTATGTTACACGTTGCCAACAATAAATAGTTGTTATAGATGTATAAGTGTCACCAAAAAACATTGAATTTTTTTTGATATTTTTGTGTGGGTTAATTTGTGTTTTTACCATTTGAATATCATAGTTCTATAACTTAAAACCTGGTAATAATTTGAGAACATTGTAAAGCCTTAAAGTTAATGCATGTCTGCATTTTATTTAGAAAATGTAATTGTGCAATGATATTGTTTGGGTGGCTGACAAATATGAGCCCCATATTGTAATTAGTGTAAGAGCCACAGGTAAACCTGTTAGCAAATTTTGGCAACCATGTTGATATGGACCAAGCATAGAGTTGTCTCACCTTGTAAGGGATTTGACCTCTCTAGGTAATATGATAGGGCTACCAAAAGCGATCATCTACTAGTCAAGCATCGTACTAGGTGACAAAAATATGGCTTCTTTGATGCTTCAATCTGAATTAGACGTAGATGTGCACTTAGGGATGACTTAACTTAATTAGCTCAAGGTTGATGAACTTGATGATGATTATTCTAACCCATAGGGATAACAAATTAACACTAAATATCAAGGGAGATGGAGAGTTGCCACAGAATATCCTTGCTCAAATAGTTTATATTATTAGTAATCATGAGTTACAATAGAGGGCAACACATCTTCTCTATATCCTTTCAAATTATAAGTTTCTACTATGTTATTATATCTACTCTCTTTCTATATTATCTTGACGATTGCCCTTGCTTTACCAGGGGGTAGGTAATGGATCATTATCATGGTTCCATCACCCTATTTATCTTATTGTACTTCATTGAACTTTATTTGGCTCTTTATCTAATCAACCTATTTGATATCTAGCAAAATATATTCTACATTATGAGGTCAACTACGACCTTTGTCTTATTCAATGTATTAAATCAAAATAAGCCCATGTATTTCAAGGTGGTCATTTACATACTTGGCTATTGTAACAATGTCCCACCAAATGAGCAACAATGGCGTACAAATGTTTAAAGTACCTATATGTGGTTCTATAAATATTGATATTATTCATGTATTTTATTTTTAAATGTTTTTTGTAATACATGATAAAAAACCATGCACAATCAAATAAATATTATTTATTTACAATCTCTCTGCATTTTTTTTTATTGTAATTTGCTTACTTGATGGCAAGTTCATACTAGTGAATGTAGGAGTTGAGCCCATGACCTTTTGGTCTCAAATAAGCTACCTTCTCTCTCTCCTTTTTTTCATAAATAATGGCTTTCATTACGAAAGAAAAAAACACCACCATGTCTAACTTACTACAGAGTATAGAAACCTTCAATCTAGGGATCTAAAGTCTACTACGACGCCAAACTCAATGCCACCCTACACACCTATTCAAATGTTGAATATGCTTAATATATGTGACCTTGCAAACGTCTCTCTCTTCATGGTTGAGATTTCGTGACTTCTTTAGCACTGTCAATTGCCACAAAATAAGTCCCTTTAACTTTAGAACATATTTTCTCACCCCAACTTGCGAATCAAAAGTGAAGGCATTCCGCATATTCCATTTGAACCATAACCCCCACCCTAATAAGTCAAGAATTCAAAAATAATTTGGAAATGAGACAGTGGTTCATTGTTCTCCATATGTGCAAAAACCCAACTAAAGGAAGATAGGCTTACTCCAAACCATCCACACTGAACTGATACACCTCCAAACCATCATTGCCATCGGGCATGAAAGAAATCTATGCCAACTATGTTCCAATTCCAGTAAACAAAAGAAACACAATCCTTTAGTAAATTTTCTTTTTTTTAATGCATCCCCCAATGGTAAAGCTCCAACCATAACTCTTCAAATAAATACTTTAGCCCGTAGCATCAATCGATGCCTACTATGTTCCAATTCCACTAACCAAAAGAAACACGATCCTTTAGTAAATTTTCTTTTTTTTAATGCATCCCCCAATGGTAAAGCTCCAACCATAACTCTCCAAATAAATACTTTAGCCCGTAGCATCAATCGAGAACACCAACCCGCTTTGATAACTCGAAACCACCAAGTAATGGTCTTACGAAAACCCCATATCTTGTAACTCTTTCTTCCAACCACTTATGTTTGTCAATCAACTTGTGATAAGCAACATTTGTTGAGATTATAGTCAATATCTTATTTCGAACAAACCTCCAATCAAGCTCTTAAGATCCCCCATACAAATCAAGAGTTGACTCATACGAAGATAGTATTTCTTGCAACCTATCGATATAACCTTTTGGAATACGAAATGTTGATCTTGTTGTTCGAATGGCCCTTAATCTTCTTTGTGGCACCAACATAGCATCCTTGACTTTTACCAAACCCAATCTAGCCATCCAATTAAATTGAAGGTTAAGAATTTGTTTACCTTCCCACCTCAACAACCTTGACGTTGCTAAAACCTCCATTTGTAATGAATTGGCACATTCCCTTTCTTGTGGAGGATGCCACTACACAAAATCCAACATACTTTGCCAAGATGCCAACAAAGGATTAACTATTAGAGACCCTGCACATTTGACATCCCTTTTAGAATTAATTACATTCCACCAATTAGCTTAATTCCGTTCTTCTCTATAAAGTATGCCACCATTTTTGTCCAAGGTTGTACACCTTCAAACATAAATCCAATAAAAGTAAATCGACGAGCTACCATATGCTCATATAGATTCAATATTGATGCCCCACCAAGTCACTTCAGAGTACAAACATGATCCCATGCCAACCACGACAATGCCCTTTTCCCTTTTCTTTTCCATAACAACATTCGCACTGAGTGTGACAACATTTCAAGAGCTTTCTTCGACCATGGGAGCAAAGGAAGATAATCAGACACCATAGATACCATATCGATTGGACCACCTTAAGTCATACATGAAAAGGCTAGAATTGAGGCCTCTAATACATAAACTTATCCTCTAGCCTTTTGGATACCCTCAATAAGTTTCACATGAGAAATTTCCACCCTAATTGGATATTAGGTGATGACAAATCATACCATGGTGTACTATCCTTCCTGACCACCCCAACCCTAACACATGTTGTTTTGTACATGAAATGAGGACAAATTTATGCATATTAATTCTCAACCCTACAACATTTGAAAACAATTCCCACACATCTCTTGTCTTACTAATATTTTCCTGATTAGGTGCCAAAAACATAATATGGTCATCTGCAAGAGCTTGAACAATACACAACCTTAGTCCAATCAATTCTTCCTCCATATCCATATTGTGTAACTTAAAAAGAATAGGATGTGTCACAATAGTGAATAGTAAAGGACTTACCGGGCATCGTTGTCTAACTGATCTCCGAATAGAAATAGGTTGTGTTATTCCCCCATTAAACATCACATATGAAACCGAACCCTCCCCTAATGTGTATATCCACTTAGACATACGATCACCAAAACCCATATGAGACATCAACTTATTTATAAATGACCAATCCACATTATCATAGGCTTTCTCGATATCCAATTGTAGCAACATTAATTCTTGTTTAGACTCCTTTGCATAGTCAATTGCCATTTTAACATTTAAAATATTATGTCAAATGTCTCTTTTTAGTAAGAACCCATATTCAACATTATGAATAATAGAAGGTAAAACCTCATGCAATGTATTGGGGCATCACTTTTGCAAAAGTTTTGTACATTCCCCCCATCAATGAAATAGGCCTCCACTGAGCAAAGGATGATGGAGAAGGCACCTTCGGCAAAAGCTTTATCCAAAACATTGGGTCATTTGAAACAGTAATATGTCACATTTTAAGAAGTGTACATCCAAAAAAGGAATAAAATACGTCATTTTACAAAAATGGGTGCCACATGTGTAAAGGGTATTTAAAAAATGGCCAAAATTTTATTGATTTTTAGCAATGGCAACAAATTCTAGGCTTTCAAAAAATGCCTAAATAATAGACACGCCAAACTTACAAAAGGATGTTGAAAATTTACAAATGGACTTAGCCATCATTTATAGATATTCGTAAATCAACATTTTGAAGTAAGATACAATATGTATAGTTCATGTCTCCGAACATTTACTTCCCAAAGATATGCCATCATTCTCAAACTCATCTGATGAGGTAGAAGAGCTTTGTCAGGTCTCATCCTCTTCATCAGTTGCAACCAATGCATTGTCTTCATCCAATTGCAATCCAACCTCGCCATGATTATGACACATACTCCTTGTTCATCTTATTGTCGTCTCCGGACTCACATTTGGAACCTTCTCTTTTAATATCTTAATTGTAGTTTGCCTAAGATGGCTTGTCTTGGTCAACAAGAAGTCATACACTAGTATGTCAATGTTATCCAATGTGAGAGTAAACATGCTCAGTAGATTCTTTCTTCTTCGCTTTCTACTCGTGCTTCTAACATCCTTCACCATCTCTAAAGAGTACTTTCCAATCAATGCATCCGGGGGAGAGGTGTGATACCAATGAACTACAATAGACTTATATTGATTGCCTTCTTCATCCTTCATTATTTCTAGAATTTTAGCAATCCAAAAAGGATGGTCCAACTCATCATTGTCAGCCAATGTTGCAACCAACATTCCAACTTGTAGCTCATGCAAACTACCTTGCAAGTTGCCATCTTGCCTCTACAGTACACTATATTCTTGCTCTCACGTAAATATCTCTCTATCGGGGGTGAGCTAGATTATTGAGTTCAGTATTATCTAGTGAGTGATGATAAGTCCTTAACACCATTGATGGGGCACCAATGTTCCATTGAAACAAATATTGGAGGGGCCAATGTCTAACCATGTAGTTAGGCAAAATAATATGATGGTGGTTGAAAAAGGCATCCCACCATTCAACATTTTGATCACCAGCATACTTCTAGGTGCGCTCAATAGATTCTTATAATTCTTTATTTCTTCATCAATTCTACCACTCTTCGCCATGCTCTTTAGACTTGCACAGACTGAACAAACTATCACAAACACACCAAGCGCGGACTAGGACGGAGCACAGATGATGGGGCTATGAGCGACGGATGAACTTGGAGTTAGATGTCACGAGGCTAGAAACTCTAGATGTTGTGAGCAACATGAGGGCATGAAGACAGAAATAAAGATCAAGGAGACAAAGATGAGGCGAAACGAGAATAATAGATTGATGTGTCAATGACTAGTGTTGAATCCCTTGAAAGGGACCAAGAAGGTTACAAGTATTTATAGTCTAAGTTGAAGTACATGGATTAGAATATTTTGAAGAATATTCTAGAACCTTCTAGAACATTGGAACTTTCTAGATGTCTAGAGAGTATACCTAGATCACGTACATATTATACAATGATATGTAGATCAAATATATCTTATACAATGCTCATATGAAGATGGTTGGGCATGATGTATTGTTGATGCAAGGTTGTGAGTTCAATCCTCACCAACTATATATTTTGTGTCATTGTATCGTGACATTATCCTCCCCTTTACAACCGCCTTTTCAAAAATGTAGTGTAGGGGTGAGCGGAGACTGGAACACCAACGAGCATGAGCAACCATGTGCGGTTCTCACCGGACACTGGAATACCAATGGACATGAGTGACCATGTGCGTTTCTTACCGGAGACTAGAACACCAATGGATGTGAGTGACCATGTGCGGTCCTCATCGGGAAGTGGAACACCAACGGATGAGAGCGACCATGTGCGGTCCTCACCGGAGACAAGAACACCAACGGATGTGAGCAACCACGTATGGTTCTCACCGGGAACTAGAACACCAACGGGCGTGAGCGACCATGTGCGGTCCTCACCGGGAACTAGAACACCAACGGATGTGAGCGACCATGTGCGGTCCTCACGGGGAACTAGAACAACAACGGGCGTGAGCGACCATGTGCGGTCCTCACCGGGAACCTGGAACACCAATGGGCATGAGCGACCATGTGCGGTCCTCATCGGGAATTGGAACACCAACGGGCGTGAGCGACCATTGCGGTCCTCATCGGGCACTGGAACACCAACGGACATGAGCTACCCTGTACGGTCCTCGTCGAAGACACGAACACCAACGAACGTGAGCGACCATGTGCGGTCCTCACCAGAGACAGGAACATCAACGGGCGTGATTGACCATGTGTGGTCCTCACCAAGAATTCGAACACTTGACGTTGATGAAGTCTAGGAAAAGTAGGGTTGATGACATCACCAAGAGGTGTTGAAGATGATGGTGTGGAAGACGAAGCAATGAAGGCAATGATGTTGAGGAAGTGTCTGTGGAAGCAATGACTGTTACTATGGAAATGTTGGAAATAGAGACATAGATAAAGAGGAGAAGAAACACAGAGTTCGAGACGTTAAGGATAAAAAGAAACACAAAGACATAGATATAGAGGATGATAGAAAACATAGAGACAGGGATGAAGATCATAAGAAACACATAGATAGGGATGATGTTGATAAGAAGTACATAGATAGAGATGAAACTGGTAGGAAACACAGGGAGAAGGATGACAATGACAAAAAACGCAGAGATAGGGATGATGATGATAAGAAACACGGAAATAGATATGTGAGGGATGAGAAGAAACAAAAAAATAGAGACGACGATGAGGGGAAAGTAAAAGCCAGAGACAACGATGAGAAGGAACTAGGAGATAGAGATGGTAAGGAAGATAGGAAACAAAGAGATGTTGATGAAGGTAACTTTGGAAGCAAGGACGACGACGAGTGGATCCACATGTGGAGATTAAATCAAAATAACGTTGTTGTGGTGTACTTTGTACACTACGTAAAATATGTGCGGAGTACCCAATTGGGTAAGTATAAAGAAATAGGAGAAATTCTACAATAATTATATTACATGCATAGGGCAGGATTTGAACCCTCTACCTCCATGTTAATGATTTTAAGCCTTATCACTATACTAGTATATTATGAGTTTTTAAAGTTATACTAAACTTTATCCCATGTAAATATTCTAGATAAACATGATAGAAAAAGTTATTCATGCATACACACTCGAGTTAAAAGAAAAGATGTGATAGAAATCTAATCATGCACATGTAGTGTGCATGAAAACTAAAGTTAGGAAAAACATGATTTTTACATGTGATAAACTTAGACTCTTCCATCACTAAAAGAAAAAGCCATGCAACTAAAAATAGATGCAACTAAAATTAAAAGTCATTCAACTAAAAATAGATGCAAGTAAAAGAAAAAGCTATGCAACTAAAAGTAGAGGCCATGCAACAAAAAGTGGACATGCAAATGATCAAGGGAGAACTCCATATAAAATTCCATTTTTTTTCCTACACTGATGCTCTCTCCATATTATTTTTTCTTTTCCTTCTCAGCTCCCTTATCTTATGGAAGCCATAACTGTCATAAACCCTATTTTCCCTACGGAAGCTATAACACTAAAAAGCCCTAATTTTCCCTACGGAAGCCATAACACTCATAAACCATAATTTTCCATACGGAAGCCATATCTCTCATAAACCCTAATTTCCTTACGGAAGCCAAAAGCCCTAATTTTCCCTACGGAAGCCATATCTCTCAAACCCCTAATTTTTCTTTTCTATAAATCTCTATAAGCTAAAACTTTGAATCCCAATATTGGGACATATTGTAATTTCTTTTCCTTTGTTAATGAAAATTATTAAATTTCTCATTTTCGTTAATTGTTAAAAATATAAAAGCACGAATGTGATGTCCTCCGGTCGAAGGCCCCGGGGTCCTGCCTCAAAGTTCACGTATCCTCGTCGTATTTCCGCGACATCTTTGGTGAACCCGACGTGAAGGCGGTAGGAAGGATTCAAGTGCTTGAAATAGAAGAATAGAAGATGGCTTCTTTGACAAACACCCAACTTGACGAAGTGGTGAAGTTGGTAGCTATTGTCGAGCATATGATGAGAGCTCGTGATAACGATGCAAGATTAAATAAGGCCATCGACCGGATCATTGATATAGCAGGCCAATTTGGTGGAAGAAATATTACAGATTTTATCATTATATACAAGACAGAGATGCTACAACGAGATGTCATCGAAGAGAAACAAATATCAAGCTTCAAGCGTGTCGTGGGAAATGGGTTACAAGGCCGTATAAGGGAGATTCAAGCCACACAAACAACATGGGTGGGATTCGAAAGGGCCCTTTTGGCCGAATATATGCTTGAAGACACATTGAGGATGACTCGACACACGTTGATGAAGTGGATCGAGAAGAAGAGGAAGAACATGAATGCATTGGGGGTGTACAACGAATTCGACCAAATGTACAATCGTCTCCCAAGCACTAACCAGATGTTTCTCGAAGAAGATAAGGTTCTATACTTCTTAAAGGCGGTGGATGTGAAAGATAGACGAGAACTAGGTTGTCTATTAGAGGATGAAGCACAACCCAATGGTCTCATAACGGATTGGGTTGAGGTAAGGAGAGCATGTGACCGGTTCGACAAGCATCGTCGATGGGTAGATGGTTCCGACATGGTGGAGTCGATAGTTCGAAGATGGAAGGTTCCACTAGTATGTGAGATGTCAAAGCAAAGTGGGCCAACCAAAAGAACAATGAACGAGGACAACAAGTGTGCCGAGACTTCTTCCCCACTAAGAACAATGGTGCATGACAATGGCCAAGCGAGCCAAGTGAAGTCTAAGCGTGTTTCGCGAGATATGATCCCATGCTCCATCTCAAAAGGGGATTCTAGTGTGAAGATCAAACAAACGATGGTCAACTGTCACACGAGAACATACCATGAAAAAGGTGGATGTGGGAAACATGAAATGTGGTCATCCTAGATTTTGAATGTGAGTGTGGGCTTGAAGCATGGGCTACTGTCATGATATGGCAAGACTCGAACCCATGACCTTATGGTATATGGGTCGAGCTCTTAACCATCACACCATCTATTGTAATTCATAGGATATTATTTTCATTTATGCTTTATTATAAGAAAATAATGTATATTCCAGATTTCACGGGAACATTCTAGAAGTTTCAGGATTACTCCTGAGAACACTATAAAAGAAGGCACTAGGCATTATGTTGAACCAAATTGGTTCAACGCTAGTCTTAAGCCTCTTAGCCATTTTGTACTTATCCTTCACATAATATATTGGTTGTTATCATCATGTCTCTCTCTCTCTCATCCTCGTTATCTCTCTTTTCTCTTCTCTCTTTCTCTCTCTCTCGGGAGTCTTACGCAGTCCCGTCCTCTTAGTACTAATAGTACTACTCTTCTTTAGTACTAATTCCATCTTTGCTTTAGTACTATTCCTGACAGTTTGAACCAATTTGGTCTCAAGCCTAGTTGTCATTCTCCCTCATCCTCCTACCCTTTTTCCTATACAATGGCTACTATTAGCGCCCAAGAATATCAATCCGTTTTCTCCGAGCTACAGTGCCTAAAAGAAAAATTTGTTGCCTTGGAACAAGAAAACCAACGACTGATAGGGAATCTGCAACAAATCGCTCTAGAAAAACAACAAACGCAGCAACAACATGGGGAGTTAGCGTTACGGGTGCAACAACTCGAATCAGCATTGCAACAACAAGGATCAAGTCCCCAAGGATTTCATAAAGAGCCGAAGATTGGACTTCCTGTGAAATTTGATGGAATGTGATCGCAATTCAGGGGATTCCTTAATAAGGTACGATTAGTCCTCCAAATGCATCCTTCCCGATACCCCACTGATGCATCCCGAGTCGGCTTAATAGGCACGTTGCTTAGCGGCTCAGCCTTAGCATGGTTCACTTCGCTTCTAGAAAAACAATCGACCTTGCTTAATAACTTTGAAGATTTTATTAGTGAGTTTAAAGCCCGCTTTGGAGACACCGACAACATCAGGACGGCGATCAACAAGATCTGACGATTGCGTCAAGGAGATCGTCCAGCCTCTGCCTATGTGGCGGATTTCCGCCTAATCGCTTCAAATATCCCCTGGGATCATCAGGCACTAATGGAGCAGTTTCGCTATGGCCTGCGAAACGATGTTAAAGATCTACTTCTAACTTTCCCCGAAGAACCAAAGTCTCTTACAGAGGCAATCAGTTGAGCGGTCCGATGTGACAACCGCCTTTTCGAATGGCGTTCGGAATGTCAATTACAGATACCACGCTCTAGGCCGGAGCCCACTTACGTCTTAGTCGCGGCTAAACCGTTTGCACGAGACATACCTCAAGCAAATACTTCGACACCGATGGAGATTGATACCATGCGTCGACACGGCCCGTTATCGGAAGAAGAAAAGCAATGACAACGTGCAAATCGATTATGTCTTTATTGTGGTGGACCAGGGCATATTGCAATCAATTGTCCCCATAGGCCAAGAAGATAGGTAAATCAAATTGTAGCCTGTACTAAACCCGAGTCAATTCTTCCCTTAGGAGTGGCTGATAGTATTAATAGTACTAATAGAGTGTTTGATAGTATTAATAGTACTAATAGCCCAAGTATCTCAAACAAATTTGAAATCCTCAGTCAATTAGATGAAGAGTTAAACGATTGAGTCCAGCCAAAATAGGAGTCGTTTGGTTGGACAGCCCTAGATCTGTACAGCCCATTAGTGGTTCCATTCCCTCCAAGCAAGTTAGCAATGTGTTCCTAGCCCAAGTCATGGTTAATACTAAAAGTACTCCCCCAGTACATGTCCTAGCACTTCTAGATTCCAGAGCTAATTCTTGTTTTATGGATTGAAATTTTGCCCAAGCTTCTCAGATACCCTTAAGAAAACTTCCTTGCCCCGGATCTATAGTAGTCATTAATGGTCGTCCCATTGCTTCCGGGAATATTGTAGAAGAGTCAGAACCCATTCAAGTTATCCTAGGTAGTTTTGTGTGTAGTAGCATTTAATATAATTAGTAGTCCGGAGCATCCCATTGTCCTGGGATTACCTTGGTTTGAATTACATAATCCAAACATAGATTGGAGAATAAGAGAAGTCCGACATCGACAACCCCAAGAATCTACTCATCGAGTTTCGACCATTTCACTACGTCAATTACGCGAAGAAGGACACAAGGAGGCAATGTTCCTATTTGCAATATCAGTACATCCTTCCAGCACTATTAAGGAGGAATCCTTAGTACAACTTCTGGCGAAATATCGTCCTTATGCCGATGTATTTGACAAGGTAAAAGCCGGTACTCTTCCTCATCATCATCCCTATGATTGTCCCATCGATCTACAACCAGGAGTAGAGCCACCATGGGGACCCATTTACAACTTGTCCCCCACCGAGTTAGAAGTCCTTCGAGCCTACATAGAGGAGAACTTGGCAAGCGGGTTTATTCATCATTCGAAATCTCCGGCCGGTGCACCCATCTTCTTTGTCAAGAAGAAAGATGGCTCACTTCGTCTCGTTGTTGATTACTGCGGCTTAAATAAAGTCACCATCCGTAATAGGTATGCACTTCCTCTTATATCAAGTCTTTTAGAGCGAGTTAATGGTGCCAAGTTTTTTTACAAAGATTGATCTCCGAGGAGTGTATAACCTCGTGCGGATCCAACCGGGAGATGAATGGAAGACCGCCTTTCGCACGCGGTATGGGCATTTCGAATATACTGTTATGCCATTCGGTCTAACCAATGCACCCGCAGTGGATACAAATCCTATTCTAGCTCATGTGGATACAAAGAAACCATTCATCATGGAGGCCGACGCATCGGATTTCGCCCTCGGTAGCATCCTTTCTCAACAAGGAGATAAAGAAGAGTTACATCCTGTGGCTTTCCATTCGCGCAAATTCGATGCTGCGGAAATCAACTACGAAATACATGACAAGGAGTTACTAGCCATCGTGGATTCCTTTGTGCAATGGCGGCATTTCTTAGAGGGCTCTCCACATTAGGTCATCGTCTTTAGTGATCACAAAAACCTTGCTTATTTCCAAAACGCTCGGGTGCTAAATCGACAGCAAGCTCGGTGGGTTCAATTCCTCACGCGTTTCGACTTCAAAATCACATATCGACCGAGGAAGCAGCAAGGAAAAGCAGATGCACTATCACGATGTTCATATCTTGCACCTCGCCCTGGTGATCCAACGTTCGATAATCAAAATCAAGTAATCTTGGGACCAACACGATTGCACACAACGCGGATTTTTCACACCCCAATGGATTCCCAGATTATAGACACCATGCGTATGAGTTTGAAGACAGACAATTTTGCTCAAGACATTCTGGCGCACATTGATACCTCTCAGGCATCCTGTTCCCAGTCTCAGCAACCAGGTATGGACTACCGACAATTTGAATATCATGATGGTTTGTTATTCTTTAAAAAGCTTGTATATGTCCCCAATTGCTCATGTCGCCTTCAAATCGTCCAAAGGTGTCACGACACCCATATGGCGGTGTCGGGGTAGTTGTGGTTCGTGCGGCGAAGTCGCGGGGACTAAGGTTAAGGGGAGTTGAAGAAACTTAACTTATAATAATGCTTGTATGGTGATGATAGAATGGTTAAGGATAGTAAGAAGAAGAGTTACGAGTAATGTGTGTGTGTGTGTGTGTGAGAGAGAGAGAGACGAGCATAGATAAAATATAGAGACAATGTATGATTCTAGAAAGAAGATTGAGACAAAGTATGATTCTAGAAAGAAGATTGAGACAAAGTATGATTCAAGGAACAAGAATAGTATATTAAAAGTATAATATTTTACCAACTTTACAATCCTTGATCGCAAACTGAACACATTCTCTATCGACCCTTGATTTGAACCCACGACCTCAACTTCAAAACGAGAGGTTCTCCACCCAATGAGCTAGTCTTCTTTACTTGATTGTATTATTTTCTCACTCTTTCTTGATCATCCCTTGTTTTCCTTGCCCCTCTTTATATAAGTGTTGCCATGCATATGGTACTGTATGGGAGCATGGCATGCATGCAATGCATGAGTTACATGTAATGCATGATCGCCATTTGGCGCACATGTATTGCACGTGATGCATTGTAGCCATCATGCTCACTTGAGCTCCCATGTATGAAAATAGATATGGGATAAGTATAATGATGAAAATGTATTCTAAAATAACTAACCTAGCTTAATGGTGTATACTTTGTGTTTGGCATACAAGGTTGAGAGTTCAAGTCTCTCAATTTTACTTAATACAATATATAGCTTCATTCTTATATCATCAAGCACATTTATTATATACTTTTACAAATAAATAGCCTAGCCTAGTGGTATGTACATTGTACTTCGTATATAAGGATGTGGGTTTAAGTCTCTCAAATATTATTAAATACAACATTTAAGCTCATTTTTATATCGTGAAGCACATTCTTCACGACAGCGGGACATTTCAGTGTCACTAAGACATTGGATCTAGTTCAACAATTCTTTTGGTGGCCTCACATGCGACGTTTTGTCGACGACTACATTCGGACCTGTGATGGTTGCTGCCGAGCAAAGATGCCACAACACCATCCATATGGCTTGTTGGAACCCTTACCGATTCCAAGTAAGCCGTGGCAGTCTATTTGTCATGATTTTATCACAGATCTGCCGGTCTTCAAGGGGTTCGATGCTATCTTAACCATCGTCGATCGATATACGAAGATGGCACATTTTGTGCCGTGTACTAAGGCCATCATTAGCGAGGAAACCGCCGCCCTTGTCATGCGTGAGGTATTTCGGCATCATGGCCTCCCAGACAGTAGCATCAGTGACCAAGGACCGCAATTTGTCTCCAAATTTTGGCAACATCTCTTCAAGATGCTCAAGGTCTCTTGCAACCTCTCCTTCGGCTACCATCCTCAAACCGTGACAGGAACTACACCCTCCCTTTGAGCAACGCTCGGCCACAACCGAGCCTAGAATAAAACACAGAAAACAGGGAATGGAACACAACACGATAGAGAGAAGAGTACACAGGATGTTTACGTGGAAAACCCAAACTCGAGAAAAAACCACGACAGCCCGCAGCCCGCAAA
The DNA here is from genome assembly GCF_043228905.1 of Azolla caroliniana. Taxonomy (NCBI): domain Eukaryota; kingdom Viridiplantae; phylum Streptophyta; class Polypodiopsida; order Salviniales; family Salviniaceae; genus Azolla; species Azolla caroliniana. Next base: position 16,647,573 of record NW_028230443.1, read on the forward strand.
CTATCACTATGTCAGAATGTACAATAAGAAAGCACCGAGACCACAACCTCGGGCTTGCTATCTTCACCACAGGCGGCGGTTACAATCAGAGGCAACGTCCTCTTCCTCTCTCTCTCACTCTCTCTGTACACAGTTGCGTGCTCTAATCTTGCGCCAACAAGAATGACAACAACTCTCATCATAAGTTTGCCCTAAGTCATATTTATACTAGTATGACTTTTCGGCTATTTACAAATATAGCCACAATGGACTCTCAGAAACATATTTACAAATATGTCTCTTCATCCGGTTCTCACCGAGCTTGCATCATCCGACACTTGCTGGGTACTCGTCATCCGGTTCTCACCGGGTCTACACCATCCGGATCTCCATAGCCGGGTACTCGTCATCCGGTTCTCACCGGGTCTGCACCATCCGTCTCTCCGTAGCCGGGTACTCGTCATCCGGTTCTCACTGGGTCTGCACCATCTGGCTCTCTGTAGCCGGGTACTCGTCATCCAGTTCTCACCGGGTCTGTTCTTCTCACTTGCCATCCGGAGGGACCTATTTCCTAACAAACTCCCCCTTCACTCCGGCATGGGATGTCTTACTAGTCCGACCCGCTTCCGGCATGCATCCAACTTGTCGAGTATCAGTACTTTGGTCAGCATATCTGACCCGTTCTCGGCCATGTGGATCTTCGTCAGCGCGAACTCCTGGTCATCTACTCTTTCCCGGATCCAGTGATACCTTCGTTGGATATGCTTCATCCGGGAATGGTAGGCCGCATTCTTAGCAAGGTGGATGGCACTTTGACTGTCGCAATAGAGCCGATATTCATCTTGCCGGATACCAAGCTCTCCGATGAAGTCCTTCATCCATAATATTTCCTTGCCGGCTTCCACAGTCGCCATGTACTCCGCCTGCGTAGTTGACAACGCAACCGTCTTCTGCAGCCTCGACTGCCACGAAACAGCTCCCCCTGCATATGTCATTACATACCCGGATGTAGACCGGCTGGTATCCACATCAACCGACATGTCCGAATCGGTAAAACCATCAAGTTGAGGTTTTCCAGAGCCGAATATTCAAAGTTCCCTTCAAGTACCGGAGTATCCATTTGACCGCGTTTCAGTGCTCCTTGCCGGGATTGCTCATAAACCGGCTCACCACTCCGACTACGTAGCCTATATTCGATCGGGTACACACCATTACGTACATCAAGCTCCTGACGGTAGAGGCATATGGGACCTTCATCATATCAGCCTTCTCTGCTTTCGTCTTCGGGCTTTGCTTACCGGATTATCTGCAGTTTGCCGGGAGTGTCGATCCGACCAGTTTCGCATCTGTCATGTTGAACCGGTGAAGTACCTTTGTCACATACTTCTCCTGTGACAGCCACAATTGCTTCACTGACCGGTTCCAGATAATATGCATCCCCATCATCTGTCTTGCTGGACCCAAGTCTTTCTTTGAGAAGGTCCGGTTGAGAGCCTTCTTCAGCATCCGTATTTTGGCTTGGTCCCGTCCGACGATCAACATGTCGTCCACGTACAGAAGGAGTATCAGGAAGTCGCCTCCTTCGAACTTCTTCACAAACACGCAGTGATCGGCCTGCGTCTTGTGGTACCCTTGATCGGTCATGAAGGAGTTGAACTTCCGGTACCATTGCCGGGGGGCCTGCTTCAACCCATAGAGGCTCTTCTTCAACCGGCAAACCAGGTGCTCCTTCCCTTTCTCCACGAATCCTTCTAGTTGTTGCATGTAGATCTCCTCTTCTAGGTCGCCGTGAAGGAATGTCGTCTTCACGTCCAGCTACTCTACCTCGAGGTCCATGCTTGCCGCTATACTCAGCACCGTCCGGATGGAGGTCGTCTTTACTACTGGGGAAAATATCTCGTTGAAGTCCACGCCCTTCTTCTACTGGAACCCCTTCACCACGATCCTAGCTTTGTATCTCAGGGGGTTGCCGACATCTCCCGGTTTCAACTTGTACACCCACTTATTTCAGAGTGCCCGCTTTCCTTTCGGCAACTCCACCAATTCATACATATGGTTCTCATGCAGGGAATCCATCTCATCCTGTATGGCACTTAGCCATTTGCGGTTGTGGGTGTCATCCTTCACCTCTACGAAGCTTTCTAGCTCCCCCTCATCGGTTAGTAGCACATGCTTTGCATCCGGAAATCTCCGGGGGGCCCATCTCTCTCTGAGAGGATATTTCCGTCTTTGGGCTTCGGTAACCGGCTCCTCCATTTGCTCTTCATCCGAATCCCATTCAGGGTCTTGGCCGGTTCTGGTTTCGGCTTCCTCTACTTCTTCTTCTACCGGTTCGGTATCCTCACCGTAACCGGCTAGTTCCTCGAGTGCTAACCGGTCTCTTCCCGGTTGGGTCTGTTCATCATAGAATTGATCCTTACCGATCGACTTAGAGTTCATTATCTTCTTCTCCGACTCCCAGTCGGCGAGCGTCTTGTCCTCCATGAAGATAATATCTCGACTCCGGAATACCTTCTTGTCGACCAGGTCCCACACTCGGTAGCCGAACTCATCGTCGCCGTAACCGAGGAATATGCATGGTCGGGTCTTTGGATCTAACTTTTCTCTCCGGTCCTTAGCTACATGCATGTACACGAGACACCCGAATACCTTCAGATGCCGGTAGGACACTTCCTTACCGGTCCAGACTCTCTGTGGCGTGTCTCCGTCCAAGGGTACTAAGGGTGATCTATTTATCACATATGTCGCCGTCGACAATGCCTCAACCCAAAACTTCTTGGGTAGTTTTGCATGCACTAGCATACTCCGGACCCTCTCCATTATGGTCTGGTTCATCCTCTCGGCCAACCCGTTTAGTTCCGGCATCTTCGGCACGGTAAATTTGAGCCGGATTCTCTTCGAGCGACAGTACTCCTCGAACTGCCCCTGGTATTCACCCCTGTTATCTGCTCGAACCGCCTTCAGCTTCCAGCTGGTTTCTCTTTCCACTCTCGCGTGGAGTTCTTTGAAGACGGATAACACCTGATCCTTCGTCTTCAACGGTGTGGCTCACAGCTTCCGGTTGTGGTCATCTATGAACTTCACGAAGTACTGCAATCCGGCATGTGACTTCGTATCCACTTGACATACATCAGTATGCACCAAATCCAGTGGTGCATTACGTCTCATCGGTGGCCTCGATCGGAAGGAGGTCCGGTTTTGTTTACCGGCTAGACAATCAGTGCACTTCTCCAAGTGCACGTTCTTCATTGGAATGAGGTTGTCGTCTACAAGCCTCTTCATCCCCTTCTCGCTCATGTGGCACAATCTCTTGTGCCACAGCTCACCGGCAGTGTCGGATGCCACGTTCACTTCTTCCGGGCATAATCGGGCATTCATCAGGTACAACGTGTTGACCTTCCGGGCCCGAGCCACAATCAGGCTCCCTTTGCTGAACTTCATAACACCGTTCCGGATGCTACCCGTGTAGCCTTCATCATCTAGCCGACCGGTTGATATTAGGTTCAGATGAACCTCCGAAACGTGTCGGACATCCTTCAACAACAGCTTGCATCCGGTTGGTGTTGTCAGCCACACGTCTCCTATGCCGACAATTCGGCATGTACCTTCATTCCCCATCCGGACACAGTCGTTATCACCGACTGAGTAGGATGAGAAGCACTTCCGGTCCGGGGTAAGGTGGAACGACGCTCCGGAGTCGACCACCCAGGTCATCTCGTCGCCAGCAAGGTTTATCTCACTCTCCTCGGTGATGAGCATAAACTCTTCTTCACTTGCCGCCATTGCCGTTGTTCCCTTCCGGTCCGGTCCCCTCTGGTCTTTACCGTTCCAGTCCGGTGTCCGCTTCGAATGGGTGTCACCGGTTTCCTTGTCTTTACGGAAATGCCGACAATTCTTCTGGAAGTGTCCCGGCTTGCCGCAATAGAAGCAAGTAGGCCTCCCCCTTGACTTTGACCGTGTCCCCGACTTTTCCCGGTTCTGGGGGCTACGGTTCCTTTGTCTTCCGCGTTCCGATTCAGTAAGGAGCACTTTGGAGTCGGAGCTCATATCCTTATCTTTCCGACGCGCCTCCTCATCTAGCAAGCTCGACTTCACTCTTGCTAGGGATAACCGTTTCCCTTCCGGCCCAGCATTGCCCAAAGTGACAACTAACGTCTCCCAGCTATTCGGGAGGGAACCGAGTAGGAGTAGTGCTAGTACCTCATCGGTGAGAGGTACTTCCAATGATGTTGCCTGGTGTATCAGCCCCTGGAAGGAATTCATGTGCTCAACCATGCTGGAGCCATCTTGGTACCAGAATCTTACCAGCTTCCGGAATAGTGAAACCTGGTTAACAACATTTTTGTTTTGAAACATAATGTCGATTTTCTCCCAGAGCTCATGAGCCTTGCTCTCTTCATTGAAGTTGTTGTATAGGCTCATGTCGATGAAGCACCGTATGTAAGCCGTTGTCTTCATGTGCATCACCTCCCATATCGTGGCGTCGATTTTGTCCGGTCTCTTGTCCCCAAATTGAACCGGCAACCAAAGATCTTTAACCACAAGCATGTCCCTCATCTTCGACTTCCACGCCAAATAGTTGGAGCCGGTGAGTTTGAACATGCCTCCCAACGAGTCGTCCATTTTCTGTGTCGTTTCGCTCTGATACCACTTTGACAGGAACTACACGCTCCCTTCGAACAACGCTCGGCCACCACCGAGCCTAGAATAAAACACAGAAAACAGGGAATGGAACACAACACGATAGAGAGAAGAGTACATAGGATGTTTACGTGGAAAACCCAAACTCGGGAAAAAACCACAGCAGCCCATAGGCCGCAAACTATCACTATGTCAGAATGTACAATAAGAAAGCACTAAGGCCACGACCTCGAGCTTGCTATCTTCACCACAGGCGGAGGTTACAATCAGAGGCAACGACCTCTTCCTCTCTCTCTCACTCTCTCTGTACACAGTTGCGTGCTCTAATCTTGCGCCAACAAGAATGACAACAACTCTCATCATAAGTTCGCCCTAAGTCATATTTATACTAGTATGACTTTTCGGCTATTTACAAATATAGCCACGATGGACTCTCAAAAACATATTTACAAATATGTCTCTTCATTCGATTCTCACCGAGCCTGCATCATCCGGCACTTGTTGGGTACTCGTCATCCGGTTCTCACCGGGTCTTCACCATCCGGATCTCTGTAGCCGGGTACTCGTCATCCGGTTCTCACCGGGTCTGCACCATCCGTCTCTCCGTAGCCGGGTACTCATCATCCGGTTCTCACCGGGTCTGCACCATCCGGCTCTCCGTAGCCGGGTACTTGTCATCCGGTTCTCACCGGGTCTTCACCATCCGGATCTCCGTAGCCGGGTACTCGTCATCCAGTACTCACCGGGTCTGTTCTTCTCACTTCCCATTCGGAGGGACCTATTTCCTAACAGACCAATGGGCAGGCGGAACAAACAAACCAAACGCTGGAGCAATATCTCCGATGTTTCCTGAGTTATCAACAGGACGATTGGGCCGAGATTCTCCACTTTGCGGAGTTTGCGTATAATAATGTTGTTCACTCCTCGACTCGAGTCTCCCCATTCTACGTTTATACCGGTTCTCAACCTCGTTGGTCGGTGATCGACACCTCGGAGCTACCTACCAATCCTCATGTCGGGGATCATTTGGAGAGACTATGCAAGATCTAGACGGATCTCTCGACTCATCTTCGTCATGCTCAACAGACACAAAAGACTTACGCGGATCATCATCGACTTCCCTCCTCTTTTGCCATCGGAGATCGAGTATGTGGCTCTTATGTCGTCACATCAAGACTACTCGACCGTGCGACAAGTTGTATTACCGGTAAGGTTAATGATGTCACGTTTCGCCTTGATCTTCCTTTGCATCTTCGGATACATCCAATCTTCCATAGTTCTCTTCTGGAACCTTATAAAGCAAACACTACTCCCGATCGTGTTACACCACCGCCGCCCCTGCTTGAGTTTGACGCTGGCTCGGAGAATGAAGTTGCTGCCATCCTCGACTCCAAATTTGTTCGCAACAAACTTTACTATTTGGTCGATTGGCCTGAGCGAACGTACTTGGGAGCCTGTCAAGTATGTCGCCAATGCTCAGGATCTTCTTGTTGATTTTCACCGATAGTATCCCAATAAACCCGGTCCTCAATCAACATCAACTTGTTCCACTAGTCGTCTTAAGGGGGGGGATAGTGACATGATATGGCAAGACTCGACCCATGACCTTATGGTATATGGGTCGAGCTCTTAACCATCACACCATCTATTGTAATTAATAGGATATTATTTTCATTTATGCTTTATTATAAGAAAGTAATGTATATTCCAGATTTCACTGGAACATTCTAGAAGTTTCAGGATTACTCCTGAGAACACTATAAAAGAAGGCACTAGGCATTATGTTGAACCAAATTGGTTCAACGCCATTCTTAAGCCTCTTAGCCATTTTGTACTTATCCTTCACATAATATATTGGTTGTTATCATCATCTCTCTCTCTCATCCTCGTTATCTCTCTTTTCTCTTCTCTCTTTCTCTCTCTCTCGGGAGTCTTACACAGTCCCGTCCTCTTAGTACTAATAGTACTGCTCTTCTTTAGTACTAAATCCATCTCTGCTTTAGTACTATTCCTGACAGCTACAAGGAGTAGTCAAAGTCGATATTCAAGTGAGGTCTAGTGAAGACAAACCTAGATTGATGAAAGAAGGAAGACTAAAGTGCGTTAACCATGGCGATGGTCGAAATGAAGGTAGCACATGTATGATGCATGAAGGGTTATGCTTCGGGAAGGCAGAAGAGGACATGAAAACCAAATATGGCAGTGCAAGGCTCAAACGAAGGATTTGGTGGTTTGGATGGTCTCCATGGTTATGGTGGAAAGAATGGTCATGGTGGCATTGGAAGAAGAGAGATAAGGAGCCAACGACTTGGTTCAAGGTAGATCTTTATCATAGATAGTTAGCTTATGAAGGAAAGAAAATATTAGGACAAGGATTAAAGATTTCAACTAGAAGGATGCAACTGAATAACACAATTGGCACATACCGGTGGATGTGCATGTTTAGTGGGGGTGAATGTCGTGTAAATCTTCTAACACTATGTAATAATAATAATAATAATAAAATAAGTACTTTATATTAGCTTAATGGCATGTTATAAAAGATAAATGTTTCAGAAGATAGGGAAAATAGAATTATGATTTATCCCACATATATAGGAAACTTAAGGCTCTAGCTATATAAGCACCTTGAGATCCCTCATTTTTCATTTGTGCTAAGAACACTTTGGCCACTTTGTCTTGGTGGATGATGGTGGTTAAGTTCCCAAAAACCGGAAACCGGCCGGTAAGTAAAATCAGAAACTAGGCCGGTAAGCAAAACCGGAAATTGGTTGATAAGCAAAAACCGGAAATCGGCCGGTAAACAAAACCGAAACCGGCAGGTAAGCAAAACTGGAAACTGGGCCGGTAAGCAAAACTGGAATTGGGCTGGTAAGTAAAATCGGAAACTAGGCCGGTAAGCAAAACCGGAAACCGGTCGGTAAGCAAAATCGAAACCCGCCAATAAGCAAAACCGGAACCGGTCGGTAAGCAAAATCGGAAACCGATCGGTAAGCAAAACCGAAACCGGCCGGTAAGCAAACCGGAACCGGCAACGAAGCCGGTGAGGCAGTGGCAATCGGCGACCGGATGGAACCGGCGATCAAACAAGGCTGGACAAAAACCGAACGAATGATAGGATCATGTGGCTAATTAAAGTCAAGTGAAGAAAACTAAAGTAAAGGTCATGTGGACAATCGCATGCAACTAAAAGAAAAAGCCATGCAACTAAAAGTAAAAGCCATGCAACTAAAAATAGATGCAACTAAAAGAAAAAGTTATGCAACTAAAAGTAGAGGCCATGCAACAAAAAGTGGACATGCAAATGATCAAGGGAGAACTCCATATAAAATTCCATTTTTTTTCCTACACTCATGCTCTCTCCATATTATTTTTTCTTTTCCTTCTCAGCTCCCTTATCTTATGGAAGCCATAACACTAAAAAGCCCTAATTTTCCCTACGGAAGCCATAAGCCCTAATTTTCCCTACAGAAGCCATATCTCTCAAACCCCTAATTTTTCTTTTCTATAAATCTCTATAAGCTAAAACTTTTGAATCCCAATCTTGTGTGCCGCATTAGGTGTTCTGTCGTTACCTCTGTCGACATAGCTCCAGTAACCATGCCCAAGTAGGTACTGGCACATCTTGTATGACGAAGATGCGTAGTTGGATCTGTCGAGCTTCTCCACCGGGAGTGAGCTAGCCATTCCTCTATCCATTTGTTTTTTTTTGTTCTTTACAAAGGTTAGGTTTTCTTCTTGCAAAAGTGAATGTTGGCTGTAGAGGTTCTCAACCCTTGCGCTCTTATACCATGTAGAAACAAGTAGCGTGCGGAAGCAATAGAAAACAGAAAACAGAAAACAGGTTTAATGGAGAGCTTAACAGTACGCGGGAGAGACACAGAGAGAGCACACAGAAACTCAATTAAAAAAATACTACTCAGTCTGTACATCGTATGTGTTCAACGAACACTTTTATACAAGTCCATACGGACTGACAGAAGTACGGTATACTTCAATGCTCACACGAGAGTCTGACACTAACTACGAGATATTAACTCCCTAGTAGACTAGCTGCTACTTGGCTTCCGGTTACTGCTTGATCCAGCTAACCGGCTCCCCAGCTCACCGGTCATCCTTCTGGATGCCGATCCGGATCCGGTTGAGCTTGCCGCTCAACAATAGCTAACTAGCTATTGCGAGTAGCTAGTTAGCTATTAAGAGTAGCTAATTAGCTATCTTAATAGCTAATTAGCTCTTGACCTAGCTAATTAGCTACTATGAGTAGCTAATTAGCTACTAAGGTAGCTAACTAGCTATTGACAGTTGCTAATTAGCTACCTTAATAGCTAATTAGCTCTTGACATAGCTAATTAGCTATTGCGAGTAGCTAATTAGCTAGTGTCAATATCTAATTAGCTACTCTAAATAGCTAATTAGCTCCTCACATAGCTAACTAGCTATTGCCAGTAGCTAATTAGGTACCTTAATAGCTAATTAGCTCTTGACATAGCTAACTAGCTATTGCGAGTAGCTAATTAGCTACTATCAATAACTAATTAGCTAATGTGGTAGCTAGTTAGCTAATAATAGCTAACTAGCTATTGGTAACTAGCTAGTTAGCTATGGCCATCTTCTGAGGTAGCTAATTAGCTATTGCAGTAGCGAATTAGCTATTAATAGCTAAGTTTAGTATTGGCAATAGCGATTTAGCTATTACTAGTAGGTAGTTAGCTATGCTCATATTCTGAGATAGCTAATTAGCTATTGCAGTAGCTAATTAGTTGATAATATCTAAGTTAGCTATTGTCAATCGCTATTTAGCTATTACCAATAGCTAGTGAGCTATGATCATATTTTGAGGTAGCTAATTAGCTAACTAACTAAGTTTAAAAATGAAAACAAAAGTTGAGATAAATGTAAATACCTGAGGTACATCAAAAAGATGAATGGGATGCTCCTCTTATTGACTCCTTCCAACACGTTGTCGCGTTGTTACGCGCGTGCGTGGGGAACGAGGCGGGACCACCGGGGTCTCGGACCGAGAAATAGCTGAGAAGGAGGAGAGCGGAAAGGCAACGGATGCACTTGCACACGCACTGACACGGGAGCACACAGGAATCACAGTCGAACAACACAGCAAAACGAGACGACTGGAAGTCCGAGTATATGAACACACATGTATATTTATATATATATCAAGGCGGTTACAACTAACAGGCTGGCAAGGCGAACACCGACGCCTGTTCACTCACACACACACACAGAAGAGCGAGATGGAGATCTTGCCGGAAGCACACGGGTGTTCCACGGAGCAGAGTCAGCCTCCCGAAAACCTGCGCAAAATAAAAGCTATGGAGAGAGACAGAGGAGAAGGGCTCGGTCCCAGTCCGGCAACACTTTGTCCTCTCTAACGCGCGATCCCTTTTTCATTCCTCTCCCTCTCTTTTATAGCCCAAGGAGGGAGGCCGTTATCACCCGTTACATCATATTAATTCTCTGTCCTTCGGACAGAGATACAATTCGATTCTCTCCCTATTGAATGTGTGCTACCTAGGATTTCACCTCAGCCGACTTGCACCTACCTACTTACTATACAACGAAAAGTGCGCTTGCGTGTAAGGGCCGGTTTACACATGCTAAACTCAGTTTCTGCCTAGGGACGGTTTTCTTCACAACATCCGTCCCCACCTAACCGCGCATCCACCGGTATGCGCCATAATTGGGCTCTTGCTGGAGAAAACCGATCCATGCTTTACTCCTCGTCTTCCGGTTCGTCATCCGCCTCGGACCGCCCGTCGTCGCCGTCCATGCTTTCCAGATCCGGCTCGCACTCGTGTCATTTCTTGAATGCTTTGACCCTCTTCCCTGCTACCGGTATTGCCATCCTCGTATCGTCGAGCTCCGCAAGATGTTAGGTCATGTTGTCGTTGGCGCCTGTCACCACGTAAGGCCCGAACCACCTCCTTGCAAACTTCCGCGTGGCCCTGTGCTGGTTGTCGAGACTGCTGTCATACACCAGGACCCAGTCGCCTTCATCGATTTTCTTCGGTCACAGTCGGTGAGTCCGGTCAAACCTCCCTTTGTTCTTCAACCTTGCCAACCGAAGCTTCTCCGCGGCTCGTTCCACGTCCTCCGGCCTTCGCTCGAGTTGTCGAATCCGTGCCGCTAGCAGCTCCTCCCGGCTCATCTCATCTCTCCAATCCACTATGGCCCATGAGGAGATGGTTCGCTCCGTTGGCATGATCGGCCTCTGCCCGTACATAAGCTCTGCCGGCATGAACCCGGTTACCGAACTGTGCGTAGTTCGGTCCGCCCATAATGCGTAAGGAAGGAGCCGTGGCCAATTCTCGACCTGCCCTCCGCATGCACGCACAAAAGCCTTTACGATCGGCCCATGCCCACGCTTTACTTTCCTGTTCGCCTCCGGATTGTACGCCATAGTGAGGGAGAGTTTGACCCCTAGCCGGTCGAACAACTCAACTTCCCGTGCATCCAACTCTCCCCGGTCCGCCACGATCCTCCCGACGCACCTGTATCGACACACTACCTCTTCGATTAGGAACCGGCATACCGCCACGGTTGTCTTGTTCTGCAGTGCATGCCCTTCAACCTGGTTCGTCAAGTCTTCCCGCGCAAGCACCAGGTAACGCATATGTCCTACCCCCATCGGCATCGAAACCAAATCCACCATCCATTTGAAGTGGACGGTCGGAGGGTAGGTCGGGTGAAGCTCGTCCCGATGTCGGACTATGGAGTGCATCTGGTAGCTTTCGCAAGTTGTCACGAACCGATGCACGTCCCGGTACAGTCCGGACCACCAGTATTTCCCCTTCAACTTCTCTAACGTGGCCCACGTTCCGTGGTGTCCAGCCCAGGGACTCTCGTGGTAGGCCTCCAGCAACTCCTCCTGTTACTCCTTCTTCGCCACCACTCGGAGCGGGATGTCATCCCTCTTCTTTGGGTGCTTCCATATGCACCCGTCCCAAAGGAAGAATCGGTACGCTTTCTTCCGGATCTGGTTGGTCTCTTCCTTTGTCCACGCCGCGTCCGGTGTCATTGTTTTCAGGAGCTCGCCGATCTGGACCCACTCCCCATCGTACTTGCTCTCGTCGAATTCGTTAAGCGCCGGAGTGCTCCCCTCTCTGGTCGTCACGTATGCCGCCTCGAAGAAATCTACGCCGATTTCCTCGTCCTCCGAAACCATGCCGTCCTCCTTTTCGAACCTCGCCCTTGAGAGCATGTCGGCCATGGCATTGTCCTTCCCGGAAATGTGTCGTATCTCCGGATTCAAGGACTTGATGTACGCTATCCACCTGAGCATCGCGCATCCGGAAACCATGCCGAGAATCGATAGGCAGTCCGTCTCGATTATTACCTCTGTCCCGATCAGATAGTCTTTTTATCGGCCTTCACCGCCGAAACGACACCCCAGAGTTCGCGTTTACCCTGGGCGTATCCTCGCTGTCGCTCATTGAGGACCTTCGCGCCGAACCGGATGGGGAACCTCGTGCCAACGTCATCCTCTTGGTTGATCACCCATCCGATCCCGGTCGGACTCGTGTCTATGGTTACGTAAATCGGAGTGTCTTTGCCGTAGACAGCCTTTCAGAGCGCCGGTGTCGTGGCAAGTGCTTCCTTCATCTTCCGGACTGACTCCGCATGCTCGTCTCCCCACTCGAATTTACGCCCTTTCTTCAGCAACCCATACAGCGGCTCCATGACGTGGGCGTAATGCGGGATCCAGATATGGTAGAACGCGCATGCTCCCAAGAATCTCCGAACCTCCGTAACCGAATTGTAGTCATGCTTCATCGCGGAGATGGCTTCCACCTTGGCCGGAGACGGTTTCCGTCCATATGGTCCGCATAGGTGCACGACGACCATGATCTCTTATTGCCCGAAGGCCTATTTTTCCCCAGAGAAGGTGAGCCTCGCGCCCTCTAGTCTCTGCAACACCTTCTCACAGTCATCAATGTGCATCGCCACGAAATTCTGACATCCGTCCGGTCCGATTGTCTCGTCCTTTTCCTCCACCGGGCATCCCCTGATCGGGATGTCGTCTAAGAATGGCATGGTGATGTCCGGGATGCAGTCCCTCAGCACTTTTTTCATTGCGTTCACCATATGCGCCACAGAGTTCATCCCGCCTTGCGGTAGGGTACACATCCGTACTAGGCCGAGAGGGGTTCACATCGTCGTGATATCCCTGCTCTCCACGGCTAGCTGGAACTAGTCGTACCCCAAGTATAAGTCACCGACCGAATAGATTGACCTCCCAGCGAAGGCCTCCGCAACGCCTGTTGACGGTTTGCAGGTCCTGAATGAAGCCCAGTGTGTCATTCTTCTTCGGCACCGTAAACCACTGATTCGAATACAGGGCACTCGACGGTTCAAGGATGCCCATCTCCACCCTTTGCTTCAGAAGCTCCATCAACTTCGGGATGTGAGCTCTCGGCACCAGAATTGGTTTGAGATTCCACGGTACATGCGGTACTGTAAGATCACCATCGGTTCGACGATCGTCGGGTCCACGCACCTGATCTCCTCCGGCGAGAACGCGAATGCTTTCCCATGCCTTCCGAGCATTCTCCAAAACCTGTTCTCCTCCGCCGGCAGTAGAAAGCCACCCCCACCAACCTTGTATTAGGAAACAGGTCCCTCCAGATGGGAAGTGAGAAGAAACCGGATGACGAGTACCCAGCTACCGAGGACCCGGTGAGAACCAGATGACGAGCACCCGGCAACGGAAGACCCGGTGAGAACCGGATGTGGAGTACCCGGAAACAGAAGACCCGGTGAGAACCGGATGATGTGTGCCCAGCAAGCGCCGGATGATGCAGGCCCGGTGAGGAGTGCTCACCGGATGAAGGGACATATTCGTAAATATGTTTCTGAGAGTCCATCGGGGCTATATTTGTAAATAGTCGAAAAGTCATATTAGTATAAATATGACTTAGGGCAAACTTAGTTGTTGTTATCATTCTTGTTGGCGCAAGATTAGAGCGCAACTGTGTATAGAGAGAGAGAGAGAGAGAAAGAGACGAAGAGTTCGTATCTCTGTTGTAACCGCCGCCTGTGGCGAAGATAGTGAACAAGAGGTCGTTGCCTCTGTGTTCATCTATTGTATTTTTGTTACATAGTGATAGTTAGCAATCAGTGGACTGCCGTGGTTTTTCCCGTGTTTGGGTTTTCCACGTAAACATCCTATGTACTCTTCTCTCCATTGTGTCGTGCATTCATTCCCGTTTTCTGTGTTTGATCCTAAGCTTGGTTGTGGCCGAGCGTTGTTCATCGGGAGCGTGTAGTTCCTGTCACCTTCAACTCTCGTAGCGTTATGTCGGTGAACCAGTGCCCTACGCCAACCGGATTCCGTAAACTCAGGTTCGACGCGACCCCTTTTTTCCGCTCCTCGCTGCCCTCCGGCAAGGGTGCCGCGACTGGCCTCACCTTCCGGTCCACAGTCTTGTACTTTGTATCCACGCGGGCCGTCCGATCCGACCCCATCCTTTCTCCGAAGTTCGCGATGACTTCGTACATTCCCATCGATCCTACCGGAACGGTCCGGTCTTCTCTAAGGTCTTCACCGATCACCTTTCGCAACTCGCCCAAGGTGTCGTCAAAAGAGACGCCTCCACGGCTCCACTGATCTCTTCGTCGGGGGAGAGGACTCCGCATCTCCTGAGCTGCTCCTCCGCTCGCTTCTTTTCCCGGCCGTTGACATCGGCCATAGTACAACCTCAGTTGTCGGAGAACCAAAATTTCCTACCTATGGTACAGGTCTTCTTCTGTACTATACATTTGTGGGGTTTTTCTGGGGTGTCCGGACTATCGCGGCCCCACGCCTTGATAGCCCTCTCTAAAAATCCCCTCGGGTTTCGCCACCGAGGGTTTCACGGTTATGCTCATGGTTTGGTCGCACCGTCAGGAACTGGACCGAGTGACGCCCGTCCTGGCTCTTGACTCTCGCGTAGGCCAAACCGTTGTCCAGCACCTTGGTTTCCATCCGTGCCGCCGTGATGTATGGTTCTCCTAGTATAACCGGATGCGAGGACGTCTCCTGCACGAAGAAGTGTTGGTCGATCTCGACATCATCGATCTTCACCCGTACATTCGGGCATGCTCCATGTAGTTCTTCCGTGGCCCGCGTCGTTGCCCGTATTTTCCAGCCGTGTTTGGTGTTGATCGGTCATTTCCCCTTTTTGTAGAAGTCCATGGACATCAAGTTGATTTCTGAACCGTGGTCCACCAACGCCATCACCGGCTCATGGACATCCTCGACCTTAACAGGGGTCTCCGTGATCACTCTGGCCCAGTGCGGCCTCGAATAGTGGCTCTCCGCCAACTCGTCTTCTAGCGCCATGTCCTCTATGTGCGTCGTTCACACTTCCACCGGCTTCTCCGGCTCTGGCTTTGTCGACAGCCTCTTCCTCTTTACCAAGTCTACGATGGAGTCGTGGAACTCCTTCTTGGCGATCCCGAGCACTTCCCTTAGCGACAGCTCCACTTTGCTGTCGAGGATACGTTCCTCTAGGACCTTTCGCAGGTCCGTGGTCCTTTCGATTTCCGTGCTCAACCGGTACCCGGCCTTCTTCGCTTTATCTGGTGTGCCGGTCACACCGGCCTCATTCTGTCTTTGACTGAATCGAGTCTCGTACCGTTGCGAGGGCCCAGCCCCTCCGGTTTTACCTACTCTCTTGTCTTCCACCAGATCCTCGTAGTTCTGGCATGCGGCCTCGACGAAGCCCGTCTTCTCTTCGATCGGGTCACTCCACCCAGTTACCTCCCGGACCCGTTTCTCCGCGCAGTCTGCTTCTTCTTTCCTTAGCTGTGTGCCGGCGAGGCCTTCTAGCATCAACGGCCAGAATCCGGCTTCGTTCTTCTTCTGGGCCTCACCACCTCTGACCCGGATCCCAGCCGACGCCGAGTAGTGGACGGTCTCCGCGTGGCGAGCCGCCGCCTCTTCCATCAACTGTTTCATACCCCCTCGTCCAACATTCAGGTCCAGGGCCCTTCGGGTCTCGCTAGCGTGCACCCGACCGTTCCATAGGTACACCACGTTAGCTCTCATTGCCTCGGCGAAGTCCCCGCAATCCTTCCGGACGTAGCCGAGCGAGTCGCACCACAAACATCGGTTTCCAGCTAGAGGCCTTCAGTCCCGGGCCTGTTCGCCGCCTTCCCTCCGTGCATGCGCAATCTGGAGGTCCTTTACCATCCTAGTCAGCTCCTCTAGAGCTGCTCCTCCGGACAAACCTTTGACCATGCCGGTCGAAGTCGATCTGGTCTCGAGCCACTCTCGGGTCTCTTCCCTTTGTGCTAGTGGGGTCGGTTCGAGTTTCCTTACTACTACAGAGCCCGCCCCTGTTGATCCTTTATCAACCCACTCTCGTCGTTTGTCGAAACGGCCACAGACCCTCTTCACCACGGCCCAGTCGGCCTTCAACCCATCATCAGTCTCCAGCAGGAGACCCACTTGCTCCCGATCCCTCGCATCTACCGACTTAACGAACAGCAGGACGCGACTCGTGTCTAGTACGGTCCGGTCGAGCGTCAAAAGCCGCGCGAAGCATTCTTAAAACTCCCGAAGGAGCACCGACGCGTTTCTCCCCTTTTCAGGGGTCTCTACCCATTCCATGAAGTCCCATTTCGAGAATCGAAGCGCGTCATCAAGCCCGTATTTTTCGAGGAGCCGACCTTCAAACTCTTCCCAGGACCGACTCTCAGCCCGTACCTCAAGCACCTCTGCATGGATGCCCGGCATCGCCACCTGAGGGAATCCAGTCAGTCGCCTTTCTTCCGGAATGTCTCTCATTACCATCTCAGCCCGATAGGCCTCCAAATAGCTCATGGCGTCCTTCCCACCGAACCGGCCTATCGTGCCAACGACTGCTTCAATAGCCCTATCGAGGGCGCCCGCGCCTTCGCGCGCACTCACTATCTGATCCACAGCCGAAGCCATGGCATCCGCGAGATCCAACTCCCTCATCTTTCTATTCCTCGGCCACCTGTTCACGTCGGGTTCACCAAATATGTCGCGTTGTTACGTGCGTGCGTGGGGAACAAGGCGGGACCACCGGGGTCTCGGACCGAGAAATAGCTGAGAAGGAGGAGAGCGGAAAGGCAACGGACGCACTTGCACATGCACTGACACGGGAGCACACAAGAATCACAGTCCAACAACACAGCAAAACGAGACAACTGGAAGTCCGAGTATATGAACACACATGTATATTTATATATATATCGAGACGGTTACAACTGTTACATCATATTAATTCTCTGTTCTTTCGGACAGAGATACAATTCGATTCTCTCCCTATTGAATGCGTGCTACCTAGGATTTCACCTTAGCCGACTTGCAACAACCTACTTACTAGACAACGAAAAGTGCGCTCGCGTGTAAGGGCCAGTTTACACATGCTAAACTCGGTTTCCGCCTACGGACGGTTTTCTTCACAACAACATTTCCTGAATAAATCCTTCTTATTGGATGAAACCCTACTCTCATTAATCCAAAATATGGTGATTATATCTTTGATTTTTGATGTTATGTGTGCCATTGGCTTACATCTTGTTGTTAGCTTTACCGGACTAGTTCCTTGACCACTTGAAATTATCCGGTTCATTGTATTGTACACATTTTTTCTACTAACACCAATTATATTAGATAGCGCACTTATGTTAAGATTGTCAACATCACTATTAAGTAACATCATTAGACTAGACCTTTTTAAGACAAGATCATCAGATTCTGACCTACTCATGGATACGAAACTATTACGGAGATTATTTACTAGTACAAATGTTATGTTTGCATTAAGACCATCAAAATCAACTAATTCCTTTATCGATGGATCATTTAATATTCCATAAAGTACTACCTTCTTGTCTTCAAGGCTGATGTGCTTGGTTTGATCATTGAAATAGTCTATAACCTTTCTCTCTATGATAGTAGTCTCCTTACTTCCATTCTCAATGGTATTTGGACCTATATCGCAACCAATGCTATCATCACCTTTAGTGAATGTGACTTTTGTATCCTTCAACAATTGACGATGTTTCCTTTTTTTTTCTGCCCAATACTTTCGTATCGCTTGTTGTGTCCTGATAGCGTCATCTCTATCCTGATCATCCATGAGGGGTATTGGTAAACACCCTCCTTCCCCTTCCATTTGGCTTAACATATTCATTATTAAATTTCCACAAAAAAGACACGTAACTAATTACTAACCACATGCAAACTGGTTATTCATAGGAGCGATTCCACCATTGGTAAGTTTATGTTTGTTGCAGCGGAGTGAAAGCTATTGAACCACCATCGGGAACAAGCTAAGATCACTATGGGCAACAACAAGACACAAAATTATTCCGCAATACACAAGATAATCAACAGACATGATAGTTATTGCAATCCAGGACCGGACAGTGGTAGTAACTAAGTGTAGAATGACAGCAATGGAGGAGTGAACTTTGTCGGATCGAACATTTATTGCAAATCCAGGACCGAACTGTGGAGGCAACTAAGTGTGGAATGGTAGCAATGGTGGAGTGAACTCCATCATATCAAACTGTGGGAGATGTGTTGCGAATCAACGCTCCGATTCGCCTTCACCGCTCGGCCACAACCGAGAAATCGCGAATCAATGCAGCAGAAAATAGGAAACACAGAGAAAGACACGATAACACAGGAATTAACGTGGAAAACCCTATACGGGAAAAACCACGGGAGTCCTCAAACTCCAACTATCACTATGAACAGAGATGTACAATGGTGAAGCTTCAAGGCAACAACCTTGAGCTCACTGTCTTCGCCACAGGCGGCGGTAATACACAGAGGCAACGACCTCTTCGTCTCTCTCTCTCTCTCTCTCTCTCGGCTGCTCTCTTCACTCTCTCTGAGTGGAAAAACAGAAAATGAGCAACAACTTACAGCCATAATAAACAGTTTGCCCTAAGTCATATTTATACACATATGACTTTCGGGCTATTTACAAATATAGCCTCAAGGGCCCTTGGCAAACATATTCACAAATATGTCCCCTGCATCCGGATCTCTCTCTCCGGGTACATTCGTCATCCAGCTCCGTAGCCGGGGTCTTCATCATCCGGCTCTGTAGCCGGGGTCTTCATCATCCGGCTCCGTAGCCGGGGTCTTCATCATCCGTCTCCGTAGCCGGGGTCTTCATCATCCGGCTCCGTAGCCGAAACCGGGCTTGCCGTCATTCATCTCCGGACATCCCATCCGGAGGGACCGTAAATCCCAACAAACTCCCCCTTCACTTCGGCATGGGATGTCTCTCCAATCCGATCCTCTTCCGGCATGCTTCCAGCTTGTCGGGTGTAAGTACCTTGGTCAGCATATCCGACCCGTTCTCGTCCGTGTGGATCTTCGTCAGCACGAACTCCTTGTCTTCTATCCTTTCCCGGATCCAGTGGTATCTACGCTGGATGTGCTTCGTCCGGGAGTGATAGGCCGCATTCTTCGCAAGGTGGATGGCACTCTGACTGTCGCAGTAGAGTCAGTACTCCTCCTGCTGGATTCCGAGCTCTCTAATGAAGTCCTTCATCCATATTATTTCCTTGCCGGCTTCAACAGCCGCCATGTACTCCGCCTCCGTGGTTGACAACGCAACCGTCTTCTGCAGCCTCGACTGCCACGAAACAGCTCCACCTGCATACGTCATCACATACCCTGATGTGGACCGGCTGGTATCTGCATCAGCCGACATATCCGAATCGGTAAAGCCGTCGAGTTCGGGCTTACCGGAGCCGAATCGGAGGCATACTTTTGTCGTGCCCTTCAGGTATCGGAGTATCCACTTGGCCGCGTTCCAGTGCTCTTTGCCGGGATTGCTCATGTACCGGCTCACCACTCCGACTGCGTATCCTATGTCCGGTCTTGTACACACCATTGCGTACATCAAACTTCCGACGGCAGAGGCATATGGTACTTTCATCATGTCCTCCTTCTCAGCCTTTGTCTTAGGGCTTTGCTTGCTGGACAACTTGCAGTTTGCCGGGAGGGTCGATCCGACCGGTCTTGCTTCCGACATGTTGAACCGTTGAAGCACCTTTGTCACGTACTTCTCCTGTGACAGCCACAACTGCTTCTTCCTCCGGTCCCGGATGATGTGCATCCCTAGTATTTGCCTCGCCGGACCCAAGTCCTTCATTGAGAAGGTTCGGTGAAGAGCCTTCTTCAGCATCCGTATCTTGACCTGGTCCCGTCCGACGATCAACATGTCGTCCACGTACAGGAGGAGTATTAGAAAGTCTCCTCCCTCGAACTTCTTCACAAACACGCAGTGATCGGACTGCGTTTTGTGGTACCCTTCGTCGGTCATGAAAGAGTCGAACTTCCGGTACCATTGCCGGGGAGCCTGCTTCAGTCCGTAAAGGCTCTTCTTCAACCGGCATACCAGGTGCTCCTTCCCTTTCTTCTCGAATCCTTCCGGTTGCTGCATGTAGATCTCTTCTTCGAGGTCACCGTGAAGGAATGCCGTCTTCATGTCCATCTGTTCTACCTCGAGGTCCATGCTTGCCGCTATGCTCAGCACCGTCCGGATGGAGGTCATCTTCACTACCGGGGCAAATATCTCGTCGAAGTCGACGCCCTTCTTCTGCTGGAACCCCTTCACCACGATCCTGGCTTTGTATCTCGGGGGGTTTCCGGCATCTCCCGGTTTCAGCTTGAACACCCACTTGTTTCGAAGTGCCCGTTTTCCTTTCGGCAACTCCACAAGTTCATATGTGTGGTTCTCATGCAGGGAATCCATCGCCTCCTGCATGGCACTTAACCACCTGCGGCTATGGGTGTCAAGCTTCGCTTCTTCAAAACTCTCCGGCTCCCCCTCGTCGGTTAGCAGCACGTGCTCTGGTTCCGGAAATCTCCGGGGGGCCCTTCTCTCTCTTAGAGGATATCTCCGTTCCGGAGCTTCGATAACCGGCTCCTCCGTTTCCTCTTCATCCGAATCCATTTCGGGATCGGGGCCGGTTCCGGTATCAGTTTCATCTTCTTCGGCCGGTTCTGTTTCTTCACCGTCTTCGGCCGGGTCTTCGAGTGTTAACCGGTCCCTTGCCGGTCGGGACTGCTCCTCGTAGAGTTTATACTCACCGGTCGACTTGGAGCTCTTCATCTTCTTCTCCGACTCCCAGTCGGCGAGTGTCTTGTTCTCCATGAAGATGATATCACGACTCCGGAATATCTTCTTGTCGACCGGGTCCCATACTCGGTAGCCGAACTCGTCATCGCCGTAACCGAGGAATATGCATGGCCGGGTCTTTGGATCTAGCTTTCCTCTCCGGTCCTTTGCTACATGCACATATGCGAGACACCCGAACACCTTCAGATGCCGATAGGATACTTCCCTACCGGTCCACACTCTTTGCGGCGTGTCTCCGTCCAAACGTACTGAGGGTGATCTGTTTATCACGTATGTCGCCGTCGACATTGCCTCAGCCCAAAACCCCTTGGGTAATTTCGCATGCGCCAGCATACTCCGGACCCTCTCCATTATGGTCCGGTTCATCCTCTCGGCCAGCCCGTTCAGTTCCGGCGTCTTCGGCACGGTAAACTCGAGCCGGATTCCCATCGAACGGCAATACTCCTCAAATTGCCCTCGGTATTCTCCTCCGTTATCCGCTCGTATCGCTTTCAGCTTCTTGCCAGATTCCCTTTCCACTCTCGCGTGGAGTTCTTTGAAGACGCACAACACTTGGTCCTTTGTCTTCAACGGTGCCGTCCACAGCTTCCGGCTGTGGTCATCTATAAATGTTACGAAGTACTGGGCTCCGCCATGTGACTTCGTTTCTACCTGACACACGTCAGTGTGCACCAACTCCAATGGTGCGCTACGTCTCGTCGGTGGCCTTGAGTGGAAGGAGGTCCGGTTTTGCTTACTGGCCAGACAGTCGGTACACTTCCCCAAGTGTACGTGCTTTACCGGTATCAGGTTGTCTTCGGCAAGCCTCTTCATCCCCTTCTCGCTCATGTGGCACAGTCTCTTGTGCCACAGCTCACCGGCAGTGTCGGCTGCCACGTTCAACTTTTCCGGACACAACCGGGCATTCATAAGGTACAGTGTGTTGATCTTCCGGGCCCGAGCTACTATCAGGCTCCCTTTGCTGAACTTCATGACACCGTTCCGGATGCTACCCGTGTAGCCTTCATCGTCTAGCCTCCCGGCCGAAATCAGGTTCAATCGAACCTCCGGAACGTGTCGTACATCTTTCAACAGCATCTTGCATCCGGTCGAGGTTGTCAACCACACGTCTCCTATGCCGGCAATCCGGCACGTACCTTCGTTTCCCATCCGGACATAGCCAAGCTCACCGGCTGTGTAGGATGAGAAGTATCTTCTCTCCGGGGTCAGGTGGAACGATGCTCCGGAATCGACCACCCAGGTCGTCTCACCGCCGGCAATGTTTAGTTCACCTTCTTCGGTGATGAGCATGATTTCTTCCTCACTTGCCGCGAGTGCCGTCGTTCCTTTCCGGTCCTGCCCTCGCCGATCCGGACCTCTCCGGCCCGTGGCTCCCTGGTATGCACCGTTTCTCTCCGGTGACTTCTTCGAATCGGTGTCGTCGGCTCCGTTGTCCTTTCGGTAATGCCGACAATTCTTCCGGAAGTGCCCCGGCTTCCCACAGTGGAAGCATGTGGGTCTTCCTCTTGACTGCGACCGGGTCCCCGACTTCTCCCGTCTTTGCGGACTCCGGTTCCATTGTCTTCCCCGTTCCGATTCGGTAAGCAGCGCCTTCGAGTCGGAGGCCGGTTCTTTATCTCTCCGACGCGCTTCTTCATTCAAAATACTTGTCTTTACCGTTTGTAGGGACAAGTTATCTTCCGTGCAGGAGGTGCTGAGAGTCACCACCAAGTTCTCCCAGCTTTCCGGCAATGTACACATCAAGATGATGGCTTGCATTGCATCCTCCAACGGGAACTTGATCGCCGCAAGCTGGTTCACGAATCCCATGAACGTGCTTACGTGTTCCACCATACTCTCGCCGTCCCGGTACTTGAGGTTCACTATCTTCCTCATCAGGGAGGTCCGGTTCAACGCATTCTTCCTCTCGTAGAGGCCCGACAGCTTCCGCCACATCTCGTATGCGTTGGTGTCGTTCGCCACATGCTGTAGAACGCTCACGTCGACGTATTGCCGAATGGTTGCAACGGCTTTCCGGTTCAGAAGCCTCCATTCCGACTCAAGTACCCCCTTCGGTATTTCCGACCTGTCAATCGGTTCGTACAGGTCCCGAACAATCAGAAGATCCTCCATCTTGATCTTCCAGTCGGCGTAGTTCTGCGCATTCAGCACCATCATCCCCGGCTGCCCGCTGCTGCCGCCTTCCATTTTCTGCACTGCCGTCGCTTTGATACCACTTTGTTGCGAATCAACGCTCCGATTCGCCTTCACCGCTCGGCCACAACCGAGAAATCGCGAATCAATGCAGCAGAAAATAGGAAACACAGAGAAAGACACGATAACACAGGAATTAACGTGGAAAACCCTATACGGGAAAAACCACGGGAGTCCTCAAACTCCAACTATCACTATGAACAGAGATGTACAATGGTGAAGCTTCAAGGCAACAACCTTGAGCTCACTGTCTTCGCCACAGGCGGTGTTAATCGGCTAATTACTAACTATTACCGATACAGAAGAGTGAACATCGCTACTCAACGTTCTAACAAGGAATTGTGTTTTACGAACGGAATTATGCTATATTAATCGGTAATTACCGTGATCGTTACTTAGTTATAAATTAGGAAGCTTGCACTTAAGATCATAGACAACAGAGAAACACAGAATCCGTACAAGATATTCCTAACTTAAACTTATATTACTAAATAAAACGACCTTTCTTACAATGCCTTTGGTTCCCTTTTATAGGTATACCGAAGGTCTTTTCTCATCAAGAACTATTCCTACTCCCTAACAAGATTTACAAAATTATCTAACTAACTTAGTTCCCTTCGTTTTACTGCTGAGTCATTGATCCGAACAGTCGATCCGAACCGACTCTGTTTTCGACGCTTTCCCACCTGTTCGGTAAAACTGACTGTCCGGGTCCGGGTAACACTTGGCACGACCGTGGGCCAGGACCTTGTCCGGCGAACCCACGCCTATTCCTGTAGCTCTTCATCCGAATCGTTTAGAATATCAAAAATCGAAGGCTCATCTGGCCTTGGATGTATTCCACCTATATCTTCCTCTTCATCTTCGTCTGTGTCACAGTCCTCCTTCGGAGCAGGTTGTGATTCGGTTGGCTGCTCTGGTTCACTTCTTCCGGAAACTTGAATACCAGGAGTCTTGCTGGTTCTTTCGGCTTCGATTTTATCCAACTGGACGGAAGTGCCTATATCATTTTTGTCGAATTCTTGCATAATACGTTGAATTTCTTCTCTGTAAAATGCCGCAATTTCATCCATATCTTTCATGATATCCTCTTGGATATTGTCAATATCCTTTTGTGCCATTTTAAAAAAACCTGCACCTTGTACCTGACGGTTATTTTTGTCGGCACGCAATATCTGTAATTCCGCCGCTTGTGCTGTCCATAACTTCCATCCTTGCGCAAGGGATTCATCGATCAGTTTCTTTGCTAGGTTTCGATGTTTACCTATGATGTGCTGCACTTTGTCCCTAGTGATGCTTGCGACGTATTGGGCGGTTTGCAACTCTTTCTGTAAATCCGTAATAGTGGTTCGGTTTTCACTTTCAGCTCGCATTAATTTGGATTCGACTACATATATATCCAGCCGTCTTTGTTCCGCTATCTTCCGAATTTCGTCCAGTTGTTGTTCGAATGCCGATTTCTCTCTACTCCATTCCTCCTGCTGTTCCGTCATTCTTCTGTTGACTTCTTCAAGACTCTGCTGTTTTTCTGTCAATTGACTTTCCTGTGACACTATATACCTTTCGAATTCTTCAATTTGTTCGGTATATGTATGATTGGCCGTCTTAGCTTCTTCTAGATTTTTCTGTAATTCGTTTATTACTTGATTTTTTTCTTCGAGAGCTTTGTATTGACCATTCTGAATGGTTTCTATTTGTTTCTCTAATTCTGTAGTTCTAAATACTGCATTGTTGGCCCTTGTTGTTTCTGCTTGTCGTGCTTTCTCAGCATCCTCTAATTTCTGTTGCCATTCTGACTCTGACACCATAAGCCGTGCCTGTGTTTCCCATTTGTTTAGACTTTCCTTTAGTTCTTTATTTTCCGCTTGTATGTTACGAAACTGATGCTTCAGCACCTCCGCCGATGCTGATACACTTTTGTATCTTTCAGCCATATCACTGGCTGCTTTGCGTGCCGTTTCATATTCTTTATGAATTTCGACCAGTGCTTCATGTAATGGTGGCATTTCAATAGCCTCCCCTCTATGCTGTGCACTTCTTTTCCGGCCTATTTTCTCTATCTCTGCTTTTTCTTGAGGTTCCAACACTCCTCGTAAGGCTTTCTGTATCATTATTCGGTCATTATGTTCTTGAGCCAGCCGTTCTGATACTTCTGTCAGTCTTTTAGCCAACCATTCAACCAGTTCGTATGAAGTTCCGAACTGCAAAATGGCAGCTAATTCATGTGCTGCTGGTGGGATATCCAAGTATCCATGTGCTTCCCGAATGGCTACTTTTGAAGATTGTCCTTGGTGAGGTTGTGTCGAAATGCTCTCATCCCCTGGTTTTAGTACTTCTGTTACCACAGGCGTATTCGACTTTTCATTTGTGCGTTGCCTTTTCGGTGCTGATCCCTCACTGTTTTCTGGTTGGAATTGCCGATTAGCCTTTTGTTTAATCCTTGTTCGTTGTGTCCTCTTCTCTGCTTGTTGTCGATTTTCTGTCAGCTGTTGCTTGTTTCTCAAATTGTCAACTGTTTCTGGTTGTCTGTTTTCGGAATTCTCTGGTCTAGGTGGTTCCGACTGAGACATATTTGTTTGTATATTATCGGCATGTGCCGATTCTTCTTCTATCCATTCTTCATGTACTAGCTGTCGGTGTCTTCGTGGTGCTTGTATTATCGGTGGTCTTCTTGACTGGACAGGAGTTTCCGATTCTTGAATCGGAAACAATACTGATAACCAACGACCAAAAATTTGCTTCATCGGTTTTCCTGTTTTTACCCCTTGTAGCTGCTCTCTCAGAGCTTCCCCCGACAATAGTGGCCAGTTGAAATCCTCTTTTTCATATGCGGCTATAATAAACCCAGCCCTTTTTTTCGGCATACAATAAAAACGAGGACTGACAAATCCCACCTCTAGTAAAAACCTCGCCACTTCATGAAAAAACTCATCCCGACCTCCATAAGTCTGATATGCTTTTGCCGAGGGTGAGTATTCCCCGAAATACGATTGGAGTGCTTCTGATGAAGGTTTTTTAACTGCCTCAAAACCTCCTCTTGGCATCTGTAATGCATTTCGTATTTTCTTTGTGGTGATTTTGGTGATGTCTATTTGTTGTACCAATTCTTCCGCCTGCGGATGAGGTTCCGCTTCTGCTACTTTGATGAAACCTTGTAAGTTTCTCTCATGAAGCCACAATCGCAGTTCTTCAGATACAGGAATCGGCATGACTTCTGTGTTTCCTTGTTCTGAATCACTTGTCGATGATAGTTGCAGATCTGCACAGTTTCTGTAGCGATGAAAATCAAAAAAACAGAGTTTGGGCGAACTAGGGCACGAAGGAGGCTCAGACTGTTTCGATATCTGCACTCGTTTCTGTTGTTTTGGCGATACAGACGATACAGAAATATGCTTTAAAGATATTAATTTATGCATGATGACTTAAAGAATAGTAATTGCTATTAATGTAGGAATTAATTAGTATTCACTCTACGTGTAGTGGTTGTACTTGTTACTAATAATCATGCAATTCCTCTTTCTATTTATAGTCGATTCATACTGTTATGGCAAGATTGTATTTCTGCATTTGACAAGAACTATTGAGCGAGTTAGTTAGTTTTTTTTTTTTTTTTTTTTTACTCTTCCGTTTGAATAAACGGATTTACCGGCATATCTCCCAAATACGGTTTAAGCCGAAATCCATTTACCCATTTTGGTAAAACCTCTCCGGTTAATGATCCCAGTTGGTACGTACCATTTTTACTATTAATTATCCATACTGGACCTGTCCATCTATACCGGAGTTTCCCAGGCATAAGTCCCATTCTCGTCTGGAATACCAATACCGGTTTCCCAATTTCGAATTGCTCTTCCGATTTCCTTCGATGTCGATTTACGAATGCCTTGATTTGTCTCTGCTTGTGTTCTAGTGCTGACATTGATTGAATCCGTTCTTCTTCTAATACTAATAAAGCCTCTTTGCGTATCTGCTCCGATTCTATTTCATTTAACTTATTCGTTGCTTGAATACGAAGTGTCGGAATTTGAAATTCGATTGGCATAACGGCTTCGAGTCCGAATGCCATTCGGAAAGGTGTTGATTTAATGGATGTTTTGTACGAAGTACGATATGCCCATAATGCACTATTTAACTTTTGATCCCAATCAGTACGATTTTCATTCACTATCTTCTTTAAAATTGTTTGAATTGTTTTATTTGTCGATTCTGCCAATCCATTAGCTTGGGGATAGTAAGGCGTACTTTTCTTATGAACTACGGCATAGTAATTGGTTAATTCGTTAATTAACTTGTTAATAAAATGAGTGCCTTGATCGCTTACCAATTCTATTGGGCAACCGAATCGACACCATATATACTCATACAGGAATTTTGCTGTGGATGCTGCCGTATTGTCCCTGAGAGCTTTTGCTTCAACCCATTTTGTGCAATAGTCAGTCGCAATTATGATATATCGATTACCGGTTCTTGCAGCTGCTGGTTTGAATGGGCCAACAAAATCTAAGCCCCATTTCTGAAATGGCTCAAGAGGTAAAACCGGTTGAAAAGGCATTCGATCCTTTTCGGTTGGTTGCCCCATTCTTTGACACAAATCGCATTTCTTACAGTATTCGTTAGCATCTTTCATCACCGTAGGCCACCATAACCCGCTATTCCATATTTTTCTGGCTGTTGCTTCTCCTGCGTAATGACCGCCAGCAATTCCACAATGTGACTCTGTTAATATGGCTGATTTTTCAAATTTTCGTACTGCCCTTCGCCATATTCCATCCGCTCCTTTATGATACAACATGTCATTAAATAAACAAAAATTCCGACTTCGTACTGCAATTCTTTTTCTTTCATCTGTCGACATGTGTTCGGCCGGAATTCCTGTTGATAGAAATATCGTCATTTCGGAAATCCATTCGTCCTCTTTTTCCTCATTCACTTCATGTGCTTTTACTGCCTCCACCCGAAATAACTGAGTATCTGGAAAATCATCTTTAACCCCAACCGCTTCTTCTCCAGACTCAAGCCGACTGAGATAGTCAGCAATCGCGTGCTGTGCTCCTGGTCGATGTATAATGTCAAATTCAAACTCTTGAAGCAATAACGTCCATCGGGCTAACTTGCCTGTCAATTCTTGTTTGGAAACTAGATACAGTAAAGCCGAATGATCCACATGAAATGTAAATTTCTTACCCAAAAGGTAATGTCGAAATTTGTTCACACTATATATCATTCCCAAAGCTTCTCTTTCGGTTGTTGAATAGTTTCTTTCGGCCGACGAAAGTTTCCTACTGGCATAGTATACCGGCCTATACCAGTTTGGTTCGGATAATTGCATTAAAGCACTGCCTATGGCAATGTCCGACGCATCGACGAAAACATGAAATGGTTTGTTCCAGTCCGGTGGTTGAACTACCGGAACCTTCGTCAGCATCTTCTTGAGACATTCGTACGCATCTTGTTCTATACTTGTCCATATAAAAGGAACTTTGTGTACTGCTGTGTGTAACGGAATAGCAATGTCTGCTAGATATCTCATCATTCTACTGTGCCACCGAATTTGACCCAAAAATCTACTTAGAGCTTTAGCATTTGTTGGTGGTGTTGCCTCAATGATTGCTTTAACTGTATCTGGGTCCACTGCAATCCCTTCTTGACTGACAATATGCCCAAGTAATGTACCACTCATTACTCCGAATGCGCATTTGGCTGGATTTAAACTCAGACGCCCTTTTCGACATTTTTCTAAACATAGCCGTAAATGCTCAAAATGATCAGCTTTCCGACTATATACTGCAAAATCATCTAAAAACACCTGCATGAAAGCTGGAATATATTCCCCGAATATTTCCTGTATTACCCGCTGAAATGTAGCTGGAGCTGTTTTTAAACCGAACATCATGACTACTGCCACAAAGACACCCCATTCTGTGACGAAAGCTGTCTTTTCCTGATCTTCCGGATTCATCCGTACTTGATTGTACCCACTGAACCCATCCAAGAAACTATAAATTTCATGTCCCGCTACTGCATCTAATATCCCATCTGTGAATGGCAACGGAAACGCATCCGTAATTGTCGCTGCATTCAATTTTCTGTAATCCACACATACACGAATTTTCCCATTCTTTTTCGGGACTACTACTATCGGACTCAGCCATGTTGATTTTTTGACGGGTCGAATAAATCCTACTTTTAAGAGTTTATCGATTTCTTCTTTTACTTTGATAGCATAATTCGGATTCAACCTGTACCTGCGTTGTTGTACTGGCTTTGCATCTTTATGCAAATTGATTTGATGTTGACAAAAAGCGGGATCCAGACCTTTCATATCGTCAAAGGACCATGCAAAAACATCTTTATATTGTAATAGTAATGTTGTTAATGTCCGTTTGTCATTTACCGTCAAATCTCTAGCAATCAAGATTGTTTTTCTTTCAGCATCCTCTACTCCTGCCAAATCAATCTCCTCCAATGCTGCGGCTTGCACTCTCTGAGATACCTGCAATTCCTTATCTGTAGCTTCTTGTTGCATTCGTATTTCTTTTATTGTTTGCTCATCGATTGGCACTTCTTCGTGTGAGTCTACATATGGTGTTAATGCTTGCAAAATATCTACCTCAAATAGAGGGATGATTTTTTGATTATCATCAAAATACTGACTTTCTTCTTCCTCGTCCAATCCTTCCATCATATTAACTGCTTCTGCATATACAGGTAAACTCTGTTTGCTTGTTGTCACTTTGTTGTGCGTCGGAATCCTGACCTTGTTTTTTCCTTTTCTAAATGTTAGCACATTTTGTTTCCAATTTTGTTTAATATTAGCTGTCTTTAACCATGGTCTCCCCAATAACAAGGGGTATGCTCCCTGTGTTTCTAACTGCAAAATTACTGCTGAAATCTGAAAACTGTGTCCCCCGATTATTACATCCAGTTGTCGAAGCAAACCAATCGGTCGTACCGTACTTGTATCTGCCATTCGTAACCAAAACGGACATGCTTCCCATTCCGTGATTCCCAGTTTTTCACATGTAGTTTTGTTAATCACATTAACACCCGAGCCTCCATCTATAATCACATTTCCGATTTCTTGCCCGTAAAGTATTACCTTAATAGACGGATTCTGTTCATCCATGATCGAAGGGTTATTACTTGGCTGATTGTAGTGTACTGCTATTTGTTCGGAACCTTTATGTGCAATTAATGCTGCCACTTTTTCTGTAAACCTTGGTACTAACTTAAGTAAGCCCTTAAGTGGTAATGACACTTGACAATCAGCCAACAGTTTCCAAGTTTCTTCCTGTTCCTTATTCTCCAATGATTGTTGTACAGCGATGTCCTGGTCAATGTTATTGTCTTGTAACATTCGATTCACATTACTTTGATTTGCTTCATCCACCCATTCCTTTGCTGCCTTCCGAACTTCTTCCTGAATTTCCCACTCTGATTGTTTGCTTTTGCTGCGTGTCGTTACTTGCTGAACTTCCGGTATTACCATATTAACTGCTGGACCCTTTCCTTTAACCGGACATTGATTAGCATAATGGCCTAGTTGTCGACAAATGTAACAAGTGGGCACAAATGTTGCACTGGTCTCTCCATGTGCAAATTGCCCGTTATTAAATTGCTGCTCTTCATTACCATTCGGGTTTTGTTGGTATTGACGTGTAGCTTTTGGTTTGTAAAATCTCTTGTTTTTATACCTATTCGGCCTAAATTGTTCAGTATTATCATTTGGTTGTGCTATATTGTGTGGTATCCCGAACTCCTGATTTGGCGGAAAATTACTCTGTTGAAACATTTGATTATTTTGTGGAACAGTTTGAGTATTATGTTGAAAAGTCATATTACCCGGTTGAAATGCCGGATTTGGTTGAAATGTAGAATTCGGTTGCACATTCGGACAGTTCTGTTGAAACCCTTGAAATGGTGGATTACCTTGTTGGAAACTTTGATTATTTTGTTGAAAATATTGATTCGGATTCTGTACGAATGGTGGGTTGGATTGAGCAAAACCTGGTTGAAATGCTTGAGTCACTTGAGTGGGTTGCATATTTTGTTGTGAAAAGATCTGATTTGGCTGTAGAACCGGGTTCTGTTGTACATTTTGCTGATTTTGTGAAAAATTATTATTTTGATAACCATTGAACAGATTAGTGTTATTTTGGTAACCATTGTCAGCAAAAATTTGTCGTACTGACGCCGTAGTCTTATTAAGCAGATTATATTCACATTGTTCTACGGAATGTAATTTTGAATGACATATTGTACAATGTGTTCTTAACGTACAGTCAATTGCCGAATGCCCCGTATTTAAACAAGTGGTGCATTGAACTGCTTGTCGAAATTGTAACTCCTCCATTGTTGGTAATGTACGGTGTAATGCCGACATGTCCATACTCTGAACATTGACCGGTGGTCGACCCATTTCTATTGCTTTATCAATGACTTGTTCGATAGTCTGATTTCTAAAATCGAACACTTTCAATGTCGTCCTTAATGGTTCTTTTACAGCTTCTAGAAAGACTTCTTTTAATTCCTTATCCGGAATCGGTCTTGAAATCTGAAGCTGTAAGTTCTGAAATCGTATCACAAACTGAGATACTGTTTCATTTTTTTCTTGATATAACGCATAAAATTGCGCAATCAAATCCTTCTGCGGAATTTGTTGATGAAATAATTGTAAAAATTTACTAGTTAATACTTCGAAGGATGGAAATCCTTGAAGACCGTTCTGCGCAAACCAATTAGCGGAATATCCGTCTAATGATAAGACAAACTCAGCGATGTTTGACTTATCTTTGGCATCTGCCGACAATCGCTGAGCTCCATGGTTAATCTCCCATGTCGTTAAGAAATCCCTAACATGTGCTTCCGCATCTGTTCCTTCCCGGAACTTAGAATAAGTATAAGGCATATCGTCCCAAATGTCGTAAAACGATACCTCTTCCGTCTGTTTTTCGTCTGAAGGTAATTGATCGGATAAGTCAGGAAGTTTCGACCACTTTGTGCTTGATTCCGGCTGTTCTTGCGTAATGAACGCTTGCTGCACTACCTTCGTAACTGACCTTGTACGAGGGCGCTTACAACTGACCGGTGCCTCCTCTTCATACGACATCCATTCGAATTGTTCTCTGCTTAATTGCAGATGTAACCGGGCGTGCCAAAATTCTTCTGTGTTAATCGGCTAATTACTAACTATTACCGATACAGAAGAGTGAACGTCGCTACTCAACGTTCTAACAAGGAATTGTGTTTTACGAACGGAATTATGCTATATTAATCGGTAATTACCGTGATCGTTACTTAGTTATAAATTAGGAAGCTTGCACTTAAGATCATAGACAATAGAGAAACACAGAATCCGTACAAGATATTCCTAACTTAAACTTATATTACTAAATAAAACGACCTTTCTTACAATGCCTTCGGTTCCCTTTTATAGGTATACCGAAGGTCTTTTCTCATCAAGAACTATTCCTACTCCCTAACAAGATTTACAAAATTATCTAACTAACTTAGTTCCCTTCGTTTTACTGCTGAGTCATTGATCCGAACAGTCGATCCGAACCGACTCTGTTTTCGACGCTTTCCCACCTGTTCGGTAAAACTGACTGTCCGGGTCCGGGTAACAGGCGGCGGTAATACACAGAGGCAACGACCTCTTCGTCTCTCTCTCTCTCTCTCTCTCTCTCGGCTGCTCTCTTCACTCTCTCTGAGTGGAAAAACAGAAAATGAGCAACAACTTACAGCCATAATAAACAGTTTGCCCTAACTCATATTTATACACATATGACTTTCGGGCTATTTACAAATATAGCCTCAAGGGCCCTTGGCAAACATATTCACAAATATGTCCCCTGCATCCGGATCTCTCTCTCCGGGTACATTCGTCATCCAGCTCCGTAGCCGGGGTCTTCATCATCCGGCTCCGTAGCCGGGGTCTTCATCATCCGGCTCCGTAGCCGAAACCGGGCTTGCCGTCATTCATCTCCGGACATCCCATCCGGAGGGACCGTAAATCCCAACAAGATGATGCTTGGGACGCACAGTGGTGGCAACTAAGTGTAGAATGGCGGCAGTGGAGGAGGAGTGAACTCAGTCGGATCGAATAGTGGCAACAATCCACAACCAAACAGTAGCTGCAACTAAGTGTAGAATGGCAGCAATGGAAGAGTGAA
Organism: Azolla caroliniana; assembly: GCF_043228905.1. NCBI lineage: Eukaryota > Viridiplantae > Streptophyta > Polypodiopsida > Salviniales > Salviniaceae > Azolla > Azolla caroliniana. The sequence continues at coordinate 16,680,700 of NW_028230443.1, forward strand.
CTCAATAGGAGCGAACAGTGGCAGATGATGTTTGGACCGAATAGTGGCGGCAACTGAGTGTAGAATGGAGGCAATGGAAGAGTGAACTCAATAGGAGCGAACAGTGGCAAATGATGCTTGGACCAAACAGTGGAGGCAACTAAGTGTATAATGGTGGCAATGGAAGAGTGAACTCCGTCATATCGAATAGTGGTAGATGATGCTTGGAACGCATAGTGGCGGAAACTAAGTGTAGAATGGCAACAGTGGAGGAGGAGTGAACTCCGTTGGATCAGAGAGTGGTAGCAATCCACGACCGAACAGTAGCGGCAACTGAGTGTAAAATACCAACAATGGAGGAGTGAACAATGGCAAATGATGCTTGGACCGAACAATGGCGGCAATGGAGGAGTGAACTCCGTCGGTCCGAATAGTGGCAGATGATGCTTGGACAGCATAATGGCGGAAACTGAGTGTAGAATGGCGGTAATGTTGAAGTGGACTCAATAGAGTTTAGGAATAGTGGCAGTAATCTAAGCCTGAATAGTCACAAAGTGATGGCCCACGAGATGTGGCAATGGATCAATGTGGACCTAGGAATTTGGTATATAATTTATGGTGCACATATCCATTTATGTTGCACATTTATGGTGCTCATTTATATAATTAAAACATTCTAATGTTTTCATTCATGGTGCAAAAATGGCTATTTATCACTGGTAGCTTTTTGCATAGCTAATTAGCTATGTCAAGGACATAGCTAATTGTTTCCACTCGCATGCTTCCACCCTAAAGGCATATGTTCAATGGAAATTATACTTAACCATATACTCTACAAGTCGAGAAAATCAATTTTATTTTAACATAAATTGATCATGCTTTGTAAGAATACTTGTTCCAGAGAATAAGTTGAGCACGCTGTCGTGAAGATTTTCGTCCATAGGGGGAAACCGGGGTGGAATGGGCAAGTCGGTGGTGTGCAACATGTGCACATGTATACTAGGATATGGTGTATACAAAGAGAGGGGAAATTTTATCCCACATTGTAAGGTCCCTCCCTCCTTGGGCTATAAAAGGAAGGGAGGGGTCACTTATGAAGGGTTGCCTATTTTGCGTATGAGAGGTATACCACTTAGTCTAGAGTTCTTACCGCTTTAGGGTTAGGGTTTTGGTTAGGGTTTTCTCATAGTTTTGGTGCGGTCCATGAGGCCACCATTGTTGTAATCATTCGTTCGTTTTAACATAACTTGTTGAGTTTCTTGCCTCCGCCGATCTCTCCTTCTATGTCATGGTCTTATTCTTTCCTCTTCTCCTCTTGAGCTAAGCCTCCATATCATGTCTTATTCTTTCTCCTCTACTCCCTAGTTCGAGACCCCCGTGGTCCCACCCCTTCTACACGCACGCACGTAACAATGCGACATCTTTGAACACCGGGTCATTTGAAACAGGTAATATGTCGCATTATGAGAACACTACGTCGAAAAAGGGCACAAAAGCACACAGTTTTCAGAAAGACACGACGCATGCGTAAAGCTTTTCAGAAAAGGTGGCAAAATATATTGAATTTCAACATGACTACCACTTTGAGGCATAAGTAAAATGCCTCCAAAAATACATCACCAAAATTACAAAATAATGTACAACATGTCTACCAGTTACAATTATACATATTCGTGAGTTTACATCCAAAACAAATTTACAAAGTTTCCGATCATGTAGTAAAACAATCCCCAGCTTGAACCAAACCAATATATTAAGACATGTCTGATGGACTAGAAGAGCATTCTGACGTCTCATCCTCATCATCAGTGGCAATCAAAGCATTATCCTCATCCAATTCCAACCCAACATCTTTGTGGTTATGAGAATTGCTTCTGGTTATTCTCTGTATTTCGTTTGACACCATGTTTGGGATTTTCTCCTTTATTATCTTGATAGTTGCTTGTCTTAGATGACCTGATTTTGTCAATGAGAAGTCATATACTAGTATGTCAACATGGTCTAGTGCGAGAGTAGCTGTGCTCGGTATATTCTTTCTTCTTCTCTTTCTGCTTGAACATCCGACATCCTTAACCATCTCTAAAGAATACTTTCCTGTAAATGCATCAGGTGAATTTGTCTGATACCAGTGGACTACTATTGACTTTGTCTGACTACTTTCTTCATCCCTTACTAATTCAATAATTTTTGCAATCCAAAATGGATGGCCCAAGGTATCGTCCCCTGCTAATGTTGCAACCAACATTCCCACTTGTAGTTCTTGCAAATTACCTTGCCATCTTGCCTCAACAGTACGTGACTTTCTTGGTCCCACATAAATATCTCTTTGCAGTGGCCGAACTAAATCATGAAGCTCCATATTATTCGATTGTTGGTGATGAGTCTACGATATCGTTGATGTCATCCCAATGTTCCATGTGAATGGGATACGGATTGGCCATAAACCGGCGATGTAATTATCTAAAATGGTGCGTTGATGGGTGAAGAAAATCTCCCACCATTCAACATCCTCATCACCGGCATACTTCTTAGTCTGATCAATATTATTTTGTTTCTCTGCTAGACATCTCAACCAATATGCCCTTTGTTCATCAATAGTACTATTTGGTGCTACATTTTTACGATCATCATATGGCATTTGTTGTGCACCATGTAGAGGTTCATCTGGGATATGAAGAAGGAGCCTACAACCTTCTTGGGGCTCCCATTGTGCACTAGATGAGTATTGTTTCGCAAACAACACCGTCATCTTCAGGTGCGCCGATCTTTGTTTTATGAGGAAGACATGGTTGAAACTTATATTTATTAAGAGGTGCAAGCACCCTACCTTTAGTCCCGTCATTATCCATGCAGAAACGTTTAAAGTCGTATACTTCTTCCAAGTGTTGTACTTCAGGCTTTGGTGTATATGCTTCACTAATCAATTTGGATAGCGTGGGAAGTGTGAAAGCATTATAGCGAGCAAGTTTCTTTGAGAACCTACTGAACATTTAATCTATGTGATCATGGGTATGACCAACCAACAAGAAGTTAACCTTTATCTTTTTAAATATGCCCCTCTCTACTAGCATGCTTAGATAGCCGAAGACAGTTGAGTTCTTATTCTCTCTTGTTGTGTTGTCTAGTTGCACATATAGAACTGGCGGGAGTATACCTGACCATGATTGCAATACCCTGTGCATGACAGTGACAGTAAGATTAGGGTTGTTGTGGATATTGGGATAAGTTAAGAACACTTGCGGTCTTATAGTTTGACAATATGTCAAACAACCCACTAGATGCATTTGCACGAGACACTCATCTCCAATATCCTTGGGGAGTCTTTGAAAATGCGGCAAACAAGTTTTCTTTTGATCCATGCCGTCAATAATCATGCACATATACTTTTCGGGAGATTGAAACGCTTTTTCTCGGTGATGCATAACCTTAGTACGTTCCAATGCTCGACTTTCACGATGTTCTTTTAACAGGTTCTTGTAATTCTTGATCTCTACATCTGATTTTCCACCCTTGGCCATACTTTTTAAACTCGCACATATTGAGCAGACTCCCATTCCCACCTTTCGTGGGATAACCACGTTATTAAATTGTAACCTCCATAGTCGATTAAAATGCCTATTCTGTATGTAAGGCTCAACATCGGAAGACATGTCGTCCTTGTACGATTGGTAAACTTCCCTTCGAGTAAAGTTATCTGACAAATGAAGTCTTCCTGTCGTTGGCATAACTTCGCACTGTTTTGAAAAATATACCTCCATCCACCTAATTGCCTGTTGCCCAATTTGACCGTTACATCCAGAACCATTTTGATCGAACTGTACCCAGGAGCCCTTCAGAAGTCGCTCTTGAACTCGTTGCAGCCGCATATTTCCAATGCTATGAGTGATTTTAAAAGCTGCTCGACAACACTTGGTATTTAGTCCAAGGAAATATTCAACTTGCGTTGAATTAGGCCCTGCTTTGTGATCCAATTTAAGTTGCATATGCGCAAGAAGAAATGTATCTTGCTCTTCCCCATTAAGCGACAAGTATTTTTGTCGTGTTTCACGTAACCTTGACTTTCCATAAGTTGATAGACAGAGATTCGCACAACACGATTTGTTCAAGTCGCATAGAAGTTGACGATCAGAACATAAGAAATTAAATCTCTTTTCACTAACTTGTCGAGGAACTCTTTTAAATGCTAGAGATTTAGTAATGCTATTGTTATCTATCGACGAAGAATCGTCCGCTTGTAAGCTTGCATGAAGAGAGCCATCAACAAGATCAATTGAAAACAGAGAATTCGAAGTACTAGGAGCCACACTTTTCTGTTTAAGCCGCGAATGTTTTTTGTGGTCGTACTCTTCTATTGAGAAATACGAGTTGTCTGACAATGAAAAGGGGGCAATAGAAAAAAGAGATGTTCTACTTGTAGAAGAAGACATTTGAGGGAGTCTAACTGTATTCTAAAACCTTCTTTTGAGAAAATTAAGGAATGCTAAAGCCTAACTATATAACTACCCGAACACTTAGATTAACTATATTATTTTCCGAAATTTTCCTAAAAAACAAATAATTAAAAATTATTTTTTATTTTAAAAGGAATGCTAAAGTCTTCTATATAAGGAGGTTAGAAATTTCATTTTCATTATCACGTGAAAGAATCCATCGAGCTCAGAGCAGAGGCCAATTTTCGAGCACTTAGAAGCACATCGTCGACAGCACTACCTCCGGCACGAACCATGAACAAGGGAAAGAAAATCGTCAAGTTAGTAATATTCTTTACATTTTTTAGGATTCCTAAAGATTCCTTAAAGATTCCTTTCCTCGACACATAGATATTTTATTTTATTTTGTACAACGAACTTGGAAAGCAATTTTGAAAGGCAGGACCTTCAACCAAAATCCGATGCAGTGCATCGGATTTTGGTTGAAAACAATGTTGTTTTTGCGATAAAAAACTATCGCATGGGACCATAAAATTGACCTAATTTAAATGATAATTTGCGTGATTTAGATAAAATTGTACGTTGTTTCTATGTTTTCACCAACGTTTTTAATTTCAGTGAACCCAGACAAAAAGTTCCTTCATTTAGATTGAAGATTCGATCTCCGACAAAACGAGAATTTGGCTCCTTCATCAAGGACACGAGTAAAAAGATTTTATTTGACTCAACGGGGGAAGGAGGATCCAAGTCATCTATGGCTACTACCAAAATCAACAAAGGTAGTACGCAAGAGGAGAAAACGGTTGAGGTGAAATATAAGGATTACCCCGAACTTGAATGGTGTCTCTCTTATGTCGAGGAGGATGGGGTGTTGTTATTGATAACGGCAAAATCGGACGGGGAAGGGAAACTTCAGCTTGGAAAATCATTTAATTACAGGCATGTAACCAAGCTAGAGTACGAAGACATTGATTCTACATGTATTTTAATCGACGTCTCGAGCTCAGTTGGCGACAGGCGATTGCGACTTGATGAGGGAAACCTAGTACCCGAATCTTGCAATCCTAAGGCTTTGCGTAAAGACCTGCAAACGAAAAATAACTTGTTGGTAGCTCTTCGGCCGTACGTGACAGGAGAGATGATGACCAGTGAAGCAGAAACTCCACCGAAAAAGTCTAGGAAGACAAATCCTGTTCAAAAGAAATATACTAAACGACCACGACCCGAAGAAGAAGAAGAAGAAATATTAGAGTTCGTGGAAGAAGAAGACGACCAACAAGTCGACGTCGTGGCTCCAGGCGGACAACTATCTTCTGGTGTCCTGCCGTCATAACAAAATAAAATAAGAGAAAATATTGTGAAGACTAAACTTGTGCGCAAGGGCCAGCTATTTCATTTGCCCATTACTTCTATCCAAAGGCCCCCCATTGACCCCGTGACTGGAAGACGTCCCTTGGAAATTAGGGAGCCGCACTCCGTCCATGTGCAAAACCTGAAAAGCAAAATGAAAATCAATCCTCACGCTACTGTGGTGCCATTTTTGGTAATGGTTGATCAAGAACAATGCCCAACAGTAGCAGATTTCAAGTATAGCTCTGGAGACGATTACACATACTATGTAATCGGAGGATCACATTCGGCCGAAGCTCGACGACAGCTTGTCAAAGAATATCCTCTCACGCCGTTCTTCAAGTACGCCGAATGTAAGGTATATGCAGGACTAACTCACGAGGAGGCGAAGCTGCTCGCATGGGACCATAACAATGACAACGATTATAGGCAAAAGATGTCATGTATAGAGAGGATAAGATTTTTTCATCATGAATACCTGGATGCCTTGAATCGTTTTGGTCCAAGATTATGGCCTGGATTGCGACGCCAGTGTTTATTGGAAGTAGGGATTGCAGTGGATGAGAGTACCAAATCCGAAGGTCTCCGAAAATATGATTCTTGGTTTCAACTAGCTTTTCGGACCGGAGAGGTGTGGGATCTCCAAGACAAAATATTCTCTATGTGGGAGCGGAAAGAAGTCAAGGGGCAAAGATCAAAAAAGGGAAGAATTGATCCACAACTTGAGATGAAATCAAAGACCAAGGGAAAAAGCGACTTGGTAATCGAGGAGTTAGCAGAGGACATGAAACTTTTACCTTGGAGATCATTACAAGGTATCAAAGATGATAGATTGTTAATATCCGTGCTATCTCGAGTGGTCGCCAAGGAATTTAGTTTGGACGAGATGGTAACAGACTTGCAAAAGTAAGTGTTTATAGTATACCTTTTCATGAAAGTCTTCAATTATTTTGAATATCTTATTTCTAATTTCATATTGATTGTGCAGTCACAAGGTATACATGAAGATTCAGGAGTTGATGATGCAAAAACTGAGTTTACCGATATGGGAAGAAGTTGAACAAGCCTGCCCGATAACTTCTTCCTACAAGGCATTGGAGGAATATTTTATTGTATTTAGAGAATGGGTATGTGTCTTTTGAATGTTGATATGTTAGAAACTAATGTTCCTTGCTAACAACAATGACACTTGCAGAAACCATCAAAATCGAAAAAGAACAACGACAATAATGACGGTATTCCAGCAGCCTTCATCACGCACTTAGAACGTGCGAAATATGAGAAGAGAATGACCAAAGGGAAGGAAATGGAACTGCCCGAGGATTCGGAGACTGTAAAGAGTTTTTTGCATAGGTCTGATCCTTTCAAACAGCTTCATTATAGTGTTTTCAATGGCGAAGTATCCCAGATGCTCGAACTGTTACCGAGAAGGCACTACACTTTGTTGATAGCTGACATACCATATGGTTTCCGTATTGCAGGATCAACATATGATGATGTGCCTTTCAAGTACCCTCAGATCGAGAAAATGGTAAAGGATTTCGCAGAACTGACATTGGTGAAGAAGCAGGGGAGCTGGTGGACCTGGAAGATGTAGGACAGTTTGACCATACATCAGATTCGGGAGAGCTTGGAGATGACACGAATGAAAACAGTCTAGAACAATCAGCGCCAGAGGAGCCTGCTCTGCCTGATTTGCTTATAGATTGATGTAGATGGCGTAATGTAAAAATTGAGGATTTTGAGGCATAATGTTCACCATCACTTCATATTATATTTGTATATGAGAACATCTGTAATTGTTTATCGTTTAATTAAATTCACCTGTTCATAATTTCCCTTTTTAATCATTATTGGAACCATAGTTTGTATTTACATATAATTGGTCACCATGCTCTTCTTCAATTTGAGATATTAACATGATATCGTAATTCCTCATTTCCGTTAGCATGACTGTATATGAAAAGGCGAATGTTTTTGATAATAAGAGGTTTTTAGTTACCTACGGTTCAAGTCTACTGGCTCCACATAGTATAAATGAATGTCGTACGTAATTGTTACTCTTACCAATTACATTGTCATGAACTATATGACATTATACAATGAAACTATCGATATACCCGTCCAACAAGTGGGGTACTACTTTATTCCTAAACCCAAAACCACATATTTATAATTACGGTTTATGTAGTTTTACTCTACAATTTGAATATGGATACCAATTTTAGAACTTTATATTGAACCAAGTCTTCAATTGTGCTCCATGATATGCAAATTGACACGAATGTGGACACATATACAATTTAGTAATTGCTAGGTTTTTTTTGTTCTATATTTAACCATCAAGTCGCAAAAGGGGTACGCATGCATCGTATATTTTCGATATCAGGCTAAAATAGGGTACTTTTCTACATCTGGCCAACTATGCCAAAAGAGAATACGACATATTACCTGTTTCAAATGACCCGGTGTTTTTGGTGAACCCGGCGTGAAGGGCGGCAAGGGAGCATGGAGATGGAAGAAGACATCGACTTCGAGGAGATGATAGCAAAGATCGTGATAGAAGCCAGACGGAAGATGGCGAAGCGAGATGCGACTCAACAAGTCGTCGAAAGGGTGGTCGATCGAGTCGGCCGGTTCAATGGGAATGAGGTCCCAAAATTTTTGGGAGCCTACAAGGCCCAGATGGCGAAAGGGGGCGTGGACGAGGCGATGCGACTAGAGTATTTTCCTCGAGTGGCGGCCGTATCGGTGCACAAGGAGGTCAAGGAGCTACGAGAAGCTCACGAGTCATGGGAGTCCTTTGAGGGAGCTCTATTGAACGCATACGGATATGCGAAACCGGAGTGGGTATGTCGGCAACCCGATGGGGAGCGGTCGACAACAACGTGGCCCACGAGCGGCGGTTTCGGGTCCTAACCCACACTGGTCCTAGAGGCTCCGGCGGTCGGCCCGAGTGCCGGCGTAAGACCTAGAGCGACGGGCGGTGCCGGCGGCAAGCGTAATCGAGGCTTGCGCGATCGGAGGCGGGGTAGCCGCGGACAACGACGTCCAGACGGAAGCGGCTACGGACACAACGAGCGGAGGTGTCGGGTCCTTACCCACACCGGTCCTAGAGGCTCCGGCGGTCGGCCCAAGTGCCAGCATAAGACCTAGAGCGACGGGCGGTGGCCGCGGCAAGGCGGGAAACCGAGACGATGACATGAGAGAGACGGGGGCAAGCGTAATCGAGGCTTGCACGATCGGAGGCGGGGTGGCCGCAGACAACGACGTCCAGACGGAGGCGGCTACGGACACAACGAGCGGTGGTGTCGGGTCCCTACCCACACTGGTCCTAGAGGCTCCGGCAGTCAGCCCGAGTGTCGGCGTGAGACCTAGAGCGATGGGCAGTGGCGGTGGCAAGGCGGGCAACCAAGACGACGACGAGGAGAACGAGGAAGAGATAGCCACGGACCACGGCGTCCGAACGAAGGTGGCTACGAACATGACATCGGTGAGTAACTGTACCGGTACTTTTCCCACACCTATTCTAGAGACTTCGGCGGCTGGCCCCGAGAGCCCACGTGAGACCGAAGAGATGGAAGATGGTGGCGGCAAAGCGGGTGATCGAAACGACGACGAGGAAGGTCATAGCGGACGGAGGAGAGACCCCTCGACACTGGGGTTGGAGACTACAGTGGCTGCGCTCGAATGCCAACATAAGACCGGAGAGAAGGGCGGTGGCCGTGAGGATGCAAGGCCCGAAACGAGCTTATACAAGAGGACCGACGGAGAGGTCGGGAGCGGCAAAGAGGAGAGAGTCGGGAACTGACCCAACCGGAAGATGAGTCGGTCGATAATCCAACACGACTGGAAGACGATGCGGAAGAAGATTGGAGCGGGGTCCAGTCAACCGGGCCCGAACCGAAGACGAGCCGGCAAGGCCAGATTTGTTCGGACAAACATGTATCAGCCGGTTACGATTACGGAAGGGAGCCGACTAAACTGGAACTCGATCGGCCGAGACCGATACGGGCGAAGGCTAAGTCGGCATGATTGGAGGTCGAGGCGAACGAGCCACAACACCCGGTGGGAGCCGGTGAGCGCGAGAAGGAGGCCAAGCATGCACGAGGAGTACGACTCGGAGGGAGGCCAAGAGCGAGAGGAGCCCGCCACATCTATCCTTGAGACATTGGCGGTTGCGGATCGACGTAAGACCAAAGAGATGGTGGATGGCGGCGACTAGTCGGAAGCCGGAGCGGACGAGGATACTGGAACGGGTATCCGATAGGGAATGACGGACGAGCGGGCCCAAGACGATAAGTTGGGGTCGGAAGGGGCTACGGCAACGAAGGGAGAAGAGGCCGACGTGGAGGTCGGGACTACGGCGGGAGAAGCGTGCAACATGAAGCATGCATTACGGCGTAAAATGGAGCATGCACTACGGCCGGCGAAGGGCCAAGAAGCAAGCATGAACCCGGAAGAGCGGCAACGAGTGACCGGCAACGGCAGACCAGTCGAGCCTTTGAGAGGCAAGCACGCGGCAAGAGACGAAGCGGTAAGTTGCCGGGATCGACGAACGAATGACGAGAGCGGAGGATGGTGCGTGGAGAGCAAAGAACTACGCACCGGGCAAAGAAAAAGTGGCAGCCTGGAGGACGTGCGGGGCCAAGCGGGTCGGGATGCAAGTCGGGATGAAGCGGTAACGAGATCCGCGAAGAACCCCGACACGAAGGTCGGGATGACGATACGCTCTACTACGAGAGAGCACGGACAGCAAGGGAGAATCAAGGTGCGCGTAATGGGGTCACCTAGGGACCAAAGAATGAGCGTGCATTCAGAGGAGCCGCAACGAGTGACCGATGATGACGGTCGGAGGAAGCCTTCGAGAGGCAAGCGCGGGACGACGGACGGTGCGACGAGACGCCAAGATCAACAAAACGAGACAAGCGTGATCGACATGAACGAAGGATTGTGTCTGGGAAAACGAAGGAGATGCGTGGAGAACGGACGGACGGTGCGACGAGACGCCAAGATCGACAAAACGAGACGAGCGTGATCGGCATGAACGAAGGATTGTGTCTAGGAAAACGGTGGAGATGCGTGGAGAACGGAGGGTCACGTACCGTGAAGAGCAAACGGGGCATCCCAAAGGATGTGTGCGGCCAAGCGAACCAGGTGGACCAAGAGGGTGTACCTCAGGGCGAAGCGGCAACATCGGAGGTTGCGGAGGACACCGAAGACGAGAGCACCGACACGGATGTCGAGGAAGTAACGTACCTTTTCGAAAGGGTAGGCAGAGCGAAGCGGAGTGCGAGATGTGCGATGTGCGATGTGGCCGCGTAAGGGCCAAGTGACGAGCACGAGGATGATCGACGACGAAGTTCGGCGCGCGACAGTGCCGAGTGGAGGAAGCAGCCGAGGCAAGACATGCGTGGACGAAGAGCACACAGTGCGATATTCGGCAAACAGTCGGGAAGAACGAGGATTCGGTCCAAGGTCGCACGAGGAAAACGAAGGAAGACAAAGAGAGGTGTGCGAAGACCGGGTCTGGGGAACCGGGTAGAGACAATGGTTCAGCGAACTCCGTCAAGTATGGTGGATCAGATGGAGCCGACGGTTCGAGAGCATACGACGGATATGGCGGACCGGGAGGCTACGGTGGTCGATGTGGGACGGATGAGCTTGCTCGAAGTGGAAGACGAAGTCGGGCAAAGCTGACAAAGATGCTAAGGACTCGGTTGACCGCCATGGCCAAAAATCTCACCTATTACCCCTTCTTGGCACATACCGGTGGATGTGCAGTTTGGTGGGGGCGGATGTTGTGAAGATTTTCGTCCATAGGGGGAAACCGGGGTGGAATGGGCAAGTCGGTGGTGTGCAACATGTGCACATGTATACTAGGATATGGTGTATACAAAGAGAGGGGAAATTTTATCCCACATTGTAAGGTCCCTCCCTCCTTGGGCTATAAAAGGAAGGGAGGGGTCACTTATGAAGGGTTGCCTATTTTGCATATGAGAGGTATACCACTTAGTCTAGAGTTCTTACCGCTTTAGGGTTAGGGTTTCGGTTAGGGTTTTCTCATAGTTTTGGTGCGGTCCATGCGGCCACCATTGTTGTAATCATTCATTCGTTTTAACATAACTTGTTGAGTTTCTTGCCTCCGCCGATCTCTCCTTCTATGTCATGGTCTTATTCTTTCCTCTTCTCCTCTTGAGCTAAGCCTCCATATCATGTCTTATTCTTTCTCCTCTACTCCCTAGTTCGAGACCCCCGTGGTCCCGCCCCTTCTACACGCATGCGCGTAACAACGCGACAACACAATCATCAGGGTTAGAAAAAAGCTCGATCAATCAATTAATTAAATGTTAGGGCTTTTGGTATGGGTTCACTAGACTTTCGTCGCTAGAAAAATGGCGCAACTTCTTCATCATAGCTGGGCACATGATATAATTTATGACGTTTTGCTCATTCACATGTGCCCGAGCCTTCTTCTTAGAAATTGCCTTGTAGTACCCCATGCACAAATGCTCAACAATGCTCACCATTCGATCGCCTAGGGTATGAGTTATATTCATTTTAACCCTATTTGTAATGGAATGGAAATAAGTTAATATCATCAAATAATCTATTTAGTATGTGCAATTGAAACCATATATAAAATATATAGCAACTTAAAGCTTACCAATGCACGTGTTCAGTTGCATGGCATCTCGACTTTAATGCAGTATTGACCAATAAAGACTGACCCATACTATGAAATATTACTATTCGCCACAAGGGAGCCAAGGTCAACTCTGCAAAGTCCTTCGCCATCTTTTCTATTTGAGGATATTTATACGGCACGTCGTCATATGTGGATCCCGTTATTTGAAGTCCATATGGTATATCTGCAATGAGCAATGTATAATGCCTCTTGGGTAATATGTCAAGCATATTAACCACATCACCATTATATACACCTTGATTGTATCCAAGTCTTCAAGCACCTCTAGCTCCTTTCCTTTCGTCATTCGGTTTTCATATTTCGCTCGTTCCAAATGAGTAATGAATGCCCTTGATATGCCTTCATTACTATCACCTAGCTTCTTCGAACGAGGTGGTTTCTGCAATTATAAGATTTATAAGAAAATGCGCATTATCCTAAAATCAATTATAGAAGATATAGACACACATACCCATTCTCTAAACACAATGACGAATTCTTCAAGAGCCTTGTACGATGATGTTTTTGGGCACGATTGCTCCACTTCTTCCCACGTAGGCAGGGAAAAAAATTTCATCATCAACTCTTGTATCTCATGTAAACCTTATGGCTAAAAAACATTACACATAAAGGTCAAAATCAAGAGTAAATTAACAAAGCAATCCAAACAAAAACAATATTACAAAAAGACTACTCACTTTTGAAATTCTGTAACCAACAGATATTAATAATCTATCATCTTTTATTCCTTGTAATGACCGCCATGGAAGCAGCTTCATATCCTTGGCTAATCCTTCTATCACTAAATCACTTCTACATGACTTAGACTTTATCTCCAATTGAGGGTCCAACTTTGCGTTCTTTGAACGTTAATCCTTTATCTCTTTCCACTCCCACATAATAAATATTTGATCTTGAAGGTCCCAAACCTCCCCTATTCTAAAAGCGAGCTGAAACCATGAGTCATACTTTCTCAGGCCTTTAGATTTTGTGCTTTCGTCAACTGCTATCCCCACTCTAACAGACATTGTCGTCGCAAACCACAATGAAGCCTAGGACCATATCTCTGCAAAGCATCAAGGTACTCGTGATGAAAGAACCTAATGCGCTCTATACATGACAACTTTTGTCTGTAGTCATTGTCATTATTATGGTCCCAAGCTAGCAACTTGGCTTCTTGATGTGTAAGACCAGCATACACTTTACATTTTGCATATTTGAAGAAGGGGGTAAGAGGATATTCCTTGACAAGCTGACAGCGGGCTTCAGCAAAGTGGGATCCTCCAATGACGTAGTATGTATAATCATCTGCCGAATTGTACTTGAAGTCCACTACATTTGAGCATTGATCTAGGTCTACCATTACAAGGAATGGCACAACAATAGCATGTGTATTTATCTTCATCTTGCTTTTCAAATTTTGCACATGCACTGCATGGGGCTCTCTTATCTCTAAAGCATGTCCTTTACAGAAAGTTTAGTCTTCGCGATGTTTTCACATATCCGATTTTGTTCAAAGGTGAGTATTCTTGAGGCAATCTGCCCACCTAGAGTAATTACTTCTAATTGTGTGCCTTCCTCCTCATCTTCGACAAACTCTAAAACTTCAGGTTCGTCGTCCTTAGGGTGCTACCGTTTCTTGTATTTCTTATGGTTCAGATTTTGGTTTTCGAGTAGACTTCGGCAGGGTCTCTGCTTGTGCAACCATGAGTTCTCCTTTAATGTAAGGGTGCAATGCGACAATCAAGTTGTTTTTTGTTTGAACATCTTTTTTTAGGGTTTTGTGGTGGTAGGAGTCTGTCACAAAATAGCCCTCATCAACTTGAACCCTGCACATTCCCCCTAAGCTCTCAATATCATGCAGTAGGTTTGGTGAATCATTATCTTCATATTCAACATTCTTTATTTGGTCGTATGTAAAGGTCTTGCCCACTTGCAACTTGCCCTTACCTTCAGACTTCGCACATATGAGGAGCAAGTCCCCCTCTTCCTCAGTATAAATCAATGTCCATTCTAAATGGAGGTAACTCTTGAGGTGAGGCGCAATGGGCTTATCGGTCAATGTCTTCACAATGTTGCCTACTGATGACTTCGATGTTCTGTCACCTCCCGACTCAATTAAGGTTCTTCTAGAAGGCACTTTTGCGATGTTGTCAAAAGGCTTTTTGGTCCGGGTAGGAAATCTTCAATTTAATTGATGGAAACTTTTGACGAGGTTCACTGCAAATAGTAGGCAATAACATAATCATATGAAAATCTTATTGAAAATGGATATCAAAGGTTAAAACTAGGAAAAACTTTGTTAAAATCAATATAAAAGTCATTAATTTAATCTAAATTAGTATTTAAAGCACTAAAAAAATAGTCATTAAACTGTCAATAAAAATTCTTTCAACCACACATTACACACAAATTTGTGCTCTTTCAACGTGAACTCGATGCAGTGGATTGAGTTCTCAATGAAAGCACTAGGCATTCAACGAGAGCTCGATGCACTAAATATACAAGAACTCAATTAAGTGCATCGAGTTCCCTTTTGAAAATTTGATTTAAAAAAGCATCTTTTTGGAATCTTTACAGAATCTTAAAAATCGGTTAAAATAAGACACCTAGAAATTTTCTTCCCCTTGATCATGGTGCTGGTGTTGAGTGAGTGACCTAAGAGATGAAAACTGAGAGTGCTAGATAGCTTTTGTGCTCTTGAACTCTTGAAAATCTTGAACACGATAATGACAATGAGAAGAGGACTTTCCTTTATATAGTAATATTTTATTTTATTTTTTAATTTAATAAAATTATTTTTAATGTGGCTTATTATTGAAGAATTTTTTTCAACTATTTTCACTTATTTTATCTTAGTTGGCCTTAGTCAAGATGTCCTCAACATCGAGTAAAAATTCTCTATTTTCTATTGAGCCTTTTACATTATCTGATAATTCATTATTCTCAACCGAGGAATATAATCATGTAAATATTAAACGGTGCCATGTAGAGTCCAACGATGATATTGGGCAAAGTTCAAATTCACTTTTTTCAATCGAGCCTTTTAACTTAGGTAGTCTTCAAAAAAATATAGTTACAAATAATGAAGAGGTTGATTTATCTAATGTTGACAAGGATCACTTCAATTAGCCTCTGAATTTTCGAAGAGTTTCCCAACAAGTGAGTGTTAAAAAAATATAATTTTTTGTGTTTAGATCGTCAAATTGCATATGATACAAGAAAACCATGTTGTGGGAATCTTTTGCTTTCGAAATTTGGAAAGGCAAACTTGAGGGGGTTGCGACAAAAGTATTTGTCACTTAATGGTAATGAACAAGATACTTTTATGATTTCACATATGCAACTTTTTAAGGACCATACTGTAGAGCCAACTTCAATGCATCTGGAATATTACCTTTCACTTAGTATGAAGGGTTGTCGAGTTGCTTTCAAAATTGCTTATAGCATTGGTAGCATGAGGCTCCAGAGAATTCAACATCGATTAGTAAAGGGCTCGTGGGTACCTTTCAACAATAAAGAATCTAGATGTAAGGGTCTGATTGGGCGGAATGCCATTAGGTGGATGATGTTATGCCTACTACTGGAAGATTACATTTGTCACATAACTTCACTCATCGTGAGGTATACCAAGCATATAAGGATGACATGTCATTAGAAAGTGTACCTTAAATGCATTATCGGCATTTTAATCGATTATGGAGATTGAGGTTTAACAATTTGGTCATACCGCGTATGGTCCGAATGGGTGTTTCTTCTGTATGTGCTAATTTAAAAAGCATGGCAAAAGTGGAAGATAAGATGACGAAATAAAGGGTTATATGAATTTATTAAAAGAATATCGAGAAAGTCAAGCATTGGAAATATCTAAAGCTATGCACCATCAACAAAAAGCGCTTCAGGGTCGAAGCATGCTACGGTGTACCAACTTTTGGCCAAAAATTTAGTACTAAATCGAAGAAGAAAAGAAACATTAAAAATTGTAAATAAATTTCAAAAAACCAAAAACAAATTCATTACGTCACACTCGAATGTTCAAAGATATTATACGTCACACTTGAATGTCCCTAGGCCATATTTAATGCATTAAGTGTTGCCCCAGTCTCCTAGGTAGAGTTGTACGAAAGCACACCTGGAGAAGGTTTCCATTGTGACAGGTGGTCAGTGTCAATCTCTCTCTCTCTGGTATTGGTAGTCGAACGTGTCAGTTGGTATGTCTCTCTCTCTCACTCTCTCTCTCTCTCTCTCTCTCTCTCTTCTGTCTCGAAGTTGTCAGACAGACACCTTCGAAGGTCTGTTTCTCTCTGTCTCTCACTCACTCTCTGTCTCTCTGTCTCTCTGTCTCTCTGTCTATCTCTCTCTCTCTCTCTCTCTCTCTCTCTCTCTCTCTCTTCTGTCTCGAAGTTGTCAGACAGACACCGTCGAGGGTCTGTTTCTCTTTGTCTCTCACTCACTCTCTGTCTCTCTCTCTCTCTCTTCTACCTCGAAGTTGTCAGACAGACACCTTCGAAGGTCTGTTTCTCTCTGTCTCTCACTCCACCTTCGAAGGTCTCTTTCTTTCTTTCTTTCTGTTTCTCTCTCTCACTCCACCTTCGATTCTCTGTTTCCCCGTTGTTGTTGTTCTTGTGTTCCCCTCTGTGCCAGGTTCGATCTCTGAACTCTGTATACGCAGCAGCCTCTGCAGCAGCCTCTGAAGTTTGTCTCCTCTGCAGCAGCCTCTGAAGTTTGCTCGTTTGTCTCCTCTGCAGCAGCCTCTGACGTTTTGCTCGTTTGTCATCCTGAAGTTTTCTCATTTGTCTCCCAAGGTATCGAAATCAAGACGGTGTGGTACCTCTGCAAGTTTAGCGACCTCCAGGTATTCTCTGTGTTGCATGCCCAACTGGTATGTATTCTTTTTCTGAATGTTTCCTCTCTGTCTGTTTTTTATTTGTATGTGTATGACCATTTGTAGGTTTTGATTATTCATAGTCTATGTGTTGCATGCCCAACTGGTATGTTTTTGTTTTCTCTGTGTTTCTCTGTGTTTCTTTTAAAAATGTATCACAATATTTTGTTCGATGTGGTTGTGTGTTAGACATGTTTGTACATGTGGCCAAAATGGAGTTGGCTATGATGAGTTGCTATGTTTTTGTTTTGTTAATGTTTCATGTCCATCTGTTTTTATTTTGTGTGAGTTTGGCATGGATGAGTTTTTTTCCTACTATTTTGGGTTTTTGTATGTTGGACATGGCTTGTACATGCGATGTGATGGAGTTGGTTATGATGATTTACAAAGTTTTCGTTTTCTTTGACTTTCCTATTCGTCTGTTTTTATTTTCTGTGTGTTTGACATGGATGAGTTTTATTTTCTGTGTGTTTGACTATTTAGGGTTATTGTGTGTTGATTTGCAATGTGATGATTTGCTATGTGGTTTGTACATGTGGTTTGTACATGCAATGTGATGATTTGCTATGTGTTGATGGTAATTGCGATGTGTTGATGGTAATTGATTTGCTATGTGTTGATGAGAATTGTGTTGACTAGGAAAATGACGAGAAGGACACCCATAAAGAAGACATTGATGAAAGAGAAAGTGAAGACACCAGTGAAGGAAGGAAGAAGGACACCCATGAAAGAAAGCAAGAAGACACCCACAAGAGAAAGGGTGATGAATTCATCAACACAGAGAAAGAAGACCTGGCAGTACCAGTCCATCAGTCGAGACACACCTCTTGGATGGAATTATTTCCTTCGGGCACGACCTGACGTTTACCCAGAGCTGAGAGAGTGGTTGTTAAAAACCTGGGGGTCAGCACATCCCGACACAAGGCGAGGATTCCACATGAGTGGTTTGAAGAGGGAATACATCAATTTATTGAAGACGAGATACGAACATGTTTATGATACAAATCAAATCACTAACAATGAGGTGGGTACTGTTTTTGCACGTGCTTTTGCATGTGAAGTTCAAGGTGGCATCGACGTTAATTGGGAAGATTTTAATCGGCACCGGTCAGAACATTACAAAGGGTCCTCCAGTACCAACACTGGCTTGAAGTCATCTGGAACCTCTCATGTGGATATTCCAGCTACAACACCTGTCCAACAAGTTCTAGAGGCAAAGGTACGGGCCACAATGACTGAAAAACATGAACAGATGATGGCTGGTTGCATAGCTTCTATGAGCTCAAGAATACAAGCACTACTTGCTGATTTGGAAGCAGTTAAATCAGCTGAGATACAGGCAGAAAAGAAATTTTCTTCAATAAAGACTACATATGAATGGATTGCATCGACAATCCAAAATTCAGAAAGTGAGGTGTTGAAAGAGGAGTTGAAGAAAGAGCTGAACAATATGGGTGCTCAATTACATTCACAGATGACAGACCTTGATACTTGCAGGAATGCACATGAAGAAATAGATAATAAGTTGTCAGCCTTAAAGTTGCATTCTGAGAACCTTGCATGCTTGATGCAGGATTTAAAACATAATGGTTTTGATACTTTGTGTCCATCTGTAATTGAGCACCCAAGTGGTATAGAAAGTACCATTACTAGTATAGCTATATCACGGTATTAGCTTTAAAAGTTATTTATTTCTACTTTTATGGTATAAATAAGTGAGCAGCTAATATATTATAACTTGTGTTTGCAATCTTCCAGGTGTATATTTTGTGGCCTCGGATTCAAGCTGGAGGCTATGGATGTTGTGATTACACCATGCTTGCACACATATCATGTGCTATGTGCTAAGTATCATTTTGAGAAAGAGAATACATGTATGGACTGTAAAACTACAATTGCGGCTGAGTGGTACTATGCTTGGGGTTTAAAAGTACACCCGTACGGTATGTGGCTCTACTATTCTATTGTTTGTATTATATAATGTCAATTATCATTTGGACTAGAACTAGTGTATGCCACAATTCATACTTAAAATTTAGGAGAACAATGGATTAGTATTAGTGTATCTCTAACAACAATGGGATAGTATTGGCAGTACTCTTAATATATAATTGGTATGTGTAGTTAGTTGAAGGGATATTTTCCAGAATTAGTAGTACTAAAAGGGAACCAGGTACAACATCGTCCAATCTATATTGTAACTTGCCTAGTATTAGTTTAGTAAACACTATACTTATAGTACACTGTTGACTGTTAGTATTGTTTGTGTAACTTGGAAATTAGTACTAGTAATGTAATTTGGGAACAAGGTGTCACTTAAATTGCTGAATAATAGTACAGTTTCTGTAATTTGGAAATGAGGTGTGTGAAACACATATCACGTTTAGTACTAATACTGTTCAAGTTCAATACTGTTGGTGTAATTAGTACAAGTTATGTAACTAGGTGTGTAGAACACATATCACGTTTAGTATTACTTGTGTGCAAAATACCAATCTACATTTGTTGGATTAGTACTTAGTAATTACTACATTGTTCATGATTAGTACTAGTTTTGTACTTTGTGAACTAAGTTTCTAGTACATTGCTCATGATTAGTAATAGTTTTGTAACTAAGTGAGTAGTACATTGCTCATGATTAGTACTAGTTTTGTAATTTGGGAACTGAGTAGTACTTTGTTCCCTATTAGTACTAGATTTGTACCTTATTTGTGTAAATTGGTAACTAAGTGAGTAGTATATTGTGCATGATTAGTACTATTTGTGTAATTTGGGAACTAAGTGAGCAGTACATTGTTCGGGATTAGTACTAGTTCAGTGATTTAGGAAATAAGTGAGTAGTACATTGTTCAAGATTAGTACTACTTATAAATTTGACAAAGTCAGTGGTGCATTTTTCGGGATTAGTACTTGTGCATGATTAGTACTACTTGTGTATATTGTGCATGATTAGTACTATTTGTGTAATTTGCGAACTAAGTGAGCAGTACATTGTTCCTTATAAGTACTAGTCCACTAATTTAGGAAACAAGTGAGTAGTACATTGTTCATGATTAGTACAGTGGTACATTGTTTGGGATTAGTACTCCTTGTGTAACATGGTAACTAAGTGAGTAGTATATTCTGCATGATTAGTACTACTTGTGTATATTGTGCATGATTAGTACTACTTGTGTAAATTGGGAACTAAGTGAGCAGTACATTGTTCCTTATTAGTACTAGTTCAGTAAATTAGGAACTATGTGAGGAGTACATTGTGACCTACATTGTATATTTTAGATGATGGTACTAACGTTCAACGTTTTTTTGTTTCTTGCAATGAATGTCGTAGTGTCAAGCAACTCCACGCCAGGGAAGGTCATGGAACTACCAGCCCCTGTGCCTAAACCCTCAATATCTGCCGCACATTCCAAGGTTCAGGGACCATCATTACCAATAACCTATGATTTTTATGATGAGGATGAATGTATGAGAAGGGCCATTGGAGCAGTGGAACATATGCTTCTACAAACAAATTCCCCAAGCTCCGGTCAACAATTTGAAATAGAGCCCACTAAGAAGAGAAATGATGTGTCTTTAGAAATAGAGCCCAGTAAGAAGAGAAATGCTGCAAGAATGTTGTATGGAAACGGCAAGAAAAGGAAAGTTGAATGCAATGGTGAGTCATATAAGTTCTCACCTGTCAGGAGCGTTGTCAACCTAATCCATTGTCTAATACCATGTACTTGTGTTGCTAGCTGATGACGAAATGATATTTGGTGACGGAGATACGAGTTCAAAACCTGATCGTGAAGACGAATTTATCACACTCCCAGGTAAACGTCAAAAGCCAGACTTTGAAAACAATGATTTAGCTCATAACAACCCTATTATATTGTTGCTTTTGGTGCATTCTATAGATCATAGCAACACTGTTGAGCACCTAGATGTTGTGGAGAAGATGACCGAGCCCACCACTTGCAATGGGGTATCTACGGCTGTACAGTATGACCATGTAACATTAGGTAAAAATGTGGCCCAAAACCCTATGTTCATTGTTTGCAAACTTTTGAGTATGTGAGTTGATACTAATATTGTTTGGAATCCCATTAATTAGGTTTACAAGAGCAGCCTGAATCGGGAACTTCATGGAGCACAAGTGCAGAGTCAGATTATGGGATTAACCTTTCCACGGAGGCAGATTCTGGAAGCACATCTTCCACACATGAGGATTGTGAGAAAAACGAAGCATTCATATGTGAAGAGCAGCTGGCATGTCCAAACAACAGTATGTCTAAAGAAGCCCATGAGGAGTGTGGAAAGAATATGGCAAGTACTGAAGAGAAGATTGAAGCCCATGAAGAGTCTGGAAAGAATATGGCAAGTACTGAAGAGAAGATTGAAGCCTATGAAGACTCTGGAAAGAATATGGCAAGTACTGAAGAGAAGATTGAAGCTCATGAAGAGTGTGGAAAGAATATGGCAAGTACTGAAGAGAAGACTGAAGCCCATGAAGAGTGTGGAAAGAATATGGCAAGTACTGAAGAGCAGACTGATTGTACTGATAATGTGTTAGTAGTGTCTACTGATAATGTGCTAGTACTGTCTAAAGATTCTGATGAGGAGTATGGAAAGAACATTGCTAGTAATGAAGAGGAGCTTGATTGTACTGAGAATGCCCAAATGGATCGTGGAAAGAACATCGCTTTCCCTGAAGATAAGCCTGATTGTACAGAATCACATGAGGAGCCTGATTGTACAGATAAGCCTGATTGTACACGTAGTCTTAAGAATGAGTTGACAGCCACCGTACAAGAGGAGTTGACCATGACTACTGCCATAGTCCACATACAGGAGTCTAATAAGAACGAGTGTACAGGCATCATTGATGATGATAGGGGAATAAAGATGAGTGATAATTTGACTATCGACAGCACCTTTGTGGATTTGTGTACAAGCATTGCAGTTGCAGAAAACACAGTTGCTCTCTCAAGCTTGCCACCAGTACAAGGTGCCCGCGCATCCACGCCTATCTCTGATGCCTCTGATGATGAAGTGCCACTTAGTCAGCTCATACCTAAAGGCTTTAAGATAAAGAAGAATGTAAAATCTGGCACCAACAACAAGCGCATTACAAGATCGGCCAAGTTACCCTCTAGTGCCTGATTTTCTTCCGATTGTACTTGAACTTTAGCTGTTAGTGATGTCTGAAATACCTCTATTTGGATACCAAAATACTGTTTCAATTGCCAATGTCAAAATTCCACTTCTGTATTTTGTAGAAACAATGGGAATATACTTTTTGATCTAAGTATTCCTCTTTTTACAACGTTTTGTTTCTTTTTTGAGATCATCTCCTGATGAGTTGCCAAGTCTTTGAGTCTGTTGTAGATAAAATGCTTGAAATTCTTCTTAGCTTGCTAGGAAAATTTAGGTTTTCAGGTGTTAATGATGATAAACAGAAAATATCGGGTGTTATTGAAGTATAGACTGTTTCATCAATCCCATTTGGAGGGTAACCAGAATTTGTGCAAATTGTTGAAGCAATGTGGGCCATATTTTGATGATATCATCCCAATGGATGAACTATCCACTAACAGTAGTAAGGAAACCCTCCCCTTTTTGAGCTATCACAAATTATTGTTTCAGGAGTTGGATTATTTTGTTAAGGAATTTGAGGCTTCATTGCACATTTGCTTCTTGAAGAATGAACTTACAGTATAAAATCTTACAATATTAAAGTCATAATTTGAATTCAACTTACAGATTTATGTGCCTACAGAGGACACACCAACGGCAATGAATCTAGACTTTATCAAGAAGATATACAATATTTTTACTCATTTTACCATGGCTCTGCAAAACTTCTATGCTCAAATAACATCAGGAAACATGAGCAATATCGGCAATGAAGAAATCCAAGTCTTGTTGACAACAACTAATATATTATGAAAGATAAGTACAAGTGGTTGACAGGCATAAACACTTTAGAAGAAAGATGAAATATATCAATTCATTTGTCAATCATCAAAATTAATAGTGAACTCCAAGTATTGAGAGGGTACAATGTATTGAGAGGGTGACTTTCAAGCATTAAATAGAGAGACCTCCCCTAATATGTGCTCATGAACCTCTTGGGGGACCTTGTAGACAGTGTTGTATCCCTTAACCTTGTGCTTTGCTTGAGTCATATTGAATTTGATCGCAAGAATGGCATCAGCGTAGATTATTGCGATGGGTGCTTCTTTTAGTAATGCATATGTGTTCTTGCACTGCGGCAACTTTGCATAATAGTTTCCATACACGACAGACTCACCAACGTTGAAATTGTTGCCCCAGCCATCCCTCACCACTTCTTTCAATAATGTCTTTCCTTGCTTGCACACCACAATGTAGTAGTCTTCTAAATCTTCATTCTGAGGAGATTTGAGCACTGCAAAATGATCTCCAACTTCCAATAAAACTGCCAAGTCTTGATTTTGGTTGTAGTATACAATATCGTTTGAATGCACATCATCTTCAATATCATCTTGTCGTTCAGGCTCAAGCTTCTGCAACTTCCAGGGCTCCACGATTGATAGGTTGATGCATTTATCCCAAGCTTCATCTATACACATGGAACAAAAGCATGATAAACTACGTAGTAACAATTGTGTTGTGTCCTTGCGGCTAAACCCTAACACACAATGGGTGCTGCGTGTGCCTTTCACGGTTTTACAACCATATGATTTAGTTCTATCGACCTCATCAGCGCGAACTTCAACAAACAATCTGTTCTTACCATCATTTGACATCTTCCATGTTAGCCACTGCACAACATCATGTGCATTTTGTAGCTTAGCACCATTATTATCCAACTGCTCACTTGTAAGGGCACGTTTGATCACAGCCCCCGCGCCATCATGCTCTCCTTTTCCATGTCCAGACCCGAAGTAATTCCATTGCATACGAATGTTGAATAAGGAGAAATACCTGCTTTTGTAACTCAGGTTTCCAACAAAATTAGTACTATGTTGTCAATAGAGAGTACTACACTTCCATTAATACTGGCATCCATTTAATACTAACTTAGTATGGATATAACTTAGTACTAACTTAGTCTGGTTTATACTATGAGTACAAGATGAGTACTTTACATCCCCTTGTATAGTACAATGTGTCTATGGAGAACCCTTCACATGGATTAAAACATAATTAGTACAATTCTCTTAAGGACGGACAATACTATAAGTACAAGATGAGTACTTTACATCCTTTTGTAAACACAACATAGTACAGAAGCAACACACAACATAGTACAATGTGTCTATGGAGAACCCTTCACATTGATTAGTCGATACTTAGTACAATTCTTAGTACTAACTTAGTCTGGTTTATACTATGAGTACAAGATGAGTACTTAACATCCTCTTGTATAGTACAATGTGTCTATGGAGAACCCTTCACATGGATTAAAACATAATTAGTACAATTCTCTTAAGGACGGACAATACTATAAGTACAAGATGAGTACTTTACATCCTTTTGTAAACACAACATAGTACAGAACCAACACACAACATACTACAATGTGTCTATGGAGAACCCTTCACATTGATTAATCGATACTTAGTATGGATATAACTTAGTACTAACTTAGTATGGTTTATACTATGAGTAGAAGATGAGTACTTTACATCCTCTTGTATAGTACAATGTGTCTATGGAGAACCCTTCACATGGATTAAAACATACTTAGTACAATGCTCTTAAGGACGGACAATACTATGAGTACAAGATGAGTACTTTACATCCTCCTGTAAACACAACATAGTACAGATACAACACACAACATAGTACAATGTGTCTATGGAGAACCCTTCACATGGATTAAAACATACTTAGTACAATGCTCTTAAGGACGGACAATACTATGAGTACAAGATGAGTACTTTACATCCTCCTGTAAACACAACATAGTACAGATACAACACACAACATAGTACAATGTGTCTATGGAGAACCCTTCACATGGATTAAAACATACTTAGTACAATGCTCTTAAGGACGGACAATACTATGAGTACAAGATGAGTACTTTACATCCTCCTGTAAACACAACATAGTACAGATACAACACACAACATAGTACAATGTGTCTATGGAGAACCCTTCACATGGATTAAAACATAGTACAAACAAAATTAGTATGCATGCATCCATTCACAAGTGCAAGATTCGAATAGTTACAAACATAATTAGTATGCATCCATGTGAATAGTACTGTTTGTTAATAATTACAAACATAATTAGTATGCATGCACTAACACAAGAATTACTTCCTTACACATTGCATGGTAAGTACTAAACATATGGATTAAAAATTACCTGGCGATAAAGTAGAACGATCGTGCCGCCTTAAACTGCGAGGCAGCACCATCAGACCAAACCCAATGACGGTTAAAGGTTACCCCTAGAGAAAATAAATCTGCATGGTGAAGCTTAAAACAATGTTGAACAAATAGTGTATCATGCTTTTTATCATCTGAAATGTAAAATATTGATTTCTTATGTAACTCACCGTCTTGCCTCCAATAGCAAATATGCACAAGTATTGTACATTGATCATTGTACCAATGCATTGATTGAACCTCATTCTGAACTTTAAATGTATAGTTTTCTGCAAAGTCAATAACAGATACGATGACACCCGTTGGTAAGTTATTAATACATTCCTTGAATTGTGAATTTTGCCAATAACTCCGGAAGTTATGTGGAATGAACTCCCCAAGTTGTTTCTTAAATTCTGAGACAAGGGTAGCAGCACATGTCTCCTTATATACTTCCTTGATACGCTTAGTTACAACTCCCTTGCCAATATTTTCAGTCACATACTCTAAATATTTCCATTTCACGATATGACTGTTTCCCAAATCAAGCTCCTGCATACAAAATAATGGTAGCGGACAAACCTTACATGTTCTTAATAGACATGTACGACGATGCCACTCACATGATGGTTCTTTTTCACAAACACAAGACCTCCATAGCTCAGAAACAGATGCATAAGTCATGTTTCGTGCATTACACCTATTATCCTCCCCATTTGGTCTACATATCTCACAAGTGCAGACACATAATTCCCCGTGTATACCCTTACAATCAGTACGCATTGCATTCACGGCTAGCCTTAACATGTCCATCTTCACATGGTACACACAACAACATGTATTCCTCTCATTTAATTTTCTAACATAAAATGGTTTCAAACCTTGGAACTTGCGGAATCCAACAGTCAAGCTTGGATGTTGATCTTTAAAGTTCATGTACAATTCAGCCTACATCAACCAATATATATAGCAAACATTAATATACAGTTGGTCAAAACACAAAGTTATGGAATGTGAAATGATATAAAAAAATGGAATACCTCTGTCATCTCCAAGAAGTGTCTAGGGTGAATCTGGTACTTACCCTGACTTATTCGTTGTCTACACACGTCCTTCTTATTTGGTGAGACACGCGTATTTTTGGCCCAAAATGAATCCACTTTCTCAATAATCTCTTGAGATAAGGCATCACATCGTCGTCTACGTCCCAACCCCATCCACTTGAATTTGTTTGAGTGTATATTTTGGCGATGTTTCCTCAAGTTCCTTCTTTGAATACCCAGGGCTAAGGCAACTTTAGTATCACTATATTTTTTTCCTCTCGCACCGTTCACAACCATGTGTAGGGCTGCCCTCTTTGCAGCAAGTTTGTCTAAGCTCTCTACACCTTTCACTAAGTCTAGGGATGACTTCATAGACTCTACAATCTCTTCTGAAACACATTGGTCCCTAAATTTTATTCTCTCCATGTCTTCATTCAAACTTTGATGGTGTAACACTCTACAGATAATATCCCTACGATCCTCTTCACTAAATCTCTTTGTTATTTCTACCAAATAACGGACTATGTGAAGAACCACTCGTCTCTTAGTCCTTTCAGATATGCATGAGTTACTTGACAACTCACTCTCGTTAGGAACCCCCATTCGGTCACTAGATTTATCCGCAAAAATTAAGTGGCTTGCAAAAGTAGTTAATGTTATATAGACTCAACCAAGAAAACACAATCAAATGTTTTTAAATGTGGCCTGCAAAGTGAAAGATATTTCGTTTCAAACATTAGAATTACATATCAAATATGACAATTGTCAGTTCTAAAATTTTTGTACTGAAATATGAAGAAATGTAACATTTTAGTACTGAAAATAAAAAAAACGGTTTGGTGAAAGGAACCTCCAATGGTGGACGGAGCGTTGGATATGCCGCCTCGATTTGGTGGAAGGAACCTCCAATGCCGCCTCGATTTGGTGGAAAAAGCCACAAATCACCACGACACCAAATCAAATGTTTTTAAATGTGGCCTGCAAAGTGAAAGATATTTCGTTTCAAACATTAGAATTACATATCAAATATGACAATTGTCAGTTCTAAAATTTTTGTACTGAAATATGAAGAAATGTAACATTTTAGTACTGAAAATAAAAAAAACGGATGGAAGGAACCTCGAATGGATGGAGGGGGCGTTGGATATGCCGCCTCGATTTGGTGGAAGGAACCTCCAATGGTGGACGGAGCGTTGGATATGCCGCCTCGATTTGGCGGAAGGAACCTCCAATGCCGCCTCGATTTGGTGGAAAAAGCCACAAATCACCACGACACCAACTTCAATGGATGGATGTAAGAAAGTCGTTGTCGAAGAAGTCACTATTGGCTGCTACCAACAGTCTCTGTACCTCGACCTAAACCCTAACAAAAACAGAAACCCTAAAAAAATCAGAAATCCTCAACTTAAACGCTCAAAACAGACATGGATGTCTGAGATTTAGATTGGAGGAAATCAGAAACTGAACATGGATCTGTGATGAAAAGCTCAGAGGGATAGAGGAAGAGGAGTATGAGGGGAACCGCCAAAACGACGTGAGGGGAAGCGCCAAAATCGACGTGAGGGGAAAATAGCCCCCAAAATGGAATGAACATCTCCTCACCTGTTCCCCCCACTCCTTCTACAATAAATGACACTTGTACTACAGTCACCCCACTCTCCAAAATCGATTTTCTTTTTCTCTGATTTTTTTTTTTTGAATTATTCATACTAACAGTACTAAAAGTACTGACAATTTTTGTGGCCAAAAACAGTACTTTTCTGGTACACCGTAGCGTGCTTCTACCCTTCAATCACCAGAAAGGTACATGTGCTTGATTATAGATGGCATGGATCAGAAGAAGACTTGTTTGCCACACTTTCAAAGCTTGCCGAAGGATATTGGAGATGAATGTCTTGTCCAAATGCACTTAGTAGGTTGTTTGTCTTATTGTCAGACGATAAGGCCTTAAGTGTTCTTAACTTATCCTAATGTCCACAACGACCTTAATATTACAGTCATAGTAATGCAAAGAGTTTTACAGTCTTGGCAAGGTATTCTCCCACCAATACTATACGTGCAACTAGACAACACGACTAGAGAAAACAAAAACTTGAATGTGTTCGGTTGTTTAAGCATGATAGTAGAAAGGGGCATGTTTAAAAAGATTAAGGTAAACTTCTTACTAGTTGGTCATACGCATGATCATATAGATCAAATGTTTAGCCGGTTCTCAAAGAAATTAGCGAGATGTGATGCTTTCATGATTCCTACGCTATCAAAGTTTATCACTGAAGCTTATACCCCAAAGCCAAATGTACAACATTTGAATGAATTTTATGACTTTAAACATTTCTACGTGGATGGTGATGGGACTCGTCATAGGGTTCTGGCTCCGCTTAATAATATTCATTTTAACCACGTCTTCCTCATTAAAAAAAGTTCTATCAACCACAACCAGACGATGTTGTATGCCAAACAATATGCATCTACTTCACAATGGGAGCCAAAAGAGGGATGTAGGCTTTTATTGCATTTTCCAGATGCAGTAATCCATGGTGCAGAACAAATGTCGTATGACGACCATAAAAGATTGGCGACTGGTCGTTCGATTGAAGAGCAAATGATATATTGGATGTAGTGCCTTGAAGAAAAACGCAAAAATATTGAGCGTACAAAAAAGTACGTTGGTGATCAGGATGTTGAATGGTGGGGTAACTGTTGGCCACTAAGGCCGTCAGTGCGGAAACATAAACAACACTTTGCGATGAAGATTATTGAGTGCACAGTATGAAGGCAAGATCAAAGAACATAATGTGAGAGAGAGAGAGAGACCAAATTGAGGTACACCAAAAGAACTATATTATTCAAGCTCTCTCAATAATGACAATAACCTTAACAACTAGATTACAAAGCCCATTATATACTAAATGAGCTAGGGCAACTGCCGTTTGACATATTTACAGAATTGTCCTAAATCTAGTTGGTCGAAGATACAATGTTGAATACGGCCATTAAAGACCAGTATGCAACACTCCCCTGTAATGGGCATATACAACAGAAATCTGTAATACAGAATGAAAATAGATAATGCAGATTTTTGCAAGGTTGTCAAACAAATCAGATTTCTGTTCGAGTTTGTAAACTCTGAAAAACAAGAGGCTGAATTGGTCGGGGTCGGAGGAACTGAAACTGAACTTCGAACTGTCAATGATGATTGTTTGAAACCATCCCAAATGTTCGACTCAATCGGACTGATTCTTCATTATGCCCATCTGGTGCCTACGGGATCGGAATCAATCCGCCGAAAGACACTTTATCATCCCATCTACAACATTATCAACTGTAGCTATCTTCTCGACGTCGATTTTCCCTAAAATGACGCAGTCCTAAACAAAGTGATATCGAACGTCGATATTCTTGGAGGCATAGTGATGAACCGGGTTTTGTGATAGAGCAACAACACCCTGACTATTGTTGTAGACAACTGGAGCTGAGTCGGAGTCAACTTGTCGAAACGTGTGCGTTGGCCGATCAAGCCATAAAGCCTCTTTCGCCACATCGGACGCAGCTACATATTCGGCATTGATTGTTGATGTGGCAGTGTTATCTTGAAGTTTCAATTTCCACGAAATTGCTCCATTGCCAAATTTGAGGCAGTATCCGGTTGTTGATTTTCGGTTGTACACACAGCCAGTGAAATCTGAGTCAATGTAACCGACTAGGCCTGAGTTTTTGTTCGGGTCAAAGAGGATGCCAAGGTCTTGTGTGCCCACCAGGTATTTGAATACATGCTTAACTGCATTCCAATGCGATCGGCTTGGGTTGTGCATGAATCTGTTGACGACTCCTACGGCATGAGCAATGTCAAGCCGTGTCGCGACCATCGCGTACATTAATGAGACAATTGCCGATGCATATGGTATCAACTTCATATCTTCCCCCTCCGGACCGGATGTCAGGTGGTCTCGCTGAGATAGCCGAAGGTTAATGGGGAGCGGGGTCGAAGCAGATTTGGTCGATTGCATGTTGAAGCACTCTAAGACATGTCTGATGTAGTCAGATTGAGATAGAAATAGTTGTCGTCGATTTCGATTCCAACTTATCTTCATGTCGATAATGTGCCTTGACTGACCAAGGTTCTTCATGGCAAACATCAACGCAGTTGCCGAACAAGTTTGGCGAGTTCTCCAGCATGTCGACCGGAGAGTAGCATGTCGTCCACGTAGATGATGAGAAAGACGGGTGACCCATCTGGAGTTGTTTTTGTGAAGAGGCAGTGGTCCTCATCACTCTTGGAGAAGCCGACTGATTGGATGAAGTCGTCGAACTTCTTATACCACTGTATCGGTGCCTGCTTTAGGCCGTATAGACTCTTCCTGAGTCGACAAACTAGATGTTCTTGGCCGAAAGATACAAAACCTTTTGGCTAATCCATTAGATTTCCTCCTCTAAGTCACCATGGAGGAAAGCCGTTTTTACATCTAGCTAAACTAGCTCCAAATCCTCGGCTGCCACGACACCAAGCAAAAAACGAAGGGTTGTCATTTTCATCACTGGTGAAAAGATTTCATCGAAATCGACGCCATATTCCTATCGGAACCCTTTTGCAACTAATCTGGCCTTGAATTTTGGGGTGGCCGAATTGGACATCTGTTTTAATCTGTAAACCCACTTGCATGGAAGAGCACGTCATTTTCCGGTAATTCAACCAAGTCCCAAGTCTTGTTTCTGACTCCATCGACAGATGCCATGTGGCTGAATCGGGTGATGTCGATGCTTCTTCGTATAACGTCAGTTCACTGGCATCCGTGAAGAAGTCTCCATGAGAGTACTGTTGGGATTACGGTCCCTCCGGATGGGATGGTCGGATGTCCGGGAATCAGGAATGAAGACCCGAATGATGAGTACCCGGTTCGGGATCCGGATGAT
Source organism: Azolla caroliniana (assembly GCF_043228905.1). Classification (NCBI taxonomy): domain Eukaryota; kingdom Viridiplantae; phylum Streptophyta; class Polypodiopsida; order Salviniales; family Salviniaceae; genus Azolla; species Azolla caroliniana. The sequence continues at coordinate 16,712,334 of NW_028230443.1, forward strand.
GAAGACCCGGTTCCGGATCCGGATGATGAAGACCCCGGCTTCGGGATCCGGATGATGAAGACCCGGTTCCGGATCCGGATGATGAAGACCCCGGCTACGGAGCCGGATGATGAAGACCCCGGCTACGGAGCCGGATGACGAATGTACCCGGAGAGAGATCCGGATGCGGGGACATATTTGTGAATATGTTTGCCAAGGGCCCTCGAGGCTATATTTGTAAATAGCCCGAAAGTCATATATGTATAAATATGACTTAGGGCAAACAGTTTTGTAGTTGTTGCTTATTTTTCTTGTTTTTCACTTAGAGGGAGCTAAGTGAGCAGCCGAGAGAGAGAGAGAGAGAGAGAGAGAGACGAAGAGGTCGTTGCCTCTGTGTATTACCGCCGCCTGTGGCGAAGACAGTGAGCTCAAGGTTGTTGCCTTGTAGCTTCACCATTGTACATCTCTGTCTGTAGTGATAGTTGGAGTTGGAGGACTCCCGTGGTTTTTCCCATTTAGGGTTTTCCACGTAAAACATCCAGTGTACTCTTCTCTCTATTGTCTTCGTGCACTTTGTATTTCCTGTTTTCTGTGAGTTAATCCTATTCCTCGGTTGTTGCCGAGCACTGTGGTAACAAGTGGTATCAGAGCGACGGCAGTGCAGAAAATGGAAGGCGGCAGCAGCGGGCAGCCGGGGATGATGGTGCTGAATGCGCAGAACTACGCCGACTGGAAGATAAAGATGGAGGACCTGCTCATTGTTCGGGACCTGTATGAACCGATCGACAGGTCGGAAATACCCAAGGGGGTACTTGAGACGGAATGGAGGCTTCTGAACCGGAAAGCCGTTGCAACCATTCGGCAATACGTCGACGTGAGTGTTCTACAACATGTGGCGAACGACACCAACGCATATGAGATGTGGCGGAAGCTGTCGGGCCTCTACGAGAGGAAGAATGCGTTGAACCGGACCTCCCTGATGAGGAAGATAGTGAACCTCAAGTACCGGGACGGCGAGAGTATGGTGGAACACGTAAGCACGTTCATGGGATTCGTGAACCAGCTTGCGGCGATCAAGTTCCCGTTGGAGGATGCAATGCAAGCCATCATCCTGATGTGTACATTGCCGGAAAGCTGGGAGAACTTGGTGGTGACTCTCAGCACCTCCTGCACCGAAGATAACTTGTCCCTACAAACGGTAAAGACAAGTATTTTGAACGAAGAAGCGCGTCGGAGAGATAAAGAACCGGCCTCCGATCCGAAGATGCTGCTTACCGAATCGGATCGGGGAAGACAACGGAACCGGAGTCCGCAAAGACGGGAGAAGTCGGGGACCCGGTCGCAGTCAAGAGGAAGGCCCACATGCTTCCACTGTGGGAAGCCGGGGCACTTCCGGAAGAATTGTCGGCATTACCGAAAAGACAACGGAGCCGACGACACCGATTCGAAGAAGTCACCGGAGCGAAACGGTGCATACCGGGGAGCCACTGACCGGAGAGGTCCGGATCGGCGAGGGCAGGACCGGAAAGGAACGACGGCACTCGCGGCAAGTGAAGAAGAGATAATGCTCATTACCGAAGAGAGGGAGCTGAACCTTGCCGGTGAAGAGATGACCTGGGTGGTCGATTCCGGAGCGTCGTTCCACCTGACCCCGGAGAAGAAATACTTCTCATCCTACACAGCCGGTGAGCATGGCTGTGTCCGGATGGGAAATGAAGGTACATGCCGGATTGCCGGCATAGGAGACGTGTGGCTGATGACATCAACCGGATGCAAAATGTTGCTGAAGGATGTCCGACACGTTCCGGAGGTTCGATTGAACCTGATTTCGGTCGGGAGGCTAGACGATGAAGGCTACACAGGTAGCATCCGGAACGGCGTAATGAAGTTCAGCAAGGGGAGCCTGATAGTGGCTTGGGCCCGGAAAGTCAACACACTGTACCTTATGAATGCCTGGTTGTGTCCGGAGGAGTTGAACGTGGCAGCCGACACTGCCGGTGAGCTGTGGCACAAGAGACTGTGCCACATGAGTGAGAAGGGGATGAAGAGGCTTGCAGAAGACAACCTTATTCCAGTGAAGCACGTGCACCTGGAGAAGTGCACCGATTGCCTGGCCGGTAAGCAGAACCGAACCTCCTTCCACTCAAGGCCACCGACGAGACGTAGCGCACCATTGGAGTTGGTGCACACTGACGTGTGTCAAGTAGAGACGAAGTCACATGGCGGAGCCCAGTACTTCGTGACATTCATTGATGACCACAGCCGGAAGCTGTGGACGGCACCGTTGAAGACAAAGGACCAAGTGTTGTGCATCTTCGAAGAACTCCACGCGAGAGTGGAAAGGGAATCCGGCAAGAAGCTGAAAGCGATACGAGCGGATAACGGAGGGGAATACCGGGGGCAGTTCGCGGAGTACTGTCGCTCGAAGGGAATCCGGCTCGAGTTTACTGTGCCGAAGACGCCGGAACTGAACGGGCTGGCCGAGAGGATGAACCGGACCATAATGGAGAGGGTCCGGAGTATGCTGGCGCATGCGAAATTACCCAAGGGGTTTTGGGCTGAGGCAATGTCGACGGCGACATACGTGATAAACAGATCACCCTCAGTACCTTTGGACGGAGACACGCCACAGAGAGTGTGGACCGGTAAGGAAGTGTCCTACCGGCATCTGAAGGTGTTCGGGTGTCTAGTATATGTGCATGTGGCAAAGGACCGGAGAGGAAAGCTAGATCCAAAGACCCGGCCATGCATATTCCTCGGTTACGGCAACGACGAGTTCGGCTACCGAGTATGGGACCCGGTCGACAAGAAGATATTGAGGAGTCGAGATATCATCTTCATGGAGGACAAGACACTCGCCGACTGGGAGTCGGAGAAGAAGATGAAGAGCTCCAAGTCGATCGGTGAGAATCAACTCTACAAGGAGCAGTCCCGACCGGAAGGGGACCGGTTAGCACTCGAGGATCCGGCCGAAGACGGTGAAGAAACAGAACCGGCCGAGGAAGATGAAACTGATACCGGAACCAGCCCCGATCCCGAAATGGATTCGGATGAAGAGGAAACGGAGGAGCCGGTTACCGAAGCTCCGGAACGGAGATATCCTCTAAGAGAGAGAAGGGCCCCCCGGAGATTTCCGGAACCAGAGCACGTGCTGCTAACCGACGAGGGGGAGCCGGAGAGTTTTGAAGAAGCAAAGCTTGACACCCATAGCCGTAGGTGGTTAAGTGCCATGCAGGAGGAGATGGATTCCCTGCATGAGAACCACACATATGAACTTGTGGAGCTGCCGAAAGGGAAGCGGGCACTTCGAAACAAGTGGGTGTTCAAGCTGAAACCGGGAGATGCCGAAAACCCCCCGAGATACAAAGCCAGGATCGTGGTGAAGGGGTTCCAGCAGAAGAAGGGCGTTGACTTCGACGAGATATTTGCCCCGGTAGTGAAGATGACCTCCATCCGGACGGTGTTGAGCATAGCGGCAAGCATGGACCTCGAGGTAGAACAGATGGACGTGAAGACGGCATTCCTTCACGGTGACCTCGAAGAAGAGATCTACATGCTGCAACCGGAAGGATTCGAGAAGAAAGGGAAGGGGCACCTGGTATGCCGGTTGAAGAAGAGCCTTTACGGACTAAAGCAGGCTCCCCGGCAGTGGTACCGGAGGTTCGACTCCTTCATGACCGACGAAGGGTACCACAAAACGCAGTTCGATCACTGCGTGTTTGTGAAGAAGTTCGAAGGAGGAGACTTCCTAATACTCCTCCTGTACGTGGACGACATGTTGATCGTTGGACGGGACCAGGTCAAGATACGGATGCTGAAGAAAGCGCTTCACCGAACTTTCTCAATGAAGGACCTGGGTCCGGCGAGGCAAATACTAGGGATGCACATCATCCGGGACCGAAAGAAGAAGCAGTTGTGGCTGTCACAGGAGAAGTACGTGACAAAGGTGCTTCACCGGTTCAACATGTCAGAAGCAAGACCGGTCGGGTCACCCCTCCCGGCAAACTGCAAGTTGTCCAGCAAGCAAAGCCCCAAGACAAAGGCTGAGAAGGAGGACATGATGAAAGTACCATATGCCTCTGCCGTCGGAAGCTTGATGTACGCGATGGTGTGTACAAGACCGGACGTAGGATACACAGTCGGAGTGGTGAGCCGGTACATGAGCAATCCCGGCAAAGAGCACTGGAACGCGGCCAAGTGGATACTCCGATACCTGAAGGGCACGACAAACGTATGCCTCCGATTCGGCTCCGGTAAGCCCGAACTCAACGGCTTTACCGATTCGGATATGTCGGCTGATGCAGATACCAGCCGGTCCACATCAGGGTATGTGATGACGTATGCAGGTGGAGCTGTTTCGTGGCAGTCGAGGCTGCAGAAGACGGTTGCGTTGTCAACCACGAAGGCGGAGTACATGGCGGCTGTTGAAGCCGGCAAGGAAATAATATGGATGAAGGACTTCATTAGAGAGCTCGGAATCCGGCAGGAGGAGTACCGGCTCTACTGCGATAGTCAGAGTGCCATCCACCTTGCGAAGAACGCGGCCTACCATTCCCGGACGAAACACATCCAGCGTAGATACCACTGGATCCGGGAAAGGATAGAAGACAAGGAGTTCGTGCTGACGAAGATCCACACGGACGAGAACGGGTCAGATATGCTGACCAAAGTGCTCACACCCGACAAGTTGGAAGCGTGCCGGAAGAGGGTCGGACTGGAAAGACATCCCATGCCGAAGTGAAGGGGGAGTTTGTTGGGATTACGGTCCCTCCGGATGGGATGGTCGGATGTCCGGGAATCGGGAATGAAGACCCGAATGATGAGTACCCGGTTCGGGATCCGGATGATGAAGACCCGGTTCCGGATCCGGATGATGAAGACCCCGGCTTCGGGATCCGGATGATGAAGACCCGGTTCCGGATCCGGATGATGAAGACCCCGGCTACGGAGCCGGATGATGAAGACCCCGGCTACGGAGCCGGATGCGGGGACATATTTGTGAATATGTTTGCCAAGGGCCCTCGAGGCTATATTTGTAAATAGCCCGAAAGTCATATATGTATAAATATGACTTAGGGCAAACAGTTTTGTAGTTGTTGCTTATTTTTCTTGTTTTTCACTTAGAGGGAGCTAAGTGAGCAGCCGAGAGAGAGAGAGAGAGAGAGAGAGAGAGAGACGAAGAGGTCGTTGCCTCTGTGTATTACTGCCGCCTGTGGCGAAGACAGTGAGCTCAAGGTTGTTGCCTTGTAGCTTCACCATTGTACATCTCTGTCTGTAGTGATAGTTGGAGTTGGAGGACTCCCGTGGTTTTTCCCATTTAGGGTTTTCCACGTAAAACATCCAGTGTACTCTTCTCTCTATTGTCTTCGTGCACTTTGTATTTCCTGTTTTCTGTGAGTTAATCCTATTCCTCGGTTGTTGCCGAGCACTGTGGTAACAAGTACCTCTCCAGGGGTTGCGACAATCTCTCGTATCTTCGAGGTATGAATGGACTAGGCACATCAGGTATTGAGTTTGGATGGTCCAGAGCCGAACCATTCGGCTCTTCCGAGTCTAGCGTTATCGAGTCAGGGCTTGAGGATTCGGCTACCCATGAAGTTGATCTCATGTTATGGGTTGGGCCTTCGTGAAGGGCCGGCACTTCGGAAAAGTTACCCTTCCGACTTCAATAAGCCTTCGACCCTCTTATGCATAATCTACTCATTGAACACAACGTCCAAACTTCGGATGATCTGTCTGTGTTCGGGATTCCAGAGTCGGTAGTTGATTGTGTCGTCTGGTCCATAACCAAGGAAGAGACATTTCCTGGATCTTGGTGCAAGTTTGCGGCGATCGTCTTTCGGTATGAGCATACGCCTCACACCGAAAAATCCTCAATTTGTCGTAATTCAACTTACTACCAGTCCATAATTCCGGAGGTATTCAAAGTCCTAGAGGCCTACTAGACAAAATATTGTTTATGTGTATTGTTGTAAGTAGGGCCTCTACCCATAAGCCATCTGACAGTCTAGAGCGTTGGAGCATGGATATTATCCTTTCCTAAATTTTCTGACTCATCTGCTCGGCAATTCCATTCTGCTCTGGACTATTCACGTCGAATGCCATGTTGTCGGCAAAATTTGACGAATTCTTCAGATTTGAATTGTCCTCCATTATCAATTCGAAGGCATTTTAGGTTTCGACCGTTCTGGTTTCCTATCATAGCAAGCCATTCGGAAAAAATTGAGAACACATGATCTTTGGTTTTGATCAGATGAGCCCACACCTTGTGAGTCAAGTCTTTGATAAAGCTGATGAAGTACAAAGCACTGCCGAGAGACTGATGTGGCATAGGACCACAAACATCCGAGGGGACCAAATCGAGTGGACTCGATTCCCTCGGTGTTGATGTCGAGTGTGATGCAGCTATCTATTTGCCGTACTAGCAATGCTCGTAGAACTAATGATCGGAGAAGGAGAGTTTGGGGATGTACCCAGCTCGAGATAGAAGCATAATGCCAGTCTTGCTGAGGTGTCTGAGTCTTCCATGCCATAGTGAAGACACGGGAATGTCAACCAAGAACAAGTTACCCTCTCTGAGTGTGACGTATAGCGAGTATAACGCATGTACTTTCGGTCCTCAAGCAAGCAAGAGGTTCCCCCTATGGAGTGTCCACCCTCCTGATGAGAAGTCAGCACAGATGTCGTCTTCATCAAGCTATCTAACTAAGATCAATGGTCTTGAGAGCTCAGGTGCATGTCGAACATTGTGTAGTATCAATGTAGAACCACCCGAAAGGTTGTGAACAGAACTTCTGATTCAACTGGGTCCTCAATAGATAGTATATTCAGGTCGTTCAACAATACTTCAGTTGAAGAGCCGATGTAATTGACCTCCTCATGTCGGCCACTCTTCTGATCCGCTCGCTGAGTTTTGTTGTTTTTTGCTTTGAGTGTGTGGTAATCGGCTTTGATGTGTCCGAGTTTCTTGCAATAATTCCAGACTCGATTGTCACAGGATTTGCTCCGACTTCGTTGGTTATTTGGCTATCGTGAAGAGCTTCTTCCTCGACTGTTTGATCAGTCGCTCGAACCTTGTAGCACATAACCATCGTTGGGTGAATCGTTTGCAAATGATTTCCTCCAAGCTGCTTCAGCCAGAATTGCACTCATGACTGAGGAGTATTTGGTGGTAGCAATCGATGTGTTGCACACAGTAGAGATAGAAGTTTCCCGCGAAGGGAGGGAACTGCTCATGAGCAACATTGCTCTCAGTTCAGATGTGCCTGGACTGAGTCAAATTCTTTTATCCGAAGGTTGTAAAGGCACCGAATCAGATATATCTTTGTGGTGGCAACCTTCTGTTCATAAGTGTCCGAAGTGTCTTCCATAGTTGGAAGACAGTCGAACACGATTGCACCGTGAAGTACACAGACTCCAACAGGTGCATCTGAATGATGGCGCAGACTATTTTGTCCAACTTCTGCCACTCAATCGGCATGTATCCTTCTGGAGGATTTTCGTTTTTGATGGGGTCAATTTGCCCCTTGACTATTAGATAGTCTTGCATCTGCTCCTTCCAGAAGTTGAAGTTCGATCCGTCAAGCTTCCTTAAACAAACGGTGGTGGAATGCAACCGATTGGCTCACCTGATATTGTTCTAGTCGGATTCGAACACGAGTCGAATCGATTTCGATTGATTGACGGATTCTATCCGAAGCGGTTACAATCAATTGACTTAGCCGAATTGGGCACGAATGTGCCGATTAGGCAATTGGATTTTGAATGCCGATTTCAGGAAAAATACCAATCACAGATTATATGCCAATTGTCCAGATCAATCTTGCTTCAAATGGCTACGACGTTGAGAGGGACGGAGCCAACTGGTCCTCTTGAATGTTGTCTAGTCGAATGAAGCACCGATAGGAGTTGTTCCTAGAACAATATCTGCTTTGAGTGATTACGACAAGCAAATAGATTGTGTCTAACATGGTAAAGCACGATCTTGAAGGCCAATTTGATGGAGATTCCACTCTAAGTGCCTGCAATCACAGAAGCAAGGTACAGTTAACTAACTTACCTTAGGAGTGATATAGCGAAGTAGAGTGTGAATCTTCAATTTTCTTTCTCTCCTCTATATGAGATCTCAAACTCAGGTTCCTCAAAGGAGACGAAGCAAGAATTTTGTTGAGAACTGATGACGGTTGGCAGTGAGTGGAAGAACCTTTGCTCTTATACCAGATGTTGGCAACTGAGGACATCAGTGCGAAAACATAAACAACACTTTGTGATGAAGATTAATGAGTACACAGTATGAAGGCAAGATCAGAGAACAAAATGAGAGAGAGAGAGAGAGAGAGAGAGAGAGAGAGAGAGAGAGAGAGACCAAATTGAGGCACACCAGAAGAACTGTATTATCCAAGCTCTCTCAATAATGACGACAACCTTAACAACTAGATTACAAAGCCCATTATATACTAAATGAGCTAGGGCAACTGCCCTTTCACATATTTACAAAATTGTCCTAAATCTAGTTGGTCGAAGATACAATCTTGAATACAGCCATTATAGACCAGTATTCGACAGTAACTTCTTTGCCGGTTACTGGCCACTCCAAAATCAATTCAAATGGAATATTGGTGGCCCATCAATGGTGAGCACAATTCATTTACAACCACTAGATAATCCTAAATTGAATAATCTAGTTCGTCCACGACAAAGAGATATTTACATGGGACCAAGAATATTGCATGTTGAAGAGGCAAGATGGCAAGGCAATCTACATGAGCTACAAGTTGGTATGTTGCTTGCAACATTAGTTGGGGGTGATAAGTTGGGCCATCCCTTTTGGATTGCTAAAATCACCGAAATTATTAAGAACGAAGAAGGAAATCAAGTTCAATTCATTGGTATCATACCTCTTCCCCAAATGCATTTACTGGGAAGTACTCTTTAGACATGGTTAAGGATGTCGAAGGCACAAACAAAAAGCGGAGAAGAAAGAATCTACCCATCACATCTACTCTGGCACTTGATAATGTCGACATACTAGTGTATGCCTTCTCCTTGACCAAAACAGGTCATCTAAGATAGACTACAATCAAGATAATAAAATAGAAGATCCCATATGTGCCTCCTGATGCAACACAAAGACAAACAAGGAGTATGTCTCATAATCACGGAAACGTTGGATTACAATTGGATGAAGACAATGTGTTGCTTGTTAGTGACGATGAGGATGAGACCTCACAGAGCTCTTCTAGTTCATCGAATGGGTTTGAAGGGGAAGGCGTATCTTTGGGAAGTGATTGTTCTGATATATGAAATGTAAATATTGTATTTTATATCAAGATGGTGATTCACGAATATGCATAAATATAGGTGGTAGTCCTTTTGTAAATTTTGTACATTCTTTTGTAAGTTTCATGTGTCGATTATTTAGGCTTTTTTGGAAAGCCCTAAATTTTTGGACACAGTATGAATCATTATATTTTTGTTCAATTTTCGAAAACCTTTATGCATGCAGTACCCCTTTTTGTGAAACGGCCTAGTTTGTGCCTTTTCTTTACGGACGTTTTTTAAAATGTGACATATTACCTACATAGATTGACATATTCGCATTCGTCGGGTTTCCCATTCGAATGCAAACGAATACGAATACGAATGGGCGGTCAAGTATTCATTTAACTTTAAAAAAAACAAAAAAAACTTTGTCTATTTTAATTTTCTAGGATAAAAAAAACGAGCTTAAACAATAAATAGGGATAATAAAAGAGAGACTTGGGGATTTGTCATTATTAAATTTTTATAATAAATGTATAACTTATAAATTATAAGTATTTATTTTATTTTTAATAAATAAAATAAAAGCTCATTAATTTCTCACTTTTTATTCCCTCAAAATTTATGGATATTTTTATTTTGACATTAAAAATAGTACTTCAAACTAATCATATATTCAAAGTTTATACTAATCATATTTGTATAGTAAATATAAAAATATTCATTTTTTAAAAATTGATTAATTAAAATAAGTTTCATAAACTCTCTTGACACTATAATTTATTAATGAATAATTGTTCTTTTTTTGGTAAAATAAATTTAATTAAATAAATAAATAAATATTTTATATCTATTTTACAGAACGAATGGTTTTTTAATATTCTTAGGGCCATTTCATATTCTCGAATATAGAGAATATTGCGCATGGAGAATATCACGAATATCACGCATGTGTCAATCTATGATTACCTATTTCAAATGACCCGGTGTTGCTCGTTTATTATGCATCTAGAACGGGTGAAGTATGAGAAGAGAATGACGAAATGAACAGAATTGGAAGTGCCTGAGGATTCCAAAACCTTCAAAAAAGAAATTGCATAAAACTGACCCTTTTCATTCATTGCATTATAGTGTATTTAATAGGGAAGGGGTAATATGTTAAACATATTACCCAAGAGGCACTATACTTTATTGACCGCGGACATTTCGTATGAATTCTGGATCACGGGATCCATGTATGATGATTTGTTGTATAAATATCCCCAGATTGAGAAAATGGTGAAAGCCTTCGCAGAATTGACCCTTCCACCATTTGTATCGGATTGTCATATTCTCAACATGGGGCAATCATTATTGGTCACAACTACATTGAAGTCTAGATGTCATGCGACGGAGCATATGCATTGGTAAGCTATATTTGCTTTCATTTACAACTTCACATGTTGTTTTCATATGATGTATAATGTTTTATTTACATGAATGTATGATGTTAATAGGATTAAAACGAATATCACATATAGTCCGGGAGATCAGATGGTCAGTGTCGTAGAACATCTTTGTGTGGGGTACTATGATGCGATTACAAAGAAGAAAGTTTGGGCACACATAAATGAGAGAAATGTTGTTAACTATATCATGTGCCCAACAGTAACAAAGAAGCTTTCCCATGTATCTGGCGATAAGAGCTTGGTGAACCCCTACCAAAAGCCACAAAGACTGATCAATCGGCTGATCGAGCTATTCTCTAACCCAAAGACTAGGTTTTAGATTTATTCTCTGGCACAAGTATATAATATAAGACTTATATCATTAATTTGGATTAATGTAGAATGCATCATTTAGATGTTTTAAACATGTGCAATTTCATTTAACTTTCAGGTACTACTACAATATGTGCATTGAAGGTGTTCAGGAATTGCGTTGCTTTGGAGAAGGACCCTGAGCAAGTGAACTTCATCAAATTGAGGATCCAAGGTATCTGGGATTGTCCCGATCATAGTACATAAAATTCGTGTTCGTCAGCTATATCATTCGTTTTCCTATGTTGGAAAACAAACATGAATGATATTCAAATATTTGTGTGTGTGTGTTTTTTTTATTTTCCCTCTTTTTCCTCCTTTTCCCCCTTTTCCTCTACACATCAACACTATGCTCTCCTCTCCTCTCCCATCTAGCCTTGAACAATCTGTTGCTTGAACCTTGAGCTTGCATCGTGCACATTAGTCACTAGTGAGTCAGTGACTACACATCTTCCCCCGGCCATTAATTTCTCCATACCAACGAGATTCAGGTATGTTTAGGGTTAATAATAGAGTTTAAAGTTGTTTAAACTTTAGGTCATAGTATGTACTACGTAATATGTGCTATGTAGTACAAAAATTTCTGTAGTTTTTTTGTAATGATTTTTGTAACTTTTTGTAATTTTTGTAATTTCTCTCTAATTTCTGTAATTTCGTTGTAATTTCTGTAATTTCTTTGTAATTTCTATCATTTCTGTAGTTTCTTTATAATTTTTGTAATTTCTTTGTTATTTCTATCATTTTTCTTTTATTTGCTCTATAATTTCTGTAATCTTTCTATAAAGCTTGTAATTGTTTAAACTTTTCTATAATTTCTATCATTTTGAAGTAATTCGTGTAATGTCTATACACACATACTAAGCTATGTAGTACAAAATTTATACGCACAAAAATTACAATAAATAGATTTTGACATTTACGTTTTACATTAATTTAGGAACTAATGGGTAGACAAAAAGGCCTAGACTGGGAACATGTTCTAATTCAAGTAAAGAATGCAAAAGGAACACATTTGATGAAATGCAAATATTGTAATCATGTCTTTGTTGGTGGCCCTCATCGAATTAGTGCCCATATATTGGGAATAAGAGGACAAGGTGTAGAAAAATGCACAAAAGCAAGTGATATTGTGAGGAGTCAATTGAGAAATGCAATGGTTCATGGAAATGATCACTTGGATTAAGATGTACAAACAGATGCAAATGGTAATACTATTGTTAATGCTAATGCAGATGTGTCTACAGATGCCTCTATTTCTAGTTCCATTTCAATGAATAAAATGTGTTACCTCGTACGAGATGTACGGAGAGTCAAGTGTGATGAGCGAGGGTCGAATGTGGTTCGCTCCCAATGTCTTTTGAATTGGCATTGAGGAAACAAGCAGAAGAGGCTATTGCAAGATTTTTTTATGCGGAAGATATTGCACATCGAAAAGTGGAAAGCTCATTTTTCCATGATATGCTTATGGTGTTTCAAAAGTGAGTCCTTCATTTAAAGCACCTTCTGCTTATCAATTGCGTAAGAAATATCTAAATGGAGAAGTTGTAAATGTTGAGCATGATCTTATATTGTTGAAAGAGAGTTGGAAGACATATGGATGCACTATTGTTAGTGATGGTTGGTCAGACACTAGAAATAGACCAATTATTAATGTTTAGCTTCTTCGCTACATGGCACAATGTTCTTGAAATGAATAGATACAAGTGGTCATGTCAAGAGAGGTGAATACATATTTAAAATTTTGAAGGATGTTATTCTTGAAGTTGGACCATCAAATGTTGTTCAAGTTTGTATGGATAATGTTGCAAATTGTGTGGTTGCAGAACATATGATAGAAAAGGAGTGGTCATCTATAATTTACACTAGATGCACTTGCCATTGCGTTGATATTGCCAAATGTGCTTGGATTGATGCCATTTTGCGATCAACTATGAAGATTAGTGGTTTCATAACTAGAAAACAATATGCTTTGGCCATGTTTCACAAGTTTAGTGGAAAAGACTTGCTTAAACCTTCTACGACTAAGTTTTCTTACAGTTTTATTGTGTTATCGAATTTGTTGGATGATAAAGTATATGGTGGTTTGAGAAGAATGGTGGTTAGTGAACAATGGTGCAATTGGAATGGTGCCAAAACAAAGAAAGTAGAAGAGATGGTTTTAATTGTATTGGATGCTAACTTTTGGGTAGATGTAAAGATGATTGTGAAGGTATGCAAACCAATTTTAAAGCTTCTTCGTTTGACTAATAGGGAAGGTGCTACAATGGGATTGATTTATCAATTTAAACAACAAATGTTGATGGATATAAACAATACGACAGAAATTGATCCTATGAAGCTTGATGAAATAAAAGAGTGTTGCATACATAGACTAACAATGTTGGAATCGCCATTGCATGCAGCGGGATATGTCTTGCATCCATTATGGACATCAAATGGTCAAGAAATAGATCATGATTTACAAATGGGTTGGATGAAAACAATCATGCTTTATGCTAGTGGTAATATAGTTTTACAAAATGCTTTGTTAGATGAGTTTTATGCATATAGAAAACAAGCATCAGATTTGTTTCAAGTTCCATTTGCAAAGGATGCTAATAGATTAACCACACCAATCAAATAGTGGGAAACATTTGGAGCAAGCACTCCCAATTTGATGAAACTTGCAATTAGAGTATTATCTCAAGGTACAAGTGCATCGTCTTGTGAAAGGAATTGGAGTACATCTTCATTAATACATACTAAAAGGAGAAATAGATTGAGTTCAAATCATGTGCAAAAATTGGTTTTTTTGCACACAAATCTTCGTATTCTTAAGAAGATTAAAGAAAGAGGTTTCGATCCTATTGAGGTTACTATTGACATGATTGAGAAAGAAAATGATGAAGAACGGTTATTGGTGTTGCAAAGTAAACAATAAGCACAAGAAGTTGATGAAAATGAGAGCCTCACCAATGTGATGGTTTATCTTGATGATAATGCACAAGATGAGCATGATGATTTTGAAGTTGAAGATATCACCTTGAATGAAGATTAGGAATGTTAATTTTAATGTAACACCTCATTGAGAATTTTTTTGAAGACTAGGCATTTTGCATAGTTGTTATTAGAATTTACGAAAAAAGGCATATTGTTATTAAGAAGGTAATGTGTTCTTTTTAGCAATTTTTAAAAAAAATTACCTTGAAAAAATATTTATCTTATAGTAAATCATTTATCCAAAAGTATGGTATTTATCATTCTTCGAGGGTGTTTACCATTCTCGAATGATTGAATCATTCTCGAACACGAATGCGCAAATGGTACGTATGGTTCATACTATGGTCCCAATCAAGACCAAGAAGTCGGAGCAAAACATATCAATGAAATAGAGATGTTCCAGATGACTTTGAGAGAACCAATGGAACCAATTGATGATGAAGCATTTGGTTCTTGTAGACTTAGAAGACGTACTAGAGTCTGAACATAATCATGGTTGTGTTGCGCATACTGAAGAAGCCAACGAGGGTAATCTTGAACAAAGAGCAGATCATCAAGAGCCTCTGTTACCGGAATTATTGTTAGATTAATATTTTTATGCATATGACTTTTGAACATTGACTAATTGTAAAAGTCTCCTTTAACATATCATTTGATTTTTTGGATAAAGCAGTGTCTGGCTAATGGACTTCAATTTGAGTTTAATTAGTATGTGTACATGTTGGCCGCTTTGGTCCCCATTCTTGTTTCCCAGGGTATTGGTGAATCTAAATTTATTGTCCAGCTAATGAACTTAAAGTTTGAGTTTAATTAGTATGTGTATATGTTTCCTCCATACTTGTTTGGGGTAATCTTGAATCTAAATTTATACTTTGACATATGTTATAAATGGCAAGTTATTGTGTATGGGTTCGTTGCACATCAGAAGTATCATGTGTCATGTGTCATATTTTATTGGAATAATTTTCTCAACGTATTTGTATCTCGTAGTTGCAACCCTCATAGTTTCTTTTAAGATGTCTTAAATATAAATATACGGACAAAATTAGTAGAAGGCACTTATTTAGTGGGGTGTGATTACAAAAAGGCACATATTTAGAGGGGTGTGATTTTCATATTATGTAAAATGAAGTCACAAAATTAACGAAAGTTGATTATTTAGTAGGGTACGATTTTCATATAATGTAAGTGATTGGTAGTACAATTATACTTGCATTGACTTCTAGACCTTATGTAAGAATTTGATAATAATTTGGTTGGGAGAATATGAGACTATTGCTTCTGTGGTCGTGATATTATTTAGTTCTAAAATTTGCTAAGTTTTGATCAACCATGTACATGCATGCATCGTACCTTATTGAAAGACTCTTAAAATAAGGTATTTTTTAACCCTAAATTGAAATGTCAAAAAGAGAATGTGACATATTGCCTGTTTCAAAGGACCTGGTGTTCAAACGAATCTTCGAAGAATGAGGCATTTCCCCTAATGTCCACACCTTCTAAAATAAAACCATAAAAGGTCCCTTCAACTTGATCACATATTTCTTAAAGAGTTCATTTGTTAATCCATCCCACCTAGGACTCTTATCATTAGCAAGATGTGACATGACATATTCTACGGTCCACCTCATCCTCTGAAATATTAGCATCTAATGATTGTGCCACATCATGCGATACATGATTTTTCACTCCATTAAAAAATACATATCTATCCCTTTTAGCATTATTATCGATACACAATTGTGTATAATATTCTATGCATTTCTTCACAATTTCTTGAGGATCAGAACACATGATACCATTTTCCTCTAACCTTACCACATTATGGCGTGCATGTGATTCGTGAAGGTCATGAAAAAACTTATGTGATTGACAATTAGCATCCTCCACTTCTTGTCTTAGACAATAGTCTAGCATGTTGATCATTTTTCACCGTAAGATAATGCATCAGGAAAAATAATACCTATTGATAACCCCTCAACTCTACATTTGTTGCCCAATAAGTTAACAATGAGTTGCATTTATCAAGCAAATTAACTGGGAAAATTAATTTCTTTCTCTTTCTAAAGGCATGGTGAATTCCATAATACCTAGTTAACCTTTAAACATTTACAACAAATACTTCCCACACTTCATACCTATCAAATTGAACACAATAAGCAAATGCATCAATCAATTGACACATATAGGCATGGAAGACCTCATGATCAAAAAATGTGGAATTGAAAATCAACGGTGGTTTTGCTAAAAACTCTTGAAAAGCTCTAATTGAGTGGTGAGTGAATTCAAAAATTAATGGGAAATGATTTGATATAATTGACCTATAAGACACTAAAATATCCAAAATCTTTGGTAAAAACCCGTCGGTATGCATTACATACATTCGATCCAACCTACTCCAAGTATCCTTATATTGAACCGATTGAAAGGTATAACCTAGTTCATCTCCCTCAATCCATTTCCATACATCTCTTGACATGACTTCAATCTCAAAGTCTCCCCGTTCTTGAGCCTTTGGTTCATCCTTAATAGAGTGGAACGATGTTGATTGATCTATCTCACAACAAACATTAAAATCTCCCATCAATAAACCCGGTCTACCATTGTCAAGCATCGAGTTTAGAGATCTCCATAACAACTTTCGTTCTTGTGAAACATTCGATGCATACACACCAACTAACAAAAGAACTTGCCCTTCATAACATATCTCAACCACGATCACTTTTGGATGAAATTTATCTCTTATAAACATGGCAATCCCAGAATAATCCCCATGAACAGTGCCAGCTTAACATAGTGTATAACTAATTAATCCAACATTACGATGATTAATCAATCTCGAACTTTCTTTTTATCGTAATTAGCTTACCTTAGTGGTAAGTCGTTTACACTACTAGCCCTACATCTTGGGTTTGAAACCCAATTTTCTCACCTCTCTATTAGACCATATATATCTCTATTTCATTAAATGCCACTCTAGAATGTAGGGGTTGAACCCATGACCACTTGGTCTCCATTGGGCAACCTTACCATCTCTCTCTCTCTCTCTCTCTCTCTCTCTCTCTCTCTCTCTCTCTCTCTCTCTCTCTCTCAATTTTGCAAAATTTTATGAAAATTAACATTTTTTATACAAATAAAACCCCATTTGAAAGGTTTTTAAACTTTCAAAGATGAGTGTTACTTGAAATCGTATGATCTTTTACTTCACATTCACATGCTCTTGTTGCTCGCTCATTTGTTGATTATCAATGCCCCTATGCCCACACTAAGATCAAGTTATAGCACTATATAAATTATGACACATAAATGTCCTCCATTACCTATCCTCACTCATACCTTATGACGTATATTCACATGCACAAGATTCTCTAAAGAAAACTTTGAAATGCATTTAGTTCCTTGCAAGATTTTCAAAGTGATGCATGTTGACACTTTTCCCACATTGACAAGACCTCTACATTGTTTTTGCTTTATGGTGATACTTGTCACTAGGTACCCCTATTTCATTCTTTGGTCTATCTCCTAATGCTTTGACTAACTTTATTATATAAGTATCATTGGATTTTTCCATCTTTTTACACATGTCATGAACACACATAGAGGCACAAATTACATCTATACATTAACAAAGAATATATGAAAATGCACACGGTGGCCCTCATGCAACAAGCTCTTCCTTCGAGGACTATATACAATAATTTGATGCATGCATAGATTAAGCAATAAAAACTTAGAAACTTGAAACACACTATGAAATCTTTAAACCAAAACCTTTCCAAGAAAACTACATGAGGGACTACATATTGCAAAGGTTTTATCCCAAAACTAGTGGAGATTGGAAGCCCAGTGTTCGATGGAGTTTTGTGGAAGACAATAGGATTGTTATTCTACCAAATGGGAAGAAAATTTTGCTCGATCTGTTATTAATTCGTGGAAGGATGTCTCTTTGGATCATAGGGGACAACCCTTGATTTGAAATTCCATCTTCATTGATAATAGGGGACATATGTTTGGAAAGCGTACACAATGCGCATGGGCAGAATTAGATTGGGAACCAACACAAATTATAGGTGCTTGGACAACATTTTTGTCCTCATCAACAAACCAAAGAACGTTGGTTCTTAATAAGATAAGGGGAGGAATGACAATGTTTTATTTGATACAAGCCATCTTTTATAATGTGCAAATGCAATTTCAACCTTCTACACGTAAGTGGATAGGTGTCTTTACTCCATTGGATGTTTTGTTGGAGTAACCTCATATACTAGGAAGAAGCTTTAATGACTTTTGATGTATATGATGATATTGTAGGTTAAATTACACACACATAGAAGATTATTTGCTTTCCTTTTGTTTACAAAAAGAAGTGGTTGCCCTAGCAAATGTTGCGTCAAACTAGTTTTAGATCTAGATCCACAAAAGGTGAATCTTTGATGGAGGTTTTGGATTATGGGAAGGAGACCAGTGTTTAGGACCTAGGTTAAATTGGAATTCTGAAGAATTTTATTGGAAAATGTTGTTTCAAGATGAAATAGAACAGGTGCCTTCTTTTTTAGTATTTTGTGAAGATTGGCATGAAACTATTAGGTGTTAGGTCCATGAAGGAATCAATTACAAACGTTTCCCGGAGATAGAATGGAAGTTTTCTACAACAACTGAAACCATTTTGGAAATGGTTATGGGACATGAAAAAGTGTCGGAAAATTATATGTTTTAGATGTTTGATAATTCATAGAGCAATACCAATTAAAAAGTGGAAAAAAGGGTGAATGCAAACGATATGTATCATTTTTTACGCACCTAGTGAAGATTGCTAAGCATTGTTTGTGGAGTTGTGATTTTGCGATGGAAATATGGAAAAGAATCTTAAAACTATTAGTATTAGTATATCCTTGAACATTGTATACATGGAGGTGGTATTATGGGCGGTTGCACAAGGTAAACCAATCTTATATGACCAAAAGGATGTTGCACATGCTCTTTCTCTTAGACATGGTTTGATGTGAAAAACAATTATAGCATGAATCCACAAATAATGATTGGTAAAACTGAAATACGGTTGTTGGTAAGTAATATCACAGTTTGGTATATTTGGAAGGTCGAGTGCTTGAAGGTATTTCAAAATATGATAGAAAGACATGCTCATACAATTATCAGGTTTAGGGTTTAGGGTGCGGAAGCAAGTATGAAGACAGAACAGAAGGAAGAACACTCAGGTTTAATGGAGAGCTTGAGCTTACGCAGTATACACGGGAGAGACAAAGAGAGTGAGAGAGAGAAAACACAAGAACTATATTAAAAACTCTATTCACCACACTCTATACATATGTGTGTTCCATGAACACTTTTATACAAGTCCTCGAAGGAATGACCGAAGTACTTACCGTACTTCAATGCTCTTTAAGAGCTCCTACACTAACTCCCAAATATATTCCTCACGGAATATCTTTCCTAACGGCCTCCCGGTTTACGCACTCGGCCTAACCGATCGGTCCCAACCGATCCGGTCCTCGGCTTCTTCAGCCGATCCGGCCGATGTTGAGCTTGTCTCTCAACACTCCCCCTCAAGCTCAACTCGAGGCTCTTCGGGATCTTCGGGCTCACAGCTCCGGTTCCTCCTGGCTTCACGCCTCGCTCGCGCTCCTCAACCTGTTCAACTCCGCGCGCTTCGACCCTTCTGGTCGGCTTGTCTGCTCACGTGGCCCTTATCAGCTCTTCTGTTGTTGCGGTGTTGACGCTTCTCCTGCTGCCTTTTCTTCCGCTTGGGCCTCAGTTGATTCCGCGTATCTTAATCAAACATCCGAACAGCCTCGGCTACCTCCGATCGGTTTTCGCTCTCGTCCGAGTTGGTTGTCTCCAACTCGTCTTCGGTCTTCTCGCCCTCAATGGCGTCATCTTCCCCATGCATGGTTGGCTTCGGCTTTCTCCTTCGGCTGCTCCCCTTCTGTTCGCTTCCGGACTTTTCCGCGGGTCTGCCCTCAGCTTCTTCAGCCGATCCGAAGTCAAACTCGACAACCGAGTCAACCGACTCGGTGTCGCGGTCTCCGCCCCATTCCTGCTGCTTTGCTTGGTCGTTCGGGACTGTTCTCCCCCTCAAGTTTGGCACGTCGAGGTAACGCAATCCGAGCGCACCGGAGAATTGCCGCAACTTGTCCAGACCAAGGGGCTTAGTGAATATGTCGGCAATCTGCCGATCCGTCGGAACGTACTGAAGTTCGACTTCACCGGAAAGGACACGCTCACAGACGAAATGGTAGTGCACCTCAATGTGCTTGGTCCGTGCGTGGAAAAAGGGGTTTTTCGCGAGCTGGATGCTGCTGAGGTTGTCGCAGTAGATCGTCGTCAGATCTGACACCTCCTCTTACAGGTCCTTAAGTAGCCGTTTCAACCATATGGCTTCGCATGTCGCGACAGCCGCTCCTCGGTAGTCAGCTTTGGTGCTCGACAGTGCAACTGTCGGCTGCTTCTTACTGCTCCATGCGATCGCGGCACTCCCGAGGGAGAACGCGTATCCGGACGTGGATCAGCGATCGGCGGCGGTGCCAGCCCAATCAGCATCGGTGTAGCCGACTAACTATGCGGTTGCACCGGTTCGATATAGCAATCCTCGGTCCTTAGTGCCATTGACATACCGAAGTATGTGTTGTGCACACTGAAGATGCTCCTCGGTAGGTCGCGCCATGAACTGACTCAGCACTCCAACCGGATAATTGAGATCGGGTCAAGTGATGGTCAAGTATATGACGCTTCCGACAATTTGTCGGAACCTCGTCGGGTCGCATACCTTTCCCGTATCGGGACAAAGCTTGACGGTTCTGTCCAGAGGAGTCGAGACGGACTTACAGTTGGCCATCCCGAATTTGAAGAGCATACTCAACATGTAATGACGTTGACTGATCAATATGCCTTTGGGGGTACGGATCACTTCGATCCCGAGGAAGTAATGAAGGTCCCCTAGATCCTTCATGTCGAACGATGTCGCAAGCTGGAGCTTCACGCGGTCGATTTCACCTAGGTCGACGCCGGTGATGACCAAGTCATCAACATATAGTAAAATACTAACCGGTTCGAGTCGACCTTTCTGGATGAACAGGGAAGAGTCTGATTTTGACGTGACGAAGCCCATCCAACGCAGTTGTTGCGTGATCTTCGCGTTCCAGGCACGCAGGGCTTGCTTCAGTCCGTAAAGGGACTTCTTCAGTCGGCATACTGCCGAGGAGTTCATTCCAAAGTGAAATCCGGGGGTTTGTACCATGTACACCTGTTCCTCAAGGTCACCTTGCAGGAACGCATTCTTTACATCCATCTGATGTAAGTGTCACCCCTTCACCGCAGCTACTACGAGCAAAACACGGACGATCGTCATTTTCGCGACCGGCGCAAACGTCTCATCGTAGTCGATGCCGTGTTTCTGCGCATAGCCCTTTGCCACTAGTTGAGCCTTGTACCCGTTAACGGTGCCATCGGTGTTGTACTTGACCTTGTACACCCACCTACACCCGATCGGTTTTACCCCTATTGGTGCGTCAACCAGGTCCCAGGTCTCGTTCTCCGTCAATGCGTGCATCTCTTCCTCCATCGTGGCACGCCAATTCGCGTCTTTAGCCGCTTCTGCGTAGCTCTCCGGCTCACGCACTTCCGCTACACGGGTCATGTACACATAATGATGCGCCATGTACTCGTTGTATCCGAACCGCAAAACAGGATTCTTCTTGCAGGTAGATCGGCGTAACCTCGCATTAGCCGATATCGAGGTCTTCTCGGTCGACGCGGACATCACCTTTAAAGACCCGTCACCGGTTCCCTTGGAGTGGGACTCGTGTCGGTCTGACTCGTTCCTTTCCGTGTTGGAATCCGACACCTTCTTCTTCCCTTTCTCTTTGCGCGTAAGCCGTCTCCTCGGCTTCCTGCGCGGGGAATGCACGGCCGAGTTTCCACTACTCGCCGGCTCTTCATCGGACTAGTCATACCGACTCAGTCGTCCAATTGGTCCGCTTAAATGGAGTGAAATCGGACTCTCTTCGCGGGTCTCGATTTCGGGTTCATCCGGAGGCATCTCGGCCTCGCTGACCTCATCATCAAAGCTCGGATTGGAGTCGGGGTTCGGAGTCGGGGGCTGGTACCCGGACGCGGACTCGTCAAACACAACGTCGCGGCTAACACGCGCTTGTTTGGTGCGAGGGTTATAGCACTTATAACCCTTCTACTCGTCCGAGTAACCGACCAAGATGCATTTCTCGGCCTTTGCATCCAGCTTCCTCCTTTTCTCCTTCAGTACATGCACATACGCAATGCTACCGAACACCCTCAAGTGTCGCAAGTTCGGCTTCGTTCTGAAATATAGCTCATGCGCCGACAC
The DNA here is from genome assembly GCF_043228905.1 of Azolla caroliniana. Classification (NCBI taxonomy): domain Eukaryota; kingdom Viridiplantae; phylum Streptophyta; class Polypodiopsida; order Salviniales; family Salviniaceae; genus Azolla; species Azolla caroliniana. The sequence continues at coordinate 16,734,711 of NW_028230443.1, forward strand.
TTTGTCTCCGATCCGGTTCTGGATGTATACCGCGGTCCTTACCGCCTCGGCCCAGTAGAACTTGGGCAAGCGCTTCTCCTCCAGCATTGCTCGTGCCGCTTCCACAACTGACCGATTCTTCCTCTCGGCCACGCCGTTCTGCTCCGGCGTGTATCTACAACTGAATTCGCGCTGAATTCCCATTTGTTGTAGATAGCCATTGAATTGACCGGAGAAGTACTCTTTCCCGCCATCCGACCACAGGCACTTGATCTTTCGTCCCGTTTCCGTTTCCACGAACCCTTTGAGGTCCCGAAAGCAATCGAAGACTTCGCTCTTCCTCTCAATGAGGTAGATCCACGTGTGCCGCGTGTGGTCGTCGATGAAGGAGACGAAATATCGGCTCCCGCCAAGACTAACGTTTTGTGCCAGCCCCCATACATCGGAGTGTATAAGGTCGAGCTTGTTCCGGCTCAGGTTTCGCTCGTTGGGGAAAGGAAGTCGGTGTTGCTTCCCGAGCTGGCAAGCTTCACAAATTTGTTCCTTTCGACCACTAAATTTGGGCAATCCGAACACTACCTATTTCAATTGCAGATCTTGAAGCCGCTCGTAGTTGACGTGGCCTATCCGCTTGTGCCACAAGTCGATGTCCGACTCGGTTTTTCTTCCCTTCGCGAACATTGCGGTGCCGCCGTCAGTGGAGTCGAGGATGAACATCCTCCCGTCTCTGCGCCCTTGCGCAATCACACGGCTTTCTTCCTAAATGAAGCACCCGAGGTGTGTAAACCGAACCTCCACCCCTTGGTCGACGATCTGTCCGACCGAGACCAAGTTCTTCGTGATTGTCGAAACGTGCAGCACGTTCATGAGTTTCCCTTTCTACCCGACATGGCTAAGGGGAACTTCTCCAACATTCGCGATCAGATGCGGAGTGTCATCTCCAGTTGCGACTACTCCAGGTTGTATCGGTTTTTCAAGGTACGAGAACCACTCCTTATGGCTCGTCATGTGGTTTGACGCGCCGGAGTCTACGTACCACACCTCGTCCGATCTCGGGGTGCTCTGTTTCATTGAGTTTGCTTCGTGTTTCATCACGAAGGCAGACCCTTCTCCAGCTCTCCCAGAGTCTTCGGCGTAGTGCGATCGCTGCCGATTTCACTTGTCGGTGTGTCCGGAGCCGTTTCCGGAACCGGTTCTCTCCGAATCGGCGCGCTTCTTCCAGCACTCACTTTCCCTGTGGCCTTTCTTGCCACATTACCAGCACTCCACGATGGCCTTCCCTTGCCGGTTCTCATCGCTTCGACTCCCCTTGTTTCCGGAGGGTCCGGAGTTGCTGTCGGCATCACTTCGGTGCCTTCTTCCTTGATCTCGTCGGCCGCCTCCATTGCGCGCCGACTCGCCTCGTCCTCCACGTCCACGGGGCCTATCTCCCTCCGTGTACAGCATTTTGTTGTCGGTGTGCGTGCTTGTAGACGCATCCGTGTGGTTCTCCTCTACCAGGAGCATTGACTGTAAGTCGAAAAAGGACGGCGTATTCTCTCGGGTACACACAGCCGTCCGGAACGCCCCGAACTTCGACGCCAAACCTCCGAGACAGATCTGGACCATCTCACTCTCCTCGATGTTCACCTCTATGGAGGCAAGGGAGTCGCAGATATCCTTGATCTTCGAGGTATAGTCCGCCACCGACAAGTCGCGTTGTCGTAGGTTGCTCAACTCCTATCGGAGCTTAAGCTTCCTAGCTGTGGTGCTCGCGGCAAAAATCTTCTTCAGATTTTCCCACGCACCCTTCGGCGTCTTTGCATCCCGAACATAGCTCAATAGCTGTTCGCCCACACACGACGCGAAGCAGTATAATACCCTGCTCGCCGATTGCTCCCACGACGGGAAGTCTCTGTGTGTCGATTCGGGTGCCGCGTCATTAGCTCCTTCAACATAACTCCAGTAGCCGTGCCCGAGCAGGTATTGGTGCATCTTGTAAGACCAAGACGCGTAGTTGGTTCTGTCGAGCTTCTCTGTTGGAAGCGAGCTCGCCATGCCTCTATCCATCGTTCTTCTTGTTCTTCTTCGTCAAGCTGTGTCGGCTGCAGAGAGCTTCTCAACCCTCACGCTCTGATACCATGTAGAAAGTAGCGTGCGGAAGCAAGTATGAAGACAGAATAGAAGGAAGAACACTCAGGTTTAATGGAGAGCTTGAGCTTACGCAGTATACACGGGAGAGACAAAGAGAGTGAGAGAGAGAAAACACAAGAACTATATTAAAAACTCTATTCACCACACTCTATACATATGTGTGTTCCATGAACACTTTTATACAAGTCCCCGAAGGACTGACCGAAGTACTGACCGTACTTCAATGCTCTTTAAGAGCTCCTACACTAACTCCCAAATATATTCCTCACGGAATATCTTTCCTAACGGCCTCCCGGTTTACGCACTCGGCCTAACCGATCGGTCCCAACCGATCCGGTCCTCGGCTTCTTCAACCGATCCGGCCGATGTTGAGCTTGTGTCTCAACAATATCCTTGAACGTTGTATACATGGAGGTGGTATTATGGGCGGTTGCACAAGGTAAACCAATCTTATATGACCAAAAGGATGTTGCACATGCTCTTTCTCTTAGACATGGTTTGATGTGAAAAACAATTATAGCATGAATCCACAAATAATGATTGGAAAAACTGAAATACGGTTGTTGGTAAGTAGTATCACAATTTGGTATATTTGGAAGGTCGAGTGCTTGAAGGTATTTCAAAATATGATAGAAAGACATGCTCATACAATTATCGGGATTTGGATAGAGATTGTGCATAATCTAAGAGGTTCTTTGGATAACATGAACAATAATACTCAACAAGCAAAGTTATATATGATTGGAGTTTCATGCCATATGGGGCAAAGGAATATTTTATAGACAGTTTTTTGACAAGATGGAGTGGTTTGACTCTACACCAAAAGTGGGTACCAATATGTAGGTATTTCATGTTCAACGTCAGGATGTACTAATGTAGTATCTTTTCTCGAAAAAAAATATATGAGGGATTTTGTTAAGGCATAAATTCATGGGTTTATTTCAACTTGAACCAAATTATTAGTATACACTCAATTTTCAACTTTTCAAGAAAGGGTTATTTTCGCCTCCTAGCTGCCTACAAAGTGGAAGGAACAACATCGTGGAGCGCGGTGACCTAGACCAATCCCTTGGATGATAACTGGATGGACACCTTCAACACAGGCAATTGGTGTTATGAATGCACAAGAGGTAAAATCGTTAAGACCCGATTTGAGAGAGGCTTGACAACCACATCCCCCCCCCTTTCGAGAGATTTGGATATTGATCGCAGGCTTCACCCTTTGGTATGTGTGGAAAGCCCGTTGCCTAAAGGTCTTCCAATATATGGTACACCCCCCCCCCCTCCCCCCAAGGAATTGATCATGGATATATGGTTCGCGATTATCAATTGCCCTTGTAGGCAGCTGGACAAGGTTTGTGACCTCTCCGATGACGTGGTCAGTACCTGTTTACGTTTTTTGGCAAAAATGGAGGAGCACACCTATGATACGAGGAAATGGCACGAGGTAGAACTACCAACCCCCACGATGGTTGTTTCCAACGATGCTAGTCAGTTAAGAGTCGGGGGATCATACTCATGCTAGTCAACGATGGATTTGAAAATATGTTTATAGCTCTATGTACATACTTACATTAAGCAGAAAATATGAGAGGATATGTACGTAGCCATAATTGCTTTCTCATATTCTAGAACTCGGTTGGGGGGTGATTCCCCAATATATATATATATATAAGCCACCTTGTATAACCTTTCTGTAAAAATCTCTCCTAACTAATGGGAAAGTAGCATTTATTTTGGGAACACACATACTAGAACTCTTATTTTACTATCAAACAAGCTCTACACGAGCTCTACATCATAGACATATTGGGTTCTACTTGGTCATCTAGCCACTCTTGCAAGGCCTTTGTGGTGTGTCTCCCCATAACAATAGCTCACACAATTGTGTCAATCTTGGCACTAGGGGCCATCTTAAGGGATTGACATGTGAGTGTTACCCAATGGAAGGGTATTAGATCCACGAGATTTGGAGATTCAGGTACAACTCGCATCATTTGCTCGACTCCGATCACTCGCCAAATTTTAAAATAAATTCCCAAGTTTTTGTTTTTGTCAAAATTCAGGGTTTTTTTCTACCTCATGGAGAAAAGTGAAAGAAGATGAATTTTGACTTAGTGGTGAGGTTCACTGAATATAAACTTGAGTAGTGAGAGATGATGCTTCGCTTAGGCCCACATCAACGATTCCCTCCATAGGTTGTGCTAGGAAACCGGTCCCTCCGGATGAGAACCGGACAAGTCGAAGGAAGGAACCGGACCGGATGGATTTGGACGGTCATATTTGTAAATAGCCCCAAAGTTATATAAGTAGTGCAATATTGTTAAGATGATTTTTGTTATCATTGTTGTCGTTAGTTGTACAGAGAGTGAGTGAGTGAGTGAGTGAGTGAGTGAGTGAGTGAGTGAGTGAGTGAGTGAGTGAGTGAGTGAGAGAGTGAGAGAGAGATACATAAAGCTTTTCTGTTGTAACCGCTTGTTGGAGAGGACAGCGCTCGAGGTCGTTGCCTCCAATTCTCACACTATTGTACCCCTCCTCTATAGTGATCCTGTTCGGAGTCAGAGAACTCCCATGGTTTTCCCCAATTAGGGTTTCCACGTTGATACCCTATGTCGACTCATTTCATGTGTAAGTGCATTAATCTTATTTCTGTTCTATTTCTTCCATTGTGATTGAGACTTGGTTGTGGCCGAGCACTATTCCGTGCAGGTTGTTCCATGAGGACATAAACATGTTCTCTTCAGGGGAGCCTTGCCAACTTATTGTTTCAAAATGACTCATTGCATAGGGCAATTGCCGGTCACTTGCGCTACATGAGAGAAAAACTCCATAGTTTACATGAGGAAATGAGTGTTTTCACCCAAGGAGAGACTTGCCAAGAACTCATTGTTGATATTGCAAGGGCTTTCATCGCCTCCCTTTTGCTTCTTTCTTCTAGCATTGTTTATTTGCGAATGAAAATTTGCAAATGCGCATATACAAATAAATGTGGTGATAAATGGATAATGAGTTTTTAATAGATTACTGTTGAGAGACAAGCTCAACATCGGCCGGATCGGCTGAAGAAGCCGAGGACCGGATCGGTTGGGACCGATCGGTTAGGCCGAGTGCGTAAACCGGGAGATCGTTAGGAAAGATATTCCGTGAGGAATATATTTTGGAGTTAGTGTAGGAGCTCTTAATGAGCATTGAAGTACTGTCAGTACTTCTGTCAGTCCTTCTAGGACTTGTATAAAAGTGTTCATTGAACACACATATGTATAGAGTAGTGAATCGAGATCCTTTGTTGTTGAATATAGTTCTTCTTTCTCTCTCTTTCTCTCTCCTGCGTATACAGCGTAAGCTCAAGCTCTCCATTAAACCTGAGATTTCTATCTTCTGTTCGGTCTTCATACTTTCTTCCGCACGCTACTTTCTACATGGTATCAGAGCGCGAGGGTTGAGAACCTCTCTGCAGCCGACACAGTGACGAAGAAGAACAAGAAGAATGATGGATAGAGGCATGGCGAGCTCGCTTCCAACAGAGAAACTCGACAGAACCAACTACGCGTCTTGGTCCTACAAGATGCACCAGTACCTGCTCGGGCACGGCTACTGGAGTTATGTTGAAGGAGCTAATGACGCGGCACCCGAATCGACACACAGAGACTTCCCGTCGTGGGAGGAATCGGCGTGCAGGGTATTATACTGCTTCGCGTCGTGTGTGGGCGAACAACTATTGAGCTATGTCCGGGAAGCAAAGACGTGAAAGGGTGCGTGGGAAAATCTGAAGAAGATTTTCGCCGCAAGCACCACAGCTAGGAAGCTCCAGCTCCGACAGGAGTTGAGCAACCTACGACAACACGACTTGTCGGTGGAGAACTATACCTCGAAGATCAAGGATATCTGCGACTCCCTCGCCTCCATAGAGGTAAACACCAAGGAGAGCGAGATGATCCAGATCTGTCTTAGAGGTTTGGCATCGAAGTTCGGAGCGTTCCGAACGGCTGTGTGTACCCGGGAGAATACGTCGTCCTTTTTCGACTTATAGTCGATGCTCCTGGTAGAGGAGAACCACGCGGGTGCGTCGACGAGCACGCACATCGACAGCAAGATGTTGTACATGGAAGGAGAAAGGCCCCGTGGTCGTGGCGGACGAGGCGAGTTGGTACGCAATGGAGGCGGCCGACGAGATCAAGGAAGATGGCACCGAAGTGATGCCAACAGCAACTCCGGACCCTCCGGAAACAGGGGGAGTCGAAGCGATGAGAACCGGCAAGGGAAGGCCATCGCGGAGTACTGGTACTGTGGCAAGAAAGGCCACAGGGAAAGTGAGTGTTGGAAGAAGCGCGCCGATTCGGAGAGAACCGGTTCCGGAAACGGCTCCGGACATACCGACAAGGGAAATCGGCAGCGATCGCACTACGCCAAAGACTCCGGGAGAGTCAGAGAAGGGTATGTCTTCGTGACGAGACACGAAGCAAACTCAATGAAACAGAGCACCCCGAGATCGGACGAGGTGTGGTACGTAGACTCCGGCGCGTCAAACCACATGACGAGCCATAAGGAGTGGTTCTCGTACCTTGAAAAACCGATACAACCTGGAGTAGTCGCAACTGGAGACGACACTCCGCATCCAATCGCGAATGTCGAAAAAGTTCCCCTTAGCCATGTCGGGCAGAAAGGGAAACTCATGAACGTGTTGCACGTCCCGACAATCACGAAGAACTTGGTCTCGGTCGGACAGATCGTCGACCAAGGGATGGAGGTTCGGTTTACACACCTCGGGTGCTTCATTGAGGAAGAAGGTCGTGTGATTGCGCAAGGGCGCAGAGACGGGAGGATGTTCATCCTCGACTCCACTGACGGCGGCACCGCAATGTTCGTGAAGGGAAGAAAAACCGAGTCGGACATCGACTTGTGGCACAAGCGGATAGGCCACGTCAACTACCAGCGGCTTCAAGATCTGCAATCGAAACAGGTAGTGTTCGGATTGCCCAAATTTAGTGGCTGAAAGGCACAAATTTGTGAAGCCTGCCAGCTCGGGAAGCAGCACCGACTTCCTTTCCCCAACGAGCGAAACTGGAGCCGGAACAAGCTCGACCTTATACACTCCGATGTGTGGGGGCCGGCACAAAACGTTAGTCTTGGCGGGAGCCGATATTTCGTCTCCTTCATCGACGACCACACGCGGCACACGTGGATCTACCTCATTGAGAGGAAGAGCGAAGTCTTCGACTGTTTCCGTGACCTCAAAGGGTTCGTGGAAACGGAAACGGGACGAAAGATCAAGTGCTTGCGGTCGGATGGCGGAAAAGAGTACGTTTCTGGTCAATTCAACGATTATCTACAACAAATGGGAATTCGGCGCAAATTCAGTTGTAGATACACGCCGGAGCAGAACGGCGTGGCCGAGAGGAAGAATCGGTCAGTTGTGGAAGCGGCACGGGCAATGTTGGAGGAGAAGAGCTTGCCCAAGTTCTACTGGGCCGAAGCGGTAAGGACCGCGGTATATATCCAGAACCGGATCGAAGACAAAGTGTCGGCGCACGAGCTATATTTCGGAACGAAGCCGAACTTGTGACACTTGAGGGTGTTCGGTAGCATTGCGTATGTGCATATACCGAAGGAGAAAAGGAGGAAGCTGGACGCAAAGGCCGAGAAATGCATCTTGGTCGGTTACTCGGACGAGCAGAAGGGTTATAAGTGTTCTAACCCTCGCACCAAACAAGCGCGTGTCAGCCGCAACGTTGTGTTTGACGAGTCCGCGTCCTGGTACCTGCCCCTGACTCCGAACCCTACCCCCAATCCGAGCTCTGACGATGAGGTCAGCGAGGCCGAGATGCCTCCGGATGAGCCTGAAATCGAGACCCGCGAAGAGAGTCCGATTTCACTCCAGTTAAGTGGACCGATTGGACGACTGAGTCGATACGACCAGTCCGATGAAGAGCCGGCGAGTAGTGGAGACTCGACCGTCCATTCCCTGCACAGGAAGCCGAGGAGACGGCTTACGCGCAAAGAGAAAGGGAAGAAGGTGTCGGATTCCGACATGGATAGGAACGAGTCAGACCGACGTGAGTCCGACTCCGAGGGAACCGGTGACGGGTCTTTAAAAGTGAAGTCCGCGTTGACCGAGAAGGCCTCGACATCGGCTAATGCGAGATTATGCCGATCTACCCGCCAGAAGAACCCTGTTTTGCGGTTCGGATACAACGAGTACATGGCACATCATTATGCGTACATGACCCATGTAGCAGAAGTGCGTGAGCCGGAGAGCTACGCAGAAGCGGCTAAAGACGCGACTTGGCGTGCCGCGATGGAGGAAGAGATGCACGCATTGGCGGAGAACGAGACCTAGGACCTGGTTGACGCACCAACAGGTGTAAAACCGATCGGGTGTAGGTGGGTGTACAAGGTCAAGTACAACACTGATGGCTCGATCAATCGGTACAAGGCTCGGCTAGTGGCAAAGGGCTACGCGCAGAAACATGGCATCGACTACGATGAGACGTTTGCGCTGGTCGCGAAAATGACAACCGTCCGTGTTTTGCTCGCAGTAGCCGCGGCCGAGGGGTGGCACCTACATCAAATGGATGTAAAGAATGCGTTCCTGCAAGGTGACCTTGAGGAACATGTGTACATGGTACAGCCCCCCGGATTTCACTCCGGAACAAACTCCTCGGCAGTATGCCGACTGAAGAAGTCCCTTTACGGACTGAAGCAAGCCCCGCGTGCCTGGAACGCGAAGATCACGCAACAACTGCGTCGGATGGGCTTCGTCACGTCAAAATCGGACTCTTCCCTGTTCATCCGGAAAGGTCGACTCAGACCGGTTAGTATTTTACTATATGTTGATGACTTGGTCATCACCGGCGTCGACCTAGGTGAAATCGACCGCGTGAAGCTCCAACTTGCGGCATCGTTCGACAAAAAGGATCTGGGGGACCTTCATTACTTCCTCGGGATCGAAGTGATCCGTACCCCCAAAGGCATATTGATCAGCCAACATCATTACGTGTTGGGTATGCTCTTCAAACTCGGGATGGCCGACTGTAAGTCCGTCTCGACTCCTCTGGACAGAACCGTCAAGCTTCGTCCCAATACGGGAAAGGTATGCGACCTGACGAGGTTTCGACAAATTGTCGAAAGCCTCATATACTTGACCATCACCCGACCCGACCTCAGTTATCCAGTCGGGGTGATCAGTCAGTTCATGGCGCGACCTACCGAGGAGCACCTTCAGTGTGCGCAACGCGTACTGCGGTACGTAAGCGGCACTAAGGACCGCGGACTGCTATATCGGACCGGTGCAGCCGAACAGTTAGTCAGCTACACCGATGCTGATTGGGCTGGCAACGCCACCGATCGTCGATCCACGTCTAGATACGCGTTCTCCCTCGGGAGTGCCGCGATCGCGTGGAGCAGTAAGAAGCAGCCGATAGTTGCACTGTCGAGCACCGAAGTTGAGTACCGAGGAGCGGCTGTCGCGACATGCGAAGCCATATGGTTGAAGCGGCTACTTAAGGACCTGCAAGCGGAGGTGTCAGATCCGACGACGATCTACTGCGACAACCTCAGTAGCATCCAGCTCGCGAAGAACCCCGTTTTCCACGCACGGACCAAGCACATTGAGGTGCACTATCATTTCGTCCGTGAGCGTGTCCTTTCCGGTGAAGTCGAACTTCAGTACGTTCTAACGGATCGGCAGACTGCCGACATCTTCACCAAGCCTCTTGGTCTGGACAAGTTGCGGCAATTCTCAGGTGCGCTCGGATTGCGTCACCTCGACGTGCCAAACTTGAGGGGGAGAACAGTCCCGAACGACCAAGCAAGGCAGTAGGAAAGGAGTGGAGACTGCAACACCACCGAGTCGGATGACTCGGTTGTCGAGTTCGACTACTTCGAATCGGCTGAAGAAGCCGAGGGCGGACCCGCGGAAAAGTTCGGAAGAGGACAGAAGGGGAGCAACCGAAGGAGAGAGCCGAAGCCAACCACGCATGGGGAAGATGACGCCACTGAGGGCGAGAAGACCGAAGACGAGTTGGAGACAGCCAACTCGGACGAGAGCGAAAACCGATCGGAGGTAGCCGAGTCGGTTCGGATGTTTGATTCAGATACACTGAATCAACCGAGGCCCAAGCGGAAGAAAAGGCAGCAGGAGAAGCGTCAACACCGCAACAATAGAAGAGCTGATAAGGGCCACATGAGCAGACAAGCCGACCGGAAGGGTCGAAGCGCGCGGAGTCGAACAGGTCGAGGAGCGCAAGAAAGGCGTAAAGCCAGGAGGAACTAGAGTTGTGAGCCCGAAGATCCCGAAGAGCCTCAAGTTGAGCTTGAGGGGGAGTGTTGAGAGACAAGCTCAACATCGGCCGGATCGGCTGAAGAAGCCGAGGACCGGATCGGTTGGGACCGATCAGTTAGGCCGAGTGCGTAAACCGGGAGGTCGTTAGGAAAGATATTCCGTGAGGAATATATTTTGGAGTTAGTGTAGGAGCTCTTAATGAGCATTGAAGTACTGTCAGTACTTCTGTCAGTCCTTCTAGGACTTGTATAAAAGTGTTCATTGAACACACATATGTATAGAGTAGTGAATCGAGATCCTTTGTTGTTGAATATAGTTCTTCTTTCTCTCTCTTTCTCTCTCCTGCGTATACAGCGTAAGCTCAAGCTCTCCATTAAATCTGAGATTTCTATCTTCTGTTCGGTCTTCATACTTGCTTCCGCACGCTACTTTCTACAATTACAAGGAAAGTTATGGTTTTAAATCTCACTTATTTACAAAAGTTTTTAGCAAATTAAATCATAATAGCACCAAATTACATCATATGTGAGCCCTTTTACTTAGGGTGAGAAGAGATAAGAATAAAAGGGAGTTGGAGGGATGTCCTTGAGGTTCGACATGATAAGTCTACGGTTGGCGTTAGAATTCCCTTGGTCATTGCATGCAACCTCGTTATTCACTACCCCCCTAATTTGTTTCATTATTGAATCTCAAAACTAGAGAACTAACAATGAGCTCTCATATTTATTATATAGCTTTCAAAAGCTCTCTTGCTTGATAAAAATAATATTCTCTCTTTTTTAATATGCATTGTTACTTTTTTGTTTGAACATGCATGTACACGATGTATATTGACTATTCACATTTACCACGCTTTTCCTTATTGTCTCTTGTGCATTATAACTCTTGGTGCACACACACACACACATGCTCATATGAAGCATGAGAAGGCACAAAATATCACAAACACAACTAGATGTTGTCCCTTCATATGGCTATAGACAACCAAGAGTCATGCACATAAATTGATCTTTCTTGTCATGTTGTGTACCTCCTCCTACCTTGTAGAAGATAACCCCCAAAAGTCAAACTTATGATTCACACACAAAACACATAGAAAGCCAACCTTATGGCCACACATATTTGTCAAGGCCATTTAGGACCAACCCCTCAAACAAATTATATCCACGAACTTCGACATGTGCATCTATTAGGACATAATATGTTCAAGAAACATTTAAATCTGAATATTGATTTAAGGAGAAAACATTGTTCGCAATTTAGTAATGAATGTAACAGAAGATGTGAACATATTAAGTATTGTATATCGAATCAAATAAATACAAGGATATAAGTCTTTATGTGTCTACATCATGTATATGTGAGGTAATGGATATGTACATCTAAATGGCACTATTATTGCTGTCAATTTTTACATTGCACAATGGGCCTAGTAATACAATGTCATATCATGCCTCTTTGAACAACACTTATAACATTCAATGCCATGCCAATTTGCATAATTTTTGTTTTTTTATTTTATTTTAATTTCTAAGAAAAGCCTCACATTTAACAAAAAGACTTTAGTTATGACTCATGAGTGAAATGGTATAAGTTACATGGGAGACTTACCTTCAAATTGTCAAATGAGTCTCAAATCATAACATACGCCTTTATCAAGTTCACGCAATGATGTCAATGGATTTCTCTGTATACAAGGTTGAAATAATGTAAATGCCATGTGTTAGGTGGTATTAATACTCCACGTCAAGTTGTAATTAATGGTATTTGGACTAATTTTATGTGATTGATCATTTAACTGAAAGAGGCACATATGGGAGACTCATTGAACTAACTCCCAATGCATATCTCAAAAGGCAAGTGCACGAACAAATGGGCCAAGTGTATGTTCACTCCATATACAAGGGTATACTAAGGACTATACATTGCTTGTTTCTTATTTTTAAGTTTTTTATTTCTTCGAAGGTGTGGGTTGTTTTCGTAACAAGTGACCATGACACATAAGTTACACTTGTCGACATGGACATGGAAAATGATGAGTAAAGCATGGTTTTAATATTTGAAAAATCACGTGTGGTTATTGCAATGATGATTTCATTTATTAGCGTTGCCTTTTCAAAGGGTAATGCTATCGTTTTCACTCTTTCTTTGTATTGCAGAAACATGGCAATTTCAAAAACAAATATGTTGCAAACTCATCTTTGTAGTTGTACATGATCTTGAGCTAAAATTGTAGATAGTGAATACAATGCCAAATATTTAAACACATGATCCTAACATTGCAAAGCATGAGCTATAGAACTATGCAATATTTCTATAGCATGGGCATTGAACGAAATATTAATAAAAGCAAAGCTTGTGCATTGTGCTTTAGCATGTAGAATATTGTTTACTATGTCTGTTGACGCCCATCTCACCACATGTTTGCCACATGTTTGCTTCCTTCAATCAATGCTAACATATTCAAGTAAGAGACTAAATAAAGATGCAAATCCAATATTGACTTTAGAATAGTAGCCACTACCAATGCCCATGAAAGATACAAAATAAAGTTGAGACGATTCAATCATGGTGGATTATACCGACATTCATGAATTTTGTAAGACAAATATATCATCATCTACCATGTGTAAATGCACAATCTTACTTTTACATTGCTCCACTCATCTCACCCAAATAGTCTTGATATGGTTTTGCAATGCATTGACCTTCACAATCTCAACATACACATGATCATCGATTATCTTGCTTCTTATCAATTAGACATGTTTCACATAAGAACAAGAGCAAGTATGATACAATCAATGCACACGCTTCAACATTTATATACTCAAATTGTTTGCTCAATTTGTGAGTATCAACTTTATTTGTTCCTGTGCCATTTTATGTTGCCTGCTCTATTTTAGACTACACACAAAAACCATATCCTGTAGGCCATGACGTATAGAATTGTAAGAATTTGGCCTTTTACTAAACAATAAAAAACAGCACATAAACATTCAAACTTATGTTTCACATTTATCTTTAATTTATCCTCTTATGTAAATGTATACATTGGGTTCACATGTGATTATAGGAGGTCAATAACGTAATTCACAATTGTGGATTGTGATCCGAGCCCTCGTTACATTTGCTCATCATAATTGATTCATGATATCTCCATATATTCTTGTTTCACGCACAAGTCTTTTTGTCAAAGTCAATTACCAAGTCAAAGCATTTTAATTATAAATTATGGGCACAAACACCTTGCATCACACTCTTTTCAGTGGAAAAACAATTAATAAATAGAATCCCACAAAGCGACTTTGTGGTAGAGATGCCTTCGCATAGTGTCCACAAAGATCAAGGCAATAACAAAGCTAGGTTGTGTAGCCATGTGAATGATCATGCAAAGATGAAATCAAAATGTATAAATAATGGCTAACATGTGTTATTACACATTTGATGCTTACATCAACATGGAATGGTTTACATACATTTGTGTTGTCGTTACTATAGTAATTAAGATATACTTGTGTAGACGATACAATCTATGCATCTATTTACACAATGTGTACTCGTGAAACCTTGAACAAACAATATATGTTCTTAAGATAGCTTTTATAAATGTGCATTCTTCACCACATATTTATGTAAAATTTTAAAGGGCCTCAGAGAAGGTAGATGAAATTGTGTCTTTCTCCTTGCAAAAAGACGTTGATGTGTGCATGCAGACATCATTTATACATGTTGCAATTTAGAGGAGAGAATTGACCAAAATTAAAACCCTAAACCTTGTATTAACACTCTCTTATTTCACAACACTTTGCTTTCCATACAAGTTTAAGAGTAAATACGATTCTAGTTCATAGAAACTAAATGCTATATAGTAACCCTAAACTATAGGAGGAATAAATCATTATTATTGGATGGCTTTGTGGACTACATATAAGGGATTACGGACCATGTGTCATTTCTACTTTTTTATTATTTGTGAGTGTATGGTTCATGCATCCATTCTCAATTGTCATTGTAAATTGGTAAGTATCTTACCCATATAGTATGATAAAACATTACAAGTACTATATTGTTGCTTTAGCAACAACAAACATGCAAGCACTTATGCGAACACCAAGTACATCCAATAGAGCGAATGAGTACGTTGCCCGCATATTAAAATAGGGCCACGATAATTAGTTTACGTACTCAACCTAAAAGATACACAATTTACAAAGCTTTGAGCTATTCGCGAGTCATCATCCATAACTTACCACTGTAATTATTATTTAAGGCTTCACATAAATACAAAGAATTAGTCTTGGAGTAATCGTATGAGAAAAGTTCCATTAATAATCTCTTTTTGTGAGTGGTAATGAGCACGTTTATTGTAAGCTTATAACAATACAATCTACATTAACAATCAATGCCCCTTTGTACATGTATGGTAGCATTGTTGTAACTTGTTATTTTCATATAAATCCATTAGTGAACAATAGAAATACTTAAGGGAAACTTTTTATATAAACCGAAACCTCATAAAAGGGGAAAAAAGGTAAGTTGAAGACTATTTGAGAAACCTTATTAATCAAACTAACTCAATAAGATGATTTAATTAGATAAATTTGGTCATATAAGAGTCAATTGAATTACATTACATCGACTACTACGTTATTAGAGCATCATGCAACCTAAATAGATTACAAGTGGTTACTTGAACCCTCATCTAGCATGTGAGTCTATACCAATGGTGCGCCAAACATGCCTAGTCCTTAAGGTTTATTAGTGGAACATCACAAGTTGTGCCTAATGATATAAGCAAAAGCTTTACCGCAAGAACGATGCACACAATGATGCTTGAACCCTAGACTTGAAGGTTAATCACAATCTTTATTTGTTCTATGAATCATATCCCATTCATCTTTACGCACTATATGTGGTAAATAAATGCTATGATGCATGAAAATGTATGCTCAATCGAGATGATCCATTCAATACTGTCTTCTAGATTTATTTGGGGATGCACAAAATAGATTGCGAGTACCCACCAAATCTAGTTATTGCAAAAGTCTTTACTCCCTATTAATACTTCCTCCTTACCCCATGAGCTTTTTTCACTGTGATTGCTTATAAAACAACCTCTACAAAATGTGCGGTCCTTTGCCCAGATTTATGATAGCCAACTTAGTTTTAAAAATGCCCCACGAATTTCCAATGAAATATTAGCTAGTTATAATTGTACGACAAACATGCGTGGTTTTTTACGTAAAGGCTAGGAATAGCTAATAGTATTCTTTAAAGTTATTTAGTCACATGTTCATATTGTGATAATGAAGTTTGATAATACACAAAGGCAAAAGTTTTGTGATATTGATGGTAAATAACATTGTTTTTGCCATGGGATTTGTTGGATATGGTGACAATATTCCCAACCAAAGGTTAGTATAAATTATCTAGAGCTAGCTCAAAATGTACACCTTCCACCAACCTAACCTACTAATGGAAGTCCCCCATATGAGGATAGCCAAGACGGTCATTAATAAAGTTTGTAATGAAAACATAAGAGAATGTGGTATAGATGGCCAAGTGTGCTTAAGATAGCCACCAACCTCAAGAACATGGCATGCAAGAACTATAAAATAATTGACGCAATTATTGTTAGTCTAGAATTAGTGGCATATAAGCTCCCCATTGATGTATAACCACCAGAGTCACTTGTAATTGTAGTTGAAATTATATTATACTTTGAGTTTCATTGCTTTTATTCTTACATCAATCACTCATGATTCTTATTTCATACCTATTTCCTTGCATAGAATGAGTTCGAATTTGTTGGCAATTGAAAACCATGCCACATGGATGTGACCAAGATGGTGTCGTGCATAGCAATCAACAACGGTTTGGTTTGGTTTGAGGGTGTCAAACTCAAACCGTTTAAAATTTTTGAAACTTAAACCGAACCAAACCACGGAACCATTTAAACCTAAAGCCATTCAAATCAAACCGTTAAAGAAAATCCAAACTCAAACCAAACGGTTTTAGAGATTTTCAAACCATTAAATTGTTAAACCGTTAAAAGTAGAGTTTCGCGGTCTGGTATCAGTTTTTAAGTTAGGTCAATTTTCAATTTTAAAAGTTTAAATCTTTTAATATCTCAAATTTTAATTTTCTAATTTTTAACTTTTTCCCTAAAATGCTAGAATTGGGCTTATAATGGAGAGGTTGTTCAGAAAAATATTTAAGAAAAAATAATAAAATGATAACCTTAAACTGTTTAAACGATGGTTTCAAATCATTTGAACCAAACCAAACCAAACCAAACCAAACTGTTGACCCCCCAAACCTAAACTTGAACCGAACCGAACCGTTAAGCTGTAGTTTTGCAGTTCGGTTCAATTCAAACTGAATAGCTGCCAATTGTTAGTCATGCACGAGCGCCCATTTTGATCACTCGAGTGTAAATGGCTTTAATTGTTTGCGATGTGGAGGTCATTAGAAATGATACATTTAAACGAACTACTAGGATACAACATCAAAATAAGAGCTATATAAAGTCATTTGTATTGAGTATTAGGTGAAATTATGTGTTGTCTTGCATGTATCCGATAAAAGCACCAAAATATAATAAAAATCGAAAGTAAAATTCATTCGTAATATCCACATGGATGTAGCTACTAGCTAACACAACTTTATTACTTTGTGGTAACGAATATCAAAATGATTGTAATCCAGCCAACATCTTTGTTCACATGATAGGAACCCATTGTAGTGTCATCTTGTTCAACTCTCACTCGTCTATGTGATGAACAATCATTTTAATGATATGTTACCGATTGATGATTCAAAATGCAACTTATTGCAATCTTTGTTTGAGATTTTCCTATGTTCCCAACAAAACATACATCACATTGTATTATTGTTGTTTATCATGGTGTTCTCAAGTACATGATTAATTTGGTAGTTAGTCAACCCATGCATATTGTTTTGGACTTTAGACTTTTGTCTCTATACATATATGTTCTTAAATATAAAAAAAATGTGTTCAACATTGACAACTTTGTTTCTCTTGCTACCTTTTTCATCATATTGATGATCTTTGCGGACCTCATGATAACCATCATGTCATATTTTGTGCTTGTGATGCCCTTAAAATAGCCAGGAGCTAGGTTACATTATTTCTGCGTATTAATTGTGTAGAATGTTCCTCTTCATAGTTGTTTCAATAGACCACTTCACTAGCACACACTAACTTCATGTTAGGTCTTGCTTATGTGTCACCATGCTATCACCATATATTCATCAATCAGCACATGCCCAACGAATGTTCTCTCTTCCTAGAGCTCAACAATGCCAACACTTTTAATTCCACTATCAACCCGTCTATTACAAGACTAATGTGCTTAGGAGTACTAGGGTCCAAATCAATCCCAACACTTCTAATTCCACTATCAAACCCTCTATTACAACCTAGATGTGTTTAGGTTACCATAGAATTCCGAGCCACGTTCGTGTAGACACCCTTGTCAACACCAAAACATGACCAATTTCATCAAACACTGTCCTAGTTTTTGAGACATGTCCATCCTAGATCAACTTACATTGGACATATTTGAATGTATGAACTTAAGTCCATTTAGCATTGCGTTCTTCTGTAATTAGCTCACATGTATATATATGCTTGTTTGATACTCTCGTTTAAGTTACAAGAAACAATTATACACAAGTTTGGACAGTTTTTTTTTGTTGTTCTCAAAGACGATACAACATCTTCAAATGCAATCCGCATACACACACACACACACTCTCTCTCTCTCTCTCTCTCTCTCTCTCTCTCTCTCTCTAAGGAACTTTTAAGCATTATATGCCCATCGAAGAATGTGTCTCACAAATATGTAGATAACCCAACATTCACAACTTGTTTTCAATGCCTTTACACTCTTCCCCATCCCTTAGGCACATGAGCAACCTTAAGTAAATTGCATGGGTGCACGTGTTTTATCCTCAACTTTAGAATATGAGGTGTATTAGGTCCCACGAGCCATATTATTGCCTCACGAGGATGGGGTGGTACATCATCAACTTTGTTCTTTGTTTGTCTCTCTGTGAAAATAGCACAAATATCCATTGTTTATGCCTTCCAGCCAAATACAGGGGGGGTTGGCCACCATTGTACTGTAACCTTGAGCCATTTTATTTATATATTATTTTGGGTGGTTGTACTCCAAGACCAGCAAGCAAATGATCTCTTGCTCAAATAGGTCATTACAACCTTTTAAAAATGCATTCTATACCTACCTACATTCATCCATTCCTTTATTTACCTCATTGCTTGCACATGCACATGCTACAATCTCTTTGTAGACAAACTTTACAACTCCAAGACATGATCGTGTCATTGGAAGCAACAAACAAATAAGGAATGCGACCAAGTCCGAATTACAGGGAAAACTCTGAATTAATCTCCGACATTGTATTCCTTTTAACAATGTTAAGACTTTTCATTCTCGATTCGGTTCCTCGATCATCGTATGTAGCAAATGAGCATTTATATTCACGGTTAGTTCATCACGTTCTTCGCTTTGTGCAGTCATATATATATGTGGTCAAAATATGGTCAGATCATCCATGTTCATCGCTTGCAAGTCATGTATGTGGTTCGAAGCTCATTCGTTCTCTTCTTCTCTTTGTCTAGGGGGGGCAAAGGGACATCGACAGGAAGGTACCTGGAAAACGTGACACAGGGAGGGATAAAGCCGCCAATTCATGTCTTTTCTTCTCTTGTCCGGGGGTTGTCGGGGGTTGGGAGAGGGTGCATTTGGGCAGGGATAACGGAGAGCGTAATTTAGGGCTAGGGCTAGGGTTAGGGTTAGGGTTAGGGTTAGGGTTAGGGTTAGGGTCAGAGGAGAATCTTAGGGCACAATGTCGGAGATCGGAGAGAGAGAGAGAGAGAGAGAGAGAGAGAGAGAGAGAGAGAGAGAGAGAGGTAGAATAGCCATAGCCAAGTCTAGCCTTTTAGCTTCTTCTGTTTGCTTTGATTTATAGCATATACATACATACAATACAAATTACAATACAATACATACATATATTGATATGTGTAATGTATGTTTTTTTGTGTTGTTTTTATTATGCATTATTAGAAGAAAGAGGAGAGTAGGAATCAAAAGCAAACAGCAAAGAAAAAAGCTTTTCTTGCTCATCTTCTTCATCTTCCTGCTCTTCTCCTTCTTCTCCTTCTCTTTCTTCTTCTTCTTCTTCCTGCTCTTCTGCTTCTGCTTCTTTTTCTTCTTCTTCTTCTTCTTCACCATCACCATCACCATCACCATCAATCATCTTCATCTTCTTGAAGATTCCATCTCTCTCTCTCTCTCTACACCCACACACCCACACACCCACACACATGTATGTATCATATATCTGTTCAGAAATGAGCACAATGTAGCTCTTGCTTTTATGGCCCCTGTTTCCAAATTTCCTCTGTTTCCTTCTTTCTCCTGTCCTCCCCAACTCTGCTTTCTCCCTCCCCTGTTTCTTGTAACATAGCTTTCCATATCCCCCCCCCCACCCCCTGTTTCTTGTAACATAGCTTTCCATATCGTGTTTGTTTTTTGGATTTTTTCTGAAATTGGGTTCTTCATAAAGACACCATACCATGGCTTCTGGATACATTGATGGATGGCTCAGATGGTGGGATGGAGTGGGAGATTCTTCTGCTTGGCAAAATGGTGCTTATTATGGTCTCTCCTGTGCCTACGCTGCAGTAGGAACAGTGGCATTGGTTAGTAATACTCTCTCTCTCTCTCTCCCGCCTCCTTCTCTTAAATTTTAACTTTTTTTTTGTTATTCATTGAAAACAAATTGCACTTTCTTTCTTCTAGGTTTTCCATTAGTTCTTCATAAGAGACTAATGCACTGTTTTGTTCTCAAAACAATGTATCACTTGCCCATCATTAAAGAAGACCATAGGTAGATGCTGCCAAAGGTTTCTCTTAAATTTTAACTTCTTTTTGTTATTCACTGAAAACAAATTACACTTTTTCTTCTTCTAGGCTTTCCATTAGTCCTGCATAAGAGAGTAATGCACTGTTTTGTTCGCAAAACAATGTACCACTTTCCCATCATTAAAGAAGACCATAAGTAGATAATGCCAAAGGTTCCAATAATACCAGACAAAATTCCCGCAAACTGTAGTGATCAGCCATAAAACGTTTGATATATCGGTCTGAAGATGGTTCAATAGTCTTAGCCAAGTTGCTAAGATGCAATATTCAGTATGTGCGTTCCTGATCCCTCGTGAATTACAACATACCTATGGATAACCCAAACTATCATGTATATTACAACAACCATTGACATTTCCAATTAAGTCTTTCCCTTCCAAGTATTTTCAATTGTGAAGTTAAAAAGTTCAATAGACATTTTTATGGACTTGAGCATTGTTTCCCCCGAACATTGGTCTAATTCACTAAGAAATTTCACGACTAGCCTTTTATATAACCATGAAACTCTTGGTCCATATCCTGATGGTGTCCTGACTCATGAAACGGATGGATCAATGTCTGGTCTATTGATTCCTGAAGGTTATGGTATGCTCATATTGTAGAAGTCATCTGTTTTGGACCGCCATGAGATAACTGGAAAATTAGATGAGATTCACCTCCACATCATTAATCTTTTATAGTCACAGACGCTTCCAATAATAGAGAAGCTCTGGCGCTTGTCTGTATTTAAGCTAACTTTAGCTGTGTTTATGCCAGAAAAGATGTAGTAGGTAAACCCATCATAATAATCTCCATAAATATCATTGTAGCTACAAACTATGCTTATCAAATGATCCAAAGGCCATGCTAAAGGCAAGAGGAACCTGAAACCCAATGATTCTGCAACGAAGAGCCATCAAAAGCATTATTTATGTTGTGAATGTCACAGTTTTTTAACCCCATTTCAGGCTTAAATGATAACTTACATACTAAAATCTTATGAGCATTCATTCATTAACAGTCTTAATCCACACAGGTTCAACTTATCAGAATTCAGTTAAGGGTCCCAGAATATGGATGGACTACTCAAAAAGTGTTCCATCTGATGAATTTTATAGTGAATACAGGTAATACCAAGTGTTTGTGGAAGTCCTATATTTTCAGTGCTGATTTCCAATAAATGTGTTGCTGATACTAACTTCAACCTTCTGCATTTCCACAGCTCGAGTTATAGTATTTGGATTCCACAACAAAGTTCTTGCATTCAAACCAACGGTGAGTCAAGGTTCTCATTTATTAGCATGTTAACCCCTCACATGGAGACTTGATTATTTTCATCCTCCATTTCTATCCACTTTAAGCAATAGTTGTTCATCCATGGTTCCTGTATGGCTTGGGAGATTTAGAGATTTTTTTTTGTTTATAGTGTGCTATAGCTGGAGCTTCACAATCATGCCCCTATAAGTTATTGTTTTTTATGTGTATGTTCACACAGGGTCATAATGAGACTAGTACAGAGTTGGTTTACTTAATTATGCTAATTCAAGTTTTCTTGTTTGAGATTTCATCTGGACTCGACAATGTTGATTGAAAACCTGAAAAGTGCTCAAAGCAAGGAACTGTAGGATAGAGGCCCACCATGATGGTGACAGTTTGGCTCTATCATGTTGGTCTTTGGAACTGGACTAGCGATAAATAGGGACATTCCTAATTCATTGTCAAAAGGAAGAGTCAACGTCATTGGAATCTTGGATCCTGTGGAGACTATTTTTTATAACTGTGTTGGTCCCCAGAATTCTTTCAATGCATGGTCAATGTTGCTTTGGCCATTATTGTCAAATTTCCCTTCCACATGAGTATTGCTGTCTAGCTGGCGTTTTTCAGAAGATTCATGCTCTTGCTTATGTAGATTTGGCTGAGTTTGTCCATTTTCCCTTTGTCTCCAGCTGTGTTGTCATTCGTTCATTGTGCACAGTGTTATGACTGAAGTGATCAAATTCTCTGGCTAAAATTTATGCACTTCTTGCAAAAAATGCCATGTATACACTGGTGACACATCTCTCTACTCAATAATAAAGCTGAAGGATGAACACCAGAATGGCATACATAGATAGTGTTCTTCCTAACCTACTCCCTATGACACAGTTGGCAGTTCCATTCTTTCATTCATTTGTGCGCATATCTGCTTATCTCAAATTTTTATTGATGTGATGAGATCCTAAGCTGCCTGATTACACTATGTTGCGCATGAGATCGATGTGAATCCATATAATGCGGCCTGA
The DNA here is from genome assembly GCF_043228905.1 of Azolla caroliniana. NCBI lineage: Eukaryota > Viridiplantae > Streptophyta > Polypodiopsida > Salviniales > Salviniaceae > Azolla > Azolla caroliniana. Next base: position 16,757,345 of record NW_028230443.1, read on the forward strand.
TTATAAATCCTGCAATATGTGTAAAACGAGTGGATTGTGATGGGTCATATTCCTACCAAGACGTGTTGTGGGGCTGATCCATGTTTTTTCATTATCCAATTTAATGACATCAGCTTGGATCATTCTATACTTTTTCACTTTAGTTATGTTCAGGTGTGGACAATTCAATCTATATTGGAAATGAGGGTAGTTCATTTAAACTTATGCTGTGTGATTGGAACCATTGTTGCATTTCAGCAAATCAACAATGATTGTCCCCATTTTCAGCCACCTCTTTTGATGACCTAATTGCCAATCTTGAGTACCTTTGCTAAAGGAGCCCCTAAATCCATTGGATACTGTTCACTGATCAGAATAATGCCTCGGTCACTATTGGGTTGCCCCCATCTCTATCCAGGTTATGCCATGGGGCACTGATGCTGTGCTCGTTATCATGCGTGCAATCATTGTGACGAAGGGTCTCTCTAACTCTGTGTAGTTATGAGACTTGTGAAAACTTGGTCCCCAAATTTCTACTCCATAGAGAAGAGTTGGTGTTACAAGTGTAGGAAACCACAATTTAGTTTGTGATTTTTGGAATTGGATGTGCACATTGTCTTTCAAGGGTATCAAGGGCTGCATATTCACAAGAAAGTTGAGCATAGGTTAATTCAGGCAAGGGGAATCGAGGCCTTGTGAATGTTACTCTTGGATGTGTATATGCTACGTTTTCCTCTTCCAAGAAGAATTCTGGTTCTGACCTTGTTAGGCATGTGTGAGTGGTGTTAAACACCATCCCGTTAGCTTGATCAAGGTTGTCCGACAAATCCGTCTTTATACAAAATGAAGTTATAGCATGTAATGCCATCAACATAGACCACTATTGGTATGGCTACCCTTTTTAAGCATGCTCCTGAACTACTCAATCTATTTATATGAAGATCAAAGAGGGTGGTTGATAGTGGGCATCCTTGTTTTATGATATTCGTACTAGCGATGACTTTTACCAACCCCATATGCGTGCACACTTTTGCGGACACTGATTCATATAGTGCATAGATCCCCCATTGCATATCCCCGACATCTGTCCTTAAGAGAGGCATTGTACTCCACATAGTCATGCGCAAGCTCTCATCGGTCATACACCATCTTGTGGCTCTTTTTTCTGTTACATTGCCACCTTTATTGGCAGCCATTTTTGTTCATTTGTTGCAACAAGCACTTGTGGCTTGTTTACTTTGTGGCGTGCTACCTGGATTGGTGTGAGATTTTCCTCTAAATATATATTCACCTTTGAGTTCAGTCTCTTGGATAGAAAAACTTTTTTCTTGTCTGTATCGATGAACCAGATGATCAAATCTTAGGACTAGATTCATCTCTACCCACTCGCTGTGCTGAAGCACTTGGAATATTCTATGCCCCAATCCTTATTCTGAGACTCCCAGCTTCTGCTCACCCAATAACTCATACATGTTGCATGAGCTTTCTTTTCGGCTGCTCCTTCTAATTTGCATTCATCACTTCTAGCTTATTTACAGTTGCCCATTTTTGCATTTTGACTAATATTTGATTGTTTATGATAATTGTGATGTGATGTGATGTTGCAGGAAAAGTCATACAATTCTGGTTTCTACTTGTCTAACTTCTGTTGCATTCCACTTTTTTTTAAGGCCTATTGTGTATTATGTCTCATGCGATTAACCTCACTGTTAATCAGTTGGCATAAGACATCATCTTTCCCCTTATCTGTGTCTAGTGAGACTTGCATATTGGATATATTATTTACTCTTCCTTTCCTTCTCCAGTATCTTCATGGTGACTTCCATATATCTGCCCTGTTTTTTGAGTCTCTCAGGTCTTAGCTTCATCATTAACAGTCAACTCAGAGTCTATGGTGTTCTAGAAAGATATTATTGTGGTTCCCTCCCTTCCTTTCCTTTTAGCATCTTCTTGGTGTCTTCCATATATCTGCCCTGTTTTTGGAGTCTCTCAGGTCTTAGCTTCATCATTAACAGTCAACTCAGAGTCTATGGTGTTCTAGAAAGATATTATTGTGGTTCCCTCCCTTCCTTTCCTTTTAGCATCTTCTTGGTGTCTTCCATATATCTGCCCTGTTTTTGGAGTCTCTCAGGTCTTAGCTTCATCATTAACAGTCAACTCAGAGTCTATGGTGTTCTAGAAAGATATTATGGTCAAGCAGTGAAAGTAGAGATTAATCCAGAGATTGGGTAGAGATTAAAGGAGATATGGGCAGAGATTAACAGGGATGTTGCAGAGATTAGCACATAGATTAAAGTGGTCATTGACAAATAAAGGACATTATCATCGGGCCCCAAGGTGCTTACCTCACTGTGGAGATCTCTTTGTCTTGGAGCGCCCAAGTTGTAGTTCTTTCAAAGGCAGAAATTTCAGTTGAAGTTAGAATTGTAAGTGCTTCGTTTTTCAGTAGCTTATGTTCAATTATAGGTAGTAGTCTTGTGAAGCAGAAGTATCTAATTACTATTTTGGTAATTGGTTGACTGATGGAAAGCAGTGATTATGCTTCATGGTGCTGCCATGTTGGTCAATTCTTGAAGAATAAATGGAAGAGTCTTTAGAAAACGAAAACTACAGTGTTTCCGTGTCTCGTTCTACCCCACATGAAGATTTGATTTTCAAGGAGTTAGTGAAGACTGAGTCTTTAGATAAATAAGTGAAGGATGGAATTGATTTGTTAGATGCTGGGTCAACCTTTTGGAATGTGTTGGAGAAAGAACGTGTGATAAATTTCTCATCGGTATTGGTCAAGTAGAGGTTTTTAAGAAAGGAGTAGAGAAAGAGATATAAAGATAAGGAGAAGTGAGAGGAGCAAAAAAGATTGATAGGTTAACCGTTTTCAATCTATTTATTTTACCATTATCAGGGATTGTTAACCATTCCGAAACAAGATACAACTGAGATGCTCTACAGCCTATTATAGCCTATCACTTCGAATGTATCTTGGTGTATCATGCATAAGCAACCCCAACATTAGTGTATCATCAGTTGCTGTGGTTTGTTGTTCTTAAAGACGAGACAACATTTTAAGATGAAATTTCGAATTCAGTCTTATACGCTCTTTTGTCGTATTGAAGACATTAATATATCTTTCTTTCTTAGTAATACACCACTTTCACTTAACAAAAAGGTTGTTTGTGAGATCCGTGCGTAAATGTGTGCAAAGGAACCGACAATGCATGAGTAGTAAATTGGAAAGCATTCAATGGGTTTTTCTATGAGAACTCCCTTCCCATCCCAATTATGTGTTGCAAAATGTTCTGTGCCAAAAGAAATTAAATAAAGAGACATATATCATGCATGACCTTTCTTGTGCAGATATTCAGATCAGTCTTCTTGGATCTACCCATCTTGATATTCTTTTCAACATATACATTGCTCGTGTTATTTTGGGCAGAAATCTATCACCAGGTTAGTATGGAGGCAACTGCAGTACCTTTAGTTTGAGATGGATGAGCTTGAATATCTGATCTATATTTTTATTATTTCCAGGCAAATCATTTGCCCACTGAACGTCTTCGTCCAATCTTTCTTGGAATAAATGGGACCATTTACTTCATACAGGTGATGTTAGGTGCATGAAATATATAGTGGTTGTATAGGAAGAAGGGAAAATGAAATTTGAGGAACCAACCCTGGAATGCCCTTATGTTTATAGCTGTTTTTTGCTGAGATGGCAATATCATTTTTTGAGCTCCGAGCATTTGGGGAGAAAAAAAACAGAGATGCCCTCAGAAATAGTCATAAGCGTAAGGGTGTTCCTGAGTATCTGTCAAAATTCAGTCAGTATGAGTGTGACAGAGGTGTTAAGTTGTTCTTATCTTAAAATGTGGAATGATCGTCCAGGCTTCATATGGGTGTACAAGTGGTGTTCTTATCATGAAAATTGAAATGATTGTGTAGGCTTGCATATGGGTGTATGAGTGGAACTTTCCAGGTGACTCTATAGCCTTGTATGCAAGGTTGTTTCTTTCAGGTTTGTTATAGCTATTTTGTACTACTGATCTCTTCTTGTTTAGTGCTAAATGAAATTCAGATATCGAACTTTATGATTGAGTGCTCTTTATCTTTCTTTCCTATTTTCAGCAATATCTTTGACTGCAGCTGCCGGATTCATAACCTATGGAAGAAAGTACTCGTTTCTGAAACTAACTGCGCAAATGTTTTTTATTTTTTCTTTGATCACGTGATTCACAAAACAAAGAATAACAATATCGTTATTTGGTGCATTTGTAGGCTTTTCATGGTTCTCCGGAGGTTTCCTATCGAATCCAAAGGTCGACAAAAAAAGTTAAAAGAGGTAATGTGTCCAATATTTCCTAATATTGATGTGCCCATTTATACTAGAAAGGATAACAAAATGCAACAGTTAATGAAGCACTAAAAGGGAATGTAGTAAACTTGTTTGAAAGTTGAAACCCTGAATTAAGCAAAAGACTGTTGCTCTCACGCTAAATATCCGTCTGAACTGTGTGGTGTGCCATAATTCTGAATGAAACTCTATTCCTTTTTTCTGATTTCTATTTTCTTCTGTGTTTGGGATGCACTCTAATGGTAAGTCAAGTTTGTCCTAAACCATGTATCTGGTTTCAAATCTCACTATATGCTTTACTTCACAAGATGCCACTGCAGATTGTTGGCACCCCTGATTCTGAATGGAACTCTTTCTTTTTAGCATTATCTGTTGTTTTCTTATTAGGGATGTACCCTAATTTTACTAACCATGCACCTGGGTTCAAATTTCAGTATATGCACTAATTTCCTAGATGCCACTGTAATTCAGAGGTTGAACTCATGAACTTTTGGTCTCTGCTTGAAAACTTACCAACTGAGACACAACCATCTGGGCACTATCTATCGATCCTTTGCAGTTTTGCAATTGAGTCATACTATAGAATCTAGATGGCTAACTGCCAGCTTTTTGAAGATTGAATTCATTTTTGTTCAATCCACTAATGTGGCATGTACTTTTTAGGAGAAGTAATATATGGTATAGCAAAGATGTCCAAGGGAACATGCTCAATGGACCTATGGAGTTATCCATCTTGTAGGAATGAACAGTAAAACATGGTCAAAAGTTTGTCCATAGAACCAAAATTGAAGAACGTATTTCAATTGCACGAGTCAAAATGGTTCATTTTTTCTCCTATAGTTTAAATACTAGTTAGTGAATATGGGGATTCATTAACCCTTGGATATTCTTTTTCCTTTTGTTGACAAGCTAGGCATTCATGTCTTATTATAATGATTGGTAACCTTAAATCGAGAAAGGTTGACACTTTTGATAAAGGTATGCAACCAGAGTTTGCATCATATAGATGGCATTACTACGATGACATACTTTCCCTCAACATTTAGATGCGAGTGTGGAGTCCACCCACTCTCCAATCATTTAGGTTTTCTCATGTTTGTGCTAGAAAACAATTTGTTTATCTCTCGATTTTGTAGGAAGTTTGTTTTTCCTTGAACTGCACTGAACCTTTTTATAATGGGATCTTAAAACTAAATTATACAAAATAATTGGAAATAAGTGTCACAGGTTCAGGTTAAAGGATCAATTGAAATTAAATTCTGGTACTACAAATTCAGATTTTTTTACATAATGTGTAGCTATCCATATATGTATATTGTGTAGCTTTTAGGAACTAAAGTGCTAGTTTGCAGTTAATGTAATGATCTCAAAGTTAAAATATGTGTGCTTTAGTGGTCTCAAGCTGACAGCCTTATGGTTGAAGCGCATACACAAGCCTCACTAGTACTCCACTACACCATCGCATATACACATGACTTCATAATCCAAATGTGATTACTCTTTGCAGGTAGGCTTCGTTACTGGGATATGCTTCACATGTTTCCTTATTAGGGCCATTGTGGTAAGTTATTTTTCTTGTCTTTGCCAAAAGGAAGTGGATCTTAAAAGAAAAGAAAAAAGGGAAAAAAGAGCAAACAAAACAGAAAAAGGAGAGAAAAGAATCTTACGGGTGTAGAGTTTAAATAAATTACTGATTGATTATAGATTGATCCATTTTTTATGTTTCCAGATGGCATACTCGGCATTTGAAGAGTCAGCCAATGTAGATGCATTGAACCATCCTATCCTCAATCTCTTCTATTATGTGGTAAGCGCCATACACGTGTATATCGCTATAAAAAATCTGCAAACATTCAAGCTCACATTTTGATAACCAATTATGTTTTTGGTAAGAATAAACAATGTCTGTGGCTTATAAAAGATGGCCATATTTTTAAGCTGACATTATTATCGCCTGAATACTTTCTGTTTCCTTGTAATGAATTGTGTGTTGGATCGGTCACCTTATTTGTGATTGAACCTCCATTTTGATTGATATTTTAGTTATCCTGATTTTACTATATATTTGTTCTTGACAATTTTTAACAGTTGGTTGAAGTTATTCCATCTGCATTGGTTCTTTTCATTTTGCGGAAGCTGCCTCCAAGGCGTGGAAATCCACAAACCATTCGATAAAATCCGGTTGAACAATCAGGCTTCTCGCACCTCTCTCTCTCTCTCTCCTCTCTGTTGATGTGCTTGGTAGCTTCCAAGGAATGGATAGACATCTATAGAGAAATTTTTTCATATAATTTGTGATCCCCCATTGGTGAAATATTGTATCAAGCTATGTATTCGCCACCATGCGTCCGAGCATTGGCACAATTTTTTCTTTCTTGGCACAATTTTGGAAGGATGTGTAACCTAGTTTGACCAGAAACTAAACATCAACAAAATTGTGAGGTACCTCACAAGGAATGTTCGTTTATTTGGATCAAAAATTTGGCTCAGACAACTTTGTTTGGCTGGGTCTTTGGGTTCAAGTGATGAAGTAAGCACAGACTGTGATAAGAGATTTTCTTCTCAAATAGATCAAAGCATCGAATGGAAGATATTTAAGTCAATGTGACGATAGTGCCAGATAAATAATAAAGTATCCTGACCAATTGTTTTGTGAAAGGTGGTTGTCATTGATAGTCTAGCTAGTGTAAAATGTCTATTGTTATTGTTTGCTTGGCAAGTTATTTACCCTTTTATACTTGCAGTGGAACACTTGAATGATGATTGATAATATCGATAATTTATCAAACTTAGAGGTCGGCAGGACAAATATTAATTGTGCCCACCTTAATTCCTTTATTTCCTTGATCAATTGAATTATTAAGATTGGTGAATGTTGTGATAGCTTGTCATGTTGGTGTTCATGATATGCTGTGCATGCTTTGCTTCATATCCATCAAGCATGCGTAATTTACTAGTAAAAGTAAACTGTATGTATTCTTTTCTTATTCCACTTAGTATAAAAGTTGAATTTTTGTAAATTTTGGTACTCGTGTAAACATGGTAAATGCACTTTTCTGGGTAAACTCAAAACTTTTTGAAAGTTAAATATGCTTGTGTAAACATGGTAAAGGTGCTTTTCACGAGGTATTGTTTTGCTCAAACAATTGTTTTGGACATTCTTTGGACATCTATTGAACTACTGAAATATGCTTAAATTTACTTGTTCTATGTGAGTTGGGTGTGTTAAGATAGGGATCATTACAATTCAAAAGAGGAGGAATTGATGCATAAAGATCAAGGTCCATTGCCTATATGCTTTATCAAAGCACCACGCATTTGTATGTTTGCATCAATTATCATTGCAACAGAAGTTCGAAGCAAGATGTGTATTCTAGGACCTCAAGAATGTGTTTGAGTTTTAGCTATCCTAAAACGTTTCGAGTAAAATGTGTGGGTGTAATACATGTTTTACGTAACTGATTTTTTGTGAATCTATTTTACGCAACAAGTATGATTACAATTTTTTGTGCTTGACCAACAACTATGAATGCAATGTGTTGTGAGTTGCACAAAAGTATGAATACCATGTGTTTGTATTGATATCAATATTTGCCATGTTTTTCCTAGATTCTTGGCACCCAAAATTTGGCTTTGTCACAACTATCTAGGAGATTAACTGTGGAAAGTAGAATAATTGTTTGCTATAATGATGACAGAGATCTACCACATCTTACCCCATATTTGGAAAATTTGCATAATTCATTTACATGCATGTGTGGACATTGTAGAAATTTGTAATTGAGCTTTCATGAGCTGGACACTACTACAAAGAGGGAGCAACCGTACTTTTATCTAGATAAATGAATAAAATTTGGAAAAGGGATGACAAAAGAATATCAATAGAAATAATTTGAATTATTTGCCATGGGAAATCCCATTGGAGTTTGGTTCCATACAAATCCATTTTCTTGGGGTGTAGCTTCTTTCTTGTTTTGTTCCTTCTTGTTTGTATCTTTCTTTTTTTGTTTCTTTTTGTGCTTGCCATTGTGATCATTTCCTTTTCTTCCACCATGCACTTCTAATTTTGAAAATGAGAAACTCCCTTTGGTGAGTCCACACATTGTTAGACCTGAAAATAGTTTCGAGAGAGAACATTATTTATGTTTAAGTTACCATTCACTCTTTGAATGAACTTCGGAACACTCATCCTTTGGACTGCTAATGTCTTAAAAGATAGAATTCACAGTGAATGCTTAATGCAAACATGTAATACTAGGCCTTTTGTGAAGATGGGTTGAGAAAGCCTTTTCCAACATCCTTGACCATATCACTTTTTAATACCTTAAACTTGAAAAGTGCTTGATGTCATAAGCAAGGCAAGAAACATTGTAAATGATTAACAACGTTCCTTAATGATGTTCCCATTAAATATAGGAAAGAATTTGATCCAATGTCATTCTCTACCCACGGGTGGATTGACTACTTGTAACTTTGATCTAAGGTTTAGTTGAACCTAGCAATATGTTTGTGTATCATAGGATAAATAAGCATCTATCTAGATTGTTTGTATAAGCATCTATTTTGATTTTGAGTTATTTAACTTCGTATCACTCTAGAGCTTCTACAGGTCTAGTTAGATTCATCCTATGTCAAAAGTTTGGCAATGGATTGTTTGATTTCTCACTTGAACTATGTAACCATCACATGAAAGCTTGAATACTACAAGTTAATTGCTTTCAAATGGATATTACAGTGGCTCAAAACTATGACTTCATATTAATTTGAAATTTGATACTACAGAAATGAAGTTGAAATGGACAGCCTTAAAAGTTGTTAGCTTGGATCTAGGAAAATATTTGGTATAGATTGATATATATATATATATATATATATATATATATATATATAACATGTCTGTCAATACCATCAATATATGCAAAATGGATATAAATAATCGACTTTTGTGTAGATTCCATGGACATAGTTATCCATTCATATATCATTAAGCCAATTCCAGATTCCCCCATTATGAAAACTCCTTTTTCTTTACGAGGTGGCTAATCATACCCAAGAACTTTGCATTGTGGGTAATTTATAAACCCAGTCCAGAAAGAACATGGGGGAATTGTACAGGGGACAATGCCCTGGTCCTTGGCATAAACCACATGCTTCAATGCAAAATATTTACAAATTCCAATCCACAACAAGGGAGAATTGTGCAGGAGACAATTTCCTCACCCTTGGCATAATCCACATGCTTCAATACAAACATTGACAGACTTTTATCTAGGTTGGTCTATACCTCAAGTCCATATACAACTAGCTGTTAGCCAAATCCAAGCTGTTTGCACAACCCATATCACAATGATATGCTCCAGCTCCTCCCATAAGGCTTTGATAAGCAAGTGTTCAAAATTGCAATCTTGATTATCGTCAATATGGCCCACTTTATTGCACCAACTTGATCATCATATTGTACATGATGGATGTTAATTAACATTGTAAATGAACAATCATCATTACTATGTTGATGCTGGAAGAGTGAAGGAATAAAAAATCCATCATTATGGCATGGTTAGACAGGTTGTTTAACCATTCTGTGTATGATGACCCCAATTGTTGTCATTTCAAGATTCAAAACTAGTAACTTGGGTAACTGGGCTATCAGAATACAATCTAAACTTAAGAAATATATATATGAAAAGGTTTACCTAGGACGCATACGATGGCTCCCACGAGTATGGCACCTTTTCCGTAGCAGAGATTTGAAACAATACATGCGAAGCTCACAATTCCGCAATCGCTGCACATATATTGATTTGTCAACATGACATATAGTGAAGGAAAAGAATGTGGTATGGTGTCACGAAAAGGAAACTTATATGTGATAGTTTGCCCCTTGATTCTATACAATTCAATGACATACTTGTTCATAAGAAAACACAATATCTTTGATTGAATCGATATTTTGAAAATTACCTACAAGAACTATCTTGGCTATTAAGTATCGATAAACGGCCTCCAAATAAACTTCCCACGATGGAAAAGAAGGCCCCAAATGAACTCCCAAACATTCCTTTGCCAAGACCTAGGATCCTTTGTATTCCACCCTTCAATAAACTTTTAAGTTTGAAGATCATATTTCCAAGGAACCCTCTTTCTTCAAATTCTGGATCTGTGTCTTGCTTTCCAAACTGCATTCAAATCGTTCAGTATAAACACGTATATATAGATATTGATTTTGAGAGCATCTCCTTATGCAAAGCAGTGTCAAAACTAACTGAATTGTCACAATATTATTGGCTATATGAATCAGGTTGTCTCCTTAACTTAGAAAATAATCCCAAAAGGCAATTTTATAGGTTTACAATGATGATCAATATAGCAGGGTTGCATGCATGGCAAAATGTGTATCCTTACTAGTGTTGTGAGAAACATGCCCCCAGGAATTAAGGAACAATTCCAATATGATTTTGCTTCATCTTTTACACAGTGAACTCTCGTATCATCTGGGATATCTGAGTGCCGCCCTGTAGGGACATAGGAGAAGGTGTGAAACCTTATCAACCACGCCCTTGAGGACATTTAAATGATGATTGGGTAAACGGGATTTGAAATCAGGACCCATGAATTGACAGATTACACATTACACATCTGCCCATGTTTTTTATGAAATAAGAGGAAGATTACATTGCCTCTTTAAGCAAGGCTTTGGCTCACCACCTCAGGTTATGGAATATGAGGAACAATGGTGCTTGGGGATTTTCTTGCAGAACTCAAGAGACACAGGAAAACGTTGTTGAAGGACAACAGTACAGCCACACAAGCTCATCAACCAAGAACAATCACAACTTTCTTTAGCCCCATTGCTCCTCATGCTACAAGTCAATTAAGGGCTACACAAATGGGCTCCCGACCAGGACATAATAAAGGGATGTAATCTCTTGTCAGAATAATGAGACAACACTTGGGATGTAATCTCTTGTTTGTTCTTATAATCCATTTTGCTCTTTTGGCCCGCTATGCAAGGTAATGGAATATGAGGACCAACGATGCCTAGGAGTTTTCTTACTAGAGCTCAAGAGACATCAGGAAAAGTTGTTAAAGAATACAGCCACACAAGGTCATTCACAAAGAACAATCAAAACTTTCTTTAGCCCCATCACTCCTATTGATGCTACAAGTCAATCAAGGGATACACAAATGGGCTCCCGACCAGGACATAACAAAGGGGATACAATTGATCGGGCAATAGCAATTTGCCGTACATGTAGGCCCAGACCCCATGGACCATGACCTCGACACCCTTGTTATCGACAGATAAAAGCCATTATCTCCCACCATCGCAGGTGTTTACCTCGCTTCGGAGACATTTCCATTCTGGACCGACCTATGCTAGAGATCTTTCGAAGACAAAAGATACAATATATCTAACTTGAGAATCTGACATGTGCAGAAAACCAGATTCCCTCATCTCTTTTTATCTTATATACTTTTATATTTACAGAGTATTACTTACTTATTTTTTTGATTTGTTGTTCTCAAAGACGAGACAACACTTAAGATGTAATCTCTTGTTTGGTCTTATAGGCCATTTTGGCCTCTTAAAAGACGTTATATCTTTCTTTCTTTCTTTAGCCCCACCACTTGTACTCATGCTACAAGACAATCAAGGGCTCCTGACCACGCCATTGCAAAGGGGTTATAATATATCAGGCAATAGCAATTTATGACGCACATAGGCCCTGACCTCGTGGATCCTAATCTCACGACCCTTGTATCGAAAGATAAAGCCATTACCTCCAGCCATCATAGGTGCTTCCATTGCTTTGGATATCTCTCCATTTTGGATCGACCTATGCAAGAGATCTTTTGACTTCAAAATCTAGATCTACAGTCTTACAGATAGTGGGATTCTTTAGTCACTTCTATTTTTATTTACTTATTTGCTTAGATACATTTATTTTGGTTTGTTGTTTGGTCATCTAGGCCTATTTGGCTTCTTAAAAGACATCAATATATCTTTCTCTTTTGACCTGTGCTAGAGATATTTAGAAGATAAAAGTTACAATATATCTGATTTGAGATTCTTACATGTGCAGATAACAAGATTCTTTAGTCTCTTTTTATCTTATTTACTTTTATGGTTACTTTGTAAAATTTATTTCATTTTGATTTGTTATTCTCAAAGATGAGAGGATACTTAAGATGTAATCTCTTGTTTGGTCTAATGGGCCATTTTGGCCTCTTAAAAGATTTAATATATCTTTCTTTCTTTTGTTCAGCCCTTCCCCCAATGTATTGCATTAGAATCATACAATTACCATGCTAGAATTAAAAAAATATAAGTTTATTATTACACTTGATCATATAGTAACCAATAATCAATGTACTAAGTGAAAATGGTACCCTTGAGACATTGATATACATTGTTGCTGTGACAGAAACCATTGTAGAAGCTCGATCTACAATTTCACCTCCAGAGTCCCTTAATCTAGCTAAAAGAAAATCTAGATGTTACTAATGCCCGATATATTAAAAAAACATTATCTTCAGATAACCTACCGATACACTCAACTGTTGCTGATTTGTCATTTGTTGTCACCAATGAGAAGTTCATGGTTTTTGGATTATTTGGATGCAAAGTAATAATCATTTCCTACAATCAGTAACAGAAATAATTCTTAAACCGAATTGGGTTATAATAGCTAAATTGTCTAAAACTTCATCCAAATTTCAAAAGAAATACAATCTAAATTGGATTTGTAAGACTTGGAACATTATAAGACTTGAAACTTATACTGTGGAACAATGGCTCACACATTGGAAGGGCGAAAATTTGTGAGGATTGGATAATGGGGTGACAGAAGATACAGCCAAAATATAGAGGTTTTCTATATGGTTATAAAGGTACTATAGTTTGTGACAATGGTTTTTGAATTATTTGGTTGTAAGGTAAAAATAATTTCCTACAATCAATAATAGTAATAATTCTTAAACTGAATCGGTTTTATAATAGCTAAATTTGCTAAAACTTCATCCCAAACTAAAAACCCAATACAAACAGATCTTGAACATTCTGAGATTCATAACTCATACTGTGGAATAAAGGCTCACAATGAAAGGGCAAAAATTTGTGAGGATTTGGATTATAGGGTGAATGAACATTTAATCAAAATATAGAGATTTTGTATATGGGATAAATGTACTATAGTGGGCGAATCAACTCTTCCATGAGAATAAATCTTTGACATAAGTTTCCAAACATATAGTTTTGAAATGCATTTGGTTGCTTGATATTTTCCCAATAACTTACAGTGTGATGCCATGTTTTTCTATTGGATCAGATTTTGGGCACTATGAATTGTATGGCGACCTCAAAACCTTTTGGTATTTGAACAACCGCCAATTGTTGACTTTTCAATTTTTTAAAAGTTTTCTTTGAGAAAATCTCTTTATGGTTGTCTACAATTGGTAAATATCCCCAACAGATATTTAAGCTTTATTTTGAATCTTTTTGAGAGAACTGATATTTTGTATGTATAGTTTATTGAGAACTGCTTTTTTGTTTTCATCCCAATTTGAGGTTTCTCACCAGTAATGTATGTATTGACAAAAAAAGAACTCAAAATACTATATGATTGTGCCTATGTTCAAGTTAAGAGACCCCTTGAGGATCAGCAATCACACTAATCATGACTTGGACACTCATCCGTTTTTGAAAGTGAGTTGAGGGCAGGTGAGCAGAGCGTGAGGATCCTTACAGCTGAAAGAAAATTCAAAGAAAGATATAATAATATCTTTTAAGAGGACAAATTGGGCCAAACAAGAGATTACATCTTAAGTGTTGTCTCGTCTTTGAGAACACCAAACAAAAATAAATGCTACTCAGTAAATAAGATAAAGAATCTTGTTATGGTGCATGTAAGATTCTCAAGATATATTGTAATTTTTGTCGTCGAAAGATCTCTGGCATACGTTGATCCAGAATAGAGTGGTCTCCGAAGCGAGGGAAGCACACGTAATGGTGGGAAATAATGGCCTTTATCTATTGATGACTAGAGTGGTTAGATTGTGGTCCATGAAGCCAGAGAATCCATGCAATGAAAATTGCTATTGCCCGATCTATTGCAACCCTTTGTAATGTCCTGGTCGGGAGCCCAAGTGTGTGGCCCTTGATTGATGTAGCATGAGTACGAGTGACGGGGTTAAAGAAAGTTGTGATTGTTGTTTGTAAATGAGCTTGTGTGGCTGTACTGTTGTCCTTCAACAACTTACTCCCCGTGTCTATTGAGTTCTAGCAAGAAAAGCCCCAAGCACCTATGGTTTTCATATTCCATTACCTTGCATAGTGGGCCAACGCGTTGCTTAAAGAGGCAATGGTATCTCCCTCTTATTACAGCAACAAACATATTGTGCTTCACATTATTCCACTTCCTGATGACACAATTGGGACATTCTCGACTTATAGGAAGACAAGATTCAGGGTTTAGGGTTGAGGATAGATTTATATATGCCCCACAGGACAGATCAGCATCTCATCACATTAGTCGGACATAGACATAGATAGGTACGGGAGTGTGTACCTCAAGGCAGAGGATATGTCAGCACTACATCCCTCATTACTACAGCCTGTTTACTGGGGGATTTCCTGCTTCTTAAAAGGCCTGTGACAAGAGACCTTGGATCAAGCACAACCATCACCTCATAGAAGAAGCTTAATTGAACGTGCAGTTCATTTGGCTCGGTTCAAATGCCTGAGGATAAACGGATCATCACATAGAAAATGTTACCTGCATTGGAGGATGCATTGTATCATTGCCCAAGATCAAGAAAGATCCCCAATGCAGTTCACTACTGAGCAAATTGATGGAAATTGAGAACTATCCTGGAAACTGTTCATGGGCTGATTTATTGATGTTCTACCTTTCCTAAAAATGCATTTATCTTGTATGTTGTATCCTCCGGATTACTTTCGCCTATAGTTTCTACAGCATTATACTTTGGTCATAGACTAGTTACATAAGATAGTTACCTACTTTCGGTACAAGAACAAACGTGAGATTACATCTGAAACACTTGTCACGACTTTGAGAGCAACAAACCAAAATAAATGTAAGTAAAAAAAAAAAAAGAAGCAAGTGAATTTGTGACTTTTCTCTGGCTGTTGGCTTGGTTTTTAAACAGCATAGCATTAAAACTCATAGACCATATTTTGGTTTCCTGTGTATTTATGTTTCTATTTCACAGACACAAGGATTGCATGTTATTTGACAAAGATTATACTTCATATTTATAGGGGTGTGGTATGTTAATATTTGAATTCTAGCTGAAAAACAATTATTACACATGAATGATGTAAATTTCTTACCGGTGAACTCTTTATTCCGGACGAGCAATTCATCTGCAAAATCATTGTCAAGGATATAGTCACAATCTCATATCTATCAAAAATGAGAATTTTTTCGGTTCATCTTAGGACAAAGGTATATTGATCTTAGCACGGTAAGCACACCAAAAATAAAGGAATATATAGTCAGATTTCATGCATATGCACATGAATTGATTTGATACACCCACTGAAGACAAGAAACCACTAGAAATGAAAACTTTTGCCAGGTGGATATGCCAATAATATGCCTTTTAAATTATACCCTCCAAATTTTTAGCATTACTGTAAGGAAATGATATTGTTTTCAACCCTCACACTGACAATGATCTTTTTGAGAGCATATAATTAGAGCATATAATTAGTGCACCCATTATTGGAGAATTGAATCCAATTTTACGGTTTTTCAAGCAGAAGCTTTACCATTATGTCATCATAATTGAAGTCTGAAAGTCCACTCATGTCAATTGTCTGGTGTGACCCTTACTCTATAGAAAATAATCTATTAATCAATAGGGATGTTTAAAGTCTCTAATAGGATGCATTGAGGCAATGCTTTCGCACTGTGCTCTTTTGAGGTTACACACTATGCTTACAACGTTTTATGTTCAGCCCCCATATGTACTATTAACCATCCGATTAATGGGCAATGAATGAAAGTTTAAGACTATCCATACTTTATTTATATGATTACAATATTATCTTTAGAAGATACGATGTAAAATTACTTTAGTTTAACAATGCAAATACATATAACGCCTTTTTCAATTAAAGATACAAAAATCTACATTCAATTCACTAAAACTACTGCAATAGTTCTCACATGAAGTTATTGATATGCTTAAATGGGGCATTCAATAAATTATTAGAATGGAACACATACTTTATAGAGGTTTTATTCTATGTATATTCAAAACCCATTAGAGATGTATATTCTCTTCTTCCTTACAAGGCGTTGGCCAAACAATGTTGCTTTTTTAAGTGTACAAGCACATAATGCATGGTATGCAAACATTAATTGTGTATGCAATAATGAACAATGATTGTTTTAATCATTGATACCTGTTTGAAAAACTATAATTTGCACCTAAGCAAATATATATCATCATCAAATACTTACAGCAAGAAAATATCCAGCTACAAGCTCTCCAATATTAGAAACAACAACTCTAGCCAATCCATCACGTGATAATGCTTCAAACTTTGGCACTTTAACCGATAAGATTTTCCCTGGACTCCTAAAGTAAATTAAAAATTACACACTTAATGTTAATTTTCCTTAATGATGAAGGTCTTAATGATAAATAATAATTTAACTGATGTAATTATATCTTGTTTTCTACCCTTTTCATATAATATCTGTAGTACATGGCCATACACATAAAAAAGAGTACATGTAATATATAACATCTGATGCAATGTGAAGAAAAACACTTAAAGAAGTCCAATGCTCATTTAGGCTTACATACTTTTCTAATCATTTACTCATATTTCCGTTAATTCCATGAAGATATTCTTATGTTTAGGCCATAAAAAAAATGAAATACTGTTTTTTGCGAAGATTCATCACATGAAAACAGTAATTTATGCCACTTAACATAGACTGACCTGTTTATGACAAATTTCACATTATCTGCATTTAGTTCCAATGTGATAATTGACTTTGTAACCATTTGTAAGGGTAGGAGAAACCGATTGCTGGCACGTTCCTATGTCCATTGTTCAAATGGCACTCCTAATTAATACCAATGATAAATTAATGCTTTCCCAAAATTTTAGCATATGCTCTTCACTTTTTAAGACAAATACAAATCCATTTCATATGGTAAGCATTTCATTTCAAATCCATTGATCGTTTGTACACATTTCTATTTTGTGATTTATTCTATAAAACAAACAATATGATTGCATTTGCAGATTTTATAAAAAAACTTCATGAATTATTTGAATCAGAGTAGATATTGACAAGCATTGACTACATTATTGCACCTTATGTTTCTGTTCAATTTTGTAAAGCTAGATAGTTCTTTAGGAGAAAGTTATGAGAGTGCATGGTCACTCAAACTTTTAGAGCAAACAATTTCTTCATACCCATTTGATGAATTTCTGGACTTCTCTATATTGACTACCAAGCTCCTATTGTAATGACATCTTAACATAACCCCTTTGTAATGTCCTGGTTGAGATCCCACTTTTGTAGCCCTGGACTAACTTGTAGCATGAGTAGGTGTGATGGAGGTAAAGGAAGTTGTGATTGTTCTTTGTTGATGAGCTTGTGTGGTTATATGGTTTTCATTTAACAACTTCTCCCTATGCTCTTGAGTTCTACCAAGATTTATATCAAGCATCTTTGGTCCTCAAATTCCATTACCTTGAATAATGGGCCAATGCATTTTTTAAAGATGGAATGATAGCTCCATCTTATTTCATAAAAAAACAGTATAGTGGCAAACATAGTGTTCTACAGATTCCAGTCCTCAATGGCACAATTGGCAATTCTTTCTTCTAAAGGTATGCATGCGCATCTTCCTACCTCAATCTCCAAATGATATGAAGAGATACTTAGGTGTCCGAGCACACTGCAAGAGTGCAGGTGATATATGTACATCCATCTAAGTCTATCCTCTGATGTGGTTAAAAAGTGTACCTTACAGTGGGCCATCTTCCTACCAATAGACAGTGGGGCTGATCCATGTTTCATTATCCAATTTGATAATATCAGTTCAGATGATCTATTGCTATTTTACTTATACTAAATTCATCACCATATTTCCAACCAGGAAAATGTTTTCCTTTTGAAAGTTATAGGATGCGGAGATCGTTTCTTAAGTGCACTGTCATACAGTCTTTAGATGTGTACTTCCATATTTGATACCAATATATACTGTCAGTAATATGCCTATATGATACAAAACCATGTTTCATGGGATGCAAACACATGTATAAGAAACACGTATTGTATTCAACATCATTTCTGCAAGCAACATAGTAGAAGAAAGAAAGATATATTAACATCTGTTAAGAGGCCAAAATGGCCTATAAGACCAAACAAGAGATTACATCTAAGTGTTCTCTCCTCTTTGAGAACAACAAATCAAAATAGAATAAGTAGTACTCAGTAAATATAAAAGTCAATAAGATAAAAACAAACGACGGAATCTGGTTTTCGGCACATGTGAGATTCTCAAGTTAGACATATTGTAACTTTTATCTTCGAAAGATCTCTAGCATAGGTCAATCCAGAATGGAAATGTCTCCGAAGTGAGGGAAGCACCTGCGCTACAATGGTGGGAGATAATGTCATCTGTTGATGACAAGGGTGTTATGGTCGTGGTCCATGGGGCCGGGTCCTACATGCACGACAAATTTCTATTGCCCGATCTATTGTAACCCCTTTGTTCTGTCCTGGTCAGGAGCCTATTTGTGTATCCCTTGATTGACTCGTAGCATTAGGAGTGATGGGACTAAAGAAAGTTGTGATTGTCCTTTGTGGATGAGCTTGTGTGGCTGTATTATTTTTGTCCCTATGTCTCTTGAGTTCTAGCAAGAAAAGTCCTAGGCACCATTGGTCCTCATAATCCATTACCTTGCGTACAGGCCAAAGCCTTGTTTAAAGAGGCAATGATATCTCCCTTTGATTTCATAAAACACACTACAATGACAAACATAGTGTTCTTCGGATTCCACTCCTTGATGACACAATTGGTAAATTCTTTCCTCTAGAGGTATTCGTGTATATCTACCTACCTCAATCTCTAGCTGATGTGATGAAGTTCGCAGCTGACCTATCACACTGCGCAGTGCATAGGATAGATGTATGTCCTTATAAGGTGGCCTGATGATGAATCCATCCTCTGATGTGTGTAAGAAGTGTGTCTTGTAGTGGGCCATCTTTGTACCAAGTGAAAATTTGGAGACAAAATGCAACCACTTAAGACTTGAACCCAGAACTTTATCATTGCACTAATAAGGCTTTACTGGCTTGAATTTTAAAATTGCAATATAAGGACCTCATGAATTTATAACAAATAGTTTATGTTGATTTATAAATGCAATGCTCCCACTTTGTGCTTTAGCATGTAATGTCTTGTTCAATAGATATGAAACTAAAATTCTTATGTTTTTGTTTCTAAGAATTCTTAAATATCCTTGTAACCACATCAGTAAATCTTTGTACAAAACATATTCTAATGTATCAAAATCATGACAAAATCAAAGCTCATGTTTCTCAGGAAATTTGAAAACAAGGTATGGAGAATTTACCTCCGCATAATTGAACTCTCCATATTGCGTCATTCCATATCGAGGTCTCATCCCCTTCAGTATCCGTGCACTATCTTCCTAAGTAATACCAAATGAATAGAGCATTATGAGTATTTTTTCCAATGCTAGAAATTTAGTAAGTTCTTATTTACTTTATAACACACGCTGTTGTGAAGTATTTACTTCACAAATAAAAATTCTAATGAAATGAAAAACAATGTTTGACTTGAAGATGGTTTAGCTCTATAGGATCAAAGGTTCAAAGCTCCAATGTATGGAACAAGCATTGGATATGAATGTGCATAATGCATCCAGAGGGGGAGAGGAGGTTGAAATCAACAAGGGGGGTTTCAAGAAGAGCTATAATATCTAATAATGTAAGCTGTACTTGAGGGTTTGAATATTTAGGTTTCGGGTTCTACTACCTATATCGTACATACATATTAATAATCTAAGCAATCCATTGACTTCCGATACTACCTATCTATCCATCTCTATATCTTCCTTTCCCACTCCAATTCTTCTCAATCTATCGATTTCATTTTCCTCTTGTTTGTTGTGTCTCTCTTTGCTCATAATCCCAGCAGTTCTGATACGCTGATCATGAACTTTACAACAACGTTTTGTGTTTTACCACACCATACTCTATCACAATGAATGGTCACAATGCATAAGTTGTGATACAATTTCAACTATAAATTCTCAGATTCCTAAATATCAGTGAAAGTGAGGCAGAAAGAAAGTTTTAAAGCATGTTTTTTCAGGCAAATACTTCACACCATGGTCCTTAGTTTCATATATTTTGAATCACTATTCTGAAGAAATTTCAAGGAAAGAGCACCAATAAATACTAACTGCAATTCACAGTATTTTCATAAAACAAATAAATACTTACTTTCCTTTTGCAAAAAAGAGAAATATAATACCTTTATCTAAATTCCACTATAAGGACAAGAGAATTAGAAAACTAGTACATGGTATCGGGTTTACAGCAACATGATCACCATACGCGGGATCATGCCCAACACTCACGCTCACATGCAAGCCTATACATGATTTTATTCACAGGTTGACTAGTCTTTTGGACATAAACATCACTTAGAATCACTGTGGTCTAATTTTGAAGAAGACACGCAAGATTACAAGAAACACCAAAGGCTGAACAAGAAAAGTGCAGTACTCCATGTTCTAAACAACACTGTAATACACTAGCTCTGAAAAGAGGTGCAACCAGACAACTGTCCTTACAATTGGATCAGCTCATAGAAGACCATCACAATGGCGATGAGACCCTAACAAAGATTCCAATTTGTTTATGTTAGCTCAACACAGCAAGTAACAAAAGAAAAAATGGTTTGCAAGCTAGTTTCAGAAGACTAAATGACTTGAATGTATGTAATCATGAGAGAAACTAAAACTCCCCAACGAAAGAAAGAACGAAAGATATATTAACGTCTTTTAAGAGGCCAAAATGGCCTATAAGACCAAACAAGAGATTACATCTTAAGTGTTGTCTCATCTTTGAGAAGATGAGACAATAAAATAAAATATTACTCAGTAAATATAAGAATTCTGAGGGAGAATCACTAGATAAATGAAGAAGGATATATTAATAAAACCTATGAAGACACCAAAATGGAAAGATGTACCTCGATATAATCTTGAAGTTGGAATCTCAAGCAATTGTTAAACGGTTGTGTACATCGTGCTACTTGATGGAAAAAGGCATAATAAGATGTCCCAATGAGGTCACAAACAGCTCCATCAAATGAGTATTTATATTTGTCAATCAGAAGCCATTCTGAACGATTAAAAGCTGCCTGCGTTTTTCCACACAACCAAAATTAACAAAGTTTTTATTTTCTCATGTGATAATATATATATTGAATGAGCAAAAATTTGCAAATGCCTTCATAGTTTTTCTTTGAAGACTTAGCACCTCCTTTTGTGAAACAAAATGTACAGTGCATAATATAATACCTTCGATAAAGATAAGCAACAGAAAGCCTTACATTTTTGGGTGGCCTTGATAAATATACACTTGGAAATTCTGGGATTTGAGAATAGGACAAAAGATCACCATGAAGCCTTGCAATGACACTCTTATCTGGTGTTGATGTAGCAAGAAATCCAGGGCTTAAAGTGAGCTTGGACTGCATAACATCAAAATATTACTCACAATTTGTATTTGAATTATTAACTAGTTTCGTTACACAATCAGTTCATGATATAGTTGGAGCATAAACATTTTTAATATATTTGAAGTATTCATCAAAAGAGCTTAAAATCACCATAAAGCTAGTGAAGTTTTGTATCTTTGTACATATTCAATCCTTTTGCAATGAATTTTCATATTTCTTAACACTAACAAAAGCTTTTTATGTATGTACATATCCAATCCTTTTGGTTGGAAGTTTTTATATTACTTGGATGCTGAAGAAATGTAAACACAAATTCCCAGGTTACAAGTGGTTTTTAACAAGGATTATGACCCTTTATGACCCATGAGTTCATGATCTTCCAAAATAATGTAATCAAAGGTTTCAATAATATTCTGGATAATTACATGGAAGCAAGAATGTAAAAAACAAGTTGGTGATGTTCGAGGGAAAATCTACCGAGGTTTATGGTTCTAGTTGAAAACCTCATTTTCAAAAGGTACAAGTTCCCATCCCACAGAATATTTTATTGTTCTTGGCATCCTATGTATTTCGATGTGCATACTGAAATTGGTTTTAGACATAGTCAACAGTGTATTTGGATGGATTCCAGACATATTTGAACGCATTTTGGAATGAGTTCTACCCATAGTTCAGGAATTTGAATGGGTTGTACAAATGCAAGGGGCTGTCAAACGTAATGTGACAATATTAGAAAGAAAGAAATATATATATATTAACGTCTTTTACGAGGCCAAAATGGCCTATAAGACCAAACAAGAGGTTACACCTTAAGTGTTGTCTCGTCTTTGAGAACAAATCAACAAATCAAAATAAAATAAATATTACTCCATAAATATAAAAGTAAATAAGATAAAAAAAGACGAGGGAAACTGGTTTTTGGCACATGTGAGATTCTCAAGTTAGATGTATTGTAACTTTTGTCTTCGAAAGATCTCTAGCATAGGTCGATCCAGAATGGAAAGGTCTCTGAAGCAAGGGAAGCACCTGCAATGGAGAGAGAATTAAATAACAAGTGAAAGAGAGGGAGAATCTGCAAAGTCGTTTTCAGAAGAAAATCGTTTCTCTAAAGGCTCTTGAAATATTGCAGTCCAAATGACTGCTACAAAAGCCTCATGAAATTCCATTATAGATATAATTTCAGCTCCCCTGCTAATTTCCACTATGAAATTTTCTCATTGGGTGGCCCTGTCTTTGTTGAACCCTTATGTGGATACCTTCCATACTAGCCATAAAAGTCCCTCAAACATGGTTACTTTCTTGAATCATCACAATTTTCTTACACTAACAGATCTTCATGATCAATGGTGTTCAGATTTTTTTGCATCAGTTTCTTCAGGATGACCACTTGACTTTCTCTCCCGAAGTGATCATATAGTTTAGACTCACTTCTTAGCAATCATGCATTTGTCAGGCTATGGTTTGATCCTATTGATCTTTCACCACCTGGTTGAACATTCCTTTACATGAGCTGAAGGATCCACATTTGACTTCATTTCACTAATCACTATCCAATTTAACTAAATTTCTCTTTCTTTGATCTTCCTCATATTGACAAAAGGAAGAAAAAAAATTCTTTTCTACCTTCACCCGAAATTCCATTTAACTATAGTATCTTATATGAAGACATCTCCATAGCTTTATGACCTTGCTTCCCTCACTATTCTCTTTCAGATCTTCCTCGAAAGCATCTCCCTTCTTATGTGACTGTTTGCATTGGTATGGTAAGCCGATGAATCCTAAAACCTATGATCTTATGTACTCGTTGTCTTGTAAACATTAATGGCTTTGTCTTAATACATGCATTTTGTCTTGGTAAAAAAGATGTATATTATATAAGTCTTTACCAGCAATTTATCATACCCAATGAACACTTCTATTGTTATTGTGAACTCCATCTGCCCCTCACTTATTGCATATGTTGGAAACCTAGAAATCACCAATAAGTAACAATGGTAATATCAATACCTAGTCCACGATATCTAGAGAAGAGATAGATGAAATGCCATTTCATAGAATGAATGCACACAATATGCTCTATATTTGATTTTAGAATATAAAAAAACTACAGATTCTTCAGATTAATTGAATTGTTGGTTTTTTCTCCAAATATTTTGAAAAATAGTCATAAATACTTAAGAGTTGGCAGCATCTCTCCTAAATTTAGGCTAAACATATTGAACATTTGACACAACATTGTCTCCTTTGCAAAAAAATTGACAAACATATTAGAGTGTGTAGTGGATCATCCCAGAAGTTGTATTACTCCTTTTTTACCCTGTCGTGTTATCTAGAATATTTATAAAAAAGAACTTTTCTATGGACTGTTCCAACATTCCAATATTTAAAATCATGACAATTGAAATATTTTAATTATGTAAAAAGAGCATTGCTAAAATAGGCGATCAGTAGAAATATTAAAAAGAAGCATAACTTGCCTTTATCATTACATGATGCCAGAAATGTTTTAACTACATTTTCATGAAATCAATAATAATAATAATTTCATTTGCTAGCATTCCTCTATATCTAAATAATTATAGGTGACTACGAGCAAAGATTATAAACATCTATAAGATCAAAATGATGGGGGCCTACCAATTAAGAGAAATACATGACTAAAATATGATGAATTATTCCCGTCATTATGAAAACTGAGGACCAAACATTCTCTGGGCATCAAAGTATTGTTCTAATCAAAAGAATAGTAATAAATCATTTCTCCTAAGCAAATTTCAATTCAGAAAATGTGGTCATATGGGCTATTAGGAAACGAGAATTTATATGGAAGTATCCATAATTTTTCAAGACAATATCTGAATCATATGTCAACTGCATCTTATAACAATCAGCAAAATACTCACCATTGTGAATCGAATCCTAAGCAATGTTGTGTCCCATAAGGATACGTAAAAAGTTTAAGCCCTGCATTAAAAAAAGGACACAGATATTAGATAGCATATGTGGGCTAAATCATTTTCATGTCACTTGAAAAAATCCATCACATTACCTGTTTCTAGAAAGAGTTTGCATTTCGGGCGCATGCCACGATGATGAGATTCTTTAAAGCCAACACAATCACAGCAAAATCCCTAAAGTAACAAAAAGGATGAGCACCATTTTTTTCATTTGTTGTTCCTGCTATTAAAAAAAAATCCATGTATTTATCACAAACACGTTTTCAAATGGGAATAGGATACCAATATCGTCTTTAGACATGCTCCATCATTAGAAATTGATTTTCCTGTACTGGTAAAACAAGAATGATCTTTCCCAAGTACTTTTGTCAGCTAATATTGGCATTTACACAGAGAAAGGAAGATAGCAAGAAAAAGATGTGAAGAAGCATGATAATGGAAACAGCGATATAAACAATGGTTCTTCCCAAGTATTTTTGACAGCTAATGTAGACATTTACACAAAGAAAGAAAGAAAGATATATTAACATCTTTTAAGAGGCCAAAATGGCCTATAAGACCAAATAAGAGATTACAACTTGAGTGTTGTCTCGTCTTTGATAACAAATCAAAATAAAATAAATAATACACAGTAAATATAAAAGTAAATAAGACGAAAAGAGAAGAAACGAGGGAATCTGGTTTTTCGCACATCTGAGATTCTTAAGTTAGGTATATTGTAGCTTTTGTCTTCGAAAGATCTCTAGCATAGGTCGATCCAGAATGGAAATGTCTCCGAAGCGAGGGAAGCACCTACGATGGCGGGAGATAATGGCTTTTATCTGTCGATGACAAGGGTGTCGAGGTCATGGTCCATGGGGCTGGGGCCTACATGCACGGCAAATTGCTATTGCCCGATCAATTGTAACCCCTTTGTTATGTCCTGGTCTGGAGCCCATTTGTGTATCCCGTGATGGACTTGTAGCATTAGTAGGAGTGATGGGGCTAAAGACAGTTGTGATTGTTCTTTGTGGATGAGCTTGTGTGGCTGTATTCTTCAACAACTTTTCCCGATGTCTCTTGCGCTCTAGCAAGAAAAGTCCTAGGCATCGTTGGTCCTCGTATTCCATTACCTTGCGTAGTGGGCCAACGCCTTGTTTAAAGAGACAATGGTATCTCCCTCGGATTTCATAAAAGACAATACAATGACAAACATAGTGTTCCTCAAATTCCACTCCTTGATGACACAATTGGCAAATTCTCTCTTCTAGAGGTAGTTGTGTATATTTGCCTTCCTCAATCTGTAGCTGATGTGATGAAGTTCGCAACTGCTCTATCACACTACGCAGCGCTTAGGATAGATGTATGTCCATATAAGGTGGCCTGATGACAAATCCATCCTCCAATGTATGTAATAAGTGCGTCTTATAGTGGGCCATCTTTGTACCAAGTGGTATTTTGGGGCTGATCCATGTTATCTTGTTTTCTAAGTTAATAATATCAGTTCGGATCACTCTCTTCTTTTCCACTTTGGTCCTATTTAGGTGGGGACAGTCCAAGCTATATTGGAACGGGGGTAGTGCATTTATCCTCATGCCATGTGACTCGAACCATTGCTGCATTTCAGCATACCAACAATGAGTGTCTCCATTTTCAGCCAGTTGTCTTGATGACATAAGTGCCAACCTTGGGTACCTTCGTTTAGGGAGCTCCCAAAGACGTTGGATAAATGTCACTAATCGGAACAATGCCTCGGTTATTATAGGTGCTGCTCCCATCTCTGCCCGGATTATATCGTGGGGCATCGATGCTTTGCTCCTTATCATGTGAGCAATCATTGACACTAAAGATCTCTCTAAATCTTTCCAATGATTTGCCTTGTTAAGACTCAGTCCCCATGTTTCTTCTCCATAGAGAAGAGTTGGTGTGACAAGTGTATCAAATAACCATAGCTTTGTCCGTGGCTCTTGGAACTGCAAATGTGCACATTGTCTCTCGAGAGCACCAAGGGCTGCATATCCACGAGAAAGTCGGGCACAAGCAGCCTCCTGTAAGGAGAACCTAGGTCCTGTAAATGTTACTCCAAGGTATGTGTAGGAGCATGTGTATTCCACCTTTTCCTCTCCCAAGAAGAATTCTGGTTCTGATCTTGTTACCCATGCTTGAGTGGTGTTAAACACCATCACTTTAGTTTTGTCCATGTTGATTGACAAATGTTTGTCCGTACAAAATAGTTTTAAGGCATTTAAATGTCTTTGTAGTCCCTCCGGAGAGTCAGAAATCAGCACAATGTCATCAACATATAGTAATATTTGTATAGCTATACCTGCTAGGCGTGCTCCAGAACCCCCGAATCTCTCTATGTATTGTGATACCTCATCTATATAGAGACCGAAGAGAGTGGGGGATAGTGGGCATCGTTGCTTCATTCCAATTGTGCTAGCCACCGCTTCTAACAAGCCCTTGGGAGACCACACTTTTCCTGACACGGATTCATAGAGTGCATAGACTCCCCATTGCATATATGTAGGAACACCAAGGGGTTCTAGCCATTGCATAAGCCGAGCACGTGGCACAATGTCAATGGCTTTTCGGAAATCCACAAAGCAGCAATAAATCCTCTTATTGTGGGCTCTGCCCGGAGGGTGAATATGTGATCCAAAGTTGTGAACCCCTTCCGAAAGCCTGCCTGTCCAACTGAACGGCAGTCATTCTGCTCTGCCCATATACTCAATTCTGATTCTAGAATCGACCCATATAGTTTAGCCAAGTAATGGCCAATCATGATTGTCCTATAGTTGCTTGGCATCATGGGGTCTCCACTTTTGAGGATTGGCACAATGGTATGTTGAGTCCATCTAGTAGGGAAACCTTCACACATGGCTTTATTAAAGGTTTTATGCAATCATTAAATAGAAAGGAAGATAAAAAGAAAACGATGTGAAGAAGCAAGAGTTCCATTTTCCAATTCAACAAAAAAAAGGTTTTATGCAATTATTAATATAATGTCTTGGTTTTCTTCATAGATGGGTGAATCTCCATGATCCACCAATATATTATGTGGTTTATTTTCTCATCCACCTTTTATTGAGTTTGTATGCACAAATTCTTTAATTATCTCCTTTATTTATTCTTAAATTCAGAAATTGTACCCATGTCCATTTGTCAACTCCACATGAAAGCATTGAATGCATCATCCTATACAAAAAAACTGAATGCATGTGTAACATAGGGGATTCAAGAGGACACTTTTTTTATGCTTTTCATGTCCTTGTAATCAATTTTTGTGGGCCTTCACGTACATCAATATTTCCCAATTGGTGATTACAATCTCAGATGTTTCCCTTGTTTACACAAAAACCCTTCGTTTCTGACGAAGGTATGCATATTATTTCCTGAATTATCCTGAACAATCCTTGAAATTATATGTACCATTTGAGCAATGAATCCCCTTTTTCTCAATTATATGCACTCTATAAGCTATTATGTGGTGAATTCATCCCCTTTCTCTCTTTCAGGGGTTGATCTAGAGTGTTAGGGGGAAAATGAGAAATCAAGGATCATGGTGTCATTAGCCAAGTTCTCTTCCATATTGTTCTTTGCAACTGTTTTTGTCAAACCAATTGTGTTTTAAACATTTAACTTTTTCCAATAAACCAAGTGATGACACAATGAGCTGTTCCATTTCCTAATTAAAAGAAAGTTTCCTATTTGATGAAATATGCTATTCATCTCTTTGTTTATAATACCTTAGATATATCATGCACCTATCAAAATTTCTTTTCCTTCAATTATCTATCTAGAATCATCACAGAAACTAAAGTAATTAGTATAGTGAATGGCATCTCTGCATTGCCTATTGAATCCATTACCACATAGAAAGATAATGTGGCTGAATCCATATGTTACATATCAAATGCATGCATTGGCATCTTCTCATTAAGGTGAAATCTTATCAGATTATGTGATAGCATATTTGAGAAATCAGAAATGACAATACCGCGTTCTCAACACGAGTTTCTCTTCCGCTCTCATCATACCTGCAGAAATACACATCATTAATAACAGAAAACATGAATTGCAATATGATTTAACTTCTATTGATAAAACTAAAAAAGCTAAAAGGAAGACTTACGTTCGACATTTATGTGCCCGGCATCTATCAATACCTTTCCCAATTTCGTGAATCCTCCTATTGAAACTCTACAAGAAGAAGGAATCGATCAAGAAAGGGTATTTTGGTGTAATACAAATTATCACATTCATGTAATACAATATTTTCTGATGACATTTATAATAAAGATATATTAATGTCTTTCATGAGGCTAAAATGGCATATAAGAACAAGCAAGAGATTACATCTTAAAATGTTATCTTGCCTTTCAAAAAACGTGCCAAAATAAAAATAATTGAACATAAGATACAGAGTACTCACGAATCTAGTTATATAAACACAGAAGATTCTAAAGTTGATAGATTCCTCAACATGGGCTGCTCCAATATGGAAAAATCTTCAATACAGGAAAGCACTTTCAGTGACAGCTGATAATGGCCTTTATTTATCAGCAGCAAGGGCGATGGAGCCATAATTCAGATGGTCATGGTCTATGTGCACAGCACATTGCTATTGACTAATTTAATGTAACTCCTTTCAAGTGTCCTGATTGAGAAACCCAGTTGTATAGCCCTTGATTAACTTGCAGCAAGAGGAGCGATGGAGCTAAAGAAGGTTGTGATGGTTCTTTGTTGGTGAGCTGTAATCCTCTGACAACTCTCTATGTCTCTTGAGTTCTAGCAAGGACAATCCCAGGCACCATTTGTCTTCATATTTCAGTATGTATCCTTGTTGGCTATCTTCCTAGCAAGAGAAACTTGGGGCTGATCCATGTTCTTTTATTATCAAATTTAACAATATCAGTTTGAATCCCTCTAATCTTTTACACTTTTGAGGCGTGGAAAATCCAAACTACATTGGAATGAAGGTAGTGCATTTATATTTATGCCATGCAATTAGAATGATTCTTGCATTTCAGCATATCAACAATGATTATTTCCATGTTCAGCAAGCATTTTTAATCACATGAGTGACAGTCTTGCGTACCTTTGCTTCCCAAATCCATTGGATACTAGTCATTGATTGGAACAATGCCTCAATCACTATTGGGGCTGCTCCAATCTCTGTCCAGATTATTAAGGGGCACTAATCTTTTGTTCCTTATCATGTGGGCAACAATCAACACTAAATGCCTCTCCAAATCTGGCCAATCATGTACCTTATGAAAGCTTGGTCCCAAATTTCTTCTCTGTCGGGAAGAGTTTGTGTTGCCAATTTAAAGAAAAACCACATTTTAGTTCACGGTTTTTCAGATTGTATGTGTACACTGTCATTAAATGCACCAAGATTGCATATCCACCGGAAAGTTGAGCACATGCAGCCTTCTAAAGAAGAACATCTCGCTGGGTGCTTGATATGAAGAAATGGTTTAAAAATGGGGAGTAGAAGATCTATTGGAGCTTTAAGCTGATGCTATGAAGTATCTGATTATTAAGGATGTATTACTGGAGACACTGAGGATGAAGTGGCAAGATGCTAGAATATCATATTGCAATTGTTAACCCTCACATTGGCCCCAATGCAAGGTAAGAATGTCAAAACATATCCAAGTGCATCTTAGTACCCCCATAAGCCTTGGCTCTCAAAGAGCCCTTACACTTCTCCGAACTCACTCACACAAGTGTTAAGGTGAAATCATGTCATCACCACCCAAATATGAAGCAATGCAAGGTATACAATAAAAACCTAGAGAAGAATGAACATCAATTACTTCTCGCATGCTCAGCATATAATGTAAATTGCAAGAAGTATGATGACTGGCCATGATAATTTAAGAGCCATACTCAAACATCCACCAAGAAGGATGAGCACATATAAACATGCATTATTTTCACATAGAGAGTTTTTACCACAAATCAGTAACCCCCCTTCTTAGAAAGAAGTCCTGTACACGATTATATGTTTATTCGGTCAAATAGGTCAAATTTGCCTTCCTCATGGATGATAAAAAATTTAATCCAACCATATAAACACAGAGGCCCTATGAATGTTACTCCTAGATTGTGTGGGATTGTGTGTATGCCACCTTTCATTTCCCAAAAAGAATTCTAGTCCTATCATTTTAATCTTATCGACATTGACCAACAAATCTTTGTCTATATAAAATGGCTTAAAATCATTTAGATGTCTTTGTCATTCCTCCTAAGAGTTGGAGAGTCAACACAATGTCATTGGCATATAGTAATGTTCATAAGGCCACCCTACTATGCATTTGCGAAATCGTGTGTATGTCACCTTTTCCTCCCAAGAAGATTTCTGTTTCTGGTCTTATTTCACATGCTTGCGTAGTGTTTAACACCATCACTTTAGTTTTATCAAGGTTGACCAACAAATCTTTGTCTATATAAAATGCTTAAAATCATTTAGATGTCTTTGTAGTTTCTCCAAGAGAGTTGGATATCAACAAAATGGCATCATACTAAGCATGCACAGAATCACGTGTATGTCGCCTTTTCCTCCCATATAGAATTCTGGTTCTGAGCTCATTGCCCATGTTTAATTGATGTTAAGCACCATTACTTCAGCTTTATTGAGGCTGACCGACAAACTGGTATTTATATACAAGATGACTTTAAAGTATTTGGATGTCTTTGTACTTTTTGCAGATAGACGGCGATCAAGAAGATATCATCAGCATATAGTAATATTGGTATGGCTAACTTACTACGCAGAATGAACCACATGTTTAAGACAGTAATTTATCATTGAAATAATATAAAAAAATCTAATCAAGAGAAAATTCATTTACCCGTTGAAATTGAAGAGGATACCCCATATATACAATGCTTTTAGAGATTTTGATTGTTTGTGGGTCTCTTAGTGTTTGAATCTCACCACTACTAGCATTTCTCACGGCATCCAGAGTGGCTAAAATAGCATCTTCATCAGCATGCTATCAGTGCCATACATACAAAAATAAGTGAATTTAATGAGAGCTTTTCAAGTCAAACTCTTAAAGTTATAATATTTGCAATGGATGAGTTACCACAGAAATGGAGATCACCACTTTTAGTAGCATTGAAGAAACTTTTCAAATGTTGAAT
The DNA here is from genome assembly GCF_043228905.1 of Azolla caroliniana. Taxonomy (NCBI): domain Eukaryota; kingdom Viridiplantae; phylum Streptophyta; class Polypodiopsida; order Salviniales; family Salviniaceae; genus Azolla; species Azolla caroliniana. The sequence goes on from NW_028230443.1 coordinate 16,789,541, forward strand.
TTTCATTTTCATAGAATACCTTACTGTTAAAAACACCTGATGAGGAATTTTTGCGAAAAGACTTTTCTTGATTGATATACGGGATAATACTATAACAATGTCTTCCAGCCAATTGATACACTTCTTCCTATAATGTAGATGTAGTTTAAGCATGATCGGAAATCCTGTGCATTGTCAAAGAGCAGAAGAGATGTTTTTCGCTATACAGAATGGTCGCAAAGAGAACAAATTGTTTGCTTGGAGTTCCCTCTGTAAGGAGATGTTTTTCCTTACAACTATATATTTAACTTCTGTCACTGCCTCTATCACACTCAACCCCTATTTCATTGATCATTCTTGCGACGTACTTGTATGAAATATGAGAATAACAAGGATGGGGTCTGCATAATTGGTACAAACTTAACAATAAATCTCCAAAAAACCAACATGGATTGTCTATAAAATTTCACCCATTTGTTCCAAAAAAAGGAAATAAACATTTGGCATCAATAAAACATGGAAGAAAGAAAGAGTTAAAAGTAGGGTTACATGAAGGTTACTTTAGGGTTATATTGCATACCTGTCCTGCAGCAATGGAGAGCTCGACAATGATCTTATGGCCACATCGGATGTCTTCTCTCACTCTAGCGCGAGCACACTTCTCTATGTCACTCTTAGCAAGGATCGTAGCCTCCACGATGGTGATGAAACAGCAGCAAAGGATGTGATAGAGAGCAAAGGAAAACAGTAAAGGGATCACAAAGGAGCGCATGTGACCTACTACTAAATCTCTCTCTCTCCGTCTTCTGGGAGCAGATAATCTTTCCTTTTAACTTTTTCCTTCCTTTGCACTCAAAAATACTGAATGATTTCTGCTTCCTTCCTCTGCCCTAGACATGGCCGGCAGTTAACCGTTACACAGAGATGCAATTCCTCTGTTATTACAAGTAAGCTCAAACTGTTATCTGTGTATACATACATACATACATACATACAATACATACATAATACATATACATATGTAATACGCTCGTGACTAACTGCTACCAAATATTAAAGAGGGCAAGTGAGGGAATCGCGGAGAGGGACGGTGCAGGTCGCACCGTTGTTGGCGCGTTCGATCTCCACCGTCCAAGATGGATAAAAAGCTGACGTCTGTCACAAGGAGCCCGACTTTGTGAAAAGGAGCCCGACTCTATGAAAGGGAGCCCGACTCTGTCAAAAGGAGCCCCGCTGTCAGACAGCCTCTACAAGAGGGAGCCCGACTCTGTCAGAAGGAGCCCCGCTGTCAGACCACATCAGTAACAACAAAAGGAGCCCGACTCTGACAAAAGGAGCCCGACTCTGTAGCAACAAACATCAAAAACTCCACAAAATTGTAAGTGTACAACAAATATTTGCCATGAAACTGATCATAAAATTTCTCAACAAAACCTAAAGATTCAAATAACAAGTCTTACATAAAATATGAAAATGTCAAATGTTGACAACCCTAAAATGAAATATGAATATACACGTTACATATTAAGATTATGGCTCATGTCGGGATGATTGCAAGATGCAACCACAATTTTTACAGCATGTAACATTTGAGTCCCTTGAAGTCAAGGTCAAGCCATCACAACGCAAACACCGAACCTTCTCATGGTCAACCAATGGCAATCTCCTCCTAGCCCGACTAGCACCTCTTTGTAGTTTTCCGGAGTGGGATTTGGAAGTGTTTGGGGAGCTGCCAATAAGTTCTTGTGAGATGTCTATTGTTGCACTTCTTTTGGCACTGATTTGTTGGTTGCGACTTATTGATCTACCATCTTCTTCATTGGTTGATTTTGGTGCACCAACGCGATACACCTTCTCAGCCACATCTTCCAATGTTTGTATACCTTCGACAATAGTTGCACGGTCGAAGGTTCCTAACCCTTGCTCGAGACATTGAAGTGCTTTCACGACCGTTTGTATTTTGGACTTGAATGATTCAATCTCGGATATTGTGGGGTTTGTCTCCTCTACTTGCTCTACCTCTGCCTCCACTTCTATTTCTGTATTATGGTCCATTCGCATTTGGGTCGCGTGATCTATAAAAGGCAATGAGCCACATAAATGTGGCATATGCCTCTCAATAATCATTCAGATACCTAGTAAATGGTCACATTTACTCACAATGTCTTGGCAATCACAATATGAGCATTGGAGTGAGACATTATACCATAGAGTGGGAGTCGTCATGCTCAAGATTCTAAACCAATATCGAGCCTCGTTGACAATTTCAATTGTGGAAGTATTGTCAACATACCTTTCCAATATTCTCTCCGCTTCTTTAAGTCAGGACCTTTGATCCCTACAATTCGCACGGGGTGCAAACCGACCACTCTCACATATTTCTTGTCGTTGCTTGTACCACTCTATTACCGTTCCTCCTATGCAAGTGCCAGTTTCACTGTCCCCGATTAAGACATGCAGAAGGTCGGTAATTGATCGGTTTATTCTTCCCCTCAAGGCAGTATACTTGATAAACTGCCAATGTCTTTCCACAATATTGGTAGTGTCAACGTGTCCATAGTTGAACATTCTACCAAACTTGGGCCAGAGTTTCCTCCACACACATGTCAAGCCACACCATCCTCCTTCTATATATTGCCAAACACCGGGCTTGTCCACATATTCTAACTTTAACTCCTCACACATTGCATTGAATGATGATTCAGTAATGCATTGCATCAGTTGGCACATTCGTTGATAAAGATGGATTCTCTCATTTGCACTTACTTTTGGCAACAAGTTGTCCACCCATGACTTTTTGGCGTGAAACTGACACAACAAAAGTCGACAATGTGTTTGGGACCGTTGCCCATTTACAACAATCCAAGATTGACAGTTTGTTGCAACCACATTAGTTATGGCATTATATGATGTCCAACATTTATCGATCACTATTGCATTTGGCCTCACCATGGGCATCCTTGCGAATATGACTCTCAAACAAGTTTCTAATGCCACTTGCTCATGGTTTGACCCCTTATCAGAACTACAAAGCATGTACCATAATGGGATCCCAATTCCCATGGCGTTGGGGGCAACTGCTGCATATAATGGTAGCCCGAATTGGTTTGTTTTAAATGTCGAGTCGATTGCCCAAGAGTTGTTTAGGGTCAACTGCTTACACATTTCCAACATCCATTGATCTTGAAGTATCAAGATAAATGGTTGTATGGGGGGAGATCCTGGTTCACCAGTCAAGTAGGGTTGAACATGAGCCACTTTCCCAAGATCTCGGAGTGCATAGGCATCTTGCATCATCAAAGCCCAATCAACCTTAGTCATGACACTCCCGATTTTTAACCTATTTGCCATGTTATGGACCTCCTTTGGTATCATAAAGAACTGATAGGTAACAAGCTCTAATGGACTAGCCTTGGACTTATGATATGCTTCCTTACGCATGCTCATTTGTGCCACATGCCTTGCACACCCAACATCAAATAGGTCATCTTTGCAACAACTTATGACATTGGGGTGTACTGGCAAATGGTACACATCCGACCTACTACATGGTACATGACCACTATGAGGTCCATATATTGAAATGGTAAGTGTCTCAATGTCAACATCATCATTGATTCTAACGTCCACATGGAATGTGCACCCACATCGAGGTGTGCACCTGCGTCGTCGAGTGGAATTAGACGCAAGTCGAGATGTCCCAGCACGATGGCAACTATACCTAGTCACACGCATACCCTTCTTGACTCCTTTCCTTAAACGTGTGTGGTACTTGGTTTGCAAATCCGTGAGCGCATCATCTAATTGGTGGGTTTCTACCTTGATCACTTCTATGGGTAGGGTCTTGTTATATTTGGCCATGCTTGATCCCAAACCTTCTATCGAGTCGACCTTCGATACCGTTTGGCAACCACAACTTGTAATGAGTGCTTTCACGTACTCCGGTGGGATGCCATAATCACGTACATCAATCGCATAAACTAGCTTTGACTCTTTAAGAGTCTTTGAAAACGTGTGATGGGATGTGTCACCATGTGACGCTAATACTACTTCCCTCCATTTCTCGACGTATAAGACTTGAAGATTAGGTGATGCTTTAAGGTAAATTGCACTCTCATTCCTGAGAATGAGACGACTCTTCATGCGCCTCCATGCATGAAGTGAAAGAGGTGCTCCCCTCGCGACATCACGTAATGCTCCAATGTTACCTTAACTTGTCCCAATAAATCTTTAATCATCAAATTATACGTACCTCTTGAAAATGCAAAATACCTGGGGGAACAATACATGAAGGGATCGACCGCCTCATCCTCACGATCGGAATCTGATGACTCAAAAGGATCCTCCAATTCGTCCTCGGATGCATTGGATGACCATGACGTATCCTCCAATTCATCTTCCGACATGGCGAAGACACCATGATGCATTGTGCTCTCCATAGCAAATACAATATGATCAAGAATGCCAATGATTGAGGTGAATGAAATCAAATGAATTCAAGTGAATGAATTCAAATAATTCACATGAATGGAGTAGATTAATGATCGAGAATGAGAGTGAATGAAATCAAATGGCCTACAATATGATCAAATGAAATCAAATACAATATGATCAAGAATGCCAGTGATTGAGGTGAATGAAGTGAATGAAATCAAATGAATTCAAGTGAATGAATTCAAATGAATTCAAGTGAATGAATTCAAATAATTCACATGAATGGAGTAGATTAACGATCGAGAATGAGAGTGAATGATATGAGTGCGAGTGATTAATAGACTATTAAGGAAGGGAATGGGTTAATTGGGAATGATGGGAAGACTCTTAGTGCATGCTACTGAATTTGGTGAATTAATTTACTGTAGTCGTTAATATGACTGTTGAGACGCCATCATTACACGTAGTTGGGCACTTCCCTATTACTATGTCGGGCTCCCTTTTTTAATGAGTCGGGCTCCACATTATCAGTCGGGCTCCCTTTTTAATGAATGGGGCTCCCTTTTTTAATGAGCATGAATGAGTCGGGCTCCCTTTTTAATGAGTGGGGCTCCCTTTTTTAATGAACAAGAATGAGTCGGGCTCCACATTAATCAGTCGGGCTCCCTTTTTACCAGAGTCGGGCTCCCTTTTTAATGAGTGGGGCTCCCTTTTTTAATGAACATGAATGAGTCGAGCTCCACACTAATCAGTCAAGCTCCCTTTTGAATAAGATTCACATTGAGTCTTGTTATGTCTTTGAAGAAGATTGACATCGAGTCTTGTTATGTCTTTGAATAAGATTGACATTGAGTCTTGTTATGTCTTTCGTATTGTTTACAACAAGGACCGTGTTACCCCGTACGAGTTGTACGGAGAGTCAAGTGTGATGAGCGAGGGTCGAATATTATCATGATGATGTTGTATATGTGTAGGGAACATAAATGTAATTGTGAGTTGATATGTATGTGAACACATGCACACGTGTGTGCATGTGGAGGGATACGATGAGGTGTGAGTGAGTGTCCAGTATGAATGCTCTATGGGGCTTACACCCCTTTGTAACTACCCCCTCTTGTACTATTTAACCCCTTATGGGGAATGAATGAAGAATAAACCATTTCTCTCCTAATCTCTCTCTTGTCATCCCTCTTTCTCTCTCTCTCTCCCCTCAACGTTGAATCCCCTTGGGAGGGGGCTGGAGCCATTCTAGGCACCACCCCCCACCCCGCAATGCTTCTCTATGCTTCTCTATACGATCTCTCATCATCATGCTCTTCATCATCCTCATCATGACCACCATGTCTATCTTTATCATTCATCATCCTTAACCCTAACCCTAAAACCTACAACAGACCGAAGCACTCTTTCTATATACTTACTCTTTCTACAACAACATTCTTTGATTACAACACTCTTTCTATATACTTACTCTTTCTTGGCCTTTCTCAAAAACCATTGCCGTGACTACTTGTCAATAAGCTATTAGTTTTATTCTTTTGACACCCAAAACATACAACCAAATATACAACCAAAATGAGATTCAAAATGAGATTCATAATGAGATTCAACTATTTACCAGATATTACAAAATGATTTTCAGATAGAGCCCACATTGAGTCATTTACAACCAAAATGAGATTCAAATATTGATTTGATATTACAAAAATGAGAATGTACATCAAATTGAGTCATATACAACCAAAATGAGATTCAAATAATAAGACTCACAACCAGAATGTACATCAACAAAGACATATACAACCAAAATGAGATTCACACAATAAGACTCACAACCAGAATGTACATCAAATTGAGTCATATACAACCAAAATGAGATTCAACTATATACTAGATATTACAAAAAAGTTGACAATCCACATGAGATAGTAAATCGAGATCATATGTTTGATGTTACAAAGTACAACATGCTAGTGATTAAAATAACCCTATGCCCAGAGTCTTTCGTGTCCATTTTGCCATGATTTTCCGAAGGAGTTGCACATCTTCGAATCCAAACCATTGCTCCTTACCCTACACCACAAGATGCCATCAACCTAAGCCCAAATTCAATTCTCATAAATACTTACAAATTGATCAGACTCAAATCCTTGAATGAACTCCTCGACCAACATTCGAATGGTTTGCATCACGTAATACCCACAATCCGTCCCATTAGGTTGGGTTGGGATATGCAATACCTGGAACCGCTCGTTGTTGATGATGCAATGGTCATGTGTGGCGCTAGAGATATGTCGTACAGCCAAATCACCCAATGTCTTCATGCCGGCAGTCGGATGATGATTTAGTGGATCGCAAAAAATAATATGGCTCCTCACCTTGGCATCGAGACCTATAGGAGTCTGTCGCATCTTCAACCAAAGCACCCAATGCCCTGAGTGCAATATCGGAATGAAGACATATTCCCGTTCAGGGACCCGAGTGAGTATGTCTTCACCCTTATCACTTTGGCCTTCTAGTTGTACCCATAGTGGATCCACAATATGAAACCGCTTGTTGATCTCGGGGGGGCAACGAGTACTCCATCCATAAGTGGAAGAGGGTAATCATCCATGTGGATGCCATCTCCCCTACAGTGCACAACGAACATAGTTCTACCTCCGTCAAAAAGACCGCTAGATCTAATCGTCGACAAGCCACCTGAAACCTGTTTATTAGGCCAGATTAGTAACTACAAAAAAAACATGAAGTTAACTATTGATCTCATGCCCCCACCATAACGGCATACCTAGTGAACTTTTTTCTTGTTGTGTTATCCCATGTTTTTGTGATTGTCCCAGGACCAATAAAGACAATCCCAATGTCCGCACCCTCATCTGTGTCAGATGATGTAATGAACGACAACTTACTAGGGTCCACTGTTTTCTTGCGGATTTGGATTTTAGGCCTCCTTGGTTGTTGGGTTGTCGATTCTGACAGTTGGTCTTGACCACCATCGATCTCGACATGTGTCTCATCTTCTGGCATGGGAATTCCATGATTCTTACACTAAAATTCATACATAAGATTCACACATAATCATTCACACACTAGATTTAGACTCACATAAGATGCACACATAATCATAAACCTTACTTACATAAGCTTCAGACACAACCGCAATCTTCAACTTCAATTTTGCTATCCTATGCTCCTTTCCCTCGTCATACCTGGCCATCTGTTGGCTGACGAATTGGGCAATGAAATCGGCCTCCTTGGATGTTTGAAGTGCGTTCGGAGTGGCTTTGAAGATCTTAATCGCTCTTGTCCTCAACTTCCTCATGTGTGATTGGCGTGACCTGTTGTACTTTAGCTCCGGATCCAAAAAACGCTTTATTGATCGTTGTCTTTCGTAGTGGCTGAAGAATGACGTGGTTGTACTCCTCATGGAGGTCGATTGCTCTTCTTCTTCTATATTTAGCCCTTGAGGCAGTACTACACGGATGCCATGTGCCTTCTGTAAGTGAGCCTCCATGTCAACTTTTTTGCGAAACCATCGTACCTCTTTTCTACATGAATCTCCAACGATACATGTGCGACATTTGATACCTGTTGAGTCTCTTCCCGCCTTGAAGAGGGACATGGGGTCCACTACAACAATGGTGTGACATTTGCATTAGAAAAACCCAATATATACTTACTTCAATAATGATTATAAGAATGTACATCAACTCACCATTTACACTAATATCTTCAACACCTGGCCCCACGTCATGTATGGGGTTCGTATCCATGTTCGAGTCTTCAGTAATGATGTTTTCAGCATCCATATTGTTGGATTTGGGGCACCTAGCACCCTTTCTTACAAAAACCCTAAACCATCATTCAAGTTAGCACACAAACATCACTATTTATACACAATATAAAGTTGAGAAATGATTCATGCCATACCTCCCTTCATAGGGTATTGTTTCACCCCAATCCGCATCAAAGTCTATGAAGGTCTTGGACCAACTAGCCATCTATACAAAACACATGCCAAAACATTACCATATGTTTGTCTTTAAATTCAAGAATACTTGAGTCTATCCTATTGTTTCTACACAATACATTAGTGTTAAGGATTTTGAAATGGACAAAAATTGTCAATGATTTCAAAAAATAGATCAATCTTAACAAATTCTAACATATCAATGTCAATAATTTAAAATTCATGAATGCTACTTGCAGTTTTTATTTTAGTTTTTGTAATATATATACATAGAGGGCACATTCTAAATTAAGGGAGATAGCCATAATAATGATACGTATTTAAATCATAGTCATAGTTCATGAGTTCATGACAAATAGTTGGTCTTCATGGAGAATCCTAAATTCATTCAGCAAGAATTTATCATTTATCATTTAGAATACTATAATGGACACAACGTTTTACTTCCAACTTAAAACATACTTACGTAGACTTACATAGCACACAACTTTTTTTAGTAAGGCATTCATTACATTATTATTATTTGGGGTCAAGCCATCGCAAAGAATGTATACAAGATTTGAGATTTGACCTCTAAATGTGGGCATAAAAAAGCCCAATAATGCATGAATCACATGAGCAAATTCAAGCATTCAAATAATGACATTCAAACCTAATATGGATGATGATTGCTTGAATACACATGGACAAGTATTATTTTTATTCCATGTCTACTCAAAACCATGGTTGATTGCTTGAAGACACAATAGAAGGAATAAAATCATATTAGGTTCAAGCAATCATCCATATTAGGTTGATGGTTTTTATGACATGGAATAAAACCTAAACCTAATAGAAGGAATATGATACCTAATAAAACCCTAAACCTAATAGAAGGAATATGATACCTACCTCTAGATTGCAGGTGCTCGCGGACAACCGGTGTTGTGCCTCACGGAAGATGTCTGCAACAGGTGCTGCCAAACAACAGGTGGTGCGGCGCGCTCAAAAACCCTAAACCCTCAACCTCACGCTTCTTGTTTGAAAACAGGAAAAAAATGACAGAAAAAGGCTTTTTATACTTCCCTCAAACTAATGAGAAGGGCTCCCTTTCACAAAGTGGAGCCCTTTTTCTGTGAGACGGGCTCCCTCTTTAATTGGTGCGCTTTTTCGCGCCTTTTCCACAAGGGCTCCCTTTCACAAAGTGGAGCCCTTCTTTAATGAGATGGGCTCCTTTTTCTATGAGACGGGCTCCCTCTTTAATTGGTGCGCTTTTTCGCACCTTTTCCACAAGGGCTCCCTTTCACAAAGTGGAGCCCTTCTTTAATGAGACGGGCTCCTTTTTTTGTGAGACGGGCTCCCTCTTTAATTGGCACGCTTTTTCGCGCCTTTTCCACAGCCACATTGGACGGTGCAGATCGCACGCGCCCTCATCTAACGACCTGCACCGTCCCTCTCCGCGATTCCCTCACTTGCCCTCTTTAATATTTGGTAGTAGTTAGACACCACGATGTAATACATACATAATACATATACATACGACGTGTCTATTATGACACAAATCATAAAGAGGGCTGGTGAGGGAATCGTGGCCACAGACGGTGCAGGTTGCTCAGAGAAGGCGCATGCGATCTGCACCGTCGAATTTTGATAAGGAAGAAGGCACGAAAAATAAAGCTGTGTAGAGGTCGCCCAACCGAAATATATTTTTAACAGGGTCGCCCAACCGACTCAATAAAAAGATGCAGGTCACCCAACCATTTATTTTTAAAACGGTTGGGTGACCAGTTTAAGCAAGTTGCCCAACTGCTTTAGGGTTTATATTGAGTTGGTCACCCAACCAACTCAATAAAAGATGCAAGTCGCCCAACCGTTTATTTTTAAAGCGGTTGGGTGACCACTTTAAGCAGGTTGCCCAACTGCTTTAGGGTTTATATTGAGTTGGTCACCCGACCAACCCCATAAAAGATGCAGGTCGCCCAACCGATGACTATAAAAGCTTGAAACCTGTCATTATCTCTCATTTTTTCAAACGAGATTGACAGGTTGCTTTTGCCAGGAAAGAGTTGGGCGTCAAGCGGCCTGCAACCGACATACACAACAATCAATCTCCTCCATCACTATTCCCAGGTATGTAATAAACCCTATTACATCACTTTTTCTGTTTTTTTTACATGTGGTAGGAATAGTTGAGGGATTTTGTTTCTTGTTGAGGGATTACAATGATAAGTAGGTTGAGTTGGTCACCCAACCAACTCAATAAAGATGCAACTCAATGAAAGTTTATTCAATCATCTCTCTTTTTCATGTTTGTTTTTACAATAATCTCTCTCTTCTTAGCAGAAATATCTCTCTTTTTTTCATGTACTTCTGCAACAAATTTTGTATTCATAAATCTCTAATGTATTTCTTTATAAATCTCTAATTTGTTTTTGTTTATGTATTACTTTGTACACAATCTCAAGCATTCTGTATCATAATATTGAGAGGATTCCAGGAAAAATAGGGATATTAACAATCTATCCGTTCTTCACATTATTTTTGTAATAATATTTCTCGTCTTTCCATAATAATCATTCTTTTCCATGTATGTGTTTTATGCACAATTCAATGGTTTTTCATCACGTCAGGGTACAATATCCATCATCCCTAATTTGGGCTATGATGATGATTTTTGCTTGTTTTTGGGGATTCAGTTTGCATTACTAGAAACTTAGGTTATAATTGAAATTATAGAAAAATACTAACCATTTTTGGGGGGATTTTGGGTTTCATTCGACATTGTTACAGCTTAGACAAATGTTGAAATTCAAATTAATGTAAAACTATTCATCTTTAGGGACTAGGGCCTCATCCTACATAAATTTAATCATGTAAAAAGTACTCATCTTATAGGACATTGGGATTTGAGTCTCATTCCTACTTAATCTAATTATTGCAACATGATAAGTAGGATATAACATATGGGGAGATTTGGAAGTGAGGGAGTAGGGTTTCAGGTTTAGGGTTTAATGATTTGATTGCTTAAACTTAATCTTGTGTGTTTGAGTATTAAATTCAAAAAATGTTTGATTACTTGAATGGTGGTAGATGGCTTCCAAGTCCAAGTACAAAGATTGGTGGGATTTCGATAACAGTGACATATATCCAACTCAAGAGAGGTATGTCACGAACCAATCTCCCCTAATATTGGTTTAGGGTTTGATGCATGTATGTTGACTCGTGATTTGTGAAAGGGTCTTCGTTAGAAGACATTGGCGAAGTTCGTTAGCCGACATGTGTACAAGTGGGGACAGAATGGATCAGACACATGCGCCTCATATCGAGCCCATACATGCCATGGCAACATTCGACCAATATGCTCCTCCAAATGGTATGTGGATTTGGTGTCGTTGCAATATGTCAATCTTTATGCCAATCTTTATGTCAATCTTAAATATGTAACACATACAAAAGGAACAGATGCTCCACGCCCAGATTTGTTGTATAAGGTTGGAAGAGATGCAAATGGGAACAAGTCTCGTGCGTGTATTTATACTGAGTATTGCCACCTCTCGCCAAGGTGGTATCACAAAAAAAGTGACATGGAATCACATTTACGCAGGGAACATGGAATAGACATAGTCCTACCGCGAGGGATGCGTATAGAGAAGGAGGAGGGTATTCTGGGGGCATGCTTTAATAGTTATGAGCATTAGAGATCACTCAGAAGATTCATGGACCCCGAAATCAAGTACAACAGAAATCGGCAAACATATATCTGGAAGTTGAAGGTTAGGGTTGTTCCGAGATACAACTCTATTCCAACTGAACTCTGTCTTGACACAGAGGCAAAGTTCGTGGCGCGATTTATGGAGAACGAGATGGCCATATACAACTCCAAAAAGGATGAACGTTTGGAGATGTTGACGAAGAAGATAACATCCGGTTTGGATTCTTATGTAAGTATGAGCGAGGATTTCATTTCAGATATGTGTTGGAGAGTTTATTGGCAGAATTCAGATAATAACATGTGTCTTATTGTGGTGAAACTGTGTAAAAAGGCGGGGATATCCACCCAACCGCAGGGCGTGTCCACGGATGTGGATGAGGCTCTAAACCCATCTGAGGGTGGTGTGTCCACTCCACCGAGACGGAGACAACAGAAGATGCCAGTCCGACAGAAGGATGTTTATTCCCTAACATAAGATTTAGATGACGTTGCACCGGATGTGGCCATAGTTCAAATTCAACATGGCAAGGGCATAAGGTTATGGATCCAAACACCAAATCAACACTTTTCTAAGTAGGGTTTATGTGAAATATAAACTAGTATCCTATTAACTTACATGGGGTGTGATGTACCTACTCAAACTACATATTTCTATTCATTCAGGTACCAACTAACCTGCCAACGTATCGATTTAGCCCTTGACGTTACCGAGTCAGATCTTGAGACCATGTGCAAGTGTCATGAAATGGCATCGACGTAGACTATGACCTTATTCACGTTGTGGATGGAGTACTCGTTGCCACTCGAGGTGACAAAACGCTTCACCGTCGTCGACCCACTGTGGGTGCCGCTACATCAGCTGACGATCTTAGGAAGGTGGTTGAATGTGATTTTATGTTCATTCCGATCGTGCTTGATGGGCATTGGGTGTTGTGGACGAAGATGCGACAGAAAGTTTCTAAGCTAACTAGCAAAGTAGTCTTCTGTGATCCATTGAACAATGCAGCGACTGACAACATGCGGAGAATGGCAGAGTTGGCGATTCGGAAAATTTCATCTGAACCGTCAGACCACACCCAACTCAACCAAATTGTTGGGATTGTGGCTTTTACGTTGTCATGAAGATTTCAGGCCACAATGAGAAATCGGAGAATATCGGAAGAATCGGCGAGGTGGAGCATGTGCACTCACCCTTGTACAAATCGTGTAAATGATAGGGGCGCCATCATGGCGCCGGACAATAGTTAATTCGGGACAGAGGATCCCATGTAATATGGGATTTATCCCACATTGTTACGCATCCCTCTCCTTGTTCTATAAAAGGAAGGGAGCGCCCTTTGTGAAGGGGTTGCCCGTTTTGAGTTAGGAGGGTATACCGTTAGATTTAGGGTTAGTTAGTTTCTTTCTTCTTCTCCTTCATCTTCTTCTTCCTCGTCTAGAGGGTTGAGAATTCGTGTTTGTTTAGGGTTTGCTTTTGCTCGGTCTCCTGTGCAAGACCCCGCTCGGCGCGACGAGCCCGTGAGCTCCCCGATCGGCAGCTTGGCAACAGACTGCGGCTGTAACCTACCTTGGTCTAGCTCGAAGTCGGGGTTGTATTCATTCCCTTGTAATATACATACTCATATTGGTGTATATTGGTGTATTTGGTGGTGTCGGCAGCACAACTCCTTGTTTCCTGTGCATAAGATTCGGTGTTGCGCACGCATGCTCTCTCTCTTCCTCTTTCTCTCTCTCTCTCTCTCTCTCTCGTGTTCGGTTGCCTCCGGGTCGTGTCCGAAGTCGGTTTTCTTGGCCTCTCGTTCTCCCTCGTCCGAGACCCCCATGGTCCCGCCCCTTCAACACGCACGCACGTTATTTCGCAAAATATTTGGTGAACCCGACGTGAAACGGCGGCAACGGAGAATGGAGTTGGAAGAAGACGACTTCGCGCAACTTTTTGTCGAAGCGTTGAGGGAGTTTGGATGAGCAACAGCAAGACAAGAGTCAGCGCAGCAAGCGATTGAACGAGTGGTCGAAAGAGTCAGTCGTTTTAACGGGGACAATGTCCCATTCTACTTGGAAGCCTACAACGCGGAAATGGAGGAGCGAGATGTAGATGAGGCGTTGAGGCTGGAGTTCTTCTGTCGAGTCATCGTCGTCCGTATGCACGCGGAAGTGGAGGGGCTCCGAGAAGCTAATAGTTCGTGGGAGGCCTTCGAAGAGGCGCTCCTGCAGGCATATGGAGGACGACGGAAGAGTTGGGGACGACGCGGCTTCGACTAGTGGGTGGCATCGGCGAAGACCTACTGGGGCACAATGAAGGTGTTCCGAGAGTTCAAGTGACGGCTGGCTCGGCTCCCAGAGCGGGAACAAGGTTTGGTAGGGGTGGACAAAGTCTTGTTGTTCATTAAGTCGATCGACCGAGCGGAATGGGAGGCCATCGGGATTGAGCTCGAAGACGAGGATGGAGCGAATAACCTTACGGAGGACTGGTCGAAGGTCGGAAGGGTATGCCAACGGTTGGATGACGAGCGGGCTGAGAAGGCTAGGAGGAAGGCGCACGACAGCGTGCCATCACAATGAGAAGAGGCCGAACGACAAAGAGAGTTGGCAAGGCTCAGCTTCGAGGCCAGGATTGCGGAGGCATACGCAACTCTCGAGGCAATGCTCGAGGAAGAGGAAAGATCGAGGTTGCGAGTCGACGCCGAGGAGATGAACTTCCCCACGAGATGGTAGAAGATCGGTACGACGGTGCCACGAGAGAGGGTGCGGAATAAAACGCCCTCTCGACTTGCGGAGATAGAACGGCCGAGGACGAGACCGAGATACCGATCGCAGGATCAGAACGTTGGGACCAGCGGTTTCGGGCACGTTAGCCCGAAACTCCGGACATTGGAGAAGCAAGCCCAGGCGGGGCTTGCGCGATCAGAAAGAAGTTGACCACCGACCACGAGGAGCCAGTGGCTACGGACAAGGGTGTAAATAGGACGGGCGATTCTACGCATCTTCCCACACTTGCTCCCGAGACAATGGCAATCGGGCCCGAGTGCCTACGTGAGTCCCAAGAGGAGGAAGGCGGCGGCGTGAGACCAAGAATCGCCGGCGAGACGATACGGGGAAGGAATGGACAAGAGCCCTCGGAACCGATTCCAAAGAACTCGGCATTTGGGCCCTTACGCCCACGTGAGACCAAGGAGAAGGATGACAATATCGAGGAGTCTTGGCACGATGCCAGTAAAGATGGATGGGAGATGGCCCACGAGAAGGTCGACGAAGAGACCAAGAAACGACTTGACCGAGGACCGAACCGTGCGGCGCTCTGATTCAGGTGGAGCGCGATCCGGTCGTGGATTGTTCGACCGGGGGCAGAATCGGCATGAAGGTGCCGATACGGGGGAGGGTGCAGAACGAGCCACCCTCTTTTACATGGGGAGATAGACCGACCGAGCGAAGGTCGAGAATCAAAAGGAAGATGATCAAGGGTACGGAACGAGTCCAGCAGGATCAGCATCGGAGCCGAAACTCCGGACATTGGAGAATCAAGCCCAGGCTAGGCTTGATCGATCATAGAGCGAATGCTTTCCACCGATACCACTAAAAGGGTCGGTGGCCCCGAATGAGTCGTCGGGAGTCGTTACGAAATCGGTGTCCTCACAACTTTACCAGAGACTTCGGCAAGTCAGCCAGCGTGGCAACATGAGACCGAAAGACATGGAAGATGGAGGCGGGAGCACAACAAGGAGAGCGACAACTAGTTCGGAAGAATTGCAAGGGACAAAGCGAACAACAAAGACCGGTCCTATGGATCACCTCACACCGGGCTAGAGACTTCGACGGTCGGCATCGGATCCGACGTAAGACCAAGATACTAACAGTGGCAGCAGGAGAACGGGACCCGGCAATCTAGGGAATGATGGACAGACCCGAACAAGAACCACGCAGAGCGGACTTCTCCTTCATCTTCTTCTTCCTCGTCGTGAGGGTTGAGAGTTCGTGTTTGTTTAGGGTTTGCTTCTGCTCAGTCTCCTGTGCAAGACCCCACTCGGCGCGACGAGCCCGTGAGCTCCCCAATCGGCGGCTTGGCAGCAGACTGCGGCTGTAACCTACCTTGGTCCGGCTTGAAGCTGGGGTTGTATTCTTTCCCTTGTAATATACATACTCATATCTGTTTGTACATATTGGTGTATTTGGTGGTGTCGGGAGCACAACCCCTTGTTTCATGTGCATAAGAGTCGGTGTTGCACGCGCATGCTCTCTCTCTCTCTCTTCCTCTTCCTCTATCTCTCTCTCTCTCTCTCAGGTTGCCTCCAGGTCGTGTCTAGAGTCGGTTTTCTTGGCATCTCGTTCTCCCTCGTCCGAGACCCTTGTGGTCCCGCCCCTTCTACACGCACGCATGTAACTTCGTGACAACGTGATGAAGATTATCCAAATGCTTATGGGGGAGTTCTTACAAGGATGGATATCTTCGACTTTTGTAAGTGTAATTGCAATGCCTTATTCATGTGGATTGTGTATAGATGTGTTCTTATACATATTTGGCGATAGGGCACATATATGTGGTTCACCAAACGCGAAGTGGATTCACTTCGGATTCATGTGGACGAGTGGGCACGAAGGGTACTAGGATTTGCACCTGTGACTGGTGGCTCGATATTGTAAATTTTGTGAATGTTGTTTTCAGCACAGATTTTGCTATAGAGCTGATGTTGTAACTATATTTTGGAATCCACACAAATTTTGTATAGCGAGAATCGATTCATTGTATATCGTGATAATCCAGGTCGCCCAACCTATTACCTAAACGGCCAAAAAAACAGTCATATTAACATGTAAATTAATCACATTTTAAGTCACATTAAACCCTTCGTCGTCATTTTAATCAGAGCTAATTCCATCTCCAATTAATTACCTTTTAAGATCAGATTCAATTAATCACATTCTCTATCTTAATTAGGTTCAATTAATCAGATTCTCTATCTTAATTAGGTTCAATTAATTACATTCTCTAGCTTAATCAGATTCTTATAATCATCGTCTCTATCTTAATCATAATCTTTGTCTTAATCAAATTCACTTAATCACATTCTCTAGCTTATGCCCTCCGAGATCTTGGGAAGGTTGCTCATGTCCAACCCTACTTGCCTGGTGAATATGGATCTCCCACAAGGCAACCGTTCATCTTGGTACTCCAAGATGAATGGATGTTAGAGATGTGTGAGTGATTGTCAATAAACAACTCTTGGGCAATCGACTCCACATTTAAAACAAACCAATTTGGCTTGCCATTATATGCAGATGTGGCCCCAAATGCCATGGGAGTTGGTATCCCATTATGGTACATGATATGTAGTTCTAATAAGGGGTCTAACCATGAGCAAGTAGCTTTAGAAACTTGCTTGAGAGTCATATTCGCACGGATGCCCAATGTGAGGCCAAAGGCCATAGTCATCGATAAAAGTTGGACATCATATAATGCCATAAGTAATGTGGTTGCAATAGACCAATTATCTTGGATAGTACAAATGGGCAAAGGTCGCAAACACATTGTCGACTTTTGTTGTGGGGAGTTAAAGGTAGAATATGTTACAAACCAGGTGTTTGGCAATATATAGAAGGAGGATGGTGTGGTTTGATATGTGTGTGGAGGAAACTGTGGCCCAAATTTGGTAGAATGTTCAACTACGGACATGTTGACACTACCAAACTTGTGGAGAAACATTGGTAGTTTATCAAATATACTGCCTTAAGAGGGAGGATAAACCGATCAATTACCGATCTTGTGCATGTTTTAATCGGGGACAATCAAATTGGCACTTGCATCGGGGGTACTAGTATTGAATGGTACAAGCAACGACAAGAAATATGTGAGAGTGGTAGATTTGCACCATGTGCAAATTGTAGGGATCAAACAACAAGACTTAAAGAGGCCGAAAGGCTACTAGAGAGGTATGAAACTAATGATGCGACAATGCATATTGTGGACGAGCCCCGATATTGGTTTAAAATATTGAGCTTGACAAAATCGAATGTATGGTATAATGTATCGCTCCAATGTTCATATTGTGATTGCCAAGACCGTACGAGTAAATGTAAGCATATACTCGGCATCAGGATGATTATTGAGAGGCACATGCCACATCTATGTGGGTCGTTGCCTTTTATAGATCATGCAACCCATATGCACAATGACCATTTCACAGAGACGAAAATGGAGACAGAGGTAGAACCAGTCGAGGAGACAAACCCTATAACATCACAAATGGAGGAATGGGAGTCGAAAATACAAACGGATGAGGGGGCTATTCAATGTCTTAGGCAAGGGTTACGATCCCTCGACCGTGCAACAATTTTGGCATGTACGGAGTCCATTGAAGAAATAGGTCAGACGTTGGTGTATCACCTAGGTGCACCGAAACCAACCAATGAAGAAGACCGTGGATCTAGAGGGCATAAGCAAGCAATTGGTGCAAAAAGGGGAGCATCAATCAACATTTCACAAGATCTTATTGGCAGCTCCCCAAACACTTCCAAGGCACACACAGGAAAAATGCAAAGAAGCACAAGTCGAGCTAGGAGGCAGTTGCCAATATGTGCGACAGAGAAGATGCAATGCTTGCATTGCAATGCCTTGACCTTTAGATCAAGGAACTCAAATGTTGATTGTTGCAAGAATTGTGGTTGCATCTTGCCATCATCTCCGGATGAGCCATAAACATAGCTTGAGTGGTTTTGCGGACCGGTGCATTTGGGTTTACAATGTTTCAAGTGGATTTATGTTGATTTATGAGTGCATTTGGGAGTATGTCATATGTTGATTTATGTTTTAAGTTTCCTATTTCAAGTATGTCATCCTTTGATTTGGGTTTACGGTGTTTAAAGTGGATTTACGTTCTCTGTTTTAAGTTTTATGTTTTTTAACTTTTAACTTTTATGTTTTATATGATTATTTTTGTTTTAACATAAGTATGGTAAAGATCATCGATTTTGAATAATTTAAGGTTGGATTTTGTGACTGTTTGATATGTTATTGTAAGTTTTAAGGGTAATGAACAAGCTTATTTGAAGATTTTGGTCAAAATGATACATTTGGTTGGGCAACCTGCAAATGTCAAGGTTGGGTGACCTAAAACAGTTGGGCGACCAATTGTGGTTGGGTAACCAACGACTTAGAGTTGGGCGACCTCTGACAGGGTTGGGTAACCATCGACACAGAGTTGGGCGACCTCTGACAACTTTTTTTTTCGCGCGTTCTTCCTTATCGAAATCTGACGGTGCAAATCGCACGCGCCTTCCTCTAAGCGACCTGCACCGTCTGTGGCCGCGTTTCCCTTGCCAGCCCTCTTTATGATTTGATGCAGCATAGACACGAGCACATACAATACATACATACATAATACATATACATACAATACATTACATTACAATACAATATCATACGATACAATACGGTAAAATACATACAATACAATGCATACATATACTATTATACACCACATCCCCCTTACCTTCCTTCTTGTCTTAGCTTTCCGTCATTTCCATGACATCGACCCCTGAGTTATGAGGTTGATGATATTTGGAGTATCCTCAAGAAAGGCCCTGAATGGGGCAACCAAGATCCAAAACAAGCCTTGAGAGCTTGACGGAAAACCAATAACAAAGTGGAGGGGGGTGTGTACATAGTATATATGGTTGAATCAAATAGCATGGTTGATGAAGGGCATTTGAGAATATAAAGAAATAAGCAAGGGGTATTCTGTATTTTCCACCCCTGCTTTCTTTTGTTGGTGGGAAACCATCCTCTATGTGCATTGTGGAAATTACCAATGGTAGAAACGGACATATATATGCTTCTTTATATCTTTCTATACATTAAAGTACTCAGAAATCCCAACAATGTTTGACACATCATGATGCCATGCCTCACAAGCATCGAATGCCGTGAAATAGAAGGACCATTTGGGAGCGTTGACCTAGAAATACGCATGTTCTAATATTTTGTTGATGTTCGTGAACAATTGAGAAATTGACCAATCAAGATGAGCAATGCAATAAAACAGGAATGAGAAAAACGCAAATTGAAAGTATAAGAAGAGCAAGCGTGGATGGGATGCATTTCATGGAAAAATGTTCAATCCCAATGATAACAATCATTATGTTATTATTGTTTATAAAGCTTATTAACAACTTGGTTATGAATAAAACATAGGTAAAAGCAAAGTAATGAATAGAGGAGATTATATACTTGAGAATATAATAATGTGGAAATGATGATCAATTGGATCAATAAGCTCAATAATAATTATCTAATGGGCTTAGTGTGTCTAAGCTTATTGAATTGATAGATATCTTTTGGATGGACTTTACAAGAGTGTTACTACATTGTTCAAATGGCCAAAGCTTGATAACTCTTTTTTTTTCCCCCAAGAATCTCTTGCCAATGCAAGACAATCATTGCCAAATTTATTTTCATTGTGAGTCGATCGATCAATGCAAGTTCCACATTACAAATGATTGCATTTTGTTTAGCCTTTGAATATGGAGCTAGCTACTCCATATATCTCTTAAGACCTTCAATGAGATGTCCATACTGCTTATAGTGTTGCATTCATTTGAACAATTAAAGTACATGTCTTTTTATTGAAGTATATAGCATCATTCATGACATAGCAAAAAGGGCTTCATGCAGCATGAAGACATGGTCCGATTCAAGGTCCTCACACAACTATGTGCCATACATAACACTTTAGCATTGTTCTAACTCATAAAAAATCATGATCTTTCTATTATCCTATTCTGTAATGACCAAAACAATCGCAGAGATCACATTATCAAAATCCTTACAACACAGTTTGAACGGAACACGCCATCCATATAAAACATTCTCCAAAGTCATTGAGTTTGCTGTAATGTTATAAATGAGAACAAAGATGACATAGGCTAGCAAGTGCATCAAGAAAAGATGTTTTTGTATGCCTGCAATACGGCTGAGCTGGAGACCTTTCTCGAGTTTAAATACCACCAATATAGCTGAATCTCATCACCCATGTCCATCTTGCCCTCCACAGATAAATTTACAGTCATAGATGCTCTATGCTGATATTTAATCTGTATTTACATTAGAAAAGCTCATTTCTCTCATCCTTCTACTGATTGCCCATCAGCTTCTGCAAGCTCTTGTCGCCGTTTCTCTTCCTCTTCTGCATTAATTTGATCATAGCAGGAAATCTTTTAAGTTCCAGAAAAGGATTATAATACTTGTATTAAGATTGTCACACTTCAACTACAAATAATTAAAGAAAATATCATACCGCCAATACTCAGAAATACCTAGAATTGTCTTTACTTCCTGAAATGCCCATTTAGTTCCCATTTTCCCCCCCCAAATGCCATTTCAATCCCAAAGGAGTAATTACACACATACTTCTGCAATCATGTAGTCAATTCAACCTTTTTTTATTATATATGTGCCATTTGAGAAATTATATGACCAGTTCACCCACTTTTTCTCTCTTCCCAAGGCACGCCAGGGACATTTCGAGAATGGATGAAAACTTAGGGGTATTTGGGGGAATGAAAGAAAATTTCGGGATATTTTGGCGTTTCCCTTTAACATGAACCCTGCCTCCAACTTGCAATTCAAAACGTGGAAAGCGAGAAACATACGCATAAGATCAATGAGCGCCCTTTGTGTACGCCTCTCAAGCTTCTCCAGTTTCTTTGTTATATCCCTTCGCAGATCCCAGTTAGCTTTCTTTGGTGCAATGCTCACAAAAGGATCCTACAAAAAGGACAAAGTTTTAGATGGTTACTGAGGGGAATAATACAGTATCTTACAAAAAACAATACATGACTTCATTCCACTATTTCAATACTATCAATAAAAATTAATCTTAAAGTTTGTGTTTCATGCTTCTACAACTCAACTCACTACCTCTAATTCAAAATATAGCCAACACAGTCGTTGCATAATAATAAGAATACACAGTTAGCTTAATAAATTCCACTATTAAATGACTGATCGAAGCATAACTTAAAAGCTTGTATTAGATCCTTTGCATAAGTCAGTACCTCTGTGCCATTCGATATAGGTGCTGCAGCTACAGGGTCATCAAACTTTGGTATGGATGGAGGAATTACTTTATTCGGTTGCAATTCCTTATTGCGCGGGATATAATTCCGGAATCTCACTCCTTCCCTGATACAATATACCAAACAATTTGTCAAAAGAAACAGGATAGATATGCTGTGCCAGTTTTAAATGTCACAAAAAAATACATTTACACATAAATCTCTTTCAAAAGCCATTAAGACAACACAACATCATCCTAATTGTCATTATCAATGTAAGGCAATTAAGACAACAACAACATCATAGAAACAAGGAGCATTAATCATTGAAACAAAGGAATAATGAAAATAATCTGTCTATATGATCTTATTTCCATCTAACTAGAAAAATATTCTCCTTCGAGATCCTTCAAAACAACAACACCATCATAAGAAAAGGAAAAAAACAGCGGGAAGAATCTTTTTACGAGACTTCAGACTATTCAGCACGAAAGTTTCTCTTTCAGTATGTATAGACGGGAAAAAGGAACGAACGAAGAAACAGCTTACTGTGAATGGTCTTCTTCTTCTTCATCATCATCATCTTCTTTTCCTGCGTGTCTTTCTTCTTGCTGTTCTTCACCTTCAGCCTTGTTTTCCACGAGTTCCACGGCAGCGCGCAGAGCTCGAAGCCTCTCTCGTCTCTGAACCGCTGCGCTCTCGAGATCCTCCTCCGCCATAGCCACCAACAAAGCACACTCACGCAGACACACAAAACACAGAAACAGAGAAACAGAGCATTTTCTCATACTTATATATATTTACCAAAATACCCCTCTCTCTCTCTCTCTCTATATATATCAAGCATTTTCTCATACTTATATATATTTACCAAAATTCCCCTCGCTCTCTCTCTCTCTATATATATCAAGCATTTTCTCATACTTATATATATTTACCAAAATACCCCTCTCTCTCTCTCTCTCTCTATATCAAGCATTTTCTCATACTTATATATATTTACCAAAATACCCCTCTCTCTCTCTATCAAGCATTTTCTCATACTTATATATATTTACCCCCCTCTCTCTCTCTCTATCAAGCATTTTCTCATACTTATATATATTTACCAAATTACCCCTCTCTTTCTCTCTATCAAGCATTTTCTCATACTTATATATATTTACCAAAATACCCCTCTCTCTCTCTATCAAGCATTTTCTCATACTTATATATATTTACCAAATTACCCCTCTCTCTCTCTCTATCAAGCATTTTCTCATGCTTATATATATTTACCAAATTACCCCTCTCTCTCTCTATCAAGCATTTTCTCATACTTATATATATTTACCAAATTACCCCTCTCTCTCTCTATATATCAAGCATTTTCTCATACTTATATATATTTACCAAAATACCCCTCTCTCTCTCTCTATCAAGCATTTTCTCATACTTATATATATTTACCAAATTACCCCTCTCTCTCTCTCTATCAAGCATTTTCTCATACTTATATATATTTACCAAATTACCCCTCTCTCTCTCTCTCAAGCATTTTCTCATGCTTATATATATATGTATTTACCAAAATACCCCCCCCCCCCCCCTCTCTCTATCAAGCATTTTCTCATGCTTATATATATATGTATTTACCAAAATACCCCCCTCTCTCTCTCTCAAGCATTTTCTCATACTTATATATATTTACCAAATTACCCCTCTCTCTCTCTCTATCAAGCATTTTCTCATGCTTATATATATTTACCAAATTACCCCTCTCTCTCTCTATCAAGCATTTTCTCATACTTATATATATTTACCAAATTACCCCTCTCTCTCTCTATATATCAAGCATTTTCTCATACTTATATATATTTACCAAAATACCCCTCTCTCTCTCTCTATCAAGCATTTTCTCATACTTATATATATTTACCAAATTACCCCTCTCTCTCTCTCTATCAAGCATTTTCTCATACTTATATATATTTACCAAATTACCCCTCTCTCTCTCTCTCAAGCATTTTCTCATGCTTATATATATATGTATTTACCAAAATACCCCCCCCCCCCTCTCTCTATCAAGCATTTTCTCATGCTTATATATATATGTATTTACCAAAATACCCCCCTCTCTCTCTCTCAAGCATTTTCTCATACTTATATATATTTACCAAATTACCCCTCTCTCTCTCTCTCTCAAGCATTTTCTCATGCTTATATATATATGTATTTACCAGAATACCCCCCCCCCTCTCTCTATCAAGCATTTTCTCATGCTTATATATATGTATTTACCAAAATACCCCCCTCTCTCTCTCTCAAGCATTTTCTCATACTTATATATATTTACCAAATTACCCCCCTCTCTCTCTCTCAAGCATTTTCTCATACTTATATATATTTACCAAATTACCCCCCCCCCTCTCTCTCTCAAGCATTTTCTCATACTTATATTTATATTTACCAAAATACCCCTCTCTCTTAAGCATTTTCTCATACTTATATATATTTACGAGAATACCCCTCTCTCTCAAACATTTTCTCATATTTTGTATATATTTACGAAAATACCCCTCTCTCTCAAACATTTTCTCATATTTTGTATATATTTACCAAAATAACCCTATCTCTCAAACAAAAAAACAAAGCATTTTTGTCATATTTATATATATTTGCCAAAATACCACCCTCCCTTTTGTTTTCCCAAAAACGCCTCTCTTTTGTTCTCTCACAAATGAGCTTTCTTTCACACCCTTGGTTGGCGTCCAATCAAATGTTCTCCTCATCCACAGACCTCCCTATTTTGCTGCCATGGCCTCCAAATGCAATTCTATGTTCACCTTGTCTTGCTTGATCCCTTTCCTAACCTCGAGACCTCAAGACTATGAGTACAAAGGACATTGATCGCCCTCTTTTTGCGTTAAATGGGCTGACAATCAGGGGTGAGAAGATGCGCCCATTTGAACTACTACCACAATCCTTTGTACCTAGCAACCTAGTTCCATTTGGCTATAAGGTTTATTGTAACCATATCATGTGCATATGTGTTGCTCAAGTAGTGTCACAACATTCCATCTCTTAGACCATGGTGGAGATCAACCCGGTTTTAAGGAGCATCATTGAGTGGGGTGTGGCCACCTTGACCCCAAGGTAGTATTATAGAAACATATCTGGTACCTTCTCAATAGCATTCCATTCCTCATAACTCTACCCCATATAACATGACTAGAAGGATACTTCTCAATGTTGTTCAATCTAAATGGGTACTTCTTCATAACTCTACCCCATATATGCATAGCTTGGAATTCTAACACATTGAACTTTATGATCTTTGTAAGATAGGGAGAAAAGGAGATAATTTGACATTAGTCACTTCATAAGGTTGTCCAACAAAGATCTTGAAGGTCATACAATCTTCCCTTACTTGAATTTCTCTTCCTATTTCTATATCTTAATCATTTTCTATGGTTTCTTTCATGGAAGAGAGAGAGAGAGAGAGAGAGAGAGAGAGAGAGAGAGAGAGAGAGAGAGAGAGAGAGAGATTGAACACAATAAGGTCTAACAAAGAGACTACATGGTTGTGTATTCAACACCTACATTATGTATTGTCCCATAGTGCATGGGTTGATAAAAGTGGTGTTTATAGCTAGTTTTATAGAAATACACATAAAAATGGAGAAATCTTAGGGACATGTTATCAAGATTATTTATTGAAGATACAAAGCAAAAGTATTTAGTGAATGTTGGAAAAAAGAGGATATTTGGATATTATGAGCAATTAGATAAGCATCATGCTTGGGCATGTACATACATTGTTCAGTATGGATCTTTATGGTAGGTACTCATAAGTATCACAAATTATGGTGTAGTCTATTTGCAATCAATATATTTTAATACAATTTGTATGTGATAGACAATATTGACATGGTCATTCAAACATTTTTGTCCTGGGTAATATTGGGCACCATGACCAACATTGAAAGAAATGTTGCTTTACAAAATTATGTTGAGTTTTCCCATTCATGCATTATACAATAGGAGATCATGAGAAAACAACTCAAGTTTGTAGGATTTGGGTAGGGAATTTCATATTTTGATGCATGATTCTTGTCCATCCATTATGAATATTTCTAATTGACAAGTTTAGAGGACTACTCAACAGACACTAATAGGTTTAGTGAATAAGGACACATTTCTTTCTTTGTCGAGATTTTATATATTCATATTCTCATCTGTCTCTTCATAAATATTTGCACCTCACAATTTCAGACATCAACTATGTAGAAATAAGGGTTTAGCGAACAAGGGTGCCCCTTTCCAATGAATAGAGATTTTATCTACGAATATATTATTCTCATCTGTCCCCTCACAAGCATTTGCATTTGACAACTTCATAGAGAGAATGGAAAACAAGGACAAATTTCAGTGAATGATAGCGCTTAATTATGTGAATGGAGATTATATATATATATATATATATATATATATATATATATCTTACTATTATTGTTCGTCCTTTCAAAAGTATCTCCAAACCCACGAGTTTTTGGAGGGTTCAGCGAACGAGGGCGCATTCTTTTGTGAAAGAAGATGTAATACACCGACATCCTACTCTCGTTTGTCCCTTCATAAGCATTTGGCATGGGGTAGGTTTAGAGGGAACTGATTGGGCAACTTCAACGAGCGAGGGATGATTTTCTTTCTATCCATGAACTTATTCTCGCCCATCCCGTCATGGATAATTGGAAGCGACAAATGAAGAGGGCTCCGCGGACAAATATAGGGATGATTTTCTTTCTATCCATGAACTTATTCTTGTCCATGCCTTCACGAATAATTGGAAGTGACAAATGCAGAGGGCTCGGCGGACAAATGTAGGGTTAGCAAAAGAGCGCGCCCCCAACACCTACCAAGGTGTGTCCCCTGACACACCTTTCATAGAGTCAGCTCATTTGAGACAAGCATATATATATATATACCAATTTGTAAGCTTACTTTCATTCCATGCCCAATTCTCTTAATATCCCATGGCTTATGCATTCCCTTGGACTCTGTATGCTTCTCTACCAAAAAAACTTGAAGACATGGATCAAGCCAAGGAACCCATGGCATGCCCCAAAACCACTTTTCTGATGAAAAGGAATGATGGGTTCTCACCAATTCATGGGGACATGTTGAAAAACTATCCATGTTAGCATCTCACCTTCTTCATGAGATCAAACAATGCACTCAGAGAAAAGATCTCACATCAGCAAGAAAAGCACATGCTTTGCTTGTTAGTAATGGCTATGACTGTGATGCTTACTTGGGCAGTTACTTGATTCGCATGTTCATCTCATGTGATAGCTTATCCTGTGCAAATACCGTGTTTTCTAAGCTCTACAAACCTAATGTTTATGCATGGAGTGATATTATTTTGGCTAATACTAACAATGGACAGAGTGAGAGAGCAATCGGTATCTACCATCAAATGCAAACGGTGCTCATCCGGCCGGACAAATGCGTGTTCGTAGCTGCTCTCAAGGCTTGTGCAAGCGCAAAGTTTCTTATAGATGGTAAGAGAGTGCATTGTGATATAATAAGATGTGGATTGGAGCAAAATGTGTTCATTCGAAGCTCGCTTGTGGACATGTATGCGAAATGCAAGAGTCTCGAAGATGCATGTAATGTGTTTGATGAAATGCCGACCAATGATGTGGTGGTTTGGAACACAATGATATCCGGGTATGCATCACATGGACATTGTTGTCAAGCTTTAGAGTTGCTTCATTCTATGCAAATACAAGGACCTCAGCCTAACCACAGGTCTTGGACAGCCATTCTCTCGGGTTATGCCCACTATGGTCATGATAAAGATGCATCTCAACTCATTCAACAAATGTCATATGAGGGTTTAGAACCTAATATAGTCACGTGGAATGCATTGATTTCAGGTTATGTCCTGCATGGACACAATGAGGAGGCAATACAAGTTTTCAGCCAAATGTTCGGAGGAAATCATCGACCCGATAAAGTCACTTACCTAAGTTTAGTGAAAGCATGTGCCAGTAAAGTTGATCTACAACTTGGAAAGCTAATACACAATCAAATGATCAATGATGACATTGATATCGGTGTGGTCATCGCGACCTCGCTTATTGATATGTATGCAAAATGTGGAAGCTTTGAGAATGCATGGTGTCTATTTGAGAAACTCTCGAAGAAAGATGTTGTCGCTTGGAATACAATTATATCAGGGTATGTCTTGCATGGTTGTGGGATGGATGCATTCTGTAAATTTCAGCAGATGCAAGCAGAGGGAATCATGCCTGATATTACAACTCTCCTTAGCATCCTCAAAATGTGCTCTCTCACATCGGCATTGAATATTGGAATGATAATCCATTCTAGTATGATAGATAGTGGTTTGGACGTAGATGAATATGTTGCAAGTAGTCTCATTGACATGTACGCTGGATCTGGAAGTTTGAAAGATGCACGCAAAATCTTTGATAAGATGCCTAAGGTTGATCTAGCTAGTTGGAATGCTTTGGTTGCTGGATATGCAATTTCAAGCGACTATCCGCCGGTTGATAAATTGCTCGAAGATATGCAAAGTAAAGGTTTGGCCCCGGATGGTGTTACATTTGTTTCTTTGCTCTCTTCGTGTGGTTTTCTTGGATTGGTCGATGAAGGTTCTAAGTTATTCAACTCAATGAGGGAAACCTATGGAGTTTCTCATACAAATGAGCACTTTGGATGTATGGTTGATCTTCTTGGTGGTTCTGGTTTTCTATTAGAGGCAGAGGATTTTCTCCATGTAGTTCCACATCAACCCACGATTGTGCCATGGACTTCTTTGCTCAATAGTTGTAGGATCTTCAATGATGTAGATATAGCTGAGCATTGCTTTAAGCATGTTGTTGATATGGATGAGAGTTGTGCTTCGGCTTATGCACTTATGTCAATCATTTATTCAACCTCTGGCATGGGTCATTATTCATGTATATTAAAGGAAATGAGGCAACATTCTAATGCATGGAAAAAACCAGGAAGAGCTTATATTGAGATTGATAGTGGGTTGCATGGATTTGTGGTTGGCGATGATGTACATCCTCAATGTGAAGAAATATATAGAAAGTTGGATGCTTTAACCATTCACCTTAAGGTGGAAGGGCATGTATGGTTCTACTAAATGATGATGTCAACACTCTGGATGGAAGTATTCCATTTTTGAAATGCAATTTGGTATCAGGCATTAAAGATGCTTTAAGTAAAGCATATCCTCTGATTGAAAATATCAAATGTTTTAATCTACTTCCATGATTCATACATTTCAAGATAAATGAAGGGGAACCTGGATAGTTAAAAGGAGTGGCTATTATATTTAGTGATTGGTGTATCATGAGAAATTATTCCTAGAAATAGAAATATAATTTAATGTGTGATCAATAATAAAAGAAAACAAGACATTGCTTGCAAGGCACAATATGATGGGTTGCAACTTATTTGTAGATAATCAAGTAACATCTAAAAACTGATCAGAGAGAAAAATTTGCAATAATCTCAAGAAACAAAGTATAATACTGAGAACAAGAAGTGATCCATAGTTTACAAAACCTTCAACAATTCATTACATTGTATATACAAGTACAACTTCTGAAAGTCAAAAGGAAAAAAACTTACATATCAGGTGTTGGATCATATCACAAGAATAAAGAATAGCATGAAATCAACACTACAAATAATACAAAACATGTGTTGGATACCAGCATGGGTTCTAGCGACTGTGTCTTTATGTCAATGGGAATTTGCTAAAATCCTTGTGTTTGGAATATGCTTTCAGTTGTGACGCAATACATTAACACTATGTGGAAGGCTGATTTACTTGGAAATAATACCAGAATAAACACGTCTTTCAGGTGATGGCTCTCTTCCATATCACTTGTCATTACTCTTTGATTGTGTCAACTACCTTAGAATGAACACGCTTTTTAGCAACAACTGGAGCCGGCCTTTTTAGGACTACTTTCTTTCTTGTATTTTGTTCCTTTGTTTTCATTTTGGATTCTTTGTTTGGTCTCACTTTTGAAGAATTATTTACACCCCTTATCCGACTATCTTTGGATTCTTGTTTAGATCTCTCTTTTGAAGAATCGTTTACACCACTTATCCAACGATCCAGCCAGATCCAGCTCCATGTTGAGTTATCAAGCTCATAGTCAAGAAAATAATCAGAGTTGAATGATGAATTTGCTCTCCACTGTCACAAAAAGCACAATCTGAATGGGTTTTCTTCTTTCCTTTATAAATCGTATAATTGTATTTAATCACATTACAATTATAATACAAAATTAATAGGTCATACGACCATCGTGACAGCCATTGCTTTGTCTCTTCTTTCGTATTAAGACTGTACCCTAGAGGAAATCCCAGTATTTACTAACCCATGCACCTGGGTTCAAATCTCATTATATGCACTACTTTAGTAGATGCCACTGCAGAATGTAGGAGAGGAATACATTATCTGATTCCCACTGGATAACCTTATCAAGTAAGCTACATGTGTCTCCCTCTCTATCCTTTTTTTTGTCATGCCTTATCCTGGTGTATGCCATCTAGGCTATCAACCAAGGTCATGGGATTCAAATCCTTACTTCTACGCATTTTTTGTTACACTACATATCACTTCTACTAAATCACATGCCACATCAGTATATCAAACTAACCTTGCGGTCTCCAAACAGTTGACACAGCCATCTCAACAATGACCCAATTGGCTCTATCTTGTTTTAGGGATTACCCTAGTGGTAAGCCAAGTTTTAGAAAACCATGCACTTAAGAGTCAAATTTATAAGATTTCATGAGGTAACTTTCAATTTCATTAAGTAACTTTGGCCTTTGGAGTAACTTCCGTTTTCATTTCATTCTCAAATTCAGACAAAGAAAGAGGAGCGATGAATGAGAGGGTATATGTTCTTCCCTCTCTAGACAACATAAGAACTGTGGACTAATAAACAGCCGATGGAATCCATTGAATCTCCAAATGTGTCCAAGTATGCGTAACATTGTTCTCTCCTTCCTCTTGCAGAGAAAGAGATTAGAATTTCTTGATTTTGTAAGAATGACATTACCTGATTTGAGAAAGCATATGCCAAGGCCCGCTCACGTTTAACTGCTGCATCACGTCTTTGTTGAACTCTCGCATGGATTTCCTCAAGTGTTCCAGTGGCATCACACCACTCTGCCTGTCAAACGTATATCTATATCCTCTATAAGCAAAGAAGAAAATAATACTACATTTTCTTGTAAAGTATTGAAATTCTTCATATAAAAGAACTTAGATTCAGTATATCACTTCTGATTCCACAGTGCATGGTGATATTGTATTTCCGGGATGTTTTTGAGGTCCTCCTAATGTGCTTCGCCTCTTTAATGCACGTTGTTCATGAATTTGTGCTTGAATCCGCACAAAATCTCGGATTGGACGTAAACTTGCAAGAGATTGTTCACGAACCTTGCGCCCGTTGATAGTTGCTCGTAGGCATGCAAGCGCCTTTAAGGCTCGGAGTGCCCTTCTTGCCTGATTCAGCATAATAGAATATATATGTGCAAAAACAAATTACGAAGAATTTGTCTGGTTTGGACTTGAAAACAAAATAAATTTGAATATCCTAGTAAGAGGTTTATGTCAAAGGAGAAATGATGAATCTAACCAAGAACCCACGGAATGCAGTTTGGATCCGGATTGCCGCTCGCTCTTCTTGGCTATATTCTTCATCATTTTCTTTTTTTGAAATGATAACCTCAATTTCCTGGGAACCATTTTGAGCTAATCCTTTCTTAAAATCATTGGATGATTTCCATAAAGTCCAGGTTCGAGGCTTATCCTTATCCTATTTGCAGATCAAACAAAAACAAACATTTAGGAGACAAAATACAATGATGAACCCTATAAGTCCCCATATAAATGATCTCACTTTCCCAACACACATGTGTAATACACATATTGAGTGCAAATTGAATATTTGACATACAGAATAAGATATGAAGACTTAAAACAATGGCATTGGCTAATGCGGAGAATTTACACTGGATGTAGTCTTTCCACGATTCGATTTTTTTCTCCGAACAATGGATTTAAGCCACGAACCCATCTTGAAGTTATTCTATTATGGCATCCAACACTAGTAATGGTTCTACATTCAGAACAAAAGATGAAATTCAGCTATTCTAACCATTAATTTGAGGGGATTTATTTAATTCTTCAAGTTATAATCATCATTTGTTTCACTTTTTTATGCATAGATTATTTATTAATGGCATCACAATTATAACTTTGAGAAGAAGAGAAAAACATCTTCTCCAATAAATAGATGAAATTTGTGATTCCAAATGAATCACAAAATTGCAATGTCTATAATTTGGAATCACAATAATTACACATTCGATCATTTCAAAATCACAATTGCATATCTGATTGCAACAATGGGTAATTCAGGTCTGATTCATTAAGGAAACATGATGATCACAGGTGAATAAGCTTATGAATTTCAAGAATGAGATTAATCTGAATCATTCCCCTTATAGAAGGATAATCTCAGAGACCAAATTAAGCTATCAATACCTATGCATTAAAATGTTTTAAAAAACACACCAAATTTAAGCCCAAAAAAACACCCTTTTCTTATAAGAACCCCCATTCCCCCCCCCCCAAAAGATAAATACATATATTGAAATTCAATGGGGGAATGACAAAAAATTAAAAGCTTCTCATTAAGAAGAGCCTTGAAAAGGAACCTAGGATGGTTAATCCGGTTGAAGAGAGGGCATATGAAGAGGTGAGAGAGAGAGAGAGAGAGAGAGTTTTAAGACACTTACATGTTACAGGAAGGTCTTCAGAATGAATGAGCAGAATAAAGCTTCCATGACTGTTCTTGAACTTCCCAATAGTGAGCGCCCCCTCCCCACCCCCCAATTCTCTTCTTCTTCTTTCTTCTTCTTCTTCTTCTTCTTTATATCATTGCTTCTTAAAAGCCCCAAAACTTGTCTCTTTTGTCCCCCATTTGCGATTCGCGAGCACGAGCATGTGTCCTGTGTCCTGTGTCCGGGTCCAGGTTCGGGTTCGGGTTCATCATGTGTCCACTGTCTCGTGTCCGGGTTCATGTCATGTGTCCTGTGTCCGGGTCCGGGTTCATGTCATGTGTCCACTATCCTGTGTCCGGGTCCGGGTTTGTATCCCGTGTCCGGCCTCTGGCCTGAATACTCACTTCCAGCCTTTTGTTTTGGTTGGGCCTCCATATCCTAACTTTGGCATGTTGTTTTCGGCTTCATGTTCGATTACTTAACTTGAGAGCTTTTCTGTTCACATCCACACTTGGATCGAGGTCCCAGATTTGGGTTTGTTTGGGCTGGGAAGGACGCACCTCTGGTGTACCAGTTATCGTGCCCACCTCGGCCCTATTGGGGAGGCCGCAACAATAGGAGCAGGGGAACCTCCAGAGGCCGATTCTGACCTTTTTTGGTCCTTGTTCGACGGTTCGAAGAATGCTTTGCCATCTAAGCTCTCATGTTGGGTTCAGCATTTGAATAACTTCCTTTGAGCTTTCTATTCAAGGTGGGTTCGGGTTTTGTCAAACGCTTTTTGCAAGCTTTGTGTTTTCTTCAGGTGGGGCTTGATTATGTTATGTCCTGCGTTTTCCGTTCAAGGCTTTGAATCCTTACTTTGATCCAATTGTCGCAGAATTGTCATTGGGCACTAAAATAAACATCACATATATATATATAATATGTTATGGTTCTCGATAGACCAACAAATATGATCCACATGACCTAGAAGAAAACATGAAAATAAGTATAAGCTAGCTAGGGTCATCTAGCGAAATAGAGAAATCGGTGGGTTTCAATTAACCAAGGCCTAACCAACGCTAAAGATATGCCATAACACAAAAAAGTTGAGCTATCATAAATAAACAATGATCATGGAATTATACTTGAATAATTGACCTTTTATTGTATTGATTGACATTTGAAGAATTGTTTGACTCAAATAATCGCCGCATGATGTCTTTAAAATATGGCATTTTCAGTTACTTATTGATTAGCATTAAAGATACTTAAACACATTTTATTAGAGAAAAATGTTGTTTGTTAGTTATAGAGTGGAATAATGAATACTTAGGGTGCCCAGTCATTCATGACAACACACAATTTGTTGTTGAGTCACTGTAGAAGCATCTTATTAGTTCCAAACTCACTTTCACACCGGCAACAACTTGGACAAACACATGTAATAAAACAAAATTTAGTCGATCATTGAATCGACAAATAACTTTTCGGTAGCAGGTAAACTGTAGCTTTCAATGTTCTAGTCATGGCCCTCTTGAAATTTTGTTCACCTAATGATTTGATGATTCATCAAAGAGTTCAGTGATATGCATGATGCATCTAATAATATACACTTCTTAAGGCCTTCATTTTAGATGAACACATTTATACACCTTTCCCATTTACAAATTCAAAGAGAATGAATCATGACATTTCCGTCGGCTTACAATCAACGTGTTAACTTTTCTATTCTAAACTATGAAAAAAGATAAGGCTAAATGCTTGTTGGATGCCTTTTTCCAATGTATATTTTAGGAAATGTTTAGGTATATTTTATGAGGAAGATTTCTAAAATATTGCCACGTAATACGGGAAATTGAAAATATTATTAGTAATGTTTGTAAAAGTAGACGGAATATCAATGGAAAGTCAGAAGATATAGCTACAATGTCTCTATTCTTCGTTCATATTGTTGTGCTCAATATCATTTTTTACCCTTAAAATTGGATATTTGTTTCCCTTGAAAGTTGGCCCTAAACAATTTCTTGAGTATCAACACTCTCGTAAGTGCTCTACTTTTTATCATATTTGACTTTTCTTTCCACGCATCGTCAATCTCATACTATCCCTACACACATTTGTTCACAATCATTGTGTGCCCTCTTAATCACAAACACATATTAGTAAAATTTATGAACATTGAGGGTCACTATTAAAACTCTATACCCACATGGAAATGTTTCATTTTTCCCACAAATATTTTACCTTTGATGTGGCTACCACTAGCAATGGGCCCAGTTTCGGCTCAAACCGAACCGAACCGTTAAATCGTGGCTTAACGGTTTATTGGTTCAAAGATAAATAAACCATTAGGTTTGGTTTCAAATGTTATGATCTGGTTTGGTTTCGATTCGGTTCGGTTTTGAATTTCATGGTTTAGTGGTTTAGCGGTTTCGGTTTAAAGGTTTATAGATTTATAGGTTTATAGGTTAAAAAATATTCTTAAATTTTCATCTCTAGGCTCTAACTTTCAGCTTTTAATTTTAAACCTCTAGGCTCCAACTTATTAAATTTTATATGCATTATAAGTAGAGTCTCCTTTTGATGTATGATTATCAAATTTATGATAAATATGATGACCAAATTTATGTTTTAAACCTCTAGGCTCTAACTTATTAAATTTTATATGCATTATAAGTAGAGTCTCCTTTTGATGTATGATTATCAAATTTATGATAAATATGATGACCAAATTTATGACAGGTATGATGACCAAATTTATAATAAGTGTGATAACCAAATTTATGATGATTTTCTCACACAAATTCATAATATGTATGATAATCAATATCTCTAAAAATGGTTTGGTTTGGTTCTAAATTTCCCGTAAACGTTTTGGTTTGGTTTTTATTATAAATAAATGGTTTGGTTTGGTTTCAAGTAGGGATCGACAACGGCTCGGCTCAAGCCTAAACCGTTTGGCTTAGTCGGCTTGAAAACGACTTAACGGCTTAACGGCTCGGCTCGGCTTGAGCCGAGCCGTTCCGACCCAAGCCGGCTAAACTGTTTAAGTCGGCTATCAACTTTAGAGAGAGGGGGAGAGAGACAATAAACAAGGGGAAAGAGAGAGAGAGAGAGAGAGAGAGAGAGAGAGAGAAAGCCCAAATGGATGTAGCTCAGTTGGTAAGGTTGCCCAATAGAGACCAGGTAGTCATGGGTTCAATCCCTACATTCCACAGTGGCATCTAGTGAAATAGAGATATATATGAAGTATATAATAGAGAGGTGAGGAAATTGGGTTTCGAACCCAAGACACAATACTTGTAGTGTTATCAACTTACCACTAGGGTAAGCTAATTACGATTTTAAAAAAAAGAAAAAAAGAGAGAGAGAAAGAGAGAGACTACACAGAGGGGAGAGAGAGAGAGAGGAACTACATAGAGGGGAGAGATCAAGCCAAACCGGCTAAGCCTAAACCGAACCGTTGTCGATCCCTAGTTTCAAGGCCAAGAAACCGAATCGAATCGAAACCGAACCGGGCCCATTGCTAGCTACCACACTAATGGATATCTTATGGCAAGGTAAACCGTCTTTGGTATTTGTAAGACATGCTAAGCAAAGGAATTTCCCTTTGAGGATAAGGTGCCCATATAACTAAGTTGAAGAACGACTAAAACAATTATCCTTTCGACCTATGTCAAGTTGTGTGTTAGAGGACAACTAATAATTAAGCATATTGTAAGGAAATGTGGACCAAGAAAGGAAAGAGGGGTGATGTATCACCTAACCACCCCTTTGCGACGACGTGAGATGGACCCAAATCTCCGTCTTGTCCTATACCACATAATGTTGATGTAGGTTGTACTTTGGGTTATGAGAGGATCACACGTGCTTAGCTAAAAAGAGCAATATTAGCTATGGGCTTGATTTTGGCTCAAATCGAACAGAATAGTTAAGCCATGGTTTAATGGTTTATTGGTTCCAAAAAAATTTAATGGTTTGGATTTTTAATAAACGGTTCGGTTTTAGTTAGGTTTGGTTCTACAACTCAAGTTTATTGATTTATAGGTTTAAATGGTTTGGTTTAAAGGTTTATTGGTTAACTTTTTTTCCCCCTTAATCGTTTTTTATTGATCTAATAAATATAGTTTAAATGCTTATTCAATTTAATGTATTTTTGTTTATTTGGATTCTTAATTAGTTTGATTTAAATGGTTAAGTTTAAATTTTTTATTAAATGGTTTGGTTTGGTTTCAACTTTTCCCTAAATTGTTTGGTTTACCTTTTCTTAAACGATTTGTTTTAGATGGCTTCAAAGTTAATAAACGGTTTGGTTTGGTTTTTGTTTTATATAAACAGTTTGGTTTGGTTTCAAGGGAAAGAAACTGAACCGAATCGGGCCCATTGCCAACCATAACCACGTTAATACAGACTTGAGAGGTCAAGCCTCCTTGATAAGAAGGTAACCCACCTTCTAATATAGGCAAAAATGTTAAGACCTTGTGTGTTCACAAAGTTGGCTACTTCATGTAAAGTGATTAAGGTTATCTGACACTGTAGTCTTGTAGATTTATAAATTTATAATTAACACACGTATTCATCATAAGATTAGGGGAACCAATGATAAACCTATCTCAATAGCAATTATGGTTATGTACATAACATTGTGGTACTCCATAGAGATCGTCAAGCGAAAATCCATTTCTCATACTCCTACCATAGATGCCTACTATTAGAGATCTAGGTACTAAAGTAAGCTTAAGATAAGGATAAACTAATGATAGATAGAAAGGAGAAAGAGAAAGAAGGGTGCCGATCCACCCGACCACCCCCGAGCGAAGGGATCGAGATAGACTTGAGCCTCGATCAGCGTCCCATACCACCGTCGTGGCGTCGAGTCGTACCTGGTGCTGGCGCGCTCGCTACAAGAGTTGACCTACCACAAGAGCAGAGTCTCGATGTAGTCAAAAGATGATCAAATGAGGGTAGTTAGGCCTCTTATTTATAACGATACCCAAGGCCCCCAGGCAAGTTCACACTTGACCTAATGGGTTGTCTCAATCCTGAGGATTAAATGTAATCCTCCCCTTCTTTACACT
The DNA here is from genome assembly GCF_043228905.1 of Azolla caroliniana. Taxonomy (NCBI): domain Eukaryota; kingdom Viridiplantae; phylum Streptophyta; class Polypodiopsida; order Salviniales; family Salviniaceae; genus Azolla; species Azolla caroliniana. The sequence continues at coordinate 16,827,552 of NW_028230443.1, forward strand.
CTCGTTTACCCTCACACTTATCCACATGTATAGAATACTACGGTAAATTCTCACCACGGGATATTAAATGGTCATGCCCGTAACATACTCCCCTTCTTTAAAACATTGCACTCTTGCAATGGAAAGTTAGGGAAGTTTGTTCTTAGAGTATTCTCGCGTTCCCATGTGGCATCTTTGATAGATTTGTCCATCCATTTAATTTTAAATTCTCGGATTTCTTTAATATGTAACTTTTTTGTTTTAACATCGAGAATTCTTTCTGGTACATGTGGTTTCGAAGATAAATCTTCAGAAGTAACCAGAGTTTCAGTTGTAACTATGTTGTCGCCAGAACCTAGAAGTTCTTTTAGACGACTCACATGGAAGACTGGATGAATTCCAACACCATCGGGAAGAGCGAGACGATAGGCTGATGACCCAATGCGTTTGAGGACTGTAAAAAGTCCACAAAACCGTGGGGCTAACTTAGCGCACTTACCCGTGGACAATGTCTTAGAATTGTGAGGTACACGTAAAAATACCTTCTGTCCAGGGTTGAATACACGAGTTTGCCTATGATGGTCGGCATAAAAACGCACTCTATCTTGAGTTGTTTTTATATTATCTCGTGCAATATGCAACATATCTTGCATATCCCGAAGAAAGTTTTGTGTACTTCGCAACTCATCATGATGTATATTAACATCAATCGGGGCTCGTGGTTGAAAACCATACATCAACATAAAAGGACTATATCCCGTTGACGTATGCTTGGAGCTGTTATAAGCAAACTCCAAAATTGGGAGATAACGTTCCCATTTTGTTGGTTTTGCACCAACGTATGCTCAAAGCATGTCCTCAATAATTTGATTTACTCGTTCTGTTTGTCCATCGGATTGAGGATGATCCGTGGAGCTCATGCTCAACGTAGTTTCTAACTTCTTAAAGACTTGCGTCCAGAAATCACTAGTAAACTTTGGATCTTGATCACTCACGATATCCATCGGTAACCCATAAAAACGAAATAATTCGTCAACGAATTGGTAAGCTAATTCAGGAGTTATTACCGTGGTTTTAGTAGCAATAAATCTGGCCATTTTAGTTAGTCGATCAACGACAACCTAGATGGCATCATGGCCTTTTTGGGTGCGAGGAAGGCTAACAATAAAATCCATGGATATACTTTCCCACTTATTATTAGGAATGTCCAAGGGATGTAAAAGTCCTGTGGCTTTAAGCCGCTCAGCTTTGTTAACCTGACACTGGTGACATTTAGTCACATAGCTATGTATGTCAGGACGCATCTTAGGCCAATAAAATTGAGTGGAGATGAGAACGAGTGTACGATGTATTGCAGGGTGCCCTACTGAGGGTGCATCATGGCATTAAAAAAGAATCCTCTTTTTGACCTCGGGTAAATCTGGAACACAAACCTTCCCATTACGGTAGAGCAAACCGTTAGCAATGTGGAAGTATTCCTTCGAGGATGTGGTGGTGTCTGTTCCAGACTCAACTCTTGCCCAGTATTTTGCAAAATAACTGTCATCAGGATACTTTCCTCGAAGGTGATCATAAAGATCTGATGTTATTTCAGTGAAGCTAAGCATGTTAACTTCACGGATGCGACTTAGTGCATCAGCGACAGTGTTCATGGAACCTTTACGATATCGTATGGAAAAATCAAAGTCTTGGATGAGATTAGTCCATCGTGCCTTACGACCTTTTAGGTCTTGTTGGTCACAAAAATATTTCAAGGACTCGTGGTCCGTAGTTACCATAAAGCGATTTCCATAAAGATAATGGCGCCATGTTTTGAGCGCGTGTATAACTGCAAATAATTCCTTTTCTTGAACGGTATACTGACATTGAGCAGAATCAAGTTTCTCGAATGCTATTGGTTTACCATCTTGATACAAGACAACACCTATAGCATAATCGCTTGCATCGGTTTCAACCTCAAAAGGTTTTGAAGGATCAGGTAAAAGAAGTGAAGGAGCCTCGCAAACCAGGTCCTTGAGTTCCTTAAAGGTGAGGTCTAATGTAGCATTCCACACAATAGGTTTTGTAGACTTACGCGTTTGACCTTTTAAAAGATTAGTAAACGGCGTCGTCAATTGGGGGTAATTACGAAGAGACTTTCGCAAAAACCCGACAAAACCAAGGAATGATCGAACTTCTCGAATATTCCGAAGAGTGGGCCAAAGCTTGATTTTCTCAATGCGAGAAGGATAAATTTCAAACTCCTCGTTCAGTTATGAGATGTCCTAGATAAGTAATTGATTTCTTGAAGAACTCACATTTTGAGATCTTCGCATAAAACTGTTTGTCACGCAATGTTTGTAAAACAAAGCGGACATGTCTAGCATGTTCTTTTAATGTACGGCTATAAACTAAAATATCATCCAAGAAAATAACGACAAATTTTCCAAGTTATTCTCGGAAAATGTCATTCATTTCTTGTTGAAAAGTAGTCGGAGCATTGGTCAAACCAAAAGGCATAACCAAAAACTCGTAATGGCCATAACGCGTACGAAATGCCATTTTAGGAACATCGTCCTCACTTATTCGTATTTGATGGTAGCTAGTACGGAGATCAAGTTTCGTAAAATACCGAGCTCCCTGGAGACGGTCAATTAGATCGTCAGCCCGGGGCAATGGGTACGAATTCTTGATCGTCACTTTATTCAAGCGTTGGTAATTAATACACATACGCCATGTGCCCTCTTTCTTTTTTACCAAGAGAACTGGTGCACCCCCTGGAGATTTACTATAACGTATATAACCCATTCGTAAATAGTCCTTGAGTTGCTTAGATACCTCATCTTCTTCGGATCGACTTAAGCGATACGGAGGTATACTTATTGGTGCAACACTAGGTACAATATCTATACAATGGTCTATATTACGTTTAGGAGGTAACCCATCAGGTAGTTCACTTGGAAAAACATCATGAAAATCATTTAAGATTTCATCAAGTTGTTGTTGTTCAAAATATGTTAATTGAACCGGAACATTATCGATATTGTAAACGTGAATGTCCAGATCAAGTACACAATAAAATAACGTAGAACAAGACAACTCGGATTTTGATGAACACGAGGAAACAATCGAGAGGGATTGTTTTTTGATACATTGAATAAAATGTGTACAATCGTTCAATACTAAAGAAATGGAATGGCGAACCCAATCAATAAATAAAGAAGAGTTTTTATTATAAAACCAGGGATAACCCAGTATTACATTGGTGGTACAAAGATTCATTACATGGAAGTCTACATCCTCTATATAAGTATCAGTAGAAATTCCTAATGAATGAATCACCCCGTTGATGTATTGTACTCTTCCATCAGCCAAGTGCATTGTGTAGGTGTTATCACTTACGGTGGGTTGGATTCCCCATATCTGAACCAAACGATCATTCACAAAATTGTGTGAGCTTCCCGAATCAAATAAAAATTGTACGGGAGATCCATTGATATACCCGTTTGCACGTAGTAAATCATTGGGACCCAATACATAGTGAGGGAAAGAACATTGACAATTACTTAAATGATGTGTATAGACCTGAAGGACATTAGGAATCTAACCTTTATGGTCTGAAGCTTTAGGTTTGCTGTCGTGCTCTTTCCGTTGGAGCTTTCGACATTGCTCTTTTGTGTGACCCTTCTTTTTGCAGAATACGCAAAAAGGATGTTGTCGCTTACAATCGCGATCCAGGAATTCGTTGGGTGTCTTGCGTTTCCCAACAAATTGCGACAGCTTAGTCCCGGGCGCTTCGTTGGGTTTGTTGTGGTCCTTCTTCGAAGTGTGTTGATAGCGAAGAACTATTTCAATGGCCTTTTCGAAGGATTTTGGATCCTTATCATGCACTATCCAGTGATAGTCCGAATTGGGGATTCCATTGACAAAACAAGCTATCAACCAATTGTCCCCTTCTAGACCCGATTTTTGGATTTGGGTTCTAGCATGGTGAACATAGTCTTCTAGCGAGGAAAATTTCCTACTAGAGAGGTTCATTAAAGCTTGTGCTGCCTCGGTTCGAGAGGGAGGTTGCAGAAATTGGCCCTTAAAAACCGTGACAAAATCTGTCCAGGTATCGGGCAATTTCCCCATAGTACGGAGCCCACACCACCAGGCGGCGGCCTTACCCCCGAGTTCTCGGCCGACATATACAATCTTCGTACTATCTGGCGTGGGATAGAGCTCAAAATGAGACTCCCATCGTCCCAGCCATGTGCAGATTGCTTCTTCGGTTCTTTCCTTTTTGTCTCCCGTAAATGGCTTAACGACAAATGATGGTTCACCTTGTCGCTCATCAGGTCTATTAGTCTCATGTTGTAGACTAATGACACGCGCCTCAAGAGCACTCTGAGATTGCCGAAGTTCGGTCATTTGTTGAGCGGTGAAACTAAGGTATTGGCTTATTTGTGCCAAATACATCTCAGTGGACATTTGTCTAGGAGGATTCCCTTGAGTTCCTTCCGCTTGAGCGGATGACATCGGGTCGTTAATTTGAGCCATTAAAGATTATTTCTGGAAAAGAAATAGGATAAGGTCAGAGAGATAGTCATAACATCATGTCGTGATGTAAACATATCATGGGAAAACATTAATCGATATCATGATCTCACGTTAATACCCCTCTAGACGTATGAGATGAGGTTCAAGATCAGGTTACTATGGTAACACAAAGGTGTTTTAAAAACCATGGGGGTGACAATTTAATGTCTTTCCCTAATCTCTATATCGATTTTTTCATGGCGGCTCCCCGAGGCTCAACCATGTATGTTCGCGTCATGAGTAGTTTATACACGAAAAAAATGTTAACAATACTATGTTTCTTTGCCAACATATGTGGTTTCGGCTCTTTAAGTCCTATTACGAGGACCCCGAGGTGCACTTAGACCTTAAGTCTAAACATGTGTTATAGTCATATGTATGAAGGATATTGTATGGTCTTGGTCATATTTGAACTCGAGACCTCGAGAACAAATACATTAAACACTTGAGCTAACCAAGTACGTTGCTCTTCTCGAATGCTTAATGTTTGATGCGTATAAGAGATATGCGAGGCATTTGATCATATACGTTTTTTTTAAAAGAACATATATGTCAAGGGTCCTTATTTCGCCCTCATTTACCAAAACTATGTTGGTACGTTACCTAACCTCAAGTCTCGTAATTACGATGGCATACGCCAAAGTGCAACCTAATGGTCAAGCCAAATGAGCCCTCGTTTCGTAGTAGGCCCACGTGGCCCATCACATGATCACGTCATTATGAATGCCTCTCGTAAGAACGAGCTCATGGTGGCATCGTATCCATGTAACGAGGGAGGGATGTTGGATACATGTGTCATTGGAGCGACCTCACTTGAAGTGGGTCACGCCCTACGTACTCAACATCATTATGGCTATATGCGTTTCTTTACGTAACGAAATTGAGGTCATCAACGGGGTTGTCAACAATCAAAAATTGTTGAAAAAGGGATGGTGACAACGCCATTCTCACAAAAATGTGAGGACGGCCACCAACATCCTTTTCCCGACAAGGACAACTTTCGATATAATCACGTAATAATGAATATACACCATATGTTTACTTATCACATATATACGATCAAATACGTATATACGTGACCACATATGCCTATATTAAACATATCGTTATATTAAATAGCCACAAATGATGTGATCGAGATACGTAATCGAGGTATATACCTCTACGCACACGAAACATCCACAAATAAGAGATCATCGTAATACACAATTGAGGTATTGACCTCTTACGCATACGAGACCAAACACATATCCTTTACAACAATTGAAGGTATTAAACTCATACACAAACGTAACATATGTTCGTGAACATAATACGTAATTGAGGTATTAACCTTGTACGCATACGACACTCATCACATATTATTTATATGTCAAACGAGGTATTGACCTTGTGCACATATGTAAACATTTTAGATAATCAATTAAAGACCACTACAACATCATTGACTTAATGAAAAAAAATGACATATAAACTAAACACATGATTAGATGGGAGAAGAGAGAATAGAAAAAAAAAATACGGAAAGAGTTACCGAAGTTCTTTGTTGATCGTTGTTTGGATCAAGGCCGACCGCACATCGATCGATCACCATCAATCAAAAGACAAAAGACAAACAAAGAAACATTAGTACATAGCTCTGATACCAAATATTAGAGATCTAGGTACTCAAGTAAGCTTAAGATAAGGATAAACTAATGATAGATAGAAAGGAGAAAGAGAAAGAAGGGTGCCGATCCACCCGACCACCCCCGAGCGAAGCGATCGAGACGGACTCGAGCCTCGATCAGCGTCCCATACCACCGTCGTGGCGTCGAGTCGTACCTGGTGCTGGCGCGCTTGCTACAAGAGTTGACCCACCACAAGAGCAGAGTCTCGATGTAGTCAAAAGATGATCAAATGAGGCTAGTTAGGCCTCTTATTTATAGCGATACCCAAGGCCCCCAGGTAAGTTCACACTTGACCTAATGGGTTGTCTCAATCCCGAGGATTAAAAGTAATCCTCCCCTTCTTTACACTTTCGTTTAACCCTCACACTTATCCACGTGTATAGAATACTACGGTAAATTCTCACCACGGGATATTAAATGGTCATGCCTGTAACACCTACTCCTAAGCCAAACACACATAAACTGATTAGAAGATGATGTGACAAAATGTTTCAAAATAATGATATTTAAAGTTGCAACATGGCTCAAATGACTTCAATAATCAAATGTGTAAGGCCTTTGTACCCAATATTCTCCTCGTCCTTTTATTATTAGAAAAATATTTGCCATCTAAGATTTGCCAACATTTTAAGGCCATTACCAAAGGAAACTTTCCCATTATTTGTCACAAAAGAAACATTTTCACATGAAATCGAAGATGTTATTACCATCACACATCCAACATTTGATGGGTTGTAGTTGACAATCTAACTAAAATGGTTTGGTTTATTGCTACTAGCACCACGGTAATAACTCCTAAATTGGCATATGAGTTAATATTATGTTTTTATGGGTTACAGATGGATATTGTGAGTGATCACAATTTAAAGTTTACTAGTGACTTTTGGACGCATTAAGTCTTTAAGAAGTTGGAAACTACCTTGAGCATGAGCTCCACGGATCATCCTCAATTCGATGGACATATAGAACGGGTAAATCAAATTATTGAGGACATGGTTTGAGTATGCGCTGCTACGAAGCCAACAAAATGAGAATGTTATCTCCAAGCATACATTGACGGGATATAGTCATTTTATGTTGATGTATGGCTTTCAGCCATGAGCCCTAATTGATATTAATATACATCGTGATGAGTTGAAAAGTACATAAAACTTTCTAAGGGATATGCAAGATATGTTGCATACTGCACGAGATAATATAAAATAGCTCAAGATAGAGTGTCTTTTTATGCCGACCATAACAGGCAACCTCGTATATTCAACCCTAGACAGAACGTCTTTTTATGTGCACCTCACGATTCTAAGACATTGTCTACGAGCAAGTGCGTTAAGTTAGCTCCGAAGCTTTGTGAACCTTTCACAATCCTCAAAGACATTGGTTCATCATCCTATCATCTCGCTCTTCTTGATGGTATTGAAATCCATCCAAGTTTTCATGTAAGTTGTCTAAAAGACCTTTTTGGTTCTAGTGATAATATAGCTACAACTGAAACTCTGGTTAGTTCTGAAGATTTAGCTTCTCAACCACATGTACTAAAGAAATTTTTTGATGTTAAAACAAAACATATGCATTCAAAAATAAACGAGAATTTAAAATTAAATGGATGGATAGGTCTATAAAAGTAGTTACATGGGAACAAGAAAACACCATTAAAACTAACTTCCCTAACTTTGCATGTTACAAGAGTGCATAGTTTTAAAGACGGGAAATGTGTTACGAGCATGACCATATTTTATCCTATGGTAGTTTGTATTGTAGTATTCTACACATGGGGATAAAAGTGTGAGGATTAATTGAGAGTGTAAAGAAGGAAGGATTACTTTAATCCTAGGGATTGAGACAACCCATAAGGGTCAAGTGTGAACTTGATTGGGGGCTTTAGATATGGCTATAAATATGAGGCCTAGCTAATATCATTGGACACATCATTCAATTACGTTGAGATTGTCATCTTGTGGTGAACAAACTCTTGTATCGAGCATGTGCAAGTACCATGTTTGACTCAAAGCCACGACGGTGGTATCTAATGTCGATCAAGGGTTGGGTTTGTCTCGGTCCCTTCGCTCGGGGGTGGTTGGGTGGATTGACACCCTTTTGTCTCTCTCTTTCTCTTTACTGTCTATCATTTATTTCCTTATTTCATGCTTACATTAGAAATAATCTCTGACAAAAACACACAATTATATCAATAAATGTGTGCGAAAAACTTAGTGTGGTCACCACTACATGGGTAGTTGGGACATGTTGCATCAACAATAGGCAAGATGACCACTCCACTGAGGAAAGAAATCCGACTTGTCCCAATAAACAAATTTGCCACATCGTCCCATCCTTCAACTTTTGTAGATATGTGCTAACTCCATGCCGACCATCAAATACAAAAGCATTGTGTATATCCTAATTAAGATGCAACCCCCAAATCGGAAATAGGAAAATGATCTCCTCTATCATATCTTGGGTCAACCGACGTGAATTGTGCAAACACCCACCATCTTGGTGTCAAATAACAATGTCACAAACATAACCTTTGGTTTAGAGCTATACCAACATTCAACTCTTTCATATGTTGTATGCAAAACTCTCCTGATGCCCTCATAAGTTTCTGTGCATCTCTCCAAGTAGTTGCCAGAAAGAGAGAAAGAGAGAAAGAGAGAGAAAGACAAGAAAAGCACCACATCATCTGTGTTGATGGACTACATTCCCAATGACTACAACTTCAGGACGAGCACCACATCATCTGTATCGATGAACTACATTCCTGATGACTACAACTTCAGGAAGAGCACCACATCATCTATATTGATGGACTACATTCCCAATGATTACAACTTCAGGAAAAGCACCACATCATCTGTGTGTGATGGACTGCATTCCCGATGACGACAACTTCTTCAATGTCGTCTTCTGTTATAGACTTGGTGGCCATTTTGTTCAAATTCGTGAACGCAAAGAAAGGACGAGTGGGGATTGAATCAATCGATACATATGAAATCGCCTCTGGGCAAGACAAAAATGTCCATTTTGTTCGAATTCATGAATGCAAAGGGAGGAACAAGTGGGGAGCGGATTCGATCGATACATAGGAATCGCATCTGGGGCCTGGGCAGGACAAGGCAAGAAAAACAAAGAAAAAGGCTCAGGGGCATTTGAGGGAATAAAGGAAAACTCAGGGGTATTCTTGTGAGGACAGCCTTAACTGATGAAAAGAAGAAGAAGAAGAAGAAGAAGAAGAAGGGTTTAAGATTAATAAGAGATGTCAAGGTTTCTCAGACAAATCCCTCGTCTTTTTCTCATTACATCTCAGGCAGAACTCCGCTACATCCATTCCCTCTCTTCTTCTTCTTCTTCTTCTTCTTCTTCTTCATCATCATCATCATCATCATCATCATCATCATCATCCCCCTCCTCTTCTTCTGAGGATGATCTTGATTTGCTCAAATCTCTGCAGCTGCAAATCCAGAACAAGTCCCAGATCGGTAATCTATCTGTTACTTCATTTAAGACACAATTCGTTTTGTTAAGCTCTTTTAGTTTTTTTTTTAAGCGTCATTCTTTAGGGTTTTATAAGATTGTTTTAGGTTTTTCTTTCTCGTTTAATCTTGTTCTTCTGTGCATTTTTTTATCAGGGTTTCTTCATTCCTTCTAAATGCTTATTCACTCTGTTTTTATTTATGCGCGTTTAAAGTTTTACTCTATAAAACTCCAAATGGATAATTTTTTATACATTTTCAGGCATGTATCTATATTTAGTAGCATTTATACGTTTTCTAGGGTTTCAATATGAGATGTGATGTTTTTTACTAGCATGTTTGATTCTATTCAATGCTTCTATTTTTTTGCATCTCTTTGGGTTTACAGTGCATTATTTTTAATTGCTACCATGATTTACTCTACTTAATGGTTCTCTTTTCTATATGCATGTTTAGGGTTTCAATTTGAGGTATGCTGTAGTTAGTATGGTCTATATGTTTTAATTGGCTTTACATTTTTAATGGTTCCCTATGACATATTATTTTTTAATCAGCATGATTCATTATTAGGCTCTTTGAAGGAAACCCTAATTCAACTACCACATCCATTTCACATGGTAAATCGGCCGAACACAAAAGAGCTCTTCTTACATAGGCAATTCGGAGAGGAAAACATTGAGATTTCATGTGTGTATCATGACCAAACATACGGTGAAGAATATGATGAAGAGGAAGACGGCTTTGATCCTCGGGACCCGAATGTACCCATGAAGATGGTTCAAATGTTTATCCATATTTCAGTAGGTACCCTGATGCCTTTCCTGGAGATAGTTTGTTGTGCTTTTGAGAACAAATCTACAATTGAAAAAGTGTTATTAAAGGATGGAGACCACAGTTCAAAGCTTGGAGAATGCCCTTATGAGGGTCCTGACATATCGTAAGGATCAAAATTTTGTTTTCCCTTTGTTAATGGTTATTTTAGATTGTAGTCTCTCTTAATATTAATTATTTTATTTTATAATCTTTCTCGTAGCATTAAGAATTTGATTATATCATCTTTTGTAATGTAATTTTCTTTATTTGGGATTTTCTTTTTAGTGTTAAATATTTGATTTTGGATTCCCTTTGTTAATGTTGATTTACTAATTTTAATTTCTTGATTGCATGATCTTTCTTAATGAGCTTCATTCCTTAGATTGTATTGTTTCTCGCAGTTCTTAGTATTAAGAATTTGATTATATCATCTTTCGTAGTGTAACGTTTTTTATTTAGGATTTTCTTTCTTAGGCTTAAATATTTGATTTTAGATTTCCCTTTCTTATTGTTGATTGCTAATGTTAATTACTTGATTGTGTCGTCTTTCTTAATGTCTCTCATTTTGTTAATTGCTTGATTGTATCGTTTTTTAAAGTTGATTACTTGATTGTGACATATTTTTGCATGTTTATTGCTTGACTATATCATCTTTCTTAATCTTATTTTACTCAGATTTCGGATCATGATTTTTTTGAAATTATTAGGTCCAGGGAAATGCCCATCATTTCACCTGGTAAGACGATATTGTGAAGATCATACTGTAAAGACCATATTATGAAGCTATATGAGAGCTAGACATCTCTTAAGGTTCTATCTCATTTCTTTATCGTGTTTCTTAATGGTAATCTACTTCTTTTTCGGGATCATGATCCGCATAAAATGGCCAATATAGAAGTGGCCCTAGATCCTGACATATCGTTAGTCTGTCTTGAGTATTTGTATTGTCTGTCTTTCTCACAATGTTTGAGAATTGTTTTCTGTCCTAGTCATCACAAATTAATATGGAATTATGAGAAAATGCTGGGAATTTGTAGTGTCTTAGAAGAAAATCTGCATATTTCTATCTGATATTGTTCTATTGAAAAATATGTTTCTGACTAGAATGAAATTAGCATTTTATTCAAGGAGGGCATCTTTTCCTGAAAACTAGTCTTTCTAGTCCTATTTTCTTGTTAAATCAATGAAGATCATACTCGTTTGTATCGTCTTTTATTTCCTAATTTATTTGTATTAAGGACTTTTATTTTCCCTCATCAAATAACTTGATCTACTTTTAATGAACACCTGATGATTTTAGGAAATTGAATGACAAGATAAAGGCAGCCTTTGTAGAATATCTCACTGTGCGAGGAGTCGATGATCACCTCAGCAAGTTTCTTCTCGATTTCATGCCTATCAAGGATCAAGAAGAGTATTCAAGGTGGCTCCGGAAAATAGAGGGATTTATCCAAAGTAGTCCACAAAGCGGGAATTGAGTATTCTTTTGCAAAGATAATTATCTTGAGTTTCATCTTTCAGGATGCTGGACCCATTCCTTTGTATAACAGCCTTTTACCGAATTTTACCCAACCCAACATTTTGAGGTACAAACCAACATGTATATTTCACATGCCTCACAATTTTTGATTGTCAGATATATTGGGAAGATGAAAGGACACTTATAATGAGTACTCTTTTTCAATGATAATTTCCATGAGTTTTTAAAAAAAAATCCTAGATAAAGGTGGTTTGTTTAAAGTTTTTAATTATGAGGGAGCTGAGAGTTCTTTTTCAAAGATAATTTGATTGAGTTTCATCTTTTCATATTCTTTAACCATTCTCTTGTAATGCAAATCTTTTACGGAACTTGCTCACACCAACATTTGTTGGTGCAAAGCATATGTATGTTTGATATTTCAGAAAGGTGTTAAGTGTATTCATAACTTTATAAGTAAGTTAATATGTGAACTCTATGAGAAAGGATATGGCGTGATGGGTTTTCCTTGAACAATATATTGCTCATGTGGAAACATGTTTTCTTATTACCTCTTGCAAGTTTCCAAGAGGTATATGGAATGGCCTGATTGATTTATCTCAGACAATGTATTGTTCATACAGAAACATGCAAGAGGTAAATCAATCAGGCCGTATATCTCTTGGAAACTTTCAAGAGGTAATAAGAAGACATGTTTCCACATGAGCAATATATTGTTCAAGGAAAACCCATCATGCCATATCCTTTCTCATAGAGTTCACATATTAACTTCCTGTTTGTAAAGGATATTCATTGCATTGTAAACACCATTGAACTGTCTTTTCCATGACATTTTGGTTTGGACATTCTCTTTTTAATTCGTCCATGAAGGTGAAGCTTAAATTCCTCTTCTTGTTCCTAAAGTATATCATCAGACTCAGACATTACAGGAATAGAACACATTAATGAAGGGATTGATCAGAAATACAAGCAAAGTTTGTCCAACAACAATCTTCAGCAAATCCAAAGAAAAGGTGGGAGATTGTGCCAACCATACAGAGCAGTAGGAAAAATGGATTGTAAGGTAAAAAAGAGTCCGACAAAGGGCACAACCAAGCTTGAGGAACAAATTGTGGCCATTTGAGAAATACTCAAATGGTCGTACTTTGATATATTTGTGCTTTTAACCCAACTGCAGACAGTAAATTACACATGTCCATAAGCTCTAGGAACAGATTGTGACCATTGGAGAAATACTCAAATGGCTGTAGTTTGTTATATTAGCATTTTTTAACACAAGTATGCATAATGACTTTGTATTGTGATAAAAACCAAACCACCAAGAGTTCCAAAGCTTTTAAGTGAGAAAATCACTTGTTTGGTAATGTTAAGAGGATCACTTGTGATCATGATCTGTACAGTATAGATTTGTGAATAGATTGAAGATTTTCTTCATCCATTACTTATGCACAAACTCTTACCAAAGTAGAAGGTACAATGGAATTTATTGGAGTTAAAGTGTAACCTCCTATTCTTAATGTCTAACAACCAGGTATATTTGGTGATTATTGTTTGTATTTTTGCAATATGGCTGAGAATGTGATATGAAAAAAGCTCATAATAGGGTCTCTAAAGAAGGGTCCACCACATTTTGTGTTTAGCTACATGGTGCTCATCATTTTTGTTGCAAAAGTGCACATCATTGCAGATCCGAGCACTATTTCTGGGATACCAACTGTCATAACTCAAGCAAATTATCAACAATTTAGCCACAACCTAGATCATGACAAGATTTACTTCACAAGGGCCTAATGATGAGACTATTAAGATGATTGTATTTGTCGAATCCTCTTTACACTAAGTACAAGCAAGTTAAAAACATGCTGAGTAAGGCAAAGCCAACCAATAAATAGCAATGGGCCCGGTTCGATTTCGGTTCGGTTCGGTTTTAAGGCCCATTTATTTATAATAAAAACCAAACCAAATCATTTTTTTGTGATATTAATTATCATAAATCTATGTGAAAATCATCATAAATTTAGTTATCACACTTATTATAAATTTGGTCATCATACCTATCATATATTTAGTCATCATACATATTATAATTTTGGTCATCGTACTTATCATAAATTTGATAATCATACATCAAAAGGACACTCTACTTATAATGTATATAAAATTTAATAAGTTAAAGCCTAGAGGTTTAAAATTAAAAGTTGAAAGTTAGCCTAGAGGTGAAAATTTAGGAATATTTTTTAACCTATAAACCTTTAAACCGTTAAACCAAACCTTTAAACCGAAATCGCTAAACCATGAAATTCAAAACCAAACCGAACCAAAACCAAACCAGATCATAACATTTAAAACCAAACCAAACCAAACGGTTTATTTATTTTTGAACCAATAAACCATTAAGCCACGGTTTAACAGTTCAGTTCGGTTTGAGCTGAAACCGGGTCTCTTAAAAGAAATGCACGTTAGAATCTTCTGAGAACTTCACAACATTATTCCAAAATCCTTCAAAGCGTGACAATGATAAAGAAGGCTTTCATCTGTAATAAGTCAATTACAACGAATTTCAAAGAAGTACTCACAGGTTTTTTCAAAAAAAACAAACCTCATTTTTGTTGACACTTACCCCTTTTCATTGTTCTGCATAGCATCCCAAAAAAGGATGGCATGAAAACTAATGCAGTTATAGCATTTGATGTTATTAAAAGTAATTTGGTCGATGAAGTTTTATGCATTCTCAATAATCAATTAAGGCAGGACAAGTTAGTTCAAAGAAAGAGATAACTAATGCAATAAAACCCTACCTTGAGACCTGACGTCATCCCACTTGCTTCCCTCCTCTATGTTATACACAACCCCCATAAACTTTTTGTCATATTGATCAAGAGTAATATAAGTAAACAACATTTAAAGACTCTTCTGTTAAACTTGTTGTCCACCTGAAAGCGTAGAAGGGAGTGTTGCTCGACGCCAACTCCAATAAAGAGTACGCATAGGATCGATCTCTTTCAAGCGCAAACACACAAAACAAGCAATCTCATAAGGATTAGAGATCTCATCATCTAAACCAAGTGGCCCACACAAGTCATGACGAGAAGCTTCATATCCCAACAAAATGAGATCCAAAAGAAGATCTAATGCAAATATACAAGCACTATTCTTTCTTAGTTCATGGATGCAAATATTCGCAATAGCCTTGCTCTTGACAAGCTCTACATTGTCGCCTTTGTAAAGTCCTTTGAGGTATCTCCATGGACTCTCATTTCCAGAATCGATAGCTATGGCATCTTCACAATATTTCAATTCTGATTCCCGCATGCTCTCTAATCCACCAAGCAATGGGCTATTCTTTATAACAAAGTATCGCTGCGAAGGAAGTGAAATTCTTTAGCTCACTATAGACTGACATTGTTCCTTTCCATTTCAAAGTCACTCTTTCATAGGGATGAAAAACATTTAGGCTTGCCATAACTAGATCATAATACATCCAGACTTAAAACATCTGTAAGCCTCGTCTTTCGTAGACCTATTCTGCAGGCATTATCTTTTCTATTTTTGCAGAGTTGATCAGCTTAATAGATCAGTTCTACCACAAAATGGTAGAGACAATAAGAGAGACCAGTGGTGGTTGTAGTGCATGCTCTACATAGTAGAAAATAAAACATATAGAGGACCAAATATGACAAATTAGAATACATATAGCACCTGATTCCAAGCAGAATTGTTGTAAATATCTTCTTGTAATAACCTGCCACAGAAATCTAGCTCTGATTCCCATCCTCCTAAAGCTTTAAGTACCCACTGCATGCAAATAGAAGACACATATTCAGCAATCTCCAAATTGCATGTTTACAAATGCTTCCATAAAAGTATCCCGAATATTCAAACCCCTATTACCCAGGTCACACTTAAAATCCATTCTTAACAACATTGTCTATACAACTAAAAATTTAAATTTCAAATCCTTATCAACCTAGTTTGTCAGCCAAAGAGCTTTGCAAACCTGTCGATGAGACCATGCATGGTAATTTTTTGCATCATCTAGAAACACTTTCTCAGTGAAGCTCAGCTCAGCTTCTTTAGCTGCAGGACCCAATTTTTCAGCTGTCCATCTTCGATGATGCCTAGAAATATCGTATAGCTCATTAATCTGTGAATTAGAGCCATTCTAGTTGTCAGACAAGTTTTAGGGGTTACCAAATCTGATAATTCTTATAATTTAACTGCGCTATTCTTCCAATGAACTCCATCTCCTTCCAAAGATCATAAGACAACGCTTCTAAAACAAGCCTCCTGAAATGCCAAACCTGGGAAAACATTTGTCAGCTATGTTGACCATGATGAAGAAACATCATTAATATTTTTTTCAACAATAAAACTCACATTGATAGCAACAGGCTAGGACAATTACATACCTTGATCTAAAACCCAAACTCATTGCACAAATTTATTTCATGGATAAGAGTAAAACGTTGTTTTACAAGCATATATTTTACTTATACTTTACTCATGTTCTCTCATACTTATGGAGAGTATATCTGCTATTGCTAGAATATACAAGCTCGACAGCAAGCACAAACCCTAAGTTCCTCCTTGTACGTTACAAAACATTGAATTGGAACTTGCTATCACTACCATCAAGGCTTCACCTGCAGATTCCTCCCACATTTTCTATAATAATCATTGAGGTTTCATTCTCATGCAACAAGAAGATTCTCTGACATGCAATGCAATGAACCAGTGCAGTTTTACAAAACACAATACAGAGGCTGCAACGAAGGCCTGTCTCTTTATTACCACCAATTCCATGCACAGTCACGATCTTATGCACTTAAAAAAGTTCCATTCAAGATAAACACAGGAAAGCAAGCAATATACATGTTCTGAATTTTCAGACATTATAGCCATAGTGCAACAGAATTTGAAATCATGAAGACACTCAGCTGGACTTTGTTACCAAGCTCCCTAGCACCAAAGCTCCAACCAGAGACAGAACATTAACTTAAAGACATATACATTTCTAGCTCTTCAACCTCGAGAGAAAAGAAATACAACTTTATCGTATCCATTCTAAAACACCATTACCTGGGCATTCCAAAAACAATAATCTTCTGATGGAAATGGGAAAAAAAAAAATAGAGGAGAGAGAGGGAGAGAGAGAGAGAGAGAGATAAATACCGTGTAATTCCCTGCATTGAGATAGATAACCTCTTCCGTGAGGAGGAGGGAGCGATGGCTACGCTCATCCATGGAAAGCACGGCTCTGAAGAAATCCATGGTTTCACGGAACTGCGGGGTGTAGAGGATGGGGACGACAGGGTGAGGGCCGTCGTCCTGAGGGAGAGGGGCGACGTCCGACCACTCGGGCCTCTGGCTGAGAGGGATCCATGGCGATCCTTCGGAGTCGGAATCGGATCCGGAGGACGACATGGCGCCGACTGAAGAAATCAGAAGCAGACAAAGAAGAAGATGATGAAGAAGAAGAAGAAGACGTTTAGGGCGATGGCAGGGTTCGAACCTGTGACCTAAAAAGTATGCATTAAGAAGAAGAAGAAGAAGAAGAAGAAGAAGAAGAAGACGTTTTGGGCGATGGCAGGGTTCGAACCTGTGACCTAAAATGTATGCCTTAGATGAAGAACAACAACAAATGAAGAAGAAGAAGACGTTTTGGGCGATGACAGGGTTCGAACCTATGACCTAAAATGTATGCCTTAGAAGAAGAACAACAACAACAACAAATGAAGAAGAATAAGAATAAGAATAGAAGGATTTGGGCGATGGCAAGTCTCGAACCTGCGACCCACATCTCTAAAACCTTCGCATACATTCCGAACACGTGGGCCTACATCTCGCCTTTCCAAGCCGTGATCCCAGCCGAGGAAGAGATGGCTTCCGTGGCATTTGCCACATGGATGCTTCCGGGAGGCTGGCTGGCAAATGACATGGATGGATTTCGTGGCCATTGCCAAAATGGAAGCTTCCTAGAGGCGAGCATATTAGATTAGATGGGTTTGGAAGGATTGCCAAATGGAAGCTCCCAAGAGGCAAGCATATTAGATTAGATGGGTTTGGAAGCAGTGCCAAATAGAAGTGTTCATTGAGATGCTATTTTTAGTGTTAACAAGGCAAAAGTTGTATGTGGGTGCTTCCCGCCCACATTGACCTTTCCCTTAATATTAAGCAAAATTAAGGGGGAAAATAAGGAAGAAAGGATCCCTGGTGAAGGTGAGAGAGATGGATTTGAGCTCCTCATTAGTGTCCCATATCACCAAGTTCAGGCATGAATCGTACTTTAGGTTTGAAGAAGGAGGAACATGTGTATGAAGTTAGAGCTTTGCTGCATGAATGGTACTAATGTATGAACTAACGACCTCTCCTTAAACCCTAAAATTGAAATCACAGACACTCCTCCGGGTTGGAAACTCCTTTTGGCTCACAACTAACCTAATGAACCTCTCTCTACATGTACTGGGGCCCGTCCTCTTTTTTATAGTATTTTCCCACATTGTTCAATGTGTTTGTTTAGATTCTCACAAGTAAGGGTTACACATGTATTAGGCAAGTAATGAAAGGGGTTAGGTGGGGATTAAACCCTAGGGTTGTGGATACAACACCCATGTTAATAAACTCATGGTTCCCTTAGCAAAGTTGTCCATCACAAGCTTACTAAATAAACCCGTCCTTTAGAAAAGTCATCCATCATGAGCTTGCTTCATTTCGCAAGCAATGCTCAAAACACAAGCTACCTATCTATATCTATAGGCGAGGTTCACAATCAGCAATGGTTCGGTTTGAACCCAAACCGCAACGTAATAGTGTAAATGGTTCGGTTCGGTTTGGGGATTTACTAGTCTGGTTCAAGCCTTTTTTTATTTAACGGTTTTCGGTTTAAACGCTTTGAAACCGTGGTTCAAACAGTTTAAGGAAATAAATTTTGAAAATTGACCTAGCTTGAAAACTAAGACCGAACTGTGAAACCGCGATTTTAACAATTTAGCGGTTTAAAGGTTTGAGAGTCTATAAAACCGTTTGGTTTGAGCTTGAATTTTTTGTATCGGTTCGGTTTGAGTCTCGATTTTTTTAAACGATTCAAGTTTGACCCTCTCAAACCAAACAGAACAGAACCGAACCGAATAGTTGCCAATTGTTAGGCGAGGTGCATCGGGGAGGGAGGTCCCTCGTGCCCTCGAGTGGTTTCAGCTCTATGAGCAGTATCTTTGTGGGACAGGGAGAGTTTCTCGGCCATCATTTAGAGCCCGGTTCAAAACAACTACACCACAACCATTTCATAACTGTAGAAGGCTGGCAAGCTCCTGTGTGATCCCTCGATCCGTATGGCCCTTGTCCGGGCGGACAAATGTGTGGAAAAGCCTCTGTTGCCCCCGGAGTAGACGTGTTTGGGCGCGGCCAAGCAATATGTATAGTGAGGAGAATCATGGTGAGAAAATGCCCAAATCTTTGAAAGAGAAGTCATAGATCATTATAGAGAGGATAGAGGAGAAGAAGCTGATTCAGAAACAAGAAGAAGAAGAAGAAAGACCAGGTAATTCATGGGTTCTAAAGATCTGTTAGAAAATGCCCAGATCTTTGATAGTGTAGTTACATTGAGAGGATAGAGGAGAAGAATCTGATTCAGGAAGAAGAAGAAGAAGAAGAAGAAGAAGAAGAAGAAGAAGAAGAAGAAGAAGAAAGACCAGGTAATTCATGGGTTCTTCAGATTAGTAAGAAAATGCCCAAATCTTTGGAAGTGTAGATACATAGAGAGGATAGAGTATAAGCAGCTGATGCAGGAAGAAGAAGAAGAAGAAGAAGAAGCAGAAGAAGCAGCAGAAGAAGAAAGACTAGGTCATTCATGGGTTCTTCAGATTACCTAATTAAGCCTCATGTGGTCATGGTTCCTTACCCTGCACAGGGCCACATCAACCCTTTCATGCAGCTAGCCAAACAGATGGTCTCTCAGGGCTTCACCATCACCTTCCTCAATACAGATCATAATCACCATCGGATTCTCGCCTCCGCTTCTTCTTCTTCGTCTTCTTCGAAAAACCTAATTTGTGAAGACATACGTTTGGCTCACATACCTGATGGCTTTCCCGATGACTATGATCGGATGTCCGACCTCGGCCGCCTTTCGGAAGCCATAGATCGGCGTATGCCCGCACCTTTCGAAGCCCTAATGCTTCAGCTCCTCCATCAATCACGGATCGCAAGCCCAAACCCTAATTTGGTCGATAACCATGACCCAAACCTTAATTCCCCTGATAATCATAGCCCTGAAAACTGTACTAACCCTACTGAACCCAGCCCTAATCCTCCGGTGTGTATCGTTTCGGATGTTCTCATGTTGTTTACCCAAGACATTGCCAACAAATTGGGGCTCCCTCGTGTCGCTGTGTGGCTTCAGTCGGCAGCGAGCTTCGCGGTCAATCTTCATGTACCGGCATTGATTCGCGATGGATACATACCTATCACAGGCAATTATATTCCCTTTGCCTCTTTTGTTTTCTTTCTGTCTTTGTATTATCAGGATTAGGGCATTTCCCGAATGCCTAGGAATCGGCACTGGCTCAACTCAAGCCTAAACTGAACCGATCGACCGTTTCTAAACAGTTTTGCGGTTTAGTTCAGCTCGGTTTGAGATGGCACAAGCCGAACAGAACCATTATGGGCTAATCCAGTTCCCAAATCGGTTAAGGATTAATAGGTGTGTGTATACTGGTTAAGAATTAATCGGTTTGGATAAACCGGTTCCTAAACAATTTTATGCGTAACCCGTTTGGTCAAACGGGTCAAGGCTTAACCGGTTTGGGAGATGGCACAAGCCGAACCGAACCATTATGGGCTAATCCAGTTCCCAAATCGGTTAAAGATTAATAGGTGTGTGTATACTGGTTAAGCATTAATCGGTTTGGATAAACCGGTTCCTAAACAAATTTTATGCGTAACCCGTTTGGTCAAATGGGTCAAGGCTTAACCGGTTTGGGAGCTGGTTCGTTTCAAGTTTGAAAACTCCCAAACCGGTTAAGTTAAGCCGAAACTGAACCGATTCCATTCCTATGGAATGCCCCTGTGGTTTCATCATTTTTCCGTATGAGACTCGCATTCAGGTATTTCCCAGAATTCCTTTGGTCGATCCCATCTCAAAATGAACTACGAGACCAAACTAGAGAATACATCGAAGAGAGATTATGGAGAGAAGATCAATGAATGAAAAGAGAAATGCCCTATAAGAGACCAACAAAATTAGAATCATGTTCGAGAGTCGAGATCATGGGGTCATTAGTTCGATTCACTATAAATTCTTACATTTCCTAACCATGAGCACCAAATATCACTGCAAGCTGTTAGTCGTTTTTTCTTTGATTATCCTCGAATAAAAAGGCCATCTCCAATTTAGGATTTTCATTCCTTGTTGGGCATTTTTGTTGTGGTGATTATTCTAACTTTTATGCTCTCGAGCAGAAGTCTCAAGAAAAGAACCTATCACAAGCATACCCGGGCACCCTCCTCTAGACCCATACGATCTACCATCCTTCTTCCAGACCACCTCCGATGCATCTAATTACATGTTTCAATTCAAACTTCGGCCATTCGAGCGATTACAAGAAGCGGAGTTCATTTTGATCAACACATTCTATGACCTCGAGAAAGACTTGTTGCTTTCATTGCAAGAAGAATACCGGGTCCTTCCAGCCGGTCCATTTCTTCCTCCGGCATTGTTGTCAATGGGCGGTTCTCGTGGTGACGATGACCGAACTGGCACTGGACTTTGGGCCGAGGACGACGGATGTTTATCGTGGCTTGATAAACAAAAAGACTCTTCGGTACTTTATATTTCATTTGGAAGCATCGCGAGCTTATCTCGGGATCAATTCCGAGAGCTTGTGCTTGGCCTAGAGGCTTCAAAAAGACCTATTCTATGGGCTATTAGGCCCGATATAAAAGAGCTTGTTTCTCCATTGATTCCACCAAGTTTCCTTGGTGGAGAGAGCGAAGAGGAGAGTCGAGTTTATATTACATCATGGGCTCCTCAAGCTCTTGTTCTATCACATAGGAGTGTGGGCGGTTTCTTAACACATTGTGGTTGGAACTCTACTTTGGAGAGCATAAGCATGGGAGTTCCGACATTGAATTGGCCGTACTTTGCTGATCAAATGATGAATCGGAAGTGGATGGTGGATGAATGGAAGGTTGGGAAGAGTTTCAAGGCTTCGAAGGATGGGATGGTGAGCAAAGAAGAAGTGGAGAGGCTTGTGAGATTGCTAATGGAAGACGAAGAAGGGGAAGAAATGAGGGTTCGAGCTCGGGCCTTGAGTTGTTTAGCAAAAGAGGCAATGCAACCTCATGGCTCGTCTTGTCTCAATTTACATGAGGTTTTGAAGCCTTACAAGCATTCCTAGATTCATAATCTGTCGAAATGTTTTTCACTGTGTGAAACAATCAATAGTGCAATCGTGCTTTTCCTAGATTTTTGTGTTGTAAAATTGAATGGTAATATTATGAAATGCTTTCTAATTAAGCAACATTTACACACATTCAATGAAGAGCCAACAAAAGACATAATAGAATATTGCATAAGTGAAAGACTGAAAGAAGATCTCTTAGTACTTGTTGCGTTGTGTGGCTAGTTTCACGTAAAGTACACGAGATTTGGAAGCTTTACAAACATTTTGAGATCATAAACTTTTGAACTCTTTTATTGTGAAAAATAATCAATAATGCAATCATAGTTTTCCAAGTTTGTTCTAACTTCTTACATAGAAAGCATGCAGCTCTCTTGTTCACTCTCTTCTTAAAAGCTTGTTTAGTAGTTTAGATGGTCATGTATATGAAATGATTGCCAATTAAGCAATGTCTACTCCTTCAACATAGCTAACAAAAGATGTTGTAGAGTATTACATAAAAGAACATCTCATTGCACTTAGTGCCATAAGTAGAAGGTAACAAGCAGACATTGCAAGAGCAATTGTATAAGGGATAGTATATAGAATAACATTACAAATAGTACATTGAATAGTGTAAACAATTTGTCCTTCACCAAATTCAACAAAGATGTACCTATATTACTCAAATTGGGGAGGTTTTGAGATAATGAAAATTTCGAGCAATTGCAATGCATTGGTCGTTACATGCATAACCATAAATGATCATGAAATAGGTTTTCCATACTTTTGCCTAATCTTATGATGAGTAAGTGTGGCCTAATGCTGAAAAGGAACATGGGTATGAATTGGATTACAATTCTATAGTGTGAGATGACTATTAAGTGCATTATCACTTGACCACATTACATGAAGTAGTCAAGTTCGTAAACAAACAAGGGCCTAGGAATTTTGCCTACATAAGAAGACTTATGCTGAAACTATGTTAAGTATGGCTATGACTCTTGTTCGCTAAACGTGTGGGATCTTCGTGGAACCCAAGGTACGGATCACATTAACACTCTATGGTATGGGACATCAAGGAGGTTCAGGTTCATCTCAAACCATTGCTAGGGTGTTGTTGGGTAGTTGGCAACCCTTTTTTCTTTATTTGGTCTATAATTCCTTATGATTTGCTTAAACGATTGTTAGACTCTAACATCAACATACATTATTTTGTTGTCCATATCAGAACTAGCAATGATTGGTCCTTTGAACTCTCCATATGCACCTTGTCTTGCATCCTTCTCAAGTATAAGTTTTGCCGAATAATACTTAACCAAATAACTTCATTCATGAAAGCTTTTGTACATTTTCCACTAAAACACTAGGGATTTCCACTAAAACACTAGGGAAATATATACTAAAACACAACACTAGGATGCCGAATAATACTTAACCAAACCCTTCCCCCTTCTTTTTCTGAAATAGTATGTTAGTTAGCGTTCCTTCTTTTTCTTAGTTATCGAAATATTTATATCTCAACCATCTACTATCTTGTTCTTGAATGTTATATCTTTCATCATAATATATTTTACCTTAACCATCTAGTATATTCTCTTAATATGGCTTTTCATTTTGAAATTTTAAGACACAATGGAAACAATTGTAATCAACATCATGACAAATAAGTAATGTTAGTAAACAATCCAATCATCCTAAAGGAACTATCAATGCATATCGATATAAGCTATTGACATATCGATATAAGCTTGCTTTAATACACGTGGCTTTGCTTATATGACATTGCTTTTGCATAGATAATCTGGATGTCTATTTGACATAAGTTTTAACCAAAAGTTTGCTAGTTAAATCACTTGATTTTGTATTAACAAGTTTAGCACGCCATTATGGGGAAAAAACACTCCACTAATCCCACAATTTTCACTAAGGGAGAAGATGTATTGAGGGATTAAAAAGTATCCACACAATAAACACAAAACTATTCTTAATCATTTTGCAATCTACCCGATAAAAATAATTCCTCAAGTCTTCAAATGTAAATTCTTGGCACGATAAGTTTAAGGTAACCAAACCTAAACATTAAAACACTTTTTGACACTCAAGTCTCTTGTAGATATACTTGATACTAGGAATCAGCAATGGCTTGGCTCAGACCTGAACCGAGTTGTTAAACATTTTTTTAAACGATTTGGTTGTTTAGTTTGGTTGGGTTCAGGCTTTAGCTTGGTTTGGCAAGGCGCAAGCCAAC
This sequence comes from Azolla caroliniana, assembly GCF_043228905.1. NCBI lineage: Eukaryota > Viridiplantae > Streptophyta > Polypodiopsida > Salviniales > Salviniaceae > Azolla > Azolla caroliniana. The sequence continues at coordinate 16,852,148 of NW_028230443.1, forward strand.
TTGGTTCCCAAATCAGTTAAGGCTTAAATGGTTTGGTGAAATTGGTTTCTAGACCGATTTAGGCTTAACTAGTTTGGCCAAACCGGTTAAAGCTTAACCGGTTTGGTTTGGACAAGGCCAAACTAGTTATGTTGAAACCAAACTGTTGTCGATTCCTACTTTATGCTTTAAGAATCAAAGTTTGTCCAAAGGCCAAACTCCTATCGTGATGCTCTTTTAAGGCAATCAAAGCTAAACACAACACACTTTGTTTAGATAAATTATATAATTCAATCACGTTACACAAATTCAGACAATTGGCAATGGAGCTACCACTTAAAACTTAAAAATGGCCTTTGTTATCTTTAATTGAATGGCTAAATTTAACTTATTGTGTCTAGGATCCTTGTGATAAATAAATCATATATGAGCCCTTTAGCTCTGAACAATGAGTACGTTATCCACGTTGTCTCTAACACATGAAAAGCTAACAACGCAAATTGACAAGCACTTTAATGTCAAGAGATCCATATGCTACCATTACAATTCACCATATAAAAATCTAGCATTTCAACTAACACAACTTGTCCCAAAGTTTTGATTTCTAAACACAACTTGTGTTTGGTTGCGTGGATATCGATATTAAGAGTTGACAATCAAGGCAAATTTCCAAATTAAGTGGACATGTGATGAAGATGATGAGTAGAAATGTCAGATGCAAGACAAAAAATAAAGGTAAAAAACATCAAAGTTTGCACACTCCCAAGTCATGAAGGATCTCTATAGAACACATAAACACAAATTCCATTACAAAAAATAATGAACATGCACATGTCACCTTCTATGCGTAAAAGACAATGCCATATGCAAGAAAGCATAATGAAGAATCTGAATTATCAACAAAAAAACATGTTTAACTCAATATCCTTCATATATATTAATCTTGAAAGCTGAGTAAAAGAGAATTGACACATGAATGACAAAAAATCAAAATCTCACCAACAAAAACAAAGACTTCAACATATAACCTTGCAAAGAAAATGAAGAGAACCGACATATAAATTGCATCATCTCCACATGCGCCACGCTCAAAATCAAGGAATTCTAGAACCATCCATTTGTCCATCTCTCTTTCAAGGTGGAGGTGGGGAGCATCACACGTTATGATGTGACATGTTTATGATAATTTGATAATGCTTTCCCATCTTAACCAAATAACCAATGCACCAACCTGATACAACTTCTCAAAAGTTGGGGGGACCCATCATATTGTCTTAACAAATATTATATGCTCTCTACTTAAGCATGGGAATAGCCTTAAGAAAAGGCACAAGCCACATACGCTAGTACACTCTCAACATCAACACAGGAAGACTCGTCATGTGATGGCTCCTTTTGGATCTCATATGTCATGCATCTAACCTCGTGAGAATATTAAAAAATACTATGTCACGAATTGATTTCCTTTAATTGATTCATTCTAGTGTTTCTAGGCTTGAAATGCCCAACTAGTTGTATTTTCCCTACTCTTAGAATTGTGTCACTTTGCAATGTCTTGCAATGTCTTATTGCTCTAATCACATTTTGATGAATAATTCTAATTAATATTAGGTTTAAAATGCCCAAGTTTGTATTTTTTCCATTCAATCATCATTATGTAATGATACTTAAATCAAAGCTCCTTTCTAGCAATTGACAATAGGTTCGGTTCAATTTGGAGGTCTCAAACTCAAATTGTTTCAAAACAAACCATATTGAAACTTAAACTGAACTAAAGCACAAAACTTGTTAGACCAAAATCATTCAAACTAAAACCAGTCGAACCAATTTGTTTGAGTGATTTCCAAGTTTAAGCCAAAGGTTCAAGAAATTTACAAACCATTAAGTCATTAATTCATGATTTTTTGGTTCGGTTTGGTGTAAACCAAATTGTCGATGACAATTCACTTGAAATTTCAAAGCTATATTATTATTAACAAACACTTAAATCATATTTTTAACAAACCACTAATTAAAATCAAATAGATACTTTATATTAATAAAATATTCAATTTGTCAAATGATTTAAAGTTTAAACCACTAACTAAATATGGAGCATAACAAACAATAAATTCACCTAAACTTGAAGATTTTGAAAAATAATAATATCACGTGATAAACATGAAAGGCAAGAGATGAGACTAAATTCAAACCCTAAACACTATATCTTAAACCTTAGGCCCTAAATGAAAATAATGAAAATATTGAACCTAAATTTTATAACTTATTGTATCAATAAGCTATAGCTATTAAGTTCTTAATTAAAACTCTATAAGTCATATTTAATAAATATTACAAAAAGTTCATAACCCTAAACCTTTAAGCTGTTTAAGCCATTCAAATTGCAAACAATTTTGTTGATAAAAGATCAACCAAATCAAGTTGAACACATGAACCCCTAAGCCAAACAAAACTGTTTACAAATGCTCAAACCCAATCAAACCGAACTGAACCATTAAAACTGTTAAATTGTGTTCTATGTCGTTCAGTTCAGCTCAAACTAAGTCTTTGTTGATTGGTACTTGTTTCCAAAAATTCTTGTCACCATAAATTTGGGCATCATTGTATCCACCTAATGCTGGCCTATGGACAAGGTTGTTGAGGACAAGGGTATACCTTACAAATGCTCCATGTGATAATATGAACTCTCATAAACCACTTTAAAAACTAGGCTTTAAGACGAAGACCTATATATGGTCATTCGCTTTATTATTGTAGTTTAATGCACGATCTATGACATTCCATTTATCACTAGGTATTATAGCATTTAGTGTACCAACAATGACATCATGATTATGTAACATGTTATTATAGAATTCAATTAGCTTACAACATCGTCTTCTGCATTCCATCTTGTGTGTATGATTTCATTCTCATTACAATATAGGTTGAATTTTAAAGTGAGATGAATGAGTGCTATTTTTATTTATATACATGATACATTTATTGCATTACAACAATAAACATTGGTTTCAATGTTTTCTTAGTTTCATCGATTAAATTGAACTAATTAGACATGTTAAGCAAAAATTCACCACGATATCTTAGAACAATTTGGTTCCTAATTTGCTATATATTTTCTATATTTTTGTCACACATCTTGGTTTTGGCAAAATTGCACATGATTAAGTCTACAATATGATGGGTTAATTGAAATTGTTGGTTTTAGATCACCCTTAAAGTACTATGCACCGCATATGTAAACTCACATTCAAATCATTGACCTTTATCTCATGCTCATGCTCTAGAATAACTCTTGCTTATTGCTTTATTAGGTTATTAGCTATAGTTGCGCTCACAATAGTAGTGTTCACACCGCCACGATCTCCAATAAGACTCTAGGAACCTAGGGTAGTTGATAATGTTGTTACAAATTGGACACTAAGTTGCAATATCTTTCTTTGTTGACAATCTAAAGCCTACACATTTTACTCCATCCTAAGGGATGCTTGGATTGTAATTAATAATTTTGAGCATAGAGAGTTGGGTAATTTCTAGAAGCTTAGACACATTAAGTCACTTATGGGCATTTTCGCCTTGCAAAACTAAAAACTTACAAATATTCTAAGTATCTTCAAGGTAAGTTATTGTTTTTGACCCAACAACATAATGTATTGGACACACATTAGAACAAGTGTGAACATCTATAGTGTAGAATGAGTGTAGTGTCCCATTCAACATAAACTTTAAATTTCTTATTCAGCCTTTAAACCTAATTCCGTAAAACATATCCCCTAACAAATTTTCCAATGTATCAAATGATTCATATTGATTATAAACGATAGTTTATGTGCCCATGGTAAATCCAAAGAGAATAATTAAATCTCAATATTGATGTTAAAAGGAAGTAATTTGTTGTTAAATATCATCAAAATGAAGCCAAGAAGATAACGCATGTGGTAAAGCACAACGTGAAAGCATGGCCTTTGTGCATAACATGTGAGCCTAAAAAACATCTTGACGAATGATTTGTTATAGCTTTACAAGGTTACCTAGAAATATTTAAAATGTAGAAACATGATGTTGTAATCAAGGTTATGACTTGACAACATTAAGGTCAGGGGTTTAGATATTGAGCAATGGGTTAAGAGTTGCGGTCTTCATAAAGACTCTTCATCTTTTAGTTCTAAAATCATGGACAATAGCAATTTAAGCTTTAGAAAAATTCATTTCCACAATCTAGGGATTGAAAGAATAGTACAATGAGATGAATGAACCCAAAACTTGTGGATTTTGGGCGGTCGGACTATCATGCATAATAAAGTTTTCATTTCCTATTTCATACCGTTGAGTACTATTCCCTTCACAAAAAATTCTCAACATGAGTTGATTGTTAATGGAGTTTATATGAAGAATAGATAGCCGATTCTATGAAATGTTTCCGCAATATTGTTTTGATGGAGTATCTATTTAATATTCTTATTACTTTGGAATGCTTGCCATAGCAAACCATTAAATAATTGTGTGCATATAACTTACTTTCTCTTATTGGAGGGGGGTGGAGACGGTCATGGATCCATCTCTTGGCAACATGACGATTGAAATGCAACTCCATTGGTCAAGGATTGATTACTTTGGGTTCATCATGCTACTATAGTAGGGATTCTCTAATAGCCTTAATGGACATATTCCCATGAACTCACACATGCCGTTCGTTCATATATAGTCCTCATGCTCTTTCATATCTCTTAGGCCTTATTTTCATGTTCCTTCATTATTAGGGACACAATCCCGAGTAGTATTAAAATAGACTCATTCATGACTAGTTGGTTCAAATAAATTATTCTACACTTTTATGACTTTGTGTTAGGTAAATGCTTCCAAACCCTTTTAAATGAATTGATTTCCTCAACAAGATTCAACGTGGTGAGTTTTTTGCTTTATAATCTATGTGATATATAAAACTTGGAGCTTCAAGAAAGGTAAAAGAATCAAAGTGTTTGGTCACATATTTGGTATGAAAGTACAATGCCATAGTTGTCTTTAAAAAAAATGGATTATTGTGCATAGATGGACGAGATCATCTTTTTACTAATCTAAGAGTGAATAGATAAATAATGGTGGTGCTAATGAGAAAAACTTATTCTTTGTAACTAAGGTATGTCAGTTCAAGCCTTGGGCAATGGGTTTGATAGTATTGAAACTCTTATTATTTGAAGCTTTGTAGGTCATGCATGGCCTATCCTAATAAAATGATTGTTCGAGCATTGCCATGAACACATTTTCCAAAATAAAAAAAATGAAAACAATACCATTGCTGGCCAAGTAGCAAAGCTATGAAGAGAGAGAGAGAGAGAGAGGTGTAACAACCCATGCCAATTCGGTAAATTATGCAAAACACACACAAATTATTTAAGGAGACAAGATTGCTTGCATGATATTTAATTTGATCGATGGTTTGAGTTCATAGCTAGGCATACAAACCAACTTTATAATGAATAAGGCATTCTTTAATGATGATATACACATAAAGATAATTGTCAATCGTGACATCTCAACTGATACGAAGATAAATAGTCATAAAGTATGGGGTGTGGTAGTCAATAGTGAGGAAACACTGGTGAAATGGGACATTGGGAATCTCAGTAGTCAATAGTGAGGAAACACTAGTGAAAAAGGAACTTTGGGAATCTCCCCTTTTATTGTTAAAGAACTTTTTAAAGAGGCCCCCCCTTAAAATGATAAAGGGTCTTAAAGAAATAAAGAACAACAACCAAAATGAAAGTTTATTGAGCCTAAAGAGTCTAAAAAAAGGAACAAAAATAAAACAAACAAAACAAAAGTTGATGGAGCCTAAAAAGGATAAAGGGAGGGGAGGGTAACTCTCTTAAAAGAAATTGATTGGTCTCAATAATAATAAGGATACGATCCTAAGGAAATGTAAGCACCTAGTAGAGGGAGAGGAGTGAGCAACACAAGGGCAAAGATGGGAAGAAGAAGTTCAAGATGTGGCTATGGAAGCTACTCAAGGCCATGGAAGCTTGGTCAAGAGGTAATGCTTGTATGGTTTGTCGCGAGCTTCATTCTCTCCATGGCCATCATGTTAGTGGAAGGAGGTGGGGGAAGTGCTGGAGGAGGTAACGGATGGAGTGGAGGTGGCACTGGTGGTGGTGAATATGGATATGTAGGTGGTGGTACTGGTGGCAATAATGTTAGTGGTGGTAATATCAACGTTAAAGGCAATGCTAGTCATGGTGGTGTGGGTGGTGTTGGTCTAGGCCTCCTCATCACCATTGTTGTCCTTGTTGTCTTTGTCTTACTATGCGTTTGTTGCATATTCCTTCGAAAGACTAAATAACTAGATCTATTGCCTCCATTCTTACTAAGACTAGTATTTATTCAATTTGTTATTGCTTATGAATCATAATTTGCAGTGTGAAGGTAAGGTTACCAAACTGGATGGGCTGGTAGTGTAGAATGCTATATTGAAGAATGAGCTATGGTTCTATGAGATGAGATGTGGTTGGGCAAAATGCGGCAACTATAGGCATAAGGTTCAACATGAAAATCTAAGGGTGTTCATAAGCTCATCATTATTTATTATATATTTTCTCAATATTAGGCATTCATAATCTATTTATGTCCATTGCTTTATAACTCTTGTACAATGGTATATGACATATCAATGTCGCCCCATAAATTAACTCTCTATATTCCCCTATTTTATCTCATAGAATGCATGACTTTTATAAATAAGAAGGAGAATGAATGCGAGAAAAGAATGTAATCCAGAATCTTCATCATTCACAAATTCAAGTGTTATTACATTGGCCTTGGTTTTCCATGGATTCACATGAAATAAGTTGCCCCCAAGAACCTTTTAATGTGCATTCCTCTGGACAACCTAATTCCACTTTAGCTTTATCACTTGCATTGGTGGAAGTTGCAATGTAATTTAACATGCTATTTGGCTATAACATTGCAATATGCTTTTCTACAATGTTGTAATAAAATCTTGCAATATATATGTTTTCTACTCAAATGTGCATTTAGAGAAGAACTTTGTTATTTTAAATGTAAATGGAAGCTTATCAATTAAGAGTGAGCAAACATTATTGTCTCTTATAAATTGTGAATTGAATGTTTCATTCATTTGATTGTCAATCTTTTTTTTTTCCTGAGAAAAAAACCTGCTTCTCATTAGTTAGGTGAATCACATATATAGATAAGGCTATGTACACTCTAAGTATATATAAGTATCTATAGATACTCTATTATTTACAAGTGGCTTTCATATATATCTGGCTATCGTTATGTGATGCCTTAGGTAAAAAGGGGGGGTAATCGATCTCCACATATCAACAAATGGTTGCATGAAAAAACTTGTTATTTTTCAACAAGCATCAAAACACAACTATCAAGCTTTTGAATGCATCTAGACATTGATATAATCAAAAGCAAGTGATTTGCTAGCTAGGGGGTAGAGCCAGTGAGGTGGTTGGTAGCACCATTTTGGATCTCCTAATGTGAAGTCCACCAATGGTGTGGTTTCATAGAGTGAGATACATTGTGCTCGTGCCAACTCTAGGACTTTGAATGTCAAGTTTTTGAATTGTGCATGCAAGGATACCACTAGATCAGTCTATATAGCTATGATGACATCTACAATTGTGTGTGTTTCCCCTAAGTACCATTGAGACATCTGTATTTCCAAATGTTCCACCTAATTGATGCCACAATTGACCATGCTTCTTGTAGATTTCATGATCCCCACATTTGTGTACATCCAATTGTTGTCTATTTCTAGTGGGTTTTGTGCACTATGAGGGTTAGGGAGGAGTCCTACACTCCACAAATCCATGAATTCTTTTGCGGAAACCACCATATAGCATAACCAAATGCAATAGAGCCTTTCATGCCGCAAGCCTCCAGAATGCGAATAGTTCTTTACCAAATCATATTTGCGTACGTGCAGGACCACACACAATGTTCAATCGATTCTGAATTGTAGTTGCAACTCCGACATGCACCATCTTTGCCTCTCCACTTTAGCCCTTTACTATTACAAAATATTGCGGAATGTGAAGCCGGTGACAACCGGTCGACACATGCGAATGAGAGACACAGAAATCAAGACAACAGAAAAATAGAAAGTATAGAGACACAAGATCTTTTAACGTAGAAAACCCTGAAAGGGAAAAACCACGGGAGTCCACAAAATCCAAGAACAAATCAATATGTAGGAGGAATACAACAAGAAACTCCAAGGCAATGACCTTGAGCTCTTCTTTTTCCATAGAAAGAGTTACAACTCTCGCTCTCTCTCTCTCTCACTAGTTACACTCTGATACACTAGTTACTCTCTATAACTTCTCCTATCATCATTATAAGTGAATTGCCCTAGGTGTATTTATACTAATACACACTATGGGCTATTTACAAGTATGGCTTATCCTTGGCGCACCAAAACATATTTACATATGTAGCCTCTTCTGGATCCGATCGGATGCCTTCCGGCCAATTCGGCTCTTGTTCTTTGGACTCCTTTCCAACTCTCTCTCCTTCAAACCCTTTCGATCCGGCTTGTGCTCTTCCCCATCCAAGGCTTGTTCTCCCCATCCGAAGGGACTTGTTTCCTAACATTAACCAACCGGGATGGCTTTATGGCTAATAAGCCAAAGAACGGATTTGCATTTATCAGGCAAGTCAGCTGCCCACAACTTCCTCCAATAAGCCTGCATGCAAGTTTCAATCTTATGTGAGAACATTGAATGCAAGAACAAGAAAATGAAATATATTTGTGAAAGTGTTTTTAGAATCAAAGCTATTGAACACTAGGAGAATATAAGTTATGGGGTATTCACTTTTGGAGGGCAAGAACATGAACCAAGATCTTAAGGAGAAGTTAAACTAAAAGCAGGAGACATGAAGAAAAGTAAAAGGAGAAAAATCGGGCCACCTAAAAACAGTCTGAAAATAACAGTTATAACTCTTTCTTTTGAACCCCAAATATCATGTACAAATATGGGTTTGAAAGCTCGTGAAGAGAGCTATCTTTAGAATTTTACATCTCTAAATTTGGAGCTTTAGTGAGGGAGATATGTCAATGAGAAGGTCGATGTGTCATAGCTAAAAATAAGAGATAAAAAACTTCTAAAAAAAGCGTGAAAAAGAGAGGAAGGAGGGAGAATAAGAAGATTATAAGAAGTGAGAAGAGGCATGATAGAAGAAGGGGGGAGAGAAAGTTGGAAGAGGTGAGAACAAGAATAGTAGAAGAAAGAAAGAGATGATGGAAAAATAATGAATGAAAGATGTGAGTTTGGGTGATAGGAAATCAAGTAGTTCTTTGGTTTTGTGGTTGTATTTGGAGTTTATCCCGTTTGTATTGTCTCCATAATAGAATATAGTTGTCATAATATAGTATGATATAGCATGGTATGGCTTCAAAAGGATTTGAACCCATGAGCTTGTGGCACATGGGCAAAAGCCTTACCATTAAGCTATAAGTTGTAATACAAAAATATTATTTCCATTTATTATTTTACTTGAGAAATCCATGTATATTCTAGATTTCTCTGGAACATTCTAGAAATGTCAAGAGTATTCCTAAAGCCATTATAAAAAGAGGCACATGGCATTAACAAGAACCAAATCAGTTCAACGTCAATCGTAAGCCTCCTAGTTGTTCTTGTATCTTTCTTCTTATAATATAATATACTTCTTGTTGTCATCATTATCTCTCTCTCTCTCTCCTCTCACATGGTTCTCACACACTCTTTCCCTTCTTAGTACTAATCCTCATTCTTCTCCTTGCCTCTAGTACTATCCCTGACAATTTGAACTGATTTTCCTCTTCAGGTTCATGTCCCTCCCCTTCATACTAATCTTCTTATCCTTCCTTCCTCCAATACTATGGCAATTGTTAGCGCTCAAGAATACCAATATGTTTTCTCAGAGCTGCAGTGCTTGAAAGAAAGGTTTGTTGCATTGGAACAAGAAAATCAATGGTTGTTGGGGGATCTTCAACAAATCTGTTTACAAAAGTAGCAAGCGCAACAACAACATGGGGAGTTGCAACAACAACATGGGGAGTCAGTGTTACGCGTGCAACAACTTGAAGCAACCATTGTAGCATTGCAACAACAAGGATCAAGTAATCAAGGGATTAATAAAGAGCCCAAGATCGGCCTTCCTATGAAATTCGATGGAACGCGATCACAGTTCAGAGGATTCCTTAATCAGGTATGATTAGTCATTCAAATGCATTCTTCCCGATATCCCACTGATGCATCACGAGTGGGTCTAGTAAGCATGTTACTGAGCGTCTCAGCTTTGGCATGGTTCGCTCTGTTGTTGGAAAAAAGTTCTCCCTTATTAGATAATTTTGAAGAGTTTATAAGCGAGTTTAAAGCCTGTTTTGGAGATACTGATAGCATAAGGATGGCAACCAACAAAATTTGATGATTATATCACGGTGATCGTCTAACCTCCGCTTACGCTGCAAATTTCTGTCTACTCGCTTCCGATATCCCCTAGGAAGACCAAGCATTGATGGAGCAATTTCGATACGGCCTACGAAATGATGTCAAAGACTTACTCCTGACTTTCTCCGAAGAACCAAAATCACTCATAGAGGCAATTAGTCGAGCGGTAAGATGCGATAACCGGCTTTTCTAACAACGTTCGAAACGCCAGTTACAAATGCCAAGGACCAAGTCGGAGCCCACATACGCCCCGGTTGTAGCAAAAACCATTTGCAAGGGAGTCATATCATGCATCTCCGGCAAATACTCCAACACCGATGGAAATTGACACCACACGTCGTCATGGACCATTGTCGGAAGAAGAAAAGCAATGATGTCGAGTAAATCGATTATGTCTTTACTATGGAGGACCAGGGCATATCACAATACACTGTCCATATAGGCCAAGAAGACAAGTAAATCAAATAGTTGCATGTACTAAACCCGAGTCTATTTCGGTAGGAGTGTCTAATAGTCCTAATAGTACTAATAGCCCAAGTCTATCAAACAAATTTGATGTCCTTAGTCAGTTAGAAGAAGAGTTAAACGACTAAGTCTAGCCAAAATAGGAGCCGTTTGGTTGGACAACCCTAGATCTGTGCAACCCATTAGTGGTTCCATTCCCTCTAAGCAAGTTAGCAATGTGTTCTTAGCTCAAGTAATAGTTAATACTAAAAGTAACCCTCCGGTACTTGTCTTAGCACTCCTAGATTCCGGAGCTAATTCTTGCTTCATGGATAGGAATTTTGCCCAAGCTCATCAGATATCCCTAAGAAAACTCCCTTGTCCAGCCTCAAGAGTAGTTATTGATGGTCATCCCATTGCTTCCGGAAATATCATAGAAGAGTCAGAGCCAGTTAATATTGTTCGAGATAATTTAGCGTGTGTAGTATCATTTAATATAATTAGTAGTCCATAACATCCCATTGTTTTGGGATTACCATGGTTCGAATTACATAACCCAGACATAGATTGGAGAACAAGAGAAATCCGGTATCGACAAACCCGAGGATTTACTCATAGGATTGCAACCATTTCGCTACATCAATTGCGTGAGGAAGGACACAATGTTCGTCTTCGCGGTATCAGTAAAACCTTCCAACACTACTAAAGAGGAATCCAAAGTTCAACTTCTTGAGAAGTATCGTCATTATGCCGATGTGTTCGATAAGGTACAAGCCAATATGCTTCCTCACAACTGATCGTATGATTGTCCCATCGATTTACAACCCGGAAAAGAGCCACCATGGGGACCGATCTACAACTTGTCACCAATCGAGCTAGAAGTCCTTCGAGCCTATATAGAGGAGAATTTGGCAAACGGTTTCATTTGACATTCGAAATCTCCAGTTGGCGCACCCATTTTCTTTGTCAAGAAAAAGGATGGATCACTTCCTCTTGTTATAGATTACCGTGGCTTGAATAAGGTCACCATCAGGAATACGTATGCACTCCCCCTTATCTCAAGTCTTTTAGAACGGATCAATGGTGCAAGGTTCTTCACAAAGATAAACTTACAAGGAGCATATAACCTCATACGGATCCGACTAGGAGATGAATGGAAGACCGCATTTCACACTAGATATGGGCACTTTGAGTATACGGTCATGCCATTCGGTCTCACTAATGCACTAACAGTCTTCAAACACATGGCAAATGATATATTATGAGATCTCGTGGATGTTTGTTTGATCATCTATTTGGATGATCTACTGGTTTATTCGAAGACCCAAGAAGAGCATGATTCTCATGTACTGTTAGTACTAAAACAACTTTGAGAACATGGTCTTTATGCAAAACTGGAAAAATGTAGTTTCGAGTGCAACCAAGTGGAATTTCTAGGCTATGTCATCTCCTCGGAAGGCATCTCTATGGATCCAGCTAAGGTCAAAACTGTGGTAGAGTGGCAGACTCCACGTTCGTTGCGAGATGTGCAATGCTTTTTAGGCTTTGCCAATTTTTACCGCAAGTTTATACATGATTATTCAAAGCTTATTCTGGCTCTCACACAACTTACCAAGAAGGGGCAATCATTTGTTTGGTCTAAAGAAGTGGACAAGGCTTTTGAGAGTCTTACGAAGGCATTAACATCAGCTCCTATCCTAGTCCATGTTGATCCGAAAAAACCGTTCATCATTGAGGTAGACGCGTCGGATTTCGTCTTGGGTAGTATTCTATCACAACGAGGCGATGATGAAAAGCTACACCTTGTGGCTTTCCACTTGCACAAGTTTGACACCGCCGAAATCAACTATGAAATTCATGATAAAGAGCTATTAGAAATAGTGGACTCTTTTACGCAATGGAGGCATTTTCTAGAGGGATCTTCTCATCAAGTCACCATATTCAGTAATCACAAAAATCTTGCCTACTTCTAGAATGCTCGTGTATTAAATCGACATCAAGCTCGGTGGGCCCAATTCCTCACTTGTTTCGACTTCAAAATTACATATCGTCTTGGGAAACAACAAGGGAAGGCAGATGTGTTATCACAACGCTCGTATCTAACACCGCGTCCCGGTGAGCTAGCATTCGATAAAACAAGTAATCCTGGGACCGACATGACTGCAAGCAACACGTGTTTTCGATATGCCATTGGATTCCCACATTATTGATACCATACGTGAGGACTTGAAGACAGATGCTTTCGTGACAAGCCATTCTAGCACAAATTGATCCCTCTCGGGCATCTTGTTCACAGTTGCAACAACCAAATTTGAATGTCATGATGGATTACTATTCTTTAAGAAACTCTTGATGTTCCTAATGGTTCAGGTTGCCTTTGAGTAATCCAAAACTTTCATGAAACATATACAGTTGGGCATTTCGGTAGTACTAAAACGTTGGATTTAGTACAACGATAATTTTGGTGGCCTCATATGCGATGATTTGTCGAAGACTATGTTCGGACATGTGATACATGTTGTAGGGCAAAGATGCCAAGACATCATCCATATGGTTTATTGGAACCATTGCCAATTCCAGGTAAGACGTGACAATCCATTTCTCCAGATTTCATCACAGATCTTCCAGTTTCAAAGGGATTCGATACGATCTTAATAGTAGTAGATTGATATACGAAGATGGCACATTTTCTGCCTTGTACTAAGGAAATCACTAGTGAAGAAACCGCCGAAATTGTCATGCGAGAGGTATGTCAGCATCATGGTCTCCCCGATAGCATCATCACCGACCGTGGACCCCAATTCGTCTCAAAATTCTGGAAGCATCTCTTCAAAATGCTCAAGGTCACTTGTAATCTCTCCTTCGGCTATCACCCACAAACAGATGGACAAGCAGAACGAACGAATCAAATGCTGGAAAAGTATCTTCGATGTTTTCTAATCTATCAACAAGATGATTGGGTGGATATTCTCCACTTTGCAGAATTTGTGTATAATAACTCTGTCCACTCATCGACTAGGGTTACACCATTTTATGCTTATGTGGGCTATCATCCCCGGTTGTGTGTATTTGAAACTCCGGAGTTACCCATAAATCCTTCTGCAGAGGATCGTTTGGAGCGGCTACGCAAGATACCGGTAGACTTATCTACTCATTTACAACAAGCTCAACAAACACAGAAGGATTATGCGGATCGTCATCGGCTTCCATCCAGTTTTAACATTGGAGATCGGATATGGCTATTACGACAACACATCAAGACTACTTGACCATGCGATAAATTGGATTATCGGCAATTAGGTCCTTTCTATATTATCGAAAAAATTAATCATGTCGCTTTTTGTCTCGATCTACCTTCGCAACTACAGATACATTCGGTTTTTTTCATAGTTCTCTTCTCAAACCGTATCACGACAACACTATTCCGAATCGTATTATACCACCTCCACCCTCGATCGAGCTTGAAACAAGACCAGAGTATGAAGTAGCTACCATCCTTGATTCCAAGATTGTTTGCAACAAGCTCTACTATTTGGTTGATTGGCTAGGCTATAGTCCAAGTGAGCGTTGTCGTGTTGTTACACTTTCATGTGTGAAATAGGTGGGACCACGAGGGCACTGAACCGAGGAGTGAGAGAGACAAGAGGAGGTGAAAAGCACACAAGTGTAAGGCTTGCTAGACCTGTCAGCAACTGGCGGCACTTACCCGTTGATTGAACCACCAACGCGTATACCGATTGAATCAAGGAGCACACTCGGGAGAAGTGAAAGAAGACACTCCCGGAAACACAGATAACACAGATAACACAGAAACAAGAGATTCAATTACAATAACCGTGACAATTACAACGATGGCAACCCTGTAGAGAATGATGGTAGAGGAAGAGAGAGCTCGGTTCCCAGTCCGACATCACCTCCTTCTTTTCCCAAAACGTGATACCCCCTTCTTCTCCTCCCCTCCCTCTTATATGTTACCGAGGAGGCCGTTACATCCCAAACACATTAATTTTATTCTCTGTCCCTTCGGACAGAGATACACATCGATTTTCCTAATTAACAAATATCTCATACCTAGTATATTTACATCAGTTGTCCTATTCCTAGTTATATACAATGTATCAATTCACGCACACCCGTGAAAGGGTGGGTTCACGCCTTGAACTCCTTGATTCCTCTTAGGGCCGGTTTTCTTCACGACATCCACCCCCACCAAACAGCGCATCCACCGGTATGCGCCAGACACGAACAATTGCCGGAGAAGACTGGCCCGTAATCATCCGTCACCTCCCGAATCCTTGTTAGCTCCGAACCGGTCGTCGTCGTCGTCGGTCACGCTTCCCAGGTTTGGCTCGTCCTCATGCCGCTTCTTGAATGCCTTGATCCGCTTCCCGGCTACCGACGCTGTTAATCACGTCTCGTTGAGCTTTGCAAGATGGTATGTCCCGTTGTCATTTGCGCTCGTAACGACGTAGGGCCCGAACCACCTCCTCGTGAATTTGCGCATTGCCTTGTGCTGGTTGTCGAGGCTGTTGTTGTACACTAGCACCCAGTCGCCTTCCTCGATCTTCTTTGGCCGCAATCGATGCTTTCGATCGAACCGGCCTTTATTCCTCTCCCTCGCCGCATGTAGCTTCACCTTTGCTCGTTCCACATCCTCCGGTCTTCACTCGAGCTGTCAAATCCATGCCCCCAACATCTCCTCCCGGCTCATCTCATTTCTCTAATCTATCACTGCCCAAGAAGAAATCGTGCGGTCCACCGGCATGATTGGCTTCTGCCCGTACATCAGCTCCGCTGGCATGAACCATGTTACCGAACTGTGCGTAGTCCGGTTCGCCCACAACGCGTAAGGAAGGAGCCGCGGCCAATTCCCGACCTGTCTGTCGCACACACGTACCGACGCCTTCACGATCGGCCCGTGTCCGCGTTCTACCTTCTCGTTGGCCTCCGGATTGTATGCCGCGGTGAGAGAGAGACTGACCCCTAGCTGGTCGAACAACTCCTCAGCTTCTTGTGTGTCCAGCTCTCATCGGTCCGCTATGATCTTCCCCACGCACCCATACCAGCCTCTTCGATCAGAAACCGGCACACCGTTGCAGTCGTCTTATTCTGCAACGCGCGGCCGTCCACCTGGTTTGTCAAATCCTCTCGCGCAAGCACCAGGTACCGCATCTGCCCTACCCCCATCGACATCGTTACTAAGTCTACCATCCATTTGAAATGGATGGTTGGCGGGTAGGTCGGGTGTAGCTCATCTAGATGTCGGACTGTGGAGTGCAGTTGATAGCTTTCGCACGTCGTCATGAATTGGTACACATCCCGGTACAGCCCCGACCACCAATACTTCTCTTTTAGTTTCTCGAACGTAGTCCATGTCCTGCGGTACCCGGCCCAAGGACTCTTGTGGTACGCCGTTAACAACTTGTCCTGCTCGTCCTTTCTCACCATTACGCTGAGCGGAACGCCGCCTCGCTTCTTTGGGAGCTTCCATATACTTCCGTCCCGTAGGAAGAATCAATACGCTTTCTTTTGGATCCGGTTAGCCTCCTCTCTGGTCCATGCCGCGTCCGGCGTAATTGTCCTTAGGAACCTTCCAATCTGGAGCCACTCCTCGTCGTACTCGCTCTCGTTGAACCCGTTGTCGCGTTATTACGCGCGTGCGTGTAGAAGGGCGGGACCATAGGGGTCTCGAACGAGGGAAGAAGGGAAGCCGAGAAGACGATTCCGGACGCGTTCCGGAAGCAATCGAACGGGAGAGAGAAAGAGAGAGAGCGCTGTCGTGAAGATTCGTCACTAGGCGCGGATCGCGAGGCGGAACCACCGGGGTTCTGGACCGGAAGGATTCGAAGTTGGCGCTAGCTTTAACGAGAAAGGATTTAAGATAGATTGAAAGAGAGAGAGATTGAGATAAGATAGAACGATTGATTTTAGATTTGAAGAACAAGATGGATAACAAATTTTCTTCTTAATATTAATTTTGGTATAAAGTACAAAGCTCTTGATAAGAATTTTTACATTCCAAAAATCCCCCATTGATCTTTTTCATTCCCTCTTTTATAGATGCCCTCATGCATTTGAGGGTTCAAGACATGCATTTTATGCATGTTTGCCATTTGGCGCTCATGTACTACATGTGGTGCATGATAACCATGTCACTCATTTTAGCTCTCATGTATGAGAATTTATATATGAAAGTACAGTAATAGAAATATAATGTCAACTAAATGTCTTGGCTTAGTGGTAATCCAATTGACTCTTAACTTGGAGGTGCAAGGTTCGAATCTTTACTTGCCCTCCTTGTATATATGTATATATATTTATATATTTATTTATCTAGTTGCAGGATGCCGGTTTCCGGATGCCTTCGGTCACCGGTGGCTACTGCCTCGTCGGCGCCGGATGCCTTCGGTCACCGGTGGCCGCAGGCTCAACGGTGCACCGCCGGATGTCGGTTTCGCCGGCTCCGTCAGATCACCAGTTGCCGGTGTGCCACCGTCGCTTTACCGGCTACCGCTGGAGCACCGGCTCCATCGCCGAACCGGTTTTGGTTGGGCAAAACCTTTACGAGTGCTAGGCCACCTCCACTCTTAGTTCAAGTTACCTTGAACTCTCTATGCTCCACACATAGACACAAAGATAAATAGCTTTTTGCTCTACCTTATATATGATGAGAGCCGTATTTGTCGTGCCTATGTGGGATATCTCACAGTTTTCTCTTTTCCTTTCACAAACTTTATACCCTCATATCTTGACATCTAGTTGTTCGTTTCTCGTGTAATAACGTGCATTCGAAAGCTCTTGAAGGCCTCCATCATTTTGTACTTAGATATTAAACTTATTTAAAATGTTATCTTCACTATTGTTTTATGTGATTCATACTCGATTTTGTACGTTTTATGTGTTTTTCACACCATTGCCAAAAATCTTCACGAAAACGCGCGCTTGACACCGACTCACACCCACACACACACACCATGCCGACCCAACTCACGCCCTTATGTACAGAAACGGAGGTAAGAGAACACCAAAACACCCACACAAACACAGATACGCAGAACCCTCCAGGCATATATTACACGACTAAGATACAATATTGGTATCGAGCCCGACCTAAGTAGCTTAGGTTGCAACAGTCGTCTACTACCAAGCCGCCGGTCGGGGAGCTCTCGGGCTTGTCGCGCCGAGCGGGGTCTTGCAAAGGGGACGGGGCAGCAAACATAAACACTAGAAGTCCTGGCTCAATACACAGAATGACGAAGAGGAAGAGGAAGAGATGATGTCTCTTAATCCAATGGTATACCCTACGAATGCAAAAATGGGCAACCCCTTCACAAGAGGCGCTCCCTTCCTTTTATAGAACAAGGAGGGAGATGCGTTACAATGTGGGATAAATCCCGACTTACATGGGATTCTCTGTCCCGACTTGACTACTCTTCGGTGCCATAAAGGCGCCCTCGTTATTCACACTAAATGTACAAGGGTGATCGCACATGCTGCACCCTGTCGATGTAGCCAATATTTCCCGGTTTCCGCCTCTGGCTGAAATTCTTCACGACATCCGCCCCCACCAAACCGCACGTCCACCGGTACATGCCAAATCCGGTGAAGGGTGAGAGATTTCGGCCGGTGAGAAACCGGTCTTCCGTAATCCGCATCCCGGCTCGTTGCTGGTTTGAACCGTCGGCTTCGGTTCTCCCCCGTAGGCTCGTTCGACCCGTCGATGGGTCCTTCGCCGCGATCTCCGTAGTACGCGTACTTCCATTGGCCCTTGTTCGGCCGTATGCATGCTCCGCTCTACGCCGTATGCCCGATGTCCTCCGCTTGAGGAACGCCCGTAGTGGCCTGCTTGGCCTCCGTCGACCATTCGTGTTGTCCTGATTGCGGTCCCATGTTGTTTCGCGCTGCCTTCGTCCCCTCGCCGCCACCTTCCTTCTCCTTGGTCTTACGTCGCCACGTCGGCTCGGACCGCCAAGGTCTTCGGAACGGTGTGGAGGATCCTTCTTCGGTTTTCTACGTGCGACCTCCGAACCGTGCAACCCATTCTTTGCGCTCACCTTTCTGCTTCAACACCCCCGTGTGCCGCGTTCCACTTCCTTTGTTCGGCACCGCTCGTGCTGAACACCGTCTTGTAGTCACGCTTCGATCCGGCCCGCGATGGCCACTTGCGAGACTCTTGTTCCGTCCTAGGTGTGCCTTTCCTGCCTGACACACCTCCCTGTGTTTGCCCCTACCGGCTCCTTTTGAAACCGTAATCGGCCGGTAAGGGTTTCGCACTTCGTTCGCCCCCGTCTTACCGACTCCCGATCCGCTATCTCGTGTCGCCGGGTCCCGTTCCCTGTCGCCACCGTCCATCTCCCTAGGTCTCACGTTGCCACGTTGGCCGAACTGCCGAAGTCTCCGGATCGGTGTGAGGGTCCCATAGGACTGGACTCCGTTTCTTTGCTTGCTGAAATTCAGGGTGTCTTTTGTCGGAGTCCTTCGCGACTCTCCTCGTGTCTTCCGCTTAGCCGGGTCCTGCCTTCGTGTTGCCGGGTCTCGTTTCCTGCTGCCACGGTCCTTCTCTCTAGGTCTCACGTTGCCACGTTGGCCGAACTGCTAGAGTCTTTGGATCGGTGTGGGGATCCCGTAGGACCGGACTTCCTTATGCCCACTGACCTTGCTGGAAGGTTCGATTCGGTTCGTAGCCACCTCGCCGGCCTGATACCTTCTTTCTTTGCTTTCGTCGTCCGATTACGTTCACCTGCCGCCACCGTCCTCTCCTATAGGACTCACGCCGGCACTCAGGCCGATAGCCGGATCGGTGTGAGGATCTTCGTGGGACCTCGGTTTGCCCGCCTTGCCGCCGCCACCGCCCGTCACTCTAGGTCTCACGTCAGCACTCGGGCCAACCGCCAGAGCCTCTAGGGCTGGTGTGTGTAAGGTCGCCGCACCACCGCTTGTCTCGTTCGTCCTCCGCATCGGCCTCTTCGGCTGGTCGCGTTCACCTGCCGCCACCGTCCTTTCCTATAGGACTCACGCCGGCACTCGAGCCGACAGCTAGATCGGTGTGAGGATCTTCGCAAACCGCCCATCCGCAGCTCTTTGTCTTCGTCCCCTCGCCGCCACCGATCATCACTCTAGGCCTCACGCCGGCTCTCGGGCCGACCGCCGGAGTCTCTAGAACCGGTGTGAAGGATCCTCCTCGGGCTCGTCGTATCTCTGACCCTTATCCTGGGTCTTCCTTCTTTCGCAAGCCGAGAGGGTGGCTCGCTCCACACCCTCTCCCGTGGTACTGATGTACCGTGTCCCCGGCCTCTTCGTAGGCCTCCTCTTCCTGCCTCCCGGAATGGTTATCCGGCAGTCCGCTCCGCTCGGTTCTCGTCCGTCATTCTCTGGATTGCCGGGTCCCGTTCTCCTGTTGCCACCGATCTCTCCTATAGGACTCACGCCGGCACTCGGGCCGACAACCGGATTGGTATGAGGATCTCCGTAGGACCGGTCTTCGTTCTCCTCTTTATCCTTTGTACTTCTCCTGAACTCGTCGTTGCTCTCCTTCTTGCGTACCCGCCTCCATCTCCCATCTCTCCAGGTCTCACGCCGACGCTCGTTGCCGGCTGCCTAAGTCTCTGGATAAGACGTGGTGTTTCCGTCCCGTAATGATTTGCGAATGCTCATTCAGGATACTACTCCCAAGCACGTTCGGTGAGAAGCATCTGGACTTCGATTGATCAAGTGCCGCCTGCACTTGATTCTCCAATGTCCGGAGTTTCGGGCAGCGGGGTTTGAAACTTGCCGGTCTCTCTCCGCAACTTCGATCGCTTGCTTCCCGATTTGCGGCCTTCGCCTGGCCGGCTTGTGTCCTCATGTAAAAGAGAGCGATTTGTTTCGCACCCTCTTCCGCGCTGGCACTATCGTACCAAACCGAGCCCTACCGTCGTACCGGTCTTCTGCCATCGCGTGGGGCAAGTCCGTCTCCTCGGTCTCGGCTTGCGGCCTCGATCTTTCCTCTTCCTCGAGCATCGCCCTGAGAGCTGCGTACGCCTCCGCAATCCTAGCCCCAACGCCGACCCTTGCCGACTCTCTTTGCCGTTCGGCTTCTTCCCGCTGTGATGGCATGCTGTCGCGCGCCTTCCTCTTAACCTTCTCGGCTCGCTCGTCATCTAGCCATTGGCACACCCTTCCGACCTTTGACCAGTCCTCGGTGAGGCCATTCGCTCCGTCCTCGTCTTCGAGCTCAATCCCGATGGCCTCCCGTTCCGCTCGGTCGATCGACTTAACGAACAACAGGACTTTGTCCGCCCCCACCAAACCTTCTTCTTGCTCCAAGAGCCGAGCAAGCCGCCGCTCGTACTCTTGGAACGCCTTCATTGCGCCCCGGTGGGTCTTCGCCAACGATATCCATTGGTCGAAGTCACGCCTTCCCCGGCCTTTCGGCCGCCCTCCGTATGCCTTCAGGAGCGCCTCTTCGAAGGCCTCCCACGAACTATGAGCCTCACGGAGCTCCTTTACTTCCGCATGCATCCGGACAGCTACGACCCGAAAGAAGAACTCCAGCCTCAACGCCTCGTCTACGCCACACACTTCCATTTCTGTGTTGTAGGCTTCCAAGTAAAATGGGACCTTGTCCCCATTGAAACGGCCGACTCGATTGACCACCCACTCAATCACTTGCTGCACTGCGCTGACTCTCGTCTTGCTGTAGCCCGTCCAACTCCCTCACCGCTTCGACAAAAAGTTGTGAGAAGTCGTCTTCTTCCAACTCCATTCTCCCTTGCCGCCCTTCACGTCGGGTTCACCAAATATGTCGCGTTATTACGCGAATGTGTGTAGAAGGGCGGGACCACGGGGGTCTCGGACGAGGGAAGAAGGGAAGCCGAGAAGACGATTCCGGACGCGTTCTAGAAGCAACCGAACGGGAGAGAGAAAGAGAGAGAGCGCGCGCTTGACACCGACTCACGCCCACACACACACACCATGCCGACCCAACACACGCCCTTATGTATAGAAACGGATGTAAGAGAACACCAAAACACCCACACAAACACAGATACGCAGAACCCTCCAGGCATATATTACACGACTAAGATACAATATTGGTATCGAGCCCGACCTAAGTAGCTTAGGTTGCAACAATCGTCTACTACCAAGCCGCCGGTCGGGGAGCTCTCGGGCTTGTCGCGCCGAGCGGGGTCTTGCAAAGGGGACGGGGCAGCAAACATAAACACTAGAAGTTCTGGCTCAATACACAGAATGACGAAGAGGAAGAGGAAGAGATGATGTCTCTTAATCCAATGGTATACCCTACGAATGCAAAAATGGGCAACCCCTTCACAAGAGGCGCTCCCTTCCTTTTATAGAACAAGGAGGGAGATGCGTTACAATGTGGGATAAATCCCGACTTACATGGGATTCTCTGTCCCGACTTGACTACTCTTTGGCGCCATAAAGGCGCCCTCGTTATTCACACTAAATGTACAAGGGTGATCGCACATGTTGCACCCCGTCGATGTAGCCAATATTTCCCGGTTTCCGCCTCTGGCCGAAATTCTTCACGACACCGTTAAGCGCTGGAGTGCTCCCTGTCCTTGTCGCTATGCGAGCCAACTCGAAGAAGTCTATGCCCACTTCTTCGTCCTCCGAAACCATGCCATTCTCGTCGTCGAACCGCACTCTAGAAAGCATGTTGGCCATGGTGTTGTCCTTTCCGGAGATGTGTCGTATCTCCGGATCCAGGGACTTAATGTACGCGATCCACCTGAGCATCGCTAGGTCCGAAGTCGCGCACCCGGAGACCATTCCGAGGATCAGTAGGCAATCCGTCTTGACTACTGAAACGATACCCCACAGTTCGCGCTTAGCTTGGGCGTATCCTCGTTGTCGCTCACTGAGAACCTTCGCCTCGAACCGGATCGGGAACCGCGTGCCACTCTCGTCCTCCTGACTGATCACCCATCCTATCCCGGTTGGGCTCATATCTACGGTTAGGTAGATTGGGACCTCCTTGCCATAAACCGCTTTCAGGAGAGCTGGTGCCGCAATAAGCGCCCCCTTCCGTCTCCGGATCGACTCCGTATGCTCCTTGCCCCATTCAAACTTACGCCCCTTTTTCAGCAGCCCGTAGAGTGATTCCGCGATGTGTGCGTAGTGCAGAAACCAGATGTGATAGAATGCACACGCCCCCAAGAACCTTCAAACCTTCGTAACCGACCCGCATTTGTCCTTCATCGTGGAGATGGACTCCACCTTCGCCGGAGACAATTTCCGGCCATAAGGCCCGCACAAGTGCCCGACTACTAGGATCTCCAACTGCCCGAAAGGTGACTTCTCTCCGGAGAAGGTGAGCCGCGCACTCTCAAGCCTTTGTAGCACCTTCTCGCAGTCTTTGATGTGGTTTGCAACAAACCTCCTGCAACCGTCCGGTGCAACTGACTCATCCTTATCTTCCATTGGACATCCCTTTATCGGTATGTCGTCCAAAAATGGCATGGTGATGTCTGGGATGCAGCCCCTTAGCACTTTGTTCATAGCATTCACCATGTGCGCCACCGAGTTGGTTCCTCCTTGCGGCAAGGTACACATCCGCACTAGGCTGAGAGGAGTCCACATCGTTGTAATATCCCTGCTCTCCATGGCCAGTTGGAACTGGTCGTACCCCGAGTATAGATCCCCGATCGAGTAGATCGACCTTTCGGTGAAGGCCTCTGCAAACTCGTTAATGGTCGGCCCGATCCCTGCGTTCCAAATGGTCACCTTGTTGACAGGCTATAGGTCTTGAATAAAGCGCAACGTGCCGTTCTTCTTAGGCACGATAAACCACCGATTCGAGTATGGGGCACTTGACGGTTCGAGGATGCCCATCTCCACCTTCTGCTTTAACAGCTCCACCAACTTTGGGATGTGAGCTTTGGGTACTGGAATCGGTTTGAGATTCCACGGCACATGCATTACCGTAAAGATAACCATCGGCTCAACAACCGTCGGGTGAGAATGCGAAGGCCTTCCCGTTCCTCCTGAGCATTCCCCGAAACCGTTCATCCTCCGCCGGCAGTAGAAAGCCACCCCCACCAACCTTGAGCTCCTGTAGCGTTATATTGGTGAACCGGTGTCCTATGCTGGCCGGATCCTGTAAACTTGGGTCCCACGTGACCCCCTTTATTCGTTCCTTGCTACCCTCTGGCAAGGGTGCCGCGACTGGCCTCACCTTCCGGTCCACAGTCTTGTACCTTGTATCCACGCAGGCCGTTCGGTCCGACGCGACCCTTTCCCCAAAGTCAGCGATGACTTCGTACATCTCCACAGAACTAACCGGGATCGTCTGGTCCTCACTGAGGCCTTCTACAAACACCTTTCGCAGTGTTCCCAAGGTGTTGTCAAAAGAGACCGCCTCCATGGTGCCACCAATTTCTTCATTGGTGTCGAGGACTCCGCACGTCCTGAGTCGTTCCTCTGCCCGCTTCTTTTCCTGGCCGCTGATGCTGGTTATAGTACAACCTCCGTTATCGGAGAACCAAAACTTCCTACCTATGGTACATGTGTGGGGTTCCTCCGGGGTGCCCGGACTATCGTGGCCCCACACCTTGATAGCCCTCTCTAAAATCCCCTCAGCTATCGTCGCCGAGGGTCTCGCGGTTCCTCTCATGGTTCGGCCTTACTATCAGGAATTGGACGGAGTGTCGTCCATCTTGGCTTCTTACGCGCGCGTATGCCGACCCATTATCAAGCACCTTTGTTTCCATGTGTGCCACCGTAATGTACGTCTCCTGCACGAAGAAATGTTGATCTACCTCGACATCCCCAATCCTCACGCGTACATTCGGTCACGCCCCATGCAACTCCTCTGTAGCGCGTGTTGCCGCGCGTATCTTCCAACCGTGCCTGGTGTTGATTGGCCACTTCCCTTTCCTGTAGAAGTCCATGGACATAAGGTTTATCTCCGAACCAAGGTCTATCAATGCAACCACTGACTCCTGCACGTCCCTGATCCGGACAGGGGTTTCCGTGCTGGCCATGGCCCAATGTGACCTTGAGTAGTGGCTATCTGCCAACTCGTCTTCTAGGGCCGCATCCTCCAAGTGCACCGTCCGCACCTCCACCTGCTTCTCCGGTTCTGGCTCTGTAGAGAGCTGCTTGCGCTTCACTAATTCTACAATGGAATCGTGGAATTCCTTCTTCGCGATCCCAAGCACTTCCCGCAAAGATAGCTTGACCTTGCTGTTGAGGATCTGTTCTTCTAAACCTTCCGCAGGTCCGTTGTCCTTTCAATCTTGGTGCTTAGCCGATAACCGGCCCGCTTCGTTTTGTTCGGTGCGCCGGGGTTATCGGCATCGTTTTGCTTTTGCCCGAATCGGGTCTCGTACCGCTGTGAGGGCTCGGCACCTCCGGCCATTCCCGCGCGCTTGTCTTCTACCAGAACCTCATAGTTCTGGCACACGGCTTCCACGAGACTGGTCTTCTCCTCAACCGGATCGTCCCATCCGGTGACCTCCCGGACCCGTTGCTCTGCGCGACTCACTTCCTCCCACTTCAATCGTGCGCCGAAGAGGCCTTCTAGCACCGAGGGCCAAAAGCTAGCGTCCTTCGTTTTCCAGTCTTCATCACCTCCCACCCAATTTTCGACCGATGCTGAATAATGGACGGCCTCCACATGGCGCGCCTCCGCTTCTTCCATTAGCCGCTTCATCCCGCCACGCCCGAAATTCGTCTCCACCTCTCTTTGAGTATCACCAACGTGCACCCATCCGTTCCATAAGTACACCACATTACCCTTGAGGGCTTTGGCAAACTCCACGCAGTCACGCCGGCTGTGTACGACCACGTCGCACCACATACACCGTTGTCTAGCCAGTGGCCTTCGGTTGCGTGGCTTCCCTCCACCGTCTCTCCGGGCCTGCGTGATCTGTAGGTCGCGCACCATTTGTGTCAGCTCCTCAAGAGCCGCTCCCTTGGATGGGCCCTTGACCGCTCCGATCGATGCTGAGCCAGTTTCAAGCCAATCCCGGGTTTCCTCCTTCCGCGTCGGCGAAGGCTCGTCGAACTTCCTTGCCGGGGTGGGTCCCATCGCCGACAACTTCTCGTCGCTCCACTCTTGCTGTTTGTCGAAGCGGCTGTTGACCCCCTTAACCATGGCCCAATCGGTCGTTAGCCCATCATCTGTCTCCAGCAGGAGACCCACTTGCCCCCTATCCTGCACGTCCACTGATTTGACAAACAACAGGACATGACTTGTGTCTAGCACGGTCTTGTCCAGCGTTGACAGCCGGGCGAAGCGTTCTTCGAACTCTTGTAGGAGCGCCGACACATTCCTCCCCTTTCCGGGGGTTTCCACCCACTCCATGAAGTCCCGCTTCGATAACCGAAGTGCGTCATCAAGCCCGTTCCTTTCGAGGAGCCGTGCTTCGAATTCTCCCCAGGTCCGGCATCCAACCTGTACCTCAAGTACCTCTGTGTGGATGCCCTATATCGCCACTCGAGGGAACCCGACTAGACGCCTATCCTCCGCAATGTCTCTCATCACCATCTCGGCTCGTTGGGCCACCAAATAGCTCGTGGCGTCCTTCCCACCGAATCGGCCTATCATGCCGACAATTGCTTCAATGGCCCTGTTGAGGGCACTCGCGCCCTCGCGAGCACTTACTGACGAGAACTGCACGCTCCCTATACACAACGCTCGGCCACAACCGAGCTTAGAATCATACACAGAAAACGGGAAATAAAGCACGACACGAAGAAGAGAAGAGTACACAGGATGTTTATGTGGAAAACCCAAACTAAGGGAAAAAACCATGGCAGCCCACAGGCTGCAAACTATCACTATGTTAGAATGTACAACAGTGAGTTCACGGAGGCAACGACCTTGTGGTCATGATCTTCGCCACAGGCGGCGGTTACAACAGAGGCAACGACCTCTTTCTCTCTATCTCTCTCTCTGTACACAGTTACACGCTCTCTCTCTCCTTGCACCAACAAGAATAACAACTACAACAACATAAGAACATCACACTATAAGTTTGCCCTAAGTCATATTTATACTAATATGACTTTTTGGCTATTTACAAATATAGCCTTGATGGACTCTCAGAAACATATTTACGAATATGTCTCTTCATCCGGTGAGCACTCCTCACCGGGTCTGCACCATCCGGCTCTCCGTAGCTGGGTACTCCTCATCCGGTTCTCACCGGGTCTGCACCATCCGGCTCTCTGTAGCCGGGTACTCCTCATCCGGTTTTCACCGGGTCTGCACCATCCGGCTCTCCGAAACCGGGTACTCCTCATCCGGTTTTCACCGGGTCTGCACCATCCGGCTCTCCGTAGCCGGGTACTCCTCATCCGGTTCTCACCGGGTCTACACCATCCGGCTCTCCGTAGCTGGGTACTCGTCATACGGTTTCGGCACTGTTCTTCTCCCTTCCCATCCGGAGGGACCTGTCTCCCAACAAACTCCCCCTTCACTCCGGCATGGGGTGTCTTACTAGTCCGATCCTCTTCCGGCATGCATCCAGCTTGTCGGGTATCAGCACTTTGGTCAGCGTATCTGACCCGTTCTCGGCCGTGTGGATCTTCATCAGTGCGAACTCCTGGTAATCTACTCTTTCCTGGATCCAGTGATATCTTCGCTGGATATGCTTCGTCCGGGAATGGTAGGCCGCATTCTTAGCAAGATGGATGGCACTTTGACTGTCGCAATAGAGTCAGTATTCATCTTGCCGGATACTGAGCTCTCCGATGAAGTCCTTCATCCATAATATTTCCTTGCCGGCTTCCACAACCGCCATGTACTCCGCCTCTGTGGTTGACAATGCAACCGTCTTCTGCAGCCTCGATTGCCACGAAACAGCTCCCCCTGCATATGTCATTACATACCCGGATGTCGACCGGCTGGTATCCACATCAGCCGACATGTCCGAATCGGTGAAACCGTCAAGTTGAGGTTTTCCGGAGCCGAATCAGAGACACATATTTGAAGTGCCCTTCAAGTACCAAAGTATCCATTTGACCGCGTTCCAGTGCTCCTTGCCGAGATTGCTCATAAACCGGCTCACCACTCCGACTGCGTATCCTATATCCGGTCGGGTACACACCATTGCGTACATCAAGATCCCGACGGCAGAGGCATATGGAATCTTCATCATATCCGCCTTCTCTGCTTTCGTCTTCGGGCTTTGCTTACCGGATAGCCTGCAGTTTGCCGGAAGTGTCGATCCGACCGGTTTCGCATCTGACATGTTGAACCGGTGAAGCACCTTTGTTACGTACTTCTCTTGTGACATCCACAATTGCTTCACTGACCGGTTCCAGATAATATGCATCCCCAACATCTGTCTTGCCGGACCCAAGTCTTTCATTGAGAAGGTCCGGTTGAGAGCCTTCTTCAGCATCCGTATTTTGACTTGGTCCCATCCGACGATCAACATGTCATCCATGTACAGAATGAGTATCAGGAAGTTGTCTCCTTCGAACTTCTTCATAAACACGCAGTGATCGGCCTGCGTCTTGTGGTACCCTTGATCGGTCATGAAGGAGTCGAACTTCCGGTACCATTGCCGGGGGGCCTGCTTCAACCCGTAGAGGTTCTTCTTCAACCGGCATACAAGGTGCTCCTTCCCTTTCTCCACGAATCCTTCCGGTTGCTGCATGTAGATCTCCTCTTCGAGGTCGTCATGAAGGAATGCCGTCTTCATGTCCAGCTGCTCTACCTCGAGGTCCATGCTCGCCGCTATACTCAACACCGTCCGGATGGAGGTCATCTTTACTACCAGGGCAAATATCTCGTCGAAGTCCACGCCCTTCTTCTGCTGGAACCCCTTCACCACGATCCTGGCTTTGTATCTCGGGGGGTTGCCGGCATCTCCCGGTTTCAACTTGTACACCCACTTGTTTCGGAGTGCCCGCTTTCCTTTCGGAAACTCCACCAATTCGTACGTATGGTTCTCATGCAGGGAATCCATCTCATCCTGCATGGCACTTAACCATTTGCGGCTGTGGGTGTCATCCTTCGCTTCTTCGAAGATTTCCGGCTCCCCCTCATCGGTCAGCAGAACATCCTCTGCATCCGGAAATCTCAGGGGCGCCCTTCTCTCTCTGAGAGGATATCTCCGTCTTCGGGCTTCGGTAACCGGCTCCTCCATTTGCTCTTCATCCGAATCCGATTCGGGGTCTTGGCCGGTTCCGGTTTCAGCTTCCTCTACTTCTTCTTCTGCCTGTTCGGTATCCTCACCGTAACCGGCTGGTCCCTTGAGTGCTAACCGGTCTCTTGCCGGTTGGGTCTGCTCATCGTAGAGTCGATCCTTACCGGTCGACTCGGAGTTCATTATCTTCTTCTCCGACTCTCAGTCGGCGAGCGTCTTGTCCTCCATGAAGATAATATCTCGACTCCGGAATACCTTCTTGTCGACCAGGTCCCACACTCGGTATCCGAACTCATCGTCACCGTAACCGAGGAATATGCATGGCCGGGTCTTTGGATCTAACTTTCCTCTCCGGTCCTTAGCTACATGCACGTACGCGAGACACCCGAACACCTTCAGATGCCGGTAGGATACTTCCTTACCGGTCCACACTCTCTGTGGCGTGTCTCCGTCCAAGGGTACTGAGGGTGATCTATTTATCACATATGTCGTTGTCGACAATGCCTCAGCCCAAAACTTCTTGGGTAGTTTTGCATGCGCTAGCATACTCCGGACCCTCTCCATTATGGTCCGGTTCATCCTCTCGGCTAGTCCGTTTAGTTCCGGCGTCTTCGGCACGGTAAATTCGAGCCGGATTCCCTTCGAGCGGTAGTACTCCTCGAACTGCCCCCGGTATTCTCCTCCATTATCTGCTCAAACCGCCTTCAGCTTCCGGCCGGTTTCTCTTTCCACTCTCGAGTAGAGCTCTTTGAAGACGGATAGCACCTGATTCTTCGTCTTCAACGGTGTGGCCCACAACTTCCGGCTGTGGTCATCTATGAATGTCACGAAGTACTGCGCTCCGGCATGTGACTTCGTGTCTACTTGACACACATCCGTATGTACCAACTCCAGTGGTGCATTACGTCTCATCGGTGGCCTTGGTTGGAAGGAGGTCCGGTTTTGCTTACCGGCCAGACAATCAGTGCACTTCTCCAAGTGCACGTTCTTCACTGGAATGAGGTTGTCGTCTGCAAGCCTCTTCATCCCCTTCTCGCTCATATGACACAGCCTCTTGTGCCACAGCTTACCGGCAGTGTCGGATGCCACGTTCACTTCTTCTGGACATAACCGGGCATTCATCAGGTACAATGTGTTGACCTTCCGGGCCCGAGCCACAATCAGGCTCCCTTTGCTGAACTTCATGACACCGTTCCGGATGCTACCCGTGTAGCCTTCATCATCTAGCCGACCGGCTGATATCAGGTTCAGACGAACCTCCGGAACGTGTCGGACATCCTTCAGCAGCAACTTGCATCCGGTTGGTGTTGTCAACCACACGTCTCCTATGCCGACAATTTGGCATGTACCTTCATTCCCCATCCGGACACAGCTGTGATCACCGACTGAGTAGAATGAGAAGCATTTCTGGTCCGGGGTAAGGTGGAACGATGCTCCGGAGTCTACCACCCAGGTCATCTCGTCGCCGGCAAGGTTTATCTCACTCTCTTCGGTGATGAGCATCAACTCTTCTTCACTTGCCGCGATTGCCGTCGTTCCCTTCTGGTCCCCGCCCCCTCCGGTCTTTACCGTTCTGGTCCGGGGTCCGCTTCGAATCGGTACCGTCGGTTTCCTTGTCTTTTTGGAAATGCCGATAGTTCTTTTGGAAGTGTCCCGGCTTGCCGCAATAGAAGCAAGCAGGCCTTCCCCTTGACTTTGACCGTGTCCCCGACTTCTCCCGGTTCTGGGGACTACGGTTTCTATGTCTTCCGTGTTCCGATTCGGTAAGGAGCGCTTTGGAGTTGGAGCTCGTATCTTTATCTTTCCGACGCGCTTCCTCATCTAGCAAGCTTGACTTTACTCTTGCTAGGGATAATCGTTTTCCTTCCGGCCCGGCGTTGCCCAAGGTGACAACCAACGTCTCCCACCTATCCGGGAGGGAACCGAGCAAGAGTAGCGCTAGTACCTCATCGGCGAGAGGTACTTCCAATGAAGTTGCCTGGTGGATCAGCCCCTGGAAGGCATTCATGTGCTCCGCCATGCTGGAGCCATCTTGGTACCAGAGTCTTACTAGCTTCCGGGATACCGAAACCTGATTAACAACATTTTTGTTTTGAAACATAATGCCGATCTTCTCCCAGAGCTCATGAGCCTTGCTCTCTTCATTGAAGTTGTTGTATAGGCTCATGTTGATGAAGCACCGTATGTACGCCGTTGTCTTCATGTGCATCACCTCCCATATCGTGGCATCGATTTTGTCCGGTCTCTTGTCCCCAAACTGAACCGACAACCAAAGATCTTTAACCACGAGTATATCCCTCATCTTCGACTTCCACACTGAATAGTTGGAGCTGGTGAGCTTGAACATGCCACCCAACGATTCGTCCATTTTCTGTGTCGTTTTGCCTTGATACCACTTGACGGGAACTGCACGCTCCCTATACGCAACGCTCGGCCACAACCGAGCTTAGAATCATACACAGAAAATGGGAAATAAAGCACGACACGAAGAAGAGAAGAGTACATAGGATATTTATGTGGAAAACCCAAATTAAGGGAAAAAACCACAGCAGCCCACGGGCTGCAAACTATCACTATGTTAGAATGTACAACAGTGAGTTCACGGAGGCAACGACCTCATGGTCACGATCTTCGCCATAGGCGGCGGTTACAACAGAGGCAACGACCTCTTTCTATCTCTCTCTCTCTGTACACAGTTACACGCTCTCTCTCTCCTTGCACCAACAAGAATAACAACTACAACAACATAAGAACATCACACTATAAGTTTGCCCTAAGTCATATTTATACTAATATGACTTTTCGGCTATTTACAAATATAGCCTTGATGGACTCTCAGAAACATATTTACGAATATGTCTCTTCATCCGGTGAGCACTCCTCACCGGGTCTGCACCATCCGGCTCTCCGTAGCTGGGTATTCCTCATCCGGTTCTCACCGGGTCTGCACCATCCGGCTCTCCGTAGCCCGGTACTCCTCATCCGGTTTTCACCGGGTCTGCACCATCCGGCTCTCCGAAACCGGGTACTCCTCATCCGGTTCTCACCGGGTCTGCACCATCCGGCTCTCCGTAGCCGGGTACTCCTCATCCGGTTCTCACCGGGTCTGCACCATCCGGCTCTCCGTAGCCGGGTACTCGTCATACGGTTTCGGCACTGTTCTTCTCCCTTCCCATCCGGAGGGACCTGTCTCCCAACACTTACTATCCGATCGACCGCCGCTGCCATGGCTTCAGCGAGCTCTGATCCCCTCATCTTCGACTCCTCTGCCGCCCGTTTCACGTCGGGTTCACCAAATATGTCGTGTTGTTACGCTTTAACGTGTGAAATAGGCGGGACCACGGGGGCCCTGAACTGAGGAGCGAGAGAGACAAGAGGGGGTGAGAAGCATGCAAGTGTAAGGCTTGCTAGACTTGTCAACAACTGGCGACACTTACCCGTTGATTGAACCACCAATGTGTATACCGACTGAATCAAGGAGCACACTCGGGAGAAGTGAAAGAGGACACTCTCGGAAACACAGATAACACAGATAACACAGATAACATAGATAACACAGATAACACTGACAACACAGATAACACAGATAACACAGAAACAAGAGATTCAATTACAATAACCGTGACAATTACAACGATGGCAACCCTGCAGAGAATGATGGTAGAGGAAGAGAGAGCTTGGTTCCCAGTCCGACGACACCTCCTTCTTTTCCCAAAACGTGATACCCACTTCTTCTTCTCCCCTCCCTCTTATATGTCACTGAGGAGGCCGTTACATCCCAAACACATTAACTTTATTCTCTGTCCCTTCGGACAGAGATACACATCGATTTTCCTAATTAACAAATATCTCATACCTAGTATATTTACATCAGCCGTCCTATTCCTAGTTATATACAATGTATCAATTCATGCACACCCGTGGGTTCATGCCTTTAACTCCTTGATTCCTGTTAGGGCCAGTTTTCTTCACGACAGCGTACTTAGGAAGCAGTTGAGAATGTGGTAAATGCTTGAGCTCTTGTTGAGGACTTTCATCGACGATATCCCGACAAACCAGGTCCTCCATCTAAGACGACTCGTAACACTCATCGTCTTAAGGGGAGGGGGGGGCGGGGGGGGGGGGGGGGGGGGGCAAGTGTCATGATATAGCATGGTATGGCTTCAAAAGGATTTGAACCCATGACCTTGTGGCACATGGGTGGAAGCCGTAATTAAGCTATAAGTTGTAATACGAAAAATGTTATTTCCATTTATTATTTCACTTAGGAAATCCATGTATATTCTAGATTTCTCTAGAACATTCTAAAAATGTCAAGTGAATTCCTAAAGCCACTATAAAAAGAGGCACATGGCATTATCAAGAACCAAATCGGTTCAACGCCAGTCTTAAGCCTCCTAGTTGTTCTTGTATCTTTCTTCTTATAATATAATATACTTCTTGTTGTCATCATTATTTGTCTTTGTCTCTGTCTTTGTCTTTGTCTTTGTCTCTGTATTTCCGTTTGGAGGCAAAATTGAAGGATCCTACATCTTTTCAAGCTCTTATCCAAGTTTGTGAAGGTTATGATCGGCAAGTGAAGATGATGAGTTCGATGGGGGACCCCGAAATGATGGTTTTGGGTGCAAACTTGATGCCTCATGCCAAATTTCAGGCCTCATCTTCAATTGTGCATAGTGGACAAGTGTTTCCAAATGTGTATACTACCACAACAATAAACCCAACAAGTGTATCTCAAGAAGTGGAGAAAGTAAAGAGTGAACAAGGTACAATGGCCTTGGTGAATTAGCGCTTTGATGAAGTGATGGCCCACTTGTGACAATCCCAAGAAATTCACAACACCATTCCTGATGGTGGTGGCTATAAAGGGCATCAAGGTTTAATTTGTTATTTTTGTCAAGATGAGGGACACATCTCAACAAGATGTCCTAATTGTCTACAAAGAGGTTTGGGAAGAGGCATGTACTAAGTGCAAAGGAATGGGCAACGACCTATCAACAATGGAGTTGACGAAGGCGAAGCCATAACACTTCCTATGGCTCAGGTTCCCACAATTCCTCATAATGTGAATCTTCTTAATTTTATTGATGATAGTGATAATGCTTGTGAAGTAGTTCCTGTGAAAAGGACAAGAGCCTCACAAAAGGAGAAAGAAGTAGAAGGAGAATCTAGTGCATCAAGACAAAAGAAGAAGTCTAAGGAGAATGAGAAAGAGGAGAAATTGAGAAGGAGACACTCTAGAAGGAAGATAAAGATGGAGGATATTCCTACGGGAGAAGGTGTAGAAGCTTTCAATATGAAGCATGAATTGATATCAAGTGGACCAAGGATAACATGGCCGCAACTTCTCCAATTATCTCCCACATTACGAAAGGAGTGGGGACGGCTTGTAAGTATCCGCCAAAGTCGGAAGACCATGCATTACATGGGGATTGTGCAAGTAGAATATCGAAAGGACATATGTCTAACCATCCCCGTCTTCATCAAGGGGTTTCACATCAAAGATACCTTGATAGATAGTGGTGCAAGGGTAAGCTTGATTTCTGAATTGGTGGTAAACAAAGTAGGAATTCCTATTAGTAGGTCATCTTCAGCAAGGGTGGTTGTAGCCGATGATGGAGTGTTTCATTGCATTGACATAATGGAGGATGTGGTCATCAAGTGTTTTGGAGTAAGCATTTCGATTGATCTTCACATAATAATCCTTAAAGGGCCATCTTATTCCTTAGTATTAGTAAGGCCTTGGATGTGAAAATTACAAGTAATATCAGATTGGAGTACTATGAACTTATCACCATCGAAGGGGGTTAACATCTTCTACAACTTGTATCTACAACTAGTAATCAAATGTATAAAGCAGAAGGAATCATCTATCGACAATAGCAAACAAGAGGAAAACATAGCAAGTGATGAATTTTCCTAGGATAGGGAAAAGAAATTGTACGTGGTGTTTAAGGATGAAGGAGAAGTCATTGAAGAAGGTATTATCACCTTAACGGGGAAAAAGAAGATGATTTCAAACAACATCCAAGGCGAAGAGGATCTAAGGTTTATTTCTCTTCTTTCTATTAAGTTTCCAAAGTTATTCATAGATGATTATTCACGGATAAGAGGAGAAGGCATCGAGCACCACATCAAGTTGAAGGGAAGTGTACCAATTGCTCAAAAGCTTTGGCAATTGGGTGTTACACAAAAGGAAGATCTTATACAAAATTTCAAAACATTGTTGGAAGAAAGTTTGAATTATAAAATGGAGGATTTGAAGTGTGTGTCACCTATGGTTTTGGTTCCAAAGAAGAATGAGTTCGATTTTAAACACTTGAATGGTTCAGCCAAATGAGATCAATTTTCACTTCCTTTCCGAGATGAGATTTTAGATGAGATAGTTGTTTATACAAGACAAGGTAGTGTGGAGAATGTTGTGTGCCATGAAGGAATTCATGTGGATGAATCAAAGATCAAAGTAATTCAAAATCTGACAATTCCAACAAGTCTCAAAGCTTTGAAGGTATTTGTGCAAAAGGTTCGCTCGTTTGAAGGGTTTATTCATATGTTGAGATGCTTACTTCTCTCAAGAGTTATGTATCACATGGCCTTGTGTTTGGAGAGTTGACGAATGCATAATAATTGTGGTAACCTCTTTCTTTGTGTTGACAAAGAGAAAGATGGTGATGACAATTGTCAATGTGTGTGTGTGTCTAGAAGTGTGAGATTTTTTTCCTACTGCGTAATGGGGGTTTTTTCTCACACAATAATTTGATATATTACTAGTATAAATTTATACTCCTTTGTCTATAACCTACCATAAGGCGAAGGAGTTTTTTTATCTTTTTTTTTATCTTAGGCTCACCATAAATGGATTGCTCAACAAACATGGGGGAGGGCTAAATGTGAAAGTGTTTTTAGAATTCAAGATATTGAACACTAGAAGAATATAAGTTATGGAGCATTCACATTTGGAAGGCAAGAACACAAACCAAGATCTTAAGGAGAAGTCAAACTAAAAGCAGGAGACATGAAGAAAAGTAAAAGGATAAAAAGCGGGCAACCTAAAAATAGTATAAAAATAACGGTCATAACTCATTCTTTTGAAACCCAAATATCATGTTTAAATATGTGTTGGAAAGCTCGTGAAGAGAGCTATCTTTAGAATTTTACATCTCTAAATTTGGAGCTATGATGAGGGAGATATGACGTTGAGAAGGTCATTATGTTATAACTAAAAATAAGAGATAAAAAACTTCTAAAAACAACGTGAAAAAGAGAGGAAGGAGGAAGAATAAGAAGGTGATAAGAAGTGACAAGAGGCTTGATTGAAGAAGGAAGGAGAGAAAGTTGGAAGAGGTGAGAACAAGAATAGTTCAGTAAAAGCTGGAAATCCAATGATGACTCCTTTCGACTGCATTCCTTTGAGCTTTTGGAGATTGATGTGGCCGATTCGGCGGTGTCGGCTTTACGGCCCTTGGCATACATTGTCGATTTCATCTCATAAGAGTCAAGGATGAATATTCGACCTTCTCTTCGATCACGAATGATAATTCGGCCTTCCTTTTCGATGAAGTATCCTCCATCGTTGAACTGGACTTGCATGCCTTGTTTCATGATTTGGCCGACCGAGATCAGATTCTTCGTTATTGTTGGAACATGCAAGAAATTTTTGATGTAGGTCTGATTGCCCTGTTCGTTGAATGGGACATTGTTGACATGCTGAATGGGGCATTGCCAACATAGTCAGGTTGATTGGGTTTTCGGAGTTCTCGAAACCAATCTACATGAGACGTCATGTGATTTGACGCACCCGAATTGACAAACCATACATCTTCGGAAGTGGAGGTGTTGGTCGAACACGATTCCTTCATCGAATTTGCTCTATGCCACATCATGAACATTCCTCCATGATCGTCGAAGTCAAAATTTGAGGCGTAATTTGTGAGTTGTTAGCTCGTGAATGTTGTCTCACTTTTCTTTTTCCGACACTCTGCCTTGTAGTGGTCAAATTTGCCACAATATTCACAATGGACAGAGTTATTCTGTTGGCTGGGTCTATCATGATTGGTCCCCCTTCTACCCGAGGATCCTCCTCACATGTTCGTGACATCTTGTCGATAATAGAAGTTGTGCTCATGGGACTACCCTTGGTTGTGTCGGCCTTGCTCGAATCGGCCTCTTCTGCCACCACCTTGTCCTCTTCCTCCATCCGAGTTCGAATAGAGCATGTGGGCCTCGTGCAC
Source organism: Azolla caroliniana (assembly GCF_043228905.1). Taxonomy (NCBI): domain Eukaryota; kingdom Viridiplantae; phylum Streptophyta; class Polypodiopsida; order Salviniales; family Salviniaceae; genus Azolla; species Azolla caroliniana. The sequence continues at coordinate 16,889,372 of NW_028230443.1, forward strand.
ATTGATCCTTGTTCGGACGTGGTTTTCTTTGACCAGTAACATTGATTGGAGATCAAAGGAGGGAGGTTTCTCTCTTGCGAGAACAATCGACCTTATTGTGCCAAACCAAGGTGCCAAGCCTACGAGACATACCTGCACCATTTCATTGTCGTCAATGCTGACATTGGTCGACCCAAGGGCATCACACAACTCCTTGATCGTCAAGGTGTAAATGCTAATTGACATGTCCCTTCGTTGAATACTGTTCAACTCCTGACGGAGTTGAAGCTTGTGAGTTGCCATTGTCGTGAAGATTTTCGGCAACGGTGTGAAAATTGCATGGAATGTACAAAATCGAGTGTGGTTCTTCACACACAATATGAAACAATCATAATGAAGATATTATTTTATATCTTGGTACAAAAAGATGGATGTCTTCAAGAGCTTCCGAATCCATTTTACTACATGTGAAATGGAAAACTTAGTGTCAAGTTATGTGAGTGTAAAGTTTGAGAAGAAGAAGAGAAAAACAAAAACTGTGAGATATCCCACATAGATAGGACAAATCATGATCCCACGATATATAGCCAGAGCCAAAACTTATTACTTTTTGTCTATGAGTGGAACACATAATGTTCTTGGCTATACTGTGGCTTAACTACTTGTAATGGTTTTGGCGGAACTGAAATTGGAACTAGACGACCACACCGATGGAACCGACACCGGCACGGGATGGCAACGAAACCGGAATCGGAACGAACGGATGGCGATGGAACCAAAACCGACATCGAAACCGGAACCGAAATGGATAGACCAGATCACCGGGTCGGAAGCGGACCGGATAGACAGATCGATCGGATAGGTTGATCGCGACGATTTCGGTGTGAAACGAACAAAATCATCCAGACTAAAAAACCTATTAGAAATTTGTAATCAAAGGGATGCAAGCAAGGCTTGAAACTTGCACCTCCAAGATAGGAGGCAATGAACTTACCGCTAAGCCAAGTTATGTCTTTATAAATGTTTTTTACTATCATTATATGTTCACATGTAAAATTTCATGTTAGAGCTCGATTGAGTGACATGGTTATCATGCATCACATGTAATACATGAGCGCCAAGTGGCAAACATGCATCTCATGCATGTCTTGCACCCTCACAAGCATCATATGCATGGGGGCATCTATAAAAGAGTGGATGGAGAGGGAAAACGGGCTAGGTATTAATCAAGCAAGCTTTGTACTTGATATCAAAATTAATATTAGGAAGAAAATTCGTTATCCTTTTGATGATATACCTTGTTCTTCAAATCTAAAGACAAGAGTTCAATCTTAATCTCTCTTTCTATTTCAATCGTTTTGAATCTATTTCAAAATTGGAATCTTAATCTTAATCTCTCTCTCTCTCTCTCTCTCAATCTATCTTAAATCCTTTCTCGCTAAAGCTAGTGCGTACTTTGAGTCCTTCCGGTCTAGAAGCCCGACGGTTCCGCCTCACGATCTGCACATAGTGATGGATCTTCACGACATCTTAAGTGGTGAACCCGACGTGAAAGAGGCGGTAGGAAGGATCAAGTCGAGAATCAACCAATACTTGGAGATGGCGTCCTCAAGCAATCAAGCGGGAGAGTTCGTAAGGATGATGCTGATCGTCGAACAAATGATGAGATCTCGAGACAACGATGCGAGCGTGGAGAAGGTTGTCGATCGTGTCGTGGAGCTCGAGGGTCAATTTGATGAAAGGAACATTAGGAAGTTCCTTGATGCATACAAAAGGGAGATGAATAAGAGGGATGTGTCTGAAGCGCGTCAAATCACAAGTTTCAAGAGAGTGGTCACCAACAACATCCAAAGGCACGTCATTGAGCTTCAAGAAGGGAAGACAATGTGGTCGGAGTTCGAGAAAGCGATATTAGCGGAGTTCGCAACGGAAGATTTGTCGAGGACGACTCGACATGTCTTGATGAAGTGGATAGAGAAGAAGAATAAGAAGATGAGCGCTTTCAGGGTGTACGACGAGTTCGACCAGATGTATGGTCGCCTCTTGGCCACAAACCATGTGCTACTTGAGGAGGACAAAACTTTGTACTTCCTAAAGGCTGTGGATATGAAGGATAGATGAGAACTGGGTACTCTCCTTGAAGATGATACCCAAGTGAACGGGCTTGAGGTGGATTGGGTTGCGGTGAAGCGAGCATGCAATAGGCTTGACAAGCGTCCTTAGTGGGTTGATGACACCGACTTGGCGGGATCGATTGTCGTGGAGAAAACAAGACAATCGAAAGTAGTTGAGCCATCCAAACAAAGAATCCCGGAAGAAAAGAAGATTGATGATGACATCATCAAAGAATTGGCGAAGAAGTTCGAGACGGTTACACTAGCGAACATGAATCATCGGGTCCCGAAAGGAAAAGAACCCTTTAGATGTGTGTGGTGCGACAACTTGGACCACATGAGAAGGGAGTGTGCGAGCCTTCGGGAGGCCATCCAACAAAATATCGTATACATGGATGACAACATGATCTGCTCGACTGAAACCCGAAGACCCCTGTGGGTGAATTTCGGAAGAGGGGGAATGAAGAAATCTATGGAAGATGCTGAGGCGACTCATGTGGATGCGATGCACTATGCTACATCGGCTGGAATTAGAGTCGGAAAAGATAAAAATGAAACTGCTTGAACGGGAACAAAGTTCTGGTCTACCGTTCTCGAGTATGAGAAGAAGGGAAAAGTCACTTCGAACGAGGTAGAGCTTGCGGACCGAAGTGTACAAAGTATCACTAGATGGTTGGATCCGATGGATGACAACACCATACTTGCAGAAGTGATGTTCGACAACCACGAGGTGTTCGTCGAAGAAAAGAGAAAAAGAATAGAAGAGCAAGGCCCATCAAAAAGACATGAAACAAGGAATGCGAAAAACAAAGAAGATGCAAAAACGAGTCGAGCGTTACAAATGGAGGAAGGAGACTCGAGCCGAAAAGGGGAGTTGAGCAAACGAGTCGAAGAAACGGTTCGACCCATGAAGGTTGGTGTCAAAGACCCCACTTGGAAGGCAAGAACCTATAAACTAAAGTCGGACATAGAACAAACGACAGACTTGAAGAAGATTCTCGAGGAACGTGTTCTTGATAGCCATGTGAACTTGTCCTTGAGGGAATTGCTCGGCATTACGAAGAAGGAGTTCCATGATACGATTGTGGACCTCGTAAAGAGGAAAAGGCAACAGTCGGTCAGCCACTATACTTGGCCTCATTGGGAGTGAGCAACAACGGAGACGCTAGTAAAGTTGGGGGAAAGAAAAGAGATAGTCGTAGCGTTAATAGACCATGGGTCCGAAATCAACCTTATGTCAACTGAGGTCTACAAGAAGGGAAGATGGCCCATAAATACGAATCATGGGTTGAAGATCCGTGCTGCTACGAAAGCTACCGAAGACTTGTATGGGGCATGTCCTTACATCCCCATCACGATTGGCAATGTCGAGATAGATCAACATTTTTTTGTTCAAGACTCGGCGTCCCATCCCATCATTCTTGGGCAACCGTACATAACATCATCACGGATGGAAACCAAAGTGTTCGACAATGGTGCGGCATTTGCTCGAGTTAGGTGTCTTGATGGGAAGAAGGACATACAATTCTTGACTGTACATGCCAACCATGAAAGGAATCGGGATTGTCTCGGAGAAGCTGCTTCGGATTTTTAGAGCAGACTATTGAAGCATGGGGCACAAATAGTCCGAGCAATCACGTCCCCACAAGAAAATAGAGCGCGTGGATTGCAAGGAGAAGCAACATGTGTCACACCTAGTGGTGCATGTAAACTAGTACTACCCAACAAAAAGGACAAGCGTCGGATACAAGACTTCAAGAAGATGCTGAAAAAAGAAAACATAATAGAAGAAGAAGAGTTCGTGACTCATATTATGGAAGAAGCCTCATTTAACGACACCATCGGTGAAATCGAGGAAGTCGTGGACTTGAGCTATCTTCACGACCAACACGTAATTTCGGTTAACTCTGTCAACATGTACGCTATCATCGAAGCATCTTGATGAAGGAAGCTGACATCAACACAAAATGTAAAACGGTGGATAGGAAGATCAAGCCAGTTGCGGTTCCGCTACCGGAAGATAGTTGGCAAAAGATGAAGGAAGTCGCTAACGATCCAAGCTTAAGAGATCCAAAGACAATAGGTCATGTCTTCACCGAAGAGACGAAAGGAAAGCTACGAGTTGGAAGGGAGGATTTCCTCCTCCCTGAAGAGGAGCGAATGTTTCGCGACATGCTTGAGAGACATGGGAAGACTTTCACATTTTTCCCACAAGAAATCGGATGTGTTGATCCAAGGACAATAGAGTTGATGGTAATCTTCACGGTGCTGCATGTGCCTTGGAATTTGAAACCGATATTGGTTCTGAGAGCACACCTACCGAAGCTGATCGAGCTCTTAAAGGAGAAGGTGAATATGGGAATTCTGGAACCGTCGAATGCTCCTTATTCTAATAGGTGGTTCAAGGTGCTGAAGAAGAATGGATCATTGTGATTCATCCAAGATCTTCAACCCGTCAACAAGGTGACAATTCGAAATGTTGGAATCGGTCTGAGTGTGGACGAATTTGCTGAAGCATTTGCGGGGCGGTCCATCTACTCCATTGGCGATCTCTACTCTGGATACGACCAATTCCAGTTGGCGATTGACAATCATGACATTACAACCATGAGGACTCCGATCGGGCTCGTGCGGATGTGTACCTTACCTCAAGGTGCAACGAACTTGGTGGCTCATATGGTGAATGCCATGAACAAGGTCTTGAAGGATTGCATCCTGGACATCATGATGCCATTCTTCGATAAAAGGATGTTCGGATGAGGAGAAAGATGCATCGAAAGATAAGGAAGGGTGTAGAAAGTTTGTCGCGGATCATATAAAAGATTGTGAGAAGGTGCTCCAAAGGCTCGAAGATGCGAATTTGACATTTTCGGGAGAAAAATTCGCATTCGGGCAACTAGAGATCTTGGTGGTAGGTCACTTGTGCAGAGCATACGGCCGGAAGCCTACGCCATCCAAGATGAATGCGATCCAGGATATGAAAGAAGAATGCGTAAACCAAATGGAGGTTTGAAGGTTCCTTGGAGCATGCACATTTTATCATATCTGGATTCCGCACTATGCTCACGTCGCCGAGCCTTTATATGGATTGCTAATGTAAAGAATGAAGTTCGAATGGCGATACAAGCACACAAATGTGATGGGAAGATTGAAGAAACTACTTCTTGAAGCTCCAGCACTAAGAAAGGCCGACTATACCGAAGGGAAGCCAATTTATGTGACTGTAGATACGAGCCCAACCGGAATCGGGTGGGTCATTAACCAAGAAGGAGAAGATAATGCGCGGTATGTCATCAGGTTCGGAGCAAAGGTTCTCAACGAACGACAACAAAGATACGCCCAAGTCAAACGGGAACTTTGGGGTATTGTGTCGGTAGTGAAGATAGACAAAGACTACCTGATCGGGTCGGAAGTAATAATTGAGATAGATTGTCTTCCAATCCTCGGGATGATCTCAGGATGTGCGACACCAGATCTAGCTATGCAAAGGTGGATCGCCTATATCAAGTTTTTAAACCAAGAGATCCACCATATTGCAGGGAAGAAGAACGCCATGGCTGACATGCTGTCGAGGGCAAGATTTGAGAATGAAAGTGACATGGTTTCGGAAGATGAAGACGTCACCCTTGACTTCTTCAAGATGACCTGACTATCAACAGAAGACAAGGACACGCTAACCCTCCACGCCTTCAACGAGGACGAGTACAAAGGAGAGTGGTTACTGATCGGCAGATTCTTAAGAACAATCATGACGGATGCTTCATTGACGAAGGAGGAGGCTCTACGAATTCGGAAGAAAGCCTACCAATACTTCTTGAGGGGAGGATTCCTTTGGCGAAACCCAAAAAGAAGGACAGGAATGCCACGTCGAGTGGTGGTAAAGAAATCAGAGCAAGTGACGTTGATGACCAAATTCCACGAGATTCCTTGGGCAGGTCATAGAGGAACATGGGTGACATTCGAAAAGTTGAAGGAGAAGTACTGGTGGCCAAGCATGTACAAAGATGTACTCCATTTTGTGTCCACATGCGAAACTTGCCAAAGACATTCGAATATACGTCATCGTGATGAGCTACGATCGACACACCCGCTCACCATACACTTCAAATGGATGGTGGATCTGGTCTCGATGCTAATGGGAGTGGGACAAATGAAGTACTTAGCTCTAGCAAGAGAAGACTTGACAAATCAATGTTAGGAAATGGACGCTTTCAAAACCTTCACCTCTCGGCCACAACCGAGGAAACACGAATCAATGCAGAAGTAAATCAAAACACAGAGAGAGACTGGAATGCACAGGGTTTAGCGTGGAAAACCCTAGACGGGAAAAACCACGGGAGTGCAAGACTCCAACTATCACTATACGCAGGGAATGTACAATGGCGAGCTGCAAGGCGACGACCTTGAGCTCGCTGTCCTCGCCACAGGCGGCAGTATTACACAGAGGCGTCGACCTCTTCCTTTCTCTCTCTCTCTCACTCTCTCTCTCTCTCGGCTGCTCTCACTTCGCTCCCTCTAAGTGGAAAACAGAAAAATAATGAGCAACAACTACAAAACTGTTTGCCCTAAGTCATGTTTATACACATATGACTTTCGGGCTATCTACAAATATAGCCTCGAGGGCCCTTGGCAAACATATTCACAAATATGTCCCCGCATCCGGATCTCTCTCCGGGTACATTTGTCATCCGGCTCCGTAGCCGGGGTCTTCATCATCCGGCTCCGTAGCCGGGGTCTTCATCATCCGGATCCGAAACCGGGTCTTCATCATCCGGTTCCGAAACCGGGTCTTCATCATCCGGTTCCGATACCGGGTACTCCTCATTCGGGTCTTCATTCCCGATTCCCGGACATCTGACCATCCCATCCGGAGGGACCGTAATCCCAACAAACTCCCCCTTCACTTCGGCATGGGATGTCTTTCCAGTTCGACCCTCTTCCGGCACGCTTCCAGCTTGTCGGGTGTGAGCACTTTGGTCAGCATATCTGACCCGTTCTCGTCCGTGTGGATCTTCGTCTGCACGAACTCCTGGTCTTCTATCCTTTCCCGGATCCAGTGATATCTTCGCTGGATGTGCTTCGTCCGGGAGTGATAGGCCGCATTCTTCGCAAGGTGGATGGCACTCTGACTGTCGCAGTAGAGTCGGTACTCCTCCTGCCGGATACCGAGCTCTAGAATGAAGTCCTTCATCCATATTATTTCCTTGCCGGCTTCAACAACCGCCATGTACTCCGCCTCCGTGGTTGACAACGCAACCGTCTTCTGCAACCTCGACTGCCACGAAATAGCTCCCCCTGCATACGTCATCACATACCCTGATGTGGACCGGCTGGTATCTGCATCAGCCGACATATCCGAATCGGTAAAGCCGTCGAGTTCGGGCTTACCGGAGCCGAATCGGAGGCACACGTTTGCCGTGCCCTTCAGGTATCGGAGTATCCACTTGGCCGCGTTCCAGTGCTCTTTGCCGGGATTGCTCATGTACCGGCTCACCACTCCGACTGCATATCCTATGTCCGGTCTTGTACACACCATTGCGTACATCAAGCTTCCGACGGCAGAGGCATATGGTACTTTCATCATGTCCTCCTTCTCAGCCTTTGTCTTGGGACTTTGCTTGCTGGACAGCTTGCAGTTTGCCGGGAGGGTTGACCCGACCGGTCTTGCGTCCGACATGTTGAACCGGTGAAGCACCTTTGTCACGTACTTCTCCTGTGACAACCACAACTGCTTCTTCTTCCGGTCCCGGATGATGTGCATCCCTAGTATTTGCCTCGCCGGACCCAGGTCCTTCATTGAGAAGGTTCGGTGAAGCGCTTTCTTCAGCATCCGTATCTTGACCTGGTCCCGTCCGACGATCAACATGTCGTCCACGTACAGGAGGAGTATTAGAAAGTCTCCTCCTTCGAACTTCTTCACAAACACGCAGTGATCGGACTGTGTTTTGTGGTACCCTTCGTCGGTCATGAACGAGTCGAACTTCCGGTACCATTGCCGGGGAGCCTGCTTCAGTCCGTAAAGGCTCTTCTTCAACCGGCATACCAGGTGCTCCTTCCCTTTCTTCTCGAATCCTTCCGGTTGCTGCATGTAGATCTCTTCTTCGAGGTCACCGTGAAGGAATGCCGTCTTCACGTCCATCTGTTCTACCTCGAGGTCCATGCTTGCCGCTATGCTCAGCACCGTCCGGATGGAGGTCATCTTCACTACCGGGGCAAATATCTCGTCGAAGTCGACGCCCTTCTTCTGCTGGAACCCCTTCACCACGATCCTGGCTTTGTATCTCGGGGGGTTTCCGGCATCTCCCGGTTTCAGCTTGAACACCCACTTGTTTCGAAGTGCCCGCTTTCCTTTCGGCAACTCCACAAGTTCATATGTGTGGTTCTCATGCAGGGAATCCATCTCCTCCTGCATGGCACTTAACCACTTGCGGCTATGGGTGTCAAGCTTTGCTTCTTCAAAACTCTCCGGCTCCCCCTCGTCGGTTAGCAGCACGTGCTCTGGTTCCGGAAATCTCCGGGGGCCCCTTCTGTCTCTTAGAGGATATCTCCGTTCCGGAGCTTCGGTAACCGGCTCCTCCGTTTCCTCTTCATCCGAATCCATTTCGGGATCGGGGCCGGTTCCGGTATCAGTTTCTTCTTCCTCGGCCGGTTCTGTTTCTTCACCGTCTTCGGCCGGATCCTCGAGTGCTAACCGGTCCCTTGCCGGTCGGGACTGCTCCTCGTAGAGTTGATCCTCACCGGTCGACTTGGAGCTCTTCATCTTCTTCTCCGACTCCCAGTCGGCGAGTGTCTTGTCCTCCATGAAGATGATATCACGACTCCGGAATATCTTTTTGTCGACCGGGTCCCATACTCGGTAGCCGAACTCGTCATCGCCGTAACCGAGGAATATGCATGGCCGGGTCTTTGGATCTAGCTTTCCTCTCCGGTCCTTTGCGACATGCACATATGCGAGACACCCAAACACCTTCAGATGCCGGTAGGATACTTCCCTACCGGTCCACACTCTCTGCGGCGTGTCTCCGTCCAAAGGTATTGAGGGTGATCTGTTTATCACGTATGTCGCCGTCGACATTGCCTCAGCCCAAAACCCCTTGGGTAATTTCGCATGCGCCAGCATACTCCGGACCCTCTCCATTATGGTCCGGTTCATCCTCTCGGCCAGCCCGTTCTGTTCCGGCGTCTTCGGCACAATAAACTCGAGCCGGATTCCCTTCGAGCGACAGTACTCCTTGAACTGCCCCCGGTATTCCCCTCCGTTATCCGCTCGTATCGCTTTCAGCTTCTTGCCGGATTCCCTTTCCACTCTCGCGTGGAGTTCTTTGAAGACGCACAACACTTGGTCCTTTGTCTTCAACGGTGCCGTCCACAGCTTCCGGCTGTGGTCATCAATGAATGTCACGAAGTACTGGGCTCCGCCATGTGACTTCGTTTCTACTTGACACACGTCAGTGTGCACCAACTCCAATGGTGCGCTACGTCTCGTCGGTGGCCTTGAGTGGAAGGAGGTTCGGTTCTGCTTACCAGCCAGGCAATCGGTGCACTTCTCCAGGTGCACATGCTTCACTGGAATAAGGTTGTCTTCTGCAAGCCTCTTCATCCCCTTCTCACTCATGTGGCACAGTCTCTTGTGCCACAGCTCACTGGCAGTGTCGGCTGCCACGTTCAACTCCTCCGGACACAACCAGGCATTCATAAGGTACAGTGTGTTGACTTTCCGGGCCCGAGCCACTATCAGGCTCCCCTTGCTGAACTTCATTACGCAGTTCCGGATGCTACCTGTGTAGCCTTCATCGTCTAGCCTCCCGGCCGAAATCAGGTTCAATCGAACCTCCGGAACGTGTCGAACATCCTTCAGCAACATTTTGCATCCTGTCGAGGGTGTCAACCACACGTCTCCTATGCCGGCAATCCGGCACGTACCTTCATTTCCCATCCGAACACAGCCATGCTCACCGGCTGTGTAGGATGAGAAGTATCTTCTTTCCGGGGTCAGGTGGAACGACGCTCCGGAATCGACCACCCAGGTAGTCTCATCGCCGGCAATGTTTAGTTCACCTTCTTCGGTGATGAGCATGATCTCCTCTTCACTTGCCGCGAGTGCCGTCGTTCCTTTCCGGTCCTGCCCTCGCCGATCCGAACCATTCCGGTCCGTGGCTCCCCGGTAAGCACCGTTCCGTTCCGAAGACTTCTTCGAATCGGTGTCGTCGGCTCCGTTGTCTTTTCGGTAATGCCGACAATTCTTTCGGAAGTGCCCCGGCTTCCCACAGTGGAAGCATGTGGGCCTTCCTCTTGACCGCGACCGGGTCCCCGACTTCTCCCGTCTTTGCGGACTCCGGTTCCGTTGTCTTCCCCGATCCGATTCGGTAAGCAGCATCTTCGGATCGGAGGCCGGTTCTTTATCTCTCCGACGTGCTTCTTCGTTCAAAATGCTTGTCTTTACCGTTTGTAGGGACAAGTTATCTTCGGTGCAGGAGGTGCTGAGAGTCACCACCAAGTTCTCCCAGCTTTCCGGCAATGTACACATCAGCATGATGGCTTGCATTGCATCCTCCAACGGGAACTTGATCGCCGCAAGCTGGTTCACGAATCCCATGAACGTGCTTACGTGTTCCACGATACTCTCGCCGTCCCGGTACTTGAGGTTCACTATCTTCCTTATCAGGGAGGTCCGGTTCAACGCATTCTTCCTCTCGTAGAGGCCCGACAGCTTCTGCCACATCTCATATGCGTTGGTGTCGTTCGCCACATGTTGTAGAACGCTCACGTCGACGTATTGCCGAATGGTTGCAACGGCTTTCCGGTTCAGAAGCCTCCATTCCGTCTCAAGTACCCCCTTGGGTATTTCCGACCTGTCGATCGGTTCATACAGGTCCCGAACAATGAGCAGATCCTCCATCTTTATCTTCCAGTCGGCGTAGTTCTGCGCATTCAGCACCATCATCCCCGGCTGCCTGCTGCTGCCGCCTTCCATTTTCTGCACTGCAGTCGCTCTGATACCAGATTGTTAGGAAATGGACGCTTTCAAAACCTTCACCTCTCGGCCACAACCGAGGAAACACGAATCAATGCAGAAGTAAATCAAAACACAGAGAGAGACTCGAATGCACAGGGTTTAGCGTGGAAAACCCTAGACGGGAAAAACCACGGGAGTGCAAGACTCCAACTATCACTATACGCAGGGAATGTACAATGGCGAGCTGCAAGGCGACGACCTTGAGCTCGCTGTCCTCGCCACAAGCGGCGGTATTACACAGAGGCGTCGACCTCTTCCTTTCTCTCTCTCTCTCACTCTCTCTCTCGGCTGCTCTCACTTCGCTCCCTCTAAGTGGAAAACAGAAAAATAATGAGCAACAACTACAAAACTATTTGCCCTAAGTCATGTTTATACACATATGACTTTCGGGCTATCTACAAATATAGCCTCGAGGGCCCTTGGCAAACATATTCACAAATATGTCCCCGCATCCGGATCTCTCTCCGGGTACATTCGTCATCCGGCTCCGTAGCCGGGGTCTTCATCGTCCGGATCCGAAACCGGGTCTTCATCATCCGGTTCCGATACCGGGTACTCCTCATTCGGGTCTTCATTCCCGATTCCCGGACATCTGACCATCCCATCCGGAGGGACCGTAATCCCAACAATCAAGTAGAAGGATGGGCCTTGACAAATAAGACAACGTCAGCAGTTTGCAAATTTCTACTCGAAGAGGTTGTCTGGCCCAAGCTCCGGTCAACATCAAAACAATCCAAGTAACACAAAATTGGCCAACATATCTTAATTCTCATTTGAGAAAGTGTTGAATGCCTAATTTCTTTAGAAATAGAGCCAACTAAGAAGAGGAATGCTGCAAGAATGTTGTATGGAAAGGGCAAGAAAGGCAAAGTTGAATGCAATGGTGAGTCATATATGTTCTCACCTGTCCTGAGAGTTGTCAACCTAATGCATTGTCTAATACCATGTACTTGTGTTACTAGCTAATGACGAAATGATCTTTGGTGAGGGAGATATGAGTCCAAAACCTGATCGTGAAGACGAATTTATCCCACTCCCAGGTACATGTCAAAAGCCGGTTTTTGAAAACAATGATTTAGATCATAACAACCCTATGATAGTGTTGCTTTTGGTGCATTCTATAGATCATAACAACCCTGTTGAGCACTTAGATGTTGTGGAGAAGATGACCGAGCCTACCACTTGCAATGGGGTATCTACGGCTGTACAATATGACGATGTAACAATAGGTAAAAATGTGGCTCTTAACCCTATGTTCATTGCTGTTGGTATGTTTGCAAACTTTTAAGTATATGAGTTGATACTAATATTCTTTAGAATCCCATTATTTAGGTTTACAAGAGCAGCCCGATTCCTAATTGCAATCAAATGAATCGGGAACTATATGGAGCACAAGTGCAGAGTCAGATTCTGGGATTAACCTTTGCACGGAGGCAGACTCTGGAAGCACATCTTCCACACATGAGGACTGTGAGAAAAACGAAGCATTCATATTTGAAGAGCAGCTGGCATGTACAAACAACAATTTTTCTAAAGAAGCCCATGAGGAGTGTGGAAAGAATATGGCAAGTACTGAAGAGAAGACTGATTGTACTGAGAATGTATCTGTAGTTTCTAAAGATTCCAATGAGAATGAGGAGTGTGGAAAGAACATCGCTAGTACTGAAGAGGAGCCTAATTGTACTGAGAATGTGCTAGTAGTGTCTAAAGAATCCCATGAGGATTGTGGAAAGAACATCGTTACTAATGAAGGGGAGCCTACTAGCATCACCCATGAGGACCAGGCAATAAAGACCACCCAAGAAGGGGAGCACGATTCTCTTAAGAATGAGGTGACAACCACCGTACAAGAGGAGTTGACCCAAGAAGGAGAGCACAATGGTCTTAAGAATGAGGTGACTATCACCAGCCAAGAGTTCGCCAGGAGTATTGCTGTAGCCCACATACAGGAGCCTAATTGTACTGAGACTGAGCATACTAGCAACAACATGAGTACTAAAACAGCCCACATTCAGGAGATGAGTGATAATTTTTCTATCGACAGTACCTTTGTGGATGTGTGTACAAGCATTGCAGTTGCAGAAAACACAGTTGCTCTCTCAAGCTTGCCACTTGTACAAGGTGCCTGTGCATCCACGCCTGTCTCTGATGCCTCTGATGATGAAGTGCCACTTAGTCAGTTGATACCTAAAGGCTTTAAGATAAAGAAGAATGTAAAATCAGAAAAAACTGGCACCAACAACAAGCGCATTACAAGATCAGCCAAATTGCCCTCTAGTGCCTGATAGTCTTTCAATTGTACTTGAACTTTAGCTGAACTGTTAGTGATGTCTGAAATTGAACTATTTGGTATACCAAAATACTGTCTCATTTATCTGAAATAGTTATACCAGTGTCTTTCGATTGTCTTTCGATTGTACTTGAACTTTAGCTGAACTGTTAGTGATGTTTGAAATTGAACTATTTGGTATACCAAAATCCAGTAGTTATACCAGTGTGAAATTCTATATTGCCAATTGTAGAGAATGAAAATGTATTCTATTGTTAACTCTAAAATGTTGTGAAGATCAAATCACTCATCTAGTGTTGTAGTGTAATCTGAATTTCTATATTGCTAATTCTGAAATGATCTTTGGTGAGGGAGGTACAAATTTATCACACTCCCAGGTACACTCCCATGCAGCCATGATTGTGTTGATTACAAATAAAAATCTATATTGTTAACTGAGATGTTATATACAGTTCGTTATACCAGATGAAGATTTAGAAGACTGGTATATATTGTTAAGCAACCAAACTTTACATTAGATGTATGTATCCATCTAACTGAGATACTTTGGGAGACTACTATGTATTACTTAATACTTGCAATTGACATTCGGAGACTGCTATGTATTACTTAATACTTGCAATTGACATACTTGCAATTGACATTAGTACTAAACTAATATGTATATTGGTACGTGTGTTAGTACTAATATGTATATTGATACTTGCGAAGTATGGTCTCCTTGAGTGCACATGATTAGAGTTGAATAATGACTTGAGTGTACACAATAGAGACTTGATAGTTGAATAAGTTTGGGCCATATTTAGGCTACTAAGTATTCAAGACTTCACACCTTAAACCATAGAAACAATCAACTCTATAATTACCATAAACACTGACAATACAAAAGTATTGAAGACTTCACACCTTAAACCATGGAAACAAGCAATTCTATAATTACCATAAACACTTAAAATACAAGCTCAAAAAATAGTCTCAATACATCAAATATATCGATTCATAATACATAATAGAAGAAAGACGAAATATATCGATTCATTTGTGAATCATCAAAATTAATATATCAATACATCAAATAGTGAACTACAAGTGGATGTTTTTCAGTTTTCTGCTACAATGTATTGATAGGGTGACTTTCAAGCATTAAATAGAGAGACCTCCCCTAATATGTGCTCATGAACCTCTCGGGGGACCTTGTAAACAGTGTTGTATCCCTTAACCTTGTGCTTTGCTTGAGTCATATTGAATTTGATCGCAAGAATGGCATCAACGTAGATTATTGCGATCAGTGCTTCTTTTAGTAATGCATATGTGTTCTTGCACTGTGGCAACTTTGCATAATAGTTTCCATACACGACAAACTCACCAAGGTTGAAATTGTTGCCCCAGCCATCCCTCACCACTTCTTTCAATAATGTCTTGCCTTGCTTGCACACCACAATGTAGTAGTCTTCTAAATCTTCATTCTGAGGAGATTTGAGCACTGCAAAATGATCTCCAACTTCCAATAAAACTACCAAGTCTTGATGTTGGTTGTAGTATACAATATCGTTTGAATGTGCATCCTCTTCAATATCATCATGTCGTTCAGGCTCAAGCTTCTACAACTTCTAGGGCTCGACGATTGATAGGTTGATGCATTTATCCCAAGCTTCATCTATACACATGGAACAAAAGCATGATAAAGTACGGAGTAACAGTTGTGTTGGGTCCTTGCGGCTAAACCCTAATACACAATGGGTGTTGCGTGTGCCTTTCATGGTTTTACAACCATATGATTTAGTTCTATCAACCTCATCAGCGCGAACTTCAACAAACAATCTGTTCTTACCATCATTTGACATCTTCCATGTTAGCCACTGCACAACATCATGTGCATTTTGTAACTTAGCACCATTATTATCCAACTGCTCACTTGTAAGGGCACATTTGATCACAGCGCCCGCGCCATCATGCTCTCCTTTTCCATGTCCAGACCCGAAGTAGTTCCATTGCATACGAATATTGAATAAGGAGAAATACTTGGTTTTGTATCTCAGGTTTCCAACAAAATTAGTACTATGTTGTCAATCGAGAGTACTACACATCCATTAATATTGATTTAGTACAAATACAAAACAAAGCATAACACAACGTATCCATTGAGAACACTCTACACTTATTAAAAGATAAATAGTACTATGTTGTCAACCATGTGAACTTGGCATCCATTAATACTAATTTAGTATGGATACAACACAAAGCATAGTACAATGAATTCATGGAAAGCACTCTACATGAATTAACAGATAAATAGTACAAACTCTTCAATATCGGATAGTACTATGTTGTTGACGATGAGTACTTTACATTCATTAATACTGATTTAGTATAGATACAATACACAATACAGTACAATGTGTCCACGGAGAACACAACCCTCCTTAGAAGATAATTAGTACTACAACACATGTACTTTACATCCCCCAATAAACATTGATTTAGTATAGATACAACACATAGTACAATACAATGTGTTCATGGAGAAAACTCAGCATGGATTAATAGATAATTAGTACAAACTCTTCAATATAAGACAGTACTATGAGTACAAGACATGTACTTTACATCTTCCGATAATTACTGATTTAGTATAGATACAACACCAAGTACAATACAATGTGTTCATGGAGAACATTCAACATTGATTAATATATAATTAGTACAAACTCTTCAATCTAGGACAGTACTATGAGTAAAAGACATGTACTTTACATCCTTCGATAATTACTGATTTAGTATAGATACAACACACAATACAATACAATGTCCATGGAAAACCCTCAACATGGATTAAAAGATAATTAGTACAATTCTCTTAAGGACGGACAATACTATGAGTACAAGACGAGTACTTTACATCCCAACATAAATACTGATTTAGTACAGATACAACATACAACATAGTACAATGTGTCTATGGAGAACACTTCACATGGATTAAAAGATAATTAGTACAATTCTCTTAAGGACGGACAATACTATGAGTACAAGACTAGTACTTTACATCCTTCTGTAAATACTGATTTAGTAAAGATACAACACACAACATAGTACAATGTGTCTATGGAGAACACTTCACATGGATTAAAAGATAATTAGTACAATTCTCTTAAGGACGGACAATACTATGAGTACAAGACGAGTACTTTACATCCTTCTGTAAATACTGATTTAGTATAGATGCAACACACAACATAGTACAATGTGTCTATGGAGAAAACTTCACATGGATTAAAGATAATTAGTACAATTCTCTTAAGGACGAACAATACTATAGAGTACAATACGAGTACTTTACATCCTTCAGTATTTATACTGATTTAGTAAAGATACAACACACAACATAGTACACTTTGTCTATGGAGAACACTTCACTTGGATTAAAAGATAATAAACACAGATTCACGTGACAGGATAGTACTATTTGATCAATCAAGAACAATTAACTTAGTTACAAACAAAATTAGTATGCATGCATCCATGTGAATAGTGTTGTGTTCGAATAGTTACAAACATAATTAGTATGCATCCATGTGAATAGTACTGTGTGTGAATAATTACAAACATAATTAGTATGCATGCACTAACACAAGAATTACTTCCTTACACATTGCATGATAAGTACTAAACATATGGATTAAAAATTACCTGGCGATAAAGTAGAACGATCGTGCCGCCTTAAACTGCGAGGCAACACCATCAGACCAAACCCAATGACGGTTAAAGGTTAACCCTAGAGACAATAAATCTACATGGTGAAGCTTAAAACAATGTTGAACAAATAGTGTATCATGCTTTTAATCATCTGAAATGTAAAATATTGATTTCTTATGTAACTCACCGTCTTGCCTCCAATAGCAAATATGTACAAGTATTGTACATTGATCATTGTACCAATGCATCGATTGAACCTCATTTTGAACTTTAAATGTATAGTTTTCTGCAAAGTCAATAACGGATACGATGACACCCGTTGGTAAGTTATTAATACATTCCTTGAACTGTGAATTTTGCCAATAATTCCGGAAGTTATGTGGAATGAACTCCCCAAGTTGCTTCTTAAATTCTGAGACAAGGGTAGCAACACATGTCTCCTTATATACTTCCTTGATACGCTTAGTTACAAGTCCCTTGCCAATATTTTCAGTCACATACTCTAAATATTTCCATTTCATGATATGACTGTTTCCCAAATCAAGCTCTTGCCTACAAAATAATGGTAGTGGACAAACCTTACATGTTCTTAATAGACATGTACGACGATGCCACTCACATGATGGTTCTTTTTCACAAACACATGACCTCCATAGCTTAGAAACGAATGCATAAGTCATGTTTCGTGCATTACACCTATTATCCTCCCCATTTGGTCTACGAACCTCACAAGTGTAGACACATAATTCCCCATGTATACCCTTAGAATCAGTACGCATTGCATTCACTCCTAGCCTTAACATGTCCATCTTCACGTGGTACACACAACAACATGTATTCCTCTCATTTACTTTTCTAACATAAAATGGTTTCAAACCTTGGAACTTGCAGAATCCAACAGTCAAGCTTGGATGTTAGTCTTTAAAGTTCATGTACAATTCAACCTACATCAACCAATATATATAGCAAACATTAATATACACTTGGTCAAAACACAAATTTATGGAATGTGAATTGATATAAAAAAATGGAATACTTCTGTCATCTCCAAGAAGTGTCTAGGGTGAATCTAGTACTTACCCTGACTTATTCATTGTCTACACACATCCTTCTTATTTGGTGAGACACGCGTATTTTTGGCCCAAAATGAATCCACTTTCTCAATAATCTCTTGAGATAAGGCATCGCATCGTCGTCTACGTCCCAACCCCAGCCACTTGAATTGGCTTGAGTGTATATTTCGACGATGTTTCCTCAAGTTCCTTCTTTGAATACCCAGGGCTAAGGCAACTTTAGTATTACTATTTTTTTTCTCTCGCACCATTCACAACCATGTGTAGGGCTGCCCTCTTTGCAACAAGTTTGTCTATGCTCTCTACACCTTTCACTAAGTCTAGGCATGACTTCATAGACTCTACAATCTCTTCTGAAACACATTGGTTCCTAAATTTTATTCTCTCAATGTCTTCATTCAAACGTTGATGGTATAACACTAAATATAATATCCCTACGATCCTCTTCACTAAATCTCTTCGTTATTTCTACCAAATAACGGACTATGTGAAGAACCACTTATTTCTTGGTCCTTTCAGATATACATGAGTTACTTGACAATTCACTCTCATTGGGGACCCCCATTTGGTCACTAGATTTATCCAAAAAAATTAACTGTCCAACGAGAGTAGTTAATGTTATATAGACTACACTAAGAAAACACAGTTAAATGTTTTTAAATGTGGCCTGCAAAGTGAGAAATAATTCGTTTCGAACATTAGAATTACGGATCAAATATGACAATTGTAAAATCTAAAAATTTAGTACTTAAAAATGAAGAAATGAAAAAATTTAGTCCTGAAAGTAAAAAAATGGATGGAAGGAACCTCCAATGGTGGCGGGAGCGTTGATTCTGTGTGATATGCCGCCTTGATTTGCTAGAAGGAACCTCCAATGGTGGAAGCACGATTTACAAATTTGACAATTGTAAAATCTAAAAATTTAGTACTGAAAAATGAAGAAATGAAAAATTTTAGTCCTGAAAATAAAAAAATGGATGGAAGGAACCTCCAATGGTGGCGGGAGCGTTGATTTTGTGTGATATGCCGCCTCGATTTGTTGGAAGGAACCTCCAATGGTGGAAGCACGATTTACAAATTTGACAATTGTAAAATCTAAAAATTTAGTACTAAAAAATGAAGAAATGAAAAATTTTAGTCCTGAAAATAAAAAAATGGATGGAAGGAACCTCCAATGGTGGCGGGAGCGTTGATTTTGTGTGATATGCCAACTCGATTTGCTGGAAGGAACCTCCAATGGTGGAGGGCGCCTTGAATCTTTGTGATATGCCGCCTGGATTCGGTGAAAGGATCCTCGCCTCGATGGAAAAAGCCCCAAATCACCACGACATAAACTGCAATCGGTGGAAGTAAGAAAGTCGTTGTCGAAGAAGTCACTATTGGTTGTTATAAGAGGCCTCAAAACAGTCTCTATTCCTGAACCTAAACCCTAACAAAAACAGAAACCCTAAAAAAACCAGAAATCCTCAACTCAAAAGCTCCAACCTGACATGGATGTTTGAGATTTGCTCCCTAAACCCTAACAAAACTCTTAGATTGGAGGAAAAGCAGAAACGTGACATGGATGTCTAAGATGAAGAGCTCAGAGGGATAGAGGAAGAGTGTCGAATACAAGTGTATAATGGACGTATTCACACTATCCTTCTGTATAGCTCAAGTTTGGGCCATTTGTGTAATTAGCATAAAGGGTAGTTGCCCTAAGTTTGTCACTATATAAAGTGACCTTGTAACCTTTTTGTAAGGTTGGTTGTATTATTGTTTCTATGGAATAGAAAGTCTTTTGTGCCTCTCTCTCTCTCTCTCTCTCTCTCTCTCTCTCTCTCTCTCTGTGTGTGCACGATCGTGCAAACTGTCATACGCAGGTACTCAACCCTAATCGAATGCTTCTTGATCTTCCGCATCGACACGACCTTGTCTTCAACATCTGGTATCAGAGCCTGCACAGTATTCGGTCCTTCAATCCGCTGTCGGCCGTCGTCTCAGCCTGCACAGCATTCGGTTTCCTGCGTCATTCGAAGAAGAGAGAAGAAGAAGAAAAAACGAGGCTTGCATCTCATCGCGTTAGATCATCTTCGCTTGGAGTAAGCCAGCCGGTTGTACTCTGTTTCTTGTGATCGTAACCGCTCGAGGTGAAATCCCCTTGTGCAACATTGACACGATCGTGCTCCACTCGGTTAAACGGCATCCGAAGAGGTCATCAAACGCTGCTCGCCGCTCATTGTAACCACTCGGTGCAGATCGTTCTCAAGACAACAACCCCAATTCGTGCTTCATCCGGCTGATCGACATTCGGGAGGATCAGTTGGATCCATCTCTCTCGTCGCTGCAGTCACCCGAAGCAGAATCGGTCCAGACAATCGGTTTCAATAATCAGTATTTGGCATATATATTCGGAAGCAAACCGGGCTCACTCCGACTCGGCAACATTCGGGAAGACCAGTCGGTTCTGTCCCTCAAGTTACCGGAGTCAATTCGAGCAAGTTCAACAATACAAATATCCGAAGCCGAACCGACTCGGGTTCAAATCCGACTAGAACGATATCGGGTGAGCCAACCGGCTGCACTCCAACAAGGTTCGTAGTCAACTCCGAACCGAGCTTCGTCAACCGAAACCAAATTTGATGGCATCAACATCCGGCTCGTCAGAAATGAGTCTACGAAAGTTCGATGGATCGAACTTCAACTTCTGGAAGGAGCAAATGCAAGACTATCTCATAGTCAAGGGGCAAATCGATCCCATCGAAAATGAAGAACCTCCAGAAGGATACAAACCAATTGAGTGGCAGAAGCTGGACAGAATCGTCCGCGCCACGATTCGGATGCACCTATCGGAATCGGTATACTTTACGGTGCAATCGTGTACGACAGCATTCGAACTGTGGAAAACACTGTCGGACACCTACGAAAAGAAGGTCGCTGCAACGAAGATGTTTCTGATCCGGCGCCTCTACAACTTGCGAATGAAAGAATCAGATTCGGTTCAAGCACATCTCAATGAGTACGAAAGCATAAGCTCCCAAATCTCATCTCAGGGGACGGCAATCGAGGATGAACTCAGAGCAATGATACTCATGAGTAGCCTTCCCTCATCATGGGAAACTTTCGTCACAACCGTGTGCAACGCGTCAACCACAGCTGTTAAATACTCCGAAGTCACGAGCGCAATCCTGACCGAAGCAGCTCGGAGAAAGTCTTTCGCCAAAGACTCAACAGACGACGCTTATGTAGTACAAGGTTCGACAGACCGATTGAACATACGAGGAAGAGATTCCTCACGGCAGCCGAACAATCAGCGAAGACGGAGCCAATCACGGGATAATCGAATCTGCAACTATTGCAAGAAACCCGGACACATCAAAGCCGACTGCCGCGCACTCAAGAACAAGAAAGACAAGTCTCAGAAATCAGACAAGAAGAGTGGCCGGCATGAGGAGATCAATTACATCAGCTTCTCATCTGATGTGCTACCAAACGACCCGAATATACTGTCAATCGAAAATCCAGTCGGATCAGAAGTTCTGCTCACGACTGAAGAATCGAGCACATGGCTCTTAGATTCGGGCGCGTCATTTCACGTGACTCCTCATAGATCCCAATTTCGGCAATATACGATCCGTCACTCCGACTCAGTTCGAGTCGGCAACTCGCAACACTGTGACATCATTGGAATCGGCACAGTAGAGCTCAACCTTGCAGGTGGCTCTACACTTGTACTTCACAATGTCTGACATGTACCCGAGCTCTCAAGGCCATTGATCTCAGTCGGACAACTAGATGAAGACGGCATTCGTGCCGGTTTTTCTTCGGGAGGGTGGACACTCCACAGGGGGAACCTCCTGCTTGCTAGAGGACCCAAGATACACTCACTGTATCCATTACATGTTACGCTCAGAGAGGGTAACCTGTTTTTGGTGGATATTCCTGTGTCATCACTATGGCACAGAAGATTAGGACACCTCAGCAAGGCCGGCATTACGCATCTATCTAGAGCCGGATACATCCCTAAACTCTCCTTCTCCGACCATCAATTCTGCGAGCATTGCCAGTATGGCAAACAAGCAGCCGCATCACACCCGACATCAGCGCCAAGAGAAACGAGACCTCTCGATTTAGTCCACTCGGACGTCTGTGGCCCAATGCCGCATCAGTCTCTCGGCGGTGCCTCTTACTTCGTCAGTTTTATTGACGATTCGACTCGAAAGGTGTGGGCTTATCCAATTCGCACCAAAGATCGTGTCTTCTCGATCTTCTCCGATTGGCTCGCTATGGTAGAAAATCAAACCGACCGAAAACTGAAATGCTTTCGGACCGACAATGGGGGAGAGTTCAAATCAGAAGAATTCGTCAAATTCTGCCGACAACGCGGCATCCGACGTGAATTTACGGCACCACACAGTCCGGAGCAAAACGGGATTGCCGAACGCATGAATCGGACAATCCAAGAACGGATAGTTTCCATGCTCCAACACTCCGGACTGTCGGATGGCTTCTGGGCAGAGGCTCTACTCACGGCAGTACACATAATCAATATGTCGCCAAGCAGACCTCTAGGACTTCAAATTCCTCAGGAACTATGGATCGGCAGTAAGCCGAATTATGACAAGCTGAGGATCTTCGGATGCGAGGCATACGCCCTTATTCCGAAAGATGATCGCCGAAAACTTGCACCTCGGTCCAGGAAATGCATTTTCCTTGGATATGGATCAGACGGCGAAATGGGATACCGACTCTGGGACCCCGAACGCAGACAAATCGTTCGAAGTTCGGACGTTGTGTTCAACGAGTCGGCTATGAATCCATCAGTCGAAAAACCGATCGAAGTCCGAAGGGTAACATTTTCCGATGTGCCGACCCTTCAAGAAGGCCCCGCTCTTAACACACGGTCAGCTTCACGGGTAGCTGAACCTTACACTACCGACTCGGACAACTCCGACTCGGCACAGCAGAATAATTCGCTTTCGGACCATCCGACCTCGATACCCGATGCGACCAGTCCAATCATACCTCGACGATCCGAGAGACTGTCGCAACCTCCGGAGAGGTATTCTCCTGAAATTTTCTTCACCGACGCCGGCGAACCGACGTCTTACGAAGAAGCATCGACATCTGTCGATTCAGCCACATGGCATCTGGCGATGGAGTCGGAAATGCACTCCATTCGGGCAAACAAGACTTGGGATCTGGTCGAATTACCTAAGAATCGACGTGCTCTTCCTTGCAAGTGGGTTTATCGACAAAAAGAGACGTCTGATTCGACCACCCCAAAGTACAAGGCCAGATTAGTCGCGAAGGGCTTCTGACAAGAATATGGCGTCGACTTCGACGAGATTTTTTCACCAGTGGTGAAAATGACAACCCTTCGTTTTCTACTCGGCGTAGTGGCAGCCGACAACTTGGAGCTGATTCAGCTAGATGTCAAAACAGCCTTCCTCCATGGTGATCTTGAAGAGGAAATTTATATGGAGCAGCCAAAAGGCTTCGTGGCAACTGGCCAAGAACATCTAGTCTGCCGACTCAGGAAGAGTCTATACGGCCTCAAACAGGCACCGCGACAATGGTACAAGAAGTTCGACGACTTCATCCAATCGATCGGCTTCTCAAAAAGCGATGAGGACCATTGCCTTTTTACCAACACAGCTCAAGATGGATCACCCATCTTCCTCATCATTTACGTGGACGACATGCTAATTTCTGGACGCCACGCGGGCGAACTTGCCGATCTCATTCGGCAACTGCGGTTGAAGTTTGCCATGAAGGACCTCGGTCCGGCACGACACATACTCGGCATGAAGATTAGTCGGCATCGCGACAAACGACATCTTTTTTTGTCTCAGACCGACTATATCGGACGTGTCTTGGAACGCTTCAACATGCAATCAGCCAAATCTGCTTCAACCCCGCTCCCCATGAATCTTCGGCTCTCTCAGCGAGACTGCCCGACATCCGGTCCGGAGGGGGAAGATATGAAGTCGGTACCGTATGCACCGGCAGTCGGCTCCCTTATGTACCTGATGGTCGCGACACGGCCTGATATCTCTCATGCCGTAGGAGTCGTTAGCAAATTTATGCACAATCCTGGCCGATCGCATTGGAACGCAGTCAAGCATGTGTTCAAATATCTGGCTGGCACAAAAGACCACGGCATTCTTTTCGGACCGAACTCAACCTCAGGCGTAGTCGGTTACACCGACTCGGACTTCGCCGGCTGTATAGACAGTCGGAAATCAACAACCGGATACTGCTTCAAATTCGGCAATGGAGCAATTTCGTGGAAGTCGAAACTTCAGGAGTGCACAGCGACCTCAACGACCGAAGCAGAATATGTAGCTGCGTCCGACGCTGCAAAAGAAGCTTTGTGGCTCGGCCGGCTGGCGCACACGTTTCGACAAGTCGACCATGACTCGGCTCCAGTTGTCTATAGCGACAGTCAAGGTGCTGTTGCCTTGTCGAGAAATCCGGTTCACCACAACGCCTCCAAACATATCGACGTTCGATATCACTTCGTTCGGGACTGCGTCATTTCAGGGAAAATCGGTCTAGAGAAAATATCCACAACCGACAATGTCGCAGATGGAATGACCAAGTGTCTTTCGGCAGACCGCTTTCGGTCTCTTCGGCATCAGATGGGCGTCACGACAAACCAGTTCGGTTAGAGCCGGACACAGCGCAGGATGGTTTCGGACAACCGACATCAGTTCCTTAATGATCGGCTTCAACTCTCCCGACCCGACCAGTCCGGTCTTCTGCCTTCGGACACTGCCGACTCGAACAAAACTGATATGTCCGAGAACCTAGGTTTATACCTGTAATCTTAGATAACCCATGTATACGCCCATTACGGGGGAGTGTCGAATACAAGTGTATAATGGACGTATTCACACTATCCTTCTGTATAGCTCAAGTTTGGGCCATTTGTGTAATTAGCATAAAGGGTAGTTGCCCTAAGTTTGTCACTATATAAAGTGACCTTGTAACCTTTTTGTAAGGTTGGTTGTATTATTGTTTCTATGGAATAGAAAGTCTTTTGTGCCTCTCTCTCTCTCTCTCTCTCTCTCTCTCTCTCTCTCTCTCTCTCTCTCTCTCTGTGCACGATCGTGCAAACTGTCATACGCAGGTACTCAACCCTAATCGAATGCTTCTTGATCTTCCGCATCGACACGACCTTGTCTTCAACAAAGAGGACTATGAGGGGAACCGCCAAAAACGACGTGAGGGGAAAATAGCCCCCAAAATGGAAAGAACATCTCCTCACGTGTTCCCCCCACTCCTTGTAGTAAATGACACTTGTACTACAGTCACCCCACTCTCCAAAATCGATTTTTTTTTTCTCTGATTTTTTTTCAAGGTCTCAGTGTGGGTGGAAGCACGTACCACAAGTCGCAGGCCGATCACTCCGTGTTTGTGAAGAAATTTTATGTAGGAGACTTCTTGATATTGCTCCTGTACATGGACAACATGTTGATCATCGGACGAGACCAAGTCAAGATACGGATGCTGAAGAAGGCCCTTAACCGGACTTTCTCAATGAAAGACTTGGGTCCGGCAAGACAAATACTGGGGATGCACATCATTCGGGACTGGTCGAAGAAGCAATTGTGACTATCACAGGAAAAGTACGTGACAAAGGTGCTTTAGCGGTTTAACATGTCAGAAGCAAAACCGGTCGGATCGACACTCTCAGCAAATTGCAAATTATCCAGTAAGCAAAGCCCGAAGACAAAGGCAGAGAAGGTGGATATGATGAAGATTCCATATGCCTTTGCGGTCGGGATGTACGCAATGGTGTGTACTCGACCAGATATTGGATACGCAGTCAGAGTGGTGAGTCAGTTCATGATCAGCCCCGGAAAACAACAATGGAACGCAGTAAAATGGATACTCTGGTACTTGAAAGGCACCTCAAGTATGTGCCTCTGATTCAGCTCCGGTAAACCCCAACTCAACGGTTTCACCGATTCAGATATGTCGGCTGATGCGGATACCTCCGATCCACATCTGGATATGTCATGACATACGCGGGGGGAGTTGTTTCGTGGCAGTCGAGGTTGTAGAAGATAGTTGCGCTGTCAACCACGAAAGTTGAGTACATGGCAGTTGTGGAAGCCGGCAAGGAAATACTATGGATGAAGGACTTCATCGGAGAGCTAGGGATCCGGCAAAAGGAATACCAGCTCTATTGCGACAGTCAAAGTGTCATCCACCTTGCGAAGAACGCGGCGTATCATTCCAAGACGAAGCACATCCAGCGTAGGTACCACTAGATCCGGGAGTGAGTTGAAGATCAAGAGTATGTGCTGACGAAGATCTCCGACAAGCTGGACGCATGTCAGAAGAGGATCGAATTGACCAGGCATCCCATGCCGGAGTGAAGGGGGAGTTTGTTAGGATTTTGGTCCCTCCGGATGGGATATGAGTACCTGGCAACGGAAGACCCGGTGAGAACCGGATGATGCAAGCCCGGTGTCACCGGATGAAGGGTCATATATGTAAATATGTTCCAGAGAGCCCACTCGGGCTATATTTGTAAATAGCCTGAAAGTCATATTAGTATAAATATGACCTAGGGCAAACTCTTGAGGGTGTTGACACTATTTGTTGTATAGAGTTATTGAGTGTAACTGCTGTATAGTGTGTGTGTGTGTGAGAGAGAGAGGGAGAGAGAGATACAGATCGATTCTCTATTGTAACTGCCGCCAGGCAAAGATTGTGAGCAAGAGGTTGTTACCTCTGTGTTCACCTGTTGTATTCCTCTAGACATAGTGATAGTTGGAGTTTGTGGACTCCCGTGGTTTTTCCCATTTAGGGTTTTCCACGTAAACATACTGTGTACTGTCGAATACGAGTGTATAATGGCCGTATTCACACTGTCCCTTTGGACAGCCCAGGTTTGGGCTATTTCTGTAAATAGCATAAAGGGCAGTTGCCCTACGATAGTCACTATATAAAGTGACTTTGTAACCTTTAGTGAAGGTTGGTTGTCATTTGTAACTATTACTATTAAGAAATAAAACGTTTCTTTGTGCCTATCTCTCTCTCTCTCTCTCTCTCTCTCTCTCTCTCTCTCTCTCTCTCTCGGTGTGTATCTTGTTCATTCTCATACACAGGTCCTTCAACATCACAGATGTTGTTTGTTCTTCTGAATTGACGACCTTGTCCCCAACATTTGGTATCAGAGCGTTGGAGGTTCTTCAACCCGCTACCGACCGTCATAGTATACCACACAATACTCTGTTTAGGTTTTTCTTAAAGAACAGAGAAGAGAGAAAAAAAACAAGAAGTCTGCATCTCACTGTGTTAAATCACTAATTGGAGTAAGCTAGTCGGCTATACTCTGTTACTGTGATTGTAACCACCTGAGATTGGTCTCCAGGCAACAACCAAATTCGTGTTTCATTCGGTTGATCGACATTCGAGAGGATCAGGTGGATCCGTCCCTCTCATCGCTGCAGTCATCTGAAGCAGAATCGGCCTAAACAATCGGTTTCTTGTGATCGATATTCGGCATACAATCGGAAGCTAACCGTAGTCACTCCAAGACGGTTCAGCAAACAAGTATCCGAAACCAAACCGACTCGGGTTCAAGACCGACTAGAACGATATTGGGTGAGCCGACCGACTACACCCAACTAAGGTTCCTAGTCAACTCCGAACAAAGTCTTACCAACCGAAACCGAATCAGATGGCATCAGCATCCGGCTCATCGGAGATGAGTCTAAGGAGGTTCGACGGTTCGAACTTCAACTTCTGGAAGGAACAAATGCAGGACTATCTCATAGTCAAGGGTTAGATAGACCCGATTGAGAATGAAAATCCTTTAGAAGCATACAAGGCAAACGAGTGGCTAAACCTAGACAGAATCGTCCGTGCCATGATTCGGATGCACTTGTCGGAGTCAGTGTACTTCATAGTGCAATCATGCTCTGACAGTTTTTGAACTTTGGAAAACACCGTCGGAAACTTATGAAAAGAAGGTCGCTGCAACGAAGATGTATCTGATCCGGCGCCTCTACAACTTGCAGATGAAAGAATCTGATTCGGTTCAGGCACACCTCAACGAGTACGAAAGCCTGAACCGAATCAGAGCAATGATACTCATGAGTAGTCTCCCCTCTTCTTGGGAAACTTTCGTCACAACTGTGTGCAATGCTTCAACAACAGCCATTAAGTACTTCGAAATCACGAGCGCAATCTTGACTGAAGTAGCTCGGAGAAAGTCTTTCGCCAAAGACTCGGAAGATGAAGCTTACGTAGTACAAGGTTCGACCGACCGATTGAACAACTGGGGAAGAAGCTCTTCCCGACCGCTGAATAATCAGCGAAGCCGGAGCAAGTCCCGGAACAACCGAATCTGCAACTACTGCAAGAAACCGGGACACATCAAAGCCGATTGCCGGGCACTTAAAGCAAAAACCGACAAAGCTCAGAGAGTGGATCAGAAGAGTAGCCGGCATGAGGAGGTCAAGGTCAACTACGTCAGCTCTTCAGCCAAAATTTTGATGACCGACCCGAACATACTGTCCATAGAGAACCCAATCGAATCAGAAGTTCTGCTTACGACTAAGGAATCAAGCACATGCCTCCTGGACTCGGGCGCATCATATCATGTGACACCTCACTGATCTCAGTTTCGGCAATGCTTGGACCGGCACTCCGACTCAGTTCGAGTCAGGAACTCAGAACACTGTGCCATAATCGGAATCGGCACCGTAGAGCTCAACCTTCTGGGTGGCTCTACCTCATACTACACAACGTCCGACACGTTCCTGAGCTTTCAAGACCCTTGATCTCAGTCAGACAACTTGACGAAGCCTGCATCCGTGCCGAGTTCTCATCAGGAGGGTGGACATTCCATAAAGCGAACCTCCTGCTTGCTTGAGGACCAAAGGTACACTCTTTCTACCCTTTATATGTTACACTCAAAGAGGGTGACTTATTTTTTGTTGATATCCCCATGTCATCGTTATGGCACGGATGACTTGGACACCTCAGCAAGGCCGGCATAACGCACCTATCTAGAGCCGGTTACATCCCCAAGCTCTCCTTCTCGGATCACCAATTCTGCAAGCATTGCCAGTACCGCAAACAGGTAGCCGCATCACACCTGACATCAGCACCAAGAGAATCGAGTCCCCTTGATTTGGTCCACTCACATCAATCTCTTGGTAGTGCTTCGTACTTCGTCAGTTTTATTGACACCTGAACTCGGAAGTTGTGGGCTTACCCCATTAGAACCAAAGATCGGGTGTTCTCGATCTTCTCCGAATGGCTTGCAATGGTCGAAAACTAGACCGGTCGGATACTAAAATGTCTCCGAACCGATAATGGAGGAGAATTCAAGTCTGACGAATTCGTCAAATTTTGCCGGGAACGCGGCATGCGACGTGAATATACGACACCCTATAGTCCAAAGCAAAACGGAATTGCTAAACGCATGAATCAGACGATTCAAGAACGCATAGTATCCATGCTCCGACACTTCAGACTGTCGGATGGCTTCTAGGCGGAGGCTCTACTTATGGCAGTACACATAATAAATATGTCTCCAAGTAGACCTCTAGGACTTAAAATACCTCAGGAAACATGGACCGACAGTAAGCCAAATTATGACAAGTTGAGGATCTTCGGCTGCGAGGCGTATGCCCTCATACCAAAAAAAGACTGCCGGAAACTTGAACCAAGATCAACGAAATGCATTTTCCTTGGATATGGACCTGACGGTGAGATTGGATACCAACTCCGAGCACAGACAAATCGTCCGAAGTTCGAACGTCGTGTTCAACGAGTCGGCTATGCATAAAACGGCCGAAAGGCTTATTGAAGTCAGAAGGTTAATATTTTCCGAAGTGCCAACCCTTCATGAAGGCCCAACCCACAACACGAGATCGGTTTCACGGGTAATCGACACCTCTCGTCCGGAATCCACCGATTCAGCACAGACAACCGAATGGCTCGGCTTCCGACCATCCAACACCTATACTCGATGCGACTAGTCCAGTCATACCTCGAAGATCCGAGAGACTGTCGCAACCTCCGGAAAGGTACTCTCCCAGAATTTTCTTTAGCAACGCCGGGGAACCGACGTCTTACGAAGAAGCATCGGCATCTGCCGACTCAGCCACCTGGCATCTGGTGATGGAGTCAGAAATGCACTCCATTTGCGCAAACAAGACTTGGGACTTGGTCGAATTACCGAAGAATCGACGTGCTCTTCCGTGTAAGTGGGTCTATCGACTTAAAAGAGACGTCTGACTCGACTAACCCAAAGTACAAGGCCAGATTAGTTGCGAAGGGATTTCAACAAGAATATGGCGTCGACTTCGACGAAATCTTTTCACCAGTGGTGAAAATGACAACCCTTCCTTTCATGCTCGGCGTTGTGGTCGCCGACAACTTGGAGTTAATTCAGCTAGATGTAAAAACGGCATTCCTCCATGGTGACCTACAGGAGGAAATCTATATGGAGTAGCTGAAAGGCTTTGTGGCATCCGGCCAAGAACATCTAGTCTGCCGACTCAGGAAGAGTTTATACGGCCTAAAACAGGCACCCTGACAGTGGTACAAGAAGTTCAACGACTTCATTCAGTCGGTCGGCTTCTCCAAGACTGATGAGGACCATTGTCTCTTCACCAAAACAGCTCAAGACGGGTCTCCCGTCTTCCTCATCATTTACGTGGACGACATGCTACTCTCCGGCCGACATGCCGGAGAGCTCACCGAACTCGTTCAGAAATTGCGGTTGAAGTTTTCCATGAAGGGCCTCGGTCCGGTAAGACACATACGTAGTATGAAGATTAGTCAGCATCGTGATAAACGACAACTTTTCTTGTCTCAAACCGACTACATCGGATTTGTCTTGGAACGCTTCAACATGCACTCGGCCAAGTCTGCTTCAACCCCACTCCATATGAAATTGGTACCGTATGCACCGGCAGTCGGCTCCCTTATGTACGCGATGGTCGCAACACGGCCTGATATTTCTCACGCCGTAGGAGTCGTCAGCAGATTCATGCACAACCCAGGCCGATCGCACTGGAATGTAGTCAAGCATGTGTTTAGATATCTAGCTGGCACAGAAGACCATGACATTCTTTTTGGCCTGAACTCAACCTCAGGCGTAGTCGGTTACACCGACTCGGACTTTGCCGGCTGTGTGGACAGCCAGAAATCAACAACCGGATATTGTTTCAAATTCGGCAATGGAGCAATCTCGTGGAAGTCGAAACTTCAGGAGTGCACAACCACCTCAACGACCGAAGCGGAATATGTAGCTGTGTCCGACGCGGCAAAAGAAGCTTTATGGCTCGGTCGGTTGGCGCACACGTTTCGACAAGTCGACCTCGACTCGGCTCCAGTTGTCTACAACGACTGTCGGGGTGTTGTTGCTTTGTCAAAAAATCCAGTTCACCACAATGCCTCCGAGCATATCGATGTTCGATATCACTTTGTTCAAGACTACGTCGTTTCAGGGAAAATCGGTCTCGAGAAGATATCCACAACTGATAATGTCGCAGATGGAATGAACAAGTGTCTTTCGGCGGATCGCCTCCGGTCCCTTCGGCACCAGATGGGCGTAACGAAAAATCGGTCCGATTAAAAAGTCGAACACACAACACAGGATGGTTTCGGACAACTGACATCGGTTCTTTGAGGATCGGCTTCAGCATTTCCGACCCGACCGGTTCGGTCTTCTATCTTCAGATCTTGCCGACTCGAACAAAACCGATCTGTCCGATAAACCTTGTATATAGTTGTAATTTAAGATAACCCATTTATACGCCCATTACGGGGGAGTGTCGAATACGAGTGTATAATGGCCGTATTCACACTATCCCTTTGGACAGCCCAATTTTGGGCTATTTCTGTAAATAGCATAAAGAGCAGTTGCCCTAGGATAGTCCCTATATAAATTGACTTTGTAACCTTTAGTGAAGGTTGGTTGTCATTTGTAACTGTTGCTATTAAGAAATAAAATGTTTCTTTGTGCCTCTCTCTCTCTCTCTCTTGGTGTGTATCTTGTTCATTCTCATACACAGGTCCTTCAACATCATAGATGTTGTTTGTTCTTCCGCACTAACGACCTTGTCCCCAACATTACCCTCTCATATTGTCTGTGTGTACGTGTATTCACCTCTATTCCCATTCTCGGTGTTTCGATTCGAAACGACACGATCTAAGACTCAGTTGTGGCCGAGTAATATTCCGCATATTTCCCGTCACTTATCACTACATATGGTTTGAACCATCTTCTTGCGAACTTTCTTGTTGTACTGTGTTGATTGTCAAGGTTGTTGTCGTAGACCAATACCCAATCTCCTTCGATCTTCTTGGGACGCAATCGATGTGTCCTATCAAACCGAATCTTGTTCTTCACTCATGCTGCCTCCATCATCTTTCGCACTTTTTCTAAATGTTCAGGCCTTCTTTCAAGTTGTCTTATCTGTGCCGCTAATAATTCTTCTTGGCTCATCTCGTTCTCCCATGGTATCGTTACCCATGAGGCGATCGTCCTTTCGATAGGCATTATTGGTTTTTGTCCATACATAAGCTCTGTCGGCATATACCCTGTCACTGAACTGTGTGTAGTTTTGTCGGCCCACAAGGCATAGGAAAATAGTTGTGGCCAGTTCCCAACTCGACCGTTGCATGCTCGTACGATGGCTTTGACGATTGGTCCATGCCCTCGCTCGATCTTACCATTCACTTCTGGATTGTAGGCAGTCGTGAGGGAGATCTTCACGCCTAGTCGATCAAAGAGCTCCGTTTGCTTCGCGTGCATCCAACTCCCCTCGATCCGCCACTATCTTTCCCACACATCTACATTCATTGCAAGAAACCAAAAAACCTTCAAGGTTAGTACCGTGATATAAAATATACAATGTAGGCCACAAGAGTTGCATTACTAATTCATTAAGCTACACCTAGTTCCCATATTACACAACTAGTACTAATCGTGAACAATGTACTGCTCACTTAGTTCCCAATTTACACAAGTAGTACTAATCATGAACAATGTACTACTAACTTAGTCAAATTACACAAGGAGTACTAATCCTGAACAATGTACCACTCACTTAGTTGCCAAATTACTGAACTAGTACTAATAAGGAACAAAAGTAGTATAATGAACAATGTACTGCTCACTTAGTTCCCAATTTACACAAGTAGTACTAATCATGCAGAATGCACTACTCACTTAGTTCCTAAATTACACAAGGAGTACTAATCCTGAACAATGTACTACTCACTTAGTTCCCAAATTACAAAACTAGTAATAATCATGAGCAATGTACTACTCACTTAGTTCCCAAATTACAAAACTAGTACTAATCATGAGCAATGTACTACTCACTTAGTTCCCAATTTACAAAACTAGTACTAATCATGAGCAATGTACTAGTTACATAGTTCCCAATTTACAGAACTAGTACCAATCATGAACAATGTACTACTCGCTAAGTACTAATCGTCAACAATGTACTACAAGTATAGTGTGTACTGTCGGGAGACAGGTCCCTCCGAATGGGAAGGGAGAAGAATAGTGTTGATGAACAAACTCGGCCGAGGCCGAAACCGGATGAGGAGTGCCCGGCCACGGAGAGCCGGATGGTGCAGACCCGATGAGGAGTGCTAACTGGATGAAGAGACATATTCGTAAATATGTTTCTGAGAATCCATCATGGCTATATTTGTAAATAGCCGAAAAGTCATATTAGTATAGATATGACTTAGGGCAAACTTTTAAAAATGGTTGTTGTCATTCTTGTTGGTGCAAGGAGAGAGAGAGCGCGTAACTGTGTACAGACAGAGAGAGAGAGAGAAAGAGGTTGTTGCCTCTGTTGTAACCGCCGCCTATGGCGAGGATCGTGAGCATGAGGTCGTTGCCTCCGTGAACTCACTGTTGTACATTCTAACATAGTGATAGTTTGCAGCCTGTGGGCTGCCATGGTTTTTTCCCTTAGTTTGGGTTTTCCACGTAAACATCCTGCGTACTCGTCTCTTCTTCGTGTCGTTCATTACTTCCCGTTTTTATGTGTATGATTCTAAGCTCAGTTGTGGTCGAGTGTTGCGTATAGGGAGCGTGCAGTTCCATCATGTACTAACACTAGTACTAGGCACGTTGTAATATAGATTGGACTAACATCTAATCCAACAAATGTAGATTGGATTTTAGTACTAACGTGGTATTTTGCACACAAGTAATACTAAACGTGATATGTGTTCTACACACCTAATTACACAACTTGTACTAATTACACCAATAGTATTAATCTTGAACAGTATTAGTACTAAACGTGATATGTGTTTGACACACCTCATTTCCAAATTACACAAACTGTACTAATATTCAACAATTTACTATACACCTTGTTCCCAAATTACATAACTAGTACTAATTCCCAAGTTACACAAACAATACTAACAGTCAACAGTGTACTACAAGTATAGTGTCTACTAAACTAGTACTAGGCAAGTTGCAATATAGATTGGACGATGTTGTACCTGGTTCCCTTTTAGTAGTAATTCTGGAAAATATCCCTTCAACTACACATACCAATTATATATTAAGAGTACTACCAATACTAACCCACATAATTAGGGTTCGACATATTAGTTGTTAGAGATACACTAATACTAAACCATTGTTCTCCTAAATTTGAAGTATGAATTGTGGCGTACACTAGTTCTAATCCAAATGTAAATTGACATCATATAATACAAACAATAGAATAGTAGAGCCACATACCGTACGGCTGTACTTTTAAACCCCAAGCATAGTACCACTCAACCGCAATTGTAGTTTTACAGTCCATACATGTATTCTCTTTCTCAAAATGATACTTAGCACATAGCACATGATATGTGTGCAAGCACGGTGTAATCACAACATCCATAGCCTCCAACTTGAATCCGAGGCCACAAAATATACACCTGGCAGATTGCAAACACAAGTTATAATATATTAGCTAATATGATATTTATACCACATAAGTAGAGATAAATAACTTTTAAAGCCAATACCATGATATAGCTATACTAGTAATGGTACTTTCCATACCACTTGGGTGCTCAATTACAGATGGACACAAAGTTTCAAAACCTTTTTGTTTTAAATCCTGCATCAAGCACGCAAGGTTCTCGGAATGCAACTTTAAAGCTGACAACTTATTATCTATTTTGGACAAGGCTCTCATCTGTGAACCTAATTGAGTGCCCATATTGTTTAGCTCTTTCTTCAACTCCTCTTTCAACACCTCACTTTCTGAATTTTGGATTGTCGATGCAATCCATTCATATGTAGTCTTTAATGAAGAGAATTTCTTTTCTGCCTGTATCTCAACTGATTTCACTGCTTCCAAATCAACAAGTAGTGCTTGTATTCTTGAGCTCATAGAAGCTATGCAACTGGCCATCATCTGTTCATGCTTTTCAGTCATTGTGGCCCGTACCTTTGCAGATTGAACTTGGTGGACAAGTGTTGTAGCCGGAATATCCACATGAGAGGTTCCTGATGACTTCAAGCTAGTGTTGGTACTGGAGGACCCTTTATAATGTTCTGACTGGTGCCAATTAAAATCTTCCCAATCTACGTCGATGCCACCCTGAACTTCACATGCAAATGCACGTGCAAAAATAGTACCCACCTCATTGTTACAGATTTGATTTGTATCATAAACATGTTCATATCTCGTCTTCAATAAGTTCACATATTTCCTCTTCAATCCACTTATGTGGAATCCTCGCCTTGTATCGACATGTGTTGACCCCTAGGTTTTTATCAACCACTCTCTCAGCTCAAGATAAACTTTAGGTCGTGCTCGAAGGAAATAACTCCATCCGAGAGGTGTGTCGAATGATGGAGTGGTACATCTTCTTTCTCTGTGTTGATGAATTCATCACCCTTTCTCTTGTGGGTGTCTTCTTGCTTTCTTTGATAGGTGTCCTTTTTCCTTCCTTCACTGGTGTCTTCACTTTCTCTTTCATCAATGTCTTCTTTATGGGTGTCCTTCTCGTCATTGTCCTAGTCATCACTATTCTCGTTGAATGAATATGCATGTACTAGAATAAAACTCATCAAATTACCATCAACACATAGCAAATCATCACATTGCATGTACAAGCCATGTCAAACACACAAAAACCCTAAATAGTCAGAAGAAAACTCATCCATGTCTAACACATACAAATTAAAAACAAATTGACAGGAAACACAGAGAAAACGAAAACATACCAACAAAACGAAAACATAGCAACTCATCATAGCCAAATCCATCTAAGTTGCATGTACAAACCATGTCAAACACACAACCACCCTAAACAGTAGGAAGAAAACTCATCCATGTCAAACACATACAAATTAAAAACAGACAGACAGGAAACATAGAGAAAATGAAAACATACCAGTTGGGCATGCAACACATAGACTATGAATAATCAAAACCTAAAAATGACCATACACATACAAATTAAAAACAGACGGACAAGAAACACAGAGAAAATGAAAACATACCAGTTGGGCATGCAGCACAGAGAATACCTGGAGGTCGTACAAGCTGCACATGGATTGATGGGTCAAAGGCAGATGGAGCCAAGGTCAAGGCAGAGGTACCACACCTTGGGAGCTGTTGGGATTTCGGTCCCTCCGGATGGGATGTCCGGAGATGAATGACGGAAAGCCCGGTTGCGGTTACGGAGCCGGATGACGAAGACCCTGGCTACGGAGCCGGATGATGAAGACCCCGGTTACGGAGCCGGATGACGAAGACCCCGGCTACGGAGCCGGATGATGAATACCCCGGCTACGGAGCCGGATGCTGAAGACCCCGGTTACGGAGCCGGATGACGAATGTACCCGG
The DNA here is from genome assembly GCF_043228905.1 of Azolla caroliniana. NCBI lineage: Eukaryota > Viridiplantae > Streptophyta > Polypodiopsida > Salviniales > Salviniaceae > Azolla > Azolla caroliniana. The sequence goes on from NW_028230443.1 coordinate 16,926,394, forward strand.
AGGGAGATCCGGATGCGGGGACATATTTGTGAATATGTTTGCCAAGAGCCCTTGAGGCTATATTTGTAAATAGCCCGAAAGTCATATGTGTATAAATATGACTTAGGGCAAACAGTTTATGTTGTTGCTCATTTTTCTGTTAGAGGGAGCGAAGCAAGAGCAGCCGCTTGAGAGAGAAACGAAGAGGTCGACGCCTCTGTGTAATACCGCCGCCTGTGGCGAGGACAGCGAGCTCAAGGTCGTCGCCTTGCAGCTCGCCATTGTATATTCCAGTGTATAGTGATAGTTGGAGTCGTGCACTCCCGTGGTTTTTCCCGTTTAGGGTTTTCCACGTTATACCCTGTGTATTCGTCTCTCTGTGTCTTTTTCCCATTTTCTGCTGCATTGATCCGTGTTGTCTCGGCTGTGGCCGAGAGGCGAAAGATTTGATAGCGTCAAATCCTCACAAAGTGGTATCAAAGCACGGTAACACAGAAAATGGAAGGCGGCGGTAGTGGGCCTCCGGGCATGATGGTGTTGAACTCTCAGAACTACGCCGACTGGAAGATAAAGATGGAAGACCTCCTCATCGTCCGAGACCTGTACGAACCGATCGACAATGCCGAGATACCCAAGGGGGTAATAGAGTCGGAGTGGAAGCTCCTGAACCGGAAAGCCGTAGCGACGATCCGGCAATATGTAGATGTAAGTGTTCTGCAACATGTGGCGAACGACACCAACGCATATGAGATGTGGAAGAAGCTGTCGGGCCTCTACGAGAGGAAGAATGCGTTGAACCGGACCTCCCTGATGAGGAAGATAGTGAACCTCAAGTACCGGGACGGCGAGAGTATGGTGGAACACGTAAGCACGTTCATGGGATTCGTGAACCAGCTTGTGGCGATCAAGTTCCCGTTGGAGGATGCAATGCAAGCCATCATCCTGATGTGTACATTGCCGGACAGCTGGGAGAACTTGGTGGTGACTCTCAGCACCTCCTGCACCGAAGATAACTTGTCCCTACAAACGGTAAAGACAAGTATTTTGAACGAAGAAGCGCGTCGGAGAGATAAGGAACCGGTTTCTGATCAGAAGATGCTGCTTACCGAATCGGATCAGGGAAGACAATGGAACCGTAGTCCGCAAAGACGGGAGAAGTCGGGGACCCGGTCGCAGTCAAGAGGAAGGCCAACATGCTTCCACTGTGGGAAGCCGGGGCACTTCCGGAAGAATTGTCGGCATTACCGAAAGGACAACGGAGCCGACGACACCGATTCGAAGAAGTCACCGGAGAGAAACGGTGCATACCGGGGAGCCACGGACCGGAGAGGTCCGGATCGGCGAGGGCAGGACCGGAAAGGAACGACGGCACTCGCGGCAAGTGAAGAAGAGATAATGCTTATTACCGAAGAGAGGGAGCTGAACCTTGCCGGTGTAGAGATGACCTGGGTGGTCGATTCCGGAGCGTCGTTCCACCTGACCCCGGAGAAGAAATACTTCTCATCCTACACAGCCGGTGAGCATGGCTGTGTCCGGATGGGAAATGAAGGCACATGCCGGATTGCCGGCATAGGAGACGTGTGGCTGTTGACATCAACCGGATGCAAGATGCTGTTGAAGGATGTGCGACACGTTCCGGAGGTCCGTTTGAACCTGATCTCGGCCGGGAGGCTAGATGATGAAGGCTACACGGGTAACATCCGGAACGGTGTCATGAAGTTCAGCAAGGGGAGCCTGATAGTGGCTCGGGCCCGGAAGGTCAACACCCTGTACCTGATGAATTCCCGGCTATGTCCGGAGGAGCTGAACGTGGCAGCCGACACTGCCGGTGAGCTGTGGCACAAGAGACTGTGCCACATGAGCGAGAAGGGGATGAAGAGGCTTGCAGAAGACAACCTCATTCCAGTGAAGCATGTGCATCTGGAGAAGTGCACCGATTGCCTGGCCGGTAAGCAGAACCGAACCTCCTTCCACTCAAGGCCACCGACGAGACGTAGCGCACCATTGGAGTTGGTGCACACGGATGTGTGTCAGGTAGAAACGAAGTCACATGGCGGAGCCCAGTACTTCGTGACTTTCATTGATGATCACAGCCGGAAGCTGTGGACGGCGCCGTTGAAGACAAAGGACCAAGTGTTGTCCGCCTTCAAAGAACTCCACGCAAGAGTGGAAAGGGAATCCGGCAAGAAGCTGAAAGCGATACGAGCGGATAACGGAGGGGAATACCGGGGGCAGTTCCAGGAGTACTGTCGCTCGAAGGGAATCCGGCTCGAGTTTACTGTGCCGAAGACGCCGGAACTGAACGGGCTGGCCGAGAGGATGAACCGGACCATAATGGAGAGGGTCCGGAGTATGCTGGCGCATGCGAAATTACCCAAGGGGTTTTGGGCTGAGGCAATGTCGACGGCGACATACGTGATAAACAGATCACCCTCAGTACCTTTGGACGGAGACACGCCGCAGAAAGTGTGGACCGGTAAGGAAGTGTCCTACCGGCATCTGAAGGTGTTCGGGTGTCTCGCATACGTGCATGTGGCAAAGGACCGGAGAGGAAAGCTAGATCCAAAGACCCGGCCATGCATATTCCTCGGTTACGGCGACGACGAGTTCGGCTACCGAGTATGGGACCCGGTCGACAAGAAGATATTCAGGAGTCGAGACATCATCTTCATGGAGGACAAGACACTCGCCGACTGGGAGTCGGAGAAGAAGATGAAGAGCTGCTCCAAGTCGACCGGTGAGGATCAACTCTACGAGGAGCAGTCCCGACCGGCAAGGGACCGGTTAACACTCGAGGATCCGGCCGAAGACTATGAAGAAACAGAACCGGCCGAAGAAGATGAAAATGATACCGGAACCGGCCCCGATCCCGAAATGGATTCGGATGAAGAAGAATCGGAAGAACCGGTTACCGAAGCTCCGAAACGGAGATATCCTCTAAGAGAGAGAAGGGCCCCCCGGAGATTTCCGAAACCAGAGCACGTGCTGCTAACCGACGAAGGGGAGCCGGAGAGCTTTGAAGAAGCAAAGCATGACACCCAGAGCCGCAGGTGGTTGAGTGCCATGCAGGACGAGATGGATTCCCTGCATGAGAACCACACATATAAACTTGTGGAGTTGCCGAAAGGAAAGCGGGCACTTCGAAACAAGTGGGTGTTCAAGCTGAAACCGGGAGATGCCGGAAACCCCCCGAGATACAAAGCCAGGATCGTGGTGAAGGGGTTTCAGCAGAAGAAGGGCGTCGACTTCGACGAGATATTCGCCCCGGTAGTGAAGATGACCTCCATCCGGACGGTGCTGAGCATAGCGGCAAGCATGGACCTCGAGGTAGAACAGATGGACGTGAAGACGGCATTCCTTCACGGTGACCTCGAAGAAGAGATCTACATGCAGCAACCGGAAGGATTCGAGAAGAAAGGGAAGGAGCACCTGGTATGCCGGTTGAAGAAGAGCCTTTACGGACTGAAGCAGGCTCCCCGGCAATGGTACCGGAAGTTCGACTCCTTCATGACCGACGAAGGGTACCACAAAACGCAGTCTGATCACTGCGTGTTTGTGAAGAAGTTCGAAGGAGGAGACTCTCTAATACTCCTCCTATACGTGGACGACATGTTGATCGTCGGACGGGACCAGGTCAAGATACGGATGCTGAAGAAAGCACTTCACCGAACCTTCTCCATGAAGGACCTGGGTCCGGCGAGGCAAATACTAGGGATGCACATCATCCGGGACCGGAAGAAGAAGCAGTTGTGGCTGTCACAGGAGAAGTACGTGACAAAGGTGCTTCACCGGTTCAACATGTCGGAAGCAAGACCGGTCGGGTCAACCCTCCCGGGAAACTGCAAGTTGTCTAGCAAGCAAAGCCCCAAGACAAAGGCTGAGAAGGAGGATATGATGAAAGTACCATATGCCTCTGCCGTCGGAAGCTTAATGTACGCAATGGTGTGTACAAGACCGGACATAGGATATGCAGTTGGAGTGGTGAGCCGGTACATGAGCAATCCCGGCAAAGAGCACTGGAACGCGGTCAAGTGGATACTCCGATACCTGAAGGGCACGGCAAACGTGTGCCTCCGATTCGGCTCCGGTAAGCCCGAATTCGACGGCTTTACCGATTCGGATATGTCGGCTGATGCAGATACCAGCCGGTCCACATCAGGGTATGTAATGACGTATGCAGGTGGAGCTGTTTCGTGGCAGTCGAGACTGCAGAAGACGGTTGCGTTGTCAACCACGGAGGCGGAGTACATGGCGGCTGTTGAAGCCGGCAAGGAAATAATATGGATGAAGGACTTCATTAGAGAGCTCGGTATCCGGCAGGAGGAGTACCGACTCTACTGCGACAGTCAGAGTGCCATCCACCTTGCGAAGAACGCGGCCTATCACTCCCGGACGAAGCACATCCAGCGAAGATATCACTGGATCCGGGAAAGGATAGAAGACCAGGAGTTCGTGCTGACGAAGATCCACACGGACGAGAACGGCTCAGATATGCTGACCAAAGTGCTCACACCCGACAAGCTGGAAGCATGCCGGAAGAGGATCGGATTGGAGAGACATCCCATGCCGAAGTGAAGGGGGAGTTTGTTGGGATTTCGGTCCCTCCGGATGGGATGTCCGGAGATGAATGACGGAAAGCCCGGTTGCGGTTACGGAGCCGGATGACGAAGACCCTGGCTACGGAGCCGGATGATGAAGACCCCGGTTACGGAGCCGGATGACGAAGACCCCGGCTACGGAGCCGGATGATGAATACCCCGGCTACGGAGCCGGATGCTGAAGACCCCGGTTACGGAGCCGGATGACGAATGTACCCGGAGGGAGATCCGGATGCGGGGACATATTTGTGAATATGTTTGCCAAGAGCCCTTGAGGCTATATTTGTAAATAGCCCGAAAGTCATATGTGTATAAATATGACTTAGGGCAAACAGTTTATGTTGTTGCTCATTTTTCTGTTAGAGGGAGCGAAGCGAGAGCAGCCGCTTGAGAGAGAAACGAAGAGGTCGACGCCTCTGTGTAATACCGCCGCCTGTGGCGAGGACAGCGAGCTCAAGGTCGTCGCCTTGCAGCTCGCCATTGTATATTCCAGTGTATAGTGATAGTTGGAGTCGTGCACTCCCGTGGTTTTTCCCGTTTAGGGTTTTCCACGTTATACCCTGTGTATTCGTCTCTCTGTGTCTTTTTCCCATTTTCTGCTGCATTGATCTGTGTTGTCTCGGCTGTGGCCGAGAGGCGAAAGATTTGATAGCGTCAAATCCTCACAGGAGCACACCAAGCCTTCAAAATCACCTATATGCAAGAGGTTGTTGATGAGGATGTTGTAGAGGAGACAAACGAGCATACACAAGGAAAGAAAATCAACAACAAGAACATCAATCCGGGGAAACAGAAATCTCTGCATATACAGAGAGAGAGAGAGATTGAACCTGGCACAGAGGGGAACACAACAAAAACTACGCGGGGAAACAGAGAATCGAAGGTGGAGTGAGAGAGAGAAACAGAGATTCGAAGGTGGAGTGAGAGAGAGAAAGAGAGAGATAGGTAATAGATATGTGTCGTCTTTCTAACTTTCTGCCACTATTTGTCTGACAACTTCGAGACAGAAGAGAGAGAGAGAGACTGAGACTGACCAACTATCACATTCGAAACCTTCTCTAGGTGTGCTTTCATACAACTCTACCTAGGAGAATGAAGTTACAATTAATGTATTAAATACGGCCTTGGGACATTTCAAGTGTGACGTATAATATCTTTGTACATTCGAGTGTGACGTAATGAATTTGTTATTTGAAATTGAACACCATTCAATAGATGATAATTGTTTTATTTTCAATTTTTAATGTTTATTTTCTTCCTTGATTTAGTACTAAATTTTTGGCCAAAAGTTGGTACACCGCAGCATGCTTCGACCCGTGTAGGAATGTCGTGTTGACATCCAGTTGCTCTACCTCGAGGTCCATGCTTGCCGCTATGCCCAAGACCGTCCGGATGGATGTCATCTTTACTACCGGGGCAAAGATCTCATCAAAGTCCACTCCTTTCTTTTGCTGGAAGCCCTTCACCACGATTCAGGCCTTCTACCTTGGCGGATTTACGGCATCTCCCGGTTTTAGCTTGTACACCCACTTGTTCTGGAGTGCCCTCTTTCCTTTCGGAACCTCCACCAATTCATATGTGTGATTCTCATGCAAGGAATCCATCTCATCCTGCATGGCACTCAACCACTTGCGGTTGTGGGTGTCTCCCCTTGCTTCTTCAAAGCTTTTCAGCTCCCCCTCATCGGTTAGCAACACATGCTCTGCATCCGGAAATCTTCGGGGGGCTCTTCTCTCCCGGAGAGGATATCTCCGTCCTTGGTTTTTGACTACCGGTTCCTTCGTTTGTTCCAAATCCGAATTCGATTCGGGATCTTATCCAGTTCCGGTGTCTTCTTCTTCTTCTTCTTCTTCTTCTTCTTCGGTCGGTTCAATTTCCTGTCTGTATCCGGCCGGTTCATCGAGTGTCATCCGGTTACCGGCTATCGGCTAACATCCGGTTTTCAACCGGGTATATCCTTTTGTACTCAAGCCAGTTTTCAATGGATGATCCAGAGTTTGTTACCTTCTTCTCCGACTCCCAGTCGGCAATGGTCCTGTCTTCCATGAAGACTATGTCCCGACTCCGGAACACCTTTTTGTTGACCAGATCCCACACTCGGTAACCAAACTCATCATCATCATATCCAAGGAATATGCATGGCCGGGACTTCGGATCCAACTTTGCTCTCTTGTCCTTCACCACATGCACCTATGCGAGACACCCGAACATCTTCAAATGCCGGTAAGACACATCCTTACCGGTCCATACTTTCTGTGGTGAGTCTCCATCCAAGGGTACTGAGGGTGATCTGTTTATCACATAGGTCGTCGTCGTCAACGCCTCAGCCCAAAACGTATTGGGTAACTTGGCATGTCCGAGCATGCTCCAGACTCTCTCCATTATGGTCCGGTTCATCCTTTCGGCCAGCCCGTTTAGTTTCGGCGTCTTCGGCACGGTGAATTCGAGCCCAATTCCCTTCGACCGGAAGTACTCCTCGAACTACCCCCGGTATTCTCCTCCGTTGTCCGCTCAAACCGCATTCAGCTTCCGGTCGGTTTCTCTTTCCATTCTCGCGTGGGGCTCCTTGAAGATGGATAACACTCGGTCCTTCGTCTTCAACGGTGAGACCCACAGCTTTCGTCTGTGCTCGTCTATGAACATCACGAAGTACTGCGATCTAGCATGTGACTTCGTGTCGACTTGACACACATCGGTATGCACCAGCTCCAGTGGTGCATTCCGTCTCATCGGTGGTCTTGACCGGAAGGAGGTGCGGTTTTGCTTGCCGGCCAGGTAGTTGGTGCACTTCTCGAGTTGCACATCCTTCACCGGAATGAGGTTGTCTTCGGCAAGCCTCTTCATCCCCTTCTCACTCATGTGACACAACCTTTTGTGCCACAGCTCACCGGTAGTGTCGGATGCTACGTTCACTTCTTCCCGGCATATTCGGGCATGCATCAAGTACAATGTGTTGACCTTCCGGGCTCGAGCCACTATTAAGCTCCCTTTGCAAAACTTCATGACACCGTTCCAGATGCTACTTGTGTAGCCTTCATCATCTAGCCTACCGGCTGATATCAGGTTCAATCGAACCTCCGGACCGTGTCGGACATCCTTCAACAGCAACTTGCATCCGGTTGATGTTGTCAACAACACATCTCCTATGCCGATAATTCGGCATGTCCCTTCATTCCCCATCCAGACACAGCCGTGCTCACCGGTTGTGTAGGATGAGAAACATTTCCGGTTTGGGGTATGGTGGAATGACGCTCCGGAATCGACAATCCACGTTGTCTCATCGACGGCAAGGTTCAACTCACTCTCCTCGGTGATAAGCATTAGTTCTTCTTCACTTGCCGCCATTATCGTCATTCCCTTTCGGTCTGGACCTCGCCGATGCAAACCATTTCGGTCCAGTGACTTCTTCAGATCGGTACTGTCGGTTCCCTTGTACTTCCAAAAATGCTGACAGTTCTTCTGGAAGTGCAGCGGCTTGCCGCCATAAAAGCAAGTGGGCCTCCCCCTTAACTTTGACCGTGTCCCCGACTTTTCCCGGTTCTTGGAACTCCGATTCCTTTGTCTTCCGCGTTCCCATTCGGTAAGGAGGGCTTTGGCGTCGGAGATCACCTCCTTGTCTTTCCGACGCGCCTCCTCATCTAGCAAGCTCGACTTGACTCTTGCTAGGGATAGTTGTTTTCCTTTCGGCCCGGCGTTGTCCAACATGACAACTAATGTCTCCCAACTATCCGGGAGGGAATCGAGCAAGAGTAGAGCAAGTACCTCATCGGCGAGAGGTACTTCCAACGAGGTTTCTTGGTGTATCAACCCTTGGAAGGCATTCATGTGCTCTGCCATATTGGAGCCGTCTTGGTACCGGAGCCTCACTAGCTTCTGAAATACCGAAACCCGATTAACGGCATTCTTGTTCTAGAACATGATGTTGATCTTCTCCCAAAGTTCATGAGCCTTGCTCTCTTCTTGAAGTTGTTGTACAAGCTCATGTCGATGAAGCATCGGATGTATGTCGTCGTCTTCATGTGCATCACCTCCCACACCGTGGCGTCGATCTTATCCGGTCACTTGTCCCCGAACTGAACCGGCAACCAAAGATCTTTAACCACCAGCATGTCCCTCATCTTCGAGTTCCACATTGAGTAGTTGGAGCCAGTGAGCTCGAACATGCCGCCGAAAGATTCTTCCATTTTTTGTGTTGTTCACTCTGATACCAGATTGACGGGAAATATGTGGAATATTTACTCGGCCACAACTGAGTCTCAGATCATGTCGTTTCGAATCGAAACACCGAGAATGGGAATAGAGGTGAATACACGTACACACAGACAATATGAGAGAGGGTACACAGTATGTTTACGTGGAAAACCCTAAATGGGAAAAACCACAGGAGTCCACAAACTCCAACTATCACTATGTTTGGAGGAATACAACAGGTGAACATAGAGGTAACAACCTCTTGCTCACAATCCTTGCCTGGCGGCAGTTACAACTGAGACTGGCTCTGTATCTCTCTCTCTCTCTCTCTCTCTCTCTCTCTCTCTCTCTCTCTCTCACACACACACAGTACAATAGTTACACTCAATAGCTCTATACAACAAATAATTTCAACACCCTTAGGTGTTTGCCCTAGGTCATATTTATACTAATATGACTTTCGGGCTATTTACAAATATAGCCCGAGTGGGCTCTTTGGAACATATTTACATATATGACCCTTCATCCAGTGAGGGGTACTCACCAAGCCTGCATCATCCGGTTATCACCGGGTCTTCCGTTGTCGGGTATTTATCATCCAATTCTCACCAGGTCTTCCGTTGCGGGGTACTCATATCCGATCCGGCGGGACCGAAATCCTAACAATAAGTGCCAACGATAATGCCACATACCACCTTGCGGAGCTAGATGGATCCAGGTTGGCCATACCCATTGCGGGAAAAGAGTAAAGATTTTCAAGAAAAGACAAGACGAGGATCCTGACCTCGATCACCTCGACGATGAAGATAGTAGGATGTAGCATACAAACTTGAGATATGTACATGAGGACGTGGAGGAATCTAATTTATCACCATAGCCGAAATCTCACACTCTCTCTTATTGGCACGTACCGGAGGACGTGCGGTTTGGTGGGGGTAGATGTCGTGAAGATTTTCGGCAACGGTGTGAAAATTGCATGGAATGTACAAAATCGAGAGTGTGGTTCTTCACACACAATATGAAACAATAATAATGAAGATATTATTTTATATCTTGATACGAAAAGATGGATGTCTTCAAGACCTTCCTAATCCATTTTACTACATGTGAAATGGACAACTTAGTGTCAAGTTATGTGAGTGTGAAGTTGGAGAAGAAGAAGAGAAAAACAAAAACTGTGAGATATCCCACATAGATAGGACAAATCAGGATCCCATAATATATAAACAAAGCTAGAACTTACTACTTTTTGTCGATGAGTGGAACATAAAATGTTCTTGGCTAAACTATGGCTTAACTACTCGTAATGTTTTTGGCGGAGCCGGAATCGGACCGCGATGGAGCCGAAACCGACACCAGCACCGGATGGCAACGGAACCGAAATTGGAACGGACGGACGGCGACGGAACCGAAACCGGAACGGATAGACCGGATCACCGGGTCGGAAGCGGACCTGATAGACAGATGGATCAGAAAGGTTGATCGCGACGATTTCGGTGTGAAACGAACAAAATCATCTAGACTAAAAAAACCTATTAGAAATTTGTAATCAAAGGGATGCAAGCAAGGCTTGAACCTTGCACCTCCAAGATAGGAGGCAATGAACTTACCACTAAACCAAGACATGTCTTTAGAAAAGTTTTTACTCTCATTATACTCTCACATGTAAACTTTCATGTTAAAGCTCGATTGAGTGACATGGTTATCATGCATCACATGTAATACATGAGCGCCAAGTGGCAAACATGCATCTCATACATGTCTTGCACCATCATATGCAGGGGGGCATCTATAAAAGAGTGGATGGATAGGAAAAACGGGCTAGGTATTAATCAAGCAAGCTTTGTACTTGATATCAAATTTAATATTAGGAAGAAAATTCGTTATCCTTTTGATGATATATCTTGTTCTTCAAATCTAAAGTCAAGAGTTCAATCTTAATCTCTATTTCTATTTCAATCGTTCTGAATTTGTTTCAAAATTGGAATCTTAATCTTAATCTCTCTCTCTCTCTCAATCTATCTTAAATCCTTTCTCGCTAAAGCGAGTGCGTACTTCGAGTCCTTCCGGTTCAGAAACTTGGCGGTTTCGCCTCACGATCCGCACATAGTGACGAATCTTCACCACACCGTATCGGCCGTGAAGATTTTCTTAAGGTTCCCCCACGCCTCCTTCAGCGTTTTTGCCTCTCGAATGTAGCCGAGCATGTGATCATGTACACATGATGCAAGGCAATACAACACACAACTCGCATGTGTCGTGTTGGGTTGTATTTCTTGTGCTCCTTTGATGTAGCCCCAATGGCCTTGGCCGACAAGGCATTGGTGCATCTTTTATTCCCAAGATGCAAAATTGTTTCTGCAAAGTTTCTCGGTAGGAAGAGCGCTTCCCATCCGAGTATTCATCTTGAGTCTTCTTCTTCTTCTCTATGATAAGAATTGTGCCGGTTGCTGCTACAATGATCAACCAGTTCTTCGTGAACATAGGCTTAGACACAACACACGCGGATAAGCTTGGATCAGGCTACCAATTGCTCTGATACCATGTAAATAAACAAGAGTGATTATGTGCAACGGAAGTGATATGTGTGTGTGTGTGTGTGACGGAGAGAAATAGAGAGCTCGACATATATAGAAAATGCAAGTGAAAACTATATTAAGAAGGAGCAAAATACAAGAATAACCAACGACAGTTACAAGGGAGGTGAGAGAGCACTTATATAGTCACCTTCCCACTATTCTCTTTCTAAAAGCATCACTTAACTAAAGAGAGGTGTAGTCTTAACTACACTGAATATTTGTCATAGAACTATAATATTCTATGACATACTAGTTACTATAGTAGGTGGCGGGTGTTCACACACTAGAGTGTGTTCCCACACTAGGGAAGTTGAGTTTGATTCTCAACATTTTGAATTTAGTTTTTTCTGTTGTTTTGCCCTCTCTGTCTCTCTCTAATACTATGTATTCTCCATTCCTTGTGTTTACCTAATTGTTGCTACAGTCCGGTTGAGCCGACTACGTCTCTGTACAAGCTTCCACATCTTACTCTTTACAAGACATTTGTATTTAATGCAAATGTGACGCCTCCCTCCAAAGGAGTACAGATTCCCTTGTAATGGGCGTATACAACACAGAATCTGTAATAAACGAAAAAGGAGTACAGATTTATACAAGGTTGTTGAACAATTCGGTTTTGTTCGAGTCTGCAAAATCCGAGAGCAGAAGGCCGAATTGGCCGAAGTCGGAAGAGATGAATCTGAGCCTCGAACTATCAAAGGTGATTGTCCGAAACCATTTGAATGTCCGACTCAATTGGACCGATCATTTGTTAAGCCCATTCAGTGCATGAGGGATCAGAATCGATCCACTGAAAGACACACGATCATCCCATCTACGACATTATCGACTGTAGGTACCTTCTTGAGGTCGATTTTCCCTGAAATGACACAGTCCCGAACAAAATGATATCTCACGTCAATATGCTTTGAGGCGTTGTGCTGAACCAAATTTTTCGATAGAGTGACAACACCTGATTGTTGTTGTAGACAATTGGAGCCGAGTTAGAGTCGACTTGTCAAAACGTGCAAGACAACCGACCGAGCCATAAGGCCTCTTTTGTCACGTTCGACGCGGCTATGTATTCGGCTTTGGTCGTTGATGTGGTAGTGCATTCCTAAAGTTTTGATTTCCACGAGATCGCTCCATTGCCAAATTTGAAACAATATCCGGTTGTCAATTTTCGACTATCCACACAGTCGGCAAAGTCTGAGTTGGTGTATCCGATTACGCCTAAAGCATCATTCGGGCCAGATAGGATGCCATATTCTTTTGTGCCCATCAAATATCTGAACACATGCTTGACTTCGTTGCAATGCAATCGGCCAAGATTGTGCATCAGAATCCGATGGTGTGAGCAATGTCAAGTCGTGTCATGACCATCGCGTACATCAAGGAGCCGACTGCCAGTGCATACGGTACCAACTTCATAACTTCCCCCTCCAGACCAGATGTCAAGCAGTCTTGTTGAGATAACCGAAGATTAATGGGGGGCGGGGTTGAAGCAAGTTTGGCCGATTACATGTTAAAGTGTTCTAAGACACGTCCAATATAGTCAGATTGAGACAGAAACAACTGTCGTTGGTTCTGACTTATCTACATGTCGAGAATGTGTCTTGCCGGACCGAGGTCCTTCATGGCAAACTTCAATTGCAGTTACCGAAAAAGTTCGGCGAGTTCTCCGGCATGTCAGCCGAAGAGTAGCATGTCGTCCACGTAGATGATGAGGAAGATGGGAGACCCAGCTCGAGATGTTTTGGTGAAGAGACAGTGGTCCTCATCGCTCTTTGAGAAGTCGACTAATTAGATAAAGTTGTCAAACTTCTTGTACCACTGTCTCGGTGCCTGCTCTAGGCGGTATAGACTCTTCTTGAGTCGGCAAACTAGATGTTCTTGGCCGGATTCCACAAAGCCTTTCAGCGTCTCCATATAAATTTCCTCCTCTAGATCACCATGGAGGAAGGCCATTTTTACATCTAGCTGGATCAACTCCATGTCCTTGGCTACCACTACGCCGAGTAGAAATCGAAGGGTCATCATTTTCACCATTGGTGAAAAGATCTCGTCGAGGTCAACACCATATTCTTGTCGGAAGCCCTTAGCTACTAATTTGGCCTTGAATTTTGGGGTGGCCGAATTAGACGTCTCTTTTAATCTGTAGACCCACTTGCACGGAAGAGCACATCGATTTTTCGGTAGTTCAACCAAATCCCAAGTCTTGTTTGCCCGAATGGAGTTCATTTCTGACTCCATCGCCAGATGCCATGTGGCCAAATCAGTTGATACTGATGCTTCTTCATATGACTTAGGTTCGCCTGCGTCCATAAAGAAGATTCCAGGAGAGTACCTCTCTGGGGGTTGCGACTGTCTCTTGGATCTTCGAGGTATGATTGGACTAGTCACATCGGGTGTCTGAGTCGGATGGTTCAAAGCCAAATCACTCGGTTGTGCCGAGTCAAGCGTTGCCGAATCGATGTGAGGGGATTCGACTACCCATGAAGCCAACCTCGTATTATGGGTTGGGCCTTCGTGAAGGGTCGGCACATATGAAAAGATTACCCTTCCGACTTCAATAGGCCTTTCGAGCGTCTTGTGCATAGCCGACTCATTGAACACTACGTCCGAACTTTGGACAATCTGTTTGTGCTTGGGGTCCTAAAGTCAGTATCTGATCTCGTTGTTTGGTCCATAGCCAAGGAAAATAAATTTCCTGGACCTTGGTTCTAATTTGCGGCGGTCGTCTTTCGGTATGAGGGCTTACGCCTCGCATCCAAAAATCCTCAGCTTCTTGTAATTCGGCTTCCTATTGGTCCATAGTTCCTAAGGTACTTGAAGTCCTAGTGGCCTACTCGGCGACATGTTAATTATGTGTACAACTGTAAGTAGGGCCTCTGCTCAGAAGCCATTCGACAGTTCGAAGTGTTGGAGCATGGATACTATCCGTTCTTGAATTGTCCGATTCATCCACTCAGCAATTCCATTCTGCTCCGGACGTTGTGGTGCCATGTATTCACGTCTGATGTCGCACTGTCGGCAAAATCTAACGAATTCTTCTGACTTGAAGGCATTTTAGCTTTCGACTATACTGATTTTCTACCATTGCGAGCCATATTATTCGTGAAGAAGAAGGATGGCTCTCTACGCTTATGTGTCGACTACCATGGTCTCAACAAACTCACTATGCGCAACCGTTATCCGCTACCTCTGTGTTACCCCCGTAAGAATATACGGGGAGGCATAAGGGTAGGTGTAATGATGTGGTTGATGTGTATGTGTAAAGTAAATGAGTCTGTGAGGATGAGTATGTGTATAGACACATGCACAATTATGTGCATGTGTACAAGAATGTGTAATGGTCTTATTTATAACGGTCATGTAACCGTTACATTGGATGTATTGTATAAACCCCGTATGGGCATGTAATGAATATACATTTTTTCCCCTCTCATTTTGTGTCATTCTCTATTTTCTTTACTTCTTCTCTCTTTCCCTCACACGTAACCCCCTTGGGAGGGGGGGGGGGTGAAACCATTCTAGGCTTCACCCCCCCCGCAATAACACTCGCGTGGTTTTCTTTGACCATCAACATTGATTGTAAGTCGAAGAAGGACGGTGGCTTCTCCCGCGTGCAAATCGCCGTCCGGATTGGCCCATACCTTTGCACTAGACCACCGAGGCAGATTTGTACCATCTCATCTTCGTCCACCGTCACGTTGATGGACCCGAGTGCATCACAAATCTCCTTTATCTTGGTGGTGTAATCTGTAAGCGACATGTCTCTTTGTCGGATGTTGTTCAGCTCTTGTCGGAGCTGCAACTTACGGGCCATGGTACTCGCGGCGAAAATCTTTCGTAGATTTTCCCAGACCTCCTTCGGCGTCTTTGCATCCTTGATGTAGCTGAGCATCTGATCATGCACACCGAACGTGAGACAGTACAGTACCCGACTCGCTCCTTGCTCCCATACCGGGAAGTCACTGTGTGTCGGCTCCGGTGCTACCTCGTTCGTTCCTTCCACGAAGCTCCAATATCCATGCCCCAGCAGGTACTGGTGCATCTTGTATGACCAAGATGTGTAGTTGCTCCGATCGAGCTTCTCTGTTGGAAGTGAACTCACCATTCCTCTGTCCATGTCTTCTCTCTGTCTGTTGTTGTCGGGTTCTAGGGTTCGTCTACGAAAGCAAGTGTTGGCTATAGAGGTTCTCAACCATTGCGCTCTGATACCATGTAAATGTTAATGTGCGAACGCGTCAGACAGAACCGGCTCAGCCGGATAGCAACAGAAAATGAGATGAAGGTTTAATGGAGAAACGTAACACAGAGAGTATATACAGGAGAGACATAGAGCGCAGAACATAAACTTTATTCAAAAATAACTCCAAAACTCTGTACATACAACGTGCTAAACAACACTATTTATACAAGTCCATAAAGGACTGACAGAAGTACTGACAGGTACTTCAATATTCCTACGTGCGACTGACACTAACTACAAGACAATGATTACCTAGTAGTCTAGGCTACTACTAAGCTTCCGGTTCCTACTCGAATCCGGCTCTCCGATCCGGCCGGTTGTTTCCGGATACCAATCCGGCTCATCCTTCCGGATGCCGATCCGGTTCAGGCTTATTCAGCCGATCCGGATCCGGTTGAGCTTGCTCGCTCAACATAACATATAAGACACGTAAGTTTGAATGCCTTCGTGAAAGGAGAGGTGCATGGGCAAGCCCGAAACACTCCCTTGTCACAAGGCACACAAACAAATAAGCACAAATGACAATAACATATAAGATACGTAGGTTAAACCAAACATTAGTTTATTGCAATATAATAGATTCTTTTATAAAATAAGAATCAATTTTACAACGGGTTTGATATGAATATGAGAGATAATTTATAAAGGAAGGGAGAAGAGAGGTGGAGGAAAGAAGAGAGTGGAACATAGAAGAAGGTGATTCTTTGTTGATGATGCCTCTCTATGTTGTTGATCCTTCTTCTTTTGCCTTCCAATTGAGTAGAGCTTCCGTGTTCCTTCTCCCTCCCCTCCTTCACTAGAATAGGCTCTTATTTATAGGTTTAGGATTGGTTGCCTTTTCCCCCTAAAACAAAGCTTGTCTATATGAGTCAACTTTTCTTTTCCTCACTATTTCTGATTTCTACCCCAACTTTCACATGCAAGCTATTCTTGGAAAGCTCTTTGGGTTAGCTTTCTTATGCATCTTTTCTTTTCTAATTTGGACATCTGACGAGGAAATTAGGAGCTTTTTTCTCTATTGTGCTCCTCATATCCACACGTGCTTTTGTTTTTCTCCCCATCTTTTTCTCTACTTTTGTCTACTTTTGAAAACCGCCTCTAACTTAATATTCATCATTATTTATAGTAAGGTTCAATCCTTTGACCTTTTATTTATAAGGAATTATCTTTGTCTAATGAAAAAATATTTTTGCTACCAATAAAGTTGACTTCACAATACTAGTTTATTTGAACTACTACTTTACTTCTTTTCGAGGGTGGTTTCATACTATGTGTTAGAAACGTCACAACACCGGCTAAGACACCGATTGGAGTGTTTCCGGTTTTGAGCCGGAGGCGACTGAATGAGAGAGAGAGAGAGAGAGAGAGAGAGAGATGCACTCACACATCACGTACACAAAAACCTGAAAGAAGGGCAAATATCTGACATAGACAGACACAATTATACACAACTCTATATGTATTTATGTACACAGGCAACATAATACAATGGCGGCTTCGATCTAGACTAAAGTAAGGCAGATCACAACAGTCGTTTACAGGCAAGCCCATTCGGGGAGATATCTTGCCATGATCTTTGGAGTGGTGATGGGAGAAGTACATTTTTAATTCCCTCACTTTCCCCCTCTTACCTCTATATACATTTTCGAATGTCCAAGTGCACACAGTGCGGTTTGCCAAATTAGCCCGATCCATCCGGTTTTCTCACTGTGGATGGAAATCTTCACGACACCGTGCTCTCGATAGAATGTCAGCCATGGCATGGTCTTTTTCGGAGATGTGTCGTATCTCCGGATTCAGGGGACTTGATATATGCGATCCACCTGAGCATTGCCAAGTCCGAAGTCGCGCATCTGGATACCATTCCGAGAATCGAGAGGGAGTCTGTCTCGACTATTACCTCTACCCTGATCAGATAATCTTTGTCGGCCTTTACTGTCAAAACGATACCCCAATGCTCTCTCTTAAGCTGGGCGTATCCTTGTTGTCGCTCACTTAGGACCTTGGCGTCGAACCGGATGGTGAACCTCGTTCCAGTTTCATCCTTTTGGTTGATTACCCATCCAATTCCGGTCGGACTCTTGTCGATTGTGACAAAAATCGGAGAGTCCTTCGTGTACACTATTTTCCGGAGAGTCGGCGCCACCGTCAACATTTCCTTTAGTTTCCAAATCGTTGACTATGCACACTTTGCCATAACACAAGTTTGAGAGTCTTAATTATCACACCTTGATACAATGCTCTATCTTGGCTTACATTCAACTATGCTTTCTACACATCTTCAACCAAACCCAATCCTTGCACAAATTTCTCTCTTAATCATTGTGTGCATTCTCAATTGTGACATTTGTTAGTGAAGTTCGTGAACACCAAGAGACACTATTCACTTTCACAAGTAATATGAGAAGTTTTTTGTATTGGTCTCATAGCTCATATTTGACCTCCGATGATAATAAAATCTATTTATCTATTGGCTTGGTGGTTCACAAGATAACATCAAAGTTACACCTCCCTTCTTTATAATTGGAAATATATGTGTAGGGCTTAAGAAATTGGCCTCTCAAAAGGCATGAAAACTTGAAGGTAAAAAAGGCCAAAATGCTCAAATGGACGGGAAACGAAGTAGTGCGGGATCCAGATGTGGTAGAAGAAACATGCCCCTAAGAATCGCCGAACCTCAGTGGTCATCCTGCATACTTCTTTCACTTCCGAAATGGCCTCTACCTTAGCCAGAGACGGCTTCCGACCGTAGGGCTTGCACAAGTGTCCTCCCTATGGGCCTATTGATTTCTCTCTCGAGAAGGTTAGGCGCGTTCCTTCCAATTTCTCCAGTACTTTCTCGCAGTCAGCGATGTGGTTGGCAATGAACCTTCGGCACCTGTCCTCCCCAACTGTCTCATCCTCCAAACACCCCCTGAAAAGAATATGTGCGGAAGCTAAATAGATCTCGCCACTAAACCATAGTTAAAACGGGGCCCTAAATGTTGCCACTATGCATTAGTTTCGGGGTCGAAACTCTCACCCCTAGTGGGAGAGTGTGACATCCGTTAGGTATACCTAAAATATAGAAATTGTTATAAATAAAGAACCTTGGAAGTGCAAACGATTCAATTAGTGAACATTTGACATTCCAATGATTCCTATTTAATAGAAGCCTATTTTCCTAGAGGGGCAGACACCAATTTTGGGAGTTAGTAATTCTTATGGAGTTTGTTTAATTCTTATTTTAATTAAGCCATGTTGTTTTAGTTCATTCATGTTGGTGGTGGTAACATTTGTTATTGACAATTTTTTTGAGGAACCCTAAACCCTTTTCAATCATTTCTATTTTTTAGAAGGGTTTAATGTAGGGTATTTATCATCTTAAGGACTTAGATTGTCTGAGCTATTGTGATCCCATGCTTTAATAGCCACCACGCTCATGTTCATGGGCCTTGCCCCTTCTAGTTCAGTTGACTACCTCTTTCTCTTCATTAGGTTGATGATAAACTCATGCAATTCTTTCTTGGCTATACCAGGGAGAGTGAACTCTATACGACTATAGAGGATCCTTTCCTCTATCAACTCTAGGTATGTTGCTTGTTTGATCTCAAAGCAAAACTTGAATTTCGGGGGGTTTCCCTTCTCTTTTCACCTTTCATTGCGTGTTAGGGCCGATGTCATGATGTTTTCGACAAATAGTGTCAAACCACACCAAATAGGAAAAAATAATAATGATACAAATAAGCCAAACATGCCACAAAGACGAACTTCTGAAGGCAAGATTTGGACCTTGCATCTTCAAGGAATCAAAATTTGAACCTTATGCCTTAAAGGAATGACACAATTGTATTTACTGGTAGGGCAACTACTAGTGAGTGATTTATTGTTGAGAATCAAGCTCAACCTAGTCTAGTGTGTGAACACACTCTTGAGAGTGTGCACTCAAAGGTCAAAAGTCACCACTCTTATCTACACATTAACTATGTGTCATAGAATCATATTTTATGACACATAACTAATGAGTTTTCACATTCCCCATGACCCATGAGCTTCAGTAGTTAATAAAGAGAGAGAGAGACTATATAAAGCACTCTCCTCCTACTTTGTAATTAGTTCGGTTAATCTCCTTTGTAATGTACATCGTCTTAAGTATTCTATTGTTGTGTTTAAAATCTATCTATCTTGTGTTTCTCCCTCTCTCTCTCTCTCTCATACACACACACTTACAACACATATCTCTAGTCTATTCCGCTGCACAAGAATCACCTTCGATTCTTTACATGGTATCAAAGTGGTTTGGTAGCTTGATCTCGCCCATCCACGTGTGTTGAGCTCTATGTTGACGTTCAAGAAGAACCGGCTCATCGTTATCGTAGTGCGACTACATAGCTCGTATTCAAGAGAGAAGAAGAAGGAAGAAATCTACATCGAACACCATGAATACTCAAATGGGGAGCGTTCTCCCTAGTCTATTCCGCTGCACAAGAATCACCTTCGATTCTTTACATTTTTTTTTTTTCATAGATCAACTTTACATATTAAAATTGCATAGGAAAACAACTCAGACAAAACCACATGCACAAAAACCATGGGTTTAATGTTAATCCATGGTTTTGTGCATGCTACAAAGCCAGTGCTTTTGATAAAGTAACCATAGTTATCCTCAAAGTAACCATGGTTCACATGGCTTTGAGGTACTATATAAGACCCTAGCAAGGTTTGTGTAAGGGGAAAGGAGAAAAGGGAAAGGAGAAAAGGGGAACTTTGTTGTTTTGAAAGGTGGAAGAGCGTAAAGATGAATCTCAATCAAGAGGGTGTGAGATATCAACATCAAGAAGAGGCAACGAAGTCGTCGATCGTTGGGTCTATTCACCAAACTCAAGGATTTCCACCCTTTTCGATGCTTCATTCAATTTTTTACTCCATTCTCTTTCCCCTTTCCTTGTGAACTATCTCTCCTTAAAGAAGAACCCGTTGTAACTTGAAAAACCTTATTTTTATAAAAGGCGTTATTGCTTTTTGATCAAGTGTTGTTTTCTTGCTTAGAGAAATATGGTTCACTAGGCCATGTCGTTACGCTTACAACAACATATGTAAAAATTTCATCTAAACTCAAATGTTTAGGATGCCTAGGTAAAGATTGCATGTCTATTGTGCATTTTGCATTCCTTCCTAAAATGCCTAATCAATGATGCATGTTGTATTAATAAAGCAATCCGACACTAAGTTGTATGGGTATGGTGGTGAGACAATGTCATCCTTGGGGATCACCTTAATTACTACCTTGCATGCAACGAGGACACACTCCCAAGCAACCATTGTGTACTTATTCACATTATGCATATCCAAAAGCTAAATCATGTGTTGCCCTATGGATGTCTTGTATCGATTTGGCATGTTGTATGAGGGTGGTGGTGAGAATATTATTTGAGGAAATTAAACTAAAAAGACAAAAGAAACTCTAGAGACCAAACATAAGGACAATGTGATTATAACAATGGGAATCAACTACTAAATCATCAAATAATCATTTACCTAAACACAATGTGATTACAACAACGCTCACTATTAGGATAATTACAACATTGATTGTTGCATGTGTAGTGTTGGGGAGAAATGTTAATAACCCTACATACATGTTGAGTGGCAAGCTCAACTGGAGCCGGATCGGCTGGATAAGCTTGAGCCGGTGAGCGAGACGGATCGGTAAGCCGGTGAGCAACCGAGCCGACAAGCAACAGAGCCGGTTAGCCGGATCCAATCGGTAACCGGAAGCCTAGTATTAGTTTAGACTACTAGGCAGTTATAGTCTCGTAGTAAGTGTCAGATGCTCGTGTGAGCATTGAAGTACACGGTACTTCTGTCAGTCCCACGAGGACTTGTATAAATAGTGCTACTGAGCATAGTTGTAAGTGACAGAGTGTTTATATTGTTTTGAATATAACTTTTGCGTTCTGCTCTCTCTCTGTCTCTCCCGTGTACTCTGTGTATTCTCTGATTTCTCTGTTTTCTAACGCTTCCGCAAGTAATCGTTTTCAATACAACATTAACAAGTATGCTAGTTGCTCATGAGTAAATATCCAAACTAATGAAAGATTGATCAATTTTTTGGGAAATATTGCAAAATATTAAAATACGATTTTTAAGAACGTGGGTATAGTTGGTTTTCATCCACGGGTACATGATGATATTACCTTTAAAGCTACCAAATGGGTGTATCCAATATTTGGGCTAGCAAATAATTTCCTTTGATAGGAATGGTTTCGTTTTCGTGCTAGGCATAATATGTACAACACATGTGGTGACCACGATAATAGAGACACAATAAAAACTTCATAGAATTAGTCATGGAAAAAGGGCTAATGGTTCTAAGTCCCCTTTTAGAAATTTGATAGACAATTGGAGATAAAGTATTACGCTTGTCTTTTTATTCCAATATTGTATGAGAAACAAAAGGAAGTCCTCTATGGCTAGAGTGTTTATTTTTCTAGCTAAAATGATTGCAAATCAATTATCATAGTGTCCAATAATTGATTGGCATCATGCTAAATTTGAGAATCACATACTATTCCTTAACGAGTTACAATAGCTAATCATAAATAACATGTCAAATACGATGTTTGAGGTCGAGCCGGCTCCACCAAAACTATCTAGATAATGTGTATCTTATCTATCAAAAAAGGCAAATATATGAAAAGATAACTCCAAGCCATGAGAAGGAAGACAATGAATGGATAAGGACATTATGGAAGCCATCGAGGCTCGTTGGATTGGGAACAACTACCATAAAAAGAACTTAAATTAGAGATTTATAATCGCACCACATAAGACCATTCAAATCAATAAGCTACCATCATGGTTGTTTCTTGATGTGAAAAAATCCTGCCATAACATATATAAATCAACAAGGGAGAATTACCATCGTACCTATGTTCCTCCTACTTGTTCCCTTGTGAATGATGAGGGATGTGAGTGCCCTCTAACAATATAACGGTGGATGGAGAAGAACGCATCAGTGATAGAAAGGCATTCAAAGTGACATGGGGATCCTACTTTAGCAACCTAGGGTTACGCTATTGGCATTTACCAAAGGTCCCAACCACTTATACAATGACGAAGGTTCGAGTGCTTCGGAATTCGTTGTATGGCCTGGGAAATATAAGAAAACGGGGTACATTTTCCGAGAAAACGAAAGCAGTCGAAGCTTGGTGGCCATGTCGACGAACCAGAAAGAAGACAAGGAAAAGATAAGGCTTTGGCCATGTCAAGAAGCAATGGCTTTTTTTTGTGTGAGAATGTGGCAAAAGAACAAACGTATGAATGAAACAAGAGACGTATTGTGGCATACATACATACATACATACATTACATACATACATACATTACATACATTACATAGAGTATATACACACATATAAATACATACATTACATACACACATATAAATACATACATACATACATACATTACATAGATTACATACACACATATAAATACATACATTACATACACACATATAAATACATACATTACATATACACATATAAATACATACATTACATACACACATATAAATACATACATACATACAATCCATAGTACATACATCACATACAATACATTACATACATACGGATACGGTTTAATACGTACGTATACGTATACGGTGTAATAGCGTAGTTCATCCGTATACGTATTACGCTATGTATGTATGTATTTTTGTATGCGTGTATATGTTTCCTGTGGATTTGCTCAGAGAAGATCAGGTATCGTCTTCGCCTTCCCATCAAAGCCATCGAAGGTTAGCCATGTCTTCTCTGCCCTTCTCTTTTTATGTATATGTTTGTTGTAATTTTGCTCTTTGGAATCAGCAGCCACACTTCTCCTTTGTTCTTGTTTTTTGAAGGTCAGCCATGGCTTCTCCGCTCCTCCCTGTATGCACACGTTTGTAGTAATTTGTTCTCTCGATTTCCTTTTTGCTTTTTTTTTGAAGGTTAGCTATGGCCTCCTTGTTTTTTTCAAGGTTAGCCATGGCTTCTCTGCTCCTTTCTGTATGTACATGCTTGTAGTAATTTGTTCTTTCGAGTCGTATACTCATCTTCCTTGTTTTTTTGAAGGTCAGCGATGGCTTCTCTACTCCTCTCTGTATGCACACGTTGGTATTTTTTTTTATGCACATCGATTTTTTTGAAGGTTAGCTATGGCTTTTCTTCTCTTTTTTCTGTATGTACACGTTTATATAATTTTTTCTTTCGAATCGCATACGCATCATCTGTTTTTTTAGGGTTATCTATGGCTTCTCGTCTCTTTTTCTGTATGTACACGTTTATAGAATTTGTCCTTTTAATCGCATTCGCATCTTCCCTTTTTGAATGTTAGCTATGGCTTCTCTGCTCTTTTTCATAAATGTGTCCTTTCAATCGCGTATGTGTCTTCCCTTTTTGAATGTGGTCTGGCTTCTCTGCTCTTTTTTATATGTTTGTCCTTTCAATCGCATATCTGTCTTCGTTTTTTGAATGTTAACTATGCCTTCTCTGCTCTTTTTTATATGTTTGTCCTTACAATCGCATATATGTCTTCGTTTTTTGAATGTTAGCTATGGCTTCTCTGCTCTTTTTTCTATATGTCCAATTTTATGGTATTTGTTCTTTTGCATACACATCTTCCTTTTTTGAATGTTTTCTTCTGACATTGTTTGCAATCTTTGATAGGTCATAGATGAAGACGATTCTCTCAGTCTCTGAGTGGAAAAAAACAAAGGTTTCTTCTGGATAGAAAACACATCTAGGTCAAAATTAAGGTAATGCGCTGACAGGGAAGGCTGAAGGTTTTTCTTCACAGAAAACATGCTTATTCTTTTCCATTCCTTAGTTGGAAACAGTCTATAGATCAGAGTGTCATTGATTTTCTGACCGAAACAAGGCAAGAGTTTCTGTACAGGAAACGTTGTAGTTACCTTTTTCACTCCTTGAAAACACTCCTAGATCAAAGGTGAAGATGATTTCTGACAAAAACACGGTTCTTCACGTTAGATCAATTGAAAAGACAAGGTTTTTCTCTGGCTCCATGTTCTTCTCTGCTAGATCAATATAGTTTGAAGGCATACGTTTTTCATGTGCAGGAAAGAAACCACACTTCTTCTCTGACAAGAAATTGCAAGTTTCTACCCTGAAAATCTGTCAATTAGAAGGTGATTGTCTGATAGAGAAGACGAGTTCCTTCTATGCTAGATCAACAGGAAAAGGCAAGTTTCTTTTGGTACTTTGGCAGAAGTAAATGTATTTTCTCTTTGGAAGAACAAAAGCGAAGGCAAGTTCTCTGACAGGAGGCATTCCTTCCCAATCAATTTTTCATAGAACCATTTACTTTTCTCTCCTCTCGAGTCAGCAGTAAATCTGAAGCTGATTCTCTGACAGAGAAGTCAGGTTATTCTCTGCTTGATCAACAGAAGAAGTGGAGAATTTTTACACAATTAAACAAGTCTCCTCTCTTTTGAAACATCGAGATTTTCTGGAAGAGAATGCAAAACTTTTCTTCTCTGCTAGATCAGTATAGTAAAAAGACAAAGCTCTTCTCTGCGCGGTAAAGACGCAAGTTCATCTCTGGTAGATCAGCACAGAAAAAAAATTAAGTCCTTCTCTGGTATATCAACAGAGAAGTCTAGGTTTTCTGTACAGAAAGAAAGAAAGAAAGAAAAATCATGTCTATTTTCTTTGGTAGCAGTCGGCGTCGCAAGATCTTGTTTGCTACAGTTACCATCGCCGCCAGTGGCTATGTGTCGTATCGTCTGTACAACTCTTCTTCATTTGTTAAGAAACGCAAACAGTTGCTTCAGATCATGAGTACAATGTCCTTTTTCAGTGGAGCCATAGCTGAAGGTGCTGAATCAATGTCCATGATCTCGAAAGACTTGAAAGACTTTCTATCTTGTGAGGAAGATACAGTTCCTCGAAGCTTAAGACAAGCTTTCAAGCTATGGCAATGTCAAGAGTTTCAAGAAACAGTCACAGTTCTCTCTGCGGCACTAACACGTGGCTTTTTGCGAGGAGCTAGATCAAAATCAAGGAGAGATGGACACCTGCAGAGTAGATGGAGGAATGATAATGACCGTGGTGGAGAATTTGTTAAGGTTGAGAAGGATTCCATTTTTCCTACGAATGAAGATGTTGCTTGCAGAGAGATACGAGAGGTTTGCTTTACTGTGATAAACAACCAAGAAGGATCTAATAGATCCTTGGAAAATTACTCCATGGAGCATGAGCTAGAATGCCCTGAGTGGTCATCAAATATAACGGAAGACATGCCTGATTATAAGGATAAAAGCTTAGGAAGGTTATACACCCTTGGATCTGGTTTTCAAGATCAAAGGCTGGGAAAGAATGGCATTAAAGAAAAGAAAGGTTTAGAAGAATTTCCAGATAGGTTTCTTTCGAAGTTATTCAGTGAGCATGGGATAGGGTTTGTCTCAGCTGTTGCTGGATCCATGGCAAGGAACTTTGTATTAGCTTTCTTTGATGGGTTTTCAAAGGAAATGTCACCATCGAAGGACCTTAGTTCAAATGGTCAGCATGAATCAACGGATAAAAAAGCTTCTGGATCCACATTTATTAATGTTATCAGCAATGAGAATTGCAAAGCTTTGATTGCTGAATGCATACAAACCTTTGTTAGTACAGCTGTGACAATCTACATAGACAAAACAAAAGATGTGAACATTTATGAGGATATGGTAGCAGGGATTACGAATCCATCGCATAAAGATGAAATGAAAGATGTGCTGACGTCTGTTTGCAATGGTGCAATTGAGACACTTGTGAGGACATCATATAGTGCGATTGTTACAGAAAAGAATGGTAAGTGTGAACTGCCAGAGCAAGGGAAATGGAAAGTGGAAGAATACTCGCTGCCGTCATCTTCTGAACAACAATACTTGATATCTTCGATATCTTCGATGGAGACTAAACGAATGGATGAAGTTATAACTGAACACGAGAGCTCAAAAGGCCTTAGTAGTTGTATGGAATCAAGCAAAGAGCTGGTTGTAGACACCTGTAATACTGGGAGTTCTCATGGGATGCAATCATTTGTTGATGGAGTTACAAGGACTTTGGCCATCCCGAGCAATCAGAAGCTGATTTTGGATATGGTTGGGAAGATAAGTTCAGAAGCAGTAAGATCGTTCTTTGAAGTTACTACAAATACCATTAGCTTCCATCTTCGATCACAAGCACAACTGGGTTGGAATAAGGTTAAAAGCCATTTCTCAGATGATGGAGATCTCCCACTGCAAATAAGAAGAAGATCCAACGATCTTTCTGCCAAAGCGTTCATTATGGTTAGCATTTGTTTGGTCATTTGCTTGCATATCCTCACTGCTCTTCTTCACATGTCAGCCTAATAATGTATAGAAACCATTGTGTCCCTGACCTAATAAAGGTCATGGTGAAGGGAGGAAAGTGTTATAAAAT
Source organism: Azolla caroliniana (assembly GCF_043228905.1). Taxonomy (NCBI): domain Eukaryota; kingdom Viridiplantae; phylum Streptophyta; class Polypodiopsida; order Salviniales; family Salviniaceae; genus Azolla; species Azolla caroliniana. The sequence goes on from NW_028230443.1 coordinate 16,953,425, forward strand.
TGTATGTTATGAATGGTTGATATTAGCATAAATTGTATTGCATATATTTTCTACAATCATTTGAATGTTTTCAATGCCTTTAGGGTTGCTAGGATTGGAATAAGCATTTCGTATCAATGAAAATGTAACAAAAGGTTTTCTATGAGCTTCCATAGTAATCTAGCATCAAGTCTACTACTATACAGAACATAAGCACATGATAATTGAGAATGTGCAGGCTTTCCTTACTTTTGCTGCCACTGAGAATGTTATAATGAAATTGAATCTAAGAACGTGTGAATCACATGAGAGGGTGGCTAGAATTGGCCACCTCAACAATAGAAATAACTTTCCACTTCAATTGTTATATCACCTCAACATCATATGATTTAGAAAACACCATCAATAATACCCCTCAATATAATCACATAGAAATAACCATTAATTACAACTGTTTAACCAATTGGTAAGACACAATGTGGCATTCTGTGTCTTTTGTCTAGAATCAAATGGAAGGGCATGGAATTACATCAACAAGCAAATTGCATGGCATAGTGAGGGCACAAACAAATGAAATCGTGAAATGCATTTTATTGTCGGATGATTAGATGAGTTACATAAAGGTGATGAGATTTCAAAAGTGCAAATGGGGAGCTGATAATGATGGTGAATAGCAATTGCAAATCATGCAGAAGGAATATGAATGATGGATTGGGTCATGGCTCAAAGGAGATTGAAGAGAAATGAAGAGATGAGCAAGATGAAGGGTGAGGAGATGCCAACGAGGAAGGTAGATGGGGCATTAGAGACGGGTGTTGGCTCTGGAGAATGAGAAGTTGAATTGTGATCTACACCATTGTGGGCAATAGAAACATTGGCCATCATCGCCACCGTCACCATCAACACCACCATAACAACGGACGATCTCTTCATTTTGCCTTGTAATAGTCTCTACTTCTCACCTCTTTTTTTGTTAAGAAATAGTGACAACAACAAAGAGAAATGGCGTACACTTCAAAATAGTGTTAGCTATGTACCTTTGATTTTGTTTCCTCAAAATAACAACCTTTTGGTTTCTTTTATATGGGGGATGCATGAGTTGACTTTGAGTGCATGTGTTGTACTTCCACCATGTACTAACTTTTTGAGTAGCCAACCAAACAAACATGTAGAGACAAGGACAACCAAATAATAATAAAACGTATCAACATGTTCTCACCTTCTTGAATATTTAACGAACCAACTCCAATGCCTCAATAAGCTTTTGAGTAATCCTACAGTTTGATCTTCAAACTTCGGCACTTTTGTGTTCAACCTAATCGCCTTTTGACTTTTGAAATATAGAGGCCATCCACCGTCTCATTTGAATGTGTCATGGTAGACCTATTGGGGATGAGATCAAAGATTTTAGTGTCGTTTGGGTTTCACATTGTACAAGTTTCTCTTTTTCAACCTCTTGATTAGGAGAACCTTTTATTTGGAGAGATCAAAATGGTGAAAGTTGAAGTCACTAGATAATTTCGTCAAGGATGAATTACTCATCACCCCTGATACACTCAACATGCTAAAAGACCAATAAAACCCATGGACATAGCAACAATTTATTTGGGAAGGCTGCATGTAAAGAAGCTTCATGAACCCACTCTTCACTATTCACATATTTGATTCATTCATTTCACCTTTAAGCAATTACAATGCCATGTTCGTTTGTATCTACACTCCTTGATGTCAACAACCCCACCTATCACCTATAGGAGAATCATACTTCAACCCGTAAGTAACATTATGTTAGATTGTGCATATGTTCCTTGATCATGTAAAACTATAAACCTAAGTAGCATTATGTTAGATACCAATTGCCCCTTTTGGAAGTGCTTTCCTCCTTGAAAACAAATGTGGTTAACTACTTATGAAGGTCACCCACATTCTTCCATGTGGATGCTTCGGTAGGAAAACCTCATTTTATCAAAATTTGTTGTTGAATGACTCTGCTCTCTCAAGAGAGTAAGCTTTTGATACCAATTTCTTTCAATTTAGTTGATAACCCATATTGTGAATATGCATTCCTCATAAATAAATGTGCCAATCATTGTTATTCATAAATGCCACATGGCCACCTTGGTTAATATCATTACAGAAATATGTCCACTATTACCCAAATGTCATCATTACCATCCCATGTCATCAACAAACAAGTAGGAAATTATGTAGAGATAGTGTCCTAGTTGTCACCCAAGATGTATCTTCCCGCTTAAAGGTGTTCACTCATGGCCACAAAACACCCGTAGTCCCAATATTCCTTTTACGAGAGAAGTGAATGACATTCCCAAAGCTACAATGTTAGAACAATTATCTTAATAACAAGCAACCTTGAGAATGAGTTCCAACTTTTACTATATATATATATATCTGAGGCAGGAGCCCCAGGAGCCCGAGTCACCTAAGGCAGGAGCCCGATTCTGATCCATATATATATATACTGTGGTGTGGGAAGAGAATTTTGAAATTTCATTTCTGTGGCAGGTGAGGGCGGGAAACAGAGAACACGATTGTGCAAATTGAAACCCTAACAGTCGGTTTAGGATTTTAGGATTTAGGTTGTTGCTAATGCTTCTCTCAGAGGTATTTCTCTTGTTCTTTCGTTTTCCTCCTTCCCTTCATTCATATTTTTTTTCTGGTTCAAGTAGAAGTTGTTGGATGCACATAGATACACATTACATGCATGCATCATCATATATGAAGTGGGGCGGGATCTCATTGTAATCCTCTCTTCGTAATCTTTCCTTCATTTTCTTTCTTCTTCCTTTCAGCTTTGGTATCCATTATGATTCCTCCTCTTTATTTCTGCATTTCTCCATGAAAATTTGCTCTCCTGCTTTCTAGGTTAAAAAGTGTGCCTTCCAAATGTATCACAATCCCGGAGGTGTAAATACATACATACATTGTATATCTTTTGAATAAATGTATGATTCTAAGGATGCAAGATTCAGTTTGTAGTAAAAAATGATCTTCTTGGTTTTTCAGCAACAACATTCTTTGATTATTCACTTCATATAGGCTCAAATGGAACTTTGTGAATGCAGATTTTTTGGAAATTTTTGGCAAGGAATCAAAAACACCAAGTTTTGCAAGCAAGGATCAAATAATCATTTGCAAGTTGGACAATGTGGAGACGATGACCTGAATAGTTTAAGGTGTGAACAATACACATATAGAAGTTAATCCTATTAGTAACTTGAGCCTCACAAAGTTATTGATGCTTCACAAAGGTGGGAACATGATTGAAGAGAATGGCAAGGTAATAATGTTTATTGAAAGAACACGCGGTATAATATAGTGTAATTTACTTTTTATTTCTTGTATTTTAATCAGTATTGTAATAAGTAACCCCAAGCTATCACTTATGAACATTGAGTGTTGTCCTAGGACTCAGGAGGTAGCATTTGGAAGCACCCACATTTTTGCACTTCTATATTTGGAAAAGCACCTGTAAGTTTTGAAAATAAAGTACTAACAAGAAAGAAAATTTTCAAGTCATATACAGGCACACACTTGTGTATGGTCTGTATAAATATTTAAATATAAACAAACAAACAAACAATATATAGGTCATGTTAGGTTATCCTGGTGATGATTCTTATCTACATGTTACACAGGTCAAGTTTTTTCATCCTCTACATATACCATTCTTCTTTCACTTTTCCTTTTGACATATGCATGCTCAAAGAAGGTCACCTTAATTTGCGACTGTGGACAATGGTATTTCCTGTGTGCACATATTAACGTCAATTAGGAGTTATTGTTTAAGGTTAGATTCAGTTGGTCTAACATATTCTAGATAGTTGTGGTTTAGATACTAGACCTAGGTTTTAGGGATATCTGATATATTAGGGTTGGAAAACTTGAAGGGAGGTTGAATGAAGTATTGTGAGATGATGCAAATCGATGGTGTTACGGGCATGACCATATAATATCCCGTGGTGAGAATGTACCATAGTATTCTATACACGTGGATAAAGTGCGAGGGTTAAACGAGAGTGTAAAGAAGGGGAGGATTACTTTTAATCCTCGGGATTGAGACAACCCATTAGGCCAAGTGTGAACTTGCCTGGGGGCCTTGGGTCTGGCTATAAATATGAGGCCTAACTACCCTCATTTCATCATCTCTTGACTATGTCGAGACACCGTTCTTGTGGTGGGTCAACTCTTGTAGTGAGCGCGCTAGCACCAGGTACGACTCGACGCCACGGGGGTGTATGGGATGTTGATCGAGGCTTGAGTCCATCTCGATCCCTTCGCTCAGGGGTGGTTAGGTGGATCAACACCCTTCTTTCTCTCTCTTGTCTTATTTATTTATCAATTAAATCCTTATCATATGCTTACATTAGTAGCTAGCTCTAACATATGGTGTCGAGGGGGAATATGGAAATCTTCTACTAATGCTAGCAGAGGTGGTTGATTCCTTATCAAGGACCTCGTAGTTGAAAGCTATCACAAGCTTTGCTCCATACTGAGATCATCAAAGTTTCAGTCGGGGATCACAGTATTTGACACATGGACATGGTAACAGAACAAATACTAGTAGAAGTTCATGACGATATCAGCCATATTAGTTGCGAACTTCCATGGTAGTAGCTTATAATGGGTATATTGAACACAATAGCCTCTTTTACCTTGGATTCATTGTTTTCAATCACGTCAATATTGCTCTGGTGGTGGAATGAATATAGTTCCAGTATTTCTACTGTGTAGTAATATATTGATATTGGTACTTATTATAGATCTAGGTACTAAAGTAAGCTTAAGATAAGGATAAAGAAATGAAAGATAGAAAGGAGAAAGAGAAAGAAGGGTGCCGATCCACCCGACCACCCTCGAGCGAAGGGATCGAGACGGACTTGAGCCTCGATCGGCGTCCCATACCACCGCCGTGGCGTCGAGTCGTACCTGGTGCTGGCGCGCTCGCTACAAGAGTTGACCCACCACACGAGCAGAGTCTCGATGTAGTCAAAAGATGATCAAATGAGGGTAGCTAGGCCTCTTATTTATAGCGATACCCAAGGCCCCTAGGCAAGTTCACACTTGACCTAATGGGTTGTCTCAATCCCGAGGATTAAAAGTAATCCTCCCCTTCTTTACACTCTCGTTTAACCCCATGGAGATTTACTATAATGTATATAACCCATTCGTAAATAGTCCTTGAGTTGCTTAGATACCTCATCTTCTTCGGATCGACTTAAGCGATACGGAGGTATACTTATTGGTGCAACACCAGGTACAATATCTATACGATGGTCTATATTACGTTTAGGAGGTAACCCATCAGGTAGTTCACTTGGAAAAACATCATGAAAATCATTTAAGATTTCATCAAGTTGTTGTTGTTCAAAATATGTTAATTGAATCGGGACATTATCGATATTGTAAACGTGAATGTCCGGATCAAGTACACAATAAAATAACGTAGAACAAGACAACTCGGATATTGATGGACACGAGGAAACAATCGAGAGGGATTGTTTTTTTACACATTGAATAAAATGCGTACAATCGTTCAGTACAAAAGAAATGGAATGACGAACCCAATCAATCAATAAAGAAGAGTTTTTATTATAAAACCAGGGATAACCCATTATTACATCGGTGGTACAAAGATTCATTACATGGAAGTCTACTTCCTCTATATAAGTATCAATAGAAATTCCTAATGAATGAATCGCCCCGTTGATGTATTGTACTCTTCCATCAACCAAGTGCACCGTGTAGGTGTGATCACTTACAGTGGGTTGGATTCCCCATATCTGAACCAAACGAATCAAATAAAAATTGTACGGGAGATCCATTGATATACCCGTTTGCACGTAGTAAATCATTGGGACCCAATACATAGTGAGGGAAAGAACATTGACAATTACTTAAATGATGTGTATAGACCTGAAGGACATTAGGAATCTGACTTATGGTCTGCAGCTTTAGCTTTGTTGTTGTGCTCTTTCCGTTGGAGCTTTCGACATTGATATTTTGTATGACCCTTCTTTTTGCAGAATACACAAAAAGGATGTTGTCGCTTACAATCGCGATCCAGGAATTCGTTGGGTGTCTTGCGTTTCCCAACAAATTGCGATTGCTTAGTCCCGGGCGCTTCGTTGGGTTTGTTATGGTCCTTCTTCGAAGTGCGTTGATAGCGAAGAACTATTTCAACGGCCTCTTCGAAGGATTTTGGATCCTTATCGTGCACTATCCAGTGATAGTCCAAATTGGGGATGCCATTGACAAAACAAGCTATCAACCAATTGTCCCCTTCTAGACCCGATTTTTGGATTTGGGTTCTAGCATGGTGAACATAGTATTCTAGCGAGGAAAATTTCCTGCTAGAGAGGTTCATTAAAGCTTGTGCTGCCTCGGGTCGAGAGGGAGGTTGCAGAAATTGGCCCTTAAAAACCGTGACAAAATCTGTCCAGGTATCGGGCAATTTCCCCATAGTACGGAGGCCACGCCACCAGGCGGCGGCCTTACCCCCGAGTTCTCGGTCGACATATGCAATCTTCGTACTATCTGGCGTGGGATAGAGCTCAAAATGAGACTCCCATCGTCCCAGCCATGTGCAGATTGCTTCTTCGGTTCTTTCCTTTCTGTCTCCCGTAAATGGCTTAACGACAAATGATGGTTCACCTTGTCGCTCATCAGGTGTATTAGTCTCACGTTGTAAACTAATGACACGTGCCTCAAGAGCACTCTAAGATTGCCGAAGTTCGGTCATCTGTTGAGCGGTGAAACTAAGGTATTGGGTTATTTGTGCCAAATACATCTCAGTGGACATTTGTCCAGGAGGATTCCCTTGAGTTCCTTCCGCTTGAGCGGATGACATCGGGTCGTTAATTTGAGCCATTAAAAATTATTTCTGGAAAAGAAATAGGATAAGGTCAGAGATATAGTCATAACATCATGTCGTGATGTAAACATATCATGGGCGAGCATTAATCGATATCATTATCTCACGTCAATACCCCTCTAGACGTATGAGATGAGGTTCAAGATCAGGTTACTATGGTAACACAAAGGTGTTTTAAAAACCATGGGGGTGACAAATAAATGTCTTTCCCTGATCTCTATATCGATTTTTTCATGGTGGCTCCCCGAGGCTCAACCATGTATGTTCGCGTCATGATTAGTTTATACACGAAAAAAAATGTTAACAATAAACTATGTTTCGGTGCCCACATAAGTGGTTTCGGCTCTTTAAGTCCTATTACGAGGACCCCGAGGTGCACTTAGACCTTAAGTCTAAACATGTGTTATAGTCATATGTATCAAGGATGTTGTATGGTCTTGGTCATATTTGAACTCGAGACCTCGAGAACAAATACATTAAACACTTGAGCCAACCAAGTAAGTTGCTCTTCTCGAATGCTTAATGTTTGATGCGTATAAGAGATATGCAAGGCAATTGATCATATATGTTTTTTTAAAAGAACATATATGTCAAGGGTCCTTATTTCGCCCTCATTTACCAAAACTATGTTGGTACGTTACCTAACCTCAAGTCTCGTAATTACGATGGCATACACCAAAGTGCAACCTAATGGTCAAGCCAAATGAGCCCTTGTTTCGTAGTAGGCTCACGTGGGTCATCACATGGTCACGTCATTACGAATGCCTCTCGTAAGAACGAGCTCATGGTGGCATCGTATCCATGTAACGAGGGAGGGATGTTGGATACGTGCGTCATTGGAGCGACCTCACTTGAAGTGGGTCAAGCCCTACGTACTCAACATCATTTTGGCTATTGGCGTTTCTTTACGTAACGAAATCGAGGTCGTCAATGGGGTTATCAACAATAAAAAAATGTTGAAAAAGGGATGGTGACAACGCCATTCTCACAAAAATGTGAGGACGGCCACCAACATCCTTTTCCCGACCATGACAACTTTCGATATAATCACGTAATAACGAATATACACATATGTTTACTTATCACATATATACGATCAAATACGTATATATGTGACCACATATGCCTATATTAAACATATCGTTATAGTAAATAGCCACAAATGATGTGATCGAGATAAGTAATCGAGGTATATACCTCTACGCACACGAAACATCCACAAATAAGAGATCATCGTAATACGCAATGGAGGTATTGACCTCTTACGCATACGAGACCAAACGCATATCGTTTACAACAAAACAAGGTATTAAACTCATACGCAAACGTAACATATGTTCGTGAACGTAATACGTAATTGAGGTATTAACCTCGTACGCATACAACACTCATCACATATTATTAATATGTCAAACGAGGTATTGACCTCGTGCACATATGTAAACGTTTTAGATAATCAATTAAAGACCACTACAACATCATTGACTTAATGAAAAAAATTACATATAAACTAAACACATGATTAGATGGGAGAAGAGAGAATAGAAAGAAAAATTATGGAAAGAGTTACCGAAGTTCTTTGTTGATCGTTGTCTGGATCAAGGCCAACCGCACAACGATCGATCATCATCAATCAAAAGACAAATGAAAAACAAAGAAACATTAGTACAAAAATCTGATACCAAATATTATAGATCTAGGTACTAAAGTAAGCTTAAGATAAGGATAAAGAAATGAAAGATAGAAAGGAGAAAGAGAAAGAAGGGTGCCGATCCACCCGACCACCCCCGAGCGAAGGGATCGAGACGGACTCGAGCCTCGATCGGCGTCCCATACCACCGCCGTGGCGTCAAGTCGTACCTGGTGCTGGCGCGCTCGCTACAAGAGTTGACCCACCACACGAGCAGAGTCTCGATGTAGTCAAAAGATGATCAAATGAGGGTAGCTAGGCCTCTTATTTATAGCGATACCCAAGGCCCCCAGGCAAGTTCACACTTGACCTAATGGGTTGTCTCAATCCCGAGGATTAAAAGTAATCCTCCCCTTCTTTACACTCTCGTTTAACCCTCACACTTATCCACTATGGTAAATTCTTACCACGGGATATTATATGGTCATGCTCGTAACAGTACTCTTTAGTAGTTGTTTGCTATGTCTATTTAACCTTGGAAATTCCAAGTGGTGTCCATTGCTTCCTGCAAGTTTGAAAATGTGAATGTGTTATTGGGCCATTTTTTCTTGTGTTGGTGGATGATCCATAGGTAGTAGTATTCCATGGTATAAAGTCAAAGAAGCAAGTAAATGTCCAAATTATGAAAGTTAACTTTACATGGAACATGAGTGAGTTGCATACTATTGTGAATAGAGTGAGTGAATGAGTTTGAAAATGTGAATGTGTCATTGTGTCATTTCTTCTTGTGTTGGCTCATGATCCATAGGTAGAGTATTCCATGGTATAAAGTCAAAGAATAAAGAAAAAGCCCAAATTATGAGAGTTAACTTTACTTGGAACATGAGTGAGTTGCATATTAAAGTGACAATCAAACATAGCCCAAATTGTAAGAGCTAACTTTACTTGAATAAAAGTGTTAAGGGCTCGATGCGGATTAGAAGGAACATAGCGTAAAAGATCTACAACTGCAAAAGATGAGAATTTGTTGGCGTACGAGAGTATGATCCGGAGGCGGAGGTGTTGATCGGGAAGAGTTAATGTCGGATAATAACATTATGTTATAGATAAATATATTAAGGAAGTGACGGATCCTGATAGTTGTACCGATCTGGATCCGCACTATTTTGTATTCGGTAGCCGGATGAGGCATCGTTTTGTATCATTTATCGGATGCCTATATAAAGGATCCGGATGGATTGTAATGGACACGAAAGTAATGCAAGTTGAAATATTGTTTGTCTATTCTATTGCCTATCATGTGATCTCTTGTGTACTTACCGTATGTGCTATAATTCATTATCTTACACGTGTAATTGAGTGATAGATATGTTGTATGTGCTCCGGAAAGTAACTGGATATGGATAAGTGTCTGAGTGAGAATCACAATCCATACCTTTGACCACCCCTTTGGATACGTATTCCGGAAGGGAATTTACCCTATGTTAGCGGCTAAGTCCAGCCCAAGAGTAACATAGTTTTGAGGATCGATACAAATATATGGATCCGTCATTTCCTTAATAGTATTTATCTATAACATAATATTATTATCCGACATTACTCTTCTCGGTCCACACCTCCGCCTCCGGATCATACTCTCATAGGCCACAACACATGGCACATCCGTGGGCCAATGCATTACACGTCGAACCCACAAGTCAGCTCCTTCATTCTTCTTCAAGTTGTGAAACTATGATATAATAATTGTGGAAGCTAAGTGACTATCTAGGGAGAAGTGGTGGTGCTTGCCATTCTATTTTTATTTGGCAAATGAGCTCTTGAAAGCTGTAAAAAGAAGTGAGCTCATTATCAACTATAAAAAGAAGTGAGCAATTCGCCAAGATACATGGGGGACCTATGATGACAACATTGTTAATTCTTTGGCTAACGGAATATGTCAAGAGGAGACCATTCTTTGACTTGTATTTCCACAAATCAGCTAGTATTTGCTTGCAATATTGTTTGAGTTACAAAATCACTCTCCAAGCAAAGTCATGGATATGTGTATTCAAGCTATTTTGAACTAGACAAGCATTAAATAAATAACTCTTTTGACGTTCTATAAAGACCTATTTGGTTGTATCATGTTACCAAAATGGTTCAAGGGGATTCCACCTAAAATTCTCGCATGCATTCTTGGCTAAGAAATCAATGATAGAAAATTTGATTACACTATCATAGCAATCCATGTATAGGCCGCTTTACAAATTTCCAATACATCAACTTTTCATCTTTTCAAGTTCTCAACTTGCTTGATCTTTGGCAAGAATATTGCGCATTAGGGAATATCTAAGATGGAGAATAATCTTATTTGGAATGTCATAAGTGAATTATGGAAAGAAGCATCTTAAGAGTTATAGAAAAACAAATGTTCAATCCGGCAACTAAAGCATAAGTCCACTTGCATCAATCAAAGTTTGCAAATGTTTAGTTATATACTAGGGCACAAAACTACGGTCAATCACATATCGTTAAGTGTTTGATGATGACAATTTTACACCTTTTAGACTATTATGGCACCATGAACACATTTAGTAATTAAGGTGTTGAATTCAATACCACTATTACGACCCCTTAAATGTAAATGAAATGTAAAGTGACTACATACCCTAAACCAAACGTCGAAACCCTAAAAAAGAAAGAAGTCGAAGAAGAAGAAACAAAAAAGAAAGAATTCAAAGAAGAAAAAGAATCAAACCATAAACCTAACAAACCTTACAAATAACTCTAATCACTACCCTATTTACTTTTGCTTTGTTAACTTGCTACTTTATTCTTTATTACTATTAATTTTTTGAGAGTCGGCTCCTACCCAAAGTTGGTCAGGCTCCTAGTGACAGAGGTTGTCAACTTTTTATCCACATCGGACGGTACGGATCGCACGTGCCCTCAGTTGAGCAACCTGCACTGTCTGTGCCCGCGATTACCTCCCTTGCCCTCTTTAATATTTGGTAGTAGTTAGACACGAGCATGTATTTATGTGTGGTATGTATGTATGTATGTATGTATGTGATGCAACGTGTCTATTATGACACAAATCATTAATAGGGTTGGCGAGGGAATCGCGGCCCTGGATGGTGCAAGTTGCTCGAAGCATGGCGCGTGAGATCTACACCATCCAATTTGGATAATAAAAAAATGTGCGACCAAAAATGTTGTCAGAGGTCCCGAACTCTGAGTCCTTGGTCGCCCAACCCTATCAAAGGTCACCCAACTACCTATTATGGTCACCCAACCTACCTATTGTGGTCACCCAACCTACATATTGTGGTTGTCCAACCTAACTAAAGTGGTTGCCCAACCGAGTTTTAATGTGGCCATGTAGTCGCCCAACCTTTTAACCGACGACTATAAAACCTTGAAACTTGTCATTATCTCTCAATTTTTCAAACGAGATTGACACGTATTTTTGTCGGGAAAGTGATTTTTCTTCAGACGGCTTGCAATCGACATTCCCAACAATCATTTCTACGATCGGTGCCCTACTATTTCCTAGGTATGTATTTGTGTTTGTCTCTACATTTTCAGAATTTTGTTTTTAATGTGGTTGGCTTTTTTATGTCAAGGGATTAGGGTTTGGGAGAAGGTTTTGGTTGAGATTATGATTTTAATGTGATATTATGGCTTCATATTAGAATGATAGGGAGAAGGTTTAGGTTTTAGCATGATATTATGATTGTACAAACGGTTAGGGTTTGGTTGATATAGTGAATAGGTTTATTCTTAGAAACGGTTTACAAACTTTTTAGAACATGTTTATTGATATGTGATCTTAGAATATTAATGGTTTGCGGTTGGAGCGTCAATCTTTTTGTCAATCTTTATGTCAATCTTGATATTAGCTTGATATTGATTATTAATGGTTTACGGTTGATATTATGATTTTAGTGCTTGGTATTAGAATGTGGCCCAAGTTTAGCTCATTGATCATTGAATAGACTTGCAAAAACTTATTAATTATTAATGGTTTACGGTTTAATGCTTTGCTTGATTAAAGTTAATATTGTGTGTGTTTGAGTATTAAATTGAGAAAATGTTTGATTACTTAAGTTGAAGGTTAGGGTTGTTTTGAGGTACGACTCTATTCCTGTTGAACTCCAACTTGAAATGGAGGCAGAGTTCATGGCACGATTTATGGACCACGAGATGGCCACCTACTATTTCAAAAAGGATGAACAGTTGAAGATGATGAAGAAGAAGATTGCATCCAGTTTGGATTCTTATGTAAGTATGAGCGAGGATTTCATTCTTGATATGTGTTTAAGGGTTTATTGGCAGAATTCAGATAATAACACGTGTCTTATTGTGGTGAAACAATGTAAGAAGGCGGGGATATCCACCGAAGAGGGTGGTGTGTCCACTAATGTGGGTGAGGCTCTAAACCCATCCGAGGGTGGTGTGTCCACTAATGTGGGTGAGGCTCTAAACCCATCCGAGGGTGGTGTGTCCACTCCACTGAGACGGAAATGGCCAAAGATGCCAGTCTGACGGAATGAGGCCGAGTCAAGCACTAATGTTGTCCCCCTAACATCAAATTTAGATACGTTGCATTAGATGTGGCCACAATACAAATTGAGCATGCCAAGGCCATCAGATTGTGGATCCAAACACTTTTCCAGGTTGTTTTTCTGTGAAATATAAATTTGTATCCTCTTAAAAGACATTGAGTGTGAGATTTTTACTCAATCTACATGTTTCTATGCATACAAGAACCAGATGACCTGCCAATGACTCGATATGGTCGTTGATGTTATAGAGTTAGATGTTGAGACCATGTGCAAGGATGGAGAAATGGCATCAACATGGATGATGACATTATTCACGTTGTTTATGGAGTACTTGCTACCAATCCAGGTGACAAAATGATACACCATCGTCGACCCACTATGGGTATAGCTACACAAGCAAACGGCGAAGGGGCAAGCCATCCTTGGGAAGGTGGCCAAACGTGATTTTATCTTCATTCAAATTGTGGTTCAGGGCCATTAGGTGTTGTGGACAAAGACACGACAGAAAGTTTATAAGCTGACCAACAAAGTAGTCTTCTGCGATCCACTAAACAATGCGGCGACCGGCAACATGCAGAGTCTTGCATAGATTGCGATTCAGACAATTTCATCTGAATCCTCAAACTACACCATTGTGTCTAAGGGTCGACATCATGTATTGCACATCCCAACTCAGCCAAATGGTTGGGATTGTGGCTTTTACGTGATGAAGACTATATATACAATTGTTGGTCGAGGAGTTCTTACGAGGTTGGATATCTCCACATTTTGTAAGTGTAGTTGCAAATGTCTTATTCATGTGGTTTTTGTATAGTTGTGTTCTTATACATACTATAGTTAATTACATCGAGTCTGTCTTAAATTTTTAATTAATCACATTTTGTATTCCGATTAATCACTAACAGAGGCAGAAGTGATCGAGATGAATCCAAATGATGTTGATTTGATCATGTCCTTGTATGACTCTAAAGATGGTTATACGTCCCCATACTCCGCAACTATCGACAAAGAGTTGAATTCGTCTGCATTCAACGAAGTGTTGGCGTGGCCTACATCAAACGAAGACCGTGAGTCATGGTTATATGAATGGGAGGAGGAGGAGGTTGATCCCTTCATGTACTATTCGGCCAGGTATTTTGTGTTCACAAGAGGTACATACGATTTAATGCATAAAGATTTATCGGGTGAAGTTAAGGTAACATTTGAAACATTAAGCGCGGTCACAAGGGTTGAACCTCTAAATCTACAAGCACATGTGGAGGTGCATGAAGAGTTGTCTTTTTCTTAGAAATGAGAATGCGATATACCTTAAGGCACCGCCTCATATTTAGGTTACCTACATAGAGAATTGGAGGGAGGTAGTATTGGTGTCACATTGTGGCGCATCGCATCGCCCATTACCGGGTACTCTAAAAGAGTTAAAGAGACTTTGGTCCAATGACCTTCGTGGCCATGGGATCCCTAGTGTGTATGTCAAAGCACTGGTTAACCAATGTGGTTGTCAAGTTGTGTCGAGGTTAACTCCATCTAACATGGAGGGAACAAGTGTCGTGAAATATAAAAAGTCTAGACCCATAGAAGTGATTGAGATAAAGGCCCATAAGGTAGATGATACGCTCACAGATGTTCAAAAGAGGCATCACACACGCTTCCGTATAGATGTTCAAAAGGGGTGCACGTGTGACTAGGTATGTTGGTCACTCAGTCGGTGTGCCCATACGGCAATATCCGTGCACCCTCTTCTTCTTGTAGAAAGTAGCGTGCGGAAGCAAGTATGAAGACAAAACAGAGGAAGGAAACTCAGGTTCAATGGAGAGCTTAGGCTTACACGGTATATGCGGGAGAGACAGAGAGAGAAACACAAAAAACTATATTCAACAATAATACTCAATCTCTGTACATAAGACGTGCTCAGTGAACACTTTTATACAAGCCCTAGAAGGACTGACCGAAGTATTGACAGTACTTCAATGCTCATCAAGAGCCCCTACACTAACTCCCAAATATATTCCTCACGGAATATCTTTCCTAACGACCTCCCGGTTTATGTACTCGGCCTAACCGATCGGTCCCAACCGATCCGGTTCTCGGCTTCTTCAGCCGATCCGGCCGATGTTGAGCTTGTCTCTCAACACTTCTCAATAAGAGAGGAAAAGAGATTATTGAACCATTACCCTAAACCCTATTTCCTAACCCCTAATTCCTAAACTGTAAACCTTAAACGTTAACCACTAAACCATTACCCTTTAACATTAATTTTATTAAGTACTTCATTTATTGTTCTAAAATAGTTGGGCAATTGGGCGACCTGCAACAATGTCGTGATGTGGCGTGCTCGAGTGTGGGAAAAACCGGTGAAAGGGGGGGTCAAAATGTGCATGTGCAATGTGTGTGCACACAAAGGCAATTAATTGTGCACATGCAAAAGAAAAGGGAAAAGAAAGGGTGGAAAGGAGGTATAGAAGCTCGTGTAAAACATAAGAGAGAGGAGAGATAAAAAGTAGAGAAGAGACAAGCTATAAGTTAGTAGATATAGAATTATATATCACATAAGAGAAAGTTAATAGATTAGTGGATAGTTACATTGACTATTAGCTAGAGGTACATGGTTCAAAATCTGATATTACAATGTAGTGTGGTTTAAGGAATTTTATTCCTTTTGTATTAAAGACAAATTTGGCGACCCCCTTTCCTTTTTATCCTATAAAAGGAGGTCGAGGGGGCTCATTTAAGAGGACATTTTGGGAGGAGGACATTATCGCCAATTTTCCTTCGGAGCTCTTCATCTTCTTCTTCACTATTTCTCTTCTTCCCATACCCGTTCATCCCCTCATCACCATATGCTCGTCTGCTTCGCGTTGGCACTCAAAGTTCTCGTTTATAGTGATCGTGAGCCCCAGCTTCGTTGCTTCGCCTCCATTTATCGTTACGAGCCCGTGTGCCCGCCATTCGGGTGGTCGTGGTTCGTAGGGGTCGGGATTTTTGTGGTGCTCGTGTGTTCGTCTTTGTCGTGTTCATGCTCCATGTTTGGATTTGCTTTTGTCTTTAAGGGCATTTAGTATTTATGTTTTGTTGACCTTGTGGTTAACTAAAAGTTGCCACATTATAATCAAACCCTATTTTATAAAGGGCTCTCTTGTGTTGGTATTGAACACATATTTATTTCTTTAGCCAATATCATTCGTCTTATAAAGTGTCATCTTGTGACGAGGGAGCGTTTCGGGCGTGCCCATGTACCTCTCCTCCTCATAAGGGCGTATGAGCATTTGTGCGTGTGCTTGTCTCTTCCATGTATGTCCGGTCGTCTTATGACGAGGGAGCGTTTCGGGCGTGCCCATGCACCCGTCCTCCTCATAAAGGCGTACGAGCATTTGTGCGTGTGTTTGTGTCTTTCTTGTACGTTCAGTCATCTTGTGACGAGGGAGCGTTTCGGGCGTGCCCATGCAACTCTCCTCCTCATAAAGGCGTACGAGCATTTGTGCGTGTTTTGTGTCTTCCTTGTACGTTCGGCCACCAAATGTTCCTCTTCACAATATCAGTAAAACCCTCCAACACCACTAAAGAGTAATCCACCGTTCAACTTCCAGAGAAGTATTTTCATTATGGCGATGTGTTTGATAAAGTACAAGCCAATACGCTTCCTCGCCATCGACCATATGATTGCCCCATCAATTTACAACAGGGGAAAGAGCCACCATGGGGACCGATCTACAATCTGTCACCAACCAAACTAGAAGTCCTTCGAGCCTATATAGAAGAGAATTTGGAGAATGGTTTCATACGACATTCGAAATCTCTAGCCGGCGCACCCATTTTCTTCGTCAAGAAAAAGGATGGCTCACTTCGTCTCGTTGTAGATTACCGTGACTTGAATAAGGTTACAATCCGAAATAGGTATGCACTCCCCCTTATCTCAAGTCTTTTAGAACGGATCAATGGTGCCAAGTTTTTCACGAAGATCGACTTACGGGGAGCCTATAACCTTGTACGGATCCGACTAGGAGATGAATGGAAGACCGCGTTCCGCACCAGATATGGGCACTTTGAGTATACGGTCATGCCGTTTGGCCTCACTAATGCGCCAACAGTCTTCCAGCACATGGCAAATGATATTTTCCGAGATCTCTTGGATGTGTGTCTAATCATCTATTTGGATGATCTATTGGTTTACTCAAAGACCCAAGAAGAGCATGATTCTCATATAGTGTTAGTACTAAAACAACTTCGAGAACATGGTCTTTATACAAAGCTGGAAAAATGTAGTTTCGGGTGCAACCAAGTGGAATTTCTCGGTTATGTCATTTCCTCAGAAGGCATCTCCATGGACCCAGCTAAGGTCAAAACGGTGGTAGAATGGCAGACTCCGTGTTCGGTGCGGGATGTGCAATGCTTTCTAGGCTTTGCCAATTTTTACCGGAAGTTTATAAAGGATTACTCAAAGCTCGTTTTGCCTCTTACACAACTTACTAGGAAGGGACAATCGTTCGTTTGGTCTGAAGAAGCGGACATGGCTTTTGAGAATCTTAAACAGGCATTTACATCGGCTCCGATTCTAGCTCACGTTGATACAGAAAAACCATTCATCATCGAAGTGGACACATTGGATTTTGCATTGGGGAGCATTCTATCACAACGAGGTAATGATGAAAAGCTACATCCTGTGGCTTTTCACTCACACAAGTTTGACGCTGCCGAAATCAACTACGAAATTCATGACAAAGAGCTATTGGCTATAGTGGACTCTTTTATGCAATGGAGGCATTTTCTGGAGGGATCTTCTCATCAAGTCACTATATTCAGTGACCACAAAAACCTTGCCTACTTTCAAGATGCTCGTGTGTTAAATCGACGTCAAGCTCGGTGGGCCCATTTTCTCACGCGTTTTGATTTCAAGATTACATATAGACCTGGGAAGCATCAAGGGAAAGCACATCCATTATCACGACGTTCGTACCTAGCACCGCGTCCCGGTGAGCCAGCTTTCGATAACCAAAAGCAAGTAATCTTGGGACCGGCACGACTGCACGCAACACAGGTCTTTGGCATGCCCATGGATTCCCACGTTATCAATATCATACGTGCGGACCTAAAGACAGATGCTTTCGCCCAAGCTATACTAGCACAAATTGATCCCTCTCGAACATCGTGTTTATAGTCGCAACCACCAGGTACGGACTATCGGCAATTCAAATACCATGATGGATTACTCTTCTTTAAAGAACTTTTGTATGTTCCTAATGGTTCTTGCCGCCTTCGAGTAGTACAAAACTGTCATGACACATATACAGCTGGGCATTTTGGTAGTACTAAAACATTAGATTTAGTACAACAATCATTCTGGTGGCCCCGTATGCAACAATTTGTCGAAGATTTTGTTCGGACTTGTGATACATGCTACAGAGCGAAAATGCCAAGGCATCATCCATATGGTTTATTAGAACCATTACCAATTCCAAGCAAGCCGTGGCAATCCATTGCTCTCGACTTCATCACAGATCTTCCAGTCTCTAAGGGGTTCAATGCGATTCTAACAATGGTAGATCGATATACGAAGATGACTCATTTCTTGCCATGTACTAAGGAAATCTCCAGTGAAGACACCGCCGAAATTGTCATGCGTGAAGTATGTCGGCATCATGGACTTCCCGATAGTATCATCAGTGACCGTGGACCCCAGTTCGTGTCAAAATTCTAGAAGCACCTTTTTAAAATGCTCAAGGTCACTTATAACCTCTCCTCCGGCTACCACCCATAAACCGACGGCCAAGCCGAACGAACAAATCAAATGCTGGAGCAGTATCTGCGGTGCTTTCTCATCAGGATGACTAGGCAGATATTCTCCGCTTCGCTGAATTTGCCTATAATAACTCTATCCACGCATCGACTAAAGTTACGCCATTTTATGCTTATACGGGATGTCACCCTCGGTGGTGTGTACTTGAAACCCCAGAGGTGTCCACAAATCCTTGCGCGGAGGATCGTTTGGAGCGGTTACGCAAGATACAAGCGGATTTATCTACTCATCTCCAACAAGCTCAACAAACACACAAGGTTTATGCGGATCGTCATCGACTCCCATCTAGTTTTAACATTGGAGATTGGGTATGGCTACTACGTCGACACATCAAGACTACTCGCCCATGCGAGAAGTTGGATTATCGGCGATTAGGTCCTTTCCGTATTATAGGAAAGATTAATGATGTCGCTTTTCGTCTCGATCTACCTCCGCAACTTCGGATACATCCGGTGTTTCATAGTTCTCTCCTTGAACCCTATCAAGAGAGCACCATCCCAAGACGTATTACACAGCCTCCACCCCCGATCAAGCTTGAAGATGGACCTGAGTACAAAGTTGTTGCCATCCTTGATTCCAAGATTGTTTGCAACAAGCTCTACTATCTAGTCGATTGGCTAGGATATAGTCCCAACGAGCGTACTTGGGAACCGATAGAGAATGTCACCAATGCTCATGCTCTTCTTGAAGACTTCCATTGTCAATATCCAGACAAACTGGGTCCTCAATCCAAAACGACTCGTTACACTCGTCGTTAAAGGGGGGGATAGTGTCATGATATGGCAAGACTCGAACCCATGACCTTATGCTACATGGGTCGAGCTCTTGACCATTAGACCATACATTGTAATATGTAGAATATTATTTTCATTTATGTTTTATTATAGAAAGTCGATGTATATTCCAGATTTCTCTGGAACATTCTAGAAACTTCAGGAGTATTCCTTAAAACACTATAAAAGGAGGCACAAGGCATTATTTCGAACCAAATCGGTTCAACGCCAGTCTTAAGCCTCCTAGCTACTATTGTACATTCTCTTCACATAATATATATCTTTTCTTATCATCACTCTCTCTCTCTCTCTCTCCCTCTCACTCACTCTTTCCTTCTCTCGAGAGTTCGTCACCTCTCTTAGTACTAATACTTCTTTTAGTACTAATTCCTTCTCTGTCTTAGTATTGTTCCTGACACGTACAAGCATTTGTGTGTGTGCTTATGTCTTCCTTGTACGTTCAGTCGTCTTGTGACGAGGGAGCGTTTTGGGCGTGCCAATGCACCTCTCCTCCTCAGAAAGGCGTACACGCATTTGTGTGTGTGTTTGTGTCTTCCTTGTACGTGCAGCCGTCTTGTGATGAGGGAGCATTTCGGGCGTGCCCATGAACCTCTCCTCCTCATAAAGGCGTACGAGCATTTTGTGCATGTGTTTGTGTCTTCCTTGTACGTTCAATCATCTTGTGATGAGGGAGCGTTTCGAGCATGCCCATGCACCTCGCCTCATAAAGACGTACGAGCATTTGTGCGTGTGTTTGTGTTTTCCTTGTACATTCGGCCGTCTTGTGACGAGGGAGCATTTCAGTCATGCCCATGCACCTCTCCTCCTCATAAAGGTGTACAAGCATTTTGTCCGTGTGCTTGTGTCTTCCTTGTACGTTCGGTCGTCTTGTGATGAGGGAGCATGTCGAGCATGCCCAGGCACCTCTCCTCCTCATAAAGACGTACGAGCATTTGTGCATGTGTTTGTGTCTTCCATGTACGTTTGGTCGTCTTGTGACGAGGGAGTGTTTGGGCTTGCCCATGCACCTCTCCTCCTCATAAAGACATACGAGCATTTGTGCGTGTGTTTTTTGTCTTCCTTGTACGTTCAATGTCTTGTGACAAGGGAGCGTTCGGGCGTGCCCATGCACCTCTCCTCCTCATAAAGACGTACGAGTATTTGTGTTTGTATTCTCGTCCCTTTCCTTGCACATTCAGTGTCTTGTGATGAGGGTGCGTTTGGGCGTGACCATGCACCTCTCCATCTCATAAAGACATATGGGCATTCGTGTTTGTGTTATCATTCCCTGGTGCATTCATCTTTGTTGGTACCCGTTTGATCACTTGGCTCGTGCGGTGATCTCGAAAACTCAACGAGTCGTGATCAACGAAAGCAACTGGCCCCACAAAAGGGGCAACGAGCCCTTGCTCGGCAAGGGGTCAGGAAGTATTATTGTCATAAAGCAACCTCGGGTGTTCTCTTTCCCTTCGTACTCCCTAGTCCAAGACCCCCATGGTCCCGCCCAAGTAACACACATGCGTGAAACTTCACGACATAGATTGGTTAACCCGACATGAAAGGCCGGCAAGGGAGATCCAAGATGTGAGGAGGAGAACCTACTGAAGCGATGTAGGCGGCGGTGGAGCGCTTGGTAAATTCCCGTGAAGGCATCACCGGCCTAGACCGGGCCATAGAAATGGTGGTCAGCACAACGGGTCAGTTCAACCGAAGAGACACCACGAGCTACTTGGTTGCCTATAAGGCTGAAATGCTTATGCGAAATGTCCCCGAAGATAGGAGGCTAACCGGATTGACTAGAGTGGTAATGCCGAGTATCCACGCATAGGTACTCGAGATCCAAGCGGATTGTTGCAATTTGGAGGAGTTCAAAGAAAGAGTCCTCGAGAAGTACGGCCTTGATGACTCACTCAGAATTTCGAAAAGGGATCTAATGGAGTGGGTTGAGCTTCCTGGCAAGGGGAGAAATACTATGGCACTTCTACAAGAATTTGAGAAGCGCTTTGCGCGAGTCTCAACAATCGGGTCTCGGCTCTCGATAGGACGGTGCTTGACACAAGCAAAGTCCTACTATTCATAAAAGTTGTTGATGCACGAGACCGAGAGAAGGTGGGGCTCCTCCTCGAAACTGATGATGGGTTCACGACAGATTGGGCTATGGTAAAACGGGTTTGTAGTCACTTTGATAAGAGAAGGGAATGGAACGACGGGTCTCCGTTGAGCGGCCAAACATCCACAGGCTCCATTAGTGAGACACACGAACCCAGGGGTGGTAGAGCACCTCAAGAAAGAGAGCAATCAAATGCAAGGTTCGTCGCCGAGAGAAATGTGGTTGAAGCACCGTCTGGAGGGTCAGTAATAGATGAGCTCACAAAGATGGTGCGACATTTCCAAATAGCACAAGCTAGGAGAGAGAGTGGGGGTCCTCAAGATCGACGTTCCCCGTTCGTGCAAAGATGTATGTGGTGCGACAATCCCGACCACCTACGAAGGGAGTGTGAAGACTTTCAAGAGGCCCTAAGAAGGGATATCGTCTATTTTTGGAACAATAGGGTCTATTCGACGGAGAAAAGGCGCCCCTTGGGATTGAATCAAGCCCGAGGGGGCATGAGAAGGCTAATGGAGGAGGCATAAGCACGACATGTTGAAGTCGTCCACTACTCGGCATCGGCTGGGATCCGAGTGGGGAAAGAGGTGAGGAGGAAAGATGAGAAAGAGTTTGACTTTTGGCAGTCAATCCTTGGAAGTCTCTCTAGGGTAACGTTCAAAAGAGAAGAAACGGACGAAGTGGAAAGAAGGGTTCAAGAAGCAACCGGGTGGAAGGATCAACGAGGGGGGAAATATGACGCTCGAGGTGCACGAAGAAGGGAAGAGCCAAACCAGTCTCAAGCTCGCAACAAAAGATGGAAAGAGAAGGGGAACCCCCCCAACTTCAAGCTTCGCTCGGAGATCGAACAAGCAACAAACTTGAAGAAGGTAGTGGAGGAAAGGATCCTCGATAGTCACGTAGAGTTTACTCTATGAGAGGTCCTCAGAATTTCCAAGAAAGAATTCCACGAGGAAGCGGCTCTCGACGGTGCAAGAAGTGGCAAAACCTGTGATTGTAAATACATTATCAACTAAGGTGCCCGAGTAAGACGAAGACTATGCGGACAATCACTACACGAGGCTGCATTGGGCAAGAGCGACAATGGAGACACCAGTACGGGTCAGAGATGTAAAAGAGCCGGTTGTAGCATTGATCGACCATGGCTCTGAGATCAACCTTATGTCCATGGACTTTTATAAAAAAGGAAAGTGGCCATTCAACATGAAGCACAGGTGGAAGATTAGAGCGGCGACCCGAGCAACGGAGGAGCTATACGAGGCTTGCCCGAATGTACGGGTGAAGGTGGGGGACGTAGAAATAGATCAACATTTCTTTGTTCAAGAGACGTCCTCGCACCCGATCATCTTGGGTGAACCGTACATCACGGCAGGTCGCATGGAGACAAAGGTGCTAGACAATGGGTCGGCATATGCGAGGGTCAAGAGCCAAGATGGGAAGCATTCGGTCCAATTCCTTACATTGAGGCCCAACCATGAGCACAATCGAGCCTCCCTCAAAGGGGAGAGCCGAGAGGATTTTTGATGCGGGCTATGAAAGAGTGGGGCTGCAATAGCCCGAGGCAAACTAAGACCCTCAACCCTTGCAAAACTATTAAATGTAATAGGAAACAATTTTGTTTCTCCGAAAATAGAGCTTGTTGTTGAGAATCAAGCTCAACTTGGTCTAGTGTGTGAACTCACCTTGAGAGTGAATAGACACTCCAACGGTCAAGAGTCACCATTATATCACCACTTTGTATTCTAGCATTTAGTATGAGTCATAGAATATGATTCAATGACACATAACTTATGAGCTTTCACATTCCCCATGCTCCATGAGTCTTGTAGTTAATGAAGAGAGAGGGTGACTATATAAAGCACCCTCCTCCCACCTTGTATAATGTTGAGTCTTTCTCCTTTGTTAATATACTTTACCTTGCATATTCTCTGTGTCTTTCTCCTTGTCTCTCACTCTCTCTCTCTCTCTCTCTCTCTCTCTCATACACACACATAGTTCATATCTATTCCGCTGCACAGAATCCATCTCTTGATTCTTTACATGGTATCAAAGCGACGTGGTAGCTCGATCTAGCCCATCTGCGTGCGTTGTGTCCCACACCAACGACCAAGGACCGGCTCATCGCTATCGTAGCTTCGCTACATAGCTCGCATTCGAAGAGAGAAGAAGAAGAAGAAGAAGAAGAAGAAGAAGAATCAACATAATGAATACTCAACTGGGGAGCTCTCTCCCTACCGAGAAGTTGGATCGAAACAACTTCCGATCTTGGGAGTACAAGATGCACCAATACCTTGTCGGACAAGGCTATTGGAGCTACATCAAAGGAGCGCACGAAGACCGACCCATCGAAACGGCTCCCGGATACGCAACATGGGATCAAGCCGCAAGACGCGTGATGTATTGCTTGGCGACATGTGTTCACGATCACATGCTCGGCTACATTCGCGAAGCCAAGACGCCGAAGGAGGCATGGGAAAATCTATGAAAGATTTTCGCGGCGAACACAACCGCAAGAAGGCTTCAACTCCACCAAGAGATGAACAACATTCAACAAAAGGACATGTCCATCACGACATACACCTTGAAGATCAAGGAGCTTTGCGACTCACTCGGCTCAATAAGCGTAAATATCGATGATGATGAGATGGTGCAAATATGCCTCAGCAGCCTCGCACCACGGTTCGGCGCAATGCGAAGCGCCGTTCTAGCACGAGAGAAATCTCCCTCCTTCGAGCTCCAATCAATGCTATTTGTCGAAGAAAACCACGTGAGTACAAGGAGCAATGAGTCGAAAGGCCATATGCTCTACACACACTCGAACGGAGGAAGAGGACACGGATGAGCAAGAGGCCAATTCGGCCAAGGACAAGGCAGACGAGGTCCGACCTATGACAACAACTCCCAATTTCAGCCGCAAAATGGAAGCCAACGAGGAACCTTCGCAAGAAGGGGGAGCTTCCACTCCGGCCCGAGCCGTCAAAATGCAACCGAATGCGAATATTGCGGAAAGCTCAGCCACCACGAAGAAGAATGCCAAAAGAAGATGCGTGAATCGGCTTCCACAAGCCGACAACTCACGAATTACGCGCACAATTCCGACTACGAAGAGTATAGCGGAATGTACAGGCACAACTCCGACTACGAAGATCGTGGTGGAATGTATGCATACAACTTCGACCGTGGCAGAATGTTCATGATGAAACATAGAGCAAACTCTATGTCGGCCTCTACCTCAACTAGTGCCCTAAATCCGGAGGACGTATGGTTTGTTGACTCCGGAGCCTCAAATCATATGACATCTCATAAAGAATGGTTTCTTGAACTTCGAGAGCCGGAGCGACCTGGTTATGTCGAAACCAGAGATGACACTACGCACCCAATTCGGCACATCGGCAATGTTCTGTTCGGCGAAAGAGGTAAGAAAACATACATTAAAAATGTCTTGCATGTTCACACCATCACGAAGAATTTGGTCTCGGTCGGCCAAATGGTTGAGCAAGGGATGCAAGTACGATTCGACCAAGAAGGGTGCTTCATTGAAAAAGACGGCCGAATCATCGCGCGCGGAAGAAGAGAGGGTCGGATGTTCATTCTCGATTCACACGAGATCAAATCCGCCATGTTCGCAAAAAGCATGAAAGCCGATTCCGACATAGAGCTATGGCACAAGCGAATCGGCCAAATCAATCTCAACAAACTCAAAGCAATGAAATCGAAAGGAGTCGTCATCGGACTCCCGACATTCAAAGAGAAGGAGATTGAAGGTGTATGCGAAGCATGCCAATTCGGCAAGCAACACCGACACCCATTCCCGAAAGAGTGGAACGTGAGCAAAGGTCTACTCAACGTAGTCCATTCCGACGTATGGGGACCGGCGCAGACAGCTACATTCGGCGGATGCCGATATTACGTGCTCTTCATCGTCGACTTCTCCAGGCACACGTGGCTCTATCCGATGTAGCCAAAGAGTGAAGTGTTCAGACACTTCCAAAGGTTTAAAAACGAAGTCGAAAAAGCCACTAGTCATCATGTACGATGCCTTCGATCGGATGGCGCCAAGTAGTACTTCTCGGATGATTTCACGGCGTATCTTCGAAAGGAAGGAATTCGGCGAGAATTCACTTGCCGACACACTCCGCAACAAAACGGAGTAGCCGAGCGCAAAAATCGGCACATCCTCGAAGTAGCGTGGGCCATGATGAACGAGAAGCATATGCTCAAGTCATATTGGGCTGAAGCTGCAAATACGGCCGTCTATCTAATGAACCGGTGCACAAGATCCAGAGTGCACGAGGTCACTCCGCACGAGAAGTTCTTCGGAAAGAAGCCGGACCTATCGCATGTTCGGATATTTGGCTCCATTGCGTACGTGCACATCCCCGACGAGAAGCGTCAAAAGCTTGACCCGAAGTCGGAGAAATGTATCCTCATAGGATACTCACTGAAGCAAAAGGGGTACAAATGCTACAACCCCTCCACTCGAAAATCTCGAGTAAGTCGAGACGTCATTTTTGACAAGTCTGCATCCTTGTACGCACCAAAGACAACTTCGACTCCGATTCCACTCGACCTGAAATCCGCCGAACAAGAGCAAGAAGGTGGAGATCGCCTCGAAGACATGTTCGAAGATAGCCCGATTACCAAAAGGCTAAGTGGGCCACAAGAGCCCCCGAGCGATCAAAGCACATCACGGCCTAGCCCGAAGATGGACAAAGGCAAGGCAAAAATGTCAGAATATGAAGACAGCCGCTTCAACGACGATGAGTCGACTCACTCACTCGACAGTGAGTTCAGCAGCTTCGATGTACCAATCAGAGCTAAGAAAGCCCTCATCTCTGCAAATGAAAAGCTCCACCGCTCCACCCGTGAAAAGAATCTGGTCAGCCGATTCGGCTACAACGACTACATGGCATATCACTATGCCTTTATAATGAAGGTGGCGATAGTACGCGAGCTAGAAACATTTTCCGAAGCAGCCAAGGATCCGCGATGGATCGAAGCCATGAACGAGGAGATGCATGCACTACGCAAGAATGAGACGTGGGATCTCATTCCCACCTCACCACACAAAAAGGCAATCGGATACAGATGGATTTACAAAGTGAAGTACAAAGTGAAAGTCTATGCACAAACACACGGAGTTGAGTACGAAGAGACCTTTGCGCCGGTGGCAAAGATGATGACGGTACGAACCATAATTGCGCTTGCCA
Organism: Azolla caroliniana; assembly: GCF_043228905.1. Taxonomy (NCBI): domain Eukaryota; kingdom Viridiplantae; phylum Streptophyta; class Polypodiopsida; order Salviniales; family Salviniaceae; genus Azolla; species Azolla caroliniana. The sequence goes on from NW_028230443.1 coordinate 16,980,357, forward strand.
CGTCAAAAGGGTGGCACCTCCATCAAATGGATGTCAAGAACGCCTTTCTACAAGGCGAATTAGAAGAGGAGGTGTACATGATACAACCACCCAGCTTCAACTCGAGCACCCATCTGAAAGTTGTATGCTGAATCAAGAAGCTATTCTACAGCCTCAAGCAAGCACCGCGTGCTTGGCATTCGAAGATAACGCAATATCTTCATCAAATCGGTTTCCGTATGTCAAAATCGGACATCTCCCTCTACATACGAAGCGATTCCGCAAGTCCGATTGTCATCATCTTATATGTGGATGACCTAGTTATTGGAGGTGAGCATCTCGTCGAAATCAATAAGGTCAGATCCCTCCTTTCTGACAAGTTCAAGATGACGGACATGAAGGAACTCCACTACTTCCTCGGCATCGAGGTAATTCGGACTCCGGCCAGAATCATGATCTCTCAACGGCACTACATCCTCAACTTGTTATTCAAGTTCGGGATGGCTAAGTGCAAATCCGTGGCAACCTCGCTCAATCACAATCTCAAACTAGATGCGAACTCCGGCACCAAAGCGTGTGAGCCGACTCAATATCGGTAACTCATCGGCAGTCTCATCTACCTCACGATCACACGTCCCGATCTCAGTTATCCGGTCGGTCTCCTTAGCCAATTCATGCAAACACCGTGTGATACTCACTTGGATTGCGCTAAGCGAGTTCTATGATACGTGAGCGGCACAATGGATTGCGTCATCCTCTACAAGACCGCGATGCCAATACGACTCAAGGGGTACACAGACGCCGATTGGGCCGGCTACAAATCCAATAGAAGATCAACCTCCGAATTTGTTTTTTCCCTCGGCAACAAAGCAATATCCTTGAGCAGCAAAAAGCAACCAATCATTGCTCTTTCGAGCACAGAGGCGGAATACAGGGGCGCGACAGTGGCCGCATGTGAAGCCGTATGCCTCAAAAGGATACTCAAGGATTTGGGTGTACCCATCAAGGATCCGACTTCCCTTTATTGCGACAACATGAGCAGTATCTATCTGGCTCGGAACCCGGTGTTGCACGAGCGGACAACGCACCTCGAAGTGCACTATCACTTCATCCGAGATCGCGTTCTAGCTGGCGATGTCGACCTACAACACATTAGCAACAATCTTCAAACAGTCGACATCTTCACTAAAGCCTTAGGAGCCAACAAGCTATGGCAGTTCATGACTGATCTCGGATTGACGATCCCTGACCTACCAAGCTTGAGGGGGAGTACTGAACACACTACGCAATAACGCATGGATTTCGGAACCGAGCAACGAAGCCGCGAAGAACCGATCTACCGCGCAAAGCCGCGAAGAAAGACGCAAGCCGAAGCACAGACTTTGCAACTATGCACAACGCAAGCTGGAGCACGGATTTTGCAACTCCGCATAAATGCGAGTCGACGCAGACCCCGGAACGTGAGTCGAAGCGGATTTCGGATACCGTCTGAAACCGACCCAACTTGAGCTTGAGGGGGCATGTTGAGAATCAAGCTCAACTTGGTCTAGTGTGTGAACTCACCTTGAGAGTGAATAGACACTCCAACGGTCAAGAGTCACCATTATGTCACCACTTTGTATTCTAGAATTTAGTATGAGTCATAGAATCATATTCTATGACACACAACTTATGAGCTTTCACATTCCCCATGCTCCATGAATGTAAAAGATTATGTGCGGAAGCAATAGAAAACCAAACACATAGAAAATACGCAGGTTTAATGGAGAGCTTGAGTATACATAGTACGCGGGAGAGACAGAGAGAGAACACACAAAAAACTCAATCCAAAAAATACTAACTCTCTGTACATACACCGTGCTCAGTGAGCACCTTTTATACAAGCCCTGACAATCAGTCTGACACAAGTATTGACAGTACTTGACTGCTCATAAATGAGCCTTGACACTTACTCCCAAAACAATTCCTTACGAGGAATATCTCTCTAATGGCCTTTCAGTTTACTCACCAATACGGTGTCGAGGTTTTCCTCGCGGATGCGTGGAATGAGGCGGGACCTCACGGGTCCTGTACCGAAGAGCAAGAGAGAAAGGACAAGAGACCCACTACGTGCGAGCGTAGATTCACAGGGACACGGCCCTTCGACACAAAGACACGAGTGGGTCAGCGACACAGAGAGACACGAATGTATGTATGTATTAACAAAGACAACAACAAGAACACGGAAGCAACAAAAACACGAAGTCGGTTACAACCGAATAGGCCGACGAACAGATGTCGATGCCTGTTCGTAAACGCACAGAAAGACAGGAGCAGGTTGGAGGTGCTGCCGGAAGCACTCGGGCGGGCATTCCTCAGAGCAGCGCGAGCCTCCCGAAACCTGCACAGAAGGAAGCTATGGAGTTTGCGAACTAGAGAGAGAGAGAGAAGCCTTCGCACGCAAACCGACAGCACTTCGTCCTCGACTCTCCGCGATGCCCTCCCCCTTCTCGTCTCCCTCCTTTTTATAGGCAAGGAAGGAGCCGTTTCCCCTTTACTTCCTACCCACTAAATCTACCCGCCTAGGATCTTCTATGGACAACGTTCGAGAAGAGCCGATTCCGCTTGTGGACGGTTTTCTTCACGACATCCGCCCCCACCTAACCGCGCATCCACCGGCATGCGCCAAATTGAGTTGGGACGGAGAAAACCGATCCAGCCTTCATTCCTCGCCCGTCGGTTCTTCCTCGGTTTCGGATCGTTCGTCATCGCGGTTTCGGATCCGGCTCGTCGTCGTGACGCTTCTTGAACGCTTTGATCCGCTTCCCTGCTACCGGTATCGCCATTCTCGTACCGTCGAGTTCCGCCAGATGGTACATCCCGTTGTCGTTGGCGCTTTGTACCACGTAAGGCCCGAACCACCTTCTTGCGAACTTCCGTGACGCTCGGTGCTGGTTGTCAAGGCTGCTGTCGTAGACTAGCACCCAGTCGCCTTCCTCGATCTTCTTTGGTCGGAGCCGGTGCGTTCGGTCGAACCGGGCTTTGTTCCTCATCCTTGCTTCCCGAAGCCTTTCCGCAACCTGCTCCACGTCCTCCGGTCTTCGCTCGAGCTGTCGTATACGCGCCGCCAGTAGTTCCTCCCGGCTCATCTCGTCTCTCCAGTCCACGGTTTCCCACGAGGAGATCGTACGTTCCATCGGCATGACCGGCTTTTGCCCAAACATGAGTTCTGCCGGCATGAATCCGGTTACCGAACTGTGCGTAGTTCAGTCCGCCCACAACGCGTAAGGCAACAGCTGCGGCCAGTTCCCGACTTGACCTCCGCACGCCCGAACTAACGCCTTGACGATCAGTCCGTGTCCGCGCTCCACCTTCCCATTCGCCTCCGGATTGTACGCAGTGGTAAGCGAGAGCTTGACTCCTAGCCGGTCGAACAACTCCTCGGCCTCTTCGGCGTCCAACTCCCCGCGATCAGCCACGATCTTCCCGACGCACCCGTACCGGCATATCACGTCCTCGATCAGGAACCGACATACGGCTGCGGTCGTTTTGTTCTGAAGGGCCCGGCCTTCCACCTGGTTTGTCAGATCTTCCCGAGCCAGGACCAGATACCGCATCTGTCCTACGGCCATCGGCATCGTCACCAGATCTACCATCCATTTGAAGTGGATGGTCGGAGGGTACGTAGGGTGAAGCTCGTCCCGATGCCGGACTATGGAGTGCATCTGACAGCTCTCGCAAGTTGTCACGAACCGATGCACGTCCCGGTACAGTCCTGGCCACCAGTACTTCCCCTTTATCTTCTCGAACGTGGCCCACGTCCCACAGTGTTCGGCCCAAGGGCTGTCGTGGTAGCCCGTCAGTAGATCCTCCTGTTCTTCCTTCATCGCCACCACCCGGAGCGGGCGCCGTTCCTCTTCTTCGGGTTCTTCCATAAGTATCCGTCCCGGAGAAAGAATCGGTAAGCTTTTTTACGGATCCGGTTAGCCTCGTCCTTCGTCCATGACGCATCCGGCGTCTGTCAGGAATAGTACTAAAACAGAGATGGAATTAATACTAAGAACAATAGTACTATTAGTACTAAGAGGACGGGACTGCGTAAGATTCCCGAGAGGAAGTGAGAAGAGGAGAGAGAGAGATAGCGAGAATGAGAGAGAGAGAGAGATGATGACATCAGCTAATATATTATGTGAAAAGATAAGTACAAGCGGCTAAGAGGCTTAAGACTGGCGTTGAACCAATTTGGTTCAAAACAATGCCTTGTGCCTCCTTTTATAGTGTTTTTAGGAATAATCCTGAAGCTTCTAGAATGTTCCAGAGAGATCTGGAATATACATCAATTTTCTATGATAAAGTATAAATGAAAATAATATCCTACAAAATACAATTCATAGTCTAATGGTAAGAGCTCGACCCATGTAGCATAAAGTCGTGGGTTCGAGTCTTGCCATATCATGACACTATCTCCCCCTTAAAGACGATGAGTGGAATGAGTCGGCGCTAATTACGGACCGGGTTTGTCCGGATACTTTCGGTGGAAATCAGCAAGAAGATCTTGTGCATTGGCAACATTCTCGATCTTGTGCATTGGCAACATTCTCGACGGGTTCCCAAGTACGTTCGCTCGGACTATAACCGAGCCAATCGACCAAGTAATAAAGTTTGTTGCGAACAAGTTTGGAATCGAGGATGGCAGCAACTTCATACTCCGGGCCGGCGTCCAACTCCAGCGGGGGCGGCGGTGGTGTCACACGATCGGGAATGGTGTTTGCTTTATAAGGTTCAAGAAGAGAACAATGGAAAACCGGATGTATCTGAAGCTGCGGAGGGAGATCTAGGCGAAAGGTGACATCATTAATCTTCCTCGTAATACGGAAAGGACCGAGTCGTCGATAATCCAACTTGTCGCACGGTCGAGTAGTCTTGATGTGACGACGTAAGAGCCATACTCGATCTCCGATGGCAAAAGAGGAGGGAATCCGATGACGATCCGCATAAGTCTTCTGTGTGTGTTGAGCATGACGAAGGTGAGTAGAGAGATCCATCTGGATCTTGCGTAGCCTCTCCAAATGGTCCTCGGCACGAGGGTTGGTAGGTAGCTCCGGAGTGTCGATCACCGACCAGCGAGGATGGAAACCGGTATAAGCGAAAAATGGGGAGACCCGAGTCGAGGAGTGAATAGCATTATTATACGCAAACTCCGCAAAGTGGAGAATCTCGGCCCAATCGTCCTGTTGATAACTCAGGAAACACCGGAGATATTGCTCCAACGTTTGGTTTGTTCGTTCCGCCTGTCCGTCGGTTTGAGGATGGTAGCCGGAGGAGAGGTTGCAGGAGACCTTGAGCATCCTGAAGAGATGCTGCCAAAATTTGGAGACAAATTGCGGGCCTCGGTCACTGATAATACTGTCTGGGAGGCCATGATGCCGAAATACCTCACGCATAACAAGAGCGGCGGTTTCCTCGCTAGTGATAGCTTTAGTACATGGCACAAAATGTGCCATCTTCGTATATCGATCGACGACGGTTAGGATAGCATCGAACCCCTTCGAGATCGCCAGATCTGTGATAAAATCAAGACAAATAGACTGCCATGGCTTACTTGGAATTGGTAAAGGTTCCAACAAGCCATATGGATGGTGTCGTGGCATCTTTGCTCGGCAGCAAGCATCACAGGTCCGAACGTAGTCGTCGACAAAACGGCGCATGTGGGCCACCAAAAAGATCGCTGCACTAGCTCCAACTTCTTGGTACTACCGAAATGTCCCGCCGTATGGGTGTCGTGACAATGTTGGACGATTTGAAGGCGACAGGAGCAATCGGGGACATATACGCGCTTTTTAAAGAATAACAAACGATCATGATATTCGAATTGTCGGTAGTCAATACTTGGTTGTTGAGACTGAGAACAGGATGCCGAGAAGTATCAATGTGCGCCAGGATGTCTTGAGCAAAACTATCCGTCTTCAAGGTTGCACGTATGTCATCGGTAATCCGTGAATCCATCCGGGTGTGAAAAATCCGCGTCGTGTGCAATCGTGTTGGTCCCAAGATTACTTGCTTTTGATTATCAAATGTTGCGTCACCAGGATGAGGTGCAAGATATGAACGCCGTGATAGTGCATCTGCTTTTCCTTGCTGCTTCCCCGGTCGATATGTGATTTCGAAGTCGAAACGCGTGAGGAATTGCGCCCACCGAGCTTGCTGTCGATTTAGTACGCGAGCGTTCTGAAAATAAGCAAGATTTTTATGATCGCTAAAGACAATGACCTGATGTGGAGAGCCCTCTAAGAAATGCCCCCATTGTACAAATGAATCCACGATGGCTAATAACTCCTTGTCATGTATTTCGTAGTTGATTTCTGCGACATTGAATTTGCGCGAATGGAAAGCCACCGGATGCAACTCTTCTTTATCGCCTTGTTGAGAAAGGATGCTACCGAGGGCGAAATCTGATGCGTCGGCCTCCATGATGAATGGTTTGCTTGTATCCACATGAGCTAGAATCGGTGTTGATGTAAAGGCTTTCTTAAGATGCCGAAAAGCCATATCTGCTTCGATGGACCAAAGAAATGCTTGGCCCTTCTTCGTAAGTTGTGTGAGAGGTAAAATAATCTTCGAGTAATCCTGTATAAACTTATGGTAGAAGTTAGCAAAACCTAGAAAACATTGTACATCTCGTACCGACCGTGGAATTTGCCACTCTAGTACAGTTTGGATTTTAGCTGGATCCATGGCGATGCCCTTTGAGGAGATGACGTAGCCTAGAAATTCCACTTGCTTGCAGTCAAAGCTACATTTTTCTAGCTTGGCATAAAGACCATTCTCGCGGAGTCGCTTTAGTACTAATAGTACATGAGAATCGTGCTCTTCCTGGGTCTTCGAATAAATCAACAAATCATCCAGATAAATGATCAAACAGATATCCAAGAGGTCTCTGAATATATCATTTGCCATGTGTTGGAAGACTGCGGGTGCATTGGTTAGGCCAAACGGCATAACAGTATACTCGAAATGCCCATACCGCGTGCGAAAAGCGGTCTTCCACTCATCTCCCGGTCGGATCCGCACGAGATTATACGCTCCTCGTAGGTCGATTTTAGTAAAAAACTTGGCACCATTAACTCGCTCTAAAAGACTTGATATAAGAGGAACTGCATACCTATTCCGGATGGTGACTTTATTCAATCCGCGGTAATCAACGACAAGACGAAGTGAGCCATCTTTCTTCTTTACAAAGAAGATGGGTGCACCGGCCGGAGATTTCGAATGACGGATGAACCCGCTTGCCAAGTTCTCCTCTATGTAGGCTCGAAGGACTTCTAACTCGGTGGGTGACAAGTTGTAAATTGGTCCCCATGGTGGCTCGGTTCCTGGTTGTAAATTGATGGGACAGTCATAGGGATGGTGATGAGGAAGGGTACCGGCTTTTACCTTGTCAAATACATCGGCATAAGGATGATATTTTGCCGGAAGTTGTATTGAGGAGTCCTTCTTAATAGTGCTAGAAGGATGTATTGATATGGCAAATAGGAACATTGCCTCCTTGGGTCCTTCTTCGCGTAGTTGATGGAGTGAAATGGTCGAAACTCGGTGAGTTGATTCTTGGGGTGGTCGATATCGAACTTCTCTTGTTCTCCAATCTATGGCTGGATTATGTAATTCAAGCCAAGGTAATCCTAGGACAATGGGATGCTCTGGACTACTAATTATATTAAATGATATTATACACACAAAACTACCTAGGACAACTTGAATGGGTTCTGATTCTTCTACAATATTCCCGGAAGCAATGGGACGACCATCAATGACCACTACAGATGCGGGACAAGGAAGTTTTCTTAAGGATATCTGAGAAGCTTGGGCAAAATTTCGATCCATGAAATAGGAATTAGCTCCGGAATCTAAAAGTGCTAGGACGGGTACTGGGGGAGTACTTTTAGTACTAACAATGACTTGGGCTAGGAACACATTGCTAACTTGCTTGGAAGGAATGGAACCACTAATGGGCTGTACAGATCTAGGGCTGTTGTCCAACCAAATGGCTCCAATTTTGGCTGGACTCAATCGTTTAACTCTTCATCTAATTGACTAAGGATTTCAAATTTATTTGAGATACTTGGGCTATTAGTACTATGAATACTATCTGACACTCTATTAGTACTATTAATACTATCAGACACTCCGAAGGGAAGAATTGACTCGGGTTTAGTACAGGCGACGATTTGATTTACCTGTCTTCTTGGCCTATGCGGACAATTGATGGCGATATGTCCTGGTCCACCGCAATAAAGACATAATCGATTGGCACGTCGTCGTTGCTTTTCTTCTTCTGATAACGGGCCGCGTCGACGCATGGTATCGATCTCCATCGGTGTCGAAGTATTTGCTTGAGGTATGTCTCGTGCAAACGGTTTAGCCGCGACTGCGGCGTAAGTGGGCTCTGGCCTAGAGCGTGGTATCTGTAATTGACGTTCTGAACGCCGTTCAAAAAGGCGGTTGTCACATCGAACTACTCGACTGATTGCCTCCGTAAGAGACTTTGGTTCTTCGGGGAAAGTTAGAAGTAGATCTTTGACATCGTTTCGCAAGCCATAGCAAAACTGCTCCATTAGTGCTTGATCATCCCAGGGTATATCTGAAGCAAGTAGGCGGAAATCCGCCGCGTAGGCAGAGGCTGGACGATCGCCTTGACGCAATCGCCGGATCTTGTTGATCGTCGTCCTGATGCTGTCGGTGTCTCCAAAGCAAGCTTTAAACTCACCAATAAAATCTTCAAAGTTATTAAGGGTGATTGTTTTTCTAGAAGCAGAGCAATCCATGCCAAGGCTGAGCCGCTAAGTAGCGTGCCTATTAGGCCGACTCGAGATGCATCAGTGGGATATCGGGAAGGATGCATCTGGATGACTAAGCGTACCTGATTAAGGAATCCCCGGAATTGCGAACGCGTTCCATCAAATTTCACAGGAAGTCCAATCTTGGGCTCTTTATGAAATCCTTAGGGACTGGATCCTTGTTGTTGCAACGCTGCTTCGAGTTGTTGTACCCGTAACGCTAACTCCCCATGTTGTTGTTGCGTTTGTTGTTTTTCTAGAGCGATTTGTTGCAGATCCCCTATCAGCCGTTGGTTTTCTTGTTCCAGGGCAACAAACTTTTCTTTTAGGCACTGTAGCTCGGAGAAAACGGATTGGTATTCTTGGGCGCTAACAATAGCCATAGTATAGGGAAAAGGGTAGGAGGATGAGGGAGAGTGACAAGTAGGCTAGAGGAAAAAATTGGTTCAAACTGTCAGGAATAGCACTAAAACAGAGATGGAATTAGTACTAAGAACAATAGTACTATTAGTACTAAGAGGACGGGACTGCGTAAGATTCCCGAGAGGAAGTGAGAAGAGGAGAGAGAGAGATAGCGAGAATGAGAGAGAGAGAGATGATGACAACAGCTAATATATTATGTGAAAAGATAAGTACAAGCGGCTAAGAGGCTTAAGACTGGCGTTGAACCAATTTGGTTCAAAACAATGCCTTGTGCCTCCTTTTATAGTGTTTTTAGGAATAATCCTGAAGCTTCTAGAATGTTCCAGAGAGATCTGGAATATACATCAATTTTCTATGATAAAGTATAAATGAAAATAATATCCTACAAAATACAATTCATAGTCTAATGGTAAGAGCTCGACCCATGTAGCATAGCAGCGTCACTCGCCATCGTACCTGCTCTCGTCGAAGTTGTTAAGTCCGGAGTGCTCGTCCCATCGGTTGTTACGTACGCTGCCTCGAAGAAGTCCACACCGACTTCTTCGTCCTCCGAAACCATGCCGCCCTCGTCATCAAACCTTGCCCTCGAAAGCATGTCGGCCATGGCGTTGTCCTTTCCGGAAATGTGTCGTATTTCCGGGTCCAGGGACTTGATGTACGCTATCCACCGGAGCATCGCCAGGTCCGGTGTCGCGCATCCGGAAACCATGCCGAGAATCGGCAGGCAATCCGTCTCGATAACCACTTCTGTCCCGATCAAGTAGTCTTTGTCGGCCTTTACTTCCGAAACGATACCCCAGAGTTCGCGTTTAACCTGGGCGTACCCTCGCTGTCGTTCACTGAGAACCTTCGCGCCGAATCGGATCGGGAACCGAATGCCGTTCTTGTCCTCTTGGTTGACGACCCATCCGATCCCGGTCGGACTCGTATCCACTGTTATGTATACCGGGGTACCTTTCCCGTAGACAGCCTTCCGGAGCGCTGGTGCTGCCGCAAGAGCTTCCTTCAACCTCCGGACCGACTCCGTGTGCTCGTCTCGCCACTCGAATTTTCGCCCTTTCTTCAGCAACCCGTATAGCGGCTCCGCAACGTGGGCGTAATGCGGGATCCATATGTGGTAGAACGCGCATGCCCCCAGGAACCTCCGAACTTCCGTAACCGAGCTACAATCGGTCTTCATCGCGGAGATGGCTTCTACCTTTCCCTGAGACGGCTTCCGGCCATAAGGTCCACATAGGTGTCCGACCACCAGGATTTCCGATTGCCCGAAGGCCGATTTCTCCCCGGAGAAGGTGAGCCTCGCATCCTCTAGCCTCTGTAGCACCTTCTCACAATCGTCGATGTGTGTCGCCACGAATCGCCGGCATCCGTCCGGCCCGACTGTCTCGTCCTTCTCCTCCACCGGGCACCCCTTTATCGGGATGTCATCCAGAAATGGCATGGTGATGTCCGAGATGCAATCCCTCGGTACCTTGTTCATTGCATTCACCATGTGGGCCACCGAGTTGGTCCCTCCTTGTGGCAGGGTACACATTCGCACTAGGCCGAGGGGAGTTCACATCGTCGTAATGTCTCTGCTCTGCACGGCTAGCTGGAACTGGTCATACCCCGAGTACAGATCACCGACCGAGTAAATCGACCTTCCGGCGAAGGCCTCTGCGAACTCGTCTATGGTCGGTCCGATTCCTGCGTTCCGAATGGTCACTCTGTTGACCGGCTGCAGGTCCTGAATGGAGCGCAATGTTCCGTTTTTCTTTGGTACGGTAAACCATCGGTTCGAGTATGGCGCACTCAACGGTTCGAGAATACCCATATCGACTTTCTGCCTCAGTAGCTCCATCAACTCCGGGATGTGAGCTCTTGGTACCGGAATCGGCTTGAGATTCCACGGCACATGCGGTACCGTGAATATCACCATCGGCTCCACGATCGTCGGGTCTACGCATCCGATCTCTTCCGGCGAGAATGCGAAGGCCTTTCCGTGCCTTCCGAGCATCCTCCGAAGCCGGTCTTCCTCCGCCGGCAGTAGGAACCCGGCCCCACCGATTTTGAGCTCCCGGAGCATTCCGTCGATGAAGGTGTGTCCTATGCAGACCGGATCTCGCAAACTGGGGTCCGACACAACCCCTCTGATCCGGGACTCGCTGCCCTCCGGTAAGGGTGCCGCGACTGGCCTTACCTTCCGGTCCACAGTCTTGTACTTCGTGCTAACTCGGGCCGTCCGATCCGACCCGAGCCCCCGACTGAAGTTCGCGATGACTTCGTACATCTCTTCAGAACATACTGGTATCGTCCGGTCTTCGTTAAGGTCTTCTCCGGCTACCTCCCTCAGCATTCCCAAGGTGTCGTCGAAGGAGACCGCCTCCACAGCTCCGCTGATTTCCTCGTCCGGGCCGAGAACTCCGCACGCTCGAAGTCGCACTTCCGCCCTTGTCTTTTCTCGACCAACGATGCCGACTATCATACACCCTCCGTTGTTGGAGAAGCAAAACTTCCTACCTATCGTACAGCGTTCCTTCGGTTTTGGTTCTATCGTACAGTCGTGGGGTTTTTCCCGAGTGTCCGGGCTGTCTCGGCCCCACGCCTTGGCAGCCCTCTCTAAAAATCCTCCCGGTTCTCGCCACCGAGGGATTCCCGGTTTCTCTCGTGGTTTGGCCGCACCGTCAGAAATTGAACCGAATGGCGCCCGTCCTGACTTTTGACCCTCGCGTAGGCCGAACCGTTGTCCAGCACCTTGGTCTCCATTCGTGCCGCTGTGATGTACGGTTCCCCTAATATGATCGGATGCGAGGGTTATCTTGCGAGCTGGACCCACCGGCATCGTTCCGTCGTTGCCCGAATCGGGTCTCGTACCGTTGTGAGGGTCCGGCCGCTCCGGCTTTCCCCACTCGTTTGTCTTCTACCAGAGCCTCGTAGTTCCGGCAGGCGGCTTCTACGAAGCCCGTCTTCTCCTCGACCGGATCGCTCCACCCGGTTATTTCCCGGACCCGTTTCATCTTTCCTTAGCCGTGCGCCAGCAAGACCTTCCAGCATTGCCGACCAGAATCCGTCTTTGCCCTCTGTTCGGGCCTCGCTGCCCCCGACCCGAATTCCGGCCGACGCCGAGTAGTGGATGGCCTCTACGTGTCGGGCCGCTGCCTCTTCCATCAGTCTCTTCATACCTCCTCGCCCGTCATTTCGGTTCAGGGCCCTCCTGGTGTCGCCGGCGTGCACCCAGCCTTCCCACAGGTACACCACCCGGTTCCTCAACGCCTCTGCGAAATCGCTGCAGTCCTTCCGAATGTGGCCGACCTCGTCGCACCACATGCACCTGTTCCCCGCTGCCGGTCGTCGGTCGCGAGCCGGTTCGCTGTCTTCCCTTTGAGTCTGGGCGATCTGGAGATCCTTTATCGCCCGCGTCAACTCCTCCAGCGCTCCTCCTCCGGACGAGCCATTGACCATGCCGATCGAAGCCGGACCGGTTTCGAGCCATTCCCGGGTTTCTTCCCTTCGCACTTGCGGTGCCGGTTCAAGCCTCCTTGCTGTGACAGAGCCCGCACCGGCCGCCCTGTTGTCAGCCCATTCTCGCCGTTTGTCGAAACGGCCACAGACTCTCTTAACCGCAGCCCAGTCGGTTGTCAGCCCGTCTTCGGTTTCCAGCAAGGAGCTGACTTGATCTCTATCCCGCTCGTCCACCGACTTGACGAACAATAGGACCCGGCTCGTATCCAGAACGGTTCGGTCAAGCGCCGAAAGGCGCGCAAAGCGTTCTTCGAACTCCCGGAGGAGTGCCGACGCGTTTCTTCCCTTGCCGGGGGACTCCACCCATTCCATGAAGTCCCGTTTCGAAAGCCGGAGCGCGTCTTCCAGCCCGTATTTTTCTAGGAGTCGGCCTTCGAACTCCTCCCAGGTACGGCTCTCCGCCCGCACCTCGAGCACCTCCGCATGGATGCTCGGCATCGCCACTCGGGGAAACCCGGCAAGACGCCTCTCTTCCGGAATGTCCCGCATCAGCATTTCTGCTCCGTAGGACGCCAAATACTTCGTGGCATCCTTTCCGTTGAACCGGCCGATCGTACCGACGACCGCCTCAATGGCTCTGTCGAGGGCGCCGGTACCCTCGCGTGCACTCAATATCCGATCCACGGCCGAAGCCATGGCCTCTGCAAGATCCGACCCCTTCATCTTCTGCTCTTCTGCCGCCTCCTTCACGTCGGGTTCACCAAGATGTCGAGGTTTTCCTCGCGGATGCATGGAATGAGGCGGGACCTCAGGGGTCCTGTACCGAAGAGCAAGAGAGAAAGGACAAGAGACCCACTACGTATGAGCGTAGATTCACAGGGACACGGCCCTTCGACACAAAGATGCGAGTGGGACAGCGACACAGAGAGACACGAATGTATGTATGTATTAACAAAGACAACAACAAGAACACGGAAGCAACAAAAACATGAAGTCGGTTACAACCGAACAGGCCGACGAACAGATGCCGATGCCTGTTCGTAAACGCACAAAAAGACAGGAGCAGGTTGGAGGTGCTGCCGGAAGCACTCGGGCATTCCTCAGAGCAGCGCGAGCCTCCCAAAACCTGCATAGAAGGAAGCTATGGAGTTTGCGAACTAGAGAGAGAGAGAGAAGCCTTCGCACGCAAACCGACAGCACTTCGTCCTCGACTCTCCGCGATGCCCTCCCCCTTCTCGTCTCCCTCCTTTTTATAGGCAAGGAAGGAGCCGTTTCCCCTTTAGTTCCTACCCACTAAATCTACCCGCCTAGGATCTTCTATGGACAACATTCGAGAAGAGCCGGTTCCTACGCTCCTGTGCACCGATTCCGCTTGTGGACGGTTTTCTTCACGACAATGGCCTCTCGTTACGCACCAGTCCGGCCTAACCGATCCGGTCCTTGGTGTCAGAACCAAGGATAAAAGATAGAGTGATGGAAGAAGGATAGAGAAGAATGGATGTATAAGATAGAGAAAGAAAGAGAATGGATACAAGATATGTAATGAGAGCTAAAGACTGGTGTTGATTCGAATTGATTTGAGAATACATGTATGCGCTTATTTATAGGTTCCTATAGAATAGCTTAGAGATTTCTAGAATGTTCTAGAATGTTCTAGACCTAGAATGCTCTAGGACATTCTAGAATAATCTAGAGTTTTTACAATAATCAATGTAATACAAGAAGTAGCTTTTATTGTTTCATATAACAATAAGCTATCTTAATGGTTGAGGTTTTCAAGTATGAATTACAAGGTTCGAGGTTCAAGTCCGGGTGACGCCATAATGGTCATGTGTTCATGACACTATCCCTCCTTCGAGAACGCCGAGTGGAAGTCGGCGTTAACATTGTTGGGCCGGGCTTGTTTGGATAGTGACGATGGAAGTCGTTGACCAGAGCTTCAGCATTACAAACGTTATCGATGGGTTCCCAAGTGCGATCACTCGGAGGATAACCAAGCCAATCAACTAGATAATAAAGCTTATTGCGCACAATCTTAGAATCGAGAATAGCAGCTACCTCGTATTCGGGGCCGTCCACAAGTTGTATAGAAGGCGGTGGTGGCACAACACGATTAGGAATTAAAGAGGTGTGGCAAGGTTCCAAAAGAGAGCTATGAAAGACAGGGTGAAGCCGCATATGTGCAGGAAGGTTAAGACGAAATGTTGCATCATTAATCTGCGCCGTGATGACAAAAGGACCTAAGCGTTGATAGTCAAGCTTAGCACACGGTCGGGTAGTCTTGATGTGACAACGAAGCAACCATACACGGTCACCAACCTTAAACGAAGACTTAAGACGTGTCGATCGGCATTGGTCTTATGGTGTGCTTGCGCTTTCTGAAGATGTGACGATAACTCGAACTGGATTTGTTGTAGTCGGTGGAGGTGATGTGCCGCACTAGGGTTTCGTGACACCTCGGGAAGATCCAGTATACACCATCGAGGGTGGTTGCCGGTGTAGGCAAAGAAAGGTGTAACTTTGGTAGAAGAGTGGACCGTGTTGTTGTATGCAAACTCGGAAAGATGTAAAATTTTACTCCAATCATCTTGTTGATAACTAATGAAACATCGAAGATATTGCTTGAGCGTTTGATTTGTGCGCTCTGTTTGTCCGTCAGTTTGTGGATGATAAGCCGAAGAGAGTTTGCAAGAGATTTTGAGGCCTGCCCATAGGTGCTTCCAAAAGTGTGAGATAAATTGAGGACCTCGATCGCTAATAATATCATTCGGGAGACCATGATGGCGAAACACTTCACGCATAATGAGATCTACAGTTTCTTCACTATTGGTCTTTACACATGGTACAAAATGTGTCATCTTGGTGAACCGATCCACTACTGTTAAAATAGTATCAAAGCCTTTGGAAGGTGGTAGATCCGTAATGAAATCCATAGAAATAGACTGCCATGGCTTGTTGGGAGGGGGTAATGGTTGTAGTAAGCCATAAGGGTGATGCCGGGGTATTTTGGCACGACAGCAGGTGTCACAAGTGCGAACATAATCTTCGACAAATTTTTGCAAGTGAGGCCACCAAAATGAACGTTTCACCAGCTCAATGGTCTTGGAAATACCAAAATGTCCAGCCATGGGGGCATCATGACAATGTTCCAACACTTGAAGTCGGGGTGATCCGTCGGGGACGTAAAGGAGATTCTTGTAGAAGAGTAAACCATCTTGCCACTTGAAGTCCTGATAATGTTGAGATGACCCTGGCAATGTGGAGCAAGATGGACGACTTGAACCACAGTGGGCTAAGACATCCTTAGCAAAATCATCCGAATGAAGTTGTTGCCGAATAGTGTCAAGAAGGGTAGAATCAAGTGGTGTGGCATAAATTGTTGTTACTTGTAGCTTTGATGGCCCGAGGAGAGTTTGCTTTTGATTGTCAAAGGCCGGATCTCCAAGTCGAAGGGCTAGATACGAACGCCGAGACAGAGCATCTGCTTTCCCTTGTTGTTTTCCGGGGCGAAAAATGATCTTGAAATCGAAACGCGTTAGAAATTGGGCCCACCGAGCTTGTCGTCTATTTAATACTCGAGCTGTTTGAAAATATTTGAGATTTTTGTGATCACTATAAATGATAATCTGATGAGGTGATCCTTCTAGAAAATGACGCCATTGCTCGAATGAGTCGACCACAGCTAGTAACTCCTTGTCATGCACCTCATAGTTTATCTCCGAAACAGTAAACTTTCTCGAGTGAAACGCGACTGGATGTATCTGCCCGTCCTCGCCTGGTTGCGATAGGATACTCCCCAATGCAAAGTCTGATGCATCCGCCTCAATAGTAAATGGCTTTTCAGGATCAATATGTGCTAGGATGGGTGCTGATGTGAATGCCTCTTTCAGCTGCGTAAAAGCCTTGTCCGCTTCGATACTCCAAAAAAATGCTTGATTTTTCTTGGTGAGTTGAGTAAGGGCCAACACAATGCTTGAATAATTATGTATGAATTTGCGATAGAAGTTCGCAAATCCGAGGAAACACTGGACATCCCGAACTGAGCATGGGGGTTTCCATTCCAATATTGTTTGGACTTTTGCCGGGTCCATGAAAACACCCTGGGATGAAATAGTGTATCCCAAATATTCAACTTGTTTGCAATCAAAACTGCATTTCTCAAGTTTGGCGTAAAGACCATACTTCCTTAGGCGTTCAAGTACTTGCCGCACATGTATATCATGCTCCCCCTATGTTTTAGAGTAAATCAATAGATCATCTAGGTAGATGATTAGAAAAATATCCAAGAAATCCCGGAAGATGTCATTTGCCATATGTTGGAATACGGCAGGTGCATTTGTGAGCCCGAAAGGCATGATTGTATACTCGAAATGACCATACCGAGTACGAAACGCTGTTTTCCACTCATCTCCCGGCCGAATTCGAACAAGATTATATGCACCCCTTAGATCAATTTTGGTAAAATGCTTTGCCCCACCAATGCGTTCTAAGAGATTGGAGATTAAAGGTAAAGCATACCTATTCCTTATGGTGACTTTATTTAAGCCTCGATAGTCCACGACCAAACGAAGGGAGCCGTCCTTTTTCTTCACAAAAAAGATAGGAGCACCAGCTGGAGACTTTGAATGTCGAATAAACCCATGTGCAAGATTTTCCTTGATGTATTCTCGAAGAACCTCAAGCTCAGTGGGTGATAAATTGTAAATCGGACCCCATAGAGGCTCTTTTCCTGGTTGGAGATCAATAGGACAGCCGTACGGCCGATGCTTTGGAAGAACACTAGCTTTGACTTTGTCGAAAACATCAGCATAGTCTTGATATTTTTTGGGAATTTGGATGTCTGAATTCCCTTGAGTGACACTAGAAGGTGTCATTGATACTGCAAATAAGAAAAGGTCCTCCTTGCCTCCCACTTGGTGCAATTGATGTAATGTGATGGCTGAAATTTGATGAGAAGGATATGGTGCATCGGTAGAACTATATACTTTGGGAGGATAATCCCGAGTTCGATCCTTGAGAATGATATTTTCTGCTAAAGGGCACCTAATTTCTCGCTTCCTCCAATCGATTCTAGGGTTATGTAGCTCGAACCATGGCAAACCGAGGACAATTGGATGCTCAGGACTACGGATTATGTTAAAGGAAACTACACATCCTAAATCACCCAAGAGTATGTGTATTGGCTCAGACTCTTCAAATATCTTCCCGAAAGCTATGGGGCATCCATCAATCACTACTACGGAAACTGGACAAGGAAGTGTATGCAAGGATATTTGGTGTTTTTGGGCAAAATCTCTATCCATGAAACAAGAATTGACTCCAGTATCTAAGAGGGCTTGGACTTGAAGTTGACAACTGGGTGTCCTAACTTGTACTAGGGCTGAGAAGACTCTACTAACATGCTTGGAAGAAATGGAACCCACACTAGGTTGTACATATCTAGGGTTGTCCAACCAAATGGCTCCTATTTTGGCCGAACTTATTCGTTTGACTCCTCTTCTAATTGGCTTAGGACTTCAAATTTATTGGACAAGGGTGGATTATTCATAATATTAGATTCACTAACTACTTCTAAAATGTTGGACTCATTTTTCTTGTCATAGTGAATTTGATTTACCTGACGTCTCGGCCTACGGGAGCAATGAATGGCTATATGTCTTGGACCTCCACAATATAAGCACAGATGGTTTGCTCGACGACGTTGCTTCTCTTCGTCTGACAACGGTCCTCGTCGTTGAGTCATATCGATCTCCATGGGTGTAGGACTATCCATTGGGACTGGACTACGTGTTTGCCTTGGAGTTGGAGCAGGGCTATACATTTGCCTTGGGGATGATTGCGCCGTTACTGATGCATAAGTTGGTGTGAATCTAGATCTTGTTATTTGTTGTTGTCGCTCACATCGACGCTCAAAAAGGCGATTATCACACCGTATTGCTCGACTAATAGCTTCTGTAAGTGACCTTGGATCCTCGGGGAAGGTAAGAAGTAAGTCTTTGACATCACTACGAAGGCCTGAACGGAATTGCTCCATTAGGGCTTGTTCATCCCAAGGAATATCGCTTGCGATGAGACGGAAATTGGCAGCATATGTTGAAGTTGGTTGATCACCTTGACGAAGTGTACGAATCTTGTTGATAGCTGTTCTCGCCCCATCAGTATCTCCGAAACAAGCCTTAAATTCCTTGATAAATTCCTCGAAATTATTCAGTAGAGGAGAATTGGTCTCTAGCAATGGAGCAAACCACGACAACGCTATGCCAGTCAATAAAGTGCCCA
This sequence comes from Azolla caroliniana, assembly GCF_043228905.1. Lineage (NCBI taxonomy): Eukaryota > Viridiplantae > Streptophyta > Polypodiopsida > Salviniales > Salviniaceae > Azolla > Azolla caroliniana. The sequence continues at coordinate 16,999,292 of NW_028230443.1, forward strand.
CTAGCCCGACTCGTGATGCATCTGTTGGATAACGTGCGGGATGCATTTGAATCACCAACCGTACTTGATTCAAAAAACCTCGGAAATGCGCCCTCGATCCATCAAATTTAGCTGGGAGGCTAATTTTGGGCTCCTTGATAAGTCCATGACCTTCAACCCTTTGTTGTTGTAACACGACGATTGTCGACTCTAACTGTTGCACTCGTCGCGTGAACTCCTCTTGTTGTTGTTGCTTCTCTATAGTAACCTTTTGTAGATCCCCAAGTAGACGTTGATTCTCTACTTCAAGAGATGCGAACTTGGATTTAAGGTTCTCCATTTCTGCAACAAGGGTGAGATATTCTTCTAAGTTAATGGCAGCCATGGTTTCAGGATGGTTACAAAGGAGGATAAGAGAGAGTGAGAGAGAGAGAGAGAGAATTCGAATCAAACTGTCAGAACCAAGGATAAAAGATAGAGTGATGGAAGAAGGATAGAGAAGAATGGATGTATAAGATAGAGAAAGAAAGAGAATGGATACAAGATATGTAATGAGAGCTAAAGACTGGTGTTGATTCGAATTGATTTGAGAATACATGTATGCCCTTATTTATAGGTTCCTATAGAATAGCTTAGAGATTTCTAGAATGTTCTAGAATGTTCTAGACCTAGAATGCTCTAGGACATTCTAGAATAATCTAGAGTTTTTACAATAATCAATGTAATACAAGAAGTAGCTTTTATTGTTTCATATAACAATAAGCTATCTTAATGGTTGAGGTTTTCAAGTATGAATTACAAGGTTCGAGGTTCAAGTCCGGGTGACGCCATAATGGTCATGTGTTCATGACACTTGGCTTGCTCAGCCGATCCAGCCGATGTTGAGCTTGCCTCTCAACACTCCCCCTCAAGCTCAACTTGAGGCTCTTCCGGATCTTCCGGATCAGCGCTCCAGTTCCTCCTAGCTCCACGCCTCGCTCGCATTCCTCGGCCTGTTCGACTCCGCGCGTTTCGACCCTTCCGGTCGGCTTGTTTGCTCCCAAGACCCTTCACAACTCCCTTGTTATCGCGGTGTTGGCGCTTCTCCTGCTGCCTTCTTTTCAGCTTGGACCTCGGTTGATTCAATGTATCTGAATCAAACATCTGAACCGACTCGGCTACCTCTGATCGGTTTTCGCTCTCGTCCGAGTTGGCTGTCTCCAACTTGTCTTCGGTCTTCTCGCCCTTGACAACGTCATCTCCCCCATGCTTGGTTGGCTTTGGCTCTTTCTTTCGGCTGCTCCCCTTATGTCCGCTTTTGAACTCTTCCGCAGATCCGCCCTCGGCTTCTTTAGCCGATCCGAAGTCGAATTCGTCATCCGACTCGGTGTCGCGGTCTTCGTCTTCCGAAACTTCTCTCCCTCTTCCGTGGTCATTCGGAATGTCTCTCCCCCTCAAATTCGGCACGCAAGCCGGAACTGGCCAGCAAGCAAAACCGGAAATCGGCCGGTAAGCAAAACCGGAACCGGAACCGGCAAGCAAAACCGGAACCGGAACCGGCCGGCAAGCAAAATCGGAACCGGAACCGGCAAGCAAACCGGAACCGGTCAGCAAGCAAAATCGGAACTGGAACCGACCGGCAAGCAAAATGGAACCGGCTACCGGACGAGGTTGGACGCGGACGGACGAAAGATTGGATCATGCAACAAACTAAAGTAAAGTGAAGAGAACTAAAGTAAAGGCCATGAGGACGCAAGCAACTAAAGAAGGAGTGCATGGAAAAAGTAAAGGTCATGTGGACAGTCACATGCAACCAAAAGAAAAAGCTAGGCAACTAAAAGTAGAGGCCATGCAACAAAAAGTGGAAAGGCTATGATCAAGAGAGAACTCCATTTTTATTTTTATTTTTTTCCTACATGGGGACTCACTCTCCATATTATCTAAAAAAAAAAATTCTTTTGTTGGGGAGCTCTCTTATCTTATCGAAGCCAATAACCCTAATCTTCCCTACGGAAGCTATCTCTCAAGTAAACCATAATTTCCATACGGAAACAATCTCTCAAAATCCAAAATTCCTTGTCAAAGCCATATCACTCAAGAATCATAATCTCTTATTTCCTCTAATCTATTATTCTAATCATCTCCATAAGATAAAACTTTTGTAATCCCAATCTTGGGATTGATTGTAATCTTTCTTTCCCTTTTATTAATGAAATTTGTTAATCTTTGAACTCATTTCGGTTAATTCTTAGTATATAAATACACGAATTTGATATCCTCTAGACAAAGGCCCCGGGGTCTTGCCTCAACGTTCACGTATCCTCGTCGTATTTTCGCGACATCGGTCCGGCCTAACCGATCGGTCCCAACCGATCCAGTCCTTGGCTTGCTCAGCCGATCCGGCCGATGTTGAGCTTGTCTCTCAACAATGAGTCTTGTAGTTAATGAAGAGAGAGGGTGACTATATAAAGCACCCTCCTCCCACCTTGTATAATGTTGAGTCTTTCTCCTTTGTTAATATACTTTACCTTGCGTATTCTCTGTGTCTTACTCCTTGTCTCTCTCACTCTATCTCTCTCTCTCTCTCTCTCTCTCATACACACACACAGTTCATATCTATTCCGTTGCACAGAATCCATCTCTTGATTCTTTACACTTGTAAAATTACTAGTTTAAGTGATAGAGATAAACCTAGGGCCAAGAGATACGAAAGGTATCTCAAACAATGTAATGTATTAGGGGAAGATGACACCATAAGCGACGCCATGGAGGCGGTCTCATTTGACGACACTCTCAGAGAGATGGAGAGGATAGTCGCTTCAGGCCTCAATGAAGACAAGGTAATTCCAGTCAATTCAGTTGACATGTGCACCACCATCGAAGAGCTTGGGTGGTTGATCGAGGAAGCGAGGACGGTCAAGGTACAAACAAAGTACAAGACCATGGACAAGAAGGTGAAGCCTATGGCTGCCTCATTGCCTAACGATAGTTAGGATCGGATAAAGGGGGTAGCGGTTGATCCTAGCTTGCGGGACCCATGAGGCATAGGGCACCGATTCACCGACGAGACGCAACAAAAGCTCCAGATTGGTGGGGGTGGCTTCCTATTGCCTAGGGAGGAGGAAAGATTTAGAAGGATGATCGAAAGCCACGGAAGGTCTTTCGCCTTCTCGTCGGGTGAGATAGGGTGCGTAAACCATAAGATCATGGAGTCAATGGTGATCTTTACGGTACCGCATGTACCATGGAACATCAAACCAATACCGGTTCCGAGAGCTCACATCCCGAAGTTGATTGAGCTACTCAAGGAAAAGATCAAGATGGGTATCCTCGAGCCATCAAGTGCCCCATACTCGAATCGGTGGTTCATTGTGCCAAAGAAGAACGACACCTTATGCTTCATCTAGGACCTACAACCTGTTAATCAAGAGATAATTCGAAATGTAGGGGTCGGGCCGAGCGTTGACGAATTCGTTGAGGCCTTCGTTGGAAGGTCTATTTATTCGATCGGTGATCTATACTCATGGTATGATCAATTCCAACTAGTTGTGGAGAGTAGGGACATCACGACGATGCGGACCCCTATCGGCCTAGTACGAATGTGTACCTTGCCATAAGGAGGCACTAACTCTATAGCCCACATGGTAAATGCAATGAACAAGGTATTGAGAGATTGCATCCCCGACATCACCATGTCATTCCTTGATGACATCCCCATAAAAGGGTGCTCTGAAGCGAAGACACAAACACACGCACAAAATGCTCGTACGCCTTTATGAGGAGGAGAGGTGCATGGGCACGCGTACGTTTGGCCATATTGTGACGAGGGAGTGTTTCGAGCATGCCCATGTACCTCTCCTCATAAAGACGTACAAGAATTTGTGCGTGTATTTGTGCCTTCCTTGTACGTTCGGTCGTCTTCTGACGAGGGAGCGGTTAGGGCGTGCCCATGCACCTCTCCTCCTCATAAAGACGTACGAGCATTTGTGCATGTGTTTTGTGTCTTTCTTGTACGTTCGACATCTTGTGACAAGGGAGCGTTCGGGCGTGCCCATGCACCTCTCCTCCTCATAAAGACGTACGAGTATTTGTGTTTGTATTCTCATCCCTTTCCTTGTACGTTCGGCGTCTTGTGACAAGGGAGCGTTCGGGCGTGCCCATGCACCTCTCCTACTCATAAAGACGTACGGGCATTCATGTTTGTGTTATCATCCCCTTATGCGTTCATCTTGCGTGCTTATCTTTGCTTGTACCCATTTGATCACTTGGCTCGTGTGCTGATCTCGAAAACTCGACGAGTCGTGATCAACGAAAGCCACCGGCCCATAAAAAGGGGCAATGAGCCCTTGCTCGGGAAGGGGTCGAGAAGTAGTATTGTCATAAAGCAAACCTCGGGTCTTCTCTATCCCTTCGTACTGCCTAGTCCAAGACCATCGTGGTCCCGCCCAAGTAACACACGCGCGCGCGAAACTTCCTGACAACAGTCAGGGTTGGGCGACCGCCAACAAATTTTTTTTCGGGTGTTCTTTCTAATCCGAATTGGACGGTGCAGATCGGAGGCGCCTTCCTCTGAGCAACCCTGCACCGTCCGAGGCCCTATTTTATGATTTGGTATATACATACATATATATACATAATACATAGACAGGAAGGAGCGTAGACAAAGAATTGAAGGAGATGGGGGAGACAGACACGTGATCACTACAGTCTACTACAGCCCACACGGAGGAGGCTATGTCAGACGAAGGAGATAAAATCAGAGACAATGATGGTGATGGAGATCGAGATCGAGATGGAGGCAGCGTGCAACAAGAGAAGAAAGAGAATCAGAAGAATCAGAAGAAGAAACAGAAGCAGAAGCAGAAGATCGGCGGCTTAGATTTAATAGGCCTTTTCTTCTATGCTATCTTGATTCCGTGGTTTGTATCCCTATTTCTGAGTCTTCGTTATGGAGGCCGTGCCGACCTCTGGCCCGTCGTCGTCGGTTTCTTCATCTTCCAAGGTTCCAATGCTCTCATCCACTCCATATCCCCTTCCATTCTCCCCCCACTACGACAATCTTCTTCGTCTTCGTCTTCGTCTTCTTCTTCTTTTTCGCTTGATCTCTTCACCAACACTGCAGTCTCACTCATCCATTCCACCATCGTTGGAATCTCAGGTACAACCATATCTCTTTCCTCTCAATTTGATTGCTTGGATTGGGTGAGAGAGAAACAGGGGAGAGAGAGAGAGAGAGAGAGAGAACTGTTTGGAAAAGAAAAGTAAGATAAAGAGATTAAAGCTACATTATTAGATCGAAAAGTCTTCAAAGATCCAGATTCCTGGCATAAATATCACGAAACTCAGAGGAACAAAGATCGAATCAACGTTTGGTGTTGATGGAACACAATTTTTTCTCTCGGTCTTATTCAGGAGTTGGCGTATTTTCAATTTTCTTTGGCTGACTTTCGTATTGCATTTTGTTTTTCTTCCATCCTTTAAACTTATGTATTGTGGAATGGATAAAAAATCCGAAAAATGTTAATTTATACCATCAAGGGAAGAAGCCAACATTCAGTTGTTGATTTACCAGAGCGCGAGAAGCTCTATGATTTGGAATGGAAGGAGTTACTGGATAGCAGTGAGTTTTAAGTCTGAATTTTGAGTAGAAGTCTAGAATAATGTAGGAGAATCAAGAGGCCTGACTCTTGATGTACACCATTCACAAATCAGGAGGAGCTTAAAATAATCTATTCTATTTGTAGAAAAGTGAGGAGTACTTGGATTGAGTGTAGATGCCTGTAGGAAATAGAAATGATGGAAACATGTTTCAGTGTCTAAAAGCAGCAAATGGAAACAGAAACATTTAACTTCTTTCTTCTGTCCGATAAAAGATATCAAAATATAGTTATGAGGTAAAGAACTACGTTTTACTTTCATGACAAGCCAGCTTTTGCAAGAACAAGCATATTGGAGTAGTCTGGGGCTTTATCTATGAAAACAACAGATAGGGTTTAGAAGCATGGAAAATCATGTTGATTCTTGTCGATCATGATGAAGATCAAATAATGTATTTAATCCATCTTTTTCGCTTTGTTTATGATATGTAGTGGCAGGAGTATTGGCCTCAGAGTGGATCAAGAAAGGATCATCAATGTACAACCATGAAGAACTCTTTTCTGGTGTTTGGCCAGGGTCAAATGTTATTCTATGTGTTTCTACAGGTTACTTCGTGTATGACCAAGTAGACATGCTTCGGAGGCATTTATATAATCCAAGTTCTCCATCTCTTCTTGTACATCATGCAGTGCTCCTCGTGTGCTTCACTATGGCTCTTTATCGCCAAGTCACCATCAACTATCTGATTCTCACCTTGTTTTGTGAGGTAAGTGGAAGTTTGCAAGATAAAAATGAATGGAGTAGGTGGATCGTAACCTTGTTTTGGGATGTGAGCAGAAGTTTCAAGATAAAAATGAATAAGAATCACCAATTCTTACTTTGTTTTGTGAGGTGAGTGAAAGTTTGAAAGATAAAACTGAATTAAGAATTGGTGATTTTTATCTTGTTTTGGGAGGTGAATGGAAGCTCAAAAAATAGAATTGAATTAAGAACCGATGCATGAAATAAAATTTATCATTGGCTTTATGTATGGCAGTTACATTCCATATTCTTGCATTTGAGACGTGTGCTTAAGATGGCTGAACTCCAAAGAGAAGAAAGCTGGTTTATTATCACCTTATGGGCCTTCAATTGGTTCACTTTCTTTACTTCGAGAATGGCAATGCACATTTTTGTAACTCTCAAGTTGGTTCTTGATATCACAAAGTTTCCGTCAGGAGTAGAGTGGCCCCTTGCAATTTCAGGTATGATGGGGCTAAATATTCTAAACGTGATCCTTGGCATTGATTTATCGAAAGCATTCTTGAAAGAGTCAAATTCCTGGAGAAAACGCATACATAAAAAAGTGACATGATTGTATCGCAATAACCCTTTTATAAAAAAGAGACTTCGTTTCCCTAAATTCCTCGAGGCTTTCGCAAAGTTTTGGTTCTCTTTTTTTGAGTCATCATATATCTTCTGAACGTAATCAAATCTACTAATCTAGTTTCACACAATCACAACTTAATTGTATTCTTGAAGAAAAAACAATAGATATCTTGTATGCTTTTTGTGTTTTAATTGCATTCATTGAATATCTTCTGTTTCCGCCACATTATTCAGCACAATGTTCATCTTTCCTTTGTGGGGTGTCTTCATCTTGTAACAATTAAAAGGAATGGGGAAATAAATCTGACAGAAAAATGTGACAGTATGGTTTCTTGAAAGGAAATCGATACCAATTGTGGTTGATTGCAATGACATACTATCAACGCATTTGATGTGGCAACGATCATGTTTGGATATTGATACCAAACTCCAAACCAATGGATCAATGTGACCTCAAAATCCTAGAGAAAATGTATGATGTGTGCTTATTTATGGCTCTTAAAAATTATCATTCCCCACAAGAATTGGATGTTGAATGACAAAGATATTTTTGGAGAGGAGTTGGATGTTAAGTTGATCTTTGGAATAGATAGGTCAACATCAATTTGGATCGAAGGTCAACATCTATATCACATCAAAGGAGTGATGGTATGTCAAACAATCATACTATATACAATCTCCAATTCATCTGATGGTGAATTGGGATTTTATTTGGGTTTAATGAATTAGAGCTAGCAAGAACAAACCACTTGTCAAAAGTGGGTATTGGTCAATGGTTGGAAGTCTCTTTGTCACACTCATGGCAATTTCGAAAAATGTCTCACCCTTTTGGTTCTCCCTTCTTTGTCTTTTGGGTTGTTGCCTCTTAGGAAACACGGGTCGTGGTCAGTCCTTCGACCCCAAGGTGGGTGTGGAACAACGAATCGAGCTTAATCGTATTACGTAAGGAGAGAACCTCTGTGACTTCGTTGTGTGTAAGGGGAGACGGCTACAACCGACTCCTTCTCACAGGTTGTGCTTACGTACTACTACGATTACGTATCCGAGACACATACACTAAATTAGTTGTAGCTATACACAGAAACTCAGAGAAGATAGTATTCTATTATCATGCATTCTTTTTACAATTCCCAGAATTTACACACCTCCTTACGAGGTTTTCTGCCCTTTATATATGCAGGGTCTAATTAGCCGTTCACGCGTACCCGCGTGAACCGTTACATACGTTACGCTTTATATAGTTTTTTATTCCTACGTTTTTGGCTGTCGGTTACTATTCCGGCGGACAACACCTGGCACGCCTGTGGGACAGTGCCTTTGCACGTCGAACCCATCCCATTACTCTTCTTCCAAAATGCCCCGGATGTTTGGCTCTGTTGTGGTGTCCTCGGCCGGAGTTGATGTAGGGCCCGTAGGAGCATCGTGGTGTGGCTCCTCTGCTTGGTCGGCCTGGTTTCTCCCGGAGTCGCCTTCGCCGTGTGCGGGTGGTCTGGGTACGGTGGGCTCTTCTTGAGTTCGTGGACTGGGCTCTGCCGGTAGTGTGCTTGCCATCGGTTGTTGCTCCGCCTCTATTGTTACGTCCTCCGCGGTGTTGGCCATTTTTGTGTGTGCCTGGGCGTGGGGCGGGGATTCCGCTTGGTCCGCACTATTTTCCGCGTTTTCTGAAGATGGTGTGGGTTGGACCTTTTGTTGGTTAATCGTTTCGCTGTCTGGTCTTGTGGGGAACTCCACTCGTTCGTCCCCGCTATTCTCCTTCATTGTCCTCGCTGGTGATCGGTCCTGAGGTTCCTCTTCTTCGGCTGGGCTCGGAATTGGTGTCTCGCTGGGTTCCTCGTTTGTATACGTGTTGCCGATTTGTGTGATCTAGTGAAATAGCTCCTCCTGACTTTCACCAAAATCATCTAGGAGTTGTGCGAGTTCTTCGGAGTGTTGGTCTACTAACGCGCGATAGTCTTGCGCTAGGTCCTCCCGTACGGTCGCAATGCTCTCCTCGTTTAGCTTATAAAACCCTCCGCCGTCTTTCCGCCGGTTCTCCCAGTCCGCACGATACGCGTGCAATTCCGCTGCTTGGGTTGCCCACGCCATCCATCCTTTGTCCAACGCCGTTTTTACTTGCGCTGTGAACCTTTCCTGGTTGGTTTGGAGAAGGATGCGCACGTTATCCGTGATGGCCTGACATCGGTTGCGTGCGTCTTCCATCGACTTCTGGAGATTTGCGATTTCCTGCTGTTTAACGGTTGCCGCTTCCTCATACGTGGCCTTCAGGCCCGCCCACAGCTGGGATTCCTTTTCATGTTGTTTTTCTAATTTCCCCATTTCATTGTTTAGGCGGATTTCGAGTTGATGCCGTCTGTCTTGTTCGACTACCAACTGTTCATCAAACCATACCTTCTTTTTCTCTAATAAGGCCCGAAGCCCCGCTATTGCCGCCTCTGATTTCTTCGCATCCTCTCGTAATTGGGCGTTGTCGTCTTTTGTCCGGATGTGATGTGCCACCTCCGTAGCTAGTTTCTCTTCAAGCGTTTTTACGGCTTTTCGTCCGTTAGCCCGTATCTCCTTTTCTCTATCGGAGGATTGGCGTAGCTCTGCTCGAAGGCAGTCAATTTCGGATTCCGCTAGCTGCACGACCCTTTTTGCTTTTGAGGCGATGGCGGTCTGAGCCTCGATTTCTTCTTTGAGAGCATCGATAACGTGGTTCGGTGGCGGGGTTTCGTGTTGCGCCGTAGTCGTATGAGCTTCTAACTCGGCGATGTGTGCGTTGGCCTTTTGTAGTTCGGCTTCGGTCATTTTAACCTTCTTCCAGACATTCTTATTTTTTATGGCCATCTCCTTGGCGCTCGTGTTGACCTTTGCTAGTTCCCGATGGACTTCGACTAGGGCCGTGTTTAAGGGTGGTATTTCCATCCCTACTTGCCGTACCCCAACGTTCCTCTGTCTACCGACCCTGGCCAGCCGGTCCTCATCGTCGCTCTCCGTTGTTTGTGTTAGGGCGCGCTCTATCATCTGTCGTTCTGCATGCTCCTCGGCCATGCGTTGAGCGGTTTTGACCTGTTGTGTTGCTAAGAACTCCATGACCTCGAAAGAGGTTCCGAACTGCAAGAGGGAGTTGAATTCGTGGGCCGTATTCGGAATATCTGGATATGCCAAAACCTCGCTTTCCGCCGTCAATACAGCTTTCCCTCGCTGGGACTGAGTCGTAATAATCGGTCGCGGCTCCCGGATGATTTCGAAGGTGGTATTCGGCTCTGCTGTTGCGGGGCCTTCGCCTACGGTTGGTGCCTCCGGATCTGTGGGGGCGTTTTTTACCAACCCCTGCCTATCCTTTCTATCCAATCTGCGTTGTTTGGGTCTAGGGCTTTCCCCACGTGCTTCGGTGGTTGGTTCTGGGGCTGCCTCCATGGGGTGTCTCGGTTGTTCCTCCTGTGTCGCCCGTATATCCAGTTGGTCGATAGGAGGTGTTGTCCTTGGGTCTGGTTGGGTCGGTTAGGGTTCCTCCTCCCATGTTGGGGCCGCTAACTCCGCTAACCTACGTTTCGCGAAGTGGGGCGGGGCCGTGGGTTGGCTGCTGGGCTGTGGTGTTGGTAGACCTCGGGGTGGAAACAGTACCGTAAGGTATTGTTGGATGATTGGCCGGAGCTTTTTGCCTACTTGGTACGCATGCAAGCCTTCCCGTAACGTCGGCCCTGTGATGACCCCCCAGTCGACTGTACGCCCCTCAAAGGTGTCGATAATGATGCCCGCCTTCTGTTTAGGCATCCCGTAAGCATTGACATGGACGCAGCCTACTTCCAGTAGGAACTTGGCCACTTCACGGAAGAAGGGATCCGGAATCTGTTTTGTTCTATAGGCTTTGGCGGAGGATGAGTATGGGCCAAAATATCGTTGCAGCGCCTCTGTAGGAGGTATTTCGAAATGTCTTTCGCCTAGTGAAGATGGGTCTAACTTCTTCCGAATGGAAGAGTTTGTGACCGTGTCGATGTTAAGCCGCCTGGCGATATCCATGGCGTCCGGGTGCAGAGGTGCTTCTGCGACCCGAATATAACCATCCAGGCGCTTCTCCACGAGCCATCGGCGTAGGGCAGTAGAGATGAAGATCGGCATCGCCAGGGTAGGTTCGTGGGGAGGCGACGGGTAGCAATGGTGAGTTAGAGCTCTGAGATGTGATGGGGAAGAAGGTGAGGAGGAGCGATGGGCGCGCTAATAGCTAGACTCAGTGTTTCTGCTTTGTGCAGAAAACCTTCTATTTCCTTCTTTTTGTGGCTTAGGGTTCCTTGGGCGGTGAGCCATCGTGGTGCCGCGTGTTCTTGAACTAGGAGTTTGTGCATGCCTTTAGTCGTTTTAATAGTCGCTATCTTCTCTTCTTCTTTTTCTTTTTTCTTTTTTTTTCTAACGGTTAGCTACCCCCTATTTTTACATTATAGTACAATTGGGCATGTCCCTTTTACGCTACGGGTTCTTCGGCTTTGTCTCGTTCGGCGGTGAATGGGTTAGGTGGTGTAGGGCCCAGGTAAGGTTTGAGCCGAAACCCATTCACTTTTTGCCGTACTATTTCTCTAGCCAGTGTTCCTAGTTGGAATGTGCCCTGTTCCGCTCCAATTATCCAGTATGGGCCGGTCCAGCGGAAACGTAGCTTACCCGGCATCTGGCCCATGCGTGTTTGAAAAACTAGCACCACTCGGCCCACGGCGAACTCCTTTTCCCTTGCGCTCCAATGCCGATTGATGAATGCTTTACGTCGTCGCTATTCTTTTTCCAACACAACCATGCTGTGGACGCATTTCTCCCCTAGTTTGAGGAGTTGGTAGAGTCGTTCCTCCTCTGACTTGGCTTCTGATAATCGGTTCCGTACCTGAATGCGCAAACTAGGTACCCGGAATTCGACCGGCATTACTGCTTCTAGTCCAAACGCTAGCCGGAACGGTGTTGACCGTATGCTTGTTTTGTAACTCGTTTTGTACGCCCATAACGCGCTCTGGAGTTTGGTATCCCAGTCCGTTTTGTTTTCATTGACGGTTTTCTTTAAAATGTTCTGTAAAGTTTTGTTCGTGGATTCCGCTAATCCATTCGCTTGCGGGTAGTATGGCGTGCTTTTCTTGTGGACAACTGCATAATGATGTGTTAGTTCCCGAACCACCGTATTGAGGAAGTGGCTCCCCTGGTCACTGATGAGCTCAATCGGGCAGCCGAATCGGCACCAGATGTGCTCGTACAGAAATTTGGCTGTGACGGTCGCCATATTTTCCCGTAGTGCCTTTGCTTCTACCCATTTGGTACAGTAGTCCGTGGCTACCAATATGTATTTGTGTACAGGCTGCTGCTGGTGTGAAGGGCCCCACAAAATCCAATCCCCACTTTTGGAAGGGGTCCAGTGGTAGCACAGGTTGGTGTGGCATCCTTGCGTCCTCCGCGGGCTACCCCATCCGCTGGCACAAATCACACTTTCTACAATACTCAGATGTGTCCTGTGTTGTTGGCCACCATCAGCCCGCCTGCCATACTTTGCGGGCTGTCACGTTGCCTGCGTAATGGCCGTCGGCCATGCCGCAGTGTGCCTCCTGTAACACTGCTTCTTTTTCATCCTGACGGACTCCCCGTCACCAAATGCCGTCACTTCCTTTGTGATATAAATACCCTTCGACTAGGCAGAAGTGACGGCTTCGGACGGCTAGTCGTTTCTTCTCGTCTGTGCGTAATTGTGGTGGAGGTAGTCTTGTAGTCAAAAAGTACGTCATTTCCATAAGCCATCGATCCGGAAAGGTGGATTCCGTTTTTTCTGCAATCGTCGCTACTCGCCAGATGTCGGCGTTCAGAAAATCGTCGTCGTCTTTCTGTACTGTTTCTCCACTCTCAAGTCTGCTCAAAAAATCCGCCACTGCGTGTTGCGTCCCTGGCCGGTGCTGAATTACGAACTCGAATTCTTGGAGCAACAGCATTCACCACACCAATTTCCCTGTCAGGGCTTGTTTCTCTACCAAATACAATAATGCCGAATGATCCACATGGAACGTGAATTTCCGTCCTGGTAAATAATGTCGGAATTTATTGATGCTATAGATTATCCCTAGCACCTCCCGCTCTGTTGTGGAATAGTTACGCTCTGCTGCTGATAATTTACAACTTGCGTAGTATATTGGCATGTACCAGTTTGGTTTGGTGAGTTGCATTAGCGCGCTTCCTATTGTTGTGTTCGAGGCGTCGACGAACATGTGAAATGGTTTCGCCCAAACTGGAGGTTGTACTATGGGGGCCTGTGTAAGCATTATCTTCAGTGCCTCATATGCCTTATCCTCTGTTGCAGTCCATTGAAAAGGAGTCTGATGTACGGCAGCGTGTAGTGGCGTGGCGAAGTCCGCCAAATACCGTATCATCTGACTATGCCACCGTATTTGGCCCAAAACCGGCTAAGTGCTTTGGCATTTGTCGGAGTTTTAGCTTGCATAATAGCGGAGATCTTGTTTCGGTCGACTGTTATTCCTTCCTTGCTGACTATGTGGCCTAGGAGAGCCCCGCTGGTCACGCTGAATGCACATTTCGCGGGATTCAGGCTTAAGCGTGCAGTGCGGCAACGTTCCAGGCAAAGACGTAAGTGCGAGAAATGGTCTTTTGTTCGCCCATATACCGCAAAATTGTCTAAAAAGACTTGCATGAACGCCGGAATGTATTCCCCAAAGATCTCCGTAATCGTTCATTGGAATGTTGCCGGTGTTGTCTTTAGGCCAAACATCATGACGACCGCCACATATACTCCCCAGTCCGTGACAAATGTCGTCTTCTCTTGGTCGTCGGGATGCATGCGCACTTGGTTATAGCCACTGAAGCCATCTAAGAAACTGTACATCTCATGGCCTGCGACGGCGTCCAGCACACTATCAGTGAAGGGTAAGGGAAATGCGTTTGTAATGGTTACGGCATTTGATTTTCGGTAATCCACGCATACCCGTATTTTGTCGTTTTTCTTTGGGACAACCACTATCGGGCTAAGCCATGTCGCTTGTTTTACTGGTCGTATGAACCCAGCCCTTAGCAGCTTGTCAATTTCTTCTTTCACGCAGGTCGCGTAATTGGGGTTCATGCGGTAGCGACGTTGTTGGACAGGTTTCGCGTTTGTTGCTAAATTGATCTTATGCTGATAGAACTTGGGATCTAACCCCTTCATGTCCTCATGAGCCCATGCGAACACATCTTTATATTCTATGAGTAGTGCGATCATTGTGGTTCTCTGGTCCGGCCTCAATTCCTTTGCTATGGAGAGGAATCGGGGTTCCGATCCCGTACCCACGTTCACTTCGTCGAGAGCGGAAGCGGTGACCCATCGTGAAATCTCCATTTCCCTTTCGAAGGCCACCCATGCTTTGCTGAGTTCCAATATGGACTCTGGCTTTGGTTCGTACGGCTCTTCGCTTGGAACAATGGTCGTAGTATATTTTGCCGCAGTTGCGATGACATCTATCTCGAACAGCGGAATAATTCAAGGATGTTCGTCAAGGTACGCTTCCAATTCGGCATCCTCCACCCCAGCCAGCATATTGATGTCTTCCGCATATAACGGTGTTATCCCCTTAGGTTGGGGCGTGTTGCCTTCCGTAGGCACACGAACCTTGATGCATTCCTACCGGAAACTGATACACTCGTGTTGCCAGCTCTGCTTGATATTTGCTGTTCGAAGCCACAGTTTGCCCAGAAGCACTGGGTACCCTCCAGGCGCGTACAAAGCGAGGACAACCGCCGATATGTTGAAGCGGTGTCCGCCCACGATGATGCCTATTTTGCGAATTAGCCCCAACGGCCGCACTGATCGGGTATCTGCCATGCGAAGCTAGAATGGACACGCCTCCCATTCGAAAATGCCCAGTTGTTCGCAAGTTTTCGCGCTAATCACATTGACGCCTGAGCCGCCGTCGATTACACATCCAGGGACTTTCTGTCCGTGCAATATTACTGTAATGGCCGGGTTGTGTTGATCTACCACTGGTGGTCCCTCGCTGACGTCAGTCAGGTTTGTGGCAACGCTTGACCCGGTCATGCCCGCCACCTGTGCTTCCATGGTCTGGCGGAAACGTGGAACTAGTTGTAGCAGTTTTTCTATAGTTAGCGTGATTTCACAGCCCGTTAACACCTGCCAAATGGGGTTCGGCCCCGTTTTTTCGTTCTCTGTTTGCTTCATTGCATTCACGGACTCCTACCTCATACGTTCCGTATTGGCCGCGTTTGCTTTTTCCACCCAGGCTTGGGCTTGTCGGCGTACCTCGTCCTGCGCAGCCCAATCCACCGTTTTCGTTTGTTGGCGTGTGGTGACTTGTTGCACCTCCGTCGTAATCGTGTTGACGGTGGGCCCCTTTCCCTTGCGTGTTGGGCATTGTGTGGCATAATGTCCGGGTTGCTGACAAATAAAACAGTGGATGCTTGATTCTCCCTTCTCAGCCCCAGGTGGAGTGTGCCGTTCTCCGGGCGCTACTTGCTCTTCGAGGTCCGGCCTCGTTTGTCGAGACGTACGCGGTGGCTGCTGTTGATCCCGTTGTTGTTCCTGGTGTCGCTCATCCCCCGAGCTTTCGTCGTAACGCCGGTGATCCCTATATTGTCGAGGCTTACCTCGATAGCCATTGAAGCCGCCCCGTTTGTTCATCGGGCGTTGATGTTTGTATCGCCGGCCTCCTTTGGCGTAACTCGGATGTCCACGATAATCCTCGTCCTCCGGGTCCTCCTCCTCGGACTCGTTGTGATTTCGGCGATTCCGGTTCTACCTATCCTCCCGCGGGTTGCGATCCCTATACCGAGGCCGGTCTTCTTGCCTCTTTTGTTCCACCCGATGTGGTTGCCGTTGTGTCCATGCTGCAGACCGCGGGCGTGGCTCTATTTAACATATTGTACTCGCATTGGTCAACTGTGTGAACCTTCGAGTGGCAGATTGGGCAATGGATTCGCATATTGCACTCCACCGCGGAATGCCCCGAGTTCAAGCAAATCGTACACTGGATTGCTTGACGAAATTGGCGTTCCTCATCTTGAGGTAACGCTTGTCGTAAGGATGACATCGAAAACCTCTCCTCCTCATCATCCAACTCGAGTTGTAACGCTCGTTCAATCACCATATCTGTTGTTTCCCCTTTCACACTATTGTTGTTGAGTGTTGCCTTGATGGGCCGGTGTAACGCTGCCAGAAATGTTTCCCGTGCCTCCTCCTCCGCAGGGCTTCGATCTAGTTTCCGTCATAAATTTTGGAACCGTAAGCGGAAGTCTGCTATTGTCTCGGTCGGTAGTTGCTTAATTGTATAAAACTGCCCGAGAATCTCGCATTGTGGAACCCTCCGGTGAAAAAAACGCAAGAAGGCGGACTGGAGCTGATCGAAGGTTGTTATGGCCGGTAAATCCATCTGTGAATGCCAGAACACCGCACGCCCATCTAATGTTAATCCGAACTCCGTCATTTTCAACTGGTGTGCCACCGTCTCGGAAAGGTTCTGTGCCATGTGGTTCGCATTCCAAACGTTCAAGAACATGCGAACATGAGTTGCAGCGTCGGTTTCGCCGTTAAAGCGGGGGTAGGCAAAGGCCATCGTGGGAGCTACGGGGGATCGGAGAAGGTCACCGGGAGGCTGCGGTAAGCGTGGTCCCCTCGCCTCGTCGAGGTATTTGGGGAGCAAGGACTCCTCTTTGCGCTCCTGGCAGGTATTACTGGGGTCGCCGATGCATGGCTTTTGCCGAGCGCGCTCTTCTGCCTGGCGTGTGACGGACCTTGTTACTGGCCGGTCTTGTCTTGTTGGTTCTCTGAGTCGTCTGCGGCTAAACATCCATTCGTTGTTGCTCGTCTGTGAGGAAACACAGATCACCGGGCGTGCCAAAAGTGTTGCCTCTTAGGAAACACGGGCCGTGGTCAGTCCTTCGACCTAGACCCCAAGGTGGGTGTGGAACAACGAACCTAGCTTAATCGTACTACGTAAGGCGAGAACCTCTGTGACTCCGCTATGTGTAAGGGGAGACGGCTACAACCGACTCCTTCTCACAGGTTGCACTTACGTACTACTACAATTACGTATCCGAGACACAGACACTGAATTAGTCGTAGCTATACACAAACTCAGAGAAGATAGTATTCTATTATCAGGCGTTCTTTTTACAATTCCAAAAATTTACACACCTCCTTACGAGGTTTTCTGCCCTTTATATATGCAGGGTCTAATTAGCCGTTCACGCGTACCCGCGTGAACCGTTACATACGTTACGCTTTATATAGTTTCTTATTCCTACGCTTTTGGCCGTCGGTTACTATTCCGGCGGACAACATGGGTCAACGTCTTTGTCAACATATTTGGGTCTCTCTCTCTCTACCCTCTCACTATATTATATTACGTGTGTTGCACTAAAGTACAAAACCATATTCTCCTACGAACAAGCAAACCACAATCACCAATACATGTTGTAGCCCATCCCTTTGTTTGTCATCTACACCATCACTCCATCCATACAACTTAGGTCGCCTTCTCTTCGATGTGAGATCGATTGGAACGACGTAAGCAAGAAGGCTTGTTGACTCAACATATTTTTCCATCAATAGGTTTTGATGCTTTGAGTATCACACTTGAATTCAATGATTTTGTCTTACCATTGACCACATTCGAGTTTGCTTCTACACATTATCAATCGAACCCACTTTGTACACAATTTCCTCACATAGTCACAATGTGCACTATCAATTGTCACTTCAATTAGTACAATGCTTGAACATGGAGAGTCACTCCTCAATTCCATGGGTATGGAAAAATGTTTCATCTTTTTGTCCCATAGTTCATATTTGACATATTAGGACAATAATAAAGTCAATTTATCTATCTATAAACTCTAGGACTTTATTGCAACATTAAATATTATGATCATAGACTACAATAGAGATTGCATCCTTATAACAATGTGGATTAAACCATCAGTAGCATACAACTCATTACCAATCTCTATATCAATAAAGTTGAGTTGTTTCGTAACCATCACATCTTCGGTTGTGTGACCTCCCATACTTGTTGCTCATAGTCTCGAAGTTGCATATTGTTAGTCATTGATCTTTCTTTTTTGTGTCTTTGGGATTGCATGTACTTTCTTTCATGTATCCTTACCTTTCTTAATCACTTTTACACCTTTGTTGTCCCTTTGAGAATTGGTTCAATCCCTCCCACTCGCACACTCAAAAATCTCATTTGCCACATCTAATATAAGAATTTAATATCAAGTTTAGGTATAAAAGATTCACATTTAAGCGGAAACTTGGTTAGTAGTTACAATTGAATACTAGCAACTTGGTTAGCATTACGTTTTTATTGCAAATGTGGACATTTGTAAACAAATTAGGGCTTGGTTGTTTATGAAACAACTCCATGATATAGACAATCCATAAAGGCATAGTTTATGTAATTGCCGATATCAATAACATATTTGCCATGTACTTCAAATGATTTGATAACTAGAATTGTGTACAAGATCAATGTTATTACTCATAATGAGTATATATTAAACTTATGATTAACATTTTACAAAAATATTTTACAACAGTAAAGGTATGCATAATGATTAATATTTTGAGGACAACGAAAATTATTGTTTTTTTTTCCAACATGAACCTACATTCCCATTAGTTAGGAAGGATTATTACAAGGAGACTATACAAGGAGGCTTATACACAAATCGGGGAATCTCCCTCCGATCAAGTTCAAGAAAAGTTGGCTATGAAGGATACTTAAAGTATTTTGGATTTCCTCATAATTAATTTTGTCAAATGCTCATGGGGGTTAGACACTTCTTGACAAATAAATTATTTCACACTTAGACTCGGGTAACACTTAGAATTCTTGGCAAGTAAGAAGTTAAACGTTAAAATCTACGATAAAGTTAGAATTTACTCAGATGACACTTAGAAGGTTTTAATGGGAATACACATTTACATGTAAAGTTTGTTGTATATTCTTTAAATATTTTTTGAGACTTCCTTGAATGACATTGTTTCGTTATGTTCATTATTGAAATATTGTGTCTTTGCACATTTCACCAACCATACATACACTTATATACTGATGGGATCTATGCACAATATGTATTTAGCTATTGAGCGCCCCTTTGATTTCCACATTTTTTGGAGGGGATTCTATACCTGATATTTAGCAAATCTGGGTCATAGTATAAATGTCGAGACATATAGCGGCCACATAAATATATTCAAAGTTTGTACACTAGAAAAAGAAAAGATATTAGGGTAAGATTAGAGTCAAGCAAAAGACAGAGATTAGGTACAAAAAAGAGATGTTAGGGCAAGAACGAATAAGGTTGTCGAACAAGAAGTGGAGATATGGTTTTGGACCTTAATAAATTTTTTACCTCACTAGATTTACACGAAGGCCATAATGGTCCTTTGTGTATGAGAAATATCTTGAATTTGGTGTGAGGTACCAAAACACAAATAGACTAACTCTTTATATACATATTGTGAAGGGACACCATTATATGGAATCTATTTTTTCTATATTATAATAGCAAGCTCAAACTATATATCCATGGTCCCAACATGCCTGCAAAGTACAAATTACTCCATACAGTGTTTGTACACAACCTTTTGACACGTCGCCCTACAAAACTCAAGGAATGTACTTCAAACACATAACATGGTGAGTTAGTTGTCTTGAAAATCTAGTAAAATGGAGAGCCACAGCCCACGAACCACGATGTTTCATAATGGTAGAAAGTGAAGTGTACAGTAAATACCCAGACAATGTCATTTCAAGAGCTCGCAAGTTTTTAGGACAAAATGATTGAATCTATAATCACATTTGTTAAATACCCTCTAGTATACATTTCAAGGGAGCATACGGCAAGTACCCAGACAATGTCATTGCAGGGGGCTCACAAGTTTTTATGAAAAAATGGTCGAAGTTATATATGTATCATAATCGAGCATTGGCATTCATACTTAGTTGCCACACGTTTGAGTCGCTTAAAATTAGTGTAAGTGAAACTCGTTTTTCATTTTTCATTTCCAAATTTCTAGTTTTCAACTCTCAACCTTTCATCTTCTCCTTCTACACCCAACTTATGGCATAAACTAAGTAATCCATTTATAGAAGAGAGTCCTTCCACCATATTCGTGAGGAGAATTAAAAAGGAGATCAAGAAGTTATTATGGTACCAATGCACTATCGGAAAAGGACGAGATCCAAGAGAGTTACCATCATGACTAAGGACATGTCGTTAACACGTCATTATCTAAGGTTGGATCCTTTATATATGGTTTTGTAAAATTGTTCCAACCCATCATTGATATATGTAATACTTTTTGACATTATAAATAAAATGTTTTTTGATGCATAATCACCATGCATCCTATCATAACTTTGATAGAATCAAATAGGCCTTGTCTTTCTACTAGTCTCATCAAATAATTTTTACTGTTTACAAAAATGTCATAGTGACACCCACATCTGAAAAGATAGCTAACCTGCATACTCACTATTACAATATGTGTAGGTGGGTATCAAAGGTATGCAAAAACAAAACGTGTAAAATTTAAGGTAAAAATTCTAAGTATCAAGCCTTTGTGTCCTCCTCACGAGGTTAATATAATTGCACATTTGTTGTTGCATGTTTGTAAGGATTTTGTTATCAACAAATATGCATAGCTACCATGTGTAACTATGAAATTAATCTATATATATTTACTTGTGTGCGTGCATATTTCATATATAACATGACATTATGTACATACTACAATTTGTAGTTCTAGTACAAATAGAAACTTGATCTAAAGAGAATACTCAATAGTGAATTGTGAAAACACATTTCACACTAGGAGTCTCAAAACAATAGACATTGATCCTGTCCCCCCAAGGCTTACCTACCTTTAGGCCTCATAAATGAATAAAAGTGAACAGGACAAACACACCTCTAGGGATTGGTTGAACGTTCCTGACGAAAAGAATAAAACAACAATAAGTTAGGAATAGCATTAATATTGGAAGTGTAATAGAAAGACATTAATTGTTACACAGGAGATTAACACACCAATATAAATCATGATATTGCAAAAACTATATTTAAGAGCTTATGATTAGGGAAAGTAGCATGATTGGCTTCAAAAATAAATAGTGCAATAGGGAATATAAAAACATGGGTTAACACGAAGATGCAACCTTAAGACGAAAGAGAGACATAAATAGATCGGTTTTATTATCGTCGTTAAAGGTCAAATATAACATATTAAACCAAAATGAAACATTTTCACATAGTCTGGGTAGAGTTGGGTAGTGAATTTGGATTTTGCCACAACGTTTGTATTGATTGTATTTTCAATGCTTTTAGTAGTCAAAATGTAGGAATGTGTGTGTGTGTGTGTCCCAATCACGGTTTCCGAAATCTTAACACAACAAGGTGCACGTCAATCACAAGTATATCATGGATTCATGCAACACCAAACCACTACTTTATAAATGTCAATATTTGATATTAGTTTTGCCAAGGTGTGTATGTTAACTTTGTATATGTTGCATGGTCGTATTCGGCCTTGGTGGACTATGTAAACGGCATAATAAAGTGGACTTACACCATGCCTAAATGGCTATATCTGCCTTGGCAGCCCAACTAGGAAGGTACATGGTATTTTCCTGAAATTTTGTAGGTGAAGGGATGATCAACAAAAATTGGTGGTCCCAGAATATATGAAGATTACAATATCTTTTTGTTGTTTTAGAGGAGTTCACTAATAAATAGAGAGGAGTGTGCCAGATAGGGTAATGTGGTAGATAGAATTGTTAAGTGTCTATGATTACATTACTAGTGTACATATCGGACTATAAAGACACTTTACCTAACTAATGGGAAACTCCCTTTCTTTGGAGAAAAAAAACTTTGTATATGTTGACTAATTTCTATTAACTGGTCTATTAGGTGGATGGCCTTGCCTTTTAATTTTGTAGTGAACCTCAAAATATGTATAAAAGTGAGTAATATTCACTCTTTTATTTCTCTCATTTCATTATCTTTCTTCATGTAACCTTGGAGAGAGAGAGAAACCAAAGGCCCATAATACATTGGCTTCATTACAAGTTATTCGTCCTTGGTTTTCGCGATTCATAAGTTTCTCTTGAAAATTATTTCTACTAGGTTTTGTATTTTGCCATTAATCAGATTTAGCAAAGGGAAATTGAAATTATTCATGGTATAACTTGTATATTTTTTAGATTTGCATTTATATAGTGAGAAGGAACATGTTGCAAAAACCAAAAAGTTAGCTCCTTATTATCTCTGTCTTGGAACTTCCAAGTTGGAAGTAAGGAAAATGAGGAAAACTACAAAACATGTTGGTAGGTCTTTAGTATTATAGGTGGTATATCTACCAAAGAAATGTATTAGAATGGACAAACAACACTAGATAGATGGTCAAGTGACTACCATAATGAAGGATTTGTTTTACAACAATCTAGTGTGGGTCAATGTTTAAAAGTTTCCACGCATGCTTTGTATTATAGGAATCATGTTTGTGGAGTTTGGGACTAGGGATTGTAATTGATTGATGATGACCGTATTTATGATGGGATTTATTTAACTCTTTTTGCAATCACTTCATTTGTCGTGGGTCACAAGGTGTTGAAGTTATCATGACCAAATTTGTGCATGCTATAAAAGATGTCTGAGGTAATATTGTTGAATGAATGGAAACATAGGGGCATAAATAAATGTAAACACATTTAGAGCATTGTTGCCAAGAAGAATATGCATGTACAGTACATGTATTGCAATCATCCACACATGAAGTTGTGTGATCATATATCGAGATAGACAAAAATCAAAAAGATCACATATATACAAGCAACATTGTCCACATATGAAGTTGTATGATGCATACCATTGAATAGAGAGTTGTCGAATACACCAACATGTCAAAAGGGTGCAAAAGATCACATATATACACCAACATTGTCCACATATGAAGTTGTATAATGTGCTCGTCCTGGAAGACAACTTCTATTTGGTTATTATGGGTGGGATATTGGACTTATGTTCTTCATGTGCTCTTGATTTCATGACGTGGATATTGGCAAGAGCTCTTTGGAACATTGGCTTGGATTGTATGATCGAGTATATGAGAGATATAGAGGTTAAATACAAATGTTATTGTCTACATATGATGTTGGCATCATGGGTGAGATATTGAGCTTATGTTCTTGACTTCATGACATGGATATTAGCAAGAGCTTATTGGAACATTAGTTTGGGTTATATGATCAAGTATAAGAGAGACACAGAAGTTAAATACGATTGTCATTGTCTACGTATCTCCCATATAACGAGAGCGATGAAAGTTGAAGTATGCATGTCACCTACCGCCTACAAGTACACGCAATAGACAATTGGTACAAATTTATGTGAATTACACCTTCTCTACAATTTAATCGAGTAGTCGTAACCTAGAAGCAATTATTATTCGTACCCAATGCGAGATCTTAAAGACATCCAGAGTTGTGAACTTTTTTAGTTGTGTTTCCATTACATTGTGATTGAACCATTCTGGAGGACCAATAGGTATTGTAAAAGCAAGAATAGGGTCTCACACGATCTGATTTTTACCTGTCAAAAGCATCGCCTTTTCAAGAAAAATAACCAACACGAAAAGTAGTTCAAGCTGAAAACATCACCTTTCCAAGAAAAGTAACCAACATGAAGAAAAGCAATTCTTCAGAAATAATCATATCTTATCAACATTGGCTTGGATAGAAAAGCTACTTAACCTAGTGAAAGAAATTATGCTTTTAATACATGTAATAGAAAGCAACTGCCAAATCTCACACCATATCATCCCTAGTACATGATGTTATCACAAGATGAAAGGAGGTTTTATACTTGATCATTGTACTTTTTCGATTTTGTTTTTTTTTTCACATATAGTCGCAATCCAAAGTTGCGAATTTTTTACCAGACATGGCAAAATGAATACCCTCTCCCAAACAGTGTCACTGTCCACACATAATGGTACATGACATGATTTCTACGTAATAAAGAAAATGGTGAAGATGATTCTTTGTGTTCTTTAACCATCGGTAGCAGAGAATTTTTTATTTTTCCAAATTTCACGAATCCAGCGATAGGATGAAAAATTTACACATTACAATCAGACAATCCCGATGAATGCCATCAGAAGGATTCAGCGACAATATACTTCCACTGTACACATATGTATACATATATTATGATATATATAGATATATGTTGAAACGGCTTAATTTCCGTTCCCATAATAGACGAAAAAGATGAGAATAAAAAGAAAAGAAAAAGACGAGAGGGCAATTGTAATGTAGCAATGCATGTAGATGCCTCTTAAATTTTTTCCTTAAGAGATGATTTCTCAACCATAACATGAAGAGAAATGTAGTAGGGTCGCGGATCAATGCTTGTGAACCGCCCCATTTTCCAAGATAAAAAAAAAATGAATGAACAAATGAATTAACTCAGGTGGAAGCATACACTGAATAATATGATATAAGGAAGGAGGTGGGCAGCATTTGCAGAGTAGAGAACACACAAGAATCTAATGAAGTAAAAAAAGACCCCATGGCCTGTGTGTGTGTGTTTGGTTTTTGCGATTTTCAGCAGCTTTTTACGATTTTTGCTTCAACATTTCATCATTTGCTGAAAACATTCCAAACCCTTTTCCTCTTCTTTCAACCCTACACACCAAAAATAAACAAAGATCAATGAAACACATACAAAATTTTCCCGGTTTTTTAAACCCTAACACACACACACACACAACACACTTACGTAGGTGCCAATTTCCCGAGCTGTTTCAACTCCTCGCCAGTTGATTCATCAATGAGTATACCATCGAACCCCAACATGTAACTTTCCCCTGTCTTCTCGGGCAACCCCCTCTTTGCGAGAATCTCGAGGTCTTTGGCATGAAGTTCCCTCCCATTCACATAGACTTGCGTTGTCCCATTTGAGCATTGCTGTGGCATTGGATAGCTAAGCTCTTCAATGAATGGCTGCAAAATGTAGCAAATAACAAATATCCAAGTGAAACCCATGTATTATATTAGTCAATCAATCATTAATTATATGTTGACTCAATTAAAATAATAATTAGACTATATTTATAGGGCATTCATTGCATATCGAACTGATTAATACATAGATAGAATTCTACTTACCGGTAGTATTCCAAGGCAGGGCCCCCCCACAACCCCCCAAAAACCAGCTTTGCAATCATACCTAAGATCAAAAGTTTTTTAAGAACTGATTAGAACAAAAGTCATTGCATAATGAGGAAAACTATTAATTGTGATGTCTTTTAATCTATACACACCAATAGGATCCTGGCCTCAACTTTCCAGCCCGCTCCTCAGCTTTCTTGAGAGATGATTTCGATAAGACCTCACCATTCACAATCACCCTTTGTTTCGAGTTGCTAACAAAGAAATTTCTTTTCTCGGATGTATAGTCTTTCAACCTAAGTTTCTTAAGCAAGCTCGAGACTGATCTTTGAACATCTTTTGCTTCCCCTTCTCCCCTCCTTGAAGATGATTCTTTTACATGTATGGCGTCGCTACTAAAAACCCGACGTTTCCCATAGCCTTTTGTGATATGGTTAGTTGTGCTCGGGGTGCTCCGACAAGAGAACATGAGTTGAGGTTCTCTTTCACCTTCATCTTCCGAATACGCATTCCCTGTAAAGTTTCTCATTGGGGATGTACAGCTTGTGCAAGCAATATTTGGCATCACCTCCTCTTCATGTGGATAAGTCTCGAATTCTTGTGTGGCTATTGCATTCACCCAATCTTGGATGGCAATTAATTTGTTGGGAAAAACACCATCTTCGATCTCATTAGGACTATGCCTAATTACCCCATCGGGGTTCATCTTCGAAAAGAGTAGATCATTTGTCTTAGAATCATCCATACTGGATGATGGTTCACGTAATTCAACGTCATTTGATTTATCAAGTAATTCAATCCCATTGGATGTGTCATTTACTTTAACCCCATCGGCCGTGGAATCATACTGACGCTTCAATCCAAAGCTCACATTATGTGATTCAAACCCATTGGTTGAATCACAGTGTAGCTTAACCTCATTGGTTGAATCACATTGTGGCTTCTTAATAGCATTGGTTGAATCATATGGTAGCTTCGCTCCCTTGGTTGAATCACATTTTAGATCCACCCCATTGGATGAATTGATCCTTAGCTTACCAATTTTTGATGAATTAATTTGTATCTTACCCACTCTTGATTTATCAAAATGCAGCTCACCAGTAATCAATGAATCAAATTGCTGCTTATCACTTCTTGATGAATCAAAGTGTAGCTTACCCCCTCTTGATTTATTGAATTGTAGCTTATCACTTCTAGATGAATTAAACTGTAGCTTACAATTATTTGATAAATTAGATTGCAGCTTATCACTATTTGACGAATCGAGTGGATTGTTTCCGCGAAGCAAATCATATAGTTTAACTCGACGGTGTGTCACCTCATCTGATTTTATATGCCTCTCCTCAATATAGTCTTTTGACACATTGACTCCACTCGAATCCACACTCTGGCGAGGACGGAAATTATCGATCCTTGTGAATTGACTCGAGAAGAGTCGTTCGGAATCAGATCCATGGAGAGCATCGGGGCCAGAAATAAGCGATGAAGTGACCACATCTGATGCAGGAATCCCTCTCCGGTGGAGCTGATCAGAGGGGAATGTGGATATGTTCAAGCATTGAGCACATTTGAGCTTGAGGTTAGGATTAGGTCCGTCGAGGTGAGGGAGGGGGAAAGGAAGAAGAAGCAAGTTTGAGCAATGTTGGCAGAGGACATACGGATTCGGACGCGGATGCGGATGTGGATGTGGATCAAAGTCATTAGCATGGGCATGAAGTGGATATGGATATGTATGTGGATCAATAACATGGGGTTTATGTGAATAATCAGTTTCATCTGGATGTGGATGTGGGTGTGGATCAGTAATATTGGCATGATGTGGATGTGGATGGGGATGTGGATATGGATAGGGATGTGGATGGGGATGGGGATATGCATATGCATATGCATATGGATGTGGACATGATAGTGGTTGCTGTGTTTCATCCACATGTGGAGGTATATGATGAGTTTGATCAAGATGTTTATGCGGATTTGTCTGTGTATATGGATACAGCATCCATGGAGGAGGTGAGGCATAGTAACACACACGGTGATGAAGTGGATGATGACAGTATGTGGTTACATGGTAGCAGGGCCCGAAAAGGGGGCTCCATGTGGGCATCAGATGGCCACATATCGGTTGTGACTTGGAATCTACACAGACATTACGACCTGCCAAATCCACCATAGCATAAGAACCTCAAAAAACGTGGTATCATTATCATCATCATCATCACAAAACAGAGAAAAGAATCAATTAGAACAGACAACAGACACATATAATGCGAGAACGAGAGACAGAGACCAGGTTTTTAGAAAGAAAAAAAAATATGAAACCCTAAGCGAAATGTAGCCGTTTAACATACCGCTAAGCTCATGAAATGATGCGGATCGTTTCAACGGGGAGTGGTGCCGCTTGTCTGGATCGAGCTTTAAGGGAAAGGTCGATCCTACAGCAGGCATGGTGGAGGCGGGAGAAGGAGGTCTGTGTATAGTAGGCTGTGCAGTAAAGATAACACACACACTTCTCCGTTTCTTCTTCTTCTTCTTCTTCTTCTTCTTCTTCTTCTTCTTGTGGGCGATGGAGGTCTGTATGCAGAGTGTGGAAAAGCTGCTCTGTTCCTCCTTCAGTGGATTCTTCGCTTATTTCCGCCATGTCTTCTTCTTCTTCATCATCATCATCATCATCATCATCTGATCGCCGAGCTCGCCATAGCCAAACCAAATTAAATTCCACATTTAATTAAAACCCCTAATTTTGAAATTTTTATATATACTAATATGTAATCCATACAAAGAAGCAGAAAAATTAAAAAATAAAACAGAGGAAGAAGAAAACCCTCTCCTTTTTGTCATGTGTGTGTTTTTTTTTTTCCATTTACTACTACTACTCTTCAAACTCAATTCTATTCCATACATTTTTTCAATCTTTTGTGTGTGGTTTCCTTTGAGGAGGTGTTTCGGATCGTGAGAAAGCGTGTGTAGCAACAGGAGGCTCAGTATCTGGTGATGGATGATATACACACATGAATCCCTCCTGGACTCTCTTAGCGTCTCCGCATCTGCTCTTTGATGTGTGTATGTGTCTGTGTCTATATCCACTGTTTGTGTCTATATCCAATGTCTGTGATTGTGCCTAGTGTTTGTGTTTGTGTGATTGCCTGGTGTCTGTGTTTGCTTGCTTGTGATTGAGATTGAGATTGAGAGTCATGTCTAATGTTTGTGCTTGTGTTTGTGTGATTGTGTCTGGTGTTTTGTGTTTGTATGCTTGTGTTTGTGATTGTGTGGTTGTGGTTGTGGTTGTGTTTATGTGTTTGTGATTAGTGTGGGTAATACATACATATATGTATGTCACACGCATATTGTGTGTGTGCATATGCAATGTTTGTGTATTGTATGTATATGTACCTTTGCTTAATCTTGCATTCGCTTTCCTCAGTTCCGCACTCCGCTATCAATGTGTGTTTGTGACCATCCCAAATCCTCCTCTTAAACTGAAGTAGCTGTATTTTTTGTGCATGCTTTGTTGTTGTTACAAATACTTGTTAGTTAGCATGTTATGCCGCACCGACAAATCCAAACCTAAATATGTTCATTACAATTTGAGCATGCATGAACTGACACGATGATCTCTCTCTCTCTCTCTCTCTCTCTCTCTCTCTCTCTCTCTCTCTCTCTCTCAACATATATATATACACACACATACACTCACTGTTTGGGGGAGGGAGGTATGGGATAGAAAACAAAGTAACCCCATTGATATACCGTCGAGGGATATTGAGCAATCAAACAAAGCCTGCCATATATAATACAATATTATCTGTCATGTAAATGATAGTACCTAATAACAAGACAATAGTTATGCAGTTCTGCAATGTACTGCCCCCACAAAACATGCTTTTTGGGAGTATTGGAAATATGTGAGAGTGAGTGAACGGAAGGTTCCTTGCTCGCATTTCTTTTCGCAATTGTGAAATGGCTAATATTTTGTAATGACTCTCTTCGTTTTTTCCTTCTCCTTTTCAACGACGTAGGCATGTGCAATTTGAACGTCCTAATTCAGGGACCACAACACTTATGACACTTCACTCATCATTGAACTTGTTTGATATACCTACCCTGTTTTCCACAAGTTGTTTAATATTTGTCTACCTAGCACATATAGCATTCTCAATCAGTTTGCCTTTTTTAATTTCTAGTATTTTTTTCGGATTTTACGATATGAGCACACACAATTGTGCTCGAAAAATCTTTCTTTTGATTGATGTGTAACTTTGGTTGCAATTTCTAAACCTGTACCCTTTTTTGAATCAGGCCATGCATCAATCTTTTTGCAAGGGCATTTTACCCTCTCAAAATAGTTCTAAATAACAAAATTAAATTTCATCACCAAAATAGCTCAAGATGGCCAATGCTACTAAAAGTGGCCATGAACAAGCTACAAATTACAAAATATCATTGGTAAGAAAACTTCCGTACGTTCTACAAGGGTTTCAATACTTGCGAAACCTCTATATCACATTTGTTCCAAGCCTATTTTCTAATTTAAAAACCTTACCGATGGTGTTTCCATAAAGATGATACAATGTTTTCCCTTGACAATTTTCCTGTATACCCCCTTCACATGGCACCTTTATGCATATGATAAAATGTGTTGAAAAGAGGCTCTAAAATCCTATCTTTGTTGGACTCGTTTGTTATGGTCCCTTATTATAAATGGCACCTCCTTCCCCAACTATTAAAACTCGAGACTATTGAAAGATTTCTAATGCTACCAATCAAAATTAAAGAAACATTTATTTATATTTTTCATTAGGTTATCTAATAAAGCTTGTCCATTCTCTAATGTTCTTTAATGAAACACGTCAATTTCTCAGGGTTTCTTTCATGACCATTATGCTTTAAATATATGCGAACGCCTTTACTAATCAAGACTTGAATCGAACGTTTCCAAAGTTTCTCTTCAAGAGGTCAATTTTTGTTGGACACCAACACATAGCATACATGTGTTCTTTGTTGTGTGATTGTTGCACAAACACACTGTCTAATAAATATGCCTCCAAAATCTGAAATGATTGGAATTAATCAATGACACATATTATATTTGAAACACTTTACAAACTTGATGCTATATCCCAACCCCCAATTATTTAAAGACATGTGACGTTGCTTATGATTAACTTCAACTTTTGTCTTAGTTACCTTTAATATATTTGTGAAGCATTGTTTGCTCCAATACGTGTTGAATAGGTACATGAGAGAATTTGTGGCAATTAACTTGAGGATCGTCGCAATCAATCCCCAACTGTTCATCATTATTGGCTCTCGCAATGCAAGAGCATACTCTTTATTGTACATGCTAACCACAATTCATGTTTCCGGTTTTTAAAGTCCTTAAAATCACAATGATATCGAAGTCATCGTCTCTTTATAAGTCATGAAAGCATAAAAGTGTGTTTTGATTGTTTCACACTCCTTTTCCTTCATCTTTTTATCCATTTAATATTCTTCGCACTAGTTTAATTTATTTCTTTATCTTTTGCCTTTTATAAGACAATGTTATCATTTTCAACCCTTGAGCTGTGGGCAACAAAATCGTAAAGTTTGTTGTTCTTTTTAGGAAGACAATTGTGAGTGAACGATCTCAAAGTCAAAATATAAATTTAATTCGTTTCTTAGATTGAGCACAATACTACCTTAACGTCACCGAAAAAGTAGCTGAGATTCACATTCAAACTGTAGTTTTATATGCTATGCCACATGCCAATAATACAAAATCCATGCCACCCATCTTTTTAAGGATTGAACATGTTGATGATAGACTGAGTCATTGAGTTAAAACTGCACAACCTTGTGGCATGTGAATGTTATCACATGTGTTTGCAACATGCCATAAAACTCTGTAAGGTCTTCAAATTTTAGGAATTGATTCTTAACTAGCCATGCCACACAAACATATAGTTGTGATTATAAACATCTAATAACATCTAACATTGTTATGTCCAACTTTCAACAAGGATATATAATCTTTGTAATCAATATGTTAAATTGACATTGACATTAAGCGTTTTCCCGAAATTATATGACTCTATCAAATTCCATGGAGAAAATAAGGGTCTATTTATAGCCTAACAATTATCATTCAAGGATTTTGTGAACTTTTGGTTGTTTCTATTATGAATATTTAAGAAATATCTTCCTAATTGTACAATGAATTAAGCAAATACAACTACATAGTTGCTTAAAACAAAAGCTAAAACTAGGAAGGTTTAAAATACTAACCTATTTTTTAAACTTTCAAGGTTTTGTGGCCTATAATTCCGTCCAACCATTTGTATTTTGCAAGTCCAAGGCGTTCCTATTTTTACCTTGCTATCAACTTCTATCTTGTCACGTGGTCACAAACCACGGTCCAAGAGTACCCTCAAAAAGGTTTATTGGTAAGGATAAGTAAACGTACATGGCTTTCTTGTTGACGCTCCCACACAAAGGATCCTTGCCACATGGTTGAGTACTTAAAAAGCTAATCTAGAAAGTTCTTACTAGAAGCCTTGCACGTAAATCATCAACAAGGCTACATATCCTGAATATTGACATCAACCATGATTGGTAAGGGTTCTCAAATTTACCATATAGAAAGCAAATTGTTCTTCATTAGGATGTAGTCTTGATATTGTATATGTCATGTTTAGCAAGCATAAATTCATACATCTATTGATTCCAATGATGATTGTGATGTAAAGCCCAACACTCATGGTTGATGTGCATAATGTATACAACCCACTCACATGGAGGCACTAAGAATACATTACATGCTTAATATGTGATTACATGCTTAGTATGAATGCATTAAGAGCTTATTGATGATGGCTTGGGGTCACTATTTCTCCATAACAATGATTTGAAGGTATTTGATATACGAGATGTTTGTCGGGGTCTTTAATTGATTGCCCCATTTAGAGATCACACTCATATTATTTCGTCGGCTCATATATGAATGGGACCCATGGAACCATCTTGTTTAATACATCAAGCAAACTCTAACACATAGTGTTGCTTGTAATGGAGCATGAGTTGCCGAAAGTGGCATGACAAATATATTACTTCACAAACTCTACAATGATAGGAGACATGCTCTTGAGGACACTTTATTGAATGAGTTGCCAATTTATTGACAGAGGAGGTATGATAAAGTAATTGCACATTTGGAGAGTACATTGTGCCGAACTATGTGAGAAGATGTTACGATCTTTTTTATTGCACCGTAACGTGTTAATAAAGCATTTTTTATAAACTATAATTGGTGTAGATGCTTACATTGATGCATTAGTATAAAGTTTAAAATTGTTTTGAAAGTTATTGTATATTTTAGGTATGGGCATTAGATGGTGTACTTTTTTTTTCTTATAAAAAAATGGGAATTCCAATTTTCATTTTTCTTGTAGGTGACGTTATTGCAAATATGGAGTGAGGTTGTAGCCATGCTAAAGAGCCAATACGATGGCATCATGGGCAGATCCGAAGGAGCCGAAAGACAATGCATAGCCTTCATCCAACAATGGTCGTCCTCTCCCTTTCTTGAATCAATGAGCTTCCACATAAGATGTAAGTTGGAACTATCGAGCCCCTTCTTGTTGTTTGTATATAACATTCACGATTGGAAATTTTTATAACTAATGCAAAGAGTTTTTTGTTTTGGATAAAAAAACATTTTTCTTGTTTTAATATCTATGTGGCGATATAAATCATTCATCACTCTTTCATTCTCTTTCTCCTCTCTATCATCTTTCCAATGTATGGATGGACGGTGGACCTATCATTCTTTATTAATCCTTAGAGCATGCATGTGAAACTTTGTATCGTCTTGTTTTCATAGATTTTTTAAAGAAGACGATGAAAGTGTTATGGGTTTTCAGAAATTTATGTTTGTTTCTCACATTGGAAAGTTGTATACAATCATATATTTTTTCTTTGATGATTGTAATTGTCTTTCATCTCTTATCATACTATTCTTTAATAGTTTGGAACCCTTTATTGAAGTTCTCGTATTGTTCATTTGTTAAAAAAAGAGTGTAATTGTCAAAGTTCTATGGATATATACTTTTCCCCATTTAGAGTTGAACGAGAGATCTTGTAACTTTTTTTGAAGGTTTTAATAAATATTCCCCTATAGCATTTACACTGGTTCACAAATTGTATTTCGTTGGTGTAAGTTTTATGATATTTTAAAGTTAGTAGTAGTGGTGTAAGTTTTATGACCTTCTAAAAGTTATCAATAGCTATGTAAGTTTTATTACCTTTTGAAGTTACTACTAGTCGTGCAAGTTTTATGATATT
The DNA here is from genome assembly GCF_043228905.1 of Azolla caroliniana. Taxonomy (NCBI): domain Eukaryota; kingdom Viridiplantae; phylum Streptophyta; class Polypodiopsida; order Salviniales; family Salviniaceae; genus Azolla; species Azolla caroliniana. Next base: position 17,032,714 of record NW_028230443.1, read on the forward strand.
TTAAAGTTAACACCATTTACGTGTTATCCTCATTTAAAATTTGCATTATTAGTGTGACCTTAAAACTTAACAACTCAGATGTGTGAAATCTTTCATTGTAGATTCTCATTGACATGGAATGTTTATGAAGAATTATGATCGAGATGCTAGCTAGATTCCGTGGTCATTATGAGAGAGATAACCTAATGCTCACAAAAAACTTTCTATTATTTGCTTATTTAGGATATGCTTGCAATTCAGATGCTTCTCAAACTCACATTATATTAGGTACCCCTTAGAAATCTTTGTTATTTTTTGAAGTATTCTCAACCAACTAAGGGAATTGGTCATGACAAGACCAAATTTTAAGTCATGAACTATGAAAGAAGCTCAAAGCTTAAGTGTATTTAGCTTCTTTCATAGATTGCATACTTTTAGGTTAGGTTAGCTTGTGCAAATGCTTGTGAGAGATTTATCAAAGGTATACATTTGACTCCTTTATTTGGTGCTAGATGATGAATGAGTGGAAAAAAGTACGAAGATAGACATGTTTGGTTGCATAAGAGTGCACATAGAACTCATGGGAAACAATCCTTGCACATATAAAAGATTATGATATAAATGTAGTATAAACATAGACGAATACTTATCGATCATGCCATGATCAATACGGCAATAACGATGATTTTCTTTATGATTAGTTTAAAGACAAACTTGGTTTTCATTGAGCAGTGTATAGATTAATTCATTTGTGAAACGTGGTATCATAGATATATCATATAATATTTGTTCGATTATATATTTTTGTTATGCCATCATTCTTTTTTAATTATTGCAAAAGCTTTGTTTTGGCTCCAAATAACTTGAATTTCGAATTTTAGTTTGCAATGTTCTAGTGCTAAAACAATTGTATTATCATTGACTTGCAAAGTCAATGATATTATTTTCAAACCTTGGGTTGCTCAATGGGAATTTGTTTGTAATGTTGTCCCTAAAGTGAATGTAAATGGTACAATGAATGTTAACGTGCCATAAGAAAACAATGGTATTGTTTTGAACCCCTCAAATTGTGGAAAATGAATTTGTAAAGCCATATATTTTGTAAAAATTGTTAATGTGCATATCTCAAACTTAATAGTCGTGAGCACAACAACAAAGCACGTTCCTTGAAATGATATATTAGGTTGCACGTGGCAACTTGAGTTTAAAGTTTGATGATGTAGGCCTATGAATCCACAATGGATAAATTTGTCAAATCAAATTAATTATCCAATGAACTGATGTGCACGTAAAAATGTTGTATTGGTCAATCCTTCTGTTAATGGAATTTATGCCATGTATGAATGCATTGCTTTTGGATTGTGATGTGTTCTTTAAGTATATACTTGCACGTTTATTGATGTATATTTATTCTTATTTATTTGTTGGGAGCTTCCTTATAACCAAGCTATCATTGAAGAAAGGGAGAATAAGGTCAAATTTTAGATGGAATAACATTGATATTGTACAACTTGAATTGGAGGTGACCTCTTCTCACCAAGCCACACAACATATGATCACATGACTAGTAACATAACACCACAATTCACTTAGTTTCCAAAGTCATAGTAAATTTCCAACGAATGCCAACAAATTGATTGTCGAAATTTCCAATGACGTTTAACAAAGACCAAATTACAATTGTCTTGGAATTTCATGAAACCACAAAAAATAGAAGCTGGCAAAACAAATCACTTAGATTTCTAACATAACATAGGATCAAACTCTTGGTCACAATAATGTAGAAATAAGGTGGCCAAAGAGAAAGAGAAGGAAGGATGAGTGCATATTGAAAATATGTAATTTCTTTAAAGGCATTGTTCTCCTTCAATTAATATTTGATTACGTAGCATTGTTCTCCTTCAATTAATATTTGATTACGTAGGTAAGGGTAGGTCACTAATATTTACAAAACCAAGGGTGCGGGCTAGGCTTTTGCCACGATGTCATGATGTTTTCGACATAAAGTGTGAAACCACCCCGGATAAGAAATAAAATAGTAGTACAAATAAGCCAAACGTGCCACAAAGAGGAACTCATGCAAGGTACATCGATATTGTGAAGTCAACTTTTGTTCATAAGAAATACGTTGCAAATATGTTGGATGCAAAGACAATAAGAATAAAACGTGATATGAAAAATTCAAGTATCAAAGAAGGAAGGAACATGAAGGGATATAAAGTTACAAACGTTTTTCAAAAGTAGAAAAAAGAAAAAAAAAAGGTGTGGATATGAAGATTTAGGTAAAGAAAAAAGCTCATAACTTCTTCAATCCAAGATAATAAAAAAACATCTCACAAAGACTCGAGGATATAATAAAATGCAAGAATAATGCAAAACAAAAAACTTCTATTTAGGAGGTTATTATTAGCCATATATAGAGGAGATGGATCAAATGCGCAATAAAATATTTCATGTTTCCTCTCTCATACTCTCATACTCCAAGCTTTGCTTACGCATAAGTATCTCCTACTCTAAAGAAGGCAATATTGGATTGATAGAAGAAGGAAGCCCAAAGTGCCTTGACCAAGGAGATGTTCAGAACAAAGGTGGCACATCCGTGGTGCGTGAAGGGTTATGTGCAAGGAAGGTGGAAGAGACCACGACAACCGGTCGTAGTGGTGCAAAGCTCGGACAAAGGGGTGAATGCACAGAAGAAGACTAACACACAAAACACGAATGTTCGAACGCCGTTGTAAAAATGTGAGGTGCATGGGCAAGCCTGAATCAACCCCAAGTCACAAGACGAGAAAACACATAAGAGGAAGGCTAAAAAACAAAGCACAGATGTTCAAATTCCTTTGTGAAAAGGTGAGCTACATGGGCAAGCCTGAATCAACCCCTAATCACGAGCTGAGCAAACGCACCAACACACAAAGCACGAATGTTCGAATGCCTTTGTGAAAATGTGAGGTGCATGGGCAAGCCTGAATCAAGCCCAAGTCACAAGACGGGAAAACTCATGAGAGGAAGGTTGACACACAAAGCACGGGTTGGCATGAACACATGAACATCATGGCTTCCCCCGAAATTGAGCTACTTTTTATAATATATTGATTATTGTAAAAACTCTGGAACATTATAGAACATTCCTAGAACATCTTAGAATATTCTAGGTGTAGAACATTCTAGAACATTATAGAAATCCCTAGGCTATTCTATAGGAACCTCCCAAGAACCAGACATACAAGTCTTCTCAAAACAATTCGAATCAAACTGTCAGAACCAATAGAAAAGATAGAGAAAGGAAAGAAAATATAGATGTATTCAAAGTCTCCAGCCGGTGCTCCTATATTTTTTGTGAAGAAAAAGGACAACTCGCTTCGTTTTGTTGTGGAGTATCGAGGAAATTTAATAATTAAGTCACCATAAGAAATAGGAATGATGTTGTCTCCCTCTTGGAGAAACACCTTCGATGAATCTTTCCGAGTAATCGGGTCAAGGAATTGTGGTCGCGTAAGAGACTAGGGTAGGGCCGAGTAGGGGCCAGACATTACACCTTCTTGGGTTGGACACTTTGAGAATTGGCTACAACCGATTCGTACTCACGACTTATAAAACAGATAACACAATCACGATAAAACTTAAGATGAAACAAGCACATGGATGAACCCAAAAATTCTATGAAATTGATTACTGAATAGCTGATACATTGGTATTACAAAAACCGAGTAAAGTCGGTATCTTTCACTCTCATACTACAGATCTAAAACTTAGGCGCTTTGGATTGAATTAGGGATGTATCGTCTCCCCTTGCTTTTGCTACTTCCTGATTTATATAGCGTCCTTTCCTCTTGTCGCATTTCCACTACTCTTTCCTGATCATTGACCTTTATTCACGACTACATGTATTTTGGTTACCTACCCCTTCGGTTGCTAGTGCTCGACTCTTTTCCTCGTTTCACACTTGACCTACTCATTCCTTTTCACACTCTTTCTTTAAGATTCTTTCCACACCTCGTGCCTTTTGTCCCACGGATAACACCTAGCACGCCTGTGGGATAGTGCCTTGCATGTCGAACCCAAAACCAACCAAAACAATCGAAATCAAGAATATGAAAGAATCGAAAATGCAATGATACACTTATTCCTCCTCCAAAATTGCCATGAGGCTCTCCACTTACTCCGGCTCGTCCCGTTTAAGCTCTGCCGACAATGCTAGCCCTTGGTTTGCCCATTCTGAAACGGCTTCTAGGGCATTGTTTGGTTGAGTTTCCTTCTCCTGCTTCAACTCGTCTGGGTGGAGCTCGGCTGATAAACCTAGCTAGCCGTTGGTTTGTAACTACCGACTTAGCTTCTGAAGCCAATTCCTCCTGCTTTGGCTTTGTGGCTAGTTCAACCACTGGTTCTATCTCGGGTCTGAGCATGTCACAACTTCTTCTTTCGGCCCCTTTGTTGCACCTTCGGGCAATTATTCTGTTGATGCTTGTTTCGCGGCTTCGGCTTCCTTCTTGGCTCAGAGGTGCTCGCGTTCATATCCTTTTGTTTCAATGGCGAGCAACAGTTGATCATTGTTGAATTCCTCAAGGAGGGTTCCGATGGCCGTGGTGTGTGTTTGTGCCAAGGCTCGGAGTTCCTCAATGTGAAGGATTATGTGCGGAAGTGTTAGACAGACCGGCCTAGCCGAGTAGCGAGAGAGAGAGAGAGAGAGAGAGAGAGAGAGAGAGAGTGAGAGAGAGAGAGAGAGAGAGATTAATACGCAAGAGAGACAGAGAAAGAGTAGAACGTTTAAAAATCTATTACAAACAATAATAGTTCTCTGTTACTATACAACGTGCTCAACAACACTATTTATACAAGTCCTAAGAGGATTGACAAAAGTACAATGTACTTCAATGCTCACACGAGCGTCTGACACTAACTACGAGACATTAACTACCTAGTAGTCTAGCTGCTACTTGGCTTCCGGTTACTGCTTGATCCGGCTAACCAGCTCCCTAGCTCACTGGCTCACTTGCTCATCGGTTCATCCTTCCGGATGCCGATCCGGCTCAGGCTTATTTAGCCAATCCGGATCCGGTTGAGCTTGCGGCTCAACACTCCCCCTCAAGCTCAACTTGAGGTCGGATCGTAGTGTCAGTCTCTATGGCAGTCGGTCCTTCCACCCGGCTCCTTCTGGCATCACTTCGCCTCGCTCGCGCTCCTCGTCCGGTCCGGTCCTGTTTGCCGCGACCCTTCTGATTCCGCGCATCTCAACCTCCTTGGTCGGCTCGTCTGCTCAATAGGCCCAATTCAGCTCCCTCACTGTTGTGACTTCGGCGCTTGCCGATTTGCCAATTTCTTCATGTTGGCGTAAACTTTTGCTGCCTTCTTGTCCTCTTGGCCTTGAATTGATCCGGTTCTTCCGAATCCGTTTGTTGAACCGAATCAATTGTCTTTGATTCGTTCCAACTCTTGTCCAAATCGGTCGCTCCCGATTCGTCTTCCGGTTCCAGGCCCTTCACCACATCAAACCATGTCCGGGTTGGCTCTGTCCTTCTTGACTCTGCCTTTGTCGGTTCTTCCCTCACCGGCAAAATCGACAGTTTCTTTGCCTTTGCCCGTTCCGGTGTCTTTGCTTGTTCTCCCCCTCAAGTGTGGCATGTCGAGATGCTGAACACCAAGCATTTCGGTGAAGTGCTGCAACTTGTCCGATCCGAGCGGTTTGGTGAAGATGTCGGCAACTTGCCAATCCGTATGAACATATCGAAGTTCGACTTCACCGCTCAGGACATGCTCACACACAAAGTGGTAGTTCAGTTCTTTGTGCTTTGTGTGAGCATGGAATACAGGGTTCTTGGCGAGCTACATGCTGCTTATGTTGTTGCAGTAGATCAGGATCGAGGTCGGCACCTCAATCCGCAGGTCTTGCAGTAGTCACCAAAGCCAAATGGCTTCACAAGTGGCAATGGTAGCGCCCCGGTATTCAGCCTCAATGCTTGAAAGGGCCACTGTTGGCTGCTTTTTGCTGCTCCACGCAACAACCGCGCTACCAAGGGAAAACATATATCCGGAGGTGGATCGGCGATCCGATGCATCGTCGGTCCAGTCGGTATTGGTGTAGCCGACTAGCTCTTCGGTTATACTATGCCGATATAATAGTCCCCGGTCTTTCGTGCCGCTCACATATCGCAAAATTCGATGCGCGCATAGAAGGTGCTCCATGGTCGGCTTCTACATATATTGGTTGATCACGCCGACCGGATAACTGATGTCGGGTCAGGTGATTGTCAAATATATAAGGCTTCCGATGATTTGTCGGAACCGCATCTCATCGTAGGCTGGTCCGGAGACGGGATGGAGCTTCAGGTTCCGGTCTAGGGGTGTGGAGATCGGTCGGCATTCCGTCATACCGAACTTGTACAACATATTCAATACATAGTGTCTTTGTGAGAGCAATATGTCGTCGGGGGTTTGGATCACCTCGATCCCAAGGAAATAGTGAAGGTCCCCCAGGTCCTTCATCTCAAATGCGTCCGACAGCTGGGACTTGACTCGGTTGATTTCATAGAGTCCGGGTCCGGTGATGACTAGATCATCAACATACAGTAAGGTGCAAACCGGACCGTCTGGACCTTGCCGGATGAACAACGAAGAGTCGGACTTGGAGGCCGCAAACCCCATCTTACGCAACCGGTGCGTGATCTTCGCATTCCAAGCTCGGGGTGCTTGCTTCAGGCGATAAAGTGACTTCTTCAGCCGACATATTGCCGACTTGTTCATCTCCGACTGGAAACCGGGGGGTAGGGTCATAAAGACCTCTTCTTCAAGTTCGCCTTGAAGAAATGCATTCTTCACATCCATCTGGTGAAGATGCCACCCCCTTGCCGAAGCAACCGCCAGCACCACACAAACCGTCGTCATCTTCGCTACCGGAGCGAAGGTCTCGTCGTAGTCGATTCCGTCGGTCTGCGCGTATCCCTTTGCCACTAACCGGGCCTTGTACCGGTTAGCCAAACTGTCAACATTGTACTTTACCTTGTACACCCACTTACATCCAATCGGTTTACAGTGTCGGGGAGGGTCAACTAGGTCCCATGTGTCGTTGGCATCAAGTGCCCACATTTCTTCCTTCATAGCGGTACGCCAATTTGCATCCTTTGCCGCTTCTACGTAGCTCTCCGGCTCACGCACTTCCGTCACCTTGGTCATGTACGCATAGTGATGCGCCATGTACTCATTGTACCCGTACCGCGTCACGGGATTCTTCTGACGGGAAGACCGACGTAACTTATCGTTACTTGGTTTGAGGCCCTTCTTGGCCGGTGCGGTCTTTGTTGCCGAAGATCCGTCTTCATCCTTTCTAGAGTCGGATTCGCTCTGATTCGACTCAGCATTGCTGGTTTCATATCCCGACATCTTCATCTTCCCCTTCTCTTTGCGCGTGAACCGTCTCCTGGGTTCCTTGCGTGGGGAGAGCACGACAGAGTCTCCACTACTCGCCGGTTCCTCATTCGGCTGGTCATCCTGACTCAGCCGCTCATTCGGTCCACTTAGCCGAAACGAGACCGGACTCTCTTCTAGAGTGCTGAAGTCTTCATCTTCTAATTGGACCAATTCAGGCTCACTAGCCTCATCCTCTAGCATCGGGTCGGGGTCAAAAGTCGGAGCCAGAAAGGCATACCATGATGTCGTCTCATCAAACTCAACATTACGGCTAACTCGGACTTGCTTTGTCCAGGGGTTATAACATTTATACCCTTTTTGCTCATGCGAGTAACCGACCAGGATGCATTTCTCCGACTTTGCATCCAACTTCCTCCGCTTCTCATCCGGCACATGCACATATGCAATGCTACCGAATATCCGAAGGTGTCGCAAATTCGGCGTGCGCCCGAAATACAGCTCATGCGCGGACTCCTTGTCACCGATCCGGTTTTGGATGTAGACGGTCGTCCAGACCGCCTCAGCCCAGTAGAAGTGGGGCATACTCTTCTCCTCCAGCATTGCCCTTGCTGCGTCGACAATCGACCGGTTCTTTCTCTTGGCCACACCGTTTTGCTCCGGTGTGTATTTGCAGCTGAACTCTCTCTGGATTCCTTTTTGCTGCAGATAACTGTTGAATTGGCCGGAAAAATATTCTTTTCCGCCATCCGACCGCAGGCACTTGATCTTCCTCTGCGTTTCCCGTTCAACCAAGCTTTGAAGGTTTCGGAAACACTCGAAGACTTCACCCTTCCGCTCAATGAGGTAGATCCACGTGTGTCGGCTATAGTTATCGATGAAGGAGACTAAATACCGATTCCCGCTAAGACTAACGTTTTGTGCCAGTCCCCACACATCCAAATGGATTAAATCGAGCTTGTTATGGCTCCGGTTTTGATCGGTGGGGAATGGAAGCTGGTGTTGCTTCCCGAGTTGGCAAGCTTCACAAATTTCGGCCTTCTGGCCGCTAAATTTCGGCAAACCGAAAACAACTTGTTTCGTTTGCATGTCTTGAAGCCTCCGGTAATTGACGTGGCCGATCCGCTTGTGCCACAGGTCGATGTCCAATTCGATCTTCTGTCATTTGGCGAACAAAGCGGTGCTGACGTCATTGGTGTTGAGGATGAACCCCGGGGGCTCCACTATATATAAAGAGGTTGTATCACGTGCGTTCATGACATCTTTTATAAACCCCTTATACGTATATTTTTTACTATTTTAGATACCCTTCTATTAAAAAACAATTAATAAAAATACCCCTTTGTGCCAATATATATTTTGACAATAACTCATTTTAAATGCCCTTACATAGAAGACACATGTATGTTTTATACATGTGTATGTACGTATGTGTTATGTGTGTGTGTGTGTATGTGTTCATATGTATGTATTGTATTGTATTCCATGTTTATTTATTTATGTGTTGTATATCTTACATGTATGGCATGTGTCTATATGTTATGTGTATGTGTGTAGTGGCTTGTGTTTATTTGCCCCTAAATCATAAAGAGGCCTACAAGAGAGTCGTTCCATGGACAATACAAGTTGCCCAACTTAGGGCATGTTTGATTTGGATAAAAAAGTGCCATAAAAAAATCTTGTTTTTGGTCACCTGACTCAAAGGCAGTCGCCTAACTAGTCACTTGACTCAAATAAAGTACCCGACTATCTCAAGGCAAGCAAGTTACAAGTAAGGAAGTGATAAATTGAAAGAATGCTAAAAGTAAATGGCTTAGTGATTAGAGCCATTCCTTAGATTCAATAAGTTCAAAGTTTGAATCTTTGTTCCCTCTTAGTGAGAAGAGGGTTCACTTTCCTTATTGGTCAATTTTGGGGTCTTTTAGGTTTACTTCTTCTTCAACTTCTTTCTTTTTTAGGGTTTCAACATTTGGTTTCAGGGTATGAAGTCACTTTACACTTCATTTACATTTAAGGGGCACTAATAGCGTTGTTGAATTCAACATCTTAATTATTAAATGTGTTCATTTTTTTACATCACAAGTTTGTAGTAGTCGGCATACACACATAGAAAAGATTAATTGAATTTTGAAGGACTTAAGGGAAGTGGCTCGACTTAACTTAAGGGAAGGGAATGTTATGATAGGAGAGACTTGGGGATACCATGGGATTCTAGCAACAAGCAATTGATTATTGCATGTCTATATTTCAAGAAGGGATAGAAACAAACAACATGGGAAGCTACAAACCTGAACCAAATTTTGCATTGAACCTAAGGATTGTTTTACTAATAAATACTCAAGAGTTCATTATTTGGTTTAATAGTTATTCTCTATTTAAACTTTATGAAATATCATCAACAATCATCATGAATACTCCATTGCAAGAAGTCCCTTCAAATGCTCAATCATTTCTCACATCACAACATATTTCAATGAGGAAGATATTAATATATGATTATTCAATATGTGAAGCTTATCAAACAATATATGTGCTACATGGATCTAGCCACATTTGACTTACATGATACATATCAAATACACTATTGGCAATACAACATCCCTTTCTTGTACACCTTTTCCTCAAATTACATAGTTTGCAACAAACAAACACATGCAAAACCAACTTGCAATAATAATGAAACATGTTTCAAATCAAACCACCATTACACCTAAGGTTCAAGTGGTGTTTCAAAAAAATAATTATTCATTAGACTAGATGAAAGTAATGGAAATAGTTTTATATTACAACACATACAATTATTCATTTATTAATCAACTAGACTATCTTCCCCTTTTACAACAGCCACTCAGAAGCTTAAATATGTTTAATATTTGTAATCAATAGACCACCTCACTAGGTATCCTCTCCATGTTTAAAATACTAATGAAGTGTTCTTCATTTTCCTACTACTTTACAAATGTGACCTTCCAATTGTTACATATCCGTTAGTCTAAGCAACAATCTACCTATTACGAGCTTTAAATTGCTCTATATTTAATTACTATATTGAGCATACAAGAGTTTAAAAGTAAACACATTTTGGGAAGCAACATGTGCATTGTATACAGTTGAGAAGCAATACCATTTGATGTATAATTGAAAGTGAAACATGAATTATGTGCCCAAAACATTGATAAATATTTAATCTAATTACCATGACTTACATGATGAATATAACACGTATAAGAGGAGCAAACTAGGACATACAAATTTAGTCCAAAGCTTTAGGATTTGGAAGTTTCAAAGTTTATGCAATTCATAGGAATGAAGACCAACCATACTGATAGAACAAAAGACAGACATAGGAAGAAATGCATGATTCAGAAACTTCTGGTAATGTTTGTTTCCACCTCTGCAAAGTTTGAGGTGGATAGCCATCATCCCAGGTCGGAAATAATTGGTTTCCTAAATAAAATATATTTCTCGTCATTTCCATTTAATTTGAAGAATAAAAAGGAAACACAATGCATACATAAAGCTATAGTACTATTATACATTCCTAAAGCAATATGCACAACCAAACATGATTTCTACTAAGCTCCTAAGAAGAACAATGTTCATTCTTTTCTCATGACTTTATTTGCATGAAAAAGAAGAAAATATGCCATAATGAGTGAAGAACAAGGCACAACATCCACCATGGTCACACGACAAATACATACCCGGACAATGCAATGAAGGGCAAGTCCTACTGCGACAATACTCTCTGCAGCTTGCTTCACAATGTAAGCTCCACTCCAATCGACCTTGGTAGGATCCTTCCTAGAGAACGCACCACCACCATGAGCTCCCCACAAGGCTTCTCAAGAAGAAAAGAGCTCTTCTTGCCTATGAAATGATGATAGCAAATACACAGATTAACATGGAAAAAATCCGAACCTGCCTGGCTCAGTCAACGTATCCTATGGAACCCATGTCTCAAGGATGAATCTAATCTACTACTGGGATCACGTAAGGGGTTGTCATGGGGATACACTGCAGAAGGTCTAGGCAAAAGTATAGAATGTTGGCGACGGTTTATGTCAATGCCACTACAAGATCAAGCGAACATACTCCATGGAATCAGGGGCGGATGGACTATGAGATCGGAAATCATTAACACACTACTGATTAGGGAATCTGCTACTCAAAGGATGACAATGGAGAAATGGATAGACCACGAGGAGGAGGGTTCTCTGATCCCGAGAGGTAGGGGTTCACCAGACAGACTCGAAGGCCCTGAATTGCGAGACACTGAGACACCCACACAGAATAACGTCATTCGAGTACTCGCGTACACTGGTCATAAATAGATTGTAGATCCTGATCCGATCAAAGTACAACCCGATTGGCATATATGTACTCATGAAAACACATGGCTACGTAAGGTCAGTTGGGACCCTTTGTAATGAACATGGTGTGATCCCTACACAGGGCAAGGAAGCAAACTCATCCCTTTCTTCCAATTCACAACTAGATTGGGTTGCCACATTCTAGCTGCTCAAGCCGCCCGAGAACCGGCTGCTGCGAAGGTCTGGCACACATTTCAAGTTCCCTCCGCAATAATCACCAAGTTTTGGCAAAAAATCTGGAAGCAACAACACGCGAGGCGAATTACCACTTTCCAATGCCTGTTAATACATAAGTCCCTACCGGTGGGAGCATGGCAACGTGGGAACCTTAGCTCTCCTAATTGTGTAGAGTGCCCACATTCAGTAGAATCCATACGACACGCTCTGTGGGACTGCCCAACGTCCCATATAATATGGCAGGGGGTTGGCCGATTTTTGCAATTATGCCAGGTGCAAGGTTCAATCAAGTGGGGAAATATATGTTGGCTATCATGGCAGGCTGCAATTGGCCGATACGAGCATCAGGAGGAGGGGATGACTTTGGTGAAAAAAGCACAAGAGGTCCTTTTCTCCTCCAGCGGCAATGTCCACTCTATTCCTCTTAATGACAAATCTCAAGAGGTGTTGGAATTGGTCAGCCCAATAACCCTTTGGATTCTATGGAAACAACGATGTAGGCGAGTCTTCTCCAACCAAACCGCCCATCCAACAAGGTTACTGCAAGAGATATGGAGTGAAATTGTAGCCACTCTGAAGGCGAGTCTTCTCCAGCGGCAATGTCCACTCTATTCCTCTTAATGACAAATCTCAAGAGGTGTTGGAATTGGTCAGCCCAATAACCCTTTGGATTCTATGGAAACAACGATGTAGGCGAGTCTTCTCCAACCAAACCGCCCATCCAACAAGGTTACTGCAAGAGATATGGAGTGAAATTGTAGCCACTCTGAAGAGCCAATACGATGGCCTTAAAGGTGGCTCCGAGGGAGTTGAAAGACAACGCATAGCCTTCATCCAACAATGGTCGTCCTCTCCCTTTCTTGAGTCAGTGGGCTTCCACATTAGATGGAACTATCGCGTCCCTTTAGGGATTTGTACATAATCGTCTCATTTGTAAAATTTTATAACTAATGGAAGGAGTTTTTTTTTGGAAAGAAAAAACAAAAAAAACATGAGAGGAAATGTTGCAAATGCATGTGTGCATGCATTCATACATGTATACAAACACAACCATGCATATGTAAATACTCATACACACATGCACACATGCGGAAGTGGTTTAAAATTGATATAATACATAGATGATGAGCTACATAAAAGGAAGGTAACATTAAATATTGTCGTGACTCTCTCTCTAAGAGATATTAATACACTTTTGTTGCTTCCATTTGCTTTCACTCTCTCTCTAAGAGACATTAATACATCTCCCCTTTCTTTTGAAAACCTAGTTCCTTTATCTATTAGACACTCTATTTAAGCTTTAGAAGAGTTGGTTATCCACAACATCGGCCACAAAGGAATGCGAAGAATTTTTCCGAGAACGCAATAAACAATTCTAAAAACCATATAGTCACAAGAAGTGAAACAAAGACAACATAGTAGAACAAGATAAGAAGATCAAAACCGAATCCACTCTTTGGGATGAGGATCCTCTAAACGATGAGAGGGATAACAATAAGAACATCCAAGACACATGCTTGCATTGCATTGAACCTAACATACCTCGGAAAGCTGGGATTTTTGACAAGAGTGAGGTAAATTGTGAAGAAAACCACAAAATTTGCATATGGGATGCTCGAGTAGAGACAGAGGAGGAAACTGTCGTATTGCATCCCATTGAGAATTGGAAGGAAATATCCTACTGCTGATAACACTCTATTTATGGCAGGTGTACGACCACCATTCAAACCTCCATTCCTTGAAAATGCTTTGATTGTGTTGGTGATCATCTATGCTCTGCTTCCTCTGTCCTTTAACCATAAACCATTTCTTATTGATATGAGACCATGGAAGAGAGGGAGAAGACTGACCTAAGATGGTAGTTTTTTATCAGTACTTGAAGACCTAGTCGTGTGATGTCTCAACAAAGTTGTGAAGGAGGAGGACGAGAAATCACTTCTATGAGCGGTAACGCTAGGGGATATCTTTGATTTTGCAATTGGTCGGAAGAGGAGGGGGAAGGAGAGAGACATGACGCCATAACCATGAGCTCCAATACCTTTACTTTGTTTCTTTCTGTTTTCTTGTTCTTGCAATCCCCTTCCTCTAGATTTAGCGCTCTCTCACACTCTCTTTTACCCCCATACCCCCTTTTTCTCTGTCTCTGTCTCTCTCACTCTCCCTTTCTTTTCCCCCCCACTTGTTTCCTAAAACACAAACATATGTAATCTCCCCCCTTTCTTGCCCCATTTTTTAAACTAATTAGTGTTTTAAAAAAAGTGTTGTAGCATGTTTATGTATGTATGTTCTATACACGTGTGTGTGTTTATGGTTGTGGATATGTATATTCTTTGTGTGTGTGTGCGCGCGCGCACGCGCTCGCGTTCTCTATACATGTGCATATATGCATGTATTGTATTCCATGTGTTGTATGTATGGCATGTGCATATGTAAGTATGCGATATTATGTGTGTGTGTATGTGGAATGTTCTATATATATGCATATGTGTGTATTGTATGTATTATATGTATGGCATGTGTGTATGTACATGAATATATATGTTATGTGTGTGTGTGTGTGATGTGTATGTATTATATGTGCATATGTATATATGTATGTATCTATATATTGTATTGTATTATATTGTATATATGGCATGTGTGTATATATTGTATTATATGTATTGTGTGTATGGCATGTGAGTATGTAGGGTATGTGTTATGTGTTTGTGTGTATGTTCTATGTATATGCATATGTGTGCATTGTATTGCATGTGTATGTATGTGTTATATGGGTGTGTGTGTGTGTGTGTGTATGAATATGTTCTATACGTGTGTTATTGTATGTACAACATGTGTGCGTATGACATGTATATGTGTTATGGGCGTGTGTATGTTCTATATATGTGCATATGTATTGTATTGCATGCATATATATATATATGTGTTATGTATGCATTTGTATGTGTGTATGTATGCACATATTGTATTGTATTCATTGTATATATGGGATGTGTGTATGTATTGAATTGCATGTGCATCTATGTACATATTGTAGTTTGTATGACCCTGTATGACCTATATATATGGTGACATGTGGAATATGTATGCACATATGTAATGTATGTATGTATGTTGTGTATGTACTGTATAAATGTATGGATGTGTATGGATGTATGTTTGTAAAATTTATATGTGTATTATTGTAGGCATGTACATATATACAGGTAGCAATGTATGAATGAATATATGTATGTATGTTATGCATGTAATGTATAAATGTATGTATGTGTATGGATGTATGTTTGTAAAATTTATATGTGTATTATTGTAGGCATATGTACATATATATGGGTAGCAATGTATGAATGAATATATGTATGTATGTTATGCATGTAATGTATAAATGTATGTATGTGTATGGATGTATGTTTGTAAAATTGATATGTGTATCATGGTAGGCATATGTACGTATATACGTGTAGCAATGTATGAATGAATATATGTATGTTCATGTACGAATGTACATATGTGTATGCATATGTAATGTATGTATGTATGTATGTATGTGTATGCATATATCCATATGTCAATGTATATGATTCAGTGTGTATGGATGTGTGATTGTAATATGTAATTTATGTATATATCTAATGTATTTATATGTAGCAATGCATAAATGAATATAGCCTATAGGTATGTCCATGTATGAATGTACATATGTGTATGCATATGTAATGTAATGTATGTATGTATGTATGTATGTATGTATGTATGTATGTATGTATGTATGTATGTATGTATGTATGTATGTATGTATGTGTATGCATATATGCATATGTCAATGTACATGACTCAATGTATATGAATGTGTGATTGTAATATATGAATATGCAATGTATCTATGCACATGTATGAATGTACATATGTGTATATATGTAATGTATGTATGTTTGTATGTGTAACAGTGTATGCATATATGCATACATGAGTGTGTGGATGTTTGTAATATTTATGTATGTGTATGTATATATGTACGTATTGTAGTTTGTGATGATATGTATGTATATATGTAATTTATGTATGTAACGTATTTATGTGTATGCATGTATGTAATGTATGCATATATGTGTATGGATGTATGTTTGTAAAACTTATAACATTGTAGGCATATGTATGTATATATATGGGGATATGTGGAATATGTATGTACATATGTATGTATGTGTATGCATATATGTATATATCAATATACATGATTCAATGAGATTGAATGTGTTTGTAATATGTGCATAATATGTATGTATATATCTAATGTATGTATGTGTATGTATATGTGTGTGTGATGCAGTGATATTTATGCAAATGTATGAATGTATGTATGTGTACATATATATGTAATGTATGTATGTATGTATATTTTTGGGATATTTTCATGTTTAGTATGTATATGGCTTGTATGTGGATGTATGTTTGTAGTATGTACGTAATATGCATGTATATATCCAATGTATGTGTAAGCATACATATATCTAATGTGTGTGTGTGTGTGTGTGTGTGTATGTAAGTATTGTGGTTTGTATGGTCCTATATAATCTATATATATGGTGATATGTGGAATATGTATGTACATATGTAATATATCTATGTGTAATTTATGTATGTATGTGTGTGTAAATTTGTATATTGTGTAATAGGTATGGATTATATGCTATGTAATATCTAATTTATTTATGTGTGCGTGCGCGTGTATATATATGTAGTACATATATGTAACTTGTTTGTAAGTGAAAAATACTCGCTAATCCTGATGAACTATTAGACCTTCATAATACTAAGCAAGGAGAGAGAGAGACCCTCACACACAGAGAGAGAGAGAGACCCTCACACAGAGAGAGAATAGGAAAAGGAAGGGAAGAAGGAAGGAAAGGAAGAAGAAAGAGGGATGGGATGATAATTGACGATGTTGGCTGAAGTTATGAAGGAGGGAGAAAAACAGAGGAAATAGGGGAAACATATGCATGTATAGATCACTGTAGACGAAGAGGAAGAGATGGCTGACACGGTACACCAGGGGAACTCTCACGCAGCGCCCCCGACAACTCCTCCACGGTCGGCCTTCACTATCGTCTTCACACCGGAAGAAGAAGAGATATTGAAAAGAGAGGTAAGTCGTCTACATTCCTACTCAATAGTGTGTAGGATTATAGGTTTAAGGCCAAATAGAGGAGATTTGAGAGATCTCCTACAAGCGGCTTTCCAACATAGGATCGGAAAAATCGTCGATGTGCAATTTCTTGGACATGCTTTCTATCATTTAGAATTGGATACAGCTGAATCCGTTGTGGTAATGTTGAATGCAAATACGATTAACATTCGAAATGCAATAGCTTGTTTTATGCCGTGGAAACCAGGCTTTGATCCCGTTGAAATGTTGAATTCGGGGCATCGTTTGACCCCGATTTCCGTGGTTTTCCCGAGAATCCCTAAGGAATACATGGCTGTACTCCCATCAATTGCAGCAAGAATCGGCACGATTCTTCCTCCTCGAGAGGAGACAATAGGAATGAAATTAACGGGATACCCATCAATTCGAATACTAGTTTCCTCAATAGAAAATTTACCTACTCAGGTACTTTTACCATCGCTTACCGGGAACTCGACATTCATGCAAAAATTGGAGTATATAGGTATGCCTGGACAATGCTTTTATTGTAAACAGCAAGGCCATGTTTTGAAATATTGCCCAAAAAAGAAGAACGGGGTTAGACCCCAGAATGGTACAAATAACGTGTATACAGACGTTAACCATGTTAATCTGGATAAGAAGCAACAATCTCATTTAGGTGGAGGAAGTGGAAAGGGGAAAAATGTTCAGCCATCCAAGGATGAAAAAGGGAAAAATATCCAAACATTCGAGGATGAGATATGGAAACCAATTGAAAAACGGCACTCAATACCCAATAAATGCATTGAATCTAAGGGTGCTCACGTAAGTATAGGCCGTTATGATGCCATACAGGAACTAGATAACTCTTTGTCTCAAAATGATGTTCAGATATGCCAAATTAGTAATGTTTCTGAACAATCTACTCCTAATAGAGAAGGGACTGAATCAGTTAATAATCTTGTTATGGCCACTCAGAGCAAAACAATGGAATCAAGTAAACAACATTTGAACTTGAGTAATGTATCGCGAAACCTTCACAGATCTACAAAACGTTCGTCTAGCTTGAGAGGGTTAAATGCGAACTTCATTCGCACAATCCCGATAAATTCTCAAGTAGAAAGTACTAGTGATTTTGCAATCAATCGATGGAATGCCACATATGGGTTTGAGTTTTTGAAATTTTTGGGAGACATAGTTGATAATGGCAGTGCATCAATACGTGTTCATGTTCTTTTCAAGACTATGCAATCTTTTGTAGGATTTTCTTTCCCTTTTTGTGGATATGATAAACAAACATGGGTGGCAGCGGATGTTAGATTGGTTATTAGACAACAAACACTACACTTCGCAAAATATGTTAATTGTGACAATTTTGGGGAAGTATTATTAAGGGGACTAGAGGCAGCAACTATACAACTCTTGCCAGTGTCTGATGTGATGGGGCGAAGGCAAGTGGTGGTATCCTTAGATGCTGAGATCCTTCCAAATTGTGGATATACCTATATCCATGAAGATAGACTATCGGAAGGTTAAATATTGGCTAAAGCTCATCATCATTATAGAATGGTACGCGATACGATACCTTTACAATCGAAAAGTGGTGAACAAGATGGTAGTGAGGCCAATCTTGAGCCGTTAGCGAAAAACATGAAAATGGCATCACAGCAACCTAAGTTCCCTTAAATGCGAGTGATGTCATGGAATGTTCAGGGGTTAGGGGGCCCCTTATATAGACGATACAAGTATCGTCTCCGTCAAGAAATTAACAAATGCATAGTGGGTGGATCCCTCGACTTTCTTTTAATACAAGAACATCATTTAAATACTTTTAGAATTTCTCGGTATGGTTCTATTTTATCTGGAAATTGGGACATGTTTTGGTCCCCCGCGATAGGCAACACGGAAGTCCGTGGTGGGGTTTGTATGGCTATTTCTCAGAGGTGGATTTCATCCATTATACAAAAACAAGTGATCATTCCTGGAAGGGCTCAATATGTTATTATGCAAGAGGGGGAGATTATATGGGGACTCCTGAATATATATGCTCCTAATACTGCTTCTGCTAGGCAACAATTTTGGAAAGAATTATTAGAGAATCTGCCTCCCCTTGATCATTGGTGTATCGCCGGTGACTTCAATATGCTTGAGGACCCCATTGATAGAATGGGAGGTAGCTCAACTACGATACATGGCCATGAATTAGCAATGTGGGAACAATTGGTGTTCTCCTTACAAATTTTAGATGCTTGGCATGCTCCTTCGATGGTTCATACAAATACCTCTCTTTTATTTTCAAGATCAGATAGACGTGTAAATGGTACTAACTTAGCTCGATTGGATAGATTCTATGTATCTGGCAAATTTATTTCAGCAACTGGTACAATACATATAATGCCAGGGACTACCTTCTCTGATCATGCTCCAGTGATTCTTTCAATATCAACCCAAAACCTTAAAGAATTCTCCAATATGAAGATTCCTGAAAATTTGCTGTTAGACAATAGCTTTTCCTTACAAGTGGCTCAATTATGGTCACAAAAGGATGTTGTACAGGAATCAATGGCGGGGCGGGTAGCTAATGGCTTACGATGTATTTCAGAATTTTTTAGGGGTAAATCTAAGGAGAGGTTCTCTATGATCCAAGAAAAGGAGAAACGGTCTCGTACTTCTCTTGTTTCTCTACAACGATTACAAGAACGTTATCCACACTGTACTTGGATTGCTGAGAAAATTGGGTCAGCAAAACAAGAACTTGCTATACTATTAGAAAAGCGTGCAGAATTTCAATACCATAATAGGGCATCTAGTTGGACCCAAATGGGTGATAAATGTACAGCTGAATTTTTTCATGCAATGAGACCCAATCATAATGCGGTTTCAATCAAACAACTACAAGATGAGAATGGGACCATCTCATCTGACCCTAAAGTGATGAGAGAAATAGCCACACGATACTATTCCAACCTACTATCAGCTATTTCATTCTCCGATGAGGATTTAATAAGTCGGTCTTGTGTATGGAATAAAATGAGTTCAAGAATAACACAGGATATGAATGCCAGTCTTCAAGACGTTCTTACTCATGAGGAATTGAGTGAAGCACTCCAAGCTTTGCCTAAGAATAGTTGTCCAGGTATGGATGGATTAACCCCATCATTTTTCATTAAATATTGGGACTTGTTTAAATCAGATTTATGTACAGCATTCCAACAAATTCTTCGAGAGGGCATTATGCCTTCACATTTTACAGAAGGAATAATTTACCTTATCCCTAAATCAGAAGGTCCTTCATTGGACATCAAGAAATGGCGCCCAATTACATTACTGAATACGGTGTATAAAATCCTAGCTAAAGCGCTTAGTATAAGACTTGGTACTATAATGCCTATAGTTATCCATCCGTCGCAAACAGGATTTATTCAGGAAAGGAGCATATTGGATAATGTGTATACATTTTGGGAATCTGCTGCCTTGGCAGCCAAATCTAATCAAGAGTTGGCCATTGTTATGCTTGATTTTGAGAAAGCGTATGACCGTGTTGACTGGGAATTTTTACAAGGTGTACTGGCTCGTTTTGGTTTCTCGAAAGAATGGATAAAAGGTATTTCTTCATTATATAATTCGGCACAAAGCAGAGTCTTACTGGTTGGGAATTATGGACCTTTGTTTACTATTTCTCGATCAGTTCGACAGGGTTGTCCTTTAGCTCCTTTCTTGTTTCTGTTTTTTGCTGAGGCAATGATTTCCTTTTTGAATGCTGGTGATATTGGTATACGCGGAATACGCATCCCATTCTCACATATAGAAGTAAGGGACGCTGAATTTGCAGATGACACTGCCCTATATTTAAAAGGTGATTTGGAAAATCTGCAGAAAACAGAATTGGCCATATCCACATTTTGTAAGGCTTCGGGGGCACTGGTTAATTGGTGCAAGTCCTTTGCATTTTGGGTGGGGGATGTAGAGCCTCCTCTATGGAGTCCACACCCGCAATTTCGATGGATACCATCAGGTTGTCCAGTTCGATACTTAGGGTGTACGATAGGTATTGATCTTTCAATGGAAAATCAAGTGGCACCCCTCCTATTGTCACTGCGGAAAAAGTTGTTGTTATGGAGTTCAGCCAAGCTATCTTTTGCTGGTCGGATTGTAGTGGCTAATCAGGTTTTATTGGCTTCAACATGGTATGTTTTGTCATGTTGGATATTCTCCAAGTCATGTATTCTGAAAATACGTAGATTGGTTCGTAACTTCTTGTGGTCTGGTAAAACAGAAGGCAATGCTCGGTCCAAAGTGAAATGGGATGTTATTACCTTACCTCGCTCTAAAGGAGGATTAGGTATTATTGATCCAGTGGACCAATCCAGAGCATTGTTAAGTAAGTTGCTCGTTAGAGGATTTATGCCGGGGCAAGAGATATGGAAAGTATTATTGCTTGACCGTTGCTCAGATTGCTTTCCTCGCTTAGGTGCTCCCTGGTCGAAGGATGTGAATTGGATATTTAGGGAAAATTTCCGAGTACCTTCAGCCACTAGATGGGAAGACAAATTTATTAGGACATTATTTGCAGCATGGAAACAAGTACTACCTGGTTTGCTTCGCAATAAACCGAACCCCAAACATTATCTTGAGTATCACAGACAAAAGATAGTTTGGAACCCGTTGTTTACAACATCAGATGGTTTTGTGTTGGGTTCTAGACAATGGTTATCGTGGGGAAAAATGACAGAAGGTCCCGCGAAAACAATTCAGACTTGGAAAGAATTTTTATCGCGATCTTTGGAAGAACAAAAAGAAATCTTACGTAATATGCATGGCGGACATATAATGTACCAACAAATTCAAGAAGCTATGAGTAGACAACCCATACCACCCAATAACACTAACCATAGATGGATTGGGGTTTTTTCAAGATTGGAAGTACTCTTGGCTGTTAAGGGTTATTCAAATGATAAGACATACCGGTTGTTTGAGGTGGATGAAACAAATCAATTGTCTCAGTCCGGGGAAATGGTGATAGATTACCCCTATGCCATTGAGCACAAGATAAGGATAATTGGATATGCCGATCGTAAATGGTATATTGATCCAATGATAGAGGAAATAAGGACACATTGGAAGTTGTGGGTGTTAGCTAAAAGACCGGTATTCAGATTAGATTGGGACCCAATTGACTATCATTGGACAGATCCTTACACGGGTAGCAAGTTCAATTTCTTCCAATATTCTGTACAGTTGGGAAGACATGTACTTTCAGATACACGTGATGTGGTACCAGCTGCATCTCAATATTGGAATCAACAAGGTATTACTCCCCAATTCCTTGCAAAATTCTGGGCTATCTTATGGGCAAGAAAACAGCAACACAAAATATTACATGTACAGTGGTTAGTTGTACACAAGGCGTTGCCGGTTGGCACATGGTTGCATAGGATGGGAGTGTCTTCATGTTGTACTCGATGTCATTTACAAACGGAAACTCAAAAACATTGTTTATGGGAATGCATTGATTCTCAACAGATATGGCAACGGCTCCTTAGAATTTTCGCTAATTATTTTCCCCCGTTGGTTCTCACTTGGGGCATGGTCGTTTGGACATCACTTGCCCGTGATGTGTTTCATTATGGCATCGAATCTATGGACCATGGGTTTTACACTAAAAATGGAAGTGTTCGTACATTATCAATGATGTCATTACAGTTTTCAGGAGTAAGGAAGGAAGTTCAGCCAATATGGGAGATATTGAGTAGTACCACTGTCTATCACATTTGGAAAGCTCGGTGTTCTCTCGTTTTCCATAATTTGAAAACACCACCTGCTGAAGTGATTTCTAATATTTGGTTAGAGATAGTTCATGCTTTGAAGGGTCAATGGGATGGTATAGTGGGAGATTCTGATGCTAAAATTGCTCAACGGCATGAGTTTCTTATTATCTGGACAGCTACTCCATTTGTGACATCCAGGTTCACTACTCCTTATTGGCATTTTCAGCCACCGAAATGGTTGTTTCCCCCGCCGATTACATAGAGGTTTAAAATCTTGTAATTTGTTTATACTAATGACAGGATAACTTCTTTAAAAAAAAAAAATAAAAAAAAAAACTTGTTTGTAAGTATGAAGATTTGTATACATATAGTATGTAATAGTAGGTATTAATATGTATGTGTATGTGTATATATATAATATGTAATTTATTTTTTTGTATGTATTATGTATATATGTATGTTAATATATATATGGTTGATTCTAATATGTATGTAGTATGTAATGCATGTATGTATGTGTATGTACATATTTATATATAGTAATATATATTTGTACATATATTTAGTCAATTTGCATGTATAAATGGGTGTAATGTATGTACATACATTTTCATGGATGTAAGTTTGAATGTAGGTATATATGCATGTATGTGGTATGCATGCGTGATGTGTGTTATGTTTGTATTTTATGTATGGAATGTGTGAAATGTGTATGGTATGTGTGTATATATAATATGTAATTTATTTTTTTGCGTTTGGTTTGTATATATGCATTTGTATATAATTGTGTGTATAATAATATATCTGTGTAATATGTAGTATATAAAATATGTTTGTAAGAATGTGTATGTAAATATGTAATATTAATTTGATGTATATATTATGTATATGTGTATGTCAATATATATGGCTGATTCTAATATCTATGTAGTATATAATGTATGTATGTATCTACATATTTATATATGGTAATATATATTTGCACATATATTTATGTTTAATCAAAATGCATGTATAAATGGGTGTAATGTATATATATACATATTCATGTATGTAATGTTTGAATGTAGGTATTTATGGATGCATGCATGTACATATATGTATGTATGCTACTCCAAATTTGAGTATTGTTTGCATAATATATTCTTTACTATCTCATTGAAATATCTAATATTTCATGGGCTTATGTAAAAAAAATTCTAGCATAATTGATAATACCCTTATGTAAATATATTTTCAGATCTTTATTAATACCCTTATATATATTATGTATCTCAGTGATTAATTTAAACCCCTTTTGATGAACTCATGTGCTATCATACAAGTTTTGACAGTGAAGCCCCCGGGGATGAACATCCTCTCGTCTCTACGCCCTTGCGCAATAATCTGGCCCTCTTCCTCGATGAAGCACCCAAGGTGCGTAAACCGCACCTACATCCCCTGGTCAACGATCTGACCGATTGACACCAGGTTCTTCGTGATAGTCGGAACACGTAATACGTTCATCAGCTTCCCCCTCTGTCCGCTGTGCTTGCGGCGAAAACCTTCTTCAGGTTTCCCCAAGCTTCTTTTGGTGTCTTGGCATCTCGGACATGGCTCAACAGTTGGTCTCCGACACTGGACGCAAAGCAGTACATCACTCTGCTTGCCGCTTGTTCCCACATTGGGAAGTCCTTGTGTGCCGCATCAGGCGCTGTGTCGTTAGCTCCGTCGACATAGCTCCAGTAACCATGCCCAAGCAGGTACTGGTGCATCTTGTATGACTAAGATGCGTAGTTGGATCTGTCGAGCTTCTCCACCGGGAGTGAGCTAGCCATTCCTTTGTCCATCACTTCTCTTTCTGTTCTTATCGGGTCTTAGGGTTTGTCTCCAGATGTTGATGTCGGATGTAGAGGATCTCAACCCTCGTGCTCTGATACCATGTGAAGGATTATGTGTGGAAGCGTCAAATAGACCGGCCTAGCCGGGTAGCAACACAGAGAGAGAGACATTCTAAGCAAATGCCAAAAATCGCGAAAAGGAGGGCCGCAGATTTTACAAATGGACAAGAAAAGCATTCAAATTCTCCGCGAAGACCTGATCAAGTGTTGAGCGGCAAGCTCAACCGGATCCGGATCGGCATCCGGAAGGATGAGCCGGATCGATGAGCTGGTGAGCAAGTGAGTCGGTTAGCTGGATCAAGTAGTAACCGGAAGCCAAGTAGCAACTAGACTACTAGGTAGTTAATGTCTCGTGGTTAGTGTCAGACACTCGTGTGAGCATTGAAGTACACTGTACTTTCGTCAGTCCTCTTAGGACTTGTATAAATAGTGTTGTTGAGCATGTTGTATAGTGACAGAGAACTATTATTGTTTGTAATAGATTTTTAAACGTTCTGCTCTTTCTCTGTCTCTCGATTTCCTTGAGCCATTGTTCAAACTCGGCTATTCGGCTTTCCGAAGCCTGCCATAGCCCTACAACCGTTTTTGCCTGTTTGCACGCTTGCTTGCTACAAAGAGCCATGTCCTTGGCTGCGTGGGTCGACTTGTCCAACTAACGGAAAGTTTCGACTAGGGTTGTGTTGAGCTCAGGTAGCTTGATCTGCATGCGACGGAACGGGTCTTGCTTTGCCTCTTCCGGCCAATTTTCTGTAGCTACGACTCTTCATCGGACTCGAGCTCTTGTGCGAGTGCCCGTTCAACCATCTACGCCTGTTGGACCATCTGGGCCATGCGTGCCACAATGGCAACCTGAAGGCGTGTGAGAAAGTCTATTAGCTCGTATGTCATGCCGTGCTATAAGATCGCGCCGAGCTCATAGGCTTCGACGGGCAGGTCCTTGAAGGTCAGGACTTCTTCCTCCGAGATGCGAGACGCTTGTCCTTGTTCTATATTCCCAGTCAAGGACAGAGCTTTGTCTTTGACGACAACTATCGTCTTCTCGGGAACGACGACTAGTTGTAGATTCTCGATTGAGGAGTCCCCCTTGGCTTGTTCCTCACTACGTCGTTGCAAGCGACGATGTTTCTTCGCGGGGCTCGGTTGTGGAGATGTCTTCTTTGTGTCTGTTGAATCCTCTTGGAGCCGTTTAGGCCGTTCCACGTGTCGAATACGAGTGTATAATGGCCGTATTCACATTGTCCTTTTGGACAGCCCAAGTTTGGGCTATTTCTGTAAATAGCATAAAGGGCAGTTGCCCTAAGATAGTCACTATATAAAGTGACTTTGTAACCTTTAGTTGGTGTGGTTGTTGGTGTTGTTGGTTGTCTTTTGTAACTATTGCTATTAAAAAATAAAACATTTCTCTTGTGCCTCTCTCTCTCTCTCTCTCTGTATCTTGTTCATTCTCATACATAGGTCCTTCAACATCACAGATGTTGTTTGTTCTTCTGCTCTGACGACCTTGTCCCCAACACCACAGATGGTTGCTTGTTGTCGATCGAGGTTGTTCGGGTCTCCTCCTGGAGGTCTTGTCACAGGTTGGTCCATTTAAGCTTGGGCTTCTCCACCGGGGCAAATGTCTTGGGCTTTTCGTGCCCTCAGATGGTGATATCTTCCATTAGATCCTGGGCCTTGGTGGCTGGGGTTGGTTGTGGCGAGGGCGGAGTTTGTGCAAGCAGATCATCATGCCATTCCTCCTGGGCAAGGTGTAAAGCACGTTGCCTCATTGTCTAAGTGGGCAGGGCGAGGGTGCATAATGGGGTGGGTAGAGCACATATAGGTAATGTGCTAAAGCAGGCAAGAACCTTTTCCTTGCTTGGAAAGCTGATAAACAGACGCAGACTCCTTCCTCGGCGATGATTCCCTAGTATATTGCACCGCCCCTGTAGGCGGTGATGATGATACCGGCCTTCTTTTTCGGCATGTTATACGCGTTAGCGACCATGCAACCGAACTCTAGGAGAAATCAGGACAAATCTCCAAAGAGCTGATGAGGCCCGCCTTGCGTGCAATATGCGGTCATGATGTTGCGCGTTCAGTGGAAGAAAAAGTGAAAAAGTGTGGTCCATACACATTACAAAAATGATTATAAATATGAAAATTAGCCTAGTAGGGTCTAGTAGCATTTCAATACAGAGGGCTAGTAGCATTTCAATACATACAAAGGGGGTAGAAGTAAGGTGTGAACCTTGCACCTCTAGGATAAAGGACGTTTGGGTTATCACTAGGACTACTGTCATGTACTTTAAATTTTATGTGTTTTCTTTTCATATTCAATTTACACATGAAACAAACATACGAAACCATGTGCACAAAACCATGTTTTGTGCATGTCACAAAGAAAAACCATGTGCATAGAAACCATGGCACCAAACCCATGGTTTTGTGCATGTCACAAAGAAAAACCACGTGCATAGAAACCATGGCACCAAACCCATGGTTTTGTGCATGTCACAAAGAAAAACCATGTGCATAGAAACCATGGCACCAAACCCATGGTTTTGTGCATGGACAAACCTATAAAAACCCTAGTAGACCTTGTGTAAGTGGGGGGTCAATCTGGAGATCATCATCATCGTTGTCAATAATATTATATTCTTCTTGACATCTATCTTCTTCTCGAGTATAAAAATCTTTGTTCTGTTCAAATGTGACATTGATTTCCTCAACTCATATGTACACATTGTTGTCTTTTCGACAAGTTCACGAACGTCCTCCTTGGTCCGTTGCCCTGGTGGTCCCACTCGCACGAAGCATGCACGCACACACATCTTCGCGACATCATTTGGTGAACCCAACGTGAAGAGCGGCATGGGAGGATGAAAATGGATGAGGAATATCTCATGGAGGCAATGTCAAAGATGATGATGGACTTTTCCAGAAAAGGGAAAAGATGAGATGCGGCCCAACAAGCCGTTGAGAGTGTGGTCAAGAGAGTCGGATGTTTCAACAGGGGTGCAATGCAAAAATTTCGAAAGGCCTACAATGTTTAGATGGGTTTGAGAGGTGTGAACGAAGCACTGAGGCTGGAATACTTTTGTCGGGTGGTGGTTGAACCGATCTACCAAGAGATGAAAGAGCTTCAACAAGCTCACGACTCATGGGTGTCCTTCGAGTAAACTCTATTGGAGGCATAAGGATATGAGAAACCGAAGGGACGAGGTCGGCGTGAGTTCGACCAATGGGTATCATCAATGAAGACCCACCAAAGTGCCATGCACGCGTTCCTAGAGTTTGAGCATCGTTTTGCTCAACTCTTAGAGTGGGAACAAAGATTCGTGGGGGTGGATAAGGTCTTGTTGTTTGTGAAGTCAATAGATTGGACGGAAAGGAAGGCAATTGGAATCCATCTTGAGGATGATGATGGAGCAAATGGCCTCACCGAGAATTGGGTCAAAGTCAAAAGAGTATGTTGACGACATGACAAGAGGAAGATGGGAATCTTGTCAACAATGTCATGGCCCATGAGGGACGATCGAAGGAGGACGAGATGCGGCAACATGCCACCACCAATGGAAGAAAGCTCGAAGAAGGAAGGTTCGACAATACTCGACATAGAAGTCTTTATGAGAGAGGCATTCGAGAACTTAAAGGTGCAAGTTGAGGCCACATATTTTTCTTGTGATAGCCACAATAACTTCTTTGTCCGGTCCCAAACAATATGCATCCCCAAGATTTTTCTTGCCGGACAAATATCCTTCATCGAGAAGGACTTGCTCAAAGCCTTCTTCAGCATTCCGATATTGATATGGTCCCGTCCGACTATTAGCATGTCGTCCACGTACAATAGGAGAATGAGGAAGTCCCCTCCGTCGAACCTCTTCACAAACACGTAGTGGTCGGCCTGTGTTTTGTGGTACCCTTGCTCGACCATGAAGGATTTGAACATCCGGTACCATTGCCGGGGAGCTTTCTTCAATCCATATAGGCTCTTCCTCAACCGGCATACTAGATTCTCCTTTCCCTTCTTGACCAATCCTGCCGGTTGCTGCATATAGATTTCCTCTTCCAGGTCTCCATGCAGGAACTCCATCTTGACATCCAATTGTTCGACTTCTAGGTCCATGTTTGCCGCTATGCTTAGTACCTTTTGGATGGATGTCATCTTCACTACCGGGGCAAATATTTTGTCAAAATCTACACCCTTTTTATGTTGAAAACCTTTTACAACAATTCAGGCTTTATATCTGGGTGGATTTCCTCTGTCTCCTGGCTTTAGCTTGTACAACACTTATTTCAGAGTGCTCTCTTCCCTGTCGGCTGTCAGGAATAGTACTAAAACAGAGAGAGAATTAGTACTGGAGAAGGGAAGTACTATTAGTCCTAGGAGGACGGGACTACGTAAGACTCCCAAGAGAGGAAGAGAGAAAAGGAGAGAGAGAGAGAGAGAGAGATGATGATAACAAATGATATATTATATGAAGAGTAAGTACAAAATAGCTATGAGGCTTGTAAAGAATCAAGAGATGGATTCTTGTGAAGCGGAAGAGATATGAGTTATGTGTGTGTATGAGAGAGAGAGAGAGTGAGTGAGAGAGACAAGGAATAAGACACAGAGAATACGCAAGGTAAGAGTATATTAACAAAGGAGAAAGACTCAACATTATACAAAGTGGGAGGAGGGTGCTTTATATAGTCACCCTCTCTCTTCATTAACTACAAGACTCATGGAGCATGGGGAATGTGAAAGCTCATAAGTTATGTGTCATAGAATATGATTCAATGACTCATACTAAATGCTAGAATACAAAGTGGTGACATAGTGGTGACTCTTGACCATTGGAGTGTCTATTCACTCTCAAGGTGAGTTCACACACTAGACCAAGTTGATCTTGATTCTCAACATGCCCCCTAAAGCTCAAGTCGGGTCGGTTTCAGACGGTATCCAAAATATGCTTCGACTCGCGTTCCAGAGTCCGCGTCGACTCACGTTCCGGAGTCCACGTCGACTCACGTCCATTCGCATTTATGTGGAGTTGTGGAATGTAAAAAGAAACGTACGGAAACAAGTATGAAGACCAAATAGAAGAGAGAAACTCAGGTTTAATGGAGAGCTTGAGCTTACACGGTATACGCGGGAGAGATAGAGAGAGAAACACAGAAAACTCTATATTCAATAATAATACTCAGTCTGTACATAAGACGTGCTCAGTGAGCACTTTTATACAAGCCCTAGAAGGACTGACCGAAGTACTGACAGTACTTCAATGCTCATCAAGAGCTCCTACACTAACTCCCAAATATATTCCTCACGGAATATCTTTCCTAACGACCTCCCGGTTTACGCACTCGGCCTAACCGATCGGTCCTCGGCTTCTTCAGCCGATCCGGCTGATGTTGAGCTTGTCTCTCAACACTCCCCCTCAAGCTTAACTTGAGGCTCTTCGGAATCTTCACAACACTGGTTCCTCCTGGCTTCTCGCCTCGCTCGCGCTCCTCGACCTGTTCGACTCCGCGCGCTTCGACCCTTCCGGTCGGCTTGTCTGGTCATGTGGCCCTTATCAGCTCTTCTGTTGTTGCGGTGTTGACGCTTCTCCTGCTGCCTTTTCTTCCGCTTGGGCCTCGGTTGATTCAACATATCTGAATCAAACATTCAAACCGACTCGGCTACCTCCGATCGGTCTTCACTCTCGTCCAAGTTGGCTGTCTCCAACTCGTCTTCGGTCTTCTCGCCCTCGATGGCGTCATCTCCCCTATGCGTGGTTGGCTTCGGCTCTCTCCTTTGGCTGCTCCCCTTCTGTCCGCTTCCGAACTTTTCCGCGGGTCCGCCCTCGGCTTCTTCAGCCGATCTGAAGTTGAACTCGACAACCGAGTCAACCGACTCAGACTCGGTGTCGCGGTCTCCACTCAAGTTCGGCACATCGAGGTGACGCAACCCGAGCGCACCTGAGAATTGCCGCAACTTGTCAAGACCAAGAGGCTTGGTGAAGATGTTGGCAGTCTGCCGATCCGTCGGAACGTACTGAAGTTCGACTTCACCGAAAAGGACACGCTCACGGACGAAATGGTAGTGCACCTCAATGTGCTTGGTCCGTGCGTGGAAAACGGGGTTTTTCGCGAGCTAGATGCTGCTGAGGTTGTCGCAGTAGATCGTCGTCGGATCGGACACCTCCACCTGCAGATCCTTAAGTAGCCGCTTCAACCATATGGCTTCGCATGTCGCGATAGCCGCTCCTCGGTACTCAGCTTCGGTGCTCGACAATGCAACTGTCGGCTACTTCTTACTACTTCACGCGATCGCAGCACTCCCGAGAGAGAACGCGTATCCGGACGTGGATCAGCGATCGGCGGCGTTGCTAGCCCAATCAGCATCGGTGTAGCCGACTAATTGCGCGGCTGCACCGGTCCGATATAGCAGTCCCCGGTCCTTAGTGCCGTTGACATACCGAAGTATGCGTTGCGCACACTGAAGGTGCTCCTCGGTAGGTCGCGCCATGAACTGACTCATCACCCCGACCGGATAACTGAGGTCGGGTCGGGTGATGGTCAAGTATATGAGGCTTCCGACAATTTGTCGGAACCTCGTCGGGTCGCATACCTTTCCCGTATCGGGACAAAGCTTGACGGTTCTATCCAGAGGAGTCGAGACGGACTTACAGTCGGCCATCCCAAACTTGAAGAGCATACTCAGCACGTAATGACGTTGGCTGATCAATATGCCTTCGGGGGTACGGATCACTTCGATCCCGAGAAAGTAATGAAGGTCCCCCAGATCCTTCATGTTGAACGATGCCGCAAGCTGGAGCTTCATGCGGTCGATTTCACGTAGGTCGGCGCCGGTGATGACTAAGTCATCAACATATAGTAAAATACTAACCGGTCCGAGTCGACCTTTCCGGATGAACAGGGAAGAGTCCGATTTTGACGTGACGAAGCCCATCCAACGCAGTTGTTGCGTGATCTTCGCGTTCCAGGCACGCGGGGCTTGCTTCAGTTCGTAAAGGGACTTCTTCAGTCGGCATACTGCCGAGGAGTTCGTTCCGGAGTGAAATCCGGGGGGCTGTACCATGTACACTTGTTCCTCAAGGTCACCTTGCAGGAACACATTCTTTACATCCATCTGATGTAAGTGCCACCCCTTGGCCGTGGCTACAGCAAGCAAAACACGGATGGTCGTCATTTTCGCGACCGGCGCAAACGTCTCATCGTAGTCGATGCCGTGCTTCTGCGCGTAGCCCTTTGCCACTAGTCGAGCCTTGTACCGGTTGACCGAGCCATCGGTGTTGTACTTGACCTTGTACACCCACCTACACCCGATCGGTATTACCCCTGTTGGTGCATCAACCAGGTCCTAGGTCTCGTTCTCCGCCAATGCGTGCATCTCTTCCTCCATCGCGGCACGCCAATTCGCGTCTTTAGCCGCTTTTGCATAGCTCTCCGGCTCACGCACTTCCGTTGTATCTGAACCGCACAACTGGGTTCTTTTGGCGGGTAGATCGGCGTAATCTCTCATTAGCCGATGTCGAGGCCTTCTCGGTCGACGCGGTCTTCACCTTTAAAGACCCATCACCAGTTTCCTCGAAGTTGGACTCGCTTCGGTCTGACTTGTTCTTATCCGTGCCGGAATCCAACACCTTCTTCTTCCCTTTCTCTCTGCGCGTAAGCCGTCTCCTCGGCTTCCTGTGCGGGGAATGCATGGTCGAGTCTCCACTACTCGCCGGCTCTTCATCGGACTGATCGTACCGACACAATCGTCCAATTGGTCCACTTAACTGGAGTGAAATTGGACTCTCTTCGCGGGTCTCGATTTCGGGCTCATCCGGAGGCATCTTGGCCTCGCTGACCTCATCGTCAGAGCTCGGATCGGAGTTGGGGTTCAGAGTCGGGGGCTGGTACCAAGACGCGGACTCGTCAAACACAACGTCGTGACTGACACGCGCTTGTTTGGTGTGAGGGTTATAGCACTTATAACCCTTCTGCTCGTCCGAGTAACCGACCAAGATGCACTTCTCGGCCTTTGCGTCCAGCTTCCTCCTTTTCTCCTTCGGTATATGCACATACGCAATGCTACCGAACACCCTCAAGTGTCGCAAGTTCGGCTTCGTTCCGAAATATAGCTCGTGCGCCGACACTTTGTCTCCGATCCAGTTCTAGATGTATACCGTGGTCCTTACCGCCTCGGCCCAGTAGAACTTGGGCAAGCTCTTCTCCTCCAGCATTGCCCGTGCCGCTTCCACAATCGATCGATTCTTCCTCTCGGCCACACCGTTCTGCTCTGGCATGTATCTACAACTGAATTCGCGTCGAATTCCCATTTGTTGTAGATATCCGTTGAATTAACCGGAAAAGTACTCTTTTCCGCCATCCGACCGCAAGCACTTGATCTTTCGTCCCGTTTTGGCTTCCACGAACCCTTTGAGGTCCCGGAAACAGTCGAAGACTTCGCTCTTCCTCTCAATGAGGTAGATCCACGTGTGCCGCGTGTGATCGTCGATGAAGGAGACGAAATATCGGCTCCCGCCAAGACTAACGTTTTGTGTCGGCCCCCATACATCGGAGTGTATAAGGTTGAGCTTGTTCCGGCTCCGGTTTCGCTCGTTGGGGAAGGGAAGTCGGTGTTGCTTCCGGAGCTGGCAGGCTTCACAAATTTGTGCCTTTCGACCACTAAATTTGGGCTAACCGAACACTACCTGTTTCGTTTGCAGATCTTGAAGCCGCTGGTAGTTGACGTGGCCTATTCGCTTGTGCAACAAGTCGATGTCCGACTCGGTCTTTTGTCCCTTCGCGTACATTGTGGTGCCGCCGTCAGTGGAGTCGAGGATGAACATCCTCCCGTCTCTGTGCCCTTGCGCAATCATACGGCTTTCTTCCTCAATGAAGCACCCAAGGTGTGTAAACCGAACCTCCATCCCTTGGTCGACGATCTGTCCGACTGAGACCAAGTTCTTCGTGATTGTCGGAACGTGCAGCACATTCTTGAGTTTCCCTTTCTGCCCGACATGGCTAAGGGGAACTTCTCCGACATTCGCGATCGGATGCAGAGTGTCGTCTCCTGTTGCGACTACTCTCGGTTGTATCGGTTTTTCAAGGTACGAGAACCACTCCTTATGGCTCGTCATGTGGTTTGATGCGCCGGAGTCTACGTACCACACCTCGTCCGATCTCGGGGTGCTCTGTTTCATTGAGTTTGCTTTTGTGTCTCGTCACGAAGACAGACCCTTCTCCGGCTCTCTCGGAGTCTTCGGCGTAGTGCGATTGCTGCCGATTTCCCTTGTCGGTGTTTCTGGAGCCATTTCTCTCTGAATCGGCGCGCTTCTTCCAGCACTCACTTTCCTTTTGGCCTTTCTTGCCACAGTACCAGGACTCCGCGATGGACTTCCCTTGCTGGTTCTCATTGCTTCGACTCCCCCTGTTTCCGGAGGGTCCGGAGTTGCTGTCGGCATTACTTCGGTGCCTTCTTCCTTGATCTCGTCGGCCGCCTCCATTGCGCGCCGACTCACCTCATCCTCCACGTCCACGGGGCCTATCTCCCTCTGTGTACAACATTCTGTTGTCGGTGTGCGTGCTTGTAGAGAGAGAAACACAGAGAGACAGAGAGAGAAACACAGAAAACTCTATATTCAATAATAATACTCAGTCTGTACGTAAGACGTGCTCAGTGAGCACTTTTATACAAGCCCTAGAAGGACTGACCGAAGTACTGACAGTACTTCAATGCTCATCAAGAGCTCCTACACTAACTCCCAAATATATTCCTCACGGAATATCTTTTCTAACGACCTCCCGGTTTACGCACTCGGCCTAACCGATCGGTCCTCGGTTTCTTCAGCCAATCCGGCTGATGTTGAGCTTGTCTCTCAACACGGAATCCGTGCTCCAGCTTGCGTTGTGCGTAATTGCGAAGTCTGTGCTTCGGCTTGCGTCTTTCTTCGCGGCTTTGCGTGGTAGATCGGCTCTTCGCGGCTTCGTTGCGCGGTTGCGTAATCCACGCGTTATTGCGTAGTGTCCGCGGTTTGCGTAATCCACGCGTTATTGCGTAGTGTCCGTGGTTTGTGGAATCCACGCGTTATTGCGTAGCGTCTTCAGTACTCCCCCTCAAGCTTGGCAGGTCAGGGATCGTCAATCCAAGATTGGTCATGAATTGCCATAGCTTGTCGGCTCCTAAGGCTTTAGTGAAGATGTCGAACATTTGAAGATTGGTGCTAATGTGTTGTAGGTCGACATCGCCAGTTAGAACGCGCTCTCGGATGAAGTGATAGTGCACTTCGATGTGCTTTGTCCGCGTGTGGAACACCGGGTTCTGAGCCAGATAGATATTGTTCATGTTGTTGTAGTAAAGGGAAGTCGGATCCTTGATGGGTACGCCCAGATCCACGAGTATCCTCTTGAGCCATACGGCTTCACATGCGGCCATTGCCGCGTCCCTGTATTCTGCCTCTGTGCTCGAAAGAGCGACGGTTGGTTGCTTTTTGCTGCTCCAAGATATTGCTCTGCTACCGAGGGAGAAAACAAATCTCGAGGTTGATCTTCTATCGGCTTTGTAGCCGGCCCAATCGGCGTCTGTGTACCCCTCGAGTCGTATTGGCATCGTGGTCTTGTAGAGGATGCCGCAATCCATTGTGTTGCTCACGTATCGTAGAACTCGCTTAGCGCAATCCAAGTGAGCATCACGATGTCGTGAAGATTTTCGGCAATAGTGTGAAAATCCCATAAAACGTACGAAATCGAGTATGAATCACATAGTACAATAATTGTAAAGATAACATTTTAAATAGATTTAATATCTAAGTACAAAATGATGGAGGTTTCGAATGCACTTTATTACACGAGAAACAGACAACTAAATGTCAAGATATGAGGGTATAAAGTTTGTGAAAGGAAAAGAGAAAATTGTGAGATATCCCACATAGGCACGACAAATACAGCTCTCATCATATATAAGGTGGAGCACAAGATATTATCTTTGTGTCTATGTGTGGAGCATAGAGAGTTCAAGGTAACTTGAACTAAGAGTGGAGGTGGGCTAGCTACTCGTAAAGGGTTTTGGCCAACCAAAACTGGACCGGGGATGGAGCCGGTGATCCGGTGACGGCATCCGTCGAGGCACCGGTAACCAACGGTATCCGACGACTAGATAAATAAATATATAAATATATATACATATTTACATATACAAGGAGGGCAAGTAAGGATTCAAACCTTGCACCTCCAAGTTAGGAGTCAATTGGCTTACCATTAAGCCATGCTATTTAGTTCAAATTATATTTCTATCATTGTACTTTTACATGTAAATTCTCATACATGAGAGCTAAAATGAGTGACATGGTTATCATGCACCACATGTAATACATAAGCGTCAAATGGCAAACATGCAATTTATGCATGTCTTGTACCCTCACATGCATCATATGCATGAGAGCATCTATAAAAGAGGGAAGGGGGAGGAGAAAAAACACGGTTTTTTTTTTTTATTAAATTAAGAAGAAGAAATTCGTTATCAAATTGATGGTGTAACTTGTTTCTTAAATCTAAAGTTAAAAGTTCAATCAATCTCTCTCAATCATTTAATCTCAACTTCTCTCTTTCCCAATCTATCTTAAGTACTTTCTCGTCAAAGCTTGTATCGACTTTGAATCCTTCCAGTCCAGAACCCCGGCGGTTCTGCCTCACGATCCGCGCGTAGTGACGGATCTTCATGACATAATAAAGTGGTGAACCCGACGTGAACGAGGCGGTAGGAAGGATCAAGTCGAGATTAATACTTGGAGATGGCGCCCTCAAGCAACCAAGCGGGAGAGCTCGAAAGGATGATGCTAATCGTCGAGCAAATGATGAGATCTCGGGACAACGATGAGAGCGTGGAGAAGGCTGTCGATCGTGTCGTAGAGCTCGAGGGCCAATTTGATGGAAGGAACGTTACGAAGTTCCTTGATGCATATAGAAGGGAGATGAATCAAAGGGACGTGTCTGAGGCACGTCAAATCGCAAGCTTCAAGAGAGTTGTCGCCAACAACATCCAAAGACGCATCATCGAGCTTCAAGAGGGTAAGACAACATGGTCCGAGTTCGAGAAAACGATACTAGCGGAGTTCGTGACTGAAGACTCGACGAGGATAACTCGACATGCCCTGATGAAGTGCATAGAGAAGAAGAATAAGAAGATGAGTGTCTCAAGGTTGTACGATGAATTCGACCAGATGTTTAGTCGTCTCCCCAATACGGACCAA
The DNA here is from genome assembly GCF_043228905.1 of Azolla caroliniana. Lineage (NCBI taxonomy): Eukaryota > Viridiplantae > Streptophyta > Polypodiopsida > Salviniales > Salviniaceae > Azolla > Azolla caroliniana. Next base: position 17,069,605 of record NW_028230443.1, read on the forward strand.
GTGTTGCTTGAAGAGGACAAGACTTTGTACTTCTTGAAGGCCGTGGACATAAAGGATAGACGGGAGTTGGGGACTCTTCTCGAAGATGATACCCAAGCAAATGGGCTCGTAGCGGACTGGATCGCGGTGAAGCGGGCATGCAATAGGCTCGACAAGCGTCACCAATGGGTTGATGACACCGACTTGACGAGACCGACTACCACGGAGAAAGCAAGACCGCCGAATGTAGCTGAGCCGCCAAGACAAAGTAACGTGGAAGAAAAGAAGATTGATGATGACATCATTGAAGAGCTAGTGAAGAAGTTCGAAAAGGTCACTCTAGCCAACATGAATCGTCGGGGCCCTAAAGGAAAAGAACCCTTTAGATGCGTGTGTTGCGATAGCATGGACCACATGAGAAGGGATTGTGCGAGCCTTCGAGAGGCGATTCGACAAAATATCGTATACATAGAGGACAACATGATCTGCTCAAGCGAGACTAGAAGACCCCTACGGGTGAATTTCGGAAGAGGAGGAATGAAGAGATCTATGGAGGATGCCGATGCGACTCATGTGGATGCGATGCACTATGCTGCGTCGGTCGGAATAAGAGTCGGGAAAGACAGGACTGAAGCTACTAGAGCGGGAGCAAAGTTTTGGACTTCCGTTCTCGAATATGAGAAGAAGGGAAAAATCACATCGAACGAGGTAGAGCTTGCGGACCGAAGCGTGCAAAGCATAACCGGGTGGTCGGATCCGGTGGATGACAACACCATACTCGCAGAGGTGATGTGCGACAACCACGAGGTGTTTGTCGAAGAAAAGAGAAAGAGAATAGAAGAGCAAGGGCCATTAAAAAGACATGAAACAAGGAACGCGAAAAAGAAGGACGATGCGGAGACGAGTCGACCTTTACAAACAGAGGAACGAGAATCAAGCCGAAAAGGGGAGCCGAGCATACGAGTTGAAGAAACGGTTCGGCCCGTGAAGGTTGGTGTCGAAGACCCCGCTCGGAGGACAAGGACCATACCTACCTATAAGCTAAGGTCGGACATAGAGCAGGCGACGGACCTAAAGAAGATTCTCGAAGAACGAGTTCTTGATAGCCACGTAACTTTGTCCTTGAGGGAATTGCTTGGCATTATGAAGGAGTTCCATGACACGATCGTGGACCTTGTAAAGAGAAAGAGACAACAATCGGATGAGGAAGAAGAGAAGCCGCAAAAAGCAAAAACGAATGCCATAACAATGGCAAGAGACGAAATCGATGAAGATATGGTGGACAGCCACTACACTCGACCTCATTGGGCACGAGCGACAACGGAGATGCCGGTGAAGATCGGGGAGAAGAAAGAGACTGTCATAGCCTTGATCGACCACGGCTCGGAGATCAACCTCATCATGTCAACCGACTTCTACAAAAAGGGAAGATGGCCAATCAATACAAACCACGGATGGAAGATTCGCGCGGCAACAAAGTCTACGGAGGACTTGTACGGAGCTTGTCCCAATATCAAAGTCACGATCGGGGATGTGGAGATGGATCAACACTTCTTCGTACAAGAATCGGCGTCGCATCCTGTCATCCTAGGGCAACCTTATATCACATCATCTCGGATGGAGACCAAAGTGTTCGATAATGGAGTAGCCTTCGCACGAATAAAGAGTCTTGACAATCAAAGATCGGTCCAATTCCTAACGGTGAGAGCCAATCATGAAAGGAATCGAGATAGTCTCAGAGGCGAATCCTCGGATTTTTAGAGCGGACTATTGAAGCATGGGGCACAAATAGTCCGAGCAATCACAAGACCCCACAAGAAAGAAGAGTGCGTGGATTGCAAGGAGAAGCAACATGTGTCACACCTAGTGGTGCATGTAAACTAGTACTACCCGACAAGAAGCACAAGCGCCGGATACAAGAATTCGAGAAGATGCTGAAAGAAGAGAACATAATAGAAGAAAGAGAGTTTGTGACTCATATTATGGAAGAAGCCTCATTTAACGACACCATCGGCGAAATCGAGGACGTCGTGGACTTGAGCTATCTTCACAACCAACGCGTGATTTCGGTTAACTCCGTCAACATGTACACTATCATCGATGGATACCGTCGTGGCATCTCGATGAAGGAAGCTGACATCAACACGAAATATAAAACGGTGGATAAGAAGATCAAGCCAGTTGCGGTTCCGCTACTGGAAGATAGCTGGCAAAAGATGAAGGAAGTCGCTAACGATCCAAGCTCAAGAGATCCGAAGAAGATAGGTCATGTCTTCACCAAAGAGACGAAGGGGAAGCTACGAGTTGGAAAGGAGGATTTCCTTCTCCCTGAAGAGGAGCGAATGTTTCGCGATATGCTTGAGAGACATGGGAAGGCTTTCGCATTCTTCCCACGAGAAATCGGATGCGCCGACCCAAAGGTTATAGAGCCGATGGTGATCTTCACGGTGCCTCATGTGCCTTGGAATTTGAAACCGATACCGGTTCCGAGAGCACACCTTCCGAAGCTGATCGAGCTCTTAAAGGAGAAGGTGAGTATGGGAATTCTAGAACCGTCGAATGCTCCTTATTCCAATAGGTGGTTCACGGTGCCGAAGAAGAATGGATCATTGCGATTCATCCAAGATCTTCAACCCGTCAACAAGGTGACAATTCGAAATGCCGGAATCGGTCCGAGCGTGGACGAATTTGCCGAAGCGTTTGCGGGCCGGTCCATCTACTCCATTGGCGATCTCTACTCCGGATATGACCAATTCCAATTGGCGATCGACAGTCGGGACATTACAACCATGAGGACTCCGATCGGGCTTGTGCGGATGTGTACCTTACCCCAAGGCGCAACGAACTCGGTGGCTCATATGGTGAATGCCATGAATAAAGTCTTGAAGGATTGCATTCCGGACATCACGATGCCATTCTTGGATGATATTCCGATAAAAGGATGTTCGGATGAGGAGAAAGATGAATCGAAAGATAAGGAAGGTTGTAGAAAGTTCGTTGCGGATCATATGAAAGATTGCGAGTGTCATAACTAGACTCGAACCCATAACCTTTTGTTACACGGGTCGAGACTTTACCATTAGGTTATGAATTGTAATTTGAAGGATATTATTTTCATTTAGGTTTTATTGGGAAATTGATGTATATTCCAGATTTCTCTGGAACATTCTAGAAACTTCAGGAGTATTCCTGAAGACACTATAAAAGGAGGCGCAAGGCATTAGTTCGAACCAAATCGGTTCAACGCCATAACTAGACTCGAACCCATAACCTTTTGTTACACGGGTCGAGACTTTACCATTAGGTTATGAATTGTAATTTGAAGGATATTATTTTCATTTAGGTTTTATTGGGAAATTGATGTATATTCCAGATTTCTCTGGAACATTCTAGAAACTTCAGGAGTATTCCTGAAGACACTATAAAAGGAGGCGCAAGGCATTAGTTCGAACCAAATCGGTTCAACGCCAGTCTTAAGCCTTCTAACTACTGTTGTATATCTTCCGTCATATAATACATATATCTTTCGCATCATCATTCTCTCTCTCTCTCTCTCTCACTCACTCATTCCTTCTCTCAAAGTTCGACACCTCTCATAGTACTAATCCTTCTCTGTCTTAGTACTATTCCCCAACAATAGTACTAATCCTTCTTTTAGTACTAATTCCTTCTCTGCCTTAATAGAGTTCCTGACAGCGAGAAGGTGCTTCAAAGGCTCGAAGATGCGAATTTGACATTTTCGGGAGAAAAATCCGCATTCGGGCAATCGGAGATCTTGGTGGTAGGTCACTTGTGTGGAGCATACGGCCGGAAGCCCTCGCCATCGAAAGTGAACGCAATCCAAGACATGAAAGAAGAATGCGAAAACCAAACGGAGGTTCGAAGGTTCCTTGGAGCATGCGCGTTTTATCATATATGGATTCCTCACTACGCTCATGTCGTCGAACCGTTATATGGACTACTAAATAAAAGAATAAAGTTCGAATGGCGAGACGAGCACACAGAGGCGATGCGAAGATTAAAGAAACTGCTTCTTGAAGCTTCGGCACTAAGGAAGGCCGACTATGCCGAAGGGAAACCAATTTACGTGACCGTAGATACGAGCCCAACCGGAATCGGGTGGGTCATCAATCAAGAAGGTGAAGATAATGCGCGATATGCCGTCCGGTTCGGAGCAAAGGTTCTCAGCGAACGGCAACAAAGATATGCCCAAGTCAAGCGAGAACTTTGGGGTATTGTGTCGGTAGTGAAGACGGACAAAGATTACCTGATCGGGTCAGAAGTGATAATAGAGACAGATTGTCTCCCAATTCTCGGAATGGTCTCGGGATGTGCGACCCTAGATCTTGCTATGCTAAGGTGGATTGCCTACATCAAGTCTTTAAACCCTGAGATCCGTCATATTGCAGGGAAGAAGAACGCCATGGCTGACATGCTGTCAAGGGCAAGATTTTCAAATGAAAGTAACATGGTTTCGGAAGATGAAGATGTCGCCCTCGACTTCTTCAAGATTGCTCGATTGTCGGCGGAAGACCAGGACACGCAAACCCTCCACGCCTTCAACGAGAATGAGTACGAAGGAGAGTGGTTACTCATCGGTAGATTCCTAAGAACATTGACGGCAGATGCTTCGTTGACAAAGGAGGAGGCCCTACGAATCCGAAAGAAAGCTTACCGATACTTCTTGAAGGGAGGATTCCTTTGGCGACATCCAAAAAGAAGGACAGGAATACCACGTCGAGTGGTGGTAAAGAAAGAAGAGCAAGAGACGCTGATGACCGAATTCCACGAGAGTGCTTGGGCAGGTCATAGAGGAACATGGGCGACGTTCGAAAAGTTGAAGGAGAAGTACTGGTGGCCAAGCATGTACAAAGATGTACTCCATTCCGTGTCCACATGCGAAACTTGCCAAGTATATTCAAATATACGTCATCGTGATGAATTAAAGCCGACATACCCACTCACCATACACTTCAAATGGATGGTGGATCTGGTCTCGATGACAATGGGAGTGGGACAAATGAAGTACTTAGCGTTGGCAAGGGAAGACTTGACAAATCAAGTGGAAGGACGAGCCTTGACAAATAAGATGACTTCAGCCATTTGCAAATTTCTACTTGAAGATGTTGTTTGCCGATATGGATGTGTAGGGAAGATAGTGGCCGACCAAGGGGAGTTGGACGCGCACGAAGCAATGGAGCTCTTCGAAAGACTAGGCGTGAAGCTCTCCCTCACGACTGCCTACAATCTGGAAGCAAATGGGAAGATCGAGCGAGGGCATGGACCTATCGTTAAAGCCATCGTATGGGCATGCAACGGTCGAGTTGGGAATTGGCCACGACTATTACCCTATGCCTTGTGGGCCGATAGAACGACACATAGCTCGGTGACAGGGTATATGCCAACGGAGCTTATGTATGGACAAAAGCCAATTATGCCCATCAAAAGGACGATCTCCTCATGGGTAGCGATACCGTGGGAGAACGAGATGAGCCGACAACACGCATCGACTTCATCCCAAGCAGATTGAAGAAGGGGATTGGGTTTTGGTTTACGACAACACCCTTGACAATCAACACAGTACAACAAGGAAGTTCGCAAGAAGATGGTTCGGGCCGTATGTAGTGACAAGTGCCAATGATAATGCCACATACCACCTTGCGGAACTAGACGGATCAAGGTTGGCCGTACCCATTGCGGGAAAAAGAGTAAAGATTTTCAAGAAAAGACAAGACAAGGATCCTGACCTCGATTACCTCGACGATGAACATAATAGGCCGGATGAAAATGAAGACATGGAGGAATCTAATTGATCATCGTAGCCGAAATCTCACTTCTTCTCTTCTTGGCACGTACGGGAGGACGTGCGGTTTGGTGGGGGTGGATGTCGTGAAGATTTTCGGCAATAGTGTGAAAATCCCATAAAACATACGAAATCGAGTATGAATCACATAGTACAATAATTGTAAAGATAACATTTTAAATAGATTTAATATCTAAGTACAAAATGATGGAGGTTTCGAATGCACTTTATTACACGAGAAACAGACAACTAAATGTCAAGATATGAGGGTATAAAGTTTGTGAAAGGAAAAGAGAAAATTGTGAGATATCCCACATAGGCACGACAAATACAGCTCTCATCATATATAAGGTGGAGCACAAGATATTATCTTTGTGTTTATGTGTGGAGCATAGAGAGTTCAAGGTAACTTGAACTAAGAGTGGAGGTGGGCTAGCTACTCGTAAAGGGTTTTGGCCAACCAAAACTGGACCGACGATGGAGCCGGTGATCCGGTGACGGCATCCGGCGAGGCACCGGTAACCGACGGTATCGGGCGACTAGATAAATAAATATATAAATATATATACATATTTACATATACAAGGAGGGCAAGTAAGGATTCAAACCTTGCACCTCCAAGTTAGGAGTCAATTGGCTTACCATTAAGCCATGCTATTTAGTTCAAATTATATTTCTATCATTGTACTTTTACATGTAAATTCTCATACATGAGAGCTAAAATGAGTGACATGGTTATCATGCACCACATGTAATACATAAGCGTCAAATGGCAAACATGCAATTTATGCATGTCTTGTACCCTCACATGCATCATATGCATGAGAGCATCTATAAAAGAGGGAAGGGGGAGGAGAAAAAACACGGTTTTTTTTTTTATTAAATTAAGAAGAAGAAATTCGTTATCAAATTGATGGTGTAACTTGTTTCTTAAATCTAAAGTTAAAAGTTCAATCAATCTCTCTCAATCATTTAATCTCAACTTCTCTCTTTCCCAATCTATCTTAAGTACTTTCTCGCCAAAGCTTGTATCGACTTTGAATCCTTCCAGTCCAGAACCCCGGCGGTTCCGCCTCACGATCCGCGCGTAGTGACGGATCTTCACGACAACGCGGTTTTTGCATGAATTGGCTAAGGAGACCGACCGGATAACTGAGATCGGGTCGAGTGATCGTGAGGTAGATGAGACTCCCGATGAGTTGTCGATACTGAGTCGGCTCACACGCTTTGGTGCCGGAGTTCGCATCTAGTTTGAGATTGCGATTGAGTGGGGTTGCCACGGATTTGCACTTAGTCATACCAAACTTGTATAATAAGTTGAGGATGTAGTGCCGTTGAGAGATCATGATTCCGGCCGGATTTTGAATTACCTCGATGTCGAGGAAGTAGTGGAGCTCCTTCATGTTCGTCATCTCGAACTTGTCGGAAAGGAGGGATTTGACCTTATTGATTTTGACGAGATGCTCACCTCCAATGACTAGGTCATCCACATATAAGATGATGACGATCAGACTTCCGGAATCGCTTCGTATGTAGTGGGAGTTGTTTGATTTTGACATAAGGAATCCAATTTGATGAAGATATTGCGTTATCTTCGAATGCCAAGCACACAGTGCTTGCTTGAGGCCGTAGAGTGGCTTCTTGAGTCTGCATACAACTTTCGGATGGGTGCTCGAGTTGAAGCCAGGTGGTTGTATCATGTACACCTCCTCTTCTAATTTGCCTTGTAGAAAGGCGTTCTTGATGTCCATTTGATGGAGGTGCCACCCTTTCGCCGCGGCAAGCGCAATTACGGTCCGTACCGTCGTCATTTTTGCCACCGGGGCAAAGGTCTCTTCGTAGTCAACTCCGTGCGTTTGGGCGTAACCTTTCGCTATGAGTTGCGCTTTGTATCGGTTGACGGAATCGTCGGCGTTGTACTTCACTTTGTAAATCCATTTGCATCCGATCGCCTTTTTGTGCGGCGAGGTGGGAACGAGATCCCATGTCTCATTCTTGCGTAGTGCCTTCATCTCCTCGTTCATGGCTTCGATCCATCGCAAATCCTTGGCAGCTTTAGAAAAAGTTTCCGGCTCGCGTACTGTCACTACCTTCATCATAAAGGCATAGTGATATGCCATGTAGTCGTTGTAGCCGAATCGGCTGACCGGATTCTTTTCACGGGTGGAGCGATGGAGCTTTTCATTTTCAGAGATGAGAGCTTTCTTAGCTCCGATTGGTACATCGAAGCCGCCGAACTCACTGTCGAGTGAGTGAGTCGACTCATCGTCGTCGAAGCGATCGTCTTCGTATTCCGACATTTTCGCCTTGCCTTTGTCCATCTTCGGGCTAGGCCATGATGTGCTTTGATTGCTCAAAGGCTCTTGTGGTCTGCTCAAGCAGGTCATGATTGAACTTTCTTTGATCATGTGCGTAGGGAGATCTTCATCCTCAATCTCTTGTTCGGCGGATTCCGGGTCGAGCGGAGTCAGAGTCGAAGTTGTCTCCGGTGCGTACCAGGATGCAGACTCGTCAAAAACGACGTCTCGACTTACTCGAGATTTTCGAGTTGACGGGGTGTAGCACTTGTACCCCTTTTGCTCCAATGAGCATCCTACGAGGATACATTTCTCCGACTTCGGGTCAAGATTTTGACGCTTCTCATCGGGGATGTGCACGTACGCTATCGCGTTGAATATCCGGATGTGTGATAAGTACGGCTTCTTTCCAAAGTATTTTTCGTGCGGAATGACCTCGTGCACGCCAGATGTTGTGCATCGGTTCATTACGTAGACAGTCATATTTGCAGCTTCGGCCCAATAATACTTGGGCATATGCTTCTCATTCATCATGGCCCGCGCTACTTCGAGGATGTGTTGATTTTTGCGCTCGGCTACTCCGTTTTGTTGCGGAGTGTGTCGGCAAGTGAATTCTCGCTGAATTCCTTCCTTTCGGAGATACGTTGTGAAATCGTCCGAGAAGTACTCCTTGCCACCATCCGATCGTAGGCATTGTACATGTCGGCCCGTGGCTTTCTCAACTTCATTCTTGAATTTTTGGAAGTTTCTGAACACTTCGCTCTTTTGCCGCATCGGGTAGATCCAAGTGTGCCTAGAGAAGTCGTTGATGAAGAGCACGTAATATCGGCATCCGCCGAATGTAGCCGTCTGCGCCGGTCCCCATACGTCGTAATGGACTACGTCGAGTAGACCTTTGCCCACGTTCCGCTCTTTCGGGAATGGGTGTCGGTGTTGCTTGCCGAATTGGCACGCTTCGGATACACCTTCAATCTCCTTCTCTTTGAATGTCGGGAGTCTGATGACAACTCCTTTCGATTTCATTGCTTTGAGCTTTTGGAGCTTGTGCCATAGCTTTATGTCGGAGTCGGCTTTCATGATCTTTGCGAACATGGAGGATTTCATCTTGTGTGAGTCGAGAATGAACATTCGGCCCTCTCTTCGTCCACGTGCGATGAGTCGGCCTTCTTTTTCGATGAAGCAACCGCCTTGATTAAATCGAACTTACATCCCTTGCTCTACAATTTGGCCGATGGAGACCAAATTCTTCGTAATGGTTGGTACATGCAAGACATTTTTAATGTAATTTTGCTTACCTTCTTTTTCGAACGGAACATTGCCGATGTGCTAAATCGGGTGCGTAGTGTCGTCTCCGGTTTCGACATAGCTGGGTCGGTCTGGCTCTCGAAGTTCTCGGAATCATTCTTGATGCGATGTCATATGGTTCGAGGCACCGGAATCGACGAACCATACATCTTCCGGACCGGAGGCACTAGTTGAGGTAGCGGCCGACATAGAGTTTGCTCTATGTTTCATCATGAACATTCCACCATGGTCGAAGTTGTGTGCATACATTCCGCTATGATCTTCGTAGTCGGAGTTGTGCCCGTACATTCCGCCACAATCTTCGTAGTCGTAGTTGTGCCCGTACATTCCGCTATACTCTTAGTAGTCAGAATTGTGCGCGTAATTCGTGAGTTGTCGGCTTGTGGAAGCCGATTCATGCATCTTCTTTCGGCACTCTTCTTCGTGGTGGCCGAGCTTTCCGCAATATCCGCATTCGGTTGCGTTTTGATGGCTCGGGCCGGAGTGGAAGCTCCCCTTTCTTGCAAAGGTTCCTCGTTGGCTTCCGTTTTGCGGCCGAAATTGGGAGTTGTTGTCGTAGGTCGGACCTCGTCCGCCTTGTCCTTGGCCGAATCGGCCTCTCGCTCGTCCGCGTCCTCTTCCTCCGTTCGAGTGCGTGTAGAGCATGTGGCCTTCCGACTCATTGCTCATTGTATGCACGTGGTTTTCTTCGACCAATAGCATTGATTGGAGCTCGAAGAAGGAGAGAGATTTCTCCCTTGCTAGAACGGCAGTTCGCATCGCGCCGAACCGTGGTGTGAGGCCGCCGAGGCATATTTGCACCATCTCATCATCATCGATACTTACGCTTATTGAGTCGAGCGAGTCGCAAAGTTCCTTGATCTTCAAGGTGTATATTGTGATGGACATGTCCCTTTGTTGAATGTTGTTCAACTCTTGGCGGAGTTGAAGCTTCCTCGTGGTCGTGTTAGCGGCGAAAATCTTTCGTAGATTTTCCCACGCTTCCTTTGGCGTCTTGGCTTCTCGAATGTAACTGAGCATGTGGTCGTGAACACATGTCGCCAAACAATACATCACACGGCTTGCGGCTTGCTCCCATCTCGTGTTGGGATTTCGGTCCCTCCGGATGGGATGTCCCCGGAGATAAATGACGGCAAGCCGGTTACGGTTACGGAGCCGGATGCTGAAGACCCCGGTTACGGAGCCGGATGCTGAAAACCCCGGTTACGAAGCCGGATGACGAATGTACCCGGAGAGAGATCCGGATGCGGGGACATATTTGTGAATATATTTGCCAAGAGCCCTTGAGGCTATATTTGTAAATAGCCCGAAAGTCATATGTGTATAAATATGACTTAGGGCAAACAGTTTGTTGTTGTTGCTCATTTTCTGTTTTCCACTGAGAGGAAGCGAAGTGAGAGCAGCCGAGAGAGAGAGAGGAAAAGAGGAAGGAAGAGGTCAACGCCTCTGTGTAATACCGCCGCCTGTGGCGAGGACAGCGAGCTCAAGGTCGTCGCCTTGCAGCTCGCCATTGTACATTCCCCGCGTATAGGGATAGTTGGAGTCTTGCACTCCCGTGGTTTTTTCCCATTTAGGGTTTTCCACGTAAAACATCCAATGTACACTTCTCTCCATTGTTTTCGTGCATTCTTGTATTTCCCGCTTTCTGTGAATCAAACCTGTTCCTCGGTTGTGGCCGAGCATTGGTTTACAACAAACTGGTATCAGAGCGACGGTAACACAGAAAATGGAAGGCGGCGGTAGTGGGCCTCCGGGCATGATGGTGTTGAACTCACAGAACTACGCCGACTGGAAGATAAAGATGGAAGACCTTCTCATCGTCCGAGACCTGTATGAACCGATCGACAATGCCGAGATACCCAAGGGGGTAATAGAGTCGGAGTGGAAGCTCCTAAACCGGAAAGCCGTAGCGACAATCCGGCAATATGTCGATGTAAGCGTTCTACAACATGTGGCGAACGACACCAACGCATATGAGATGTGGAAGAAGCTGTCGGGACTCTACGAGAGGAAGAATGCGTTGAACCGGACCTCCCTGATGAGGAAGATAGTGAACCTCAAGTACCGGGACGGCGAGAATATGGTGGAACACGTGAGCACGTTCATGGGATTCGTGAACCAGCTTGCGGCGATCAAGTTCCCGTTGGAGGATGCAATGCAAGCCATCATTCTGATGTGTACATTGCCGGACAGCTGGGAGAACTTGGTGGTGACTCTCAGCACCTCCTGCACCGAAGATAACTTGTCCCTACAAACGGTAAAGACAAGTATCTTGAACGAAGAAGCGCGTCGGAGAGATAAAGAACCGGCCTCCGACTCGAAGGCGCTGGTTACCGAATCGGAACGGGGAAGACAATGGAACCGGAGTCCGCAAAGACGGGAGAAGTCGGGGACCCGGTCGCAGTCAAGAGGAAGACCCACATGCTTCCACTGTGGGAAGCCGGGGCACTTCCGGAAGAATTGTCGGCATTACCGAAAGGACAACGGAGCCGACGACACCGATTCGAAGAAGTCACCGGAGAGAAACGGTGCATACCGGGGACCCACGGATCGTGGAGGTCCGGATCGGCGAGGGCAGGACCGGAAAGGAACGACGGCACTCGCGGCAAGTGAAGAAGAGATAATGCTCATTACCGAAGAGAGGGAGCTGAACCTTGCCGGTGAAGAGATGACCTGGGTGGTCGATTCCGGAGCGTCGTTCCACCTGACCCCGGAGAAGAAATACTTCTCATCCTACACAGCCGGTGAGCACGGCTGTGTCCGGATGGGAAATGAAGGTACATGCCGGATTGCCGGCATAGGAGACGTGTGGCTGATGACATCAACCGGATGCAAGATGCTGCTGAAGGATGTTCGACACGTTCCGGAGGTTCGATTGAACCTGATTTCGGCCGGGAGGCTAGACGATGAAGGCTACACAGGTAGCATCCGGAACGGCGTAATGAAGTTCAGCAAGGGGAGCCTGATAGTGGCTCGGGCCCGGAAAGCCAACACACTGTACCTTATGAATGCCCGGTTATGTCCGGAAGAGCTGAATGTGGCAGCCGACACTGCCGGTGAGCTGTGGCACAAGAGACTGTGCCACATGAGTGAGAAGGGGATGAAGAGGCTTGCAGAAGACAACCTTATTCCAGTGAAGCATGTGCACCTGGAGAAGTGCACCGATTGCCTGGCCGGTAAGCAGAACCGAACCTCCTTCCACTCAAGACCACCGATGAGACGTAGTGTACCATTGGAGTTGGTACACACTGATGTGTGTCAGGTAGAAACGAAGTCACATGGCGGAGCCCAGTACTTCGTAACATTCATAGATGACCATAGCCGGAAGCTGTGGACGGCACCGTTGAAGACAAAGGACCAAGTATTGTCTGTCTTCAAAGAACTCCACGCGAGAGTGGAAAGGGAATCCGGCAAGAAGCTGAAAGCGATACGAGCGGATAACGGAGGGGAATACCGGGGGCAGTTCCAGGAGTACTGTCGCTCGAAGGGAATCCGGCTCGAGTTTACTGTGCCGAAGACGCCGGAACTGAACGGGCTGGCGGAGAGGATGAACCGGACCATAATGGAGAGGGTCCAGAGTATGCTGGCACATGCGAAATTACCCAAGGGATTTTGGGCTGAGGCAATGTCGACGACGACGTATGTGATAAATAGATCACCCTCAGTACCTTTGGACGGAGACACGCCGCAGAAAGTGTGGACCGGTAAGGAAGTGTCCTACCGGCATCTGAAGGTGTTTGGGTGCCTCGCATATGTGCATGTGGCCAAGGACCGGAGAGGAAAGCTAGATCCAAAGACCCGGCCATGCATATTCCTCGGTTACGGCGATAACGAGTTCGGCTACCGAGTATGGGACCCGGTCGACAAGAAGATATTCCGGAGTCGTGATATCATCTTCATGGAGAACAAGACACTCGCCGACTGGGAGTCGGAGAAGAAGATGAAGAGCTCCAAGTCGACCGGTGAGGATCAACTCTACGAGGAGCAGTCCCGACCGGCAAGGGACCGGTTAGCACTCGAGGATCCGGCCGAAGACGGTGAAGAAACAAAACCGGCCGAAGAAGATGAAAATGATACCGGAACCGGCCCCGATCCCGAAATGGATTCGGATGAAGAAGAATCGGAAGAACCGGTTACCGAAGCTCCGGAACGGAGATATCCTCTAAGAGAGAGAAGGGCCCCCCGGAGATTTCCGGAACCAGAGCACGTGTTGCTAACCGACGAGGGGGAGCCGGAGAGCTTTGAAGAAGCAAAGGATGACACCCAGAGCCGCAAGTGGTTAAGTGCCATGCAAGAGGAGATGGATTCCCTGCATGAGAACCACACATATGAACTTGTGGAGTTGCCGAAAGGAAAACGGGCGCTCCGTAACAAGTGGGTGTTCAAGCTGAAACCGGGAGATGCCGGAAACCCCCCGAGATACAAAGCCAGGATCGTGGTGAAGGGGTTTCAGCAGAAGAAGGGCGTCGACTTCGACGAGATATTTGCCCCGGTAGTGAAGATGACCTCCATCCGGACGGTGCTGAGCATAGCGGCAAGCATGGACCTCGAGGTAGAACAGATGGACGTGAAGACGGCATTCCTTCACGGTGACCTCGAGGAAGAGATCTACATGCAGCAACCGGAAGGATTCGAGAAGAAAGGGAAGGAGCACCTGGTATGCCGGTTGAAGAAGAGCCTTTACGGACTGAAGCAGGCTCCCCGGCAATGGTACCGGAAGTTCGACTCCTTCATGACCGACGAAGGGTACCTCAAAACGCAGTCCGACCACTGCGTGTTTGTGAAGAAGTTCGAAGGAGGAGACTCTCTAATACTCCTCCTGTACGTGGACGACATGTTGATCGTCGGACGGGACCAGGTCAAGATACGGATGCTGAAGAAGGCTCTTCACCGAACCTTCTCAATGAAGGACCTGGGTCCGGCGAGGCAAATATTAGGGATGCACATCATCCGGGACCGGAAGAAGAAGCAGTTGTGGCTGTCACAGGAGAAGTACGTGACGAAGGTGCTTCACCGGTTCAACATGTCGGAAGCAAGACCGGTCGGATCGACACTCCCGGCAAACTGCAAGCTGTCCAGCAAGCAAAGTCCCAAGACAAAGGCTGAAAAGGAGGACATGATGAAAGCACCATATGCCTCTGCTGTCGGAAGCTTGATGTACGCAATGGTGTGTACAAGACCGGACATAGGATATGCAGTCGGAGTGGTGAGCCGGTACATGAGCAATCCCGGCAAGGAGCACTGGAACGCGGTCAAGTGGATACTCCGATACCTGAAGGGCACGGCAAACGTGTGCCTCCGATTCGGCTCCGGTAAGCCCGAACTCGACGGCTTCACCGATTCGGATATGTCGGCTGATGCAGATACCAGCCGGTCCACATCAGGGTATGTGATGACGTATGCAGGGGGAGCTGTTTCATGGCAGTCGAGGTTGCAGAAGACGGTTGCGTTGTCAACCACGGAGGCGGAGTACATGGCGGCTGTTGAAGCCGGCAAGGAAATAATATGGATGAAGGATTTCATTAAAGAGCTCGGTATCTGGCAGGAGGAGTACCGACTCTACTGCGACAGTCAGAGTGCCATCCACCTTGCGAAGAACGCGGCCTACCATTCCCGGACGAAACATATCCAGCGTAGATACCACTGGATCCGGGAGAGGATAGAAGACGAGGAGTTCGTGCTGACGAAGATCCACACGGACGAGAACGGGTCGGATATGCTGACCAAGGTGCTCACACCCGACAAGCTGGAAGCATGCCGGAAGAGGATTGGATTGGAGAGACATCCCATGCCGAAGTGAAGGGGGAGTTTGTTGGGATTTCGGTCCCTCCGGATGGGATGTCCCCGGAGATAAATGACGGCAAGCCGGTTACGGTTACGGAGCCGGATGCTGAAGACCCCGGTTACGGAGCCGGATGTTGAAGACCCCGGTTACGGAGCCGGATGCTGAAAACCCCGGTTACGAAGCCGGATGACGAATGTACCCGGAGAGAGATCCGGATGCGGGGACATATTTGTGAATATATTTGCCAAGAGCCCTTGAGGCTATATTTGTAAATAGCCCGAAAGTCATATGTGTATAAATATGACTTAGGGCAAACAGTTTGTTGTTGTTGCTCATTTTCTGTTTTCCACTGAGAGGAAGCGAAGTGAGAGTAGCCGAGAGAGAGAGAGGAAAAGAGGAAGGAAGAGGTCGACGCCTCTGTGTAATACCGCCGCCTGTGGCGAGGACAGCGAGCTCAAGGTCGTCGCCTTGCAGCTCGCCATTGTACATTCCCCGCGTATAGGGATAGTTGGAGTCTTGCACTCCCGTGGTTTTTTCCCATTTAGGGTTTTCCACGTAAAACATCCAGTGTACACTTCTCTCCATTGTTTTCGTGCATTCTTGTATTTCCCGCTTTCTGTGAATCAAACCTGTTCCTCGGTTGTGGCCGAGCATTGGTTTACAACATGTCGCGTATCCGGGAGCCATGTCGACGGGTCGGTCTTTGTGCACTCCTTTGATGTAGCTCCAATAGCCTTGTCCGACAAGGTATTGGTGCATCTTGTACTCCCAAGATGGGAAGTTGTTTCGATCCAACTTCTCGGTAGGGAGAGCGCTCCCCATTTGAGCATTCATTATGTCGATTCTTCTTCGTCTTCTTCTCTCTTTGAATGCGAGCTATGTAGCGAAGCTACGATAGCGATGAGCCAGTTATTGGTCGTCGGCGTGAAGCACAACACACGATCACGATGAGGCGAATGGGCTAGATCGAACTACCAAATCGCTCTGATACCATGTAAAGAATCAAGAGATGGATTCTTGTGAAGCGGAAGAGATATGAGTTATGTGTGTGTATGAGAGAGAGAGAGTGTGAGAGAGAGAGACAAGGAATAAGACACAGAGAATACGCAAGGTAAGAGTATATTAACAAAGGAGAAAGACTCAACATTATACAAAGTGGGAGGAGGGTGCTTTATATAGTCACCCTCTCTCTTCATTAACTACAAGACTCATGGAGCATGGGGAATGTGAAAGCTCATAAGTTATGTGTCATAGAATATGATTCTATGACTCATACTAAATGCTAGAATACAAAGTGGTGACATAGTGGTGACTCTTGACCATTGGAGTGTCTATTCACTCTCAAGGTGAGTTCACACACTAGACCAAGTTGAGCTTGATTCTCAACAAGGCTTAAGATTGGCGTTGAACCAATTTGGTTCAAAATAATGCGTTGTGCCTCCTTTTATAGTGCTCTGAGGAGTAGTCCTGAAGCTTCTAGAATGTTCTAGAGAAATCTGGAATATACATTAATTTTCTATAGTAAAACTTAAATGAAAATTTTGTCCTATCTATTACAATAGATAGTGGAATGGTCAAGAGCTCGACCCATATAACATAAGGTCATGGGTTCGAGTCTTGCCATATCATGACATTATCCCCATCTTAAGACGATGAGTGTAACGAGTCAACATTGATTGAGGACTGGGTTTGTCCGGATACTATCGGTGGAAATCAGCAAGAAGATCCTGAGCATTGGCGACATGCTCGACGGGTTCCCAAGTACATTCACTCGGACTATAGTCGAGCCAATCGACCAAATAATAAAGTTTGTTGCGAATGAACTTGGAGTCGAGGATAGTAGCAACTTCATACTCCGGGTCGGTGCCCAACTCAAGCGGGGGCGGCGGTGGTGTAACACGATCAGGGAATAGTGTTGGCCTTATAATGTTCAAAGAAGAGAACTATGGAAGACCGGATGTATCTGATGGACCTGCGGAGGAAGATCAAGGCAGAACATGACATCATTAATTTTACCGGTAATACGGAAAGGACCAAGTCGTTGATAGACCAATTTGTCACACGGTCGAGTAGTCTTGATGTGACGACGTAAGAGCCATACTCAATCTCCGATGGCGAAAGGGGAGGGAAGCCCATGACGATCCGCATAAGTCTTTTGTGTGTGTTGAGCATGACGAAGATGAGTAGATAGATCTATCTGAATCTTGTGTAACCTCTCCAAATGATCCGCGGCACGAGGATTGGTTGGTAGCTCTAGGGTGTCGATCACAGACTAGTGAGGATGAAAACCAGTATAAGCGTAAAATGGGGAGACCCGAGTTGAGGAGTGAATAGCGTTATTATAAGCAAACTCCGCAGAGTGGAGAATATCAGCCCAATCGTCCTGTTGGTAACTTAGAAAACACCGGAGGTATTGTTCCAGCATTTGATTTGTTCGTTCCGCCTGCCCATCGGTCTGGGGATGGTTGTTGGGGGAGAGGTTGCAAGAGACATTGAGCATCTTAAAGAGATGCTTCCAAAATTTGGAGACAAATTGAGGTCCTCAGTTACTGATGATACTGTCTAGGAGGCCATGATGCCAAAATACCTCATGCATGACAAGGGCGGCGGTTTCTTCACTTGTGATGGCCTTAGTACAAGGCACAAAATGTGCCATCTTAGTATATCGATCGACAACGGTTAAGATAGCATCGAAACCCTTCGAGACTGGAAGATCTGTGATAAAATCAAGACAAATGGACTGCCACGGCTTACTTGGAATTGGTAAGGATTCCAACAAGCCATATGGATGATGTTGTGGAATATTTGCTCGGCAACAAGCATCACAGGCAACAAAATGTCACATATGGGGCCACCAAAAAGCTCGTTGAACTAGATCCAACGTCTTAGTACTACCGAAATGTCCCGTTGTATGGGTGTCGTGACAATTTTGGACGATTTGAAGGCAACATGAGCAATCGGGAACATATACGAGCTTTTTAAAGAATAACAAACCATCATGATATTTGAATTGTTGGTAGTCCATACCTAGTTGTTGAGATTGGGAACAGGATCCCTGAGAGGTATCAATTTGCGCTAGAATGGCTTGAGCAAAATTGTCCGTCTTCAAGTTGGCACGTATGGCATCGATAATTCGGGAATCCAATGGAGTATGAAAAATCCGTGTTTAGTGCAAACGTGTTGGTCCCAAGATTACCTGCTTTTGATTATCAAATGCTGGATCACCAGGACGAGGTGCAAGATATGAACGTCACAATAGTGCATCTGCTTTTCCTTGCTGCTCCCCCGGCCGATATGTGATTTTGAAGTCAAAACGCGTGAGGAATTGGGCCCACCGAGCTTGCCGTCGATTTAGTACACGAGCATTCTGGAAATAAGCAAGATTTTTATGATCACTGAAGACGATGACCTAATGTGGAGAGCCCTCTAAGAAGTGCCGCCATTGCACAAATGAATCCACGGTGGCTAATAACTCCTTGTCATGTATCTTGTAGTTGATTTCTACGACATCAAATTTGCGCGAATGGAAAGTCACAAGATGTAACTTTTCTTTATCTCCTTGTTGTGAAAGGATGCTACCGAGGGCGAAATCCGATGCGTCGGTCTCCATGATAAATGGTTTGTTTGTATCCACATGAGCTAGAATAAGAGCTGATGTAAAGGCTTTCTTAAGATGCATAAAAGCCATGTCCGCTTCAATGGACCAAAGAAATGCCTGTCCTTTCTTGGTAAGCTGTGTGAGAGGCAAAATAATCTTCGAGTAATCTTGTATAAACTTGCGGTAGAAGTTAGCAAAGCCTAGGAAACATTGTACATCTCGTAATGAACGTGTAGTTTGCCACTCTAGCACAGTTTTGACTTTAGCTGGATCCATGGAGATGCCCTTTGACGAGATGACATAGCCTAGAAATTCCACTTGCTTGTAGTCAAAACTACATTTTTCTAGTTTGGCATAAAGACCATTCTCTCGGAGTCGTTTTACTCTTCTTCTAATTGACTAAGGATTTCAAATTTGTTTGAGATTCCTGGGCTATTAGTTCTATTAATACTATCAGACACTCCTAAGGGAATTGACTCGGGTTTAGTACAGGTTATGATTTGATTTACCTGTCTTCTTGGCCTATGGGGACAGTTGATTGCGATATGCCCTCCCTGGTCCACCACAATAAAGACATAATCGATTTGCACGTCGTCATTGATTTTCTTCTTCCGATAACGGGCCACATCGATGCATGGTGTCAATCTCCATCGGTGTTGGAGTATTTGCCTAAGACACATCTGGTGCAAACAGTTTAGCTGCGACTGAGGCATATGTGGGCTCCGGCCTAGGGCGTGGTATTTGTAATTGACGTTCCGAACGTCGTTCGAAAAGGCGGTTGTCGCATCGGACCGCTCGACTGATTGCCTCTATAAGAGACTTTGGTTCTTCGGGGAAGGTTAAAAGTAAATCTTTGACATCGTTTTGCAGGCCATAGCGAAACTGCTCCTTTAGTGCCTGATCACCCCAGGGAATATCTGAGGCGAGTAGACGGAAATCCGCCGCGTAGGCAGAGGCTAGATGATCGCCTCGACGCAATCGTCGGATTTTGTTGATCGTCGTCCTGATGTTGTCGGCATCTCCAAAGCAGGCTTTAAACTCGCTAATAAAGTCTTCAAAGTTATTAAGCAAGGGCGATTGTTTTTCTAGAAGCGGAGCGAACGATGCCAAGGCTGAGCCGCTAAGCAACGTGCCTATTAGGCCTACTCGGGATGCATCAGTGGGGTATCGGGAAGGATGCATTTGAATGACTAAGCGTACCTAATTAAGGAATCCCCTGAATTGTGATCGCGTTCCATTGAATTTCACAGGAAGTCCAATCTTGGGCTCTTTATGAAATCCTTGGGGACTTCATCCTTATTGTTGCAACGCTACGATGGTTGCTTCGAGTTGTTGTACACGTAATGCTAACTCCCCATGTTGTTGTTGTGTTTGCTGTTTTTCTAGAGCGATTTGTTGAAGATCCCCTAACAATCGTCGGTTTTCTTGTTCCAATGCAACGAATTTTTCTTTTAGACACTGTAGCTCGGAAAAAACGGATTGATATTCTTGGGCGCTAACAATAGCCATAGTATTGGAAGAAAAAAACAGGTAAGAGGATGAGGGAAACCGAAAAGAAGACTAGAGGAAAAAATTGGTTCAAACTGTTAGGAATAGTACTAAAACAGAGAGAGAATTAGTACTGGAGAAGGGAAGTACTATTAGTACTAAGAGGATGGGACTGCGTAAGACTCCCGAGAGAGGAAGAGAGAAAAAGAGACAGAGAGAGAGAGAGAGAGAGAGAGAGAGAGAGAGAGAGAGAGGACGAGAGAGAAAGAGAGATGATGATAACAGATGATATATTATATAGAAGAGTAAATACAAAATAGTTATGAGGCTTAAGACTGGCATTGAACCAATTTGGTTCAAAATAATGCCTTGTGCCTCCTTTAATAGTGCTCTCAGGAGTAGTCCTGAAGTTTTATTTTCTATAATAAAACTTAAATGAAAATAATATCCTACGTATTACAATAGATAGTGTAATGGTCAAGAGCTCGACCCATATAACATAAGGTCATGGGTTCGAGTCTTGTCATATTATGACATCGGCCACTTCATGAGCTCATATGTGTGGTTCTCATGTAGGGAATCCATCTCGTCTTGAATGTCACTTAGCCACTCTCTATTGTGGGTGTCTTTCTTTGCTTTCCTAGCTCCCCATTGTCGATTAGCAACACATATTCTTTCTCTGGAAATCTATGGGGAGCCATCTCTCTCTGAGAGGATATCTTCTTTCTCCAGTCGACACGGTCGGCACCTGCTTGACTTCTTCATTCGTCTCTTTGCCTAAGTCGGAATCAGGTCTATGTTGGTTCAACTGTCTCCTCTCGATTGGTTCCTCCTGTTCCTCAGTTGGCTCTTGACTTTGTCGACTATCTCCTCGGTCGACTCCCGACTTGCCTCCGGTCGACTTGACTGTCGGCCCAACTCCGAATTCAGTTGACTCTTCTAGTTCTTCACTCGGTGTTTGACTTCCGATTGGTCATGAGGACGTGTGCAACTTCTTTTTCTCCTAGTTGACAATAGTCTTCTCCTCCATGAAGACTATGTCTTGGCTCCGAATGACCTTCTTGTCAACTAAGTCCCATAGTCGGTAGCGAAATTCGTCATCGTCGTATCCCCGAAATATGCATGGCCGAGATTTTGGATCTAGTTTCCCCCTTTGGTCCTTAGCCACATGCACCTAGGGAAGACAACCGAACACCTTCAAATGTCGGTACAATACGTCTTTGCTGGTCAACACCCTTTGTGGAATGTCTCCATCCAAGGGTGTTGAGGGTGATCTATTTATCACGTACACTACTATCATCAATGCCTTAGCCGAAAACGTCTTGGACAACTTGGCATGTGTTAACATACTTCGGACCCTCTCCACGATGGTCTGATTCATCCTCTTGGCCAACCCATTGAGTTTTGGCGTATTCGGCACGGTATACTCGAGGCGGATTCCCTTCAACCGACGGTACTATTCGAATTGTCCTCAGTATTCTCCACCGTTATCCGCTCGGATTGCTTTCAGTTGCCGGTCAATCTCTTGTTCGACTCTCGCTTGGAACTCTCTAAAGACTGACAATACCTGGTCCTTGGTCTTCAGGACGGAATCCCACAACTTCCAACTACAATCATCAATGAAGGTTACAAAATATTGTGAACCGGCATGTGACTTAGTATCTACGTAGCATACGTCGGTATGTATGAGTTCCGGCGGCATTCTCTTCCTTGTCGGGGTCCTAGTTCGAAAGGAGGTTTTGTTTTGCTTCTTGGCCAAACAATCGGTGCACTTCTCGAATTGCACGTTCTTCACCTCCGGGATGAGGTTGTCATCAGCAAGTCTCCGCATCCCCTTCTCACTCATGTGTCACAACCTCTTGTGCCACAACCTCTTGTGCCACAACTCACTGACTGAGTCGGCTGCCACATTCACTTCTTCCCGGCATATTCAAGCATCCATTCGGCATAGTCTGTTGGTCTTCCAAGTTCGAGCCACAATCAAGCTCCCTTTGCAGAACTTCATGACACCATTCCGGATGCTACCCGTGTAGCCTTCTTCATCCAGCCGACTGGCTAATATCAGATTAAGTCGGACTTTCGAAACGTGTTTGACATCCTTCAACACTAGTCGACACCCGGTTGATGTCAAATGAAACGACGCACCTGAATCGACCACCTGTGTCGATTCATCGTCAACAAGATTTAGTTTGTTTTGCTCACTGATGAGCAACGGTTCCTTTTCACTTGTCGCAATTGCCGACGTGCCTTTCCACACTTCATAGGCATTGAAAATGATATAGATGTCAAGATGACATTATAGGCATGGAAAATTTGACAATGCATTCATGTTAAGGCATGCCTAAAAAATATTGTCTTTCATATATCATGTATTAGACTTTAGGCATCCCCACGACTTTGATCACAAGTGATGAATACATGAGAAAAGAAGAAATCTTCACACATGCTTAGTTTTGCAGATCTCAAGTGTCTTGAGTAATGGACACATGAGATAAGAATAAATGTTCATGTATGTTTGGTTTGAGATCATCATCGAAGAGTGGTGAGACAAAGGACCGATGAGATAACAGAGAAGTACATGTATGTGCTTCAACTCGGATGAAGAAGAAACCCTTCATACATGTTTCGGCCGAGAGCGGTCATCGGAAAAGAAATTACTAAACTTTCTCGGCGAGAGCTATATGTATATTACTTCTAGTGTGACAAGGTCAGCCAAGAGAACACCATTTTGCCAAGCCTTTTTCGTCAAGGAGAGACAAACTTTGAATTAACTCATGAATAATATAAGAACTCTTTTTATTAACTCATGAATGATATAAGAACTAAGAACAGAAGAAACAAGTTTGTGAAGGTTTGTGGGCGAAAAGCTCCACCCCCATGGGCCATGGCTACGAGGTCCAACCTCTCCAACCTCGCTGCCCTTCTCAGACATAGCAAATCCCTGTGTCAAGGTAAGCTTCTCCATAACCACCTCGCCCTCCATGCATTCGATCTTGTCACCTTCCTCACCAACTGCCTCATCGAGATGTATGGCAACTGTGGAAGCATCCCCGATGCTCGCTCTGTTTTTGACCACATCCAAAACCCTAACCTTTACTCGTGGAACCTCATGTTGAGAGCTTACGCCCATAATGGGGACGTACACAATGCTCAAGCATTGTTCAATCTCACTCCTCATCCGGATGTATACACATGGAACATTCTCATGAAAGCATACATAAAGGAAGCATGCTTAGATGATGCAAGAAGAGTGTTTAATACAATGCCATGTCATAATGTGGTATCTTGGACAGCCATGATTGCTGCTCTGTCACATGGTGGCTATGGTCAAGAGGCTTTAATGCTTTTCTATGGTATGTATGTGAGAGGAAATGTGGTTCCAGATAGCCTTACTTTTCTTCGGGCTCTAGATGCCTGTTCAGCGATCTCAGCCCTCGTTGTAGGTCAAGAAATCCATGCTTCTATCATTGAACAAGGGTTTGATCAACATGTCGTGGTCGGGACAGCACTTGTTAGTATGTATGGAAAGTGTAAGAATCTCTCACAGGCAAGGGCTGTCTTTATACGAATGAAAACCAAAGATATTGTCTGTTGGACTGCATTTGTGACTGCTTGTACACAAAATGAAATGTATAACGAGGCCTTTGTTATCTTCCTTGAGATGCAATCTCAACATCTGAAACTAGATAACTTTATATTTGTTTGTGCCCTCGATGCATGTAGTGGCCTTAGTTTTCTTCAAGAAGGGAAGCAGATACATGCTTCTATTGTTGAGGCTGGGAGTGAACAGGATTTCATGATGGGAACTGCACTCGTAAATTTCTATGGGAAGTGCGGAAGCCTTTTGGATGCAAAAATTGTTTTTGAACGAATGTCTAGTCGAGACGTGGTTTCATGGAATGCAATGATTTCACTATTGGTTGAAATCGGGGGTAGTGAAGATGCCCTGTCTCTCTTTTGGCGTATGCAATCACAAGCTATTAAGCCTGACCATATAACGTTTATCTCTGCCTTGCATGCATGTAGTAACTTAACTTTAATTGAGGAGGGGCTAGAAATCCACACATTCATTGTTGAGTATGGTCATGACCATGATATAACGCTTCTCAATTCCCTCATTAATGTGTATGGAAAGTGTGGAACTTTACATAATGCCATGAGCATTTTTAACAATATGATCCATCGAGATGCTATCACATACAATGTTCTGATTTCAGTCTACATAAGTAATGACCTTGTAGATGAGATTTTGGATGTATTTTGCCAAATGCAACATGTGTCAATAAATCCAGACAACATCACCTTTACATATGTGATCGATGCATGTGGAATGGATGTGGATCATAGAAAAGGACATGTGATTCATGGAAATATTGTTGAAAATGCATACGACTTGGATCCTATGATAAACTCCGCCCTTGTCAAGATGTATGGAAAATCTAAGAGTCTTGATGATGCCAAATATATTTTTGATAAAATGCCAGATGTGGATATCGTTTCTTGGACATCCATGATTGGTGCTAATGTTGATAATGGATGCAATGAAGAAGCACTTGATCTTTTCCATCAAATGCAACTGAAAGGCATACAGCCAGATAGTACTTCATTTGTATGTACGCTTGATGCTTGCGCTAGTCTTGCAGCATTAGATAAAGGAGAGGAAATCCATGCTGCAGTTATGGATAACAGATGTGAAGGAGATTTAATAGTAAGAAATGCACTGATCAACATGTATGGAAAGTGTGGTAATCTACAAAAGGCTCATAGGCTTTTTAATGCTTCATCTCACCCGAACATAGCCACTTGGAACGCATTGATTGCAGCATTTTCCCACAATGGGCATGGAGTCAAGGCCTTGGAATATTTCTATAAGATGCAATCAGAAGGCATAAATCCAGATGAAATAACATTTGTCTCTATCCTTACTGCTTGCAGTCATGCAGGGTGGATCGATGACGGCCGGGAATACTTCATATTCATGAAAAGATACTTCGATGTAATATATACACAAGATCATTACGTTTGCATGATTGATCTTTTGGGGCGTGCCGGTAGACTAGAAGAAGCACAATACATGATAAATGAACTTTCTATTGAGAAGGCAGATGTGGCATGGCTATGTTTGCTTGGTGCATGTAAGATTCATGATGACTATGAAAGGGGTGTCTATGCTGCCCAGAGATTATTCAATTTAAGCCCAAATAGTGCAACACCCTATGTTATGCTTGCAAATATGTCTGCTGCTGCTGCTAGGAAGTGGGATACGGTGTAGCTCACTAAAAGAAAAAGTTTATAGCAGCAGCACATAGCACCTTTCTGGAGATACATTTGCAGCATAATACAATTGATGCTCAGGTGGCATGGGTCACAAGGAAGAGGTTGGATTACTCTGTTGAGTGGCATGTATTGAGTGCACCACATAAACCCAGTTGTCAATCCATCGAGTAGGGTTTTGTGACATGTTTTACTTCAATGTGCTCTTAAGAAGAAATAGAAAGCAGATATTAATGAACCTATGTGACAGGTGATGACCAATGAATATAGCCACTTCTTGTGCCTAAGCCATCACAATCAGAGTAGCACATATGAAGGGCTACTTTGTATTGAATTGAACTTGCATATGACAGCCCAAACCGTAAACTGGGACAAGTTTCTGAGCAATCAACCAAATTACAGAAACTGAATGGAATAATATACCTGTCCTATTCACAAAATCAATGGAAAATGCTGTCCAGAAACAGATTGATAAGATAAACCAGAGCTCAGGGAGGTTTATGATATATACAGAACTTCATGCACAAAAACTACAGTGAATATGAAGAGGGATCGATCATGAATGCTCAAAGGACCGACATTAAGATGGATCAATTGGTTACAAATGCCAACTAAATGTGGAAGATTGGAAATATGTGCATGTAGGACTCGGTAACAGTTCGATTTCAGCTTAACCAGTTTGGAAGCTTTCAAACTTGAACCAAAATGGTTCCTAAACTGGTTAAGGTTTGAACAAACTGTTTCGCCTTAACCAATTTGGCCCAATCTGGTTCGGCTCGGCCTGAGCCTTGCAAACCAGTTTACAAAGCTCAAGCCTGAACCAAGCCAAGCTGCAAAACCGTTTAACAGCTCGGTTTAGGCTTGAACCGAGACATTGCTGACTCCTAATTACATGGACTAAGTTGTAAAAGGATGTATGTACACATCTAATGCTTAATGATGAGATATAGGGAAAATTGTTACCACCCTACACTGGTTATTATTCAAGTGAAGAAGGTGATGTATTGTGCACTTACCCTGTAGTATTCATGGTTGCCTGAGGTTAGTGAAACCTAAACACAAATTTTGGTTTGGAGGAATGATTGGTGAACCCTCTGAACAGTCCATGGTTGACATGTGCAGATAGCACATAAAATGACAAGAGCATTTTACATAGTAAGTAAAAATCAGCGCAATAGAAAACCTGAAAGTTAATTCCAAACTGTCAGAAGAGTGAAGTAGAGGAATTGCAGCAAAGCCATCCCAGCCTATTCATCTTCCAAGCTCCTTTGGTCGGAAGATAATAACCTTCTTGCAAAGCACACAATCTGAACAGCGTCCCATTTAAATTTGTTGAAAATGAGGGGCATTATTTACAAGGTGCTTGTGTGTATATCGAAGAATGATGGGACCAATAACTATCTATATTCACAATTAGTAAACAATATATAAATCATTTGATGGAAGAGGAGAAAAAAGAAAAAAGAACAAAGGACAAATGAAAACATGCTAAGGATTAGTAAGATACAAGTATATACATTAAAAAATGACACATAACACAAATTATAGATAACAATATTAAAAGATGAGAATAGAATTTCTATTTTTCATTAAAATTTTGCCACCCCAAAGTCATTGAGAAACTTAATCTAAACATAATTTTAAAATGAAACAAGTGATAGTTTTCACATGGACATGAATTCCATCTCTCTTTTGTAGATCTACAATAGAGCCAAGCTGAGGCTTTTATGAATGTGTGGATTTGTGTTCACTGAACAAATATGAAAAATTTGTATTTATTGCGAGAAAAGGAGAGAACCCTAAGTCAATATGTTACAGTCAAATCCCTCAATGGGCAGCTTATCTTGGATTAAATCATTGGCTGAATATCACCAATTTATGTATGTAAGAGAAAGAAACTGGCTGACTCATCTCAATATATCCTACAACTGACTCGCCTTGATTGACGAGAATGCCTTTCAGTTATCTGCATCCAACTCTGGCTTCTTTATCATTATTACTCTCAAAAAACTCCACATGAAAGTAGAACCCAAGAAAAGCCCAATACCTACTAGCAATGCATATTTGAAACCTAGATTTACTAACAAATTCACTAGAACCCCTGCCATGACCACACCCAAAAAATTCGCAGAAACGGCATCCCAAAAATTCATTCCTAACACAGAAGAAGCCATGGCGCCTGTCCAAGCTCCTGTCCCAGGAAATGGAACTGCAACAAATAACATTAATCCTAACCACTTGAATTCCTGTATTGGTCCAGCTTTCTTCCTTGTCGATTCGAAAATCATATCTACTATCTTCTTTGCAGTTGAACTTCTTGATGACAAAAAATTGGCTAGCTTTGCCATATATAGTACAATGAATGGAACTGGTACCATATTCCTGTGGTCAAAATAAATAATTGCCATAATGGAATGATATCACAAGGCACATAGACATATGTTTTACTAAAAAACGTTTCTGTTTCTCGAAATTACTTCTATATGTTTGTTTGGTCAAAACAAGAGGAATCAATTAAAGTTCTCAGATTCTTCGTCATGCTTCTACGATATTACAAAGTGTATAATATGCTGTATCGCTCTAAAATGATCTCTATATGCTTGGTAAAATATGTTTCCGTAAAGACTTATAAATTTGAGAAATCTCTCTTTGATGCCCTAATCTCTTGTTCACAAGATTTGAGAATCACCAATCAAGCATATAGAAACAATTTCAAGAAAAGATACAGCAATTATTTTTATATCAAACATACTTTTTTAATATCTGAGAAACATAACCATATATATTTCCATATTTTTCCATCAAAGTAACAGGGTCTAGCATAAATCTGATAGAGAATCAGGGATATTCAGCAGGTCATGAACTTACCCTAGAATTGATAACACCGAAAGTTTGAGAGGATCCAGTTGCATCCAATAACCTACAGGGATGGCCCCACGTAGTTCCAAGACAGGAAGCATTGCCATGAAGAAAACAATAGCCTCATCTGGCCATCCAGTTTGACGTAAAAACGAAGCAATTTTAAGACCAAGATGAGAAGCTTTAATGGTAGCCTCTGAAGCTTGGGCACTTCCACAAAATAGACCGGTTGAAATTGAGAGAATGCCAAGGGATATTATGATGCTTTTTAGCGATGAATGTATCAGTTGTACACTATTGGAATTTTTAGAATCTGAAAAACAGTTTTCTGCAGGTGATTGACTTGTGCTCTTATTAAATTTTCCCTGTATCACCTATAATGAACACATGGAACACAAAATTACATAAACTGCAACTGACCTTCATTGGTGAAAAATCAGAGTCTTAACTTAATAAAAATACAATTTTGACATGCCATCCATTGGTGTTTAAATACTAAAATATTGCAATGAATGTTCGTGAGACCACCTTCATAAGTTTTAGCAATCTCCCAGTCACAGCATGATCAATGCAACTAAAGCACAAAGGAAATATTCAATTAGTTAAGAGAGAAACAGGATGTTTTGTACAATAACATAGTCTTCTGAAAAGTGGCAATCATGTAGAAACATACAGCTAGAGACAACGTGTATACAAATATGCGACCTAGATGGTGGTCAATGATGTTGTTGTTGGCTGGATGGTCATTTATTTTTTCTTCCTCTTCTTTCTAACATTATCATAGGTCAATGTCTTGGGACCCTTGGAGCCAATTGTGTTTATTTCATTGTTCATTTTCGAACTGTGACTCTTAACATATCATTATCATCTATGTCTCAGCATCTTCGCACAAAGAAAGGCATTTGTCTTTGTACCATACCCTATATCCTCATTGATATCTCAGCATCTTTGTACTTGGAAAGTTGTTTTGTCTTTGTGCCATAGTTCATTTTGATATTTTAAAGACTCTAATACATCATCACATCAGTGTCCCAGCACCTTGCACTAGGAATGACACTTGTCTTTGGTCCATAGTCAATTTTCAAATTCTGTAGGAGATGATAAATCATTATCATCAATATTCCAGCACCATTGCACTTCCAAAGACATTTTTCTAATGTTTTCTAGACTCTAATACCTTCACACTCTTGTACTTGGCAAGATGCTATCTTTATGCCATTACATATATATATTGATATTATAGAGTCTAATACATCAACTCTTACTCCCCAGCAATGTCAATGCCACTAGTGTACCAAGAAAATTGGCAAATTTCTACAAGAAAAATCAGAAGCCTCCATTGAGTAATAAGAATAAATAATGCATTCATTTGCAAACACGGGGTATTTTTCTTTATGTAGGATAGCTGTATAAAAATTTATGTGGTCATACTAACGAAAAGACTCTAGTGTGACAAGAAAGACTGGTGGAAGAAAAACAGATTTTATCAATTGTGAACTACGAATCACAGAACCAGCATCTTCCTAACTCTGGTATCATTACACTCTTCATTTCAGAAGATTATTTTAGAAACCATTTAAGATTTTATGCAACCAGAAATGCACAAAAAAGGCCAACAAATCAAGCGATTTTCTAGAACCAAAATAGTATTCATTAATCAATCAACAATGCACTGTACAACAAGGAAATACGCAATGTTCTACGAGAAAAACCAATTTCTTTTGAGCAACAAGAACTCATAGATTATCATCTGCAAGATTTTGCATTATAAGCATTCACGTTTAAGTCGTTTTTTAAGAGCTCATTCAGGGTTTACTCAACCATACGTACAACAATAATCGAAAAAAATCTCAAGAAGGAAGTAAAGTTAAACTCACATCATATATTTGACAGTCCAAAAAAGGATTTGCGCTTACAGAACTCTGAAGGTACTCAGATTGGTGCAGAAGATTCGCACCTGTAAAGGAGAAAAAAACCAGACAATAAAAGCTCTGAAAAAACGAAGGTGTTTTAGAACAGATAAAAACCATGAGATTATCCAAAAGAACCTTTTGTTTTTCCTTCCTGAGAATCGATCGGTTGGAATGCATAAACTGGTAAAGAAGGAGACGAAGGACGGAAAGAAGCAGAAGGCAGGGGGGAAATGCAGGTCCGATGCTTTGCGAAAGAGTGGGGACGAAGAAAACGAGGAGGCGGAGCCGATATGGTGAAGCCGTCTGAGCGAGCGTGCTGGAGGAGGATCAGACTGGAAGAGGCGACAGCCATGGCTACTGCGGCTGCAGTTGCCTGATGCCTCCTGCGTGGAAGGTTTAGGCTAACCGGTTTAACCAAGCCAATTAAACCTTAACTGGCTTGGAAACCGGTTGGGCCCAAATCGGTTCGGTTCGGTTGAGCCAGCCCGAACCGAACCGAACCTCAGAAGGTTTAACGGGTCGGTTTAGGCTTGAGTCGAGCCGTTTTCGATTCCTCCTGTCCTAGCATGTATTCATCAGCCTTTCGTTTGCATGGATTTGTGCTTGCTTGTATGAAAATCGCTTTCATGGAATCGATGTACGCTCTCTTTTTCCCCAAACCCTCCAACATCATGTGACCGAGCCACCATAATGGTTTCCATGCATCACACGATCCGCGTCTCTTGTCGCGCCTTGCTCCTGTCCTTTTCTAGCTTGATCCATGTCTTTGTTGAATGATTATACCATCCTCATCCTCTTTTTAACATCATGCTTTGGTGAAGGTTAATTGAGGACTAAGATTTTGGGGTGGGGGTGGGTGTTCGTATACCATTAGGTATACATGTATAAGATGCATATGTAGAAGGTATACATGTATAAAAAGTTTAACTAGATGGTCCCTTCTATTTGAGGATCTCCCACATGGATGGATGTGGTCGAAAAAGCCTTGACAATGATCCACCTCCCAACCTAACTAAGTCAATTCTTCTCCCAAATTATCCTCCATCTGTTGATGTTAGTGGAGTTATTATATATATGGAGGAATAAGAAATGATATTGATAGTTTATGTTTAAGAGTCAAGTGTGGAAGCAATGTATACATGTTCATTTAGCATAGTAAAATATTCTTGCAAAGGGTCAATCCAAGGAATTGGTTTAGTAGATACTTTGACTTATTACAAATAGATTTTTATTGGAAATTAACAAAACCAATTCCCAAATGGTTGCTCCCAAATTTAATTTACATGGTCGATAATTAAATGTTTCAAATCTTTTGAAAAAGTCACAATTTGATGCTTTGGCAAAGAAATGTTTGTCTCACAATGTTTGCAAGACAAAACGAACACAAGTGTAATGTTCATCCAAAGTATGATTATATGAGAATATTATAGAAGAAAACGACGACAAAATGACAAAGTTGATCTCGAAAAATGCCAATCATTTCTTGTTGAAAAGTGGTTGAACCATTAGTCAAACTAAATGGCATGGCAAAAAAGTCAGAATGGTCATAACACATATAAAATGCGGTTTTAGGAATATCTTCCTCAACAATTCTTGTTTGATGGTAGTCTCTTCGGAGATCAATTTTGGTAAAATATCAAGCACTGTGCATACGACCAATCAAACCGTAAGCACGTAGCAATGGATACAAATTTTTTAATAGTCACTTTATTTAGACAAAAACAATAAACACACCACCTTCTCCATGTTCCTTCTTCTCTTTTGACTAAGATAATCGTTGCGTCTACCCCAAGGCGATTTATTGTAAGTTGAAGTAACAAGTGGGACACATCCTTGAATAATCTTTATGTTGTGTAACAATCTCATTGCCCTCAAATCGACCAATATGATAAGGTCAAATTCTCACAACAACACCTGATATGAGATTTATTTTATGCTCAACATTATGTTTAAGTGGTAATCCAAGTAGTGGCTCCTTAAGGAAACATATTTGTCTATTTATGATTAAATCAAGTAATCTCTATGAAGATGAAAAAGTATTGATTCACATCAACAATAAAATGGTAATATTAAAATGTAGGAACAATCACACAACAATAAAATAGAAAATATGAATACTTAATTAAAGATTTGGAAAAGCCATATGAGTTTTTGAAGGAATCTTTGTACATTGAATAAAGTGTGTAACACTATTAAGTGCAAAAGCTGTCGAATGGTCAATCCAATAAATGGATCAAGAGTAGTTTTTCTTATAAAGGCATGTATATTAACATAGTTTTACATCAATAGATCTCAGTTTCATCACATGAAGATCAAGCTTTTCTACAAAGGAATCCATACAAATTAACAATTGATAAGGTACACCATCGATGGATTATATTCCTCCATATCCCAAGTGAACTCTATAAATGTGATCACCTATATCTATTCATAACAACAAAAAAAGGGCATAGGGATTTGGAAACACATCGTTATGCATGTCGATAACCTTGCCACTTCTTTATCTCGCTAAATAACATGTAGATAAAACTTGCAACCAAAATTATCTCGTTATGCATGTAACTCCAAGTCTGACAAGCAATCAAACATATTATATGAGAATTATCTTCCACTTGAATAGTGGAAAAGAGGCAATTGCCTATTATTAGTGTATATATCACTTTAGAGCTAAATCCCAAAGGCAAATCCCCCGATCAACATGACAACCTTTGCTACAAGTGGCAATTTAGAATGCCAACTACATTTCTCTATCCACCACCATCCATAATTAGAGTTATGTACCTTCCATCCCCCCTCTCTCTATGCAAATACTAATGTATGACTTTGGAAAGTCAAAATACAATCTATGGAATATTATATCCTATTGATTCACCACAAAATCAATCAGATTCCCATGTCATTCTTCATCTCTACATATATCATCATGGACCTATTTAGTTCCATGTGATTAAGACCAATGCAAATGATTGAGATTATGCCATGCCAACCTACAAGTCCCTAATTCCTCTTGTGACAACCTCCATGAAGTTTCCAACACGTAAAACCATTCTAACAATATGCCTTTTAATCGTCAAATGTGTCTTTAAACTCTGTTGAGGATAGAAAACAAAGGCATTACAAATTGCTACCAGAAAAGGAGCATAAGAGGAACCCTCATTTATATGGGAGAGAAATCGACCTTAGATATTGAAAGGCTATCTTGAAATGTGGGGAAGGCATTCTCAATTGTGCATGACCAAACACCTATTGAAATGGAGATTTCCACGCTCTGTATATAAAAGCCCATCCTAAAGATATAAATGTCTAGATGGCCCTTGCCATTATACTATTGATAAATCAATATAGACTATGTTGGTCTGAAATATGCAAAACAACCATGTTCAAGAAGCAATTCTCTCTCTCACTCACTCTCTCTCTCTTTGATTGATTGTTTAAAAGTATGTTTCGTGTGCACATAATAATCTAGCCTAGTGTTGCATAGATTCCATGCATGTATTCTATTGGAACATGCACTTGCCAACCTTTGTAGGTATTATGTTCCATATAAAATAACATTGGTATCAAACCTCTCATGTGCTCAACTCCACTAAGTTACATGTAACTTCGTTTCTTGATAAAGCAAACCCTCCTAGGGAGTGTATTCGCAACAAGGAATACCGAAAGGACTTACAAACGACGGGCCGGACGTGCATACTCGATTCTTTGCGTGTGAATGGCACTTGAGCAGTGATGCAAACAATTAGGGCATGTGTGTGCGTAGGGCATGTGTGCGCGCACACGCACATACATGAGCAACACACTATAAAATAGATAGCATCACGTAGTATATATTTATATATATACTATATAATATACATATACTGTACATCCATACACACACACATATGTATATATATGATACACATATCTATATGTATGTATGTATGTATACATATTGTGGTGTATATGTATATGTTGGTATAGGAAAAGATAGATAGTCAATAGATAGGCACGCGAGTGTTAGGTAGTAGGAACGAGTATGTTAAAGAGTATTAATTACACGAAGATTTACCAACTTATTGGGGGGGAGTGAGGAATGCGGCCCCAAATGCAAGGGTAATAAGTAGTATTATTGGACATGGTAGTGCCATGTATGTAGTTAATTAATTACTGAGACAGACAGACGTAGGCGCGGATAGATATGTAGATGATAGGTATAAAGGTAGTGAGGTTCAAGGTAGGGTTGCTCTTGCTTGCTGCAGGGTGACCGACCGTCTTCAGATTCATGATGAGGTGGGGGGGGGTATTCAAGGTAGGGTGGCCCTCACGCTGGCGGCGAGGGCATCCACTTCGGACTGGTAAATGCCGAAGGTATTCTGGAGCACGATCCCTGGCAGGGGTGGGTTGGCGGCGAAGAGGGCCACCGCGAGCTGAGAGACGCCTGGGTTCTGGCTGTTGAGGGCGGCGATGGCCAGGGCGGGGATCCGCCTGTCGGGGTTGATCTGGAAGTGGGGGAGGCCACGGGGGAAGATGAAGAGATCGCCCGGGTAGAGCGTGGCCTGGAAGAGGGTGGCGTTGGTGGTGGAGACGAAGCCAACGATGAGGGTGCCCTGGGCCAGGAAGAGGACCTCGGTGGCGCGCGGGTGGACGTGGGGTGGGTTGAGTCCCTTGGGCGGGAAGTCGATGCGGGCGATGGACAGGCCCTGCGTGTTGAGCCCAGGGAAGTTGTTGACGGAGGCCAGAGTGACGATGGCCCGTGGGAAGTTGGTGGGCGGGGCCGGCGCGCCGCCCGTCCGGAGCAGCGTGGACGTGAAGTCCTGGGCGGTCACGGCGGCGGCCGGCTTGCACGTGCGGCCGTTGACGATCACGGCGTCGACGGCGGCGGCCACGCAGAAGTCTTGTAGAGGGTCCTCGTCCGCGGCGGACGCCAGCTGGGCTGGGGATGTTAGGCACAAAAAGGCCAGGAGGAGGAGCAGCATGCTGAGAGACAGACTGGCGGGAACGGATGATGCCATTGGAATGGGTACTACTACAGTTACTAATCAAATTATCAAAGTATGTATCTATGTATGTATGTATGAATGTAATGTAATGTATGTATGTGTAGAAGGTTGGGATTGGTTTACTTAAGTGTATGTATGGAAGAGTTGGCTTTGATGATGTTAGGCCTCCTGAAAACCCTACATTTATATAGAGATATTACACACAGAGAGAATGAGAGAGATATTATTCTCTGTGGGTGTGTGTCTCTGTCAAGTGTCTCGTTGGTTACTTATTGCGTGAGGCTATAAGCTATGAGGAACGTAGTCATTGTTGTTTTCGTGGGGTTTCGGGAGTGGGGACCGGGGGGAAATGCATGTGGTAATTGAAATTTGTATCTTTCTTTTGTGACATTGTGTGAAATTTATTACAGAATGCACTAAACCCTAAACCATAATACGAAGAAGAAGAAGAAGTAGCGCGATCTTGCAAAGAAAGATAAGCAATACACACACACACATATGCATGCATGTACTACATTGTATTGTAATTTATCAGATGTATGTATGTATGTATGTGAAGAACATTTCCATATTGTTGCTGAAGTGCGTGGGAAGAAGTAAAAGCACGTGGGGCCGTTTTGGGGATGTGGAGTGAGAGTGCAACACACATTCATAGATACATACATACATACATACATACATAC
The DNA here is from genome assembly GCF_043228905.1 of Azolla caroliniana. NCBI lineage: Eukaryota > Viridiplantae > Streptophyta > Polypodiopsida > Salviniales > Salviniaceae > Azolla > Azolla caroliniana. The sequence continues at coordinate 17,105,571 of NW_028230443.1, forward strand.
ATTAACACAATTATATATTTTTTGACGCAATTGTATGTATACGTTTGAGCATGGCTATATTTCTCAAATTTGAGCCAAGCACATGCAAATTCTAGTGTTGTGTATAATTCATCACTAATATTGAATGCTAACTTCATTTACATGGTTGGAAAATGGCTAAAGTTAATCATATCACAAGACCCGCTTAACTTGGGGAAGGTGGTGGAAACTCAAAAAAATGAACTATAGTTATACATTATAATTGAAATTTACAATAAATAAATGTATTTTCTTTTATTTTGGTGGATTTTCTTTTTTGAGGGGGAGCGGGAACTTTCTTTATAGTTATCTTTTTTTTGCACGCTAAAGGGTGACATTTAGTGTTGTGTACAATACATATTGTATTGTCTTCTACATAAACTTTCTAGGAATCGATAATGGCTCGACTCAAGCTAGAACCGTATTAGTCAACCGTTTTAAAATGCTTCAGTTCAGTTTAGGCTTGAGTTTCCTTAACCGATTCAAGCCAAACTTGTTAGAGCATAATTGGCTTGGCTAAAATGGTTCCTAAATTGGTTTAGGCTTAACCAGTTTATCAAGTTTGGAAACTATTGAACCGGTAAGGCTTAACTAGTTTGGTTTGGACAAGGCCAAACCAATTGAGCTGAAACCAAACCATTGTTGATTCCTAAATATAGTCACGCTTTGCCTCGTTCACCATCATAACACATGCACACACATCTCATTTGGTCTTGACGAAGCATTAACGGATTAATTTGTCACTTCTAAGACATAGAAATCTCACCTTCATGATCAACGTGTGATTCAATGAAATGGCAATGTAAGAGTTGAGTTGCAACTCACCATTTCATGTCATTAGCGTTGTATCTACACTAGTACAAGAAATTAAATGTCATTAAATGAACTTATGATTATGTGTATATGTAGGTATGGTTCAATGTAGGTGTGTATATGCATGTACAAATCAACATAATTGATTGTTTATATATGCATACGTACGTATGATTGTAATTTGTATGTGTATGCTTGAATAATCATATGGATGTATGATCATAAGTGAATGATTGCTTGAACAATCATATATGTATGCATATTGAAAACCATTCCAATACTTCTATTCACCACAAAAAATCTTATGTGTGCGTTAGGACTTACCAATGAGGAGTGCAACAAGGAGATTGTGTTTTTTCAAGCTCCTAACAATTGAGGTGCTCTATATGGGCGTCAACCAATTATGTATTAGCATATTTCTAATTTGAGTGACAATATCCACAACAACACCACGAACATCATCATCGCTAATTCAACACCAACAACACATGGTTCCATCAAGTGATGAGCATGCTATATTTCTCAAACATGTGATGACATAAGCAAATTCTACTTTTGTGTATTAATCATCACCATCTTTGCCTACATGGAATCTTAGTTGAATGTTAATTTCATTTACATGCTTGGGAAAGTGCTAAAGTTAATCATACCACAAGACCGCCTTAACTAGTCAAAGTGGTGGAAGCTCAAAAAAGTGATCTACTTTAGTGATACATTATAATTAAAATTTACTATAAATTCAAGTATTCTCTTTTGTTTTGGTAGGTTGAGATTTACTAGAAGTCATAAACAACCAACTTTGAGTACTACATCAAACATTCCATCTTTATCATTGGATATGGGTCATGGTTAACGTCGAATAAAAAGTATTTATTTACTTAGCATATTTACTTTCAGTTCCAAAGAACGTGTGAATAGATACCAATTCTTAGAGCGATTAAGAGAGAAGAATCATTGTAGACCGAGTGAGATAGGGAAATAGCATGAGAAAGAGTGAGAGAGCATGAAAGGTGAAGAAAGAGCAAGAGAGCAAGCAAGATCAAGAGCATAAAGGAGTTTTTGGGGGTGAAAAGTTTCTTTATAGTTATCTATTTTTTGCACGTTATAGGGTGAGAATTGTGCCATATACAATACGTAGCATTCAACATTCCATTTTCTGTGCAATGCTAAATGTCAATTCTATACATGATATTTAACAAGACACAAAAACATGTTTAACATCATGTTAGACATTATTTTTTCTAGAACAATATACCCCTATTCTTTAGTAGCATTGGTAAAACAATTCTTCAATCATTCCCTACTTGAGTGTATGGTTCTCTTAATGGCATCCTTACAATAAAACAAGGCTTTAGTGTCAAATTTATGAAAGACATGAGGATATGAAAAGCATATCAATTATGACAAGATGAAATGTGTACTTGCAAAGGAGTAATGCACACCATACATATATGACAAGACAAAGTTCTCATCAACCAATGGCCTAGACCATGAACTCAAATCTATGCCCATGGGATAAAAGACAATTGAAACATCGTTAAGAGTTAGCATTGTTTAGTATATCAAACATATTATTTGGGTGTCCACCGCATAGTGGTATTCCATATAAAGAGTATTGTGTAACGTAAAAGCGTATTGAATGGAATGCATGGTTCAACATGTTTACACATTGAATAAGCCATTATAGTTCTTGTAGTTTTGAAATTTTAAGTATGAAGATGTGTTAAATGTGTCATTTTGGCCAAATTTGGAACAATTTTGTTACATAATCTAGGATATCTAGAGTTTCTTCCTTGATTGGTTCCATTTCATCAAATTGAGTTAACGGGGTTTTCTCTGTCAATTTCAACTTTGTACATCTAGATGTTGACGAGCCCTTGCTTCTTTTCTCTTAGATTCAAGATCCAATTCTTGTTTCATATATCAAGAATTCCCTAGCTCTGCCTAATAAGCCTCTATGTCTATAGCATCTATGGTAGCTATTGACAAAATTGAAGAGTTTGAGTCAATTCATGTGGTACTTTGGGATCTAGCATGTGTGGTTTTCTTGAACATTTTTTGGTGGTCTTGAATGCCTACTTTTTCATAGTCTATCATGGTTTAAACTCCAAAATCTTGAGATTAATTGAAGAAAGGGAACAACAAATCATGAAGACTATAGTAAATAGTTATCCCAAGTCTCTTGCAATTTGGCTCCCATTAAATCTCGATTTTTATCCACAAAGATTACACAAAGAGGGACATGAAGAGGAAACATTTATTTTTTGCAATGTTAGCAACTCCGTGCTCCCATTTGTGGACATGTGAGGCCTAATCACTAGAAAACTATAATGAATTTACAAACGTTTTTAACAAAGTGAAGGCTAGTATATTCCTAGATCAAGAGTATCATCATTATGATTGTTCAATCAATATGCAACCAAGGAAGGATTCACCATAGGGGCCCTATATGATCTTGCCATGACACCAAGGCTATTATTGTATATATATAATGTTCATAATTCATGTATTATAACATCTTATGCTATAGTTATTGCAATACTCCTAGCTATGCATGATCACCAAATGGTATCCATGCACAATAACCAAGAGGTGATTGCGCATAACATAATGTCATACTACATATAGATAAGGCATTATGTTACTAGAACCATTCTGATTAAACATTAGTCTTTAACACATATTGTAAATCTTGTCCTTCTTGTTTATAATACAAAATTCCTTTTCTTCTTAATATTTTCCTTCTTACTTTGTTTTCTAATTTAGTATAAGTTTTTCCTTTGGCCTATCACACATCGAGAAAATATTAATGAGAATTCAACAAGACTTGGATTTATTGGACATTCTAGATTCTCAAATGGTGCACCCTTTGACTTTATTAATAATCTCATTAACTTTGATTACACGCTATCTGTTATATAATAAATCTATACCCACAAAATGGGCAAAGTGTAGTTTCAACAAGGTTGATGTTGGTCAATCCACTATTGAAAGTGTTTACAAAACTTTCTCCATTTGATGCATCTGCCTCAACTACTTCATCTAATGCATCAACAATGCCAACGTTGGTCTAGTGCTTGGTAAAGAATCATCATACACCATTCCCACACCTTCAAAAGGCATGGACGTCAACATTGATACATAAACAACAAGGAAAAGTGGACATAATGGAACAAGTGTTAAGTACTTGTCATCTCCTTCATGTCCCACACTCTTGAATGACAATAACATTGACATTAACAACAAGAATAGATGTGTACATTCTAAGAAAAGAGGGCAAAGACAAATTGCTAAGAATATAAGATTTTGTGGACAATCACATGTGAAACGTCATAAAGTAATGTAAAATCCTATCATAGCCACTTTTTATGGTTCTTCTTCCCTTAACACAAAAGGCTAGAGCTTTTTCACTAATCTTTTTCTACTTGTTGATGTAACCAAGCACCAGAAATCTTAAATGTTTTAATATCTTAAGTATCTGGGCTTGACTTTATTTAATGTAATATTTATTAATGGAAGTATGCTTATTTATTGTTGTGATGCCATTACTTTAATGAATTAATTAAAGTGTTCGTTAAGTCTAATATATTAAGTATTATTCCTTTAATTAAATAGAAGTATGATGGTGATTTCTTATTGTGATTTATTTCTCATCATTTTAATGGTTGGTTGAGGTGTTCGTTGAGTTTAATTAGTTAAGTCTCACTCATTTTATGGTTAAGTATTATCGTCAATTGTTCAATGAGAAGTTTGTCGAAGAGGTTAACAATAGCATGATGATGGAACAATTGACACCCATCCCTTCCCACATCGTCATCAATAATAGGGTAGGCACCGATCCAAACCCTAGCCCTAATGTAATGATCTTGGTGTGACATCTATGCCATTCCCATATTTTCCTTCTTGTGCCACAACATGAACCAGAGACGTTACAAAATCTCACATAAGCTTTCTTAGTCCAAGGAAGTTATGGTTCCAAAACACATTAGACCACTTTGAGTCGAACACGAAATTGCCATGATTGAGCATTCCAATACATAAACCTTTCCTTCAACTTGTTGCCACTCCACTAATTTAATTGAGAAATTGCCATGTCAACAACTAATGGATATTCTAAATGTTGAAAAATTGTACCCCTATTAATTATCTCTCTCCTCCTTCTCATTAAGCTATAACCATCCTTAATAACCTAACACTTAAGCCTTAAGAATTAAATATCTTACTGCTTAAGCTTTATCTTGTTGTAGAACATGGTTGATTTACCATATGTGTTGGTGATAAAGGTGTGTTTGGTAGTGATTTCTCACGTTAACATGTGCTTGATTTAAGCGGTTAATTATCTACATAAGTATGTTAACTTGTATGTTAACCTATTATTGCTATCGTCAAGGGAATATTGTCGAGGTCATTTCTAAGAACAATATTGAATCGAAGAAGATAATAAGAAAAGATGCCTGAAATATGAGAAGGATGTAATTGTATTAACAAGTAGCACATAATTATAATAATATGTCAAATGCGTTAATGAACTGAAATGGATCATCAGTAACTAGAGCATCTCCTTATATCGCATGATTACCCCAATGCATGCGTACCACCTTACATCTGTGCATGTTCACCACATGGTATTCATGCAAACATGTCATTGGGCGATCGTGCATTAACCTATGCAAGTTGGCAACATTTTGTGATATAAAATATATATCACAGATTGTCTATGAGTAGTTACAATAATTACTGTATGTAAAATATATAACCTCTTGTAAAACTTCAATATATGTGGTTCAAGTCCCCCAATGACATTTTTGTGACGACTATGGTATTATATATGGAGGCTCATGAAAAATATAGATTGAGGCCAACTCAAGTTTGTAAATTTGATCCATTAACTTTATCGATGTCCCCAAGGGCGATATGCATACCGTCGTGCTCATCACACCATATGTTCGGTGGTACTCCATCGGAACCTCAATAATAATGGATTGATGTGGTTAAGTTAACACTTCTGTTAGTCTTTGGCCCATTCTTTATCCCACATAGTTGAGGGAGGTGGTTTGGGAGCTATAAATATGCTCCTCTTCCTCTTAATTTAATATCCTCAATTTTGTATCTTCTCTCCCAATCTTAATAGAGTTACTGATTTGGAGCACGTAGGCTTAATTGGCCGAACCTCGACAATTCAGCTGTTGTTTTATCTTTTTTTCTTACTCTATATAATAGCTTTATTTCTGGTTATATCTTGTTATTTCCACGCTTCCACAACAATTGGTATCAAAGCCAAGGTTCTGTTTGAGTATGCTCTGTGGTCGCAACTTTGTTTGAACTTCCACATAAAAAAAGAATTACTTTGGTCATTCTGAAACCTAGGGTTGTTGATAGCTATAGTATAGAATATATAAAATACTATTTATTAAGTTTATAATGGCATCAAGAGATGAAAAAGGAAAGAATATTGTGTCAAAGATTCCACCGGGAACATCGGGCTCGTCGTCATCATGGTCAAGGTTCCCGGTGTCCAGTTCGAAACTGGCGGTAGAAATCTTTGATGGTACTGGCCATTTCGGTGTGGCAAGGAGAGGTTTTAGATTCTCTTTTTCAGCAAGGTCTCCATATTTCCATTGAAGAAACTAAACTAGACAAGGTAGACAATAAAGATTGGATCATCATTAACCGGTTGGCATGCGGAACAATTCGATCATGCCTGTCTAGAGAGCAGAAGTATGCTTTCAAGAATGAGACTTCTGCACACAAATTGTGGAAGGCATTAGAGGGAAAATTTCTGAAAAAAAAGTGGTCAGAATAAGCTCCTTATGAAGAAGAGGTTATTTCAATTTGACTATTGTAAAGAATCAATGGTGATTCTTGTGAAGCGGAATAGACTAGAGATATGTGTTGTGAGTGTGTGTGAGAGAAAGAGAGATAGAGGAGAGAAACAAAAGATAGATTAGAGAGACAATAGAATACTCAAGAAGATGTATATTACAAAGGAGATTAATCGACCTAATTACAAAGTAGGAGGAGAGTGCTTTATATAGTCACTCTCTCTCTTCATTAACTATCGAAGCTCATGGGTCATGGGGAATGTAAAAACTCATTAGTTATGTGTCATAGAATACGATTCTATGACACATAGTTAATGTGTAGATAAGAGTGGTGACTTTTGACCTTTGAGTGCACACTCTCAAGGGTGTGTTCACACACTAGACTAGGTTGAGCTTGATTCTCAACACGCCCCCTCAAGCTCAACTTTGGTCGACTACTTCGGTTGATGTCCACTTCGGCTCGTATCCGGTACATCCGGATCGTATCCGGTTTGGACGGTATCCGGTTTTCGCTTGTACTCCCCCTCAAGCTTGGCAAATCAAGGACCATCAATCCAAGTTCTGACAAGAATTGCTTAAGCTTGTCGACTCCTAGGGCTTTGGTGAAGATGTCGGCTGTTTGAAGATTCATTATGATATATTGAAGGTCGACATCACCAGCCTGAACATGCTCTCGAATGAAGTGATAGTGCACTTCGATATGCTTCGTGCATGCGTGGAACACCGGGTTCCGAGTCAGATAAATACTGCTCATGTTGTCACAGCAAAGGAGAATCAGATCTTTGATGGGAATGCCCAGATCCTTTAATATCCTCTTGAACCATATGGCTTCACATGCAGCCACCGTCGCGCCCCTCTATTCGGCCTCTGTGCTCGAAAGAGCGACGGTTGGTTGCTTCTTGCTACTCCAAGAGATGGCTCCACTTCCAAGGGAGAAGATGAAACCAAAGGTTGATCGTTGGTCGGCTTTGTAGCCTGCCCAGTCGGCATATGTGTACCCCTCGAGTTGAATTAGCGTTGCCAACTTATAAAGAATGCCATAGTCCATCGTTCCGCTCATGTATCGTAGCACTCTCTTAGCACAATCCAAATGGACATGTCGTGGTGTTTGCATGAACTGGCTAAGAAGGCTGACCGGATAGCTCAGGTCTGGTCAAGTGATCGTGAGGTAGATAAGTCTACCGATCAGTTGTCGATACTGAGTCGGCTCACACTCTGTGGTGCAAGAATTGGCATCTAGTTTGAGGTTTCAGTCGAGAGGTGTTGCCACAGACTTGCACTCAATCATTCCGAACTTGTATAACAAGTTGAGAATGTAGTGTCGTTGGGAGATCATAATCCCGGTTGGAGTCTGAATTACCTCGATGCCAAGGAAGTAGTGGAGCTCTTTCATGTCTGTCATCTCGAATTTGTTGGAAAGGAGAGATTTGACCTTGTTGATGTCGATTAACTACTCACCTTTTGGAATCGCTTCTTACATAGAGAGAATTATCGGATTTTGACATTCGGAAGCCGATTCAATGAAGATATTGTGTTATCTTCGAGTGCCAAGCACGTGGTGCTTTCTTAAGGCCATAGAGAGGCTTCTTGAATCGACAAACATCTTTTGGATGAATGCTGGATTCGAAGATGGGTGGTTGTACCATGTACACCTCCTCTTCTAATTCTCCTTGAAGAAAGACATTCTTGACATCCATTTGGTGGAGGTGCCACCCTTTCGCTACTACAAGTGCTATCACGGTTCGCACGGTTGTCATCCTTGCCACCGGGGAAAAGGTTTCTTCATAGTCGACGCCCGGTGTTTGTGCGTAGCCCTTTGCTATGAGTCGAGCTTTGTAGCAGTTGACGGACCCGTCAACATTATACTTCACTTTGTATATCCATTTGCAGTCGATTGCCTTCTTGTGCGGTGAGTGAGGGACGAGATCCCATGTCTCATTCTTGTTGAGAGCTTGCATCTCCTCGTTCATCGCTTCGACCCATCGCGGATCTTTAGCGGCTTTGGCAAAGCTCTCCGGTTCTCGAACTACTGCCACCTTCATCATAAAAGCATAGTGTTATGGCATATAGTCGTCGTAGCCGCGTCGGCTAACTAGATTCTTCTCTCGGGTGGAGTGACGGAGTTTCTCATTGTCCGATGTGAGTGCTTTCTCAACTTCAGGTGACCTCGTAAGAGACATATCAAAGCCATCGAACTCACTATCGAGTGGATGAGTCGATTCGTTGCCGTCGAAGTGATCGTCTTCATATTCCAACATTTTGGCCTTCCCTTTGTCCATCTTTGGACTTGGCCGAGATTTGCTTTGGTTGCTCGAAGGCTCGGAGGCTCTTGTGGTCCGCTCAATCTGGTTGAGATCGAACTCTCTTCGAGTATTAACCTTAGTTGATCATCGTCTTCTGTGTTGTCGAGGTCGTTCATAGATGGTTCGAGAGGAGTCGGCTCGGGTTTGTACCATGATGTCGATTTGTCAAAGACAACATCCCGACTTACACGAGTCTTCCGAGTAGAGGGGTTGAAGCACTTGTACCCCTTTTGCTCCAGTGAGAATACCCCACGAGGATGCACTTCTTTGATTTTGGATCAAGCTTCTGCCGTTTCTCATCGGGAAGTCGGACCTCGTCCGCCGCCTCGTCCTTGGCCGAATTAGCCTCTTGCTCGACTGCGTCCTCTTCCTCCATTCGAATGCGTGTAGAGCATGTGGCCTTCCGAGGCGTTGCTCCTTGCTCGAACATGATTCTCTTCAACTAATAACATAGATTGAAGATCGAAGGAGGCTAGATTCTCCTGTGCTAGTACGACGGTCCGCGTCGCGCCAAATCGTGGTGCAAGGCCGTTGAGGCATATTTGCACCATTTCGTCATCCTCCACATTGACGCTTATTGAGCCGAGTGCGTCACAAAGCTCCTTGATTTTCAAGGTGTAGCTTGTGATGGACGTATCCCTTTCTTGGATGTTGTTCAACTCTTGGCGGAGTTGAAGCTTCCTCACGATCGTGTTGGCGGTGAAAATCTTTCGTAGATTTTCCCATGCTTCCTTCGGCGTCTCGGCGTCTCGGCTTCTTGAATGTAACCGAACATGTGGTCGTGAACACATGTCGTCAAGCAATACATTACTCGACTCGATGCTTGCTCCCATGTTGCATAGTTGACGTCTTCTAGGTCGGGCCGGTTTTCTTGTGCTCCTTTGATGTACCTCCAATAGCCTTGAACGACAAGGTATTGATGCATCTTGTACTCCCAAGATGCGAAGTTGTTTCGGTACAACTTCTCGCGAGGGAGAGCGCTCCCTATTTGAGTATTCATTGTTAGGCCATTTTTCGGGCCAAAAATTGTGTTATCGCTAGGGTCGAACAATGGCCTAACATAGGGTGTCCCTTTGAGACACTTCACCAAAGGGGTGTTGCGGTGAGATAAACTTAGACCAACTCTTAATGAACCCTAATTGGTTACTAATCGGCAATATCATTAGTCATAATACACGCGTAAGATAAATTACACTTAGCACAGAACGACAATTAACTTGATTAAGATACAGAACAACAACACTCTTATTAATTATCCGCTAATGATTACAATCTAACCGGGCCCTTTTATAGGTCTCCGGCTCTAGGTACAAACTGGTGCCAACCGGCAACCAACTACGAACCGGGCCGGATCCGGATCGGCATATCGATTCCGGGTCCATTTGTTCGCTTCTCAAAATCATAATAATTCTATATTATATATATAATCAGCTCCCGGTTATTAATCATCCCCTTCTTCCATTCTAGACTTTCCTTACCAGTCGGTTAACATTCATGGTGTTCGATGTAGATTTCTTCCTTCTTCTCTCTTGAATATGTGTTATGTAGTCGCACTACGATAGCGATGAGCCGGTTCTTCTTGAACATCGGCGTAGAGTTCAACACACGCGAATGGGCGAGATCAAGCTACCAAACCGTTCTGATACCATGTAAAGAATCGATGGTGATTCTTGTGTAGAGGAATAGACTAGAGATATGTGTTGTGAGTGTGTGTGAGAGAAAGAGAGATAGAGGAGAGAAACAAAAGATAGATTAGAGAGACAATAGAATACTCAAGAAGATGTATATTACAAATGAGATTAATCGACCTAATTACAAAGTAGGAGGAGAGCGCTTTATATAGTCACTCTCTCTTCATTAACTATCGAAGCTCATGGGTCATGGGGAATGTGAAAACGCATTAGTTATGTGTCATAGAATATGATTCTATGACACATAGTTAATGCGTAGATAAGAGTGGTGACTTTTGACCTTTGAGTGCACATTCTCAAGGGTGTGTTCACACACTAGACTAGGTTAAGCTTGATTCTCAACAACTATAAACCAAGTACTACTATGAATGATCACATCACCATGTTTAATCAATTAGTGGCAGACCTATTGAATTTAGATGTTAAATTTAAAGATGAGGATCTGGCTTTGATATTGTTATCATCTCTTCTCGATGAATTTGAACATTTGGAAACTACATTACTTCATGGGAAAGAGAATGTATCATTAGATGGTGTTTGTTCTGCTTTATATAGTCATGAATTGAGAAAGCAAGATATGATGATAACCAAAGCAACGACATCAGAAGAAGCATTGGTGGCAAGAGGTTGTCAACAAAGCCATACTAAAGGGAAAAGAGGAAGGTCCAAATCAAAAGGCCGAGGCATTGCCAAAAACGAGTGTGCTTTCTCTCATGAGAAAGGGCACTAGAAGAAAGATTGTTCAAAGTTGAAGAGGAAAGGAAAGAGTCCACAAGATGCAAATGTTGCAGAATGCAGTGATGTGGAATCCAATATTTCCTTAGTGGTTATGCCTTCAGTGTCAACACGTCCAAATGAGTGGATTTTGGATTCAAGTTGTACCTATCATATGTGTCCTATTTGAGAATGATTTTTTGAATTTTAGGAAGTCGATGGTGGGGTTGTTTACATGGGTAATGATCATCCATGTAAAACAGTCATGATAGGTTCAATCAAGTTGCGCAATCATGATGGAACCACAAGAATTTTGAGGGATGTGTGATACGTGCCAAAGTTGAAGAAGAATCTCATCTCCTTGGGGGCTCTTTAATCTAAGGGCCTTGTTGTGATGATGCAAGATGGAGTTCTTAAGGCAACTTTAGGAGTATTGGTGATGTTGAAAGGCATACGGAAGAACAATCTATACTATTACCAAGGTAATACAGTGGTGGTGACAATGGCATTAACAACTTCAAGTACCAAGAAAGACACTAAAGCAATGAAGTTGTGGCATATGCGGTTGGGATATGCTGGTGAAAAGTCTTTGCAAATTCTTGCAAAGCAAGGATTGTTGAAAGGCATGAAGACTTGCAAACTTGATTTTTGTGAGCGTTGTGTTTTGGGAAACCAACGTAGAGTGAAGTTTGACACTGCAATTCATAATACCAAGGGTATTTTGGATTATGTGCACTCAGATGTGTGGGGACTTACCAAGACTCCATCCATTAGAGGTAGGCATTATTTTATAGCTTTTGTTGATGATTTTTCCAGGAGAGTTTGGGTGTATACGATGAAGAACAAGAGTGATGTGCTTGGAATTTTCCTTAAGTGGAAAGCTCAAGTTGAAAACCAAACATGGAGAAAGATCAAGGTTCTCCAAACAGACAATGGTGGAGAATGCAAGAGTGATCCATTTTTGGAAGTATGCCAAGATCGTGGCATATATTGGCATTTCACCGTTAGAAGGACACCACAACAGAATGGGGTGTCAAAGCGTATGAATAAGACACTTGTGGAGAAAGTTTGTTGTATGTTGTCTAGCGCTGGATTAGGCAAAAAAAATTGGGTTGAGGTTGTGACGTACACTCAACATCTCATCAATTGTTTGCCATCATTTGCTATAAGTGGCAAAACTCCATTAGAGGTATGGTCCGGAAAACTTGCAACTGATTATGATACTTTGCATATTTTTGGTTCTACTGCATATTATCATGCAACTGAATCAAAGTTGGATCCACGAGCAAAGAAGGCTCTTTTCATGGGATTCAATGTTGGAGTGAAGGGATACTATTTGTGGTGTCTTGAGGTAAAGAAAACAATTATCAATAGAGATGTTACCTTTGATGAATCTGCCATGTTGAACAAGGTAAATCAGGAAGAACCGAATTATACTCGAAGACAAGTGGAGGGTACTCCAAAGCAGGTGGCGTTTGAGCAGACAATGGCGACCCCAAGGCGAAGTACCACCGGTGAATCTCCTATGGTAGAAGAAGAGTCAAATGAGGAAGAGGTTCTGACCCCAGAACCTCTACAACAATAAGAACCGATAGCAATAAGAAGACAGAGACGAGTAATTCAAAAGCCTACTCGTTTCACTGACATGGTAGCTTATGCACTTCCAGTTTGTGATGATAATGTTCCATCCACCTACCCAGAGACCATTCGGAGCACAGAAAGTGGTAATTGGGTTAGTGCAATGGAAGAAGAGATGCAATCTCTTCAAAAGAACAAGATGTGGAAGCTCACACAACTACCAAAAGGGAGAAAGGCAATTGGGTGCAAATGGGTATTTACAAAGAAAGAAGGATTTCCAAGATAAGAAGACATTCGATACAAGGCAAGATTGGTAGCTAAAGGCTATGCTCAAAAGGAAGGAATCGATTATAATGAGGTATTTTCTCCGGTTGTAAAATATTCCTCCATTAGAATTTTGTTGGCCTTGGTAGTACAGTTGAATTTGGAGCTAGCTCAACTTGATGTGAAGACCGCATTCTTAAACGGTGATTTGAAGGAGGAAATCTATATAACTCAGCCAGAAGGATACAAGGTTGCTGGTAAAGAAGATTGGGTTTGTAAACTTAGCAAAGTGTTGTACGGGCTGAAACAATCTCCGAGACAGTGGTGCAAACAATTTGACAAGTTCATGAAGGGTCATAAATACAAGAGAAGCAAATATGATCATTGTGTGTATTTGCGAAATCTTCAAGATGGTTCATGCATCTACTTACTCTTATATGTTGATGATATGTTGATTGCAACCAAGAGTCAAGTTGAGATTGACAGATTGAAGGCTCATATGAGTAAAGAGTTTGAGATGAAGGATTTGGGGGAAGCCAAGAAGATTCTCGGTATGGAGATAAGTAGATAGAGAGACAAACTTTGGCTCTTTCAAAAGCAGTATTTGAAGAGGATACTACAACGTTTTGGTATGTATGATGATACAAAACCTGTAAATACTCCACTTGCTCCTCACTTGGAAGCGAGAATACATGGCGAAAGTCCCATATGCAAATGCGGTTGGAAGCTTGATGTACGCAATGGTGTGTACAAGACCTGATATTTCACATGCTATTAGTATTGTTAGCAGGTATATGCATGATCCACGCAAGGGTCATTGGCAAGCTGTGAAATGGATTATGCGGTATCTTAAAAATATTGTGGATGTTGGATTGACATTCGAACAAGACAAATCACTTGGTAAATGCATAGTTGGATATTGTGATTCTGATTTTGTAGGTGATTTAGATAAGCGACGATCTACAACTTGCTATTTGTTCACTTTGACAAAGGTGCCAGTTAGTTGGAAGTCTACTTTACAATCAATTGGCTCTATCTACAACAGAGGTAGAGTATATGGCAATCACTGAGGCTGTGAAGGAGGCAATTTGGCTTCATGGACTGCATAAGGACTTGGGAGTAGGTCAAAAACAACTTGATGTGTATTCTGACAATCAGTGTGTTATTCATTTAGCAAAGAATAAACTCTTTCACTCACGGATGAAGCACATTGATGTTCGCTATCACTTTGTACGAGAAATTCTAGAAGAAGAGGAGATACTTCTCCAAAAGATTGATACTAAGGAGAATCCTATAGACATGCTGACCAAGGTGGTTACAAGGGCCAAGTTTGAACATTGTTTACACTTGGTTAATATCCAACACATTTAAAGTTGGCGCCTCACGACGCAAAGTTGAAAGCGGTCAGTTTTATTTTTTGTTTGCTTGAGAAGATTTTTATTTGGAAGTATTAAAGATTGTGCCAAGGTGGAGATTTGTTAGTCTTTGGCCCATTCTTTATCCCACATAGTTGAGGGAGGTGGTTTGGGAGCTATAAATACACTCCTCTTCCTCTTAGTTTAATATCCTCAATTTTGTATCTTCTCTTCCAATCTTAATAGAGTTGCTGCTTTGGAGGACGTAGGCTTAATTGGCTGAACCTCGGTAATTTTGGTGTTGTTTTATCTTTTCTTCTTACTCTATATAATAGCTTTATTTCTGGTTATGTCTTGTTATTTCCACGCTTCCACAACAACTTCTTCTTGTTGGTTGAGTAGAAGGAGACCTAAGGATAGACTTAAACTTAATAGTATTGCTTGCAAGCAATGACTATGTACTTGTGATCAATTTGTCAATAGTAATTGGTTAATCAATTGAGAGAAAGATATTTAAGAATACAACCTTTACTCTATTAACCACAAAGTGGTTTGGTTTGGAACTATCTTAGCCAAGTTTTCAACTATTCAAATATAGCATTTGCAGCATGATGATGTTGATAATCACCTCGATCTACATGACAGAGCAATTCAATCATTTCCTAAATATTGATCTCAATCCCACCCCTATCATGCATGTCACATTTTAAGATAAGTTATTGATCAGCAATATTCTTGCATATATTCACAAGGCATCCTTGCCCTCTTATGTGATCTTGTTGACTTCGATTGTATCACCACTATCAATGTGAGTTGTTACATGTTGAATGACTACATACGTACATGCATGATCCACACCCTTGCCACAAAGCATCCTGAGGTAGATAAATCTTGTTCCTCAACAACTTAATCAAATAACCATGTATTGGCAACACTAAATTAACTATAGTACCAATGCTATAGTGATTTTTACATGGAATGAATATAGTTTCTTGTTTTCACCTATGTATGGATGAGAGAGAGAGAGAGAGAGAGAAGAAGAGGAAAAAAGCAAGAGAGGAGAGGGGAAGAAGAAGATATTATTTTTTGTTGTTGCACTCTATTGGCAATGAAATTTGGCACAAAGAGAAGCGTTGGAAAGCCATTTGTTGGAGCTTCGTAAGGAGATATAGAAAGTTTAATTTGGTGGTCTATAGTAGAAGCAATGATAGAGGTTAAGAATTGTGTGTTGTCAACATACATATACTCATCATGCATTACTCATCATGCATTTATGTTGCAGATGAATTGAGGATGGTTGTGGTGGTTGGATGATGCACGGTTAATTTTTGGTGGAGGCTTTGGGTTTGCTGTTTGAGGCCAAGGGTTAGGGTTAGGGTTAGAGTTAGTTTTCAGGTTAGGAATTGTTTTAGAGCTAGGGTTAGGGTTAGGGTTTGTTCTCAAATTAGGGTTAGGGTTTGTTCTCAAGTTAGGGTTATTGTGATGAGTTGTATACTGAAATTTGTCGTATTGTACTTTCTCAAAACTATTTACCACCTTTTCAATATCATCATCTAACTCCATATCTATGTCAATCTCTCTAATATGGTGCTTACTTGTGCTCTGAGTGTTGTTGTTTATTGATTGTGCTTTATCTCTTCTTTGTATAGAAGCAACCCTAAAGGCTTCCCTATAAATGAATGAGAGAGCTATAGTATTGCATTCTTTTAAAATATTAATTGCTAAATCTACTTGGAAATCTCAAGCTATTTGCTAAACGAGTTTGGGCTTGAATCGGGTTCCACTACTTCGCCAAAACAAACAGGAGCTTTTAGGAGATTAGCAAGCTTGAGTATATCCACTCGCACGGTTATAGGAAAGTCATCTACTATTTTTGTATAGTAATGGACAAGGCTGTCTACATGCTTAACATATGTTGTAGTGAGATCTTTACTATATTGTGTTGTGATGGAAGTAAACTCTATGTGTAGGCTTTTATTAATATCTTCATGTTCAATAATTAGTCTAGGGGGTTGGATTCTCAAGCTATGAGGGGCTATATTATGTGAATTTAGGTTCGACATACGAGTGTATGTTCTTTTTGCTTTTTGTGCTTTTTGATAGAGGTTTTTAAACTCTACAATTATCCTACACTTGTAATCTTCAAAGTGTTGGGAAATTAGCGGTGATTCATTGGAGATTACCTAGGTACTAGTAGTTTTTGGAGGGCTCAAAGTAGTTGAAACTATTGGAGCTCATGGTCTTTTCGTTGGTCGTTTGTTGGCGCTTCTAGGTTTCGTAGGTGTAGTCGAAGTAGCCACCGCAAAAGTCATCATTTGTTGCGGAGGGAACTCGGCATTGAATGGTGATTCGATGTGAGTCAAAGTATCACTATTATGGGTTCCAAACTCCGATGATAATCCCTCCATAGAAAATATGATCTAGCTTTTATTGTTAACCGTTGGGTTGTAGCAAAGAGTGCGAGCCACTTTGCGATAGGGTAGTTAATGTAATAGGAAGAAAATAGATTATGAGCACAACAGTGAGAGAAAGGGAGGGAAGAAGATGGCCCCACGCAGTTCAAAGACAGGAATCATCGCCATGAAGAAAACAATAACCTCATCTGGCCACCCAGTTTGACGTAAAATCGAAGCAATTTTAAGACCAAGATGAGAAGCTTTAATGGTAGCCTTTGAAGCTTGGGCACATCAACAAAATAGACTAGTTGAAATAGAGAGAATTCCAAGGGATATTATGATGCTTTTTAGTGATGAATGTATGAGCTTTACACTATTGGAATCTTTAGAATCTGAAAAACAGTTTTCTATGGGTGATTGCCTTGTGTTCTTATTACATTTTCCCAGCATCACCTATGACGAACACATGGTACACAAAATTACATAAACTGTAATTGACCTTCATTGGTGAAAAATCAGAGTCTAAATTTGTAAAAATACAATTTTGACATGCCATCCGTTTGTGTTTAAATACTAAAATATTACAATGACTGTTGCTGAGACCACCTTCATGAGTTTTGACGATCTCGCAGTCACACGATCAATGCAACTAAAGCACAAAGGAAATATTCAATTAGTTATGAGAGAAACATGATGTTTTGTACAATAACAGTCTTCTGAAAAGTGGCAATCATGTAGAACCATACAGCTAGAGACAACGTGTATACAAAAATGCAACCTAGATGGTGGTCAATGATCTTGTTGTTGGGTAGATAGTCATTTATTTTTTCTTCCTCTTCTTTCTACCATTATCATAGGTCAATGTCTTGGGCCTCTTGGAGCTAATTGTATTTATTTTATAGTTCATTTTTGAACTGTGACTCTTAAGACATCATTATCATCTATGTCTCAGCATCTTCGCACAAAAAAGAGATTTGTCTTTGTACCATACCCTATGTCCTCATCAATGTTTCGACATCTTTGCACTTGGAAAGTTGTTTGTCTTTGTGCCATAGTTCATTTTGATATTTTAAAGATTCTAATACATCATCACATCAGTGTCCAAACAATCTTGCATTAGGAATGACACTTGTCTTTGGTCCATAGTCAATTTTTAAATTCTTTTGGCTATGATAAATCATTATCATCAATATTCCAGCACCAATGCACTTCCAAAGGCATTTGTCTTTGTGCCACACTTCATTTCGATGTTTTGTAAACTCTAATACCTTCACACTCTTGTACTTGGAAAGATGCTATCTTTATGCCATTATATATATTGATATTATACTCTAATACATCACTATCATCAGCTCTCACCCCCCCAACAATGTCAATGCCAGCCACTAGGGTACCAAGAAAATTAACAAATTTCTACAAGAAAAATCAGAAGTCTCCCTTGAGTAATAAGAATAAATAATGCATTCATTTGCAAACACAGGGGGTATTTTTTTATATCTAGGATAACTGTATAAGAATTTATGTAGTCATACTAACGAAAAGACTCTAGTGTGACAAAGAAGACCGGTGGAAGAAAAACAAATTTTATCAATTGTGAACTAAGAATCACAAAACTGTTAGCCAGTCGGCTACCGAAGGATAAAAGCCGGCATACAAGTCAGAGTCAGAGTCAGATGTGTATGAAAAGATAGGATTTGAATTGTAATTTTTGCCAAGCATAAAAAATATAATAATTTAAAAAATAGGACGGTTTTGTATAATTGTAGGTTCATGCCGAACAAGCAAGTGTATAATCTTGGAAAAGACTCTTGGATCGCCTATGAAAAGGGGCTGAGAGCATTGTATTATCATTAGTAGTAATATACTTTTGGTAGTTATAGTATTTGCTGTGTCGACTGTTCTGTTCTGTTTTATTCTGTTGTCTATTGCGTCGAATGTTAGAATTCAGTTCTGCTATACATAATTGTATAGCAGAACTGAATATGTTCTAATTCTATTAATTACATTATGTGCAACTATTATTTACATAAGTTCGGAGTAACTGCTAGTATCAACAAATACCATATCTCTGACCACAACTTTCTTGATAGAAAGATCTCGGAGTAAGACGTTCGACCTATTGTGCTTGTTGATTGTCGGCAAGACAACAAGAACCAGCATTTTCCTAACTCTGGTATCACTACACTCTTCATTTCAGAAGATTATTTTAGAAACCATTTAAGATTTAATGCAACCAGACATGGACAAAAAAGCCAACGAATCAAGCAAATTTCTAGAACCAAAATAGTAGCCTTTGTTGTGATTCATTAATCAATCAACAACGCATTGTACAACAAGGAAATACGCAATGTTCTACAAGAAAAACTAATTTCTTTTGAGCAACAAGAACTCATAGACTATCATCTGCAAGATTTTGCATTATAAGCATTCATGTTTACGTCGTTTTTTTAAGAGCTCATTCGGGATTTACTCAACCATACATACAAAAACAATCGAAAACAATCTCAAGAAGGAAGTAAAATTAAACTCACGCCATATATTTGAGAGTCCAAAAAAGGATTCGCGCTTACAGAACTCTGACAGTACTCAGATTCGTGGAGAAGGTTCGCACCTGTAAAGGAGAAGAAAACCAGACAATAAGAGCTCTGAAAAAGACGAAGGAATTTTAGAAGAGATAAAACAAAGAGATTATCCAAAAGAACCTTTCCGTGCTGGAGGAGGATCGGACTGGAAGAGGCGACAACCATGGCTACTGCGGCTGCAGCTGCCTGATGCCTTCCTGTGCAGGTATGGAAGAGTGGACATAGATAGTGTTGTCCAAGGAAATCGGTCAAATCATTTGTCCACCAGGAACCAATCCTCGGGATCGGCCGGGCAGCTGGCCAAGCCAACCCATCCTTAGGACCGGTTTATGGTTTAGGGTTCCTATACCATAACTTATGCATGTATAAAAAGTTTAACTAGACTCCTATTTTGAGGATCTCCCACATGGATGGATGTGGTCGAAAGAACCTTGACAATGATCCGCCTCCCAATCTAACTAAGTCGATTCTCCCCTCCAAATTATCCTCCATCCGTTGATTTTAGTTGTGTTATTATGTATACGTAGGAATATGAAATTATATTGATGACTATATTTGAGTGTGAAGTGTAGGTGCAATGTATACATGTTGTTTGAGCATAGTAAATTATTCTTGCAAGTGGTCAATCCAAGGATTCATTGGTTTAGTAGGCACTTTAACAGTTAAAAAGATCAATAAATGGCGTAGTCGATTGCAAATAATTACAAATAGATTTTCATTGGAATTTAACAAAACTAAGTCCCAAATAATTGGTCCCAATCTTAATTTATTTGGTCGATAATTAACTGTTTCAAATCTTTTTAAAAAATCACAAAATTGATGCTTTGGCAAAGAAATGTTTGTCTCACAATGTTTGCATGACCCGAACACAAGTGTAACGTTCAATCAAAGTATGATTCTAAGAAAATGACAACAAAATGACAAAGTTGATCTCGAAAAATGTCATTCATTTCTAGTTGAAAAGTGGTTGGACCATTAGGCAAACTAAATGGCATGGTGAAAAAGTTAGAATAGTCATAGCACATATGAAATGCGGTTGTAGGAATATCCTCCTCAACCATTCTTGTTTGATGGTAGCTTGTTCAAACGTCAATTTTGGTAAAATATCAAGCATTGTGCATACGATCAATCAAACTGTAAGCACGTAGCAATGGATACAAATTTCTTAATAGTCACTTTATTCTCCATGTTCCAACTTCTCCCTTGACTGAGATAATCGGTGCATCTACCCCCAAGGAGATTTATTATAACGAATGTGACACATCCTTGAGTAATCTTTAAGTTGTGTTGCAATCTCATTACCTTCAAGTCAACCAAGTTGACAAGGTCAAATTCTCACAACAACACATGGTATGAGATTTATTTTATGCTCAACATTATGTTTAAGTGGTAATCCAAGTAGTGGTCACTGGTTCCTTAAGGAAAAGATATTTGTCTATTTATGATTAAATGGAGTAATCTTTGTGAACATGAAAAGGTAATTGATTCACATCAACATTAAAAATGGTAATATTAAATTGTTGGAACAATCACACAACAATAAAATAGAAAATATGAATACTCCATTAAAAGATTTGGAAAAGCCATATGAGATTTCGAAGAAATCTTTGTACATTGAATAAAGTGTGTAACACTATTTAGTGCAAAAGTTGCCAAATGGCTAATCCAATAAATGGATTAAGAGTAGTTTTTATTATAAAGGCATGGATATTAATATAGTTTTACATCAATGGATCTCACAATCATCACATCAAAATCAAGATTTTCTATAAAGTAATCTAGATACAAATTAGCAATTGATAAGGTACAACATTGATCAATTACATTCCTCCATCTCCCAAGTGATATCTATAAATGCTATCACCTATATCCATCCATTCACAACAACATAACAATGGGCATAGGGATTTAGAAACACATTGTTATGTCTATTGATAGCCTTGCCACTTCTTTAGCTCGCTAAATAACATGTAGATAAAACTTGCAACCAAATCTAAGAAATGTAACTCCAAGTATAGACATTTTAGAAAATAATGAGAATTATCTTCCACTTGAATAGTGGAAAAGAGGCAACTGCCTATTACTAGTGCACATCACTTTAGAGCTAATCCTAGAGGCAAATCTCCCAATCATTATGGCAACCTTTGCTACTAGTGGCAATTTAGAGTGCCAACTACATTTCACAATCCGCCACCATCCATAATTAGAGTTATGTACCTTCCATCCTCCCCCCACCCCCTCTATGGAAACAATAATGTATTACTTATGAAAGTCAAATTACAACCTATGGAATATGATGTCCTATTGGCTCACCAAAAAATCAATCAAGGTTCCCATGACATTCTTCATCTCTAGATACATCATCATTATGGACCTATTTAGTCCCATGTGATAAAGACCAATGCAAATGATGGACATGAGGCCATGCCAACAACTTACAAGTCCCTAATTCCTCTTTGTGACAACTTCCATGTAGTTTCCAACAAGGAAAACCATCGTAACAATATGCCTTTTAATCGTCAAATGTGTCTTTAAACTCCGTATTAAGCATAAAAAACAAAGGCATTCCAATATGCTACTAAAAATGGAGCATAAGAGGAACACTCATTTATATGGAAGAGAAATCGACCTTAGATATTGAAAGGGTATCTTGAAATGTAGGGAAGGCATTCTGAATTGTACTATTGAAATGGGGGTTTCCACATTCTGCATATAAAAGGCCACACTATAGATTTAAATTTCTAGATGACCCTTGCCATTACTATCAATCAATCAATATAGACAATGTTCGTCTCAAATATGCAAAAAAACATGTCTCTCTCTCTCTCTCTCTCTTTATTGATTGCTTAAAAGTATGTGATGTGTGAACCCCATAACCTAGCCTAGTGTCGCATAGTTTCCATGCATGTATTCTATTGGAACATGCACCTACCAACCTTTGTAGGTACTATGTTCCATATAAAATTACATTGGTATCAAACCTTTCATGTGCTTACCTCCACAAATGTGTAACTTCGTTTCTCGATACATAAACCCTCCTAGGGGTTATGTTTCACAACAAGGAAACCGAAAGGACTTAAAACAACGAGCCGCACATGTATACATGTGGTAATGATTTCTTTGCATGCGAATGGCACTCAAGTCGTGACACAAAGAGTTAGGGCATGTGCGCACACACACGCACACATGAGCAACACACAGTATAGATAGATAGCATTTACTAGACGAAGATTTACCAACTTATTGGGGGGAGTGAGGAATGCTACCCCAAATGCAAAGTATTATTGATTGAACATGGTGGTAGGGCAGGCACGCAGTTAATTAATTACGAGACAGACAGACGTAGGCGCGGATAGATATGTAGATGATAGGTATAACGGTAGTGAGATTCAAGGGAGGGTTGCTCTGCTTGCTGCAGGGTGACCGTCTTCAGATTCATGATGGGGGGGTTATTCAAGTTAGGGTGGCCTTGACGCTGGCGGTGAGGGAATCCACTTCGGACTGGTGAATGCCGAAGGTATTCTGGAGCACGATCCCTGGCAGGGGTGGGTTGGCGGCGAAGAGGGCCACCGCGAGCTGAGAGACGCCTGGGTTCTGGCTGTTGAGGGCGGCGATGGCCAGCGCGGGGTTCTTCTTGTCCAGGTTGATCTGGAAGTGGGCGAGGCCGCGGGGGAAGACGAAGAGATCGCCGGGATAGAGCGTGGCCTGGAAGAGCGTGTTGTTGGGGGCGGTGGAGACGAAGCCGACGGTGAGCGTGCCCTGCACCAGGAAGAGGACCTCGGTGGCGCGCGGGTGGACGTGGGGAGGGTTGAGTCCGCCGTTGGCCGGGAAGTCGATGCGAGCGATGGACAGGCCCTGCGTGTTGAGCCCAGGGAAGTTGTTGACGGAAGCCAGAGTGACGACGGCTCGTGGGAAGTTGTTGGTAGGCGGGGCGGCTGCGCCGGCAGTCCGGAGCAGCGTGGACGTGAAGTCTTGGGCGGTGACGGCGGCGGCCGGCTTGCAGGTGCGTCCGTTGATGGTGACGGCGTCGACGGCGGCGGCCACGCAGAAGTCTTGTAAGGGGTCCTCGTCGGCGGCGGACGCCAGCTGGGCTGGGGATGTGAGGCACAAAAAGGCCAGGAGGAAGCTGAGCGAAAGAATGGTGGGGAGGGATGATGCCATTGGATGGGATGGGATGGGATGGGTACTAATCAAATTTCAAAGTATCTATGTATGTATATGGTGTATGATAGAAGGTTTGGAAATGTTTTAGCCCGCTAAGTGGATGGTATGTATATATAAAATATGTATGTATGTATATGTATAACCTATAGGAGGAGGTTGGTGGAAGAGTCGGTTTTGATGATGATAGGGATCCTGAAACTCTACTCCTATATATATTGTATAGAGAGAGAGACAGATAGCCAGATAGAGAGATAGAGAGATAGAGAGATAGAGAGAGAGCCAGGAGAAATATTCGCTGCTGTGGCCCGTGGGTGTGTGTCTCTGTCAGGGGTCTCGCTGATTACTTACTGCGTTAGCCGATAAGACAGGATGACATAGTCATTGGCTTTCGTGGGGGAAATGGGAAATACAAGCGGTCATTGAATTTTCTGTCTTTCTTTTGGGACGTGACGTGAAGATGTATTACATAATCCATACATACAAATTCTGGGGAGAATATATGAACTTTGAAGAAGAAGTCGCATGACCTTGCGAAGAAGGATAAGCAATATATATATATATATATATATATAATATGTATATGTATGTAAACATATATATACATATATGTGTGTGTGTGTCTATACATACATACATACATACATACATATGTATGTATATGCATATGTATGTACATATTGCATTGTATTGTAATTTATCGACGTATGTATGTGAAGAACAATTCAATGTTGTTGTTGAAGTGCGTGGGAAGTAAGTCAAAGCACGCGAAGTTGCTTTGTAGATGCGGAGTCGGTGGATGGGGCTTGGGGTTGACAATGTAAGTGTGCTTTGCCTGGTTCACTATCATGACACATGTGCACATGACTCTTTTGGTCTTGACTAGGCATTAACAAATTAATGGCTCATCACGTCTATGACATAGAAATTGCACCTTCGGGATCATTCAAAACAGGTTTTTATAAAATGACAACGGTAGAATTGAGTCACGACTTACCTATTTTTATATTACTATTAGCATTGTATCTACTCTCGAACTAGGCATTAAATGTTGTGGGTAAAAGAAACCAGCGATTAATTAACATTGCATTTGTAAATAATAAAAACTTTTGTACTTACAAAAAAGGGAAATTTTGAATCCCTTTTTTTCATTTGTTTATGCTCACTCTTTGCTACCATCTTTATACACATACATGTTACACCATTCAATCATACATATGTACATACAAATTTACAATCATACATGATACACATGATTATGGAAATGTATGTGCAACACACATTCATAGATACATACATACATAAATACAATCATATGTTTTTTTGACGAATGTATGTGTGTGTGCAATTTTCTATGCATGTTTGTATACATACCACAAGACCCACTTAACGGGTGGACGGTGGTGGAAGCTTTAAAAAGTGTGATCTACTTTAGTTATATGTATAATTACAATTCATTATAAATCAAACTATTTTCTTTTCTTTTGGTAGGTTGAGATTTACTACAAGTCACAGCCAATCTATTTCGAATACTACCTCAAACATTCCATCTTTATCATTGGATATGTATGGGGCACGGTTAAAACAATTCATAAAACATATTTATTTGCTTAGCATATTTACTAACAATTGCAAAGAACATGTGAATAGATACCAATTCTTAGAGCTATTAACGGAGACGAATCGTCATAGATAGAATGAGAGGTAGAAAGTGAAAGTGAGAGAGCATGAGAGGTGGGGAGTGACCTAGAGAACTAGGAAGAAAGAAAGAAAAAGAAAGAAATGTTAACGTCTTCTAAGGCCAAAATTGGCCCATGAGACAATTGGTTTACAACAAAATGAGATATTTACCCATTCATCGAAAGTTAAAATAAAATAAAAATAGAGCTTAAGCTAAATAGTTCTAGTAAAATAACAAACATGTTCTACAATGAAATGACTTTATATTACGCCTAGTTTCATTTCCATCCAAGTCTCTCAAAAAGAAGTGGGAGGTCAAAGGGTTTCGATGTGGATGTGGGCCCCCGTGGTCCCAATGTAGAAGGTACCCCCACCATAGCTTCTAGTCGGCGTACTCACGTTCCCGTATCTTCTTAATCTTTTCTACTCCATGTCGAGTTGTTTTGAAGCCCAACATTTGAGGGCGTTTGGTTGTTCTTTGCATTTCTGCTTCCTCAAGAGAGAGGTGGAGTGGCGTAAGTGCATCCACATTCATCATCTCCCCTTGTTCCTAAAAATTTACACTACTTACATGTTGATGAATATTAACGGTTAACAGTTTGTAGCTTATTTCCCTATGTTGTTTTAGCTCTAAGATATACCTACCTAGTCTCTTTATATCCGGGGTATCTGATAGTTTGGAGAGGGTGGGGGGGGGGGGGGGGGAGAGAGAGAGAGAGAGAGGTCTTTGTTCGTCTGCGTGAGAACCGCGACGATGGGGAAGGGATTCACTTTCAAGACAGAGCTCACTTTTGAGGAGAGGTCCTTCAAGGCTTCCAAGATGAGGGAGAAATACCTTGATAGAGTACCTGTCATCGTGGAAAAAGCTAATAGAACGGATATGCTTGATATGGAGAAGAAGAAGGGTGTATTGACTTGTTTAAATAGGTTGTATTGGATTCTTTTGAGATGGGTTTCAAACTCAAGAAAATGATGCTACGTGATTCAGGTTTCTTGTGCTTGAGGAATTGTCGGTTGGTCAGTTTGTTTATATTATTAGCCAAAGGCTTCATCGAAGTTCGGATCAAGCCTTGTTTGTCTTTGTAGGAAATGCACTTCCACCCATTTGTATGTGCCAACTAACCGTTCCTTACTTTTTTTCCCTTGTGGATATTTTGGTCCCCTTCCCCCTCCAAGTTTCTTGTTGGGTATTTACGAGAGTGGCCATAACTGTCAAAAGTTACCAGAAAAAGAAGAAGAAGAAGAGAGAGATCTTATCCGTGGAAGTGAATGGTGTGTTAGAGT
This sequence comes from Azolla caroliniana, assembly GCF_043228905.1. NCBI lineage: Eukaryota > Viridiplantae > Streptophyta > Polypodiopsida > Salviniales > Salviniaceae > Azolla > Azolla caroliniana. Next base: position 17,132,232 of record NW_028230443.1, read on the forward strand.
TTTAGATGCAGGATGGAAATCTCATCTTCCTTTCCGTGCAAAGGTGTTTCTTTGGCGTGATATGGTTGGTGGGTTACCTTTGGCTATGGCTTTAAAACGAAGACACATTGATAGTGGTACATGTGTCTTTTGTACGACGATTGATGAAGATTCTCGACATAGGTTTATATCTTACCATGTTACTAAAAGTATATGGATAGTTATATCACAACTATGGGGGTCATTGACTGGAAATGTTTTGTCACCTTTTCAATGGGTTTTCATTGAAGGTGATAGAGTTTTACCATCCCTAGAGTATAATTTTGTGTTTGATTATTTGAGGTACTTGGGCATGTGGTATATTTGGAACTTGCAGAATGGTTTCTTATTTGATGGGCTTTCTGGAGTATCTCAATAGATATGTAGGATAAGAGGAAAGTTGATTTGGCAGTTTTCACTATTATATTGTATAGGAACTTTGTCCCCATATGAGTTACATTTGTGTTGTTTTGTATTGCAGCACCTTAGAAGGTTGCCCTTGCCACATCGCTACTTTTGATGTAGTTTTGATAACAAGGTTTTTTGTATTGTCATGATTGTTTTAATATAACCATACATTTACGAGAGAGAGAGAGAGAGAGAGAGAGAGAGAGAGAGAGACAGAACAAGAAAGATCAAAAGGATAAAGGAGATAGTACATATTGCATTGTCTTGTACATATGTATCGTATTGTATTGCATGCATGCATGTGTTGTAGTGTGTGGATGTGTGTGAAGAAGAATATGAAGAACAATTCAATGTTGTTGCTTAAGAAATAGAAAGGAAGGAAGTAAAAGCAAGTGGGTTGGGGGGAAATAAATAAGCATGAAGGGGATGGGGAGTGAGAGTCCTTATCATCATCATCATCCCTTGTAGTCTCACTTGATGATGGATGGGGTGAAGGTGGGGGTGGGCTTAACTTGGAACCAAACCTTCAATCGGTTTAAAAATGGTTTGGTGGTTTGGTTTGGTTTACGCTTCAACTTCCTTAACTAGTTTGAGCTCGATTTGGGATGGATCAAGCAGAGCCGATTTAGGCCAAATCGGGAAAGGCTTAATAGGCTTGGCTAAACTAGTTCCTAAATTGGTTTAAGCTTAACCGGTTTGGCCAAATCAGTTAGCCTTAGTCGATTTATCAAGCTCCCAAACCAGTTAAGGCTTAATTGGTTTGGTTTAGACAAGGCCAAACCGGTTAAGCCGAAACGGAACTGTTGTTGATTCCTAAATATAGTCATGCTTTGCCTCGTTCACCATCATCATGATTCACACATGCACACATCTCATTTGGTCTTGACTAGGCATTAACGGATTATCGAGTGACCACTTCTAAGACATATAAATCACACCTTTGTGATCAATGTGTGTGTTCAATAAAATGGCAGTGTTAGAGTCGAGTTGCAACTCTCCATTTCATATCATTAGCGTTCCATCTGCTCTAGAATGAGAAATTAAATGTCATTAAATGAATTTATGATTATGTGTATATGCAAATGTGTGTATGTAGGTATGGTTGAAAGTATGTTGGTGTGCATATGTATGTACAAATAAGCATAATTGATTGTTTATATATGCATATGTATGTATGAGTGTATGTGTATGCTTGAATAATCATATGGATGTATGACCATATGTGAATGTATGCTTGAACAATCATATGTATGTATGTATGCATATTGAAACTTTGTTAAAATTTGGCATTGTTTAGTATATCAAATATATTATTTGGGTAACCACCCCATAGTGGTATTCCCTATAATGAGTATTGCGTGACGTAAAAGCATATTGAATGAAATGCATGGTTCAACATGTTTATACATTGAATAAGCCATTATATTTCTAGTAGTTTTGAAATTTTAAGTATGAAGATGTGTTAAATGAGTCATTTTGGCCAAATTGGGAACAATTGTGTTACACAATCTACAATATGTAGAGTTTCTTCCTTGATTGGTTCCATTTCATCAAATTGAGTTAGCGGGAGTTTTTTTTGTCAAATTCAACTTCGTACATCTAGATGTCGACGAGTCCTTGCTTCTCTTCTCTTAGATTCAAGATCCAACTAAGAATTCCCTAGCTCTCTCTAATAAGCCTCTTTATGTAGCATCTATGGTAGCTATTGACAAAATTGTAAATAAAATTGAAGAGTTTGAGTCAATTCACGTGGTTCTTTTGTGATTTGGCATGTGTGGCTTTCTTGAACATTTTTAGTGGTCTTGAATGCCTACTTTTTCATAGTCTATCATGGTTTAAACTCCAAAATCTTGAGTTTGATTGAAGAAAGGGAACAATAAATCATGGACACTATAGCAAATAGTTATCCCAAGTCCCTCACAATTCGGCTCCCATTAAATCTCAATGTTTATCCACAAAGAGGGACACGAAGAGGAAATTTAATTTTTGCAATGTTAGCAACCCCATGCTCCCACTTGTGGACATGTGAGGCCTAATTTACGAATGTTTTTAACAAATTGAAGGCTATTATATTCCTAGATCAAGAGTATCAACATTATGATTGTTCAATCAATATGCAACCAAGGAAAGAGACAACATAGGGACCCTATATGATCTTGCCATGACACCAAGGCTATCACGTATACATATAATGTTGATAACATTTCATGTACAATGTTCATAATTCATGTATTATAACATCTTGTGCTATAGTTATTGTGACACTCCTAGCTATGCACGATCATAAAATCGTATGCATGCACCATAACCAAGAGGTGACTGCGCATAACATAATGGCATACTATACATATATAAGGCATTATGTTATTAGAACCATTTTGATTAAACATTAGTCTTCAACACATATTGTAAATCTTGTCCCTCTCATTTATAATACAAAATCCCTTTTCTTCTTATTTTCCTTCTTACTTTGTTTTATAATTTAGTATAGGTTTTTACTTTGGCCTATCACACATCGAGATTATATTAATGAGAATTCAATAAGTCAGTGGATTTATTGGACATTCTAGATTCTCAAATGGTGCACCCTTTGACTTTGTTAATAATCTTATTAAATTTGATTACACAATATCTGTTATATAATAAATCTATACCCACCAAATGGGCAAATTGCGGTTTCAACAAGGGTGATGTTGGTCAATCCACTACTAAAAGTGTTCCCGACAATGTGCCTCGACTACATCTAATGCATCAACAATGCCAACATTGGTCTAGTGCTTGTTAAGAAATTATCATACGCGTTGCCTAAAGGTCTTCTAGGATCTAGTGCGGCCCCGGGAGGAAGTGATCATGGACATATGGTTTGCGCTTATTAGTTTCCTATGAGGGCAATTGGACGAGGTTTGCAGCCATTCCTCTGACGTGGGTACTGCCCACTTGCGCTTTTGGCAGAAATGGCGGAACACGCCTATCATGACACAAGGAGGAAGTGGCCCGAGGTGGAACTACCAACCCCCACACTGGCTGTTTCCAGCTCACTTATCACCCTCCCTTTGTTGTTGACCCCAAGATTTGTCTCGTACTATCACTATGTCAAAGAATACAACAGGAGGCACGGAGGCAACGACCTCTTGCTCAAACTCTTCGCCTGGCGGCGGTTACAACAGAGAATCACTTTGTATCTCCTCTCTCTCTCTCTCTTTCTCTCTCTCTCTACTACGCTCTGTACAACAGTTACACCAATAACTCTATACAACAGAAAATGACAACACAATGATACACTCACACTCAAGAGTTTGCCCTAGGTCATATTTATACTAATATGACTTTCGGGCTATTTACAAATATAGCCTCAGTGGGTTCTCTGGAACATATTTACATATATGTCCCTTCATCTAGTGAGAGGTTCTCACCGGGCCTGCAACATCCGGTTCTCACCGGGTCTTCCTTGCCAGGTACTCATCATCTGGTTCTCACTGGGCCTTCATCATCCACTTCTCACCGGACCTTCATCATCCCATCCAGAGGGACCGAGATCCTAACAAACTCCCCCTTCACTCTGGCATGGGATGCCTTGTGTCCGATCCTCTTTCGCCATGCGTCCAGCTTGTCGGGTGTCAGCACCTTGGTCAACATATCTGATTCGTTCTCCTCCGTGTGAATCTTCGTCAGCACGAACTCTCGATCTTCTACTCGCTCCCGGATCTAGTGGTACCTATTAGGAAACAGGTCCCTCCGGATGGGAAGTGAGAAGAACAGTACTGATGAGCAAACTCAGTCGAGGCCGATAGGTCGAGGCCGAATCCGGATGTGGAGTACCCGGCTACGGAAGACCCGGTGAGAACCGGACGACGAGCACCCGGCAAGAGCTGGATGGTGAAGGCCAGGTGAGAAGTGCTCACCGGATGAAGGGACATATTCGTAAATATGTTTTCTGAGAGTCCATCGGGGCTATATTTGTAAATAGCCGAAAAGTCATATTAGTATAAATATGACTTAGGGCAAACTTAGAGTATGATGTTGTAGTCGTTGTTGTCATTCTCGTTGGCGCAAGATTAGAGCGCAACAGTGTACAGAGAGAGAGAGAGAGAGAGAGAGAGAGAGAGAGAGAGAGAGAGAGAGACGAAGAGTTCGTATCTCTGTTGTAACCGCCGCCTGTGGCGAAGACAGTGAACAAGAGGTCGTTGCCTCTGTGTTCATCTATTGTATATTGTTACATAGTGATAGTTAGCAGTTAGTGGACTGCCGTGGTTTTTCCCGTGTTTGGGTTTTCCACATAAACATCCTGTGTACTCTTCTCTCTATTGTGTCGTGCATTCATTCCCGTTTTCTGTGTTTGATTCTAAGGTTGGTTGTGGCCGAGCGTTGTTCATCGGGAGTGTGCAGTTCCTGACAGTACTTGCGCTAGATGTACTTGGTTCTGGAATGCTATGCCACATTCTTTACAAGGTGGATGGCACTTTGACTGTCACAGTAGAGCCGATATTTCTCTTGCCGGATCCCTAGCTCTCTGATGAAGTCATTCATCCATAATATTTCCTTGCCGGCTTCCACAACTGCCATGTACTCCGCCTCTGTGGTTGACAACGCAACCGTCTTTTGCAGCTTCGACTGCCACGAAACAGCTCCCCTTGCATATGTCATAACATATCCCGATGTTGACCGGCTCGTATCCACATCAGCCGACATATCCGAATCGGTGAAACCGTCAAGTTGGGGTTTACCGGAGCCGAATCAGAGACACATAGTTGAGGTGCCTTTCAAGTATTGGAGTATCCATTTTACCGCATTCCAGTGCTCCTTGCCGGGATTGCTCATAAATTGGCTCACCACTCTGACTGCGTATCAGATATCCGGTCGGGTACACACCATTGCGTACATTAAGCTCCCAACGGCAGATGCATATGGTATCTTCATCATATCCGCCTTCTCTGCCTTCATCTTCGGGCTTTTCTTGCCGGATAACCTGTAGTTTGCCGGGAGTGTCGATCCGACCGGTTTCGCATCTGACATGTTGAACCGCTGAAGCACATTTGTCACGTACTTCTCCTGTGACAGCCACAATTGCTTCTTTGACCGGTCTCGGATGATATGCATCCCTAGTATTGTTAGGAAACAGGTCCCTCTAGATGGGAAGTGAGAAGAACAGTACTGATATGCATCCCCAGTATTGTTAGGAAACAGGTCCCTCCGGATGGGAAGTGAGCAGAAGAAGTAGAGGAAGCCAAAACCGGAACCGGCCAAGACCCTGAATCGGATTCGGATGAAGAGCAACGGGAGGAGCTGGTTACCTAAGCCCAAAGACGGAGATATCCTCTTAGAGAGAGAAGGGCCCCCCGGAGATTTTCGGATTCAGAGCATGTGCTGCTGACCGATGAGGGAGAGCTGGAAAGCTTCGAAGAGGCGAAGGATGACACCCACAATTGCAAATGGTTAAGTGCCATGCAGGATGAGATGGATTCCCTGCATGAGAACCATACGTACAAATTGGTGGAGTTTCCGAAAGGAAAGCGGGGATTCCGAAACAAGTGGCTGTACAAGTTGAAACCGGGAGATGCCGACAACCCCCCGAGATACAAGGCCAGGATCGTGGTGAAGGGGTTCCAGCAGAAGAAGGGTGTGGACTTCGATGAGATATTTACCCCGGTAGTAAAGACGACCTCCATTCGTACGATGCTGAGTATAGCGGCAAGCATGGACCTCGAGGTAGAGTAGCTAGATGTGAAGACGACATTCCTTCACGGTGACCTCGAAGAGGAGATCTACATGCAACAACCGGAAGGATTCGTGGAGAAAGGGAAGGAGCACCTGGTATGCCGGTTGAAGAAGAGCCTGTACAGACTGAAGCAGGCTCCCTGACAATGGTACCGGAAGTTCAACTCCTTCATGACTGATCAAGGGTACCACAAGACACAGGTTGATCACTGTGTGTTTGTGAAGAAGTTCGGACTAGTAAGACATCCCATGCCGGAGTGAAGGGAGAGTTTGTTAGGAAACAGATTCCTCCAGATGGGAAGTGAGAAGAATACCGGATGGTGAAGACCCGGTGAGAACCGGATGAAGAGTACCCGGCTACGGAAGACCTGGGGAGAACCGGATGAGGAGTACCCGACTACGGAAGACCTGGGGAGAACCGGATGAGGAGTACCCGGCAAGAGCCGGATGATGATGGCCCGGTGAGAAGTGCTCACCGGATGAAGGGACATATTTGTAAATATGTTTTTGAGAGTCCATCGGGGCTATATTTGTAATAGCCGAAAAGTCATATTAGTATAAATATGACTTAGGGCAAACAGAGAATTGTGTGTGGTTGTTGTAATTCTTGTTGGCGCAAGATTAGAGCGCAACAGTGTACACAGAGAGAGAGAGAGAGAGAGAGAGAGAGAAAGACACGAAGAGGTCGTTGCCTCTGTTGTAACCGCCGCCTGTGGCGAAGACAGTGAACAAGAGGTTGTTGCCTCTGTGTTCATCTTTTGTATATTGTTACATAGTGATAGTTAGCAGTCAGTGGACTGCCGTGGTTTTTCCCGTGTTTGGGTTTTTCCACGTAAACATCTTGTGTACTCTTCTCTCCATCGTGTCATGCATCCATTCCCCGTTTCCTGTGTTGGATTCTAAGCTCAGTTGGGGCCGAGCGTTGTTCATAGGAGCGTGTAGTTCCTGTCAAGTATCTGTCTTGCCGGACCCAAGTCTTTCATTGAGAAGGTCCGGTTCAGAGCCTTCTTCAGCATCCGTATCTTGACTTGGTCTCGTCCGACGATCAACATGTCGTCCACGTACAAGAGGAGTATCAGGAAGTCTCCACCTTCGAACTTCTTCACAAATATGCAGTGATCGGCCTGCGTCTTGTGGTACCCTTGATTGGTCATGAAGGAGTCGAACTTCTGATACCATTGCCGGGGAGCCTGCTTCAAACCGTAGATGCTCTTCTTCAACCGGCAAGCCAGGTGCTCCTTCCCTTTCTTCACAAATACCTCCGGTTGCTGCATGTAGATCTCCTCTTCGAGGTCGCCGTGGAGGAACGCCGTCTTCACGTCTAACTGCTCTACCTCGAGGTCCATGCTTGCCGCTATGTTCAACACCATCCGGATGGAAGTCATCTTTACTACCAGGGCAAATATCTCGTCGAAGTCCACTCCCTTCTTCTGATGGAATCCCTTCACCACGATCCTAGCTTTGTACCTTGGGGGGTTGCCGACATCTCCCGGTTTCAACTTGTACACCCACTTATTCCGGAGTGCCCGCTTTCCTTTCGGCAACTCCACCAATTCATACGTGTGGTTCTCATGCAGGGAATCCATCTCGTCCTGTATGGCCCTCAACCACTTGCGGATGTGGGTGTCCTCCTTTGCTTCTTCGAAGCTTTCCGGCTCCCCCTCATCGGCCAACAACACATGCTCTGCATCCGGAAATCTCCGGGGGGCTCTTTTTTCTCGGAGAGGACATCTCCGTCCTCGGTTTTTGGTAACCGGCTCATGTGTCTATTCTTCATCCGAATCCGATTCGGGGTCTTGTTCGGTTTCGGTTTCAGCTTCCTCTCCTTCTTCTGCCGGTTCGGTATCCTCACCGTAACCAACCGGTTCTTCGAGTGTCAGCCGACTCTTAGCTGGGTAGGTCTGAATCTCATCGGTCCGATTCTTACCGGTCGACTCAGAGTTCATTATCTTCTTCTCTGACTCCCAGTCGGCAAGGGTCTTGTCCTCCATGAAGACAATATCTCGACTCCGGAACACCTTCTTGTCGACGGGGTTCCACACTCGGTAGTCGAACTCATCATCCCCGTATCCGGGGAATATGCAAGGCTGGGACTTTGGATCCAACTTTGCTCTCCAATCCTTTGCCACATGCACGTAAGCGAGACACCTGAACACCTTCAGGTGCCGGTAAGACACTTCCTTACCGGTCCATACTCTCTGTGGCGTGTCTCTGTCCAAGGGCACTGAGGGTGATCTGTTTATCACGTACGTCATTGTCGCCAACACCTCAGCCCAAAACATCTTGGGTAACTTTGCATGTGTGAGCATACTCCAGACCCTCTCCATTATGGTCCGGTTCATCCTCTCGGCTAGCTCGTTTAGTTCCGGCGTCTTTGGCACGGTAAATTCTAGCCGGATTCCCTTCGATCGGCAATACTCCTCAAACTCCCCCCGGTATTCTCCTCTGTTATCTGCTCGAACCGCCTTCAGCTTCCGGGCGGTTTCTCTTTCCACTCTTGCGTGGAGCTCCTTGAAGACAGATAACACCTGATCCTTCGTCTTCAACGGTGTGGCCCACAGCTTCCGGTTGTGGTTGTCTATGAACGTCACGAAGTACTACGATCTAGCATGTGACTTCGTGTCCACTTGACACACATCGGTATGCACCAGCTCCTGTGGTGCATTATGTCTCATTGGTGGCCTTGAGCTGAAGGAGGTCTGGTTTTGCTTACCGGCTAGGCAATCGGTGCACTTCTCAAGATGCACGTCTTTCACCGGAATGAGGTTGTCATCGGCAAGCCTCTTCATCCCCTTCTCACTCATGTGACACAGTCTCTTGTGCCACAGCTCACCAGCAGTGTCGGATGCAACGTTAACTTCTTCCCGGCATAACCGGGAATTCATTAGGTACATAGTGTTGACTTTCCGGACCTGAGCCACTATTAGGCTCCCTTTGCTGAACTTCATGATTTCGTTCCGGATGCTACCCGTGTAGCCTTCATCGTCTAGGCGACCGGCTGATATTAGGTTCAGTCGAACCTCCGGAACGTGTCAGACATCCTTCAACAGCTGCTTGCATCCGATTGATGTCGTCAACACCACATCTCCTATGCCAATGATTCGGCACGTACCTTCATTTCCCATTCGGACATAGCCGTGATCATCGACTGTGTAGGATGAGAAGCATTTCTGGTCTAGGGTTAGTTGGAATGACGCCCCAGAATCGACAACCCACGTTGTCACGTTGTCTCGTTGCCGACAACTCACTCTCCTCGGTGATGAGCATCAACTCCTCTTCACTTGCCGCGATTGCCGTCGTTCCCTTCTGGTCCGGTCCTCTCCGGTCTTTGCCGTTTCGGTTCGGTGACCGCTTAGAATTGGTACCGTCGGTTTCCTTGTCTTTTCGGAAGTGCCGACAGTTCTTATGGAAGTGTCCCGGCTTGCCGCAATAGAAGCAAGTAGGCCTCCCCCTTGACTTTGACCGTTGTCGAGGTATTCCTCGCGGATGCGTGGAATGAGGCAGGACCTCGGGGGTCCTGTACCGAAGAGCAAGGGAGAAAGGAGAGGGGAAGAGACCCACGAGGTGCGAACGTAGATTCACAGGGACACGGCCCTTCGACACGAAGACGCGAGTGGGACAGCGACACAGAGAGACACGAATCTATGTATATATTAACAAAGACAAACAACAAGACACGAAGTCGGTTACAACTGAACAGGCCGGCGAACAGATGCCGATGCCTGTTCGCGAACGCTCAGAAAGGAAAGAGTAGGTTGGAGGTGCTGCCGGAAGCACTCGGGCATTCCTCAGAGCAGCGCGAGCCTCACGAAACCTGCACAGAAAGAAGCTATGGAGTATGGAAGAGAGAGGAGCCTTCGACCGACAGCCCGACAACACTTCGTCCTCCCTGATTCCGCGATCCCCACCCCCTCCTCGTCTTCCTTCTTTTATAGGCAAGGAAGGAGCCGTTTCTCATTAACTTCCTACCTACCGAATCTACCTACATAGGATCTTCTATGTACAACATAAGACGTACGTTCATGAAGAGCCGGTTCCTATGCTCCGGCGCACCGATTCCGCTCGTGGACGGTTTTCTTCACGACATCCGCCCCCACCTAACCGCGCATCCACCGGCATGCGCCAAATTGAGTTGGGACGGAGAAAACCGGTCCAGCCTTCATTCTCCGGCCGTCCGTTCTTCCTCAGTTTCGGATCGTTCGTCGTCGCGGTCCAGGTCAACCGCATCCGGCTCGTTGTCATGACGCTTCTTGAACGCTTTGATCTGCTTCCCAGCTACCGGTATCGCCATTCTCGTGCTGTCGAGTTCCGCCAGATGGTACGTCCCGTTGTCGTTGGCGCTTTGTACCACGTAAGGTCCGAACCACCTTCTCGCGAACTTTCGTGTTGATCGGTGCTGGTTGTCGAGGCTGCTGTCGTAGACTAGCACCCAGTCACCTTCCTCGATCTTCTTTGGTCGAAGCCGGTGTGTTCGGTCGAACCGGGCTTTGTTCCTCGTCCTTGCCACCCGAAGCTTTTCCGCAACCTGCTCCACGTCCTCCGGTCTTCGCTCGAGCTGTCGTATGCGTGCCGTCAACAGTTCCTCCCGGCTCATCTCGTCTCTCCAGTCCACGGTTGCCCATGAGGAGATCGTACGTTCCATCGGCATGATCGGCTTCTGCCCAAACATGAGCTCTGCCGGCATGAATCCGGTTACCGAACTGTGTGTAGTTCGGTCAACCCACAACACGTAGGGCAGCAGCCGTGGCCAGTTCCCGACTTGCCCTCCGCATGCCCGAACTAACGCCTTGACGATCGGTCCGTGTCCGCGCTCCACCTTCCCATTTGCCTACGGATTGTATGCAGTGGTAAGCAAGAGCTTGACTCCTAGCCGGTCGAACAACTCCTTGGCCTCTTCGGCGTCCAACTCCCCGCGATCAGCCACGATCTTCCCGACGCACCTGTACCGGCATATCACGTCCTCGATCAGGAACCGACATACGGCCGCGGTCGTTTTGTTCTGAAGGGCTCGGCCTTCTATCTGGTTCGTCAGATCTTCCCGAGCTAGGACCAGATACCGCATCTGTCCTACTCCCATCGGCATCGTCACCAGATCTACCATCCATTTGAAGTGGATGGTCGGAGGGTATGTAGGGTGAAGCTCGTCCCGATGTCGGACTATGGAGTGCATCTGACAGCTCTCGCAAGTTGTCACGAACCGATGCACGTCCCGGTACAGTCCCGGCCACCAGTACTTCCCCTTTATCTTCTCGAATGTGGCCCACGTTCCACAGTGTCCAGCCCAAGGGCTGTCGTGGTAGGCCGTCAGCAGCTCCTCCTGTTCTTCCTTCATCGCCACCACCCGGAGCGGGACGCCGTTCCTCTTCTTCGGGTGCTTCCATAAGTATCCGTCCCGGAGAAAGAATCGGTATGCTTTCTTCCGGATCCGGTTGGCCTCCTCCCTCGTCCACGACGCATCCGGCGTCATTGTCCTCAAAAACCCACCGATCTGTAGCCACTCGCCGTCGTACTTGCTTTCGTTGAAGCCGTTAAGCGCCGGAGTGCTCGTCCCATCGGTCGTCACGTACGCTGCCTCGAAGAAGTCCACGCCGACTTCTTCGTCCTCCGAAACCATGCCGCCCTCGTCATCAAACCTCGCCCTCGAAAGCATGTCGGCCATGGCGTTGTCCTTTCCGGAAATGTGCGGTATTTCCGGGTCCAGGGACTTGATGTACGCTATCCACCTGAGCATCGCCAGGTCCGGTGTCGCGCATCCGAAAACCATGCCGAGAATTGGCAGGCAATCCGTCTCGATAATCACTTCTGTCCCGATCAGGTAGTCTTTGTCGGCCTTTACCGCCGAAACGATACCCCAGAGTTCGCGTTTAACCTGGGCGTACCCTCGCTGTCGCTCACTGAGGACCTTCGCGCCGAATCGGATCGGGAACCGAATGCCGTCCTCGTCTTCTTGGTTGACGACCCATCCGATCCCGGTCGGGCTCGTATCCACCGTTATGTATACCGGGGTACCCTTCTCGTAGACAGCCTTCCGGAGCGCCGGTGCTGCCGCAAGAGCTTCCTTCAGCTTCCGGACCGACTCCGTGTGCTCGTCTCGCCACTCGAATTTTCGCCCCTTCTTCAGCAACCCGTATAGTGGCTCCGCAACGTGGGCGTAATGCGGGATCCATATGTGGTAGAACGCGCATGTCCCCAGGAACTTCCGAACTTCCGTAATCGAGCTACAGTCGGTCTTCATCGCGGAGATGGCTTCTACCTTTGCCGGAGACGGCTTTCGGCCATATGGTCCACATAGGTGTCCGACCACCAGGATTTCTGATTGCCCGAAGGCCGATTTCTCCCCGGAGAAGGTGAGCCTCGCATCCTCTAGCCTTTGTAGCACCTTCTCGCAGTTGTCAATGTGTGTTGCCACGAATCGCCGGCATCCGTCCGGCCCGAGTGTCTCGTCTTTCTCTTCCACCGGGCACCCTTTGATAGGGATGTCGTCTAGAAACGACATGGTGATGTCCGGGATGCAATCCCTCAGTACCTTGTTCATTGCATTCACCATGTGGGCCACCGAGTTAGTCCCTCCTTGTGGCAGGGTACACATTCGCACTAGGCCGAGGGGAGTTCGCATCGTCGTAATGTCTCTGCTCTCCACGGCCAGATGGAACTGGTCGTACCCCGAGTACAGATCACTGACCGAGTAAATCGACCTTCCGGCGAAGGCCTCCGCGAACTCGTCTATGGTCGGTCCGATTCCTGCGTTCCGAATGGTCACTCTGTTGACCGGCTGCAGGTCTTGAATGAAGCGCATCGTTCCGTTTTTCTTTGGTACGGTAAACCATCGGTTCGAGTATTGGGCACTTGACGGTTCGAGAATGCCCATATCTACTTTCTGCTTCAATAGCTCCATCAACTTCGGGATGTGAGCTCTCGGTACCGGAATCGGCTTGAGATTCCACGGCACATGCGGTACTGTGAATATCACCATCGGCTCCACGATCGTCGGGTCTACGCACCCGATCTCTTCCGGTGAGAATGCGAAGGCTTTCCCGTGCCTTCCGAGCATTCTACGAAACCGATCTTCCTCCGCCGGTAGTAGGAACCCGCCCCCACCGATCTTGAGCTCCCGGAGCGTCCCGTCGGTGAAGGTGTGTCCTATGCAGGCCGGATCTCGTAAACTGGGGTCCTACGCCACCCCTCTGATTCGGGACTCGCTGCCCTTCGGTAAGGGTGCCGCGACCGGCCTTACCTTCCGGTCCACAGTCTTGTACTTCGTGCTAACTCGGGCTATCCGATCCGACTCGAGCCCCTGACTGAAGTCCGCGATGACTTCATACATCTCTTCGGAACATACCGGTATCGTCCGGTCTTCGTTAAGGTCTTCTCCGGCTATCTTCCGCAGCATCCCCAAGGTGTCGTCGAAGGAGACCGCCTCCACGGCTCCGCTGATTTCCTCGTCCGGGCCGAGGACTCCGCACGCTCGAAGTCGCTCCTCCGCCCTTGCCCTTTCTCGGCCAACGATGCCGACTATCATACATCCTCCGTCATCGGAGAAGCAAATTTTCCTGCCTATCGTACAAGGTTTCTTCGGTTTCGGTTCTATCGTACAGCTGTGGGGTCTTTCTCGAGTGTCTGGACTGTCTCGGCCCCACGCCTTGGCAGCCCTCTCTAAAAGTCCTCCGGTTCTCGCCACCGAGGGATTCGCGGTTTCGCTCGTGGTTCGGTCGCACCGTCAGAAATTGGACCGAATGGCGCCCGTCCTGGCTTTTGACCCTCGCGTAGGCTGAACCATTGTCCAGCACTTTGGTCTCCATCCGCGCCGCTGTGATGTATGGTTCCCCTAATATGACCGGGTGCGAGGACGTCTCCTGTACGAAGAAATGCTGGTCAATCTCGACGTCGCCGATCTTGACTCGCACGTTCGGGCAGGCCCCATGCAGTTCCTCGGTGGTGCGCATCGCCGCCCGTATCTTCCACCCGTGCTTGGTGTTGATCGGCCACTTTCCCTTCTTATAGAAATCCATGGACATCAGGTTTATTTCCGAACCGTGGTCCACCAATGCTACCACCGGTTCCTGAACATCTCCGATCTTTACCGGGGTCTCCGTGGTCGCTCGGGCCCAGTGTGGCCTCGAATAGTGGCTCTCCGCCCACTCATCTGCCAGCGCCGAGTCGTCGATGTGCGTCGTCCGCACCTCCACCGGTCTCTTCGGTTCCGTCTCCATCGACAAGCTCTTCCGCTTCACCAAGTCCACAATGGAGTCGTGGAACTCCTTCTTAGCGATCCCTAGCACCTCCCGTAATGACAGCTCCACTTTGCTGTCTAGGATCCGTTCTTCTAGGACCTTCCGTAGGTCCGTGGTCCTTTCTATTTCCGTCCCCAGTCGGTATCCGCCCTTCCTGGGGTTATATTGCGCGCTGGACCCACCGGCATTGTTCCGTCGTTGCCCGAATCGGGTCTCGTATCGTTGTGAGGGCCCGGCCAATCCTGCTTTCCCCGCTCGTTTGTCTTCTACCAGAGCCTCGTAGTTCCGGCAGGCGGCTTCTACGAAGCCTGTCTTCTCCTCGACCGGGTCGCTCCACCCGGTTACTTCCCGGACCCGTTTCTCGGCGCGGTCCGCTTCGTCTTTCCTCAACCGTGCGCCGGCGAGGCCTTCCAGCATTGCCGACCAGAATCCGTCTTTGCTCTCCTTTCGGGCCTTGCTGCCCCCGACCCGAATGCCGGCCGACGCCGAGTAGTGGATGGCCTCCACGTGTCGGGCCACTGCCTCTTCCATCAGTCTCTTCATACCTCCTCGCCCGTCGTTTCGGTTTAGGGCCCTTTTGGTGTCGCCGGCATGCACCCGGCCTTCCCATAGGTACACCACCCGGTCCCTCAACGCCTCTGCGAAATCGCCGCAGTCCTTCCGAATGTGGCCGACCTCGTCGCACCACATGCACCTGTTCCCTGCTGCCGGTCGTCGGTCACGAGCCGGTTCGCCACCTTCCCTTCGAGTCTAGGCGATTTGGAGGTCCTTTATCGCCCGCGTCAACTCCTCCAGCGCTGCTCCTCCGGACGAGCCATTGACCTGGCCGGTCGAAGGCGGACCGGTTTCGAGCCATTCCCGGGTTTCTTCCCTTCGCCCTTGCGGTGCCGGTTCAAGCCTCCTTGCTGTGACAGAGCCTGCACCAGCCGCCCCGTTGTCAGCCCATTCTCACCGTTTGTCGAAACGGCCACAGACTCTCTTAACCGCAGCCCAGTCGGTCGTCAGCCCGTCTTCGATTTCCAGCAAGGAGCCGACTTGATCCCGGTCCCGCTCGTCCACCGACTTGACGAACAGTAGGACCCGGCTCGTATCCAGAACGGTTCGGTCAAGCGCCGAAAGGCACGCAAAGCGTTCCTCAAACTCCCGGAGGAGTGCCGACGCGTTTCTTCCCTTGCCGGGGGACTCCACCCATTCCATGAAGTCCCGTTTCGAAAGTCGGAGCGCGTCGTCCAGCCCGTATCTTTCTAGGAGTCGACCCTCGAACTCCTCCCAGGTACGGCTCTCCGCCCGTACCTCGAGCACCTCTGCATGGATGCTCGGCATCACCAGTCGAGGGAACCCGGCAAGACGCCTCTCTTCCGGAATGTCCCACATCAGCATTTCTGCCCCGTAGGACGCCAAATACTTCGTGGCATCCTTTCCGCTGAACCGGCCGATCGTACCAACGACCGCCTCAATGGCTTTGTCGAGGGCGCCGGAGCCCTCGTGTGTGCTCAATATCCGATCCACGGCCGAAGCCATGGCCTCCGCAAGATCCGACCCTTTCATCTTCTGCTCTTCTGCCGCCTCCTTCACGTCGGGTTCACCAAGATGTCGAGGTATTCCTCGCGGATGCGTGGAATGAGGCGGGACCTCGGGGGTCCTGTACCGAAGAGCAAGGGAGAAAGGAGAGGGGAAGAGACCCACGAGGTGCGAACGTAGATTCACAGGGACACGGCCCTTCGACACGAAGACGCGAGTGGGACAACGACACAGAGAGACACGAATCTATGTATGTATTAACAAAGACAAACAACAAGACACGAAGTCGATTACAACCGAACAGGCCGGCGAACAGATGTCGATGCCTGTTCGCGAACGCTCAGAAAGGAAAGAGTAGGTTGGAGGTGCTGCCGGAAGCACTCGGGCATTCCTCAGAGCAGCGCGAGCCTCACGAAACCTGCACAGAAAGAAGCTATGGAGTATGGAAGAGAGAGGAGCCTTCGACCGACAGCCCGACAGCACTTCGTCCTCCCTGATTCCGCGATCCCCACCCCCTCCTCGTCTTCCTTCTTTTATAGGCAAGGAAGGAGCCGTTTCTCATTAACTTCCTACCTACCGAATCTACCTACATAGGATCTTCTATGTACAACATAAGACGTACGTTCATGAAGAGCCGGTTCCTATGCTCCGGCGCACCGATTCCGCTCGTGGACGGTTTTCTTCACGACACCATGTCCCCGACTTTTCCTGGTTCTGGGAACTACGATTCCTTTGTCTTCCGTGTTCCGATTCGGTAAGGAGCGCTTTGGAGTCAGAGATCGTATCCTTGTCTTTCCGACACGCCTCCTCATCTAGCAAGCTCGACTTGACTCTTGCTAGGGATAACTGTTTTCCTTCAGGCCCGGCGTTGCCCATAGTCACAACCAACGTCTCCTAGCTATCCAAGAGGGAACAGAGCAGGAGTAGTGCTAGTACCTCATCGGCGAGAGGTACTTCCAACAATGTTGCCTGGTGAATCAACCCCTGGAAGGCATTCATGTGCTCCGCCATGTTGGAGCCATCTTGGTACTAGAGTCTTACTAGCTTTTGGAATACCGAAACCCGATTAACAACATTTTTGTTCTGAAACATAATGCTGATCTTCTCCCAGAGCTCATGAGCTTTGCTCTCCTCATTAAAGTTGTTGTACAGACTCATGTCGATGAAACACCGTATGTACGTCATTGTCTTCATGTGCATCACCTCCCACACCGTGGCGTCGATCTTATCCGGTCTATTGTCCCCGAACTGAACCGACAACCAAAGATCTTTAACCACAAGCATGTCACTCATCTTTGACTTCCACTCTGAGTAGTTGGGGCCAGTGAGCTTGAACATGCCTCCCAACTGTTGGGAACTCGACGTTCCTTATGTCCGACGCTCGGCCACAACCGAGATTATTTACATACACAGAAAAACAGGTAATGAAAAACGCGACACAAAAGAGGAGAAATGGTACACAGGAGGTATACGTGGAAAACCCCAAACTAGGGGAAAAACCACGGCAGCCCACAAGCTGCAAACTGTCACTATGCAGAAATATACAACAGTGAGATCATCGAGGCGACGACCTCGTGCTCACAGATCTTCGCCACAAGCGGTGGTTACAACAGAGGCAACGACCTCGTCTCTCTCTCTCTCTATATATATATATATAGTTGCACGCTCCGATTTCTACTTGCACCAACAAGAAAGAATAACAACAAGAATGACAACAACTACTAAAATTTTGCCCTAAGTCATATTTATACTAATATGACTTTTTTTTCGGCTATTTACAAATGTAGCCTCGATGGGCTCCATCCGACTCTCCGCAGTCGGGTACTCCTCATCCGGTTCATACTGGGCCTACACCATCCGACTCTCCGCAGTCGGGTACTCCTCATCCGGTTCATACCGGGCCTACACCATCCGACTCTCCGAAGTCGGGTTCTCCCTATTCGGTTCATACCGTTTCGGCCTCGGCCGAGTTTGTTCGTCGACACTGGTCTTCTCCCTTCCCATCCGGAGGGACCTGTCTACCAACAAACTCCCCCTTCACTCTGGCATGGGTGTCTTTCCAGCCCGATCCTCTTCCGGCATGCGTCCAGCTTGTCGGGTGTCAGCACTTTGGTCAGCATATCTGACCCGTTCTTGGCCGTGTGGATCTTTGCCAATGCGAACTTCTGGTCATCTACCCTTTCCCGGATCCAGTGATACCTCCGCTGGATATGCTTCGTCCGGGAATGGTAGGCCGCATTCTTAGCAAGGTGGATGGCACTTTGACTATCGCAGTAGAGTCGGTATTCCTCTTGCCGGATACCGAGCTCCCTGAGGAAGTCCTTCATCCATAATATTTCCTTGCCGGCTTCCACAACCGCCATGTACTCCGCCTCTGTGGTTGACAATGCAACCGTCTTCTGCAGCCTCGACTGCCACGAGACAGCTCCCCCTGCATATGTCATCACATACCCGGATGTAGACCGGCTGGTATCCACATCAGCCGACATGTCCGAATCGGTGAAACCGTCCAGTTGAGGTTTTCCGGTGCCGAATCGGAGACGCATATTTGAAGTGCCCTTCAAATACCGGAGTATCCATTTGACCGCGTTCCAATGGTGCTTGCCGGGATTGCTCATAAACCGGCTCACCACTCCGACTGCGTATCCAATGTCTGGTCGGGTACAAACCATTGCGTACATCAAGCTCCCGACGGCAGAGGCATATGGAATCTTCATCATATCTGCCTTTTCTCCTTTTGTCTTCGGGCTTTGCTTGCCGGACAACTTGCAGTTTGCCGGAAGTGTCGATCCGACCGGTTTTGCATCTGACATGTTGAACCGGTGAAGCACCTTTGTCACATATTTCTCCTGTGACAGCCATAGTTGCTTCACTGACCGGTCCCGAATGATGTGCATCCCCAACATCTGTCTTGCCGGACCCAAGTCCTTCATTGAGAAGGTCCGGTTGAGAGCCTTCTTCAGCATCCGTATTTTTCCTTGGTCTCGTCCGACGATCAACATGTCATCCACGTACAGGAGGAGTATCAGGAAGTTCCCTCCTTCGAACTTCTTCACAAACACGTAGTGATCGGCCTGCGTCTTGTGGTACCCTTGATCGGTCATGAAGGAGTCGAACTTCCGATACCATTGCCGGGGAGCCTGCTTCAGTCCGTATAGGCTCTTCTTCAACCGGCATACCAGGTGCTCCTTCCCTTTCTCCACAAATCCTTCCGGTTGCTGCATGTAGATCTCCTCTTCGAGGTCGCCGTGAAGGAATGCCGTCTTCACGTCCAGCTGCTCTACCTCGAGATCCATGCTTGCTGCTATACTCAGCACCGTCCGGATGGAGGTCATCTTTACTACCGGGGCGAATATTTCGTCGAAGTCCACGCCCTTCTTCTGCTGGAACCCCTTCACCACGATCCTGGCTTTGTATCTCGGGGGGTTGCCGGAATCTCCCGGTTTCAACTTGAATACCCACTTGTTTCGGAGTGCCCGCTTTCCTTTCGGCAGCTCCACCAATTCGTACGTATGGTTCTCATGCAGGGAATCCATCTCATCCTGCATGGCACTTAACCATTTTCGGCTGTGGGTGTCAACCTTCGCTTCTTCGAAGCTTTCCGGCTCCCCCTCATCGGTCAGCAGGACATGCTCTGCATCCGGAAATCTCCGGGGCGCCCTTCTCTCTCTGAGAGGATATCTACGTCTTCGGGCTTCGGTAATCGGTTCCTCCATTTGCTCTTCATCCGAATCCGATTCGGGGTCTTGACCGGTTCCGGTCTCAGCTTCCTCTACTTCTTCTTCTGCCGGTTCGGTATCCTCACCGTAACCGGCTGGTTCCTCGAGTGCTAACCGGTCTCTTGCCGGTTGGGTCTGCTCATTGTAGAGTCTATCCTTACCGGTCGACTCGGAGTTCATTATCTTCTTCTCCGATTCCCAGTCGGCGAGCGTCTTGTCCTCCATGAAGATAATATCTCGACTCCGGAATACCTTCTTGTCGACCGGGTCCCACACTCGGTAGCCGAACTCGTCGTCACCATAACCGAGGAATATGCATGGCCGGGTCTTTGGATCTAGCTTTCCTCTCCGGTCCTTTGCTACATGCACGTACGCGAGACACCCGAACACCCTTAGATGCCGGTAGGACACTTCCTTACCAGTCCATACTCTCTGTGGCGTGTCTCCGTCCAGGGGCACTGAGGGTGATATGTTTATCACATATGTCGCCGTCGACAGTGCCTCAGCCCAAAACTTCTTGGGTAGTTTTGCATGCGCTAGCATACTCCGGACCCTCTCCATTATGGTCCGGTTCATCCTCTCGGCCAGTCCGTTTAGTTCCGGCGTCTTCGGCACGGTAAATTCGAGCCGGATTCCCTTCGAGCGGTAGTACACCTCGAACTGCCCCCGGTACTCACCTCCGTTATCTGCTCGAACCGCCTTCAGCTTCCGGCCGGTTTCTCTTTCCACTCTCACGTGGAGCTCTTTGAAGACGGATAACACCTGATCCTTCGTCTTCAGCGGTGTGGCCCACAGCTTCCGGCTGTGATCATCTATGAACGTCACGAAGTACTGCGCTCCGGCATGTGACTTCGTGTCTACTTGACAAACATCCGTATGCACCAACTCCAGTGGTGCATTACGTCTCATCGGTGGCCTTGGTCGGAAGGAGGTCCGGTTCTGCTTACCGGCCAGACACTCAGTACACTTCTCTAAGTGCACGTTCTTCACTGGAATGAGGTTGTCGTCTCCAAGCCTCTTCATCCCCTTCTCACTCATGTGACATAGCCTCTTGTGCCACAGCTCACCGGCAGTGTCGGAAGCCACGTTCACTTCTTCCGGACATAACCGGGCATTCATCAGGTACAATGTGTTTACCTTCCGGGCCCGAGCCACAATCAGGCTCCCTTTGCTGACCTTCATGACACCGTTCCGGATGCTACCCGTGTAGCCTTCATCATCTAGCTGACCGGCTGATATCAGGTTCAGACGAACTTCCGGAACGTGTCGGACATCTTTCAACAGCAACTTACATCCGGTTGGTGTTGTCAGCCACATGTCTCCTATGCCGACAATTCGGCATGTTCCTTCATTCCCCATCCGGACACAACCGTGATCACCGACTGAGTAGGATGAGAAGCATTTCCGGTCCGGGGTAAGGTGGAACGACGCTCCGAAGTCTACCACCCAGGTCATCTCATCGCCGGCATGGTTTATCTCACTTTCCTCGGTGATGAGCATCAACTCCTCTTCACTTGCCGCAATTGCCGTCGTTCCCTTCCGGTCCGGTCCCCTCCGGTCTTTACCGTTCCGGTCTGTACCGTTCCGGTTCGGGGTTTGCTTCGAATCGGTACCGTCGGTTTCCTTGTCTTTACGGAAATGCCGACAGTTCTTTTGGAAGTGTCCCGGCTTGCCGCAATAGAAGCAAGTAGGCCTCCCCCTTGACTTTGATCGTGTCCCCGACTTCTCCCGGTTCTGGGGACTACGGTTTCTCTGTCTTCCGCGTTCCGATTCGGTAAGGAGCGCTTTGGAGTCGGAGCTCGTATCTTTGTCTTTCCGACGAGCCTCCTCATCTAGCAAGCTCGACTTTACTCTTGCTAGGGATAGCCGTTTTCCTTCCGGCCCGGCGTTGCCCAAAGTAACAACTAACGTCTCCTAGCTATCCGGGAGGGAACCGAGCAGGAGTAGCGCTAGGACCTCATCGGCAAGAGGTACTTCCAATGACGTTGCCTGGTGAATCAGCCCCTGGAAGGCATTCATATGCTCCGCCATGCTGTGGCCATCTTGGTACCGGAGTCTTACAAGCTTCCGGAATACCGACGCCTGATTGACAGCATTTTTGTTCTGGAACATTGTGCCGATCTTCTCCCAGAGCTCATGAGCCTTACTCTCTTCATTGAAGTTGTTGTACAGGCTCATGTCGATGAAGCACCGTATGTACGCCGTTGTCTTCATGTGCATCACCTCCCATATCGCGGCGTCGATTTTGTCCGGTCTCTTGTCCCCGAACTGAACCGGCAGCCAGAGGTCTTTAACCACGAGCATGTCCCTCATCTTCGACTTCCACACTGAATAGTTGGAGCCGGTGAGCTTGAACATGCCGCCAAACGATTCGTCCATTTTTTGTGTCGATTTCGCTCTGATACCACTTGTTGGGAACTCGACGTTCCTTATGGCCGACGCTCGGCCACAACCGAGATTATTTACATACACAGAAAAACAGGTAATGAAAAACGCGATACAAAAGAGGAGAAATGGTACACAGGAGGTATACGTGGAAAACCCCAAACTAGGGGAAAAACCACGGCAGCCCACAAGCTGCAAACTGTCACTATGCAGAAATATACAACAGTGAGATCATCGAGGCGACGACCTCGTGCTCACAGATCTTCGCCACAGGCGGCGGTTACAACAGAGGCAACGACCTCGTCTCTCTCTCTCTCTCTCTCTCTCTCTCTCTATACAGTTGCGCGCTCCGATTTCTACTTGCACCAACAAGAAAGAATAACAACAAGAATGACAACAACTACTAAAAGTTTGCCCTAAGTCATATTTATACTAATATGACTTTTTTTTCGGCTATTTACAAATGTAGCCTCGATGGGCTCCATCCGACTCTCCGCAGTCGGGTACTCCTCATCCGGTTCATACCGGGCCTACACCATCCGACTCTCCGAAGTCGGGTTCTCCCTATTCGGTTCATACCGTTTCGGCCTCGGCCGAGTTTGTTCATCGGCACTGTTCTTCTCCCTTCCCATCCGGAGGGACCTGTCTACCAACACCAACGAATCTTCCATTTTCTGTGATGATTTGCTCTAATACCAGATTGACGAGAATATGCGGAATAAGGCTCGGCCACAACCGAGTCTTCACTCACTTCGTTGAGAATTACAAACACAACAATGGGAATGTGGAGATAGATGAACGTATACACAAAACACTGAAAGAGAGTGTACACAATATGTTTACGTGGAAAACCCTAAATGGGAAAAACCACGGGAGCCCACGGACTCCAAACTATCACTATGTCAAAGAATACAACAGGAGGCACAGAGGCAACAACCTCGTGCTCACACTCTTTGCCTGGCGGCGGTTACAACAGAGAATCACTTTGTATCTCTCTCTCTCTCTCTCTCTCTCTCTCTCTCTCTACTACGCTCTGTACAACAGTTACACCAATAACTCTATTCAACAGAAAATGACAACACAATGATACACTCACACTCAAGAGTTTGCCCTAGGTCATATTTATACTAATATGACTTTTGGGCTATTTACAAATATAGCCTCAGTGGGCTCTCTGGAACATATTTACATATATGTCCCTTCATCCGGTGATAGGTTCTCATCGGGCCTACAACATCCGGTTCTCACCAGGCCTTCATCATCCCATCCGGAGGGACCGAGATCCTAACAAATAATACGTTAAAGATTAGTTAATGAACTGAAATGCATCATCGATAACTAGAGCATCTCTTTATATCGTATGGTTAGTCTAATGCATGCATGCCACCTTACATCTATGGGTGAAAGCATGGGAATGGAAACACCATTATAACTAACATGTAACTAAAATGACCATAACTATTTAACTATTTGTTTAGCTAAATTAATGTGGGCAAATCATTAGGATTATTCACAATTTTTTTTTGCTTTATTAATTAAATACATGTCATTTATTATGGTGAATAGGTAATATGGGAATACTAAAAAATTTGAACTTGGGTTTTTGACATAGTGGAACATGGGGAACAATGCCCTCATCTAAACTTGACTTGAATGTCACCAAAGCCATGTTAATCCTGAGGTTTAGTTTGAAATCCAAATAGATGGAGTGCTCTGAGCATGAACGCAGACGAAGCTCCCGCAGCAACACAAAATGTCTGATATCGACATTCCACCTTCAGAGCACTAACACACCACTAGTTCTCTCCTCGTCAAGGTATGCATCGGTTACGCATTACGTGCTTTCAAAAATCTTGTTTTTTTTCCTGTTATTGTAACGGTCTTGCCTGTTCATCTTTTACTGTAAATGATTAGGGTGAAGTTGTTGGAGTCCTAGACAAGGATGTCGCGAAAATCTGGGTCTAGCAGGTGTTTTTCTGATTGTCAAATTTTTTTATTTCGGATGAAGCTAAAATCAGAGCAGGGTTTAGGGTTCATAGAATCAGATTAGATTGTCAAAATTTTAGATTGGGGTTGATTTTATACATATTTCAGATTAGGGTTAATTTCTGATCACGGTTGAAAATCTCTGACTTAGGGTTGAAAATTTGCATCAATATACATTTCTAATCACAGTGTGTGCCTGTTTGTAAATTTCCCCCAAACTTGATTTGTGATTAGGTTTTCTGATTTTTTATTAGGGTCGATTTTTGATTATGGATGATAATTTCTAAATTAGGGTTGAGTTCATACACATTTCTGATGAGGGTTGAAAATTTGCATCAATACACATTTCTAATTATATGTCTGTCTGTCTGTAAATTTCCCCCAAACTTGATTTCTGATTACAATTGAAAATTTCTGATTTAGGGTTGATTTCATACACATTTTTGATTAGGGTGTCTAATTTGATGCATGTGCCTAATTTTTGATTTTTTATTCTTCCCTACTAATTATGATTCTAAATACACATGTCCCAGTAGAGCAGAGATAGCATGTATTGAGTTTTGATTTTAGATGGCTCATTCCTCCCTATGCTAGGGTGCGAAACTTTGCCAAGTTTTGTGAGACAAAGGAGGACTTCAACCATGTATATGGTCCATCAATGGAGGGTATTGACCCTGTTGTGCTAACAGATAAATTGATTAGTGATATAGACTGGTTGTTAGTCTATAAAGTGCCCAAAGTGAAAGGCAAGGTGAAGCTAAACCATGTACGACCGGAGTTGTATGATGACTGCTAGGCTCCACCAAAAAGTACATCAAGAGATCCCGGTCAACACGAATTGTCCGTTGCATTCGCTAGAGCCTTTGCTTACAAGTATTGCAAAACAACGAAGGAAGCAACTAGCCTTGAAATGTACACGATAGCTTGGGCTCTTGCAAGTAGCCAGAAGATGGGGAACCGCAACAAAAGATGGCGCGATTCTGGAGCATGGTAGTTGATGATGCAATTGCTGACTCCTAGCAAAACCGCAAGGAGACACCACACAGAAACAACATGAAAGCAAATGTCAATGATACGGGTGAGACATTGATTAGAGATATGCTGAAAGATGTTCATGAAGCCTGTGAGACATTGGACACAACAAAGTTTGCCTTAGAGAAAGCAACTTTGGCTGCTGCGATGGAAAACAAGGTCACGTTGGCAGTGACAACAATTAGAAACAAGATTCAGGTAGCTATTTTTTTGCTAGTATGTTAAAAATAACTTGTACATGAAAATGTGCTTAGTGAGGCATTATTTGGAACAGGTAGCTCAACATGAGCTCGATACTGAGGGGCTGCTGGATCCTGAGCAGAAAATACAACTACAAACGGAGATTCAGGTTCTTTCAATGAACTTGGATCTTCTAGGGATTAATCCTGTCGCTGATAACGATGTGGAGAACCTCCAAGTAAGTTAATGATTCCTATTTCTTGTTGTTCATTCTTCCTCATTACAAGAATGATAAATCGGTAAAATTTTCGGCTGCATTGTAGGAACAATACACAAATCAAGAAAAGGTAGTTAAGTGACTTAAGAAGCAACTAGAATTGGTGGAGAGGATGGTAAGGTGTAGACAAGAATTGGACCTCAACATTCTTGCTCCCTTACCAAAAGTAGGAGAATCACGCAACAATAGATTGACTGTTCAAGCATGTTGCCTCACTTGCAGGTTAGCCATAGAAGACAAAACTGCTACTTTGTTGGTACACCTACGAGCATGCCAACATACATACCATGTCACTTGTTTTGCATATTCCAATCGCACTGCTACAATATGTTTGAGGGATTGCAAAACAACTCCCCCTAATGAGTGGAGAAAACAGACATGCAAATTTGCTTCTTGTCTATACAGATAAGTAATAGGTGTCACTGTTGATTAGCTAAGTAGCTACTGCCAAGTTGTAGAAAACCAGTAGCTAATTAGCTATGAAGTATAAGTGTGGTAGATAATTAGCTGCAACAGTAAAATAGTCTGAGATAATTAGCTACTACGTGAAGTGTAGAGGCTAATTAGCTATTGCTAATTAGCTATTGCTAATCTATAATGTAGTAAACACCGGGTCATTTGAAACAGGTAATATGTCGTATTCTCTTTTGGCATAGTTGGCCAAATGTAGAAAAGTACCCTATTTTAGCCTGATATCGAAAATATACGATGCATGCGTACCCCTTTTGTGACTTGATGGTTAAATATAGAACAAAAAAAACCTAGCAATTACTAAATTGTATATGTGTCCACATTCGTGTCAATTTGCATATCATGGAGCACAATTGAAGACTTGGTTCAATATAAAGTTCTAAAATTGGTATCCATATTTAAATTGTAGAGTAAAACTACATAAACCGTAATTATAAATATGTGGTTTTGGGTTTAGGAATAAAGTAGTACCCCACTTGTTGGACGGGTATATCGATAGTTTCATTGTATAATGTCATATAGTTCATGACAATGTAATTGGTAAGAGTAACAATTACGTACGACATTCATTTATACTATGTGGAACTAGTAGACTTGAACCGTAGGTAACTAAAAACCTCTTATTATCAAAAACATTCGCCTTTTCATATACAGTCATGCTAACGGAAATGAGAAATTACAATATCATGTTAATATCTCAAACTGAAGAAGAGCATGGTGACCAATTATATGTAAATACAAACTACGGTTCCAATAATGATTAAAAAGGGAAATTATGAACAGGTGAATTTAATTAAACGATAAACAATTACAAATGTTCTCATATACAAATATAATATGAAGTGATGGTGAACATTATGCCTCAAAATCCTCAATTTTTACATTACGCCATCTACATCAATCTATATGCAAATCAGGCAGAGCAGGCTCCTCTGGCGCTGATTGTTCTAGACTGTTTTCATTCGTGTCATCTCCAAGCTCTCCCGAATCTGATGTAGGGTCAAACTGTGCTACATCTTCCAGGTCCACCAGCTCCCCTGCTTCTTCATCAATTGGTTCCATTGGTTCTCGTGAAGTCATCTGGAACATCTCTGTCTCGTTGATGTGTTTTGCTCCGACTTCTTGATCCTGATCTGGATAGTCCCAGATTCCTGTGATCCTCATTTTGATGAAGTTAACTTGAGCAGGGTCCTTCTCCAATGCAACACAGTTTCTAAACATCTTCAATGCACAAGCTGTCGTTGTACCTAATGGTCGCATGAACACAAACAAGTATATATAAGAAGTAACGTCTTAAACTTGATCGACAGGATTGAAATTAAATATATATATTATACCTGTGCCAGAGAACAAGTCTAGGACCCAATCATCTGGATTCGAGAAGAGCTCTATGAGGCGGTTGATCAATCTTTGAGGTTTTTGATAAGGGTTCACCATACTTTTATCCCCTGACACATGTCCTAATTTTTTGGTTACAGCTGGGGACATGATGTAGTTAACCACGTTACGCTCATTGACATGTGCTCTAGCCTTCTTCTTTGTAATTGAATCATAGTAGCCCACACAAAAATGTTCAACCGCACTAACCATTCGATCGCCAGGGCTACGTGTAATATTTGTTTTGATCCTATAGAGAAAGAAAATCAAGTATTAGAGGTGTAAATGTGTACATATAATAAGAAGTACTGTAATGAGTAAAAGCGAACTATAACGCACCAATGCATGTGTTCAGTGGCATGACAACGAGACTTCAAAGCTGTTGTGACTAATAGTGATTGCCCCATGCTATGAAATATGACTATCCTCCACAAGGGGGCCAATGTTAGTTCTGCGAAATCCTTTACCATTTTCTCGATCTGAGGGTACTTGAAAGGCACATCATCATATGTTGATCCCGCAATACGGAAACCATATGGTATGTCAGCTATCAGCAAAGTGTAGTGCCTTCTCGGTAACAGTTCGAGCATCTGGGATACTTCGCCATTGAAAACACTATAATGAAGCTGTTTGAAAGGATCAGACCTATGCAAAAAACTCTTTACAGTCTCCGAATCCTCGGGAAGTTCCATTTCCTTCCCTTTGGTCATTCTCTTCTCATATTTCGCACGTTCTAAGTGCGTGATGAAGGTCGCTGGAATACCGTCATTATTGTCGTTGTTCTTTTTCGATTTTGATGGTTTCTGCAAGTGTCATTGTTGTTAGCAGGGAACATTAGTTTCTAACATATCAACATTCAAAAGACACATACCCATTCTCTAAATACAATAAAATATTCCTCCAATGCCTTGTAGGAAGAAGTTATCGGGCAGGCTTGTTCAACTTCTTCCCATGTCGGTAAACTCAGTTTTTGCATCATCAACTCCTGAATCTTCATGTATACCTTGTGATTGCACAATCAATATGAAATTAGAAATAAGATATTCAAAATAATTGAAGACTTTCATGAAAAGGTATACTATAAACACTTACTTTTGCAAGTCTGTTACCATCTCGTCCAAACTAAATTCCTTGGCGACCACTCGAGATAGCACGGATATTAACAATCTATCATCTTTGATACCTTGTAATGATCTCCAAGGTAAAAGTTTCATGTCCTCTGCTAACTCCTTGATTACCAAGTCGCTTTTTCCCTTGGTCTTTGATTTCATCTCAACTTGTGGATCAATTCTTCCCTTTTTTGATCTTTGCCCCTTGACTTCTTTCCGCTCCCACATAGAGAATATTTTGTCTTGGAGATCCCACACCTCTCCGGTCCGAAAAGCTAGTTGAAACCAAGAATCATATTTTCGGAGACCTTCGGATTTGGTACTCTCATCCACTGCAATCCCTACTTCCAATAAACACTAGCGTTGCAATCCAGGCCACAATCTTGGACCAAAACGATTCAAGGCATCCAGGTATTCATGATGAAAAAATCTTATCCTCTCTATACATGACATCTTTTGCCTATAATCGTTGTCATTGTTATGGTCCCATGCGAGCAGCTTCGCCTCCTCGTGAGTTAGTCCTGCATATACCTTACATTCGGCGTACTTGAAGAACGGCATGAGAGGATATTCTTTGACAAGTTGTCGTCGAGCTTCGGCCGAATGTGATCCTCCGATTACATAGTATGTGTAATCGTCTGCAGAGCTATACTTGAAATCTGCTACTGTTGGGCATTGTTCTTGATCAACCATTACCAAAAATGGCACCACAGTAGCGTGAGGATTGATTTTCATTTTGCTTTTCAGGTTTTGCACATGGACGGAGTGCGTCTCCCTAATTTCCAAGCGACGTCTTCTAGTCACGGGGTCAATGGGGGGCCTTTGGATAGAAGTAATGGGCAAATGAAATAGCTGGCCCCTGCGCACAAGTTTAGTCTTCACAATATTTTCTCTTATTTTATTTTGTTCTGACGTCAGGACACCAGAAGATAGTTGTCCGCCTGGAGCCACGACGTCGACTTGTTGGTCGTCTTCTTCTTCCACGAACTCTAATATTTCTTCTTCTTCTTCTTCGGGTCGTGGTCGTTTAGTATATTTCTTTTGAACAGGATTTGTCTTCCTAGACTTTTTCGGTGGAGTTTCTGCTTCACCGGTCATCATCTCTCCTGTCATGTACGACCGAAGAGCTACCAACAAGTTATTTTTCGTTTGCAGGTCTTTACGCAAAGCCTTGGGATTGCAAGATTCGGGTACTAGGTTTCCCTCATCAAGTCGCAATCGCTTGTTGCCAATTGAGCTCGAGACGTCGATTAAAATACTTGTAGAGTCAATGTCTTCGTACTCTAGCTTGGTTACATGCCCGTAATTATATGTTTTTCCAAGCTAAAGTTTCCCTTCCCCGTCTGATTTTGCCGTTATCAATAACAGCACCCCATCCTCCTCGACATAAGAGAGACACCATTCAAGTTTGGGGTAATCCTTATATTTCACCTCAACCGTTTTCTCCTCTTGCGTACTACCTTTGTTGATTTTGGTAGTAGCCACAGATGACTTGGATCCTCCTTCCCCCGTTGAGTCAAAAAAAATCTTTTTACTCGTGTCCTTGATGAAGGAGCCAGATTCTCGTTTTGTCGGAGATCGAATCTTCAATCTAAATGAAGGAACTTTTTGTCTGGGTTCACTGAAATTAAAAACGTTGGTGAAAACATAGAAACAACGTACAATATTATCTAAATCACGCAAATTATCATTTAAATTACGTCAATTTTATGGTCCCATGCGATAGTTTTTTATCGCAAAAACAACATTTTTTTCAACCAAAATCCGCTGCACTGCATCGGATTTCGGTTGAAGGTCCCGCCTTTCAACCGAAATCCGATGCA
Organism: Azolla caroliniana; assembly: GCF_043228905.1. Taxonomy (NCBI): domain Eukaryota; kingdom Viridiplantae; phylum Streptophyta; class Polypodiopsida; order Salviniales; family Salviniaceae; genus Azolla; species Azolla caroliniana. Next base: position 17,162,484 of record NW_028230443.1, read on the forward strand.
CTGACCTTCAACCGAAATCCGATGCAGTGCATCGGATTTGCGTTGAAAGGCAGGACCTTCAACCAAAATCCGATGCACTGCATTGGATTTCGGTTGAAGGTCCTGCCTTTCAGAATTGCTTTCCAAGTTCGTTGTACAAAATAAAATAAAATTTCTATGTGTTGAGGAAAGGAATCTTTAAGGAATCTTTAGGAATCTTAAAAAATGTAAAGAATATTACTAACCTGACGATTTTCTTTCCCTTGTTCATGGTTTGTGCCGGAGGTAGTGCTGTCGACGATGTGCTTCTGAGTGCTCGAAAATTGGCCTGTGCTCTGAGCTCGATGGATTCTTTCACGTGATAATGAAAATGAAATTTCTAACCTCCTTATATAGAAGACTTTAGCATTTCTTTTAAAATAAAAAATAATTTTTAATTATTTGTTTTTTAGGAAAATTTCGGAAAATAATATAGTTAATCTAAGTGTTCGGGTAGTTATATAGTTAGGCTTTAGCATTCCTTAATTTTCTCAAAAGAAGGTTTTAGAATACAGTTAGACTCCCTCAAATGTCTTCTTCTACAAGTAGAACATCTCTTTTTTCTATTGCCCCCTTTTCATTGTCAGACAACTCGTATTTCTCAATAGAAGAGTACGACCACAAAAAACATTCGCGGCTTAAACAGAAAAGTGTGGCTCCTAGTACTTCGAATTCTCTGTTTTCAATTGATCCTGTTGATGGCCCTCTTCATGCAAGCTTACAAGCGGACGATTCTTCGTTGATAGATAACAATAGCATTACTAAACCTCTAGCATTTAAAAGAGTTCCTCGACAAGTTAGTGAAAAGAGATTTAATTTCTTATGTTCTGATCGTCAACTTCTATGCGACTTGAACAAATAGTGTTGTGCGAATCTCTGTCTATCAACTTATGGAAAGTCAAGGTTACGTGAAACACGACAAAAATACTTGTCACTTAATGGGGGAAGAGCAAGATACATTTCTTCTTTCGCATATGCAACTTAAATTGGATCACAAAGCAGGGCCTAATTCAACGCAAGTTGAATATTTCCTTGGACTAAATACCAAGTGTTGTCGAGCAGCTTTTAAAATCACTCATAGCATTGGAAATATGCGGCTGCAACGAGTTCAAGAGCAACTTCTGAAGGGCTCCTGGGTACAGTTTGATCAAAATGGTTCTGGATGTAAGGGTCAAATTGGGCAATAGGCAATTAGGTGGATGGAGGTATATTTTTCAAAATAGTGCGAAGTTATGCCAACGACAGGAAGACTTCATTTGTCAGATAACTTTACTCGAAGGGAAGTTTACCAATCGTACAAGGATGGCATGTCTTCCGATGTTGAGCCTTACATACAGTACAGGCATTTTAATCGACTATGGAGGTTACAATTTAATAACGTGGTTATCCCACGAAAGGTGCGAATGGGAGTCTGCTCAATATGTGCGAGTTTAAAAAGTATGGCCAAGGGTGGAAAATCAGATGTAGAGATCAAGAATTACAAGAACCTATTAAAAGAACATCGTGAAAGTCAGGCATTGGAACGTACTAAGGCTATGCATCACCGACAAAAAGCGTTTCAATCTCCCGAAAAGTATATGTGCATGATTATTGACGGCATGGATCAAAAGAAAACTTGTTTGCCGCATTTTCAAAGACTCCCCAAGGATATTGGAGATGAGTGTCTCGTGCAAATGCATCTAGTGGGTTGTTTGACATATTCTCAAACTATAAGACCGCAAGTGTTCTTAACTTATCCCAATATCCACAACGACCCTAATCTTACTGTCACTGTCATGCACAGGGTATTGCAATCATGGTCAGGTATACTCCCGCCAGTTCTATATGTGCAACTAGACAACACAACAAGAGAGAATAAGAACTCAACTGTCTTCGGCTATCTAAGCATGCTAGTAGAGAGGGGCATATTTAAAAAGATAAAGGTTAACTTCTTGTTGGTTGGTCATACCCATGATCACATAGCTTGGACTAGGGAGTAGAGGGGAAGTGGAAGCTTAGCTCGAGAGGAGAGGAGAAGGACTAGGACATAAACATAGAATGGATGGAGGCAAGATACACAAACGAGTTATATTAAGAAACACCAAACACTTTACAACCATGGCCGCATAGGCTGAACGAAAACACTATATGGAACCCTAACCTGATAAGTAAAGTAAAGAAGATGATGAAGAAGAAACCCTAAATGAAACCCTAAACCTGAAATGGTATGAAGAAGAAAAAGAATAGTAAAACCCTAGAGGAAACCCTAAAACCGAAATAGAAACCCTCGACCTAAGTGGTATACCTCTCTCACTCAAAATAGGCAACCCTTTTACAAGGGACCCTCCCTTCCTTTTATAGCCCAAGGAGGGAGGGACGTTACAATGTGGGATAAATCCCTTATTACATGGGTGGGATTCTCTATCCCAACTTAACTCCTATTCGGCGCCATAAAGGCACCCCATTATCTTACACGGGTATACAAGGGTGAGTGCTCACGCCGCACCCTACCGACATTCCCAATAGGCCCGGTTTTCTCACTATGGTCGTGAATCTTCACGACAACGTACTTCAATGCTCATAACTGAGCTCCTACATTAACTCCCAAATATATTCCCTCGCGGAATATCTGTCCAACGAATTCCTGGTTTTTGCACTGATCCGGCCTCTTGTTGCACACCGATTTACGCACCGATCCGGCCAATGTTGAGCTTGTATCTCAACATATGAATACTTGTACACCAAAAAGAAAGTACACAAGATGTTTACGTGGAAAACCCTGAATGAGAAAAACCACGGGAGCCCACAGACTCCAACTATCACTATATGAGAACGATACACTCAGAGACTCAGAGGCAACTACCTTGAGTTCTGTATCTTCACCAGGCGGCGGTTAGAACAGAGTATCACTCTGTATCTCCCTCTCCTCTCTCTCTCTCTCTATACAACAGTTATACATACAACAATATGACAACACATTCTAAGTGATTGCCCTAAGTCATATTTATACTTATATGAACTTAGGGCTATTTACAAATATAGCCTCAATAGGCTTACTCAAAACATATTTACAACTATGTCTTCTGTTCCGGTTCTCACCGGGTCCATCCGATCTGGTTTCCGGATCTCTTCCGGTTCTCACCGGCTCCTCTTCATTCATAACCGGATCCCATCCGATGATTTTCCAACAACTTAGGCTATTTATGTAAATGGTGAGAAGGGCGGTTGCCCTAAGTTAGTCAGTATATAAATTGGCTTTGTAACCTTGTAATTGTTGGTTGCTCATTTTGTAAAAGGTTGAAATAAACTTCGTTGACATTGTGTCTACCTGTCTCTAACTCTCTATTGCGTACTGGTTGCATCTTATCATTGGCTCATGTTGCCATTGATCTTTCTCGTTTGTACATAATCTTATGATCTTCAAAAAGAGAGGGTAGATTAAGTTCCGCATTAGATGGTGGTGTTCCCAACATCTGGTATCAGAGCTTGGTCGTCTGTTTGACTCTACTGCCGCCTTCTATCTAGTCTCCATTGACAACTCTCGCTTGTGTATCCTGAAGATCTTAGTTGATCTCGACAAGCAACCTACAACAAGATTGTTTACACAAAGAGAAACATGACGAAGTTTGCACTCTATTGTTCTAGGTCACTCTTGGTTATGTGATCATAGTCGCTCGGAGTGAGACTTCTATCTTGACTAAGCCAAATCGTTGCTTCACTCGGCTAGGCGGAAATCGAGTAGGTCATCTAACGCTTTTCTCCTACTCGTCGTAGTCACCTAAAGCAAGCATGGCTCTAGGGGCAACCCCAATCTATGTTTCATTCGACTGAACGACATTCGGGAGGACCAGTCGGATCCATCCCTCTCATTGCTGCAGTTAACCGAAACAAGATCGGCTTGGAGTATTGCATATAATCTGTGTTGAGAAATTTCGAGAAATAAAAAACGAATCATCAAATCCAGGTTCAACTCAACTAAGTCAGTTGATAGTAGTCACTCCGAACAAGATTCACTGATATTCATAATCAACACGACTTATGTCTAGCTTCGGCTAGAACGACATCGAGTGAGCCAAGCTGTTGCACTCCATCACAGTTCGTAGCTAACTCCGGACAAAGTCTATTATACCAACACAGATGGCTTCAACATCTGGCTTGTCAAAAATGAGTCTAAGGAAGTTCAACGGATCGAACTTCAACTTTTGGAAGGAGCAGATGCAAAACTATTTAATAGTCAAGGGGGGCAAATTGACCCCATTGAGTATTAAGACCCTCCAAAAGGATATAAGTCGCTTGAATGGGAAAAGCTCGACAGAATCGTCCGAGCCACCATTCGGATGCACCTATCGGAGTCTGTGTACTTCATGGTGCAATCGTGTTCGACTACCTTCCAATACCATAACCGACATCGGTGGCTAGGAGAAGAGGCCAGTTGAAGGGTGTTTAAAGGCATGCGGAACCAAGCTGCTACACTCCATCACAGTTCGTAGCTAACTCCGGACAAAGTCTATTATACCAACACAGATGGCTTCAACATCCAGCTCGTTAGAAATGAGTCTAAGGAAGTTCGACGGATCAAACTTCAACTTCTGGAAGGAGCAGATGCAAGACTATTTAATAGTCAAGGGGCAAATTGACCCCATTGAGTATTAAGACCCTCCAGAAGGATATAAGTCGCTTGAATGGGAAAAGCTCGACAGAATTGTTGGGATTACGGTCCCTTCGGATGGGATGGTCGGATATCGGAGATGAATGCCGACAAGCCCGGTTTCGGTTTCGGAACCGGATGATGAAGACCCCGGCTTCGGAGCCGGATGACGAATGTACCCGGAGCGAGATCCGGATGCGGGGACATATCTGTGAATATGTTTGCCAAGGGCCCTTGAGGCTATAGTTGTAAATAGCCCCAAAGTCATATGTGTATAAATATGACTTAGGGCAAACAGTTTTAATGTTGCTACTCATTTTTCTGTTTTTCCACTCAAGAGGAGTGAAGAGAGAGCAGCCGTGAGAGAGATAGAGCGTGAGAGAGGAGGAGGTCGACGCCTCTGTGTATTTCCGCCGCCTGTGGCGAGGACAACGAGCTCAAGGTCGTCGCCTTGCAGCTCGCCATTGTATATTTCTCTGTGCATAGTTTTGGTTTGGAGTCTTGTACTCCCGTGGTTTTTCCCGTCTAGGGTTTTCCACGTTAATCCCTGTGTATTCGTGTTCTTTCTCTGTGGTTCCTATTTTCTGCTGCATTGATTCGTGCTTACTCGGTTGTGGCCGAGCGGTGAAGGTTAATCGGAGCGTCGATTTCTCTACAAACTGGTATCAGAGCGACTGCTGCAGAAAATGGAAGGCGGCGGCAGCGGGCAGCCGGGGATGATGGTGCTGAATGCGCAGAATTACGCCGACTGGAAGATCAAGATGGAGGATCTTCTGATTGTTCGGGACCTGTACGAACCGATCGACAGGTCGGAAATACCGAAGGGGGTACTTGAGTCGGAATGGAGGCTTCTGAACCGGAAAGCCGTAGCAACCATTCGGCAATACGTAGACGTGAGCGTTCTACAACATGTGGCGAACGACACCAACGCATATGAGATGTGGCGGAAGCTGTCGGGCCTCTACGAGAGGAAGAATGCGTTGAACCGGACCTCCCTGATGAGGAAGATAGTGAACCTCAAGTACCGGGACGGCGAGAGTATGGTGGAACACGTAAGCACGTTCATGGGATTCGTGAACCAGCTTGCGGCGATCAAGTTCCCGTTGGAGGATGCAATGCAAGCCATCATCCTGATGTGTACATTGCCGGAAAGCTGGGAGAACTTGGTGGTGACTCTCAGCACCTCCTGCACCGAAGATAACTTGTCCCTACAAACGGTAAAGACAAGTATTTTGAACGAAGAAGCGCGTCGGAGAGATAAAGAACCGGCCTCTGATCCGAAGATGTTGTTTACCGAATCGGATCGGGGAAGACAACGGAACCGGAGTCCGCAAAGACGGGAGAAGTCGGGGACCCGGTCGCAGTCAAGAGGAAGACCCACATGCTTCCACTGTGGGAAGCCGGGGCACTTCCAAAAGAATTGTCGGCATTACCGAAAAGACAATGGAGCCGACGACACCGATTCGAAGAAGTCTTCGGAACGGAACGGTGTTTACCGGGGAGCCACGGACCGGAATGGTTCGGATCGGCGAGGGCAGGACAGGAAAGGAACGACGACACTCGCGGCAAGTGAGGAAGAAATCATGCTCATCACTGAAGAAGGTGAGCTAAACATTGCCGGCGATGAGACGACCTGGGTGGTCGATTCCGGAGCGTTGTTCCACCTGACCCCGGAGAAGAAATACTTCTCATCCTACACAGCCGGTGAGCACGGCTATGTCCGGATGGGAAATGAAGGTACGTGCCGGATCGCCGGCATAGGAGACGTGTGGTTGACAACCTCGACCGGATGTAAAATGCTGCTGAAGGATGTCCGACACGTTCCGGAGGTTCGATTGAACCTGATTTCGGCCGGGAGGCTAGACGATGAAGGCTACACAGGTAGCATCCGGAACGGCGTAATGAAGTTCAGCAAAGGGAGCCTGATAGTGGCTCGGGCCCGGAAGATCAACACACTGTACCTCATGAATGCCCGGTTATGTCCGGAAGTGCTGAATGTGGCAGCCGACACTGCCGGTGAGCTGTGGCACAAAAGACTGTGCCACATGAGTGAGAAGGGGATGAAGAGGCTTGCAGAAGACAACCTTATTCCAGTGAAGCATGTGCACCTGGAGAAGTGCACCGATTGCCTGGCCGGTAAGCAGAACCGAACCTCCTTCCACTCAAGGCCACCGACGAGACGTAGCGCACCATTGGAGTTGGTGCACACCGATGTGTGTCAGGTAGAAACGAAGTCACATGGCGGAGCCCAGTACTTCGTAACATTCATAGATGATCATAGCCGAAGACTGTGGACGGCACCGATGAAGACAAAGGACCAAGTGTTGTCCGTCTTCAAAGAACTCCACGCGAGAGTGGAAAGAGAATCCGGCAAGAAGCTCAAAGCGATACGAGCGGATAACGGAGGGGAATACCGGGGACAGTTCCAGGAGTACTGTCGCTCGAAGGGAATCCGGCTCGAGTTTACTGTGCCGAAGACGCCGGAACTGAACGGGCTGGCCGAGAGGATGAATCGGACCATAATGGAGAGGGTCCGGAGTATGTTGGCGCATGCGGAATTACCCAAGGGGTTTTGGGCTGAGGCGATGTCGAAGGTGACATACGTGATAAACAGATCACCCTCAGTACGTTTGGACGGAGACACGCCGCAGAGAGTGTGGACCGGTAGGGAAGTATCCTACCGGCATCTGAAGGTGTTCGGGTGTCTCGCATACGTGCATGTGGCAAAGGACCGGAGAGGAAAGCTAGATCCAAAGACCCGGCCATGCATATTCCTCGGTTACGGCGATGACGAGTTCGGCTACCGAGTATGGGACCCGGTCGACAAGAAGATATTCCGGAGTCGTGATATCATCTTCATGGAGAACAAGACACTCGCCGACTGGGAGTCGGAGAAGAAGATGAAGAGCTCCAAGTAGACCGGTGAGGATCAACTCTACGAGGAGCAGTCCCGACCGGCAAGGGACCGGTTAGCACTCGAGGATCCGGCCGAAGACGGTGAAGAAACAAAACCGGCCGAAGAAGATGAAAATGATACCGGAACCGGCCCCGATCCCGAAATAGATTCGGATGAAGAAGAATCGGAAGAACCGGTTACCGAAGCTCCGGAACGGAGATATCCTCTAAGAGAGAGAAGGGCCCCCCGGAGATTTCCGGAACCAGAGCACCTGTTGCTAACCGACGAGGGGGAGCCGGAGAGCTTTGAAGAAGCAAAGCATGACACCCAGAGCCGCAGGTGGTTGACTGCCATGCAGGACGAGATGGATTCCCTGCATGAGAACCACACATATGAACTTGTGGAGTTGCCGAAAGGAAAGCGGGCACTTCGAAACAAGTGGGTGTTCAAGCTAAAACCGGGAGATGCCGGAAACCCCCCGAGATACAAAGCCAGGATCGTGGTGAAGGGGTTTCAGCAAAAGAAGGGCGTCGACTTCGACGAGATATTTGCCCCGGTAGTGAAGATGACCTCCATCCGGACGGTGCTGAGCATAGCGGCAAGCATGGACCTCGAGGTAGAACAGATGGACGTGAAGACGACATTCCTCCTCCTGTACGAAGGAGGAGACTTTCTAATACTCCTCCTGTACGTGGACGACATGTTGATCGTCGGACGGGACCAGGTCAAGATACGGATGCTGAAGAAGGCTCTTAACCGAACCTTCTCAATGAAGGACTTGGGTCCGGCGAGACAAATACTAGGGATGCACATCATCCGGGACCGGAGCAAGAAGCAGTTGTGGCTGTCACAGGAGAAGTACGTGACAAAGGTGCTTAAACGGTTCAACATGTCGGAAGCAAGGCCGGTCGGATCGACCCTCCCGGCAAACTGCAAGCTGTCCAACAAGCAAAGTCCCAAGACAAAGGCTGAAAAGGAGGATATGATGAAAGTGCCGTATGCCTCAGCCGTCGGGAGCTTGATGTACGCCATGGTGTGTACGAGACCGGACATAGGATATGCAGTCGGAGTGGTGAGCCGGTACATGAGCAATCCCGGCAAAGAGCATTGGAACGCGGCCAAGTGGATACTCCGATACCTGAAGGGCACGGCAAACGTGTGCCTCCGATTCGGCTCCGGTAAGCCCGAACTCGACGGCTTCACCGATTCGGATATGTCGGCTGATGCAGATACCAGCCGGTCCACATCAGGGTATGTGATGACGTATGCAGGGGGAGCTGTTTCATGGCAGTCGAGGCTGCAGAAGACGGTTGCGTTGTCAACCACGGAGGCGGAGTACATGGCGGCTGTTGAAGCCGGCAAGGAAATAATATGGATGAAGGACTTCATTAGAGAGCTCGGTATCCGACAGGAGGAGTACCGACTCTACTGCGACAGTCAGAGTGCAATCCACCTTGCGAAGAACGCAGCCTATCACTCCCGGACGAAGCACATCCAGCGAAGATATCACTGGATCCGGGAAAGGATAGAAGACAAGGAGTTCGTGCTGACGAAGGTCCACACGGACGAGAACGGGTCGGATATGCTGACCAAGGTGCTCACGCCCGACAAGCTGGAAGCATGCCGGAAGAGGATCGGATTGGAGAGACATCCCATGCCGAAGTGAAGGGGGAGTTTGTTGGGATTACGGTCCCTTCGGATGGGATGGTCGGATATCGGAGATGAATGCCGACAAGCCCGGTTTCGGTTTCGGAACCGGATGATGAAGACCCCGGCTTCGGAGCCGGATGACGAATGTACCCGGAGCGAGATCCGGATGCGGGGACATATCTGTGAATATGTTTGCCAAGGGCCCTTGAGGCTATAGTTGTAAATAGCCCCAAAGTCATATGTGTATAAATATGACTTAGGGCAAACAGTTTTAATGTTGCTACTCATTTTTCTGTTTTTCCACTCAAGAGGAGTGAAGAGAGAGCAGCCGTGAGAGAGATAGAGCGTGAGAGAGGAGGAGGTCGACGCCTCTGTGTATTTCCGCCGCCTGTGGCGAGGACAACGAGCTCAAGGTCGTCGCCTTGCAGCTCGCCATTGTATATTTCTCTGTGCATAGTTTTGGTTTGGAGTCTTGTACTCCCGTGGTTTTTCCCGTCTAGGGTTTTCCACGTTAATCCCTGTGTATTCGTGTTCTTTCTCTGTGGTTCCTATTTTCTGCTGCATTGATTCGTGCTTACTCGGTTGTGGCCGAGCGGTGAAGGTTAATCGGAGCGTCGATTTCTCTACAAGAATCGTCCGAGCCACCATTCGGATGCACCTATCGGAGCTTGTGTACTTCATGGTGCAATCATGTTCGACTACCTTCCAATACCATAACCGGCATCGGTGGCCGGGAGAAGAGGCTGGTTGAAGGGCGTTTAAAGGCATGGGCCCCGACGACGAGATCGGAGGCGCCATGGAGGCGGTCTCATTCGATGACACCCTTGGGGAGATCAGGAGGGTGATCGAAGCAGACCTGAACGAAGACTAGATGATTCCGATTAATTCCCGTTGAGCTTGCCCGCTCAATAGTTGGGAATGAAGCAAAGGGAGTTATTGCTTCATTGTGACAGCCAAACCACTATACATCTAGCCAAGAATGTTGCGTACCACTCCCGAACCAAACATATATAGAGGAGGTATCGCTGGTTGCGGGTGAAAGTGGAAGAAGGAGAGTTTACCCTTCTAAAGATCCATACTCACGAAAATGGATCCGACATGTTGACGAAGAACCTACCGATGGACAGACTCATAGTCTGTCGACTGAAGACAGGACTAACCAACTCCACCCATAGGAGTGAAGGGGGATTTTGTTAGGAATATGTCCCTCATGTGGGAGGAGCCGACTGTTTGGCTAAGTAAGAGCCAACAATCGAAGACAAGGAGTAGCTGACTAGTCGAGCTGAGAACCGACAATCCATGACAATGAGCTGTCAACATGGAGAGTCGACAATATAGTAAGTGATCCAAGTCAAGCCAACTGGATGGTCGGCTACAAGGCCAACTAGTTGGGCCGATTAGACAGTCGACATAGGAGTCGGCTAGTCGAAATGACTAGTCGATCAGTCGTCTAATTAGGGACTATTAGTGTTATTATCAAATAATAATGATACTAGACATATTTGTAAATAGCCCAAACGGTGTATAAGTATAAATACATCTAGGGCAACACTTTAGAAGGTCATGTAGATTAGAGTTTCTATAGTTGTGAGTTGCAAAGTGTAGAGCAGAGTGAGAGAGAGTGTGAGTAGTGCCATAGCTATGTAGCATCAGACGCCAAGAGCCTTGTGTGGCTGATACACTCTATATACATGAGAGGGTTGTAACATGTTCTCCCTTTGTACATCTCTAGTATAGTGAAGATCTCTTCTCCCGTGGTTCTCCCTTGTTTCGGGTTTCCAAGTTAAATACTATGTATTCTGTGCATTTTCTGTTTATACATTTCAGCACATCTTTCTCGACTGTTTTTGGTATATTTCCCATCAAAAAGTACCTAACTACATTCTACCTCGTACGTATAAATACTTTATATTTACAAATTTTTGTACACAATACCCCTTTCATATGCATACATGCACACCCCGTGTTCACACACATCCGGCGAGTTCTCCTTCTCGTAGCCAAAATTCCCTATTCATACGCATCCGACGACCTTTCTCTCATTTGCCGGAATCCTCCACGACAACGTGCAGCCGTGTTGGCTCCAAAAATCTTCTTGAGATTGCCCCAAGCTTCTTTTGGCGTTTTTGCCTCTCGAATGTAGCCAAGCATGTGATCATGAACGCATAATGCTAGGCAGTATAACGCACAGCACGTCGCTTGCTCCCAAGCTTGGTAGTCAACATGTGCTAGGTTGGGTTGATTTTTGTGAGCTCATTCGATGTAGCTCCAATAGCCTTGACCTACAAGGTATTGGTGCATCTTGTATTTCCAAGATGCAAAGTTCGATTTGTCGAGTTTCTCGATGGGCAGAGCGCTTCCCATCTGAGTGTTCATTTTTCTCCTCTTTCATTTAGTCGGTTGTGTTTGATCGTCGGCGAGCAATACAACACAGTTGAATGAATCAAACTACCACACACTCTGATATCATGTGAAGAAATGGAGGGTCTAGGTGATCTTATGTAGTGGAAGGAATCGTGTGTGTGTGTGTGTGTGTGTGTGTGTGTGTGTGTGTGTGGAGAGAGAGAGAACGAGAAGTTGTATTAGACAAACAATGAAATACATCCAACAATAACTAAGTTACAAAAGGTTGGTTTAAATACCAACTACCCTAGAGCAACTGCCCTTTCTACTATGTACAAAACTAGCCTAGTGTGTCCACTGCTAGTGTGAAAGCCATTTCATTGGGGAAGTTGGGTTCGATTCTCAATAAATTTAGTTTATCTTGGATCGATATCACATCCGAAGGAATAGCGAATATAAACATTAATTGCTCACAAAGTGTGGGGGACATCGATATGGGAAAAATTGATCTAATAAAGAATAATGTGAATGTAAAATATAATCGTGAAGGCAATACATATAGATGAGGTTGACAAGGATCATCGTAGTTGGGATAATTTATGGGGGATTGCCAATACCTTGTTGTCTAATATTGTGGAAGAAAATGAAAATGTAGCAAAAGAATGCACTAATGAGGATGTGCATGATGTGGAAGTTGATGCTAAGGAAGTGTCACAATCTTTTGATGTATTCTATGATGGCATACTTATATTATTTTTTACCGGGAAACTCCCATACATGAATTGGAACAATGATTGAACACAATTATGTTGACATCGAATTGTGTTGAGAATATATATGCAAGACCACGAGGGTTTTATGATGTAATATTTTCTTACCCCGAATATTGAAGTGCATTGTTGGATAAAGTTCTTGTGTTTTTTTATAAATAATTAGTGCATGTAATGCAATGGTCCCCTAAGTGGAGTACCATGCTTTGTTGGAGCAAGAATGCCCTGTTTGGGTAACAATGGATGGCAAGCATGTGTTTTTATGACCACTTTTACTAGAGTTTATGTGTCAAATGGGTAAAGTGTTGGTATCTCCACATGCAAATGCATCTAATAAATGGGTAAAGTGTGTTATGGGATACAAAGCATAAGAGGCCAGGATGAGCGCATATGAACACACCTGGTAAATTGAAATGGGAGACATTTACAGGTCATTGTTCACCTTGATTGTAATCTAGGTGAACACACGTATTTATACAAGTTCCAAGATTGAATATCTCTATAATATACTTAAGAAATATCTTTAGAATATACCCGTTTAAAATATATTGTTGAGAATCAAACTCAACTTCCCTAGTGTGCAAACACACCTTAGTATACTCAAGTGTGTGAACACCACACCTCCTAATATAGTAACTAGTGTGTCTTAAGCACCTTTCTCCTCCTCTTTGTTATGGTTGGTTCATTCTTGTTATTGTTAATACAGTTTTTCTTGTTTTTTTGTATATCTTTGTTTCTCTCTCTCTTTGCTCACACACACACACACACACACACACACACACACATATACACATACCTTCTATTGCACATAATCACTCTTGATTCTTTACATATACCATATAATATTTTTAGAATATACTAACGACTAGAATATCCTAGAATGGTCTTGGTAGAATGAGGGAAGGAGGGAGATCTATTTTTTTGTTTAGAGTCATAGAAAGAAGAAAAGTTCTATGTAGTTGAGTTTTTAGTTGGAGTCTAAGAAGCTTCTATTGTCCCCTAATGCTATACTATAACATTCCTTTCTCTTTCTTTTCTCCTCTTTATCTTTTCTCTATCTCTCTTCATCATCTGGCAACAACCACAAAATATTGCATTAATGCAAGGTCCTTTACGTTTACAGACAAGAGAACAACCATGGATTGATTGATGTTTACGGGGTCAGGAGTCGTTTTTACAAGTGTACATTTGCAAAGGTCTTCATTTGGAGAGTTTTGATTGGGGGATTAACTTTGGGATTAGGTCTAACGCATAGTGGACTAGCAATGAGCAATTGCTTCTTTTGCACTATCCAAATGGAAGATAGTACTCAAGATTTATATAATGTGTGATTTCTTGTCAGATTTGGAGTTACATTTCTCAAATTTGGCAAGTTTTATCATGGTGTTATTTGACGTCTAAATTGTGGGTGTTTGCACAATTTACACAAGTTGACCCAAATTAGAGATGGAGATTGTATGTTCGTAATGAAATCTCTATTTACATTGCAAAAGAAGTGTAATGTGGGCTCATAGAGCAAATGGTTATAGATCGGTTTGCAAGTTCCTTCACACAAAAACCACGGGGAGACCAGAAGGTCACATGTTCAACCATACATCTTGTATTGGCATCTAGAAAAGCGGTGTATATTGTGAGGCTTGAAAGTGGGTATATGGACCAATTAAACTAACTAGGGTACAACCCCTAAAACATCAAGATGGAGAGTGATGAAGCTAACAAATTATGGTAGATTAAGAACCCTAAACCCATCTTAGACCAGGTGAAACATGAGTGCAAGAAGTACAATGATGGCATGAAACCAAAAGAAGTGAAGCGCGACGAACGACACAACAATACACCACATAAGAGGTTCAAAGGAAAATGAATGGCGACAATGTAAATTTTACACCGGGATGGCACTGATGGAGACAGGCGAAGCGAGGGTGCTATGGAGGCCTTATAGAGTGATTTGCGAGGAGGATGCTTACAAAGTTACAAGGCCACAAGACCATGTGGTACATATATATCTAAAACTATATAGATAGATAGATAGATATGTAGGGTATACCTGAGCCAGTTGCCAGAGGCAAATCCACTGTCAGTGCCTATGCCAGAGCTAGAGCTAGAGCTAGAGCCAGAACCAACGCCAACACTGGCGGCAACGGAGTGCCGAGGCCCAGTGTGAACATGGACAGAACATGGACAAAACATGGACTCATCCTCCCAACTCTCAGAAAGAGAGACCATCTCTCTCTATCCATTTGCTTCTGCTTCTTTATCTATCTAATCTATCTATTCATCTATCTCTACAGGCTCTTGTGTCTCTCTGTGTTTAGATTCTGTGGCTATGGCCCTAATAGCAATGGCTTCTCTGCCTTTCTCCCTCCTCTCCCTCAACTCTCCTTCTCCTCCTTCTTCTTCTTCTTCTTCTTCATTTAAAAGCCTGAGTCTTGCTTCTTCCCGGAGCTTCTCCTCCAGCAGCCCCCTCTCTAGCGGTACCTCTTATTGTTCATTTTCCTCTCTTCTTTCTTTATAAAATGCTCTATCTGTCTTGTTTATATTTTGGGTTTTTTATGTCTTTCTCTGTTTCTCCTTGTTTCTGCAGGCTCCATGGTAGCTTCGCGCAGGGGATTTTCGGTATCCGATGTGAGAGCTCGGCCTCTCGTTTGCTTTGCAGCTGCTGCTCCGGCAACGAAGAAGAAGGCCGATTCTGCAGACAAAAGAGCTCGCCAGTCAGTGAAGCGTCGCCTTTATAACAAATCTCGGAAGTCAGAGATCCGAACCCGCATGAAGAAGGTGTTTTTATTCTGCTTTTTCTGGTTTCTTCCTTTTCAATGAATGTACACGGATTACTTGAAGAATTATTGCACTATTTCGTTAGCAATGTAGTGACATTGACATGTCTTTGGGCATACATATAGACACTTGCATTAGAAAACTAAAACATAGAAAAAACCCAATTTAAGATGGCAGAACAATTGAACCATTGTGCTAGAAATGGAGATCCAAATTATGTAGGTATGCCCCTTGTACATATAAATACTTGGCCTTGCAATTTATAGAAACTATATTTAAGAGGCAGAATGTATAGTTTATCGATATCTACTGGAATGTGGTATAGAATTTTCTTCTAGAGGAATTTCATAGTGTTGGAGAGTATGAAGCTTGCAGGGTATGTGCAATCCACAAAAAGATTAGCCATCTGCACGAAAAGACTGCTGAATAATATTCTGCTTATTATTTTGTGGCTCTACTTAACAAATCCAAGGAATATATGCCCTTAGCCAATGCCCTGTCTTATGACATTGAATTTGACAACGTCAGAAATTGGTCTGAAAAGAGTTTGCTGAAGATCAAAGATCAATGAATTCATCCCATTGCCAAAATCCATGTTTATAGACATGAATGTGGCAGTGTGAGAAGGCTGTCTAAGTTTGGACCTCCCCTCATAAAATCAATTAATGCCTCTCCCACAATGCCAAGATGTTGGTTCAAGCTTGAATATGAGGATTTTGTTTGTCACCATATTTATACACAAATCATGTGACATAAGACATAAGTTGAACAAATCATGTGTTCAAGTCTGCCTATATGTGGGAATATGAAGACTTGTTTGAGTTTGTATTATTCATATGATCCTAACAAAAACATTGGATGATGCTGGAAAAAGGATGCTAGTAAAGTTCCGGAACGTTTTTATGTGTTAAATGCACAATATTTGATTCTATATTTTTAAACAGAAAGATCGTTGCATTCTCTCCAAGAATCCAAACCTGAGGCCTTTTTTCTTGGAACTTATCTATATATATTTATATATTTATATATAGATATAGATATGTTTAAACCTCAATGTTTGAGTTTGTATTATTCATGCGATCCTATCAAAAATATTAGGAAACATTGGAAAAAAGAATACTGATGATGTTGCTTAACATTTTTATTTCTTAACTGCAAAATTTTTGACTTTATATTTTAAAACAGAATTATTGGTGCATTCTCTCCAAGAGTACATATTGGAGACTTCTTTTCTCAGAACTTGTTATACATAAATATAGGTTTTCGTTTCTAATGTTTAAATGTAGGAAATGAATTCTAAGAATGTCCCTGAACATTCTTATGTGTAATTGCAAGGTATTTGGTTCAATATTTTAAAACTAAAAAATTGTTGCATTCTCTCCAAGAATATATATCTGAAACATTTTGTTTCTCTGAACTTTATATATACATGTATTAGGTTTTTGTTGCATTGGAAGATTTGAAGAAGCAATCAACTCCATCACAAGACATGCTTCTACCTGTGGAAAGTTTGATCTCTGAAGCTTTTTCAAGGATCGACAAGGCGGTGAAAGTTGGGAGTATTCACAAGAATACCGGTGCACGAAGGAAGTCTCGACTCTCAAGAGCAAAGAAAACTTTGGAAGCACAGTTAGGATGGTATGTTCCTGCAGAACCAAGCCCTGCAGCTTAGGACATGATGTTTTTTGCTAACACTTTATTATCTTCTCCTTCACCTCCAATGATCGTGCCTACAAAAGAACTTAATGATGAAATTACAAAGTTCTGTAAATTTTTTTTTGAAAAGCGTGTCGAAGAGAAATTCCATCACAAGATCTGAAGTTTGGGTTGGAGTTCGTTATTTCCTAGTTGTGAAATTAGAGACTATTCTTACTTTGTTATCTCCATTATTTCAGTTGTATACATTAGATTATAAAACAACTATATTGCATTCATTTCCTTTTTTATTTCCCACCCATTGTTTTCTAAATGAATCCCCAGTCACTAGTGGATGAACTTGGAATGTGCAATCTGGAAAAAAACAGGACAGAGTGCAAAGTGAGCAAAATGCTCATGGATATTGTTAGTTTAGTAGTTCTAGAGGCGGCTTACCAAAAGGTTTGCTAAGATTGAAAAACTCAATATTTGTCAAAGAAGGGTTCATGATAGTGAAGAATTTTTTCACCAAACAAATGGTACATAGCCTAAACTCTGACACTCTTTCTTGGTTTTATATATTCTTGTTTATATATGCAGAACAAGGCTATGGTATTTATATATATATATATACAGAACAAAGCTATGGTATTTATATATATACAGAATAAAGCTATGGTATATATGAAGGTATGTGTGTTTGCTAGAGCAAGTTGTATTTATGAAGTATGACCTCCGAGGACTTCCCATCCAAATTACAAAATATGTGATCTTGTAAGACCTTAGAATGCTATTCTTCAGTGTAGAGTTCATGGTGATATACACATCTTCATTGTTTGTATCAACATGTTCTACCATCAAAATGTTCCTATTCTGGATGCCATAAATCTTTGTTCAATGAAAAACACATTGCTGACCTACATGTGCTGCAGAATTACAATTATATAAAAGGTTAAGATGTATATTTGAGATGCACAAGTTATTGGTATGTGTAATGTGATCATGAGCCGTGGATAGGTCACAGAAATAATACATCCTACAAACACATAATTGGAATGAATGAGGTAAGTTTAGGAAAGGTTCACTTTGGTATTTAGCCTATTCTGCTAATAAACCTCATGGTTTGGGTATCATCCATTGACTTCAATATTTTAGGCAAACTGTTAAAGCTTTAGATTTGTTTCTAGTGAGAAAGTAAAGGTCATTTTAAGCAAACAGAAAAGTACCTCTTCTCCTTATTTTGGTTCATCTATATGGTTTAAGCCTTAAGGCTAGCGTCAACCATTGTGTGCTATTTTGATGACTTGACTTAAACAAAAACATACATAAGAATTAGCATCGGCTCACATTCTATATGATTAGCCACTTGAAATACAGTAGCAAATACACCCATAATACAAACAAGTTAAAAGGGGATGATTGGAAGAGAAACTCAAACACGAGACACAACTCCTCAGCGAAGGTTTGAAACACATCCTCCCATCTTCCCCACCTCCACCTCTTATCCTACTCAAAGAATTTGATAGCCTTAGTAGGACCCTTCGACTTAAACACTTTTTTCAAAGATGAGGATAATCCCCCCCTAAATCCCTTTAAACTACCTATTAACCCTAGTTGGCAATCCCTTACTAAATACACACTCCTAGAAAACATTATAGTTAAACACCAAACTCTCATTAGTAATACACTTCATACACTCAAATTAAAACCCACTAGGATTCCACTCCACTTATTACAAGCCTTACGATCTCTTAAAAATAACAATGGAATCATAATTCTACCCGTAGATAAAAACGTTGGAGTTTGTGTTCTTAACAAAGACACATACTAGTAGAACACCTTTCTGATGCTAATACCTTTAGAGTAATTTCCCACTATCCACTTGAGGAGTTACCATATAGACTTAAAAGCATTATTAATAATCATCTAGGTACCTTATCCACCATAGAAACGAACTACATACTATGTAAACCCTCAAAAGGGTACCAAGTATGTAATCTCTACCTCCTCCCCAAACTCCATAAGAACCCAATACTTCAAAAACAATATTTGCAAGACTCACAATCCCTTTTCCAAACTTTAGAACATCTGAATCCACCCCCTAATAGCTTTATCTTTACCTTTGATGTTGAATCCTTATATCCTAGCATCCCCCCTAAGCTAGGACTTGAAGCCTTACGAAAAATCATTACCCCCCATTTTTTGGCTTCTAAAACTAACCTTATTTATACACTTAGCACACTCACATTAGCATATCACTTTCTCGCCTTTGACAATGTGATATATCAACAAGTAAAGGGTACAACCATGGGTAGTAATTTTTCCGTAGTTTATGCCTGTCTATTCTTGGCTCACTTAGAGAACTCACAACCACCACATCCTAATCTTGTCTATTTCACTAGATATAAGATGATGCATTTAGGATATGGACGGGTACTAAACTCAAGTTAGAAAATTACCTTCAATTCTATAATATCTCCACTAATAATTGTATCAAATTTACCATCACTACTTCCCCCTCTAGATTACCGTTCTTAAACTTATGGATTAACCTAGAAAACTCACATTTCTCTTTTAATTGCTACCAAAAGTCCCAAAACGCCCACCAATATCTCTCTTTCTCATCATATCATCCCCTTTACTTAAAACAACATTTCATTATTAATGAACTAAAATTATACCTAAGTAGAGAGAGCACCCCTTTAGGTTTCCTTAGAATATAAGACTATTTTCTAGTAGATTAGTTAAGAGAGGATATCCCCCCTTCATTTATACTAGAGAATTATAAAAATGTCAAACTTAGCGCTAGGAGATCACTAATATATAATAGGAAACCCAAAAGTACTCTTCTATTCGTCATCTTTAAACTTAGGTATACACGAGATACCCCTATGATAGGAATTCACGACATGCTAAAAAACCTCCACGCAGACTTACTCATAGATCCCTAACTGTTTAAGATACTTAGACCTTTGGTATGTTGGACCAAGTCCAAGTCCATTCACTCTTTTTTGGTCAAAACTAAATATAAAAGGTCACCCCAAATCCTCGTACTTAATACAATACACTTACTTATAACCCCCCACTTTTCATAGCCCACCCCCCCTTATTGCTTATCTTGCTTATCATACTTATAATCCCCCTTTTAATCATAGCCCACCCCAACTTATTACTTAGCATACACATACTTATAACCTTCCACTCTTCTCACCCAACCCACACTTATTACTTAGCATACACATACTTATAACCATAGATTGACACATGCGTGATATTCTCCATGAGCAATATTCTCAATATTCGAGAATACGAAATGGCCCCAAGAATATTAAAAACCCATTTGTTTTGATGGGGGTCTTGGACTAGGGAGTAAGAGGAGGGAGAGAAGCTTGGGAGTTCAACCGAGAAGGAAGAGAAAGATTAAGATTTGAGATATTAAGATATTAAAATTCAAGAGAATAAGATCTAAACAAGACAAGATACATTATGGAAAGCACCACGCCAATTACAACCGTGGTCGTGTAGGCCGAATGTAAACCCTCTAGATGAAACCCTAACCGGATAGGGGAAAAGAAGAAGAAGAAGACGAAGACGAATGAAACCTCTAAAACGAGATCCTAAAACCCAAAATTCCGAAACCCTAATGGCAACCCAAAGAAACCCAAAAAGTGGAAGCCCCTCAACAATGACCCCTCACTCCCTTTTATAGTAATAAGGGGTGAGGCACATTACAAAAAGGAGTGGTCAAATCCCCTTTATTTCAAAGGAGAGTATTTGACCTCGATCTTAGGAGGTGAGATTGATGGGTCTTAACTCCCTCTCCTCTCATCGACATACTCAATGCCCACTACTCCCTACACCCATACTTCATGTGCCTCCCTCTAGTCTACAAAGTGCACATCACCTTTATACCTTTACATCTTACTTTTCCTCCTTACATTTGTCTTTTATTCCTATGTTACAATTTTCCTAAGTTCATGTGCAATGTCGCACATCTTGTTTTATTCCTCTTGGTCGGGTTTTATCACCATTGCCGAAAAATTCTCACGGGTATGGTGGTACCACCGGAGAGGGTGTAGAGCAAGCCACCCTCTCGACTTGCGGAGAAGGACGACCCGAGGAAGGGTTGGGAAAGATTGAGGCCCGCGAAGGATCCTTCACACCAGGCTAGAGACTTCGGCAGTCAGCAGTGGAGCCGACGTAAGACCAAGAGATTGACGGTGGTGGCGAGGGGATGAGGGCAAAGGCAGTGATGGGGCGATCCTACGACTATCCTCACACCAGTTTGGAGACTCCAACGGTCGACTCGAGAGCCGGCGTAAGTCCTAGAGAGATGGACAATGGCGGCAGGTGAACGGGATCCCAAGATACGGCGTAGAAATGTGGATGGGCAATCCTACGCGATCCTCACACCGATCCGGAGACTCCGGCGGTCGGCCTGAGAGCCGGCGTGAGACCTAGAGAGAAGGACGGTGACAACAAGTGAACGGGATCAAGTAGAAGGGCCAAAAAGGAGCAGAAGGAGGTATAAGGCCGGGGACGCAACCACGAACCAAAACCGGACCCGACCGGCAGGGTCAGCAAGACAAAGACCGGACACGCTTGGTGCATGAGTCGGTGGCCTAACAGATTGGAGGCCCAAGAAGGATCCTCCACACTGGATCTAGAGACTTCGGTGGTCGGTGCCGGGAGCTGACGTAAGACCATGATACTTGTTGAGTGACAAGCTCAATGTTGGTGCGTAACCCAGTGCGTAGACTGGGTGCGTAAAACATTACGCATAACGTAAGCTGTAACGGTGCAAACACCGTGAGACTGTTACGAAGATATTCCTCGAAAGGAATAATTTTGGGAGTGAGTGTAGCAGCTCATTTATGAGCGTCAAGTACTATAAGTACTTGTGTCAGCCCGATTTGTCAGGGCTTGTATAAAAGGTGCTCACTGAGCACGGTGTATGTACATAGAGAGTCACTATTTTGAATTAGACTTTTCTGTTTTCTGCTCTCTCTCTCTCTTGGTCTCTCCTTCTCCATTTGCATCTTTGTGTTTTTTGTGTTTTACTGAACTGTCTTATTCCTCTGAACTGTGTATTCTGTGTTTTGCATACGCTTCCACACATGCTATTCTTTTACATGGTACTAGAGCGCGAGGGTTGAAGTCCTCTGTAGCCAACAAGAAAAGCTTGCGACCAAACAGAGTTGAAGTTCTTCGTTTTTTTTGTTCGGAAAAGAAAAAGACAGCAATATGGATAGAGGTATGGGAAGCTCGCTACCGACTGAGAAGCTCGACAGGAGCAACTACGCGTCTTGGTCGTACAAGATGCACTAGTACCTGCTTGGCCATGGCTACTGGAGTTATGTCAAAGGAGCTAATGATGTAGCACCCGATTCGACACACAAAGATTTTCCGGCTTGGGAAAAAGCGGCAAGCAGAGTGCTCTACTGCTTTGCATCCTGTGTGAGTGATCAACTATTGAGCTATATTCAGGATGCTAAGACACCAAAGGATGCGTGGGCGAATCTCAAAAGGATTTTCGCCGCAAGCACAACGGCCAGGAAGCTGCAGCTTAGGCAGGAGGTCAACAATGTCTGGCAGAAAGATCTGTCTGTGGCTGATTACACGTCCCGAATCAAGGAAATCTGCGATTCTCTCACTTCCGTGAACGTGAATGTTGAGGAAGATGAAATGGTGTAGGGTTTGCCTTGGTGGGCTAGCGTCCAGGTTCGGAGCCTTCTGAACGGCGGTCTGTACAAGGGAGAATACGCCTTTGTTCTTCAAGCTTCAGTCAATGTTGCTCGTGGAGGAAAATCACATGGGTGCTTCGATGAGTATGCATGCCGACGGCAAGATGTTGTACACGGAGGAAGATAGGCCCCGTGGTCGTGGTGGACAAGGCGGATTGGTGCGCAATGGAGGCGGCCGACAAGAGCAGAACAAGTGGCATAATCGATGTGTCAATAGCAATTCCGGACCCTCCACAAGCAGGGGGGTCTTGGCGGCGCCGGAAGCCGGCAAGAGAAGGCCGCGTCGGAATGCTGGTACTGTGGAAAAAAAGGCCACAAGGAGAGTGAGTGTTGGAAAAAGAGAGCCGATTCGGACAAATCCGGATCAAACCGAAGAGACGCAGAGAGGCGTCAGAGATCGCACTACGCAGAAAGCTCTGAACGAGCCGAAAACAAATCGGGCCCAACCTTCACAATGAAGCATAAGGCCAATTCTATGGATGTGAACACCTCGAAATCGAGCGAGGTGTGGTATGTTGATTCTGGAGCGTCAAATCATATGACGAATCACGAGGAATGGTTCTCATACTTGGAGAAACCGGAATCGCAAGGAGTGGTCGAAATGGGAGACGACACTCCGCATACCATCGAACATGTCGAAGAAGTTCCCCTTAGCCACGTCGGGCAGAAAGGGAAACTCATGAACGTATTGCATGTCTCGAAAATAACCAAGAACCTTGTGTCGGTCGGACAGATCGTCGACCAAGGTATGCAAGTTCGATTCACGCATCTTGGCTGCTTCATAGAAGAGGAAGGCAAAGTGATCGCACAAGGGTGCCATGAAGGGAAGATGTTTATCCTCGACACTAATCAAGCCGGCACTGCGTTGTACGTGAAAGGACGAAAGGTCGAATCAGATATCGACCTGTGGCACAAGAGGTTTGGCCATGTAAATTTTCCACAGCTTCATGACATGCAGACGACGAACATTGTTTTCAGCTTGCCGAAATTTTGGGGCCGTAATGACGCGAAATATGCGGAATATTACTCGGCCACAACCGAGTCTCAGATCATGTCGTTTCAAATCGTACACCGAGAATGGTAATGGAGGTGAAAACACGTACACACAGACAATATGAGAGAGGGTACACATTATGTTAACGTGGAAAACCCTGAGAGGGAAAAACCACGGGAGCCCACAGACTCCAAACTATCACTATGTCAAGGAATACAATAGGGAGCACAGAGGCAACGACCTCTTGCTCTCAACCTTCGCCTGGCGGCAGTTACAGCAGAGACACACTCTCTGTATCGCTCTTTATCTCTCTCTCTCTATTACACTTTGTACAGTAGTTACACCAATAACTCTATACATTATCATCTACTTAAGTGTTTTCCCTAGGTCATATTTATGCTAATATGACATTAGGACTATTTACAAATATAGCCACAATGGGCTAACAGAAACATATTTACATATATGTCCCTTCATCCGGTGAGAGGTTCTCACCGGGCCTTCATCATCCCATCTGAAGGAACCGAAATCCTAACAAACTCCCCCTTCACTCCGACATGGGATGTCTGGTTAGTCCAATTCGCTTTCGGCATGCATCCAACGTGTCGGATGTCAGCACCTTGGTCAGCATATCTGACCCATTCTCCTCCGTGTGAATTTTCGTCAGCACGAACTCTCAATCTTCCACTTGCTCCCGGATCCAGTGGTACCTTCGCTGGATGTGTTGCATCCTGGAATGCAACGTTCTTGGCAAGGTGGATGGCACTCTGACTGTTGCAGTAGAGCCGGTATTCCTCTTGCCGGATCCCTAGCTCTCTGATGAAGTCCTTCATCCAGAGTATTTCCTTGCCGACTTCCACAGCTGCCATGTACTCCGCTTTCGTGTTTGACAACGCAACCATGTTCTGCGGCCTCGACTGCCACGAAATAGCTCCCCCTGAATATGTCATAACATATCCCGATGTCGACCGGTTGGTATCCGCATCAGCCGACATATTCGAATCGATGAAACCGTCAAGTTGGGGCTTACCAGAGCCGAATTGGAGACACATACTTGAGGTGCCTTTCAAGTATTAGAGTATCCATTTTAACGCATTCCAGTGCTCCTTGCCAGGATTTCTCATAAACCGGCTCACCACTCCCACTGTGTATCCGATATCCGGTCGGGTGCACACCATTGCATACATTAAGCTCCTGACGGTAGAGGTATATGGTATCTTCATCATATCCGCCCTCTCTACCTTCGTCTTCGGGCTTTGCTTACTGGATAGCTTGTAGTTTGCCGGAAGTGTCGATACGACCGGTTTCGCATCTGACATGTTGAACCGTTGAAGCACCTTTGTCACATACTTCTCCTGTGACAACCACAATTGCTTCTTTGACCGGTGTTGTGCCGTTCAGCTCCGGATCGTTGCGTGAGTCGGGTGGGAACCATTGAGGTTTTGGACTAGGAGAAAGAAGAATATGAGATAAGGCTCCTTATGAATGGATTGCAAGAAAAAGAAATATTTTGAAAGAAGATATGAAACTCGTGAATCCCACGAATATATTGTATTAATTGATACTTAGAATGTAAGAGAGAAATAGATGGAAAAAATCGTGAATCCCACGAATATATTAGATTGATCAAAATCCTTGTAAAATAATCAACAATCCCCCATACATCTTTCTCTCCTCCTTATATAAGGATGGAAGAGGCTAAGCATAGCTTCATGCTTTTTTTTCTAAAGTGTTCATGCACACTAAATGTGCATGAGTTGCCTTTTTACACTATGCTTTTATTTCCTAAACATAGTGCTCATGCTCGTTAGATGTGCATGAGTCATTTTTTATTGGTGTACATTTTTCTTATAAATAAAGTATTCACGCATTCTAAAAAAATGCATGACTTACCTTTTAATAAAGGTAGGTGTAAATAAAGGTCTTATACCTATTAAATCATATTTAGAACACTTAGGATAACTTAGTACAATGGTAAGGTTGGGGTTTGTCTATGTGGAGGTATAGGGTTTGAATCTTGCCTTATGCACGTAATAAATAATTTTAATATTTTATTTTATTTATTATACGTACTTTAAATCGGATATAGTATTTTACATATTTCACGTAGTGTGTGATTCACATTACGACACCGGTCCCAGATGATATGCATCCCCAGTATCTGTCTTGCCGGACCCAAGTCTTTCATTGAGAAGGTCCGGTTCAGAGCCTTCTTTAGCATCCGTATCTTGACTTGGTCTCGTCCGACGATCAACATGTCATTCACGTACAGGAGGAGTATCAGGAAGTCTCCACCTTCAAACTTCTTCACAAATACGCAGTGATTAGCCTTCGTCTTGTGGTACCCTTGATCGGTCATGAAGGAGTCAAACTTCCGGTACCATTGCCGGGGAGCCTGCTTCAATCCGTAGAGGCTCTTCTTCAACCGGCAAACTAGGTGCTCCTTCCCTTTCTTCACAAATCCCTCCGGTTGCTGCATGTAGATCTCCTCTTCGAGGTCGCCATGGAGGAATGTTGTCTTCACGTCTAACTGCTCTACGTCGAGGTCCATGCTTGCCACTATGCTCAACACCGTCCGCATGGAAGTCATCTTTACTACCGGGGCAAATATCTCGTCAAAGTCCACGCCCTTCTTATGCTGGAACCCCTTCACCACGATCCTGGCTTTGTACCTTGGGGTTTTGCAGGCATCTCCCGGTTTCAACTTGTACACCCACATATTCCAGAGTGCCCGCTTTCCTTTCGGCAACTCCACCAGTTCATACGTGTGGTTCTCATGCAGGGAATCCATCTCGTCCTGCATGTTGGGAATCCTTAGCTTCTTCGAAGCTTTCCAACTCCCCCTCATCGGTCAACAACACATGCTCTGAATCCGGAAATCTCTTGGGGGCTCTTCTTTCTCTGCGAGGGTATCTCCGTCTTTGGCTTTCAGCAACCGACTCTATTTGTTCTTCATCAGAATCCGATTCGGGGTCTTGGCCGGTTCCGGTTTCAGCTTCCTCTTCTTCTTCTGCCGGTTCGGTATCCTCACCGTAACCGGCCGGTTCTTCGAGTGTCAACCGACTCTTAGCCGGGTAGGTCCGAATCTCATCGGTCAGATCCTTATCGGTTGACTCGGAGTTCATTATCTTCTTCTCTGACTCTTGTCCTCCATGAAAATAATATCTTGACACCGGAAAACCTTCTTGTCGACCGGGTCCCACACTCAGTACCCGAACTCATCATCACCGTATCCGAGGAATATGCAAGGCCGGAACTTTGGATCCAACTTTGCTCTCCGGTCCTTTGCAACATGCACGTAAGCGAGACACCCGAACACCTTTAGATGCCGGTAAGACACTTCCTTACCGGTCCACACTCTCTGCGCTGTGTGTCTGTCCAAGGGCACTGAGTGTGATCTGTTTATCACGTACCTCGATGTCGCCAGCGCCTCAGCCCAAAACGTCTTGGGTAACATTTCATGTGCCAAGATACTCCGGACCCTCTCCATTATGGTCCGGTTGCACGTAAGCGAGACACCCGAACACCTTTAGATGCCGGTAAGACACTTCCTTACCGGTCCACACTCTCTGCGCTGTGTGTCTGTCCAAGGGCACTGAGTGTGATCTGTTTATCATGTACCTCGATGTCGCCAGCACCTCAGCCCAAAACGTCTTGGGTAACATTTCATGTGCCAAGATACTCCGGACCCTCTCCATTATGGTCCGGTTCATCGTCTCGGCCAGCCCGTTTAGTTCCGGCGTCTTCGGCACGGTGAATTCGAGCTGGGCAGTACTCTTTGAACTACCCCCGGTATTCTCCTCTGTTATCTGCTCGAACCGCCTTCAGCTTCCATTCAGTTTCTCTTTCCAGTCTTGCGTGGAGGTCCTTGAAGACAGATAACACCTGATCCTTCGTCTTCAACGGTGTGACCCACAACTTCCGGTTGTGGTCATCTATGAACGTCACAAAGTAATGTGATCTGGTGTGTGACTTTGTGTCAACTTGACACACATCGGTATGCACCAACTCCAATGGTGCATTATGTCTCTTCGGTGGCCTTGAGCGGAAGGAGGTCCAGTTTTGCTTATTGGCCAGACAGTCAGTGCACTTTTCAAGATGCACGTCTTTCACCGGAATGAGGTTGTCATCGGCAAGCCTCTTCATCCCCTTCTCGCTCATGTGACACAGTCTCTTGTGCCACAGCTCATCGGTAGTGTCGGGAGCAACGTTCACTTCTTCCAGGCTTAACCGGGCATTCATCAGGTACAATGTGTTGACCTTCCGGGCCTGAGCCACTATCACGCTCCCCTTGCTGAACTTCATGACACCGTTCCGGATGCTACCCGTGTAGCCTTCATCGTCTAGCCGATCGGTTGATATCAGGTTCAGTCGAACCTCCGGAATGTGTCTGACATCCTCCAGTAGCAACTTGCATCCGGTTGGTGTTGTGAGCCACACGTCTCCTATGCCAACAATTCAGCATGTACCTTCATTCCCCATCTGGACACAACCGTGATCACTGGCCGTGTAGGATGAGAAGCATTTCCGGTCCGGGGTCAGGTGGAACGACACTCCGGAATCGACAACCCGCATTGTCTCGTCGCCGGCAAGGTTCAACTCACTCTCCTCGGTGATGAACATTAACTTCTATTCACTTGCCGCGATTGCCGTCATTCCCTTCCGGTCCGGTCCCCTCCGGTCTCCTCCAGTCTTTACCGTTCCGGTCCGGTGATCGCTTCGAATTGGTACTGTCAGTTTCCTTCTCTTTCCGGAAATGCCGACAATTCTTATAGAAGTGCCCCGGCTTCCCACAGTAGAAGCAAGTGGGCTTTCCCCTTGATTTTGACCATGTCCCTGACTTTTCCCGGTTTTGGGGACTCCGGTTCCTTTGTCTTCCGCGTTCCGATTCGGTAAGGAGCGCTGTCGGAGATTACCTCCTTGTCTTTCCGACGCGCCTCCTCATCTAGCAAGCTCGACTTGACCCTTGCTAGGTGATAGAGAAAAATGATAGAGAAGAGAGGAGGAAGAAAAAATAGTGCTTCAATATACTAATAAGAAAAGAATACAATACTCTTATACTCTAAGAGTAACAAAAACCAAATAACTACTTAAATATAATATTAGACAAAAAAGTCTTTCCTTCTTCACCCTTTCTTCTACTAATGTTCTTATAACCCTCTTATTCTTTCTCCCTTCTTCTTATAGATAATCTATCCTTCCCCCTATTGCTAAGAATACCTTCATATTTATAGGTTTCTAGTTGTGTTATTCTTGCTTTTTTCTTTTTCTTTTCTTTTACATATGCTTTAGTTTATGTGATGCATTTTTCATATCATTATTTCTATTTTATGTTTCTAAATTTATCATAAGGAAAGGTCTCTTTGTTAGCTTTCTTATGAATCTTTTTTTGAAATTTGAATAAGAGATGCAGAAGTTATGAGCTTTTTTCTCTGCCTTATTATGCATTTTTTTCCTTCTATCTTTTCTCTTGCTTTTTCTACTTTTGGAAAACGCCTCTAACTTCATATCCCTTCAATTTTCTTCTTCTCTTGACTCTTGAGCCTTTCACATTGTGCTTTATTCTTATAGAGCTTAGTATTCGATGTATTTGCCACGGTCTTTTCTTACAACAAAAATTGACTTCACATTTAGCCCCAGTCCTTGCTTGTTGAGCGAACCATTATGGTGAGCCTGAAAAGGAAAAGAAAATGGGAAAAACTCCTTTGCCTTATGGTAGGTTATAGACAAAGAAGGAGTATAAATACTAAAAATGTAACAACTTATTGTGTGAGAAAAACCCCCGTTAAGCAGTGGGAAAAAAATTCACACTCCTACAAAAACATAAATTTAAAATATAACAACGATATTATAATCTCTCCTAAACGGAGGATCACGAATTAGTTGGGAAATATGCTTGGGGAAAAATCCACTTCTTGCTCTCCATGATCATTTTCTTGAATGTCCTTATCCATTATAGAAATGTAGGTAGGTCCCCGATTTACATACTTCTTTAGGCGCCATCCATTCACACGTAGTTCATGAAGAGTCCCATCCATGTCCTTGAGTTGATAACTTCCATTGTCAAAGCAATCTTGCAGCACCAAAGGTCCTTCCCAACGATTTATCATCTTTTGTCCTTTTATATTGTCAAAATGATTGTCATAGCGAAGTACAAGAGATCCTTTTGAAAAAGTATATTTTCTTGACCTTTTCTCATAGTACTTCTTCCTCCTCCAAGCCTGTTGCATAGAATGCTCTACTGCTTCCTCCCTTGAATATTGTAGAATATGGTTTTGTGACAACCTATCCATCTTGCAACATTCTTCATCACGTAGATATGATCTTAAGAGGCTATTGCTTCTAACTTGAAGTTCAATTGGAAATAAAGCTTCTTGTCCATATACTAAGAAGAAAGGTGTAAAACTTGTGGATGCCTTATATGATATGCGATAGGCCCATAGAGCATCATCAAGGAACTCATCCCATGTTCTTATTCTATCAGTGACAAGTTTTTGAAGATTTTTAACCAAAATACCATTTACCTTTTCAACCGCTCCATTAGCTTGAGGATAATAAGGAGTAGAATACCTATGTTTAATCTTTACCATTTCTAATAAGCAAGCCAACACTTCGCCACGAAAACTTGGAC
The DNA here is from genome assembly GCF_043228905.1 of Azolla caroliniana. Taxonomy (NCBI): domain Eukaryota; kingdom Viridiplantae; phylum Streptophyta; class Polypodiopsida; order Salviniales; family Salviniaceae; genus Azolla; species Azolla caroliniana. Next base: position 17,192,567 of record NW_028230443.1, read on the forward strand.
CGTAATCAGATACAATCTCTAGCGGTACACCGAATCTTGTACAAATATTTTAGTAGATGAATTGGGCCACATCCCTTGCTTTAATCGAGGATGTTGCTATTGCTTCTACCCACTTAGTCATGTAATCAGTAGCTACCAATATGAATTCCTTACCGCTTTGGGTTCTTGGAAGGGGACCCACTGCATCGATTCCCCATTTTTCAAAGGGAGCAAAAACCACAATAGGATGCAAAGGGCCTGCTTGAAGTTGTCTTCTTCTTGCCTTTTGACAAGCATCACACGACTTGCACCATTCATGTATATCTTTGTGAATAGAAGGCCATGTAAAACCGGTTAATAAAATTTTTCTCAACATGATATCATGAGAAAAATGCCCTCCACAAGCCTCCTCATGCATCTTTTGTAAGATCTCCATAATTTCCTCCTTAATAGGCACTCTTCATAAAACACCATCTTTGCCTTTATGATATAAGTCCTTATCCACCATTATATATTGGGATGCTCTCACCACCAATCGTTTTCTTTGTTTAGAATTAAAACCTTTAGGAAAATCACAACCGTCAAGAAACTCACATACCTCCTCAAGAGATGTCACATCTTTACACTCTTCCAAAATGCATATTGTCTCAAGTTTTAATTTCTTTAGTTGATCTTGAGCAAGTGCATCAGCCTCTTTATTGTCCAAACGACTTACATGTTTCAATTGAACTTTATGGAAACACTTAATTAAAGTTAGTGCCTCCTTAAAAAACATACGTAAACCATAACTTTGACATTTCCACACTCCTTGAATTTGTTTGATTACCAGAAGAGAATCACCTTTTACAATCAATCTTCTAATATCCCTTGCTTCACAAATTCGAAGGGCATAGCACAAAGTGGCGTACTATGCTTCATTGTTGGTATTGGCATTGGATAAAATAATACCCTCCGTGTGCACAATCTCTCCATTAGGGTCTCTAATAACGAGGCCTCCAACCGTTGAATGTGTCGCCTTACGAAACGCTCCATCAAAGAATAACATGAAAGCATCCTCCATATCTGGTTCAAGAAGCGCATCTCTTATCTTTGTCAATTCCTCCTCCCGAAGGTTTTCTCTAAAAGTGAGAAGATCCGCCAACTCCGCACACATGGTAGACTCAAGCTTAACCTCAAAATCATATTCAACTAATTGGAGAGCCCATTTCATAATCCTAGCTGACACACTAACATGTTGGATAATATATGTAGTAAGGGCATACTAGTGATGATTATGAAGTGTTGGGAAATTAGAAAACTCCTAAACTTTTTGCATGCATAAATTAGGGTTAACATCCACTTCTCTGCCATGAAAGTCTTTTCCACATCACTTATGGCTCTACTAATAAAGTAAATAGGATGCATAAGTTTATTATGAGGATCTTGTTACATAAGAATAGCACCAATAGCATGAGAACTAACACTAAGAGAAAGGAAGAAAGTGGAGCTACTATTAGGAGGCTTAAGGATAGGAGCTTTTGATAATAGATCTCTTATTGTATCAAATTTTTCTTCTAGAAAAGGATTCCATACAAAGACGTTGGTGCGTAGGATGAATCTAAACGGATAAAGTACTTGGGCTAGCATATGGATAAACCTTTCAAAATAACGCACCTTTTGTACAAATGTTTCCAATGACTTAATATCTTTCGGGTAAGGTAGAGCTTCGAGTGCTTTAACCTTTGATGGATCCACCTTAATCCCTTGAAGAGATACCACATGACCAAGCATCACCACTTCTTTTTCACCAATGTGACACTTGTCGGGGTTGAGTTGTCCTTTGCACTCATCGAGTCTTTTGAAAGCTGCCCTTACCTTCTCTAGATGATCAATCTTTTTGCTATATATAGCAAAATCATCTATAAACACCCTTACAAACTTTCCAAAAAAGGGTTGAAATACATGAATAGCCAAACGATTAAAGGTAAAAACAACATTAGTTAATCCAAAAGGCATACACCTATATGCAAAACAACCCCAAGGAGTAATAAATGTGGTTTTTCTTTGGTCTTCTTTGGCGATTCTTATTTGAAAATAACCAGAATAACCATCGCAAATGGTGTATAGCTCGTGCCCAGCAATCTCATCCAAAATCTCATCCTAGAAAGGAAGTGGAAAATGATCTCGTTTGGTTGAAGCATTCAAGGGTTTGAAGTCGACACATACCCGCCATTTCCCATTCTTTTTTGGAACTACCACAACTGGTGACACCCACTCAGAATCCTCCACTGGGTAAATAAAACCTGCTCTCAACAATGCTTTAACTTCCTTTAAAAGAGCTTCCTTTTGTACCATACCTAACCGACGAAGCTTTTGAGCAACCGGTACACTTCCTTCCTTTAAATTGATGTGATGCTTGATGACATCTACTCCTCTTATCTACGAATAGTCATTTATGAATAATTTTGGAAATTCAGAAAGAAGAGAAATAAACCTTTGACGCTCTTCTCCTCGGATATCTTCGGAAATCATCTTCTCTTTCCCCTCCAAGGTAATAATGCTACTTTCTTCTTCAATGCCTCCTTCTTCGTCCTTAGACACCACATAGGACGTATTTTCCTCCCAATCCGACAAGGATTCATCACTTGATAAGCTTTCTCTTTCTCGCTCGCTGTTGTAGGAAGACGATTCTTTCTCCTTTTCACCTTTAATTACTCATTGAAGATGCATGTCGTAAAAGATCTTGAACCCCTCTGATGGTGATAAGGTCATGATGCCATTTCTCCAATCCTGGATCACTTTTAACTCTTGCATCCAAGGTCTTCCTAATACTAAGGAATAAGATGGCCCTTTAGGAGGTATGACATGAAAATCCATGGAAATAGATATACCAAAACATTCGATCACTACATCCTCTATAATTCTCAAACAAGGAACCAAACCCCCATTAGCTACAACTACTTTTGTTGAGGACTTCTTACAAATGGGAATTCCAATCTTAGTTACTAAAACCTCATATATAAGGCTTATTCTAGCACCACTATCTACCAAGGCATCCTTAATTAAAAAACCTTTGATGGTTACCGGGATAGTTGGTTGAATATCCTTTCGATCTTTTACTTGCACAACTCCAACATAATGTAATGTCTTTACGCTCTTTCGTATGCTTGATAGGCGTCCCCACTCCTTGCGTAGTGATGGAGAAAGTTGGAGAAGTTGTGGCCAACTGATGCGTGGTCCACTAGAGATTAGCTCTTGCTTGAGATCGAACGGTTCCACACCTTTCCCCATCGGCATATCATCAATTTTTATCTTTCTTCGCGAATGTTTCTTTCTAGGTTCATCCTCCAAGTTAGTCTCCTTAGTCTTCTTCTTTTGTTGAGAGTTACTAGTCTCTCCTTCCGTTGTTATATTCTTTTGTGATTCCCTAATTCTCTTTATGGGTGCAACATCACATTCTTCATCTGTATCATACATAAAGTCAAGAAGATTTACATTAGGGGGAATTGTTGGAATTTGAGTTGAGATGTTTTCCCCTCCCGCCACTTGTGTGTTGAGCTGGTTAATATTATTGTTTTGATTGCCTTGTAGTTGGTGCATGCCTCGATCCCAACCACCTTGTCGTCGTGAAGGGAAGCGTGTTGATATGTGCCCCTCGACACCACATGTGTAGCACACAACCACTCTTCTTTCCCTTGGAGCATCTCGAGTTTGACTTACATTAAAATTCGCTTGCATTTGTTGGGTTTGTCGAGTAACTTCATCCAAACGCTGATTTGATTGCTCCGAGAAATCCCCCTCTAATTTAGATGGAATAGATTCTTGCATTATGGAGGTATTAGATTGACATGTTGTTGGAGATGTCATAAAAACATTAGGAAACACCTACCCACCATGCAATATCGATGATTGATTAAGAATAGGGGATGCAATTAGATTACCTCCAATTGCTGCGACTGTCGAATCTGCTCCTACTTGTAGAACCATGATTTGTCTATTGTAAGCTTGACAAGTTTGTAAGAGCACTTGGAAAGTTGTAGGATTCTTTAGATTTGCTTCCAACGCAAAGTGCGAACTTAATCCCGCTTTAAAGCGGTCCATCTTAAACCATTCATCCTCTGTACCCCCATGTAATCGAATCCACGTAATCCAAAGGTTGATAAACTCCCTCTCGTAATTGTTGTACTCCATCGTTGAGGACATCCGCAAACGAAAGAGTGCCTCTCGCACTTCCGTTGCATTACAGCGTCTAATATACTTCGCTTTAAATTGTTGCACCAACAATTGGTAATTGACTTGTTGGTTCATTGGCAAGGACTCATACCAATCCCTTGCTCGTCCATAAAAAGTGGCCACCAATAGAGGAAGCTTCTCCAAATCTGTTATCTTCCCTATTGAGACTGCGTGACGTTTGAAGTCGGCCAAGAATGCGCCCGCATCTTTGACCCCATCTCCTGCAAAAGCAAATTGAAAAGCCATATCGGCTACAAATAAGACCTTCTTATAATACAGACAAAATTGGCCTTTCCTCCGATACGGAAAGAATCGGCCCTCCCTGGAGCGCCAAAATGATGAAGAGATAGAGAAAAATGATAGAGATGAGAGGAGGAGTAAAAAAGAATGCTTCAATATACTAATAAGAAAAGAATACATTACTCTTATACTCGAAGAGTAACAAAAACCAAATAACTACTTAAATATAATATTCGACAAAAAAGTCTTTCCTTCTTCACCCTTTCTTCTACTAATGTTCTTATAACCCTCTTATTCTTTCTCCCTTCTTCTTGTAGATAATCTATCCTCCCCCCTATTGCTAAGAATACCTTCATATTTATAGGTTTCTAGTTGCGTTATTCTTGCTTTTTTCTTTTCTTTTCTTTTACATATGCTCGAGTTTATGTGATTCATTTTTCATATCATTATTTCTATTTTATATTTCTAAATTTATCATAAATAAAGCTCTCTTTGTTAGCTTTCTTATGAATCTTTTTTTTTGAAATTTGGATAAGAGATGCAGAAGTTATGAGCTTTTTTCTCTACCTTGCTTTATTCGATGTATTTGCCACGGTCTTTTCTTACAACAAAAATTGACTTCACACTAGGGATAATTGTTTTCCTTCCGGCCCGGAGTTGCCCATCGTGACAACTAACGTCTCCCAGCTATCTAGGAGGGAACCAAAGCAAGAGTAGAGTAAGTACCTCATCAGTGAGAGGTACTTCCAATGAGGTTTCTTGATGTATCAACCCCTGGAAGGCATTCATGTGCTCCGCCGTACTAGAGCCATCTTGGTACCGAAGCCGCACTAGCTTCCGGAATACCGAAACCCGATTAACAACATTTCTGTTTTGAAACATAATGCCGATCTTCTCCCAGAGCTCATGAGCCTTACTCTCCTAATTTAAGTTGTTGTACAGGCTCATGTCGATGAAGCACCGTATGTACGTGGTTATCTTCATGTGGATCGCCTCCCATATCGTGGCATCGATCTTGTCCGGTCTCTTGTCCCTGAACTGAACCGGCAACAAAAGATCTTAAGCCACGAGCATGTCCCTCATCTTCAACTTCCACACTGAGTAGTTGGAGTCAGTGAGCTTGAACATGCCACGAGATGAATCTTCCATTTTCTATGTTGTTTCGCTTTGATACTAGATTGACACGAAATATGCGGAATATTACTCGGCCACAACCGAGTCTCAGATCGTGTCATTTCGAATCGTACACCAAGAATGGGAATGGAGGTGAAAACACATACACACAGACAATATGAGAGAGGGTACACGGTATGTTAACGTGGAAAACCCTGAGAGGGAAAAGTCACGGGAGCCCACATATTCCAAACTATCACTATGACAAGGAATACAACAGGGAGCACAGAGGCAACGACCTCTTGCTCTCAACCTTCGCCTGGCGGCAGTTACAGCAGAGACACACTCTCTGTATCGCTCTCTATCTCTCTCTCTATTACACTTTGTACATTAGTTACACCAATAACTCTATACATCATCATCTACCTAAGTGTTTGCCCTAGGTCATATTTATACTAATATGAAATTAGGACTATTTACAAATATAGCCACAATGGGCTAACAAAAACATATTTACATATATGTCCCTTCATCTGGTGCGAGGTTCTCATCGGGCCTGCGTCATCTGGTTCTCACCGGGTCTTCCTTGCCGGATACTCATCATCCGGTTCTCACCGGGCCTTCATCATCCAGTTCTTACCGGGCCTTCATCATCCCATCCGGACGGACCGAAATCCTAACACGTAATGGCCAAGTCTGTGAAGCCTGTCAAATGGGAAAGCAACACCGACTTCCATTCCCCAATGAGCGTAATCGTAGTCGAAGTCCGCTGGATATGATCCATTCGGATGTGTGGGGTCCGGCAACGAACTAACGTGAAATATGCGTGTGCGGAACATCTCGGCCACAACCAAGACTTCAATCACCTCGTCAAAATCACAACTACAGAAGAAATGGGCAATGAAGGTAAATGCACCTACACACAAACAATATGAGAGAGAGTACATAGTATGTATATGTGGAAAACCCTAAATGGGAAAAACCACGGAGTCCACAAACTCCAACTATCACTATGTAAGGAGAATACAACAGAGGAACACAGAGGCAACGACCTCTTGCTCTCAATCTTTGCCTGATGGTAGTTACCACAAAGACACACTCTGTATCGCTCTCTCTCTCTCCCTCTCTCTCTCTCGCTCTGTGTACAACATTTGCACCAATAACTCTATACAATGATACTGACCTCTGTACACAATCATACTAGAGTGTTTGCCCTAGGTCATATTTATGCTAATATGACTTTAGGACTATTTACAGATATAGCCCCAATGGTCTCTCAGAAACATATTTACATATATGTCCCTCCATCCGGTGAGAGGTTCTCATCGGGCCTACATTATCCAGTTCTCATCAGGTCTTCCTTGCCAGGTACTCATCATCCGATTCTTGACGAAAACTACACGCTGCCTATAGGCAGCGCTCGGCCACAACCGAGCTTAGAATCATACACAGAAAACGGGAAATAAAAGCACGACATGAAGAAGAGAAGCGTACACATGATGTTTACGTGGAAAACCCAAAGAGGGAAAAACCACGGCAGCCCACAGGCTGCAAACTATCACTATGTTAGAATGTACAACAGTGAGTTCATGGAGGCAACGACCTCGTGCTCACGATCTTCGCCACAAGCGGCGGTTACAACAAAGGCAACAACCTCTTCCTCTCTCTCTCTCTCTCTCTGTACACAGTTACACACTCTGATCTCGCACAGACAACAATAACGACAACAACAACAACTACAAATCTAAAAGTTTGCCCTAAGTCATATTTATACTAATATGACTTTTCAGCTATTTACAAATATAGCCATGATGGACTCTTAGAAACATATTTACGAATATGTCTCTTCATCCGGTGAGCACTCCTCACCGGGTCTGCACCATCCGACTCTCCGTAGCCGGGTACTCCTCATCCGGTCTTGACCGGGTCTGCACCATCCGGCTCTCCGTAGCCGGGTTCTCCTCATCCGGTTCTCACCGGGTCTGCACCATCCGGCTCTCCGTAGCCGGGTGCTCCTCATCCGGTTCTCACCGGGTCTGCACCATCCAGCTCTCCGTAGCCGGGTACTCCTCATCCGGTTTTGGCCTCGGCCGAGTTTGTTCATCAACACTGTTCTTCTCCCTTCCCATCCGGAGGGACCTATCTCCCAACATACTCCCCCTTCACTCCGGCATGGGGTGTCTTACTAGTCCGATCCTCTTCCGGCATGCATCCAGCTTGTCGGGTATCAGCACTTTGGTCGACTCAGAGTTCATTATCTTCATGGTTGTTGTCGGCGAGCATCTTGTCCTCCATGAAGATAATATCTCGACGCTAGAATACCTTCTTGTCGACCAGGTCCCACACTCGGTAGCCGAACTCATCGTCATCGTAACCGAGGAATATGCATGGACGGGTCTTTGGATCTAACTTTCCTCTCCGGTCCTTAGCTACATGCACGTACGCGAGACACCTGAACACCTTCAGATGCCGGTAGGATACTTCCTTACCGGTCCACACTCTCTGTGGCGTGTCTCCGTCCAAGGGTACTGAGGGTGATCTATTTATCACATATGTCGCCGTCGACAGTGCCTCAGCCCAAAACTTCTTGGGTAGTTCTGCATGCGCTAGCATACTCCGGACCCTCTCCATTATGGTCCGGTTCATCCTCTCGGCCAGTCCATTAAATTCCGGCGTCTTCAGGACGGTAAATTCGAGCCAGATTTCCTTCGAGCGGCAGTACTCCTCGAACTGCCCCCGGTATTCTCCTCCGTTATCTGCTCGAACCGCCTTCAGCTTCCGGACGGTTTCTCTTTCCACTCTCGTGTGGAGCTCTTTGAAGACGGATAGCACCTGATCCTTCATCTTCAACGGTGTGGCCCACAGCTTCCGGCTGTGGTCATCTATGAACATCACGAAGTACTGCGCTCCGGCATGTGACTTCGTGTCTACTTGACACACATCCGTATGCACCAACTCCAGTGGTGCATTACGTCTCCTCGGTGGCCTTGGTCGGAAGGAGGTCCGGTTTTGCTTACCGGCTAGACAATTAGTGCACTTCTCCAAGTGCACGTTCTTCACTGGAATGAGGTTGTCGTCTGCAAGCCTCTTCATCCCCTTCTCGCTCATATGACACAGCCTCTTGTGCCACAACTCACCGGCATGGTCGGATGCCACATTCACTTCTTCCGGACATAATCGGGCATTCATCAGGTACAGTCTGTTGATCTTCCAGGCCCGAGCCACAATCAGGCTCCCTTTGTTGAACTTCATGACACCGTTCCGAATGCTACCTGTGTAGCCTTCATCATCTAGCCAACTGGCTGATATCAGGTTCAGACGAACCTCTGGAACGTGTCGGACATCCTTCAGCAGCAACTTGCATCCGGTTGGTGTTGTCAACCAAACGTCTCCTATGCCGACAATTTGGCATGTACCTTCATTCCCCATCCGGACACAACCGTGATCACCGGCTGAGTAGGATTAGAAGCATTTCCGGTTCGGGGTAAGGTGGAACGACGCTCCGGAGTCGACCACCCAGGTTATCTCATCGCCGGCAAGGTTTATCTCACTCTCCTCGGTGATGAGCATCAACTCTTCTTCACTTGCCGTGATTGTCGTCGTTCCCTTCCGATCCAGTCCCCTACGGTCTTTACCGTTTCGGTCCGGTGTCCGCTTCGAATCGATGCCATCGGTTTCCTTGTCTTTACGGAAATGCCGACAGTTCTTCTGGAAGTGTCCCGGCTTGCCGCAATAGAAGCAAGTAGGCCTCCCCCTTGACTTTGACTGTGTCCCTGACTTCTCCCGGTTCTGGGGACTACGGTTTCTATGTCTTCCGCGTTCCGATTCGGTAAGGAGCGCTTTGGAGTCGGAGCTCATATCTTTATCTTTCTGACGCGCCTCCTCATCTAGCAAGCTCGACTTTACTCTTGCTAGGGATAACCGCTTTCCTTCCAGCCCGGCGTTGCCCAAGGTGACAACCAACGTCTCCCAGCTATCCGGGAGGGAACCGAGCAGGAGTAGCGCTAGTACCTCATCGGCGAGAGGTACTTCCAATGAAGTTGCCTGGTGTATCAGCCCCTGGAAGGCATTCATGTGCTCCGCCATGCTGGAGCCATCTTGGTACCGGAATCTTACTAGCTTTCGGAATACTGAAACCTGATTAACAACATTTTTGTTTTGAAACATAATGTCGATCTTCTCCCAGAGCTCATGAGCCTTGCTCTCTTCATTGAAGTTGTTGTATAGGCTCATGTCGATGAAGCACCGTATGTACGTCGTTGTCTTCATGTGCATCACCTCCCATATTGTGGCGTCAATCTTGTCCGGTCTCTTATTCCCGAACTGAACCGGTAACCAAGGATCTTTAACCATGAGCATGTCCCTCATCTTCGACTTCCACACTGAATAGTTGGAGCCGGTGAGCTTGAACATGCTGCCAAACGATTTGTCCATTTTCTGTGTCGTTTCGCTCTGATACCACTTGACGGAAACTACACGCTGCCTATAGGCAGCGCTCGGCCACAACCGAGCTTAGAATCATACACAAAACGGGAAATAAAAGCACGACACGAAGAAGAGAAGAGTACACAGGATGTTTACGTGGAAAACCCAAAGAGGGAAAAACCACGGCAGCCCACAGGCTGCAAACTATCACTATGTTAGAATGTACAACAGTGAGTTCATGGAGGCAACGACCTCGTGCTCACGATCTTCACCACAGGCGGCGGTTACAACAGAGGCAACAACCTCTTCCTCTCTCTCTCTCTCTCTCTGTACACGGTTACACACTCTGATCTCGCACAGACAACAATAACGACAACAACAACAACTACAAATCTAAAAGTTTGCCCTAAGTCATATTTATACTAATATGACTTTTCGGATATTTACAAATATAGCCCTAATGGACTCTCAGAAACATATTTACGAATATGTCTCTTCATCCGGTGAGTACTCCTCATCGGGTCTGCACCATCCGGCTCTCCGTAGCCGGGTACTCCTCATCCTGTTCCTACTGGGTCTACACCATCCGTCTCTCCGTAGCAGGGTGCTCCTCATCCGGTTCTCACCGGGTCTGCACCATCCGGCTCTCCGTAGCCGGGTGCTCCTCATCCGGTTTCGGCCTTGGCCAAGTTTGTTCATTAGCGCTATTCTTCTCCCTTCCCATCCGGAGGGACCTGTCTCCCAATAGTTCTCACTGGGCCTTTATCATCCCATCCGGAGGGACCGAAATCCTCACAAACTCCCCCTTCACTCCGGCATGGGATGTCTCGTTAGTCCAATTTGCTTCTGGCATGCGTCCAGCTTGTCGGGCGTCAACACCTTGGTCAACATATTTGACTCATTCTCCTCCGTGTGGATCTTTGTCAGCATGAACTCGTGATCTTCCACTCGCTCCCGTATCTAGTGGTACCTTCGCTAGATGTGCTTCATCCTGGAATGATACGCTGCATTCTTCGCAAGGTGGATGGCACTTTGATTGTCGCAATAGAGTCGTTATTCCTCTTGCATGATCCCTACCTCTTCGACGAAGTCCTTCATCCATAGTATTTCCTTGCTGGCTTCCACAACCTCCATGTACTCCGCCTCTGTGGTTGACAACGCAACTGTCTTCTACAGCCTCGACTGCCACGAAACAGCTCCCCCTACATATGTCATAACATATCTCAATGTTGACCGGCTGGTATCCGCATCAGCCGACATATCCGAATCGGTGAAACTGTCAAGTTGGGGTTTACCAGAGCCGAATCGGAGACACATACTTGAGGTGCCTTTCAAGTACCGGAGTATCCATTTTACTACATTCCAGTGCTCCTTGCCGGGATTGCTCATAAACCGGCTCACCATTCCGACTGTGTATCCGATATCAGGTCGGGTACACACCATTGCGTACATCAAGCTCCCGACAGCAGAGGCATATGGTATCTTCATCATATCTGCCTTGTCTACCTTCATCTTTGGGCTTTGCTTATCGGATAACCTACAATTTGCCGGGAGTGACGATCCGACCGGTTTCGCATTTGACATGTTGAATTGCTGAAGCACCTTTGTCACGTACTTCTCTTGTGACAACCACAATTGCTTCTTTGACCGGTCCCGGATGATATGCATCCCTAGTACTTGTCTTGCCAGACCCAAGTCTTTCATTGAGAAGGTCCGGTTCAGGGCCTTCTTCAGCATCCGAATCTTCGCTTGGTCTTGTCCAACAATCAACATGTCGTCCACATATAGGAGCAATATCAGGAAGTCTCCTCCGTCAAAATTCTTCACAAATACGCAGTGATCAGCCTGCGTCTTTTGGTACCCTTGATCGGTCATGAAGGAGTCAAACTTCCGGTACCATTGCCGGGAAGCTTGCTTCAGTCCGTATAAGCTCTTCTTCAGCCGGCAAACCAGGTGCTCCTTCCCTTTCTTCACAAATCCTTCCGGTTGCTGCATGTAGATCTCTTCTTCGAGGTCGCCGTGAAGGAACGTCGTCTTCACGTCTAGTTGCTCTACCTCGAGGTCCATGCTTGCCGCTATACTCACCACCGTCCGGATGGAAGTCATCTTCACTACCGAGCCAAATATCTCGTTGAAGTCCACTCCCTTCTTTTGCTGGAACCCCTTCACCTCGATCTTGGCCTTGTACCTTGGAGGGTTGCCGGCATCTCCTGGTTTCAACTTGTACACCCACATATTCCGGAGTGCCCGCTTTCCTTTCGGCAACTCCACTAGTTCATACGTGTGGTTCCCATGCAAGGAATCCATCTCGTCCTGCATGGCACTCAACCACTTTCAGTTGTGGATGTCAGGCTTTGCCTCTTCGAAGCTTTCCGGCTCCCCCTCATCGGTTAGCAACACGCGCTCTACATCCGGAAATCTCTGGGGGGCCCTTCTCTCTCTGAGAGGATATCTGTGTCCTTGGCTTTCGGCAACCGGCTCCACTGTTTGTTCTTCATCCGAATCTGATTCGGGGTCTTGGCCGGTTCCGGTTTCCGCTTCTTCTTCTTTTTCGGTCGGTTCGGTTTCCTCTTCGTAATCGGCCGGTTCTTCGAGTATCAACCGACTCTTAGCCGGGTAGGTCTGTATCTCATTAAACCGATCGTTACCGGTCGACTCGGAGTTCATTAACTTCTTCCCCGACTGCCAGTCGGCAAGGGTCTTGTCCTCCATGAAGTTAATATTTCGACTTCGGAAAACCTTCTTGTCGACCGGATCCCACACTCGGTAACCGAACTAATCATCACCGTATTTGAGGAATATGCAAGACCGGGACTTTGGATCCAACTTTGCTCTCCGGTCCTTTGCGACATGCACGTAAGCGAGACACCCGAACACCTTTAGATGCTGGTAAGACACTGCCTTACCGGTCCACACTCTCTGCGGCATGTCTCTGTCCAAGGGCACCGAGGGTGATCTGTTTATCGTACGTCGCTATCGCCAACGTCTCATCCCAAAACTTCCTAGGTAACATTGCATATGCTAGCATACTCTGGACCCTCTCCATTATGGTCTAGTTCATCATCTCGGCCAGCCCATTTAGTTCCGACGTCTTCGGCATGATAAATTTGAGCTGGATTCCCTTCGAGCAGCAATACTCCTCAAACTGCCCTCGGAATTCGCATCCGTGATCTGCTCGAACCGCCTTCAGCTTCCAGCCGGTTTATCTTTCCACTCTTGCGTGGAGCTCCTTGAAGACGTATAACACTTGATCCTTCGTCTTCAACGGTGTGGCCCACAGCTTCCGGCTGTGGTCGTCTATGAACGTCACGAAGTATTGTCATCTAGCATGTGACATCTTGTCCACTTGACACACATCAGTATGAACCAGCTCCAGTGGTGCATTCCGTCTCATCGGTGGTCTTGAGCAGAAGGAGGTTCGGTTTTGCTTACCGGCCAGGCAATCGGTGCACCTCTCAAGATGCACATCCTTCACCGGAATGAGGTTGTCATTGGCAAACCTCCTCATTCCCTTCTCGCTCATGTGACACAGTCTCTTGTGCCACAACTCACCGGCAGTGTCAGATGCCACGTTCAGTCCTTCCCGACATATCCGAGCATTCATCGAGTGTGTTGACCTTCCGGGCTCGAGCCACCATTAAGCTCCCTTTGCAGAACTTCATGACACCATTCCAGATGCTACCTGTGTAGCCTTCATCATCTAGCCGACCGGCTGATATCAGGTTCAGTAGAACCTTCGGAACGTGTCAGACATCCTTCAACAACAACTTGGATCTGGTTGGTATCGTCAACATCACATCTCCTATGTCGATAATTTGGCATGTCGCTTCATTCCCCATCCGGACAGCCGTGCTCACCGGCTGTGTAGGATGAGAAGCATTTCCGGTCCGGTGTAAGGTGGAACGACGCTCCGGAATCGACAACCCAAGTTGTCTTGTCACCGACAAGGTTCAACTCACTCTCCTGGGTGATGAGCATCAACTCTTCTTCACTTTCCACGATTGCCGTCGTTCCCTTCCAGTCCGGTCCCCTCTGGTCTTTACCATTCCGGTTCGGTGACCGCTTTGAATCGGTATTGTCGGTTTCCTCGTCTTTCCGGAAATGCTGTCAGTTCTCTTGGAAGTGTCCCGGCTTGCCGCAATAGAAGCAAGTAGGCCTCCCCTTTGAGTTTGTCTGTGTCCTGACTTTTCCCGGTTCTGGGGACTACGGTTCGTTTGCCTTTTGCGTTCCGATTCGGTAAGGAGCGCTTTGGAGTCGGAGATCGTATCCTTGTCTTTCCGATGCGCCTCCTCATCTAGCAAGCTCGACTTAACCCTTGCTAGGGATAATTGTTTTCCTTACTCTCTTCATTGAAGTTGTTGTACAGGCTCATGTCGATGAAGCACCAGATGTATGCTATCGTCTTCATATGCATCACCTCCCACACCATGGCGTCGATCTTTTCCGGTCTCTTGTCCCCGAACTGAACCGGCAACAAAAGATCTTTCACCATGAGCATGTCCCTCATCTTCGACTTCCACACTGAGTGGTTGGAGCCAGTGAGCTTTAACATGCGACTGAACGATTCTTCCATTTTTTGTGTTATTTCGCTCTGATACCAGATTGACGTGAAATATGCGTGTGCGGAATATATCTCGGCCACAACCGAGACTTCAATCACCTCGTGAGAATCACAACCATAGAAGAAATGGGCAATGAAGGTAAATGCACCTACACACAAACAATATGAGAGAGAGTACACAGTATGTATACGTGGAAAACCCTAAATGGGAAAAACCACGAGAGTCCACAAACTCCAACTATCACTATGTAAGGAGAATACAGAGGCAACGGCCTCTTGCTCTAAATCTTTGCCTGACGGTAGTTACCACAGAGAGACACTCTGCATCGCTCTCTTTGTACAACAGTTACACCAATAACTCTATACAACGATAGTGACCTCAATACACAATCATACTAAAGTGTTTGCCCTAGGTCATATTTATACTAATATGACTTTAGGACTATTTACAAATATAGCCCCAATGGGCTCTCAGAAACATATTTACATATATGTCCCTCCATCCGGTGAGAGGTTCTCACCGGGCCTGCATTATCCGGTTCTCACCGGGTCTTCCTTGCCGGGTATTATCATCCAATTCTCACCGGGCCTTTATCATCCCATCCGGAGGGACCGAAATACGAACAAGAACGTGAGTCTCAGTGGAAGCCATTACTTTGTAACCTCATCGACAACTTCACTTGACACACGTGCGTATGCACAATTGCGAAGAAGAGCGAAGTCTTCGCATGTTTCCTGAAGGTGAAGAGCCTTGCGGAAAGGGAAACAAGGCATAAGACCAAATGGCTACGGTTCGATGGCGGGAAGGAGTACTTCTCCGACCAAATGACAAGTTGTCTACAGAAGGAGGCAATTCGACGTGAATTCTCATGTAGATACTGAGCGGAAGAATCGGACGATTGAAGAAGCGGCCAGGGCAATGCTTGAAGAGAAGCATATGCCGAAATTCTATTGGGTTGAAGCCGTGTAGACGACTGTTTACCTGGAGAATCAAACTTCTGCTAATGGAGGAGTGTCGCCACATGATCTGTATTTTGGGAAGAAGCCGAAGTTGGCATACTTGAGGATTTTCGGCAGCATCACATATGTGCATGTGCCGAATGAGAAAAGGAGGAAACTGGATGTTAAAGCTGAGAAATGTATCTTGGTCGGCTATTCAGATGAGTAGAAAGGGTATAAGTGTTATTACCCTCAAACAAAGGAAGTACGTGTAAGCCGCGACGTCGTGTTCGGCGAGTCCGATTCGTGGTACTTGCCTTCACCTCCAGTACCTCAAGACTCCTTTTCGAATTCTGAGGAAGAAGTCAACGAGGCTGAGATGCCTCTACAGGATGAGGAAATCGGAGCTCTGAGAGAGAGTCCAATCTCATTTCGGCTTAGTGGGCTGAGTGAGGGGTTGGGCCAAAATGGCCAACCTATTGAAGAGACGGCGAGCAGTGGAGACTCAGTCGTGATGTCCCCACGTAATAAACCAAGGAGATGGTTTACGTGCAAGGGCAAGAAGAAAATGCTGGAATACGACTTCGGCAGTGCCAAGTCAGATCGGAGCGAGTCTGACTACGGGCAAACTGAAAAGGAACCTCCATGGAAGAGGTCGAAAGTAGCCGAAAAGGTCGTGATATCGGGTAATCACGAATTACACTGATCTACCCACCTGAAGAACCCTATAAAGAGATACAGGTATAATGAGTTCATGGCGCAACATTACGCGTACATGACGCGAGTGGCGGAAGTGCGTGAGCTAGAGAGCTACGCAGAAGCGGCGAAAGACGCGAACTGGCGTGTCGTAATGGAGGAAGAGATGCGCGCATTATCGGAGAATGAAACCTAGGACCTAGTTGACGCACCAAAGGGTGTAAAGCCAATCGGATGCAGATGGGTGTATAAAGTGAAATACAACACTGATGGCTCTGTCAACCGCTACAAGGCCCGTTTAGTAGCGAAAGGCTACACGCAGAAGCACGGCGTGGACTATGATGAGACCTTTGTGCCTGTCGCGAAGATTACTACCATGCGAGTCCTACTAGTTGTAGCAATGACAAAGGGGTGGCTACATATAAAGAACGTGTTCCTGCAAGGTGATCTCGAGGAGCAGGTGTACATGGTACAACCCCCCGGATTTCTATCTGAACAAAACACCTCGGCAGTTTGCCGATTAAAGAAGTCCGTATACGGACTAAAGCAAGCCCCGTGAGCTTGGAATGCAAAGATTACGCAATAGTTGCGTAGGATGGGGTTTGCGCCGTCAAAATCAGACTGTTCTCTATTTGTTCGGCAAGGTCAATATGGACCAGTCAACCTGCTTTTGTACGTTGATGATTTAGTCATCGTCGGTGCCGACCTTGACGAAATCCGCTGCGTGAAGTCTCAACTTGCGGCATCATTTGAAATGAAGGATCTCATAGACCTTCATTACTTCCTCGGGATCAAAGTGATCCGTACCCCTGAAGGCATATTGATTAGCCAACGTCACTACGCGCTGAATATGCTCTTCAAGTTCGGGATGGAAAACTGTAAGCCCCTCTCAACCCCTCTGGATAGAAACGCAAAGCTTTGCCGAGATTCAAGGAAGGCGTGCGACCCGACACAGTTCCGACATATTGTGAGAAGCCTTATCTATCTGACAATTACTCGGTTGGATCGTAGTTATCCAATCGGCCTAATCAGTCAATTCATGTCGCAGCCTACGGCCGAACACTTTCATTGCGCGCAATGGATATTGCGTTATATCAGCGGCACGAAAGACATGGCGTTGTTTTATCAGCGAGGCGTAGCCGAACAGATGCCAATTGGGCCGGAAACACCCACGATCGTAGATCCACATCCGGATACGCATTCTCTCTAGGAAGTGCGGTGATTGCATGGAGCAGTAAGAAGCAGCCGATGGTAGCATTGTCGAGCACGGATGCCGAGTATCGAGGGGCGACTATCGCTACATGCGAAGTCATCTAGCTAAAACGACTATTACGAGATCTGCATGTAGAGGTGTCTGATCCGACGACAATCTTTTGTGATAGCCTCAACAGTATCCACCTTGCGAAAAACCTCGTGTTTCACATCCGGACCAAGCACATTGAGGTGCATTACCATTTTGTCCACGAGCGGGTCCTTTTAGGAGAAGTCGAACTAACGTATGTTCTGACAGTTCGGCAGGTTGCTGACATCTTCACCAAGCCTCTTGGTCTCGACAAGTTGCAGCATTTCTCAGGTGAGCTAGGATTGCGTCACCTTGACCCGCCGAACTTGAGGGGGAGAAAGGAAGAATAAGAACAAGAGTGTGAAAGGAGCGGGGGTGTTCATCACGACGGAAATGATCGTGATGAGGAATCGGATCGAAGCACGCGGAAATCAACGGGTCGAGGAGCGCGAGCGAGGCGTGAAGCCAGAAGGAACTGGAGCGTAGATCTGGAAGAGCGGACGGAACCTCAAGTTGAGCTTGAGGGGGAGTGTTGAGTGACAAGCTCAACGTTGGTGCGTAACACGGTGTGTAACCTAGTGCGTAGACTGGGTGCGTAAAACATTACGCATAACGTAAGTCGTAACAGTGCGAACACTGCGAGGCCGTTAGGAAGATATTCCTCGAAAGGAATAATTTTGGGAGTGATTGTAGCGGCTCATTTATGAGCGTCAAGTACTGTCAGTACTTGTATCAGCCCGATTTGTTAGGGCTTGTATAAAAGGTGCTCACTGAGCAAGGTGTATGTACACAGAGAGTCACTATATTGAATTAGAGTTTTCTGTTCTCTGCTCTCTCTCGCTCTGTCTCTCCCTCTCCATCTCCATCTCTGCGTTTTTTGTATTTTATCGAACTGTCTTATTCCTCCGAACTCTGTCCTCTGTGTTTTGCATACGCTTCCACACACGCTATTCTTTTACAATACTGACGCGGAGGCCAAGCAGGCCACTACGCAGAGGACATCGGGTATATGGTGTAGAAAGGGGCATGCATACGATCGGTCGAGGGCCACGGGATGAGCATGCGTACGAGAGAAGATCACGGCAAATGACCTATCACCAGGTCGATTGAGCCTACGGAGAGGCGAGTGCGAGAATGGAACCGGAGCCGACGGTTCGAACTGGCGGAGGCCAACACGATAGCCGGGATGCGGATTACATAAGACCAATTGCTCACTACGGCCATAATCTCTCACCCTTCTTCAGATTTGGCACGTACCGGTGGACGAGCAATTTGGTGGGGTGGATGTCGTGAAGATTCACGACCATAGTGAGAAAACCGAGCCTATTGGGAATATCAGCAGGGTGCGACCTAAGCACTCACCCTTGTATACCCGTGTAAGATACTAGGGTGCCTTTATGGCGCCAATAGGAGTTAAGTTGGAACAGAGAATCCGGGATGTAATAAGGGATTTATCCCACATTGTAATGTCCCTCCCTCCTTGGGCTATAAAAGGAAGGGAGGGTCCCTTGTAAAAGGGTTGCCTATTTTGAGTGAGAGAGGTATACCACTTAGGTCGAGGGTTTCTATTTCGGTTTTAGGGTTTCGTCTAGGGTTTTACTATTCTTCTTCTTCTTCATACCAATTCATGCTTAGGGTTTCATTTAGGGTTTCTTCTTCATCATCTTCTTTACTTTACTTATCCGGTTAGGGTTCCATATTGTGTTTTCGTTCGGTCTATGCGGCCATGGTTGTAAAGCGTTTGGTGTTTCATAATATAACTCGTTTGTGTATCTTGCCTCCATCCATTCTATGTTTATGTCCTATTCCTTCTCTTCTCCTCTTGAGCTAAGCTTCCATTTCCCCTCTACTTTCTAGTCCAAAACCCCCACGGTCCTGCTTAAGATCTTACACATACTCACGGAATACGGTGATGTCGCAAAAATACGACGAGGATACGTGAACTTGAGGCAGGACCCTGGGGCCTCTGGCCAGAGGATATCAAATTTGTGCATTTATATTTTTAACAATTAACGGAAATAAGAAATTTAATAATTTTCATTAGCAAAGGAAAAGAAATTACAATATGTCCCAAGATTTGGATTCAGAAGTTTTAGGTTTACTGAGATTAATAGAAAAGAAAATTTAGGGGTTCTGAGAGATATGGCTTTCGTAGGGAAAATTAGGGTTTTTGAGTCTTATGGCTTCCTTAGGGAAAATTAGAATTAAGTTATACGAGAGATAGCTTCCGTAAGGAAATTAGGGTTTTTGTGAGAGATAGCTTCCGTAAGGAAATTAGGGTTTTTGTGAGAGATAGCTTCCGTAAGGAAATTAGGGTTTTTGTGAGACATAGCTTCCGTAAGGAAATTGGGGTTTTTGTGAGAGATAGCTTCCGTAAGGAAATTGGGGTTTTTGTGAGAGATAGCTTCCGTAAGGAAATTAGGGTTTACGTCAGAGATAGCTTCCGTAAGGAAATTAGGGTTTACGTCAGAGATAGCTTTCGTAAGGAAATTAGGGTTTACGTTGTCGCGTTGTTACGCGCGTGCGTGGAGAAAGGCGGGACCACGGGGGTCTTGGACTAGAGAGCGATGGAGCGTAGGAAGTCGTGCTTCATTGTTTTTGGGGCATCCCAGAAACACACCGGAAGCAACCGAAGGGAGAGAGAGAGAGATTAACACCGACTCGCACACGCACACACACACACACACACTCGCACGCACGCACAACCCAACCCGACCCACGCCTTATGTACAAAAAACGTGGGAGAGGGTAAGCACCCGACGCCAACAACGACGCGAATATACACAGACAAACGTATATATATATATATATGTATATATAAGAAGAATACATTCCCGGCTTCAAGCCGGGCTGAGGTAGGTTACAGTAGTCGTCAGCTACCAAGCCGCCATCGGGGAGCTCACGGGCTCGTCGCGCCGAGCGGGGTCTTGCACAGGAGATAAGCAGTAGCAAACCCTAAGCGAACACGAAGGAGAAGAAGAAGAAGAAACTAACTCTAAACCTAACGGTATACCCTCTAATGCAAAATGGGCAACCCTTTCACAAAGGGCGTTCCCTTCCCGAACAAGGAAAGGGATGCGTTACAATGTGGGACAAATCCCGACTTACATGGGATCGTCTGCCCCGACCTGACTACTCTTCGGCGCCATAAAGGCGCCCTCGATATTCACACCAAATGTACATGGGTGCGTACACATGCTGCACCCCGCCGATGTAGACAATGTTTCCCGGTTTCCACCTCTGGCCGAAATTCTTCACGACATCCGCCCCCACTTAACTGCACGTCCACCGGTACGTGCCAAATCCGGTTGAAGGGTGAGAGATTTCGGCCGGTGAGAAACCGGTCTTCCGTGATCCGCATCCCGGCTCGCTGCCGGTTCGACCCGTCGGCTTCGAGTCTTCCTTCGCGCTCGCCTCCTCGTAGGCTCGTTCGACCCGTCGATCGGTCCTCTACCGCGATCTCCGTAGTACGCATACTTCCGTTGTCGTGCCTTTCGGCTCCGGATCGTTGCGTGAGTCGGGTGGGAACCGCCGAGGTTTTGGACTAGGAGGAAGAAAAATATGAGATGAGGCTAGTAATGAATAGATTATTAGAAAGAGAGATAGAAATTTCGTGAATCCCACGAGTGTATTGTATTCGATTAATCAATATTTAGATAAGAATATGTATTTAGATTGAAAGAAAGATATAAGAAACTTGTGAATCCCACAATTATATTAATCGGTTGGTGTTTTCGGAAATATATCCAATTTCCAAATATTTCACACGCCTATTACATTGTGCTCCCCATCCTTATGTAGTGATGGGAGAGACTAAGCATAGCTACATGCTTTTTTTCTAATATGTTCATGCACACTAAATGTGCATGTGATGCTTTTCTAATCCTTGCTTTTATTTGCTAAATATAGTGCTCATGCACGCTAGATGTGCATGAGTCACTTTTTAGTTGCTTGCGTTTTTCTATAAAATATTCACGCACTCTAAAAATGCACGATTTACCTTTTAATAAAGGTAGGTGCAAATAAAGCACTTATAGTTATTAAATCTATTTGTAGAACACTAAAGATAAGGTAGCATAATGGTAAAGTTGAGGTTTGGCTACGTGGAGGTACAGGGTTTGAATCTTGCCCTATGCACGTGATAAATATCTTGATATTTTTATTTTATTTATTGGTGATAAATATCTTGATATTCTTATTTTATTTATTTATATGTAATTAAATCGGTTATATTATTTTTACTTTTTCACGTAGTGTACGAAATACACTACGACACTCGCCCCCTCCGAACCCGCACATCCTCCGGTATGTGCCGAAGTTGCCGATGCTCGTTGTCTCCCCTTCATCCTCTGTTTGTCCCGCTATGTCAACTTTGTCTCTCCATTTTGAATAGACCCATTCTTTCCACCCGAACCATTGTCGCCATCCGATCCACCATATTCTTTGTTCTCTCTCGTCATATTCTTGGCCCTTGTCATTCGTGGTAGTGTCTTTTACTGGCCTCTTTCTTGTCTTCATCAACCTTGACTTTTTTCCGGATCGCTCTCGTCCGATCGACTTTCGGTTTGATCGGCTTCCGATCGGATTCGTATTCGGCCGAATCGGAATCGGTTGTTCGGTTTCGATTGAGTCGGTCTCCTTCCGGCCCGGTTTCGATCTATCGGTTTCGGTTTTGGTTGGCTTTCTTTTCCTCGTTTTCACTAGCCTCGACCGGTCCAACTTCCAGTTGAATCGGATTAGCTTCTTTCCGGATCGGTCTCGTTTGTGTCGTCTTTCGGCCGAATTCTCTTCCTTCCGGTTCGGCTTTCTTTCGGATCGGAATCCTGTCCGGATCACCTTCCATCCGAACCAGCTTCCGACTTTACCTTTCTTGCCGCCACCTCCTGTCTCTCCGGTCTCACGTTGGTTCTCGAATACAACCGCCGAAGTCTCTAGGATTAGTGGGCAGGAATCCTCAGTATTATCATCCTCCATTGTTTCACCCATAGCCATATTCTCGGCTATCTCTCCTTCGTATGCATCGACTTCGACCTTTGTTTTCTCTCCGCCACCTTCCGTCTCTTCGGTCTCACGTTGCCTTTCGAACGCAACCGCCGGAGTCTCTAGAATCAGTGGTGGGGAAGTCTCGATATGGCCATCCGCCATTGATTCGTCCATAGCCACCTTCGATTCGATGTCATGTTTCGTGGCGACCTCCTCAATCAAGTCCTCCTTGCTCTCTTTCACTGCATCAATTATGCAAACATCAATTATGCTTACCCCTTTTTCACCCGATGTTTCGGACACTTGTATTCCGAAATCTTCTTCTACACTTGGGTTATCGGCCTTATCCTTCACCGTCGTTCTTTCGCAAGACAAGAGGGTAGCTTGTTTTACACCCTCTTCCATCACACCATCATGTTGTATTTCGGCCTTCATATCGGTTCCATCGTTTGTCTTCAATCGACCATCCTTCATCGGCCATGTCGTTGACAAGATTCTCATCTTCCTCTCATCATGTCTCTGGCATACCCTTTGGACTTCGGCCCAATTTTCGGTAAGACCATTCGTACCGTCATCGTCTTCGAGTTCGATCCCGATGTCCATCCTTTCTTTTCGATCGATCGATTTTACGAACATTAGGACTTTATCCTCCCCCACCAACCGTTGTTCCCGCTCCGAGAGTTGAGCAAGACGATGCTCGAACTCTAGGAATGCTTGTGTTGCACTTCGGTGGGTCTTCTCCGATGCCACCCATTTGTCGAATTTTCGCCGATCTTGTCCCTTTGATCTCTTGTAGTCATATGCCTCTCGTAAAGCTTCTTCGAATGACCCCCATGTTGAGTTTTGTTGCCGTATCTTGTGGATTCTCTCTTGTAGCTCATCCGTGGCCACCCGATTGAAGGATGTCACTTGCAATCCTTCCGGTATCCCACATCGTATCATCTCCGCCTTGTAGTCACGTAGATAGCGTGACACATCGTTTCCGTTGAATTGTCCGTTTTGTTGTACGAGCTGCTTTACTGCCCCCGTGATCTCCGACATCACTCGTTGTTCTTCTAGCATCCGCTCGAACATCATCATCATCGTTATGCTCATTGCCTCTTGTTGATTCTCCATCTCCTTGCCACCCGCCTTCACGTCGGGTTCACCAACTGTGTCGTGCCTTTCGGCTCCGGATCGTTGCGTGAGTCGGGTGGGAACCGCCGAGGTTTTGGACTAGGAGGAAGAAAAATATGAGATGAGGCTAGTAATGAATAGATTATTAGAAAGAGAGATAGAAATTTCGTGAATCCCACGAGTGTATTGTATTCGATTAATCAATATTTAGATAAGAATATGTATTTAGATTGAAAGAAAGATATAAGAAACTTGTGAATCCCACAATTATATTAATCGGTTGGTGTTTTCGGAAATATATCCAATTTCCAAATATTTCACACGCCTATTACATTGTGCTCCCCATCCTTATGTAGTGATGGGAGAGACTAAGCATAGCTACATGCTTTTTTTCTAATATGTTCATGCACACTAAATGTGCATGTGATGCTTTTCTAATCCTTGCTTTTATTTGCTAAATATAGTGCTCATGCACGCTAGATGTGCATGAGTCACTTTTTAGTTGCTTGCGTTTTTCTATAAAATATTCACGCACTCTAAAAATGCACGATTTACCTTTTAATAAAGGTAGGTGCAAATAAAGCACTTATAGTTATTAAATCTATTTGTAGAACACTAAAGATAAGGTAGCATAATGGTAAAGTTGAGGTTTGGCTACGTGGAGGTACAGGGTTTGAATCTTGCCCTATGCACGTGATAAATATCTTGATATTTTTATTTTATTTATTGGTGATAAATATCTTGATATTCTTATTTTATTTATTTATATGTAATTAAATCGGTTATATTATTTTTACTTTTTCACGTAGTGTATGAAATACACTACGACACCGTTGGCCCTTGTTCGGCCCGCTTGGCCTCCGTTGTCCAACCGTGATGTCCCGATGGTGTTTCGCGTCGCCTTCGTCCTTCCGCCGCCACCTTCCTTCTCCATGGTATTACGTCGCCGCGTCGGCTCGAACGGCCATGGTCTCCAGAACGGTGGGGAGGATCCCTTTCCGACGTTCTCCGCGCTCGCCTTCCTGCTCCGGCACCTCCGTGTGCCACATACCCTCGTCGGTTGTTTGGCACTGCCAGTGTTGCACTCCTCGTCGGCCCCTTTCCGGCCAGATCATGCATCGTTGTTCACTCGCATACCGGTGTCCTTTGCATCCGAGGAACACCCCGTAGTAGCCCGCTTGGCCCTTCCCGTCTTCGTGCTGCCGCAATAGGTCCTGAGTCTTCCGCTTACCGTCGTCCCCTCGCCCCCACCAGCTTGTCACCCCGGCTTGTCGTGTCAGTCTTTGTTACTTCGACAGAGCTACCGAGATCTACGAAGCGAGTGTGGAGGATCCTCCTCCAGCCTCTCTTGCCATCCTAACTCCGACCCTGTGCAGTCCATTAGGCACTTGTCACCTCGTTCCCGGCACCTCCCTTGTGCCGTCTTCCGCTTCCTTCGTTTGGCCTCGCCCGTGCCGAACACTGTCCCATAGTCACGCTTTGATTCAGCCCGCGATGGCCACTTGCGAGACTCTTGTTCTGTCCAAGGTGTGCCTTTCCGGCCTGACACACCTCCACGTGTTCACCCCTATCGGCTCCTTCTGATACCTCGTGTCGTCGGGTCCCGTTCCCTGCCGCCACCGTCCTTCTCCCTCGGTCTCACGTTGCCACGTTGGCCGAACTGCCGGAGTCTCCAGATCAGTGTGAGGGTCCCATAGGACCGGACTCCGTTTCTATGCTTGCCGAAATTCAGGTGACTTTTGTTTGAGTCCCTCCCGGACTCTCCTCGTGCCTTCCGCGTAGCCGGGTCCCGTTTCCCGCCGCCACCTTCCTTCTCCCTCGATCTTACGTTGCCACGTTGGCCGAACAGTCGGGGTCTCCGGAACCAGTGTGGGGATCCCGTAGGACCGAACTTCCTTACGCCCATTGTCTTCGTCACCTCGCTGCCACCGTCAGTATCTTGGTCTTATGTCGACCGCGTTGCCGACTGCCGAAGTCTCTAGAACCGGTGTGAAGGATCCTCCGTAGACGTTCCATCCATAGCCCTTGCCTTCGTCACCTCGCCGCCACCGTCAGTATCTTGGTCTTACGTCGACCGCGTTGCCGACTACCGAAGTCTCTAGAACCGGTGTGAAGGATCCTCCGTAGACGTTCCATCCATAGCCCTTGCCTTCGTCACCTCGCCGCCACCGTCAGTATCTTGGTCTTACGTCGACCGCGTTGCCGACTGCTGAAGTCTCTAGAACCGGTGTGAAGGATCCTCCGTAGGCGTTCCATCCATAGCCCTTGCCTTCGTCACCTCGCCGCCACCGTCAGTATCTTGGTCTTACGTCGACCGCGTTGCCGACTGCCGAAGTCTCTAGAACCGGTGTGAAGGATCCTCCGTAGGCATTCGTCGCCTTCTTGACCCTGTCTCGGGTCGTCCTTTTCCGCATGCCGAGAGGGCGGTTTACTCCGCACCCTCTCCCGTGGTACCGACGTACCGACGTACCGTTGTCGTGTGAATCTTCACACACTATGTAAAAAAATAATGAAATAATTATTATAGATTAGATTAGTAGCTTACTATAGAAAGATGGATATACTCAAGAGCTTCAAAATGTATTTTACTATATACAAAATGGAGAAATACATATCAAGTTATGAGAAAATGAAGTTTGATTAGATAGAGAAATTAGAACTATCCCACATAGATAGGAAAGTTAAGGCCCTGGCTATATAAACACCTTGAGCTCCCTCATTTTTCATTTGTGATAAGAGCACTTTGGCCACTTTGTCTTGATGGATGATGGTGGCCAAATTCCCTAAAACCGGAAACCGGCCGGTAAGCAAATTTGGAAACGGGCCCGGCAAGCAAAACCGGAACTGGAACCGGCCGGCAAGCAAAATCGAAACCGGAACCGGAACCGGCAAGCAATTCGGAAACGGGCTGGTATGCAATCCAAAAACCGGCTGGTATGCAAAACCGGAACCGGCCGGCAAGCAAACCGGAATTGGAACGGGTATGCAAACCGGAAACCGGTCGGCAAGCAAAGCTAGAAACCGGCCGGTAAGTAAAACCGGAACCGGAACCGGCAGGCAAACCGGTACCGGCCGCCAAGCAAAACCGGAACTGGAACCGGCCGGCAAGCAAAATCGAAACCGGAACCGGAACCGGCAAGCAAACCGGAACCGGAACCGGCCGGCAAGCAAAATCGGAACCGGAACCGACCGGCAAGCAAAATGGAATCGGCTACCGGACGATGTTGGACGCGGACGGATGAAAGATTGGATCATGCAACAAACTAAAGTAAAGTGAAGAGAACTAAAGTAAAGGCCATGTGGACGCAAGCAACTAAAGAAGGGAGTGCATGGAAAAAGTAAAGGTCATGTGGACAGTCACATGCAACCAAAAGAAAAAGCTAGGCAACTAAAAGTAGAGGCCATGCAACAAAAAGTGAAAAAGTTATGATCAAGGGAGAACTCCATTTTTATTCCATTTTTTTTCCTACACTAGGATAGACTCTCCATATTATTATTATTATTTTTTTCTTCTCAACTCCCTTATCTTAGGGAAGCCATAACTCTCGAAAACCCGAAAATTCCCTACGGAAGCCATAATACTCATATAACCTAATCCTAATCTTCCCTACGGAAGCGATATCTCTCAAAACCCCTAATTTTTTTCTTTTCTATTAATCTTAGTAAACCTAAAACTTCTAAATCCCAATCTTGGGACATATTGTAATTTCTTTTTCCTTTGTTAATGAAAATTATTAAATTTCTTCTTTCTGTTAATTGTTAAAAATATAAACGCACACATGTGATTATCCTTCGGTCGGAGGCCCCGGGGTCCTGCCTCAAGTTCGCGTATCCTCGTCGTATTTTCGTGACACCGTGTCCTCGGCCTCTTCGTAGGCGTGCTCTTTTCCTCCCTCCCGGAATGGTCATCCAGGAGTCCGCTCCGCCCGGTTCTCGTCCGGGTTCGTTCGTCCTTCTCCGGATTGTCGGGTCCCGTTCTCCTGTCGCCACCATCCTCTCGTATAGGACTTACGCCGGCACTCGGGCCTGCAGCCGACTCGATGTAAGGAATCCCATAGGACCGGCTTTCATTCTCTTCCAAATCTCGACCTTCGCTTGGTCGGTCTTTCTCCCCATGTAAAAGAGGGTGGCTCGTCCCACACCCCCTTCCGTATCGGCACTCTCATGCCGACTCCGGCCCCGATCGAACGATCCACGACCGGATCACGCTCCACCCATATCATAATGCTGATCCCTTGTGTCGTGTCCATCCTCGGCCTCCTCGCAGGCCGTTTCCCATCCTTCTTCGCTGGCATCGTGCTAGGACTCCTCGGTACCGCCATTCATCTCCTCGGTCTTACATGGGCATACGGGCCCAATTACCGAGTTCTCCAAAATCGGGTCCGTGGGCTTTCGTCTGCTCCTTCCCCGTATCATCTCGCCGGTGATTCTCGCCCTTTCGCCGCCGCCTTCCTCCGCTTGGGACTCACGTGGGCACTCGGGCCCGCCTGCCATCGTCTCGGGAGCAAGTGTGGGAAGACACAAAGAATCGCCCGTCCGTTTTGCGCCCTTGTCCGTAGCCACCGACTCTTCGTGGTCGGCGGTCGTCTTCTTACCGATCGCGCAAGCCCCGTCTGGGCTTGCTTCTCCAATGGCCGGGATCTCGGGCTGACACGCCCGAAACCGCTGGTCCCAACGTTTCGGTTCCGCGATATGTATCTCGGCCTCGTCCTTGGCTGTTCTATCTCCGCAAGTCGAGAGGGCGTTTTGTTCCGCACCCTCTCCCATGGTACCGTCGTACCGATCTTCCGCCGTCACGTGGGGCAAGTCCGTCTCCTTGGTCTCGGCTTTCGGCCTTGATCTTCCCTCTTCATCGAGCATCGCTCTGAGAGCTGCGTACGCCTCCGCAATCCTGGCCCCAACGCCGATCCTTGCCAACTCTCTTTGTCGTTCGGCCTCTTCCCGCTGTGATGGCACGCCGTCGCGTACCTTCCTCTTAGCCTTCTCGGCTCGCTCATTGTCTAGCCGTTGGCACACCCTTCCGACCTTCGACCAGTCCTCCGTAAGCCCATTCGCTCCGTCATCGTCTCCCGTTCTGCTCAGTCGATCGACCTGACGAACAATAGGACCTTGTCCGCCCCCACCAAACCTTGTTCCCGCTCTGGGAGCCGAGCAAGTCGTCGCGCCCCGGTGGGTCTTTGCCGATGCTACCCACTGGTCGAAGTCGTGTCGTCCCCGGCTCTTCCGCCGTCCTTCGTATGCCTTCAGGAGCGCCTCTTCGAAGGCCTCCCACGAACTATGAGCCTCACGGAGCTCCTTTACTTCCGCATGCATCCGGAAAGCTACGACCCGGCAAAAGAACTCCAGCCTCAATGCCTCGTCTACGCCACGCTCCTCCATTTCCGCGTTGTAGGCTTCCAAGTAAGATGGGACTTTGTCCCCGTTGAAACGGCCGACTCTTTCGACCACTCGCTCAACCGCTTGTTGCGCTGCTTGTTGTGCCGACTCCAACACCACTTCGGCCACCATCTCCGCAAGGTCTTCGTCTTCCGACTCCATCCTCCCTTGCCGCCTTTCACGTCGGGTTCACCAAATATGTCGCGTTGTTACGCGCTTGCGTGGAGAAAGGCGGGACCACAAGGGTCTTGGACTAGAGAGCGATGGAGCGTAGGAAGTCGTGCTTCATTATTTCTGGGGCATCCCAGAAACACACCGGAAGCAACCGAAGGGAGAGAGAGAGAGATTAACACCGACTCACGCACACACACACACACACACACACTCGCACACACAACCCAACCCGACCCATGCCTTATGTACAGAAAACGTGGGAGAGGGTAAGCACCCGACGCCAACAACGACGCGAATATACACAGAAAAACGTATATATATATATGTATATATAAGAAGAATACATTCCCAGCTTCGAGCCGGGCTGAGGTAGGTTACAGTAGTCGCCAGCTGCCAAGCCGCCGTCGGGGAGCTCACGGGCTCGTCGCGCCGAGCGGGGTCTTGCACAGGAGATAAGCTGCAGCAAACCCTAAGCGAACACGAAGGAGAAGAAGAAGAAGAAACTAACTCTAAACCTAACAGTATACCCTCTAATGCAAAATGGGCAACCCTTTCACAAAGGGTGTTCCCTTCCTTTTATAGAACAAGGAAAGGGATGCGTTACAATGTGGGACAAATCCAGACTTACATGGGATCGTCTGCCCCGACCTGACTACTCTTCGGCGCCATAAAGGCGCCCTCGATATTCACACCAAATGTACATGGGTGCGTACACACGCTGCACCCCGCCGATGTAGACAATGTTTCCCGGTTTCCACCTCTGGCCGAAATTCTTCACGACAACGTTGTCGTGTTATTTTGCACGCGCAGGCGGAACCGCGGGGGTTCTGAAGCGGGGAATTACCGAACAAAAGGAGGAGCACCATGAACCCACGATCGAGCCGCGCACACATAGATACACAGAGTACTCACAACAAGGTTGAACAACACGTAAGGCGAATGTATATATATATAATCAAGATTACAACCGACTAGCCGGCAAGCGCCAACTCGCTGACACCAACTCACACAACGTAGACAACAACAAGAGATGGAGCCTCTATCGGAAGCACTCAGGCTTTCCACGAAGCAGAGTCAGCCCTGTAGAGAACGATGAGAGAAAGAGGAGAAGAGCTTGGTCCCAGTCTAACAGCACTTAGTCCTCAACAAAAGTGATCCCCCTCTCAACCTTCTCCCCTCTCTTTAATAGGCCCCGGAGACAGACCGTTATACCCTAGTAACATCATTTTTATTCTCTGTCACTTTGGACAAAGATACACTATGATTTCCTAGTAAATGCGTAGTACCTAGTATCTTCATATCAACCGAATTGTTCCTAAGTATGTGCAAGTTATTAAATAGCGTGCCCACACGTAAGGGCCAATTCATGCGCATATTTCCCTGTTTCCTCCTAGGGGCGGTTTTCTCCACGACATCCACCCCCACCAAACCGCACGATCTCCGGTACATGCCAGATACATCAATTGTTGGAGAAGACTAGCTCGTAATCACCCTTCATTCTCCGAGTCGCTGTCCGCGCCGGTGTAGCCGTAACCATCATCCGGGCTTGCCGGGTCCAGTTCATCCTCGTGCCGCTTCTTCAATACTTTGATCCTCTTCCCTGCTACTGGCATAGCTATCCGCGTCCCGTGAAGCTCCGCGATATGGTACATGCCATTGTCGTTAGCGCTCGTCACAACGTAGGGCCCGAATCACCTCTTTGCAAATTTTCACACTGCTTTATGCTCATGGTCGAGGCTGTTGTCATATACCAGCACCCAATTGCCTTCTTCAATCTTCTTCGGCCGGAGTCAGTGTGTCCAGTCGAACTGGCCCTTGTTCCTTTCCTACGCCGTGTGTAGCTTCTCCCTTGCTCGCTCTACGTCCTCCGGTCTCTGTTCAAGCTGTCGAATCCGCGTTGCCAACAACTCTTCCCGGCTCATTTCGTTCCTCCAATCCATCCCGGCCCACAAAGTGATTGCCCGCTCCACCAACATAATCGGTTTTTTCCCGTACATCAACTCCACTTGCATGAACCCGGTCACCAAATTGTGCGTAGTCCGGTCGGCCCATAGCGCGTAAGGTAGAAGCCGCGGCCATTTCCCGACTTGTCCTTCACATGCTCGCACCAACGCATTCACGATAGGGCCGTGCCCTCGTTCTACCTTCCCGTTCGCCTCTGGGTTGTACGCCGTAGTGAGGGAGAGCTTGACCCCTAACCGGTCGAACAGCTCTTCAGCTTCCTGCGCGTCCAGCTCCCCCCGATCTGCCACGATCTTTCCTACGCACCCATATCGGCACACCACCTCCTCAATTAGGAATCGACACACCACCGTAGTTGTCTTATTCTGAAGTGCACAGCCCTCCACTTGGTTCGTCAAGTCTTCTTGTGCCAGCACCAGGTACCACATCTGCCCTACCCCCATCGGCATCATCACCAAATCTACCATCCACTTGAAATGGATGGTCGGCAGGTAGGTCGGGTGCAACTCATCTCGATGCCAAATCGTGGAGTGCATTTGGCAACTTTTGCATGTCGTGACGAACCGGTGCACGTCCCGGTATAGCCCCAACCACCAATACTTCTCCTTTAGCTTCTTGAATGTGGCCCAAGTCCCGTGGTGACCGGCCCAAGGACTCTCTGGTACATCGTGAGCAGCATCTCCCGCTCCTCCTTTCCTACCACTACTCATAGGTTCTCGTCCCGCAGGAAGAACTGGTATGCTTTCTTCCGGACCCGGTCAGCTTCGCCTTTCGTCCAGGCGGCGTCCGACGTCATTGTCTTCAAGAAACTACCGATCCTGAGCCACTCCCCTTTGTATTAACCCTCGTGAAACTTGTTAAGCACCGGGGTGCTCCCTACCCTCGTCAAGCAAATCCGACTCAAAGAAGTCCTCGCCGATTTCTTCGTCCTCCAAAACCATGTCGTCCTCGTCGTTGAACCGCGCTCTCAAAAGCATGTCAACCATGGCGTTGTCCTTTCCGGAGATGTGCTGTATCTCCATATTCAGGAACTTGATGTACGCAATCCACCTGAGCATCGCCAGGTCCGGCATCGCGCATCAGGAAACCATTCCGAGGATCGGTAGGCAATCCGTCTTTATTATTACCTCCGTCCTGATAAGATAATCTTTGTCGGCCTTGATTGCCGATTCTTACGTTCCGAATGGTCACCTTGTTGACCGGCTGCAGGTCCTAAATAAGGCGCAAAGTGTCATTCTTCTTAGGCATGGTAAACCACCGATTCGAGTATGGGACACTCGACGGTTCAAGGATGCCCATCTCCATCTTCTGCTTCAGCAGCTCCATCAACTTTGGGATGTGAGCTCTGGGTACTGGAATCAGTTTGAGATTCTACAGCACATGTGATACCGTGAAGATAACCATTGGCTCAACGACCGTCGGGTCCACGCACCCGATCTCTTCCAGCGAGAATGTGAAGGCCTTCCAGTGCGTCCCGAGCATCCTCTGAAACCATTCCTTTTCCGCATGCAGTAGAAAGCCACCCCCACAAACCTTGAGCTCCTCTAGCGTTATGTTGGTGAACCGGTGTCCTATGCCGGCCGGATCCCATAGATTTGGGTCTAACACGACCCCCTTTATCCGTAACTCGTTGCCCTCCGGCAAGGGTGCCGCGACTGGCCTCACCTTCCATTCCACAGTATTGTACTTTGTATGCACATGGGTCGTCAGATCCAACTCGACCCTCTCCCCAAAGTCGGAGATGACTTCTTACATCATTTTTGAACTAACCGGAATCATCCGGTCTTTGCAGAGGCCTTCATCGAACACCTTCTTTAACTCCCCCAAGGTCGTCGAAAGAGACCGCCTCCACAGCTCCACCAATCTCATCGTTGGGGCCCAGGACTCCGCACGCCCTGAATCGTCCCTCCGCCCGTTTCGGACAGGAATACACGCTCCCGATGAACAACGCTCGGCCACAACCAAGTCTATGATCAAACACAGAAAATGTTGGGATTACGGTCCCTTCGGATGGGATGGTCGGATATCGGAGATGAATGCCGACAAGCCCGGTTTCGGTTTCGGAACCGGATGATGAAGACCCCGGCTTCGGAGCCGGATGACGAATGTACCCGGAGCGAGATCCGGATGCGGGGACATATCTGTGAATATGTTTGCCAAGGGCCCTTGAGGCTATAGTTGTAAATAGCCCCAAAGTCATATGTGTATAAATATGACTTAGGGCAAACAGTTTTAATGTTGCTACTCATTTTTCTGTTTTTCCACTCAAGAGGAGTGAAGAGAGAGCAGCCGTGAGAGAGATAGAGCGTGAGAGAGGAGGAGGTCGACGCCTCTGTGTATTTCCGCCGCCTGTGGCGAGGACAACGAGCTCAAGGTCGTCACCTTGCAGCTCGCCATTGTATATTTCTCTGTGCATAGTTTTGGTTTGGAGTCTTGTACTCCCGTGGTTTTTCCCGTCTAGGGTTTTCCACGTTAATCCCTGTGTATTCGTGTTCTTTCTCTGTGGTTCCTATTTTCTGCTGCATTGATTCGTGCTTACTCGGTTGTGGCCGAGTGGTGAAGGTTAATCGGAGCGTCGATTGCTCTACAAACTGGTATCAGAGCGATTGCTGCAGAAAATGGAAGGCGGCGGCAGCGGGCAGCCGGGGATGATGGTGCTGAATGCGCAGAATTACGCCGACTGGAAGATTAAGATGGAGGATCTTCTGATTGTTCGGGACCTGTACGAACCGATCGACAGGTCGGAAATACCGAAGGGGGTACTTGAGTCGGAATGGAGGCTTCTGAACCGGAAAGCCGTAGCAACCATTCGGCAATACGTAGACGTGAGCGTTCTACAACATGTGGCGAACGACACCAACGCATATGAGATGTGGCGGAAGCTGTCGGGCCTCTACGAGAGGAAGAATGCGTTGAACCGGACCTCCCTGATGAGGAAGATAGTGAACCTCAAGTACCGGGACGGCGAGAGTATGGTGGAACACGTAAGCACGTTCATGGGATTCGTGAACCAGCTTGCGGCGATCAAGTTCCCGCTGGAGGATGCAATGGAAGCCATCATCCTGATGTGTACATTGCCGGAAAGCTGGGAGAACTTGGTGGTGACTCTCAGCACCTCCTGCACCGAAGATAACTTGTCCCTACAAACGGTAAAGACAAGTATTTTGAACGAAGAAGCGCGTCGGAGAGATAAAGAACCGGCCTCCGATCCGAAGATGTTGTTTACCGAATCGGATCGGGGAAGACAACGGAACCGGAGTCCGCAAAGACGGGAGAAGTCGGGGACCCGGTCGCAGTCAAGAGGAAGACCCACATGCTTCCACTGTGGGAAGCCGGGGCACTTCTGAAAGAATTGTCGGCATTACCGAAAAGACAACGGAGCCGACGACACCGATTCGAAGAAGTCTTCGGAACGGAACGGTGCTTACCGGGGAGCCACGGACCGGAATGGTTCGGATCGGCGAGGGCAGGACAGGAAAGGAACGACGGCACTCGCGGCAAGTGAGGAAGAAATCATGCTCATCACTGAAGAAGGTGAGCTAAACATTGCCGGCGATGAGACGACCTGGGTGGTCGATTCCGGAGCGTCGTTCCACCTGACCCCGGAGAAGAAATACTTCTCATCCTACACAGCCGGTGAGCACGGCTGTGTCCGGATGGGAAATGAAGGTACGTGCCGGATCGCCGGCATAGGAGACGTGTGGTTGACAACCTCGACCGGATGTAAAATGCTGCTGAAGGATGTCCGACACGTTCCGGAGGTTCGATTGAACCTGATTTCGGCCGAGAGGCTAGACGATGAAGGCTACACAGGTAGCATCCGGAACGGCGTAATGAAGTTCAGCAAAGGGAGCCTGATAGTGGCTCGGGCCCGGAAGATCAACACACTGTACCTGATGAATGCCCGGTTATGTCCGGAAGAGCTGAATGTGGCAGCCGACACTGCCGGTGAGCTGTGGCACAAAAGACTGTGCCACATGAGTGAGAAGGGGATGAAGAGGCTTGCAGAAGACAACCTTATTCCAGTGAAGCATGTGCACCTGGAGAAGTGCACCGATTGCCTGGCCGGTAAGCAGAACCGAACCTCCTTCCACTCAAGGCCACCGACGAGACGTAGCGCACCATTGGAGTTGGTGCACACCGATGTGTGTCAGGTAGAAACGAAGTCACATGGCGGAGCCCAGTACTTCGTAACATTCATAGATGATCATAGCCGAAGACTGTGGACGGCACCGATGAAGACAAAGGACCAAGTGTTGTCCGTCTTCAAAGAACTCCACGCGAGAGTGGAAAGAGAATCCGGCAAGAAGCTCAAAGCGATACGAGCGGATAACGGAGGGGAATACCGGGGACAGTTCCAGGAGTACTGTCGCTCGAAGGGAATCCGGCTCGAGTTTACTGTGCCGAAGACGCCGGAACTGAACGGGCTGGCCGAGAGGATGAATCGGACCATAATGGAGAGGGTCCGGAGTATGCTGGCGCATGCGGAATTACCCAAGGGGTTTTGGGCTGAGGCGATGTCAACGGCGACATACGTGATAAACAGATCACCCTCAGTACCTTTGGACGGAGACACGCCGCAGAGAGTGTGGACCGGTAGGGAAGTATCCTACCGGCATCTGAAGGTGTTCGGGTGTCTCGCATACGTGCATGTGGCAAAGGACCGGAGAGGAAAGCTAGATCCAAAGACCCGGCCATGCATATTCCTCGGTTACGGCGATGACGAGTTCGGCTACCGAGTATGGGACCCGGTCGACAAGAAGATATTCCGGAGTCGTGATATCATCTTCATGGAGAACAAGACACTCCCCGACTGGGAGTCGGAGAAGAAGATGAAGAGCTCCAAGTAGACCGGTGAGGATCAACTCTACGAGGAGCAGTCCCGACCGGCAAGGGACCGGTTAGCACTCGAGGATCCGGCCGAAGACGGTGAAGAAACAAAACCGGCCGAAGAAGATGAAAATGATACCGGAACCGGCCCCGATCCCGAAATAGATTCGGATGAAGAAGAATCGGAAGAACCGGTTACCGAAGCTCCGGAACGGAGATATCCTCTAAGAGAGAGAAGGGCCCCCTGGAGATTTCCGGAACCAGAGCACCTGTTGCTAACCGACGAGGGGGAGCCGGAGAGCTTTGAAGAAGCAAAGCATGACACCCAGAGCCGCAGGTGGTTGAGTGCCATGCAGGACGAGATGGATTCCCTGCATGAGAACCACACATATGAACTTGTGGAGTTGCCGAAAGGAAAGCGGGCACTTCGAAACAAGTGGGTGTTCAAGCTGAAACCGGGAGATGCCGGAAACCCCCCGAGATACAAAGCCAGGATCGTGGTGAAGGGGTTTCAGCAAAAGAAGGGCGTCGACTTCGACGAGATATTTGCCCCGGTAGTGAAGATGACCTCCATCCGGACGGTGCTGAGCATAGCGGCAAGCATGGACCTCGAGGTAGAACAGATGGACGTGAAGACGGCATTCCTTCACGGTGACCTCGAAGAAGAGATCTACATGCAGCAACCGGAAGGATTCGAGAAGAAAGGGAAGGAGCACCTGGTATGCCGGTTGAAGAAGAGCCTTTACGGACTGAAGCAGGCTCCCCGGCAATGGTACCGGAAGTTCGACTCCTTCATGACCGACGAAGGGTACCTCAAAACGCAGTCCGACCACTGCGTGTTTGTGAAGAAGTTCGAAGGAGGAGACTTTCTAATACTCCTCCTGTACGTGGACGACATGTTGATCGTCGGACGGGACCAGGTCAAGATACGGATGCTGAAGAAGGCTCTTAACCGAACCTTCTCAATGAAGGACTTGGGTCCGGCGAGACAAATACTAGGGATGCACATCATCCGGGACCGGAGCAAGAAGCAGTTGTGGCTGTCACAGGAGAAGTACGTGACAAAGGTGCTTAAACGGTTCAACATGTCGGAAGCAAGGCCGGTCGGATCGACCCTCCCGGCAAACTGCAAGCTGTCCAACAAGCAAAGTCCCAAGACAAAGGCTGAAAAGGAGGATATGATGAAAGTGCCGTATGCCTCAGCCGTCGGGAGCTTGATGTACGCCATGGTGTGTACGAGACCGGACATAGGATATGCAGTCGGAGTGGTGAGCCGGTACATGAGCAATCCCGGCAAAGAGCATTGGAACGCGGCCAAGTGGATACTCCGATACCTGAAGGGCACGGCAAACGTGTGCCTCCGATTCGGCTCCGGTAAGCCCGAACTCGACGGCTTCACCGATTCGGATATGTCGGCTGATGCAGATACCAGCCGGTCCACATCAGGGTATGTGATGACGTATGCAGGGGGAGCTGTTTCATGGCAGTCGAGGCTGCAGAAGACGGTTGCGTTGTCAACCACGGAGGCGGAGTACATGGCGGCTGTTGAAGCCGGCAAGGAAATAATATGGATGAAGGACTTCATTAGAGAGCTCGGTATCCGACAGGAGGAGTACCGACTCTACTGCGACAGTCAGAGTGCAATCCACCTTGCGAAGAACGCAGCCTATCACTCCCGGACGAAGCACATCCAGCGAAGATATCACTGGATCCGGGAAAGGATAGAAGACAAGGAGTTCGTGCTGACGAAGGTCCACACGGACGAGAACGGGTCGGATATGCTGACCAAGGTGCTCACGCCCGACAAGCTGGAAGCATGCCGGAAGAGGATCGGATTGGAGAGACATCCCATGCCGAAGTGAAGGGGGAGTTTGTTGGGATTACGGTCCCTTCGGATGGGATGGTCGGATATCGGAGATGAATGCCGACAAGCCCGGTTTCGGTTTCGGAACCGGATGATGAAGACCCCGGCTTCGGAGCCGGATGACGAATGTACCCGGAGCGAGATCCGGATGCGGGGACATATCTGTGAATATGTTTGCCAAGGGCCCTTGAGGCTATAGTTGTAAATAGCCCCAAAGTCATATGTGTATAAATATGACTTAGGGCAAACAGTTTTAATGTTGCTACTCATTTTTCTGTTTTTCCACTCAAGAGGAGTGAAGAGAGAGCAGCCGTGAGAGAGATAGAGCGTGAGAGAGGAGGAGGTCGACGCCTCTGTGTATTTCCGCCGCCTGTGGCGAGGACAACGAGCTCAAGGTCGTCGCCTTGCAGCTCGCCATTGTATATTTCTCTGTGCATAGTTTTGGTTTGGAGTCTTGTACTCCCGTGGTTTTTCCCGTCTAGGGTTTTCCACGTTAATCCCTGTGTATTCGTGTTCTTTCTCTGTGGTTCCTATTTTCTGCTGCATTGATTCGTGCTTACTCGGTTGTGGCCGAGCGGTGAAGGTTAATCGGAGCGTCGATTACTCTACAGAAAATGGGTAATGAACACACGACACAGTGAAGAGAAGAGTACACAGGATGTTAACATGGAAAAACCCAAACTAGGGAAAAACCACGGCAGCCCACAAACTGCAAAACTATCACTATATCACAATGTACATCAGTAAAGCACCTAGGCAACGACCTCAAGCTTGCTATCTTCGGCACAGGCGCCGGTTACAACAGAGGCCACGACCTCTTCCTCTCTCTCTCTCTCTTTACACAGTTACGCACTCAAATCTTGCACCAACAAGAATGACAACTACAGTCTAAGTTTGCCCTAAGTCATATTTATACTAATATGACTTTTCGGCCATTTACAAATATAGCCCCAATGGACTCTAAGAAACATATTTACGAATATGTCCCTTCATCCGGTGAGCACTCCTCACCGGGCCTGCATCATCCGACCCTTGTCGGGCACTCGTCATCCGGTTCTCACCGGGTCTTCACCATCCAGCTCTTGTTGGGCACTCGTCATCCGGTTCTCACCGGGTCTTCACCATCCGGCTCTTGCAAGGAACTCGTCATCCGGTTCTCACCGGGTCTTCTCACTTCCCATCCGGAGGAACCTGTTTCCTAACAAACTCCCCCTTCACTCCGGCATGGGATGTCTTACTAGTCTGATCCGCTTCCGACATGCATCCAGCTTGTCGGGTATCAGCACTTTGGTCAGCATATCTGACCCGTTCTCCGCCGTATGGATCTTTGTCAGCGCGAACTCTCTATCTTCTACTCGCTCCCGAATCCAGTGATACCTACACTGGATGTGCTTCGTCCTGGAGTAGTACGTTGCGTTCTTAGCAAGGTGGATGGCACTTTGATTGTCGCAATAGAACCGGTATTCATCTTGCCAGATACCGAGCTCTCCGATGAAGTCCTTCATCCATAGTATTTCCTTGCCGGTTTCCACAACCGCCATGTACTCCGCTTCTGTGGTTGACAACGCAACCGTCTTCTGCAGCCTCGATTGCGATGAAATAGCTCCCCCTGCATATGTCATTACATACCCGGATGTAGACCGGCTGGTATCCACATCAACCGACATGTCCGAATCAGTAAAACCGTCAAGTTGAGGTTTACCGGAGCCGAATCAGAGACACATGTTCGAAGTGCCCTTCAAGCACCGTAGTATCCATTTCACCGCGTTCCAGTGCTCCTTGCCGGGATTGCTCATAAACCGACTCACCACTCCGACTGCGTATCCTATATCCGGTCGGGTACACACCATTGCGTACATTAAGCTCCCGACAGCAAAGGCATATGGAACCTTCATCATATCAGCCTTCTCTGCTTTCGCCTTCGGGCTTTGCTTACCGGATAATTTGCAGTTTGGCGGGAGTGTCGATCCAACCGGTTTTGCTTCTAACATGTTGAACTGTTGAAGCACCTTTACCACGTATTTCTCCTGTGACAGCCACAATTGCTTCATTGGCCGGTTCCAAATGATATGGATCCCCAGCATCTGTCTTGCCAGACCGAAGTCTTTCATTGAGAAGGTTCGATTGAGAGCCTTCTTCAGCATCTGTATTTTGGCTTGGTCCCATCCGACGATCAACATGTCGTGCACGTACAAAAGGAGTATCAGGAAGTCGCCTCCTTCGAACTTCTTCACGAACACGCAATGATCGGCCTGCGTCTTGTGGTAACCTTGATCGGTCATGAAGGAGTTGAACTTCCGGTACCATTGTCGAGGAGCCTGCTTCAGTCCGTACAGGCTCTTCTTCAACCGGCAAACCAGGTGCTCCTTCCCTTTCTCCACGAATCCTTCCGATTGCTGCATGTAGATCTCCTCTTCAAGGTCACCATGAAGAAATGTCGTCTTCACGTCCAGTTGCTCTACCTCGAGGTCCATGCTTGCCGCTATACTCAACACCGTCCGGATGGAGGTCATCTTTACTACCGGGGCAAATATCTCGTCGAAGTCCATGCCCTTCTTCTATTGGAACCCCTTCACCACAATCTTGGCTTTGTATCTTGGGGGGTTGCCGGCATCTCCTGGTTTCAACTTGTACACCCACTTGTTTCAGAGTGCCCGCTTTCCTTTCGGCAACTCCACCAATTCGTACGTATGGTTCTCATGGAGGGAATCCATCTCATCCTGCATGGCACTTAACCATTTGTGGTTGTGGGTGTCATCCTTCACTTCTTCGAAGCTTTCCGGCTCTCCCTCATTGGTCAACAGCACATGCTCTGCATCCGGAAATCTCCGGGGGGGCCTTCTCTCTCGGAGAGGATATCTCTGTCTTTGGCCTTCGGCAACCGGCTCCACTATTTGTTCTTCATCCGAATCTGATTCGGGGTCTTGGCCGGTTCCGATTTCAGCTTCCTCTACTTCTTCTTCTGTCGGTTCGGTATCCTCACCATAACCGACTGGTTCCTCGAGTGTCAACCGGCTCTTAGCCGGGTGTGTCCGAATCTCATCGGAGTTCATTATCTTCTTCTCCAACTCCCAGTCGGCAAGAGTCTTGTCCTCCATGAAGATAATATCTCGACTCCGGAAAGCCTTCTTGTCAACCGGATCCAACACTCCGTAGCCGAACTCATCATCGCCGTATCCAAGGAATATGCATTGCCGGGTCTTTGGGTCCAACTTTCCTCTCCGGTCCTTAGCAAAATGCACATACATGAGACACTCGAACACCTTCAAGTGATGGTAGGAAACTTCCTTACCAGTCCACACCTTCTGTAGTGTGTCTCCATCCAAGGGCATTGAGGGTGATCTGTCTATCACATACGTCGTTGTTGACAGCGCCTCAGCCCAAAACATCTTGGGTAATTTTGCATGCGCCAACATACTCCGAACCCTCTCCATTATGGTCCGGTTCATCCTCTCGGCCAGCCCGTTTAGTTCCGGCATCTTCGGCACGGTAAATTCGAGCGGGATTCCCTTCGAGCGCCAATACTCCTCGAACTGCCCCCGGTATTCACCTCCATTATCTGCTCGAACCGCCTTCAGCTTCCGGCCGGTTTCTCTTTCCACTCTCGCGTGGAGCTCTTTGAAGACGAATAACACCTGATCCTTCGTCTTCAACGATGTGGCCCACAGCTTCCGGTTGTTGTCATCTATGAACGTCACGAAGTACTGCGATCCGGCATGTGACTTCGTGTCCACTTGACATACATCAGTATGCACCAACTCCAGTGGTGCATTACGTCTCATCAGTGGCCTCAATCGGAAAGAGGTCTGATTTTGTTTACCGGCCAAACAATCATTGCACATTCTTCACTGGAATGAGGTTGTCGTCTGCAAGCCTCTTCATCCCCTTCTCGCTCATGTGACACACCCTCTTGTGCCACAACTCACCGGCAGTGTCGGAAGCCATGTTCATTTCTTTCGGGCATAACCGGGCATTCATCAGGTACAACGTGTTTACCTTCCGGGCCCGAGCCACAATCAGGCTCCCTTTGCTGAACTTCATAACACCGTTCCAGATGCTACCCGTGTAGCCTTCATCATCTAGCCGACCGGCTGATATAAGGTTCAGATGAACCTCTAGAATGTGTCGGACATCCTTCAGCAGCTGCTTGAATCCGGTTGGTGTTGTCAACCACACGTCTCCTATGCCGACAATTCAGCATGTACCTTCATTCCCCATCCGGACACAACCGTGATCACCGGTTGAGTAGGATGAGAAGCATTTCCGGTTCGGGGTAAGGTGGAACGACGCTCCGGAGTCGACCACCCAGGTCATCTCGTCGCCGGCAAGGTTTATCTCACTCTCCTCGGTGATGAGCATCAACTCTTCTTCACTTGCCGCAATTGCCGTTGTTCCCTTTCAGTCCGTTCCCCTCCGGTCTTTACCATTCCAGTCCGGTGTCTGCTTCGAATCGGTACCATCGGTTACCTTGTCTTTTCGGAAGTGCCGACAGTTCTTCCGGAAGTGTCCCGACTTGCCGCAATAGAAGCAGGTAGGCCTCCCCCTTGACTTTGATCGTGTCCCCGACTTCTCCCGGTTCTGGGGACTACGGTTCCTTTGTCTTCCGCGTTCTGATTCGGTAAGGAGAGCTTTGGAGTAGGAGCTCGTATCCTTATCTTTCCGACGCGCCTCCTCATCTAGCAAGCTCGACTTCACTCTTGATAGGGATAACCGTTTTCCTTCTGGCCCAGCGTTGCCCAAAGTGACAACCAACGTCTCCCAGCTATCTGGGAGGGAACCGAGCAGGAGTAGTGCTAGTACCTCATCGGCGAGAGGTACTTCCAATGATGTTGCCTGGTGGATCAGCCCCTGGAAGGCATTCATGTGCTCCGCCATGCTGGAGCCATCTTGGTATCGGAGTCTTACTAGTTTCCGAAATACCGA
Organism: Azolla caroliniana; assembly: GCF_043228905.1. Lineage (NCBI taxonomy): Eukaryota > Viridiplantae > Streptophyta > Polypodiopsida > Salviniales > Salviniaceae > Azolla > Azolla caroliniana. Next base: position 17,235,242 of record NW_028230443.1, read on the forward strand.
AACATGATTAACAACATTTTTGTTTTGAAACATAATGTCTATCTTCTCCCAGAGCTCAATAGCCTTGCTCTCTTCATTGAAGTTGTTGTATAGACTCATGTCAATGAAGCACCGTATGTACGTCGTTGTCTTCATGTGCATCACCTCCCATATCATGGCGTTGATTTTGTCTGGTCTCTTGTCCCCGAACTGAACTACCAACCAAAGATCTTTAACCACAAGCATGTCCCTCATCTTCGACTTCCACACCGAATAGTTGGAGCTGGTGAGATTGAACATGCGTCCAAACGAATCGTCCATTTTCTGTGTCGTTTTGCTCTGACACCACTTTGACAGGAATACACGCTCCCAATGAACAACGCTCGGCCACAACCGAGTCTAGGATCAAACACAGAAAACTGGTAATGAACACACAACACAGTGAAGAGAAGAGTACACAGGATGTTAACGTGGAAAAACCCAAACTAGGGAAAAACCACGACAACCCACAGACTGCAAAACTATCACTATATCACAATGTACATCAGTAAAGCACCGAGGCAACGACCTCGAGCTTGCTATCTTCACCACAATCGCCAGTTGCAACAAAGGCCACGACCTCGTCCTCTCTCTCTCTCTCTCTATACACAGTTACGCACTCAAATCTTGCACCAACAAGAATGACAACTACAGTCTAAGTTTGCCCTAAGTCATATTTATACTAATATGACTTTTCGGCTATTTACAAATATAGCCCCAATGGACTCTCAGAAACATATTTACGAATATGTCCCTTCATCGGGTGAGCACTCCTCACCGGGCCTGCATCATTCGGCCCTTGCCGGGCACTCGTCATCCGGTTCTCACCGGGTCTTCACCATCCGGCTCTTGTTGGGCACTTGTCATCCGGTTCTCACCGGGTCTTCACCATCCGGCTCTTGCCGGGCACTCATCATCCAATTCTCACCGGGTCTTCCTTGCCGGGTACTCCACATCCGGTTCTCACCAGGTCTTCTCACTTCCCATCCGGGGCCCAGGACTCCGCACGCCCTGAGTCATCCCTCTACCCGTTTTTTACAGGAATACACGCTCCCGATGAACAACGCTCGGCCACAACCGAGTCTAGGATCAAACACCGAAAATGGGTAATGAACACACGACACAGTGAAGAGAAGAGTACACAGGATGTTAACGTGGAAAAACCCAAACTAGGGAAAAACCATGACAGCCCACAGACTGCAAAACTATCACTATATCACAATGTACATCGGTAAAGCACCGAGGCAACGACCTCAAGCTTGCTATCTTCACCACAGGCGCCGGTTACAACAGAGGCAACGACCTCTTCCTCTCTCTCTCTCTCTCTATACACAGTTACGCACTCAAATCTTGCACCAACAAGAATGACAACTACAATCTAAGTTTGCCCTAAGTCATATTTATACTAATATGACTTTTTGGCTATTTACAAATATAGCCCCAATGGACTCTAAGAAACATATTTACGAATATGTCCCTTCATCGGGTGAGCACTCCTCACCGAGCCTGCATCATCCGGCCCTTGCCAGGCACTCGTCATCCGGTTCTCACCAGGTCTTCACCATCCGGTTCTCACTGGGTCTTCACCATCCGGCTCTTGTCGGGCACTCGTCATCAGGTTCTCACCGGGTCTTCCTTGTCGGGTACTCCACATCCGGTTCTCACTGGGTCTTCTCACTTCCCATCCGGAGGGACCTGTTTCCTATTAGTTTCTTCTCCCGGCCGTTAATGTCGGTTGTCTTACAACCTCCATTGTCGGAGAATCAAAATTCCCTACCTATTGTATAGGAATTCCTTCCTATGGTACACGTGCGGGGTGTTTCTAGGGTGTTCAAACTAAAAATCCCCTCGGCTTGATAGCCCTCTCTAAAAATCCCCTCGGCTTTCGCTACCGAGGGTCTCTCGGTTACGCTTGTGGTTCGGTCGCACCGTCAGAAATTGGACAGATTGTCTCCCATCTTGGCTCTTCATGCGCGCGTACGCCGATCCGTTATCCACCAACTTTGTCTCCATGCATGCTGCCCTAATGTACGGTTGTCCGAGTATCACCGGATGCGAGGATGTCTCCTGCACGATGTCGTGAAGATTTTCGTCCACGAGCGGAAACTCGAGCAACAACAGCCAAAGAGCGATGTGCAACGTTGCATACGTACATAATGTATTTGTAATAATAATAGGGGTAAAGGGTATGGTGCTAGAAATGCCCCATAAGATCCCTAAGGTATAAAGGCGATGTGCTCTTGTGCGCACATCCACGCGAGAGAGAGAGAGAGAGAGAGAGAGAGAGAGGTACTATGCGGTACATAGGTACCTAGTCGTTTGTGAGGAGGTGGGAGTTAAGGGGCCATCAATCTCACCCTCCCCCAAATCAAGGCAAATATTCCCTTTGAATGAAAGGGGATATTTTAGTCTCACTTTGTAAACGGTCTTCCCTCCTTGTGCTATAAAAGGAGAGGGAAGGCACCATTGTAAGGGTTGCCTATTTTGAGTGTGCAAGGTATACCACATAGGTCGAGCGTTAGGGTTAGGGTTAGGGTTTCGAGTAGTCATTTGGGGCGGCCTATGTGGCCACCATTTTGTAATCGTTCATCTCGTTTTGAATACATCTTGTTGTTCATCTTGTCTCCATCTTCCTCTTGTTTCTTCTTCTTCTTGAGCAAAGCTTCCATTCCGTGTCTGATTCCTTCTCCTCTACTCCTTAGTCCAAGACCCCCGTGGTCCCGCCCTTCTCCACGCACGCGTGTAGCAACGCAACAACGAAGAAGTGTTGGTCAATCTCGACATCACCAATTTTTACCCGTACATTTGGGCAGGTCCCGTGTAGATCCTATGTGGCATGCGTCGCCGCTCGTATTTTCCACCCATGCTTGGTGTTGATCGGTCACTTGCCCTTCTTGTAGAAGTCCATAGACATCAGGTTGATCTCCGAACCATGGTCTCCTAACGCCACCACCGGCTCCTGGACGTCTCCGATCCGAATGGGGGTCTCCGTAGTGGCTCTTGCCCAGTGCAACTTCGAATAGTGGCTTTCCGCCAACTCGTCTTCCAGGGCCTTATCTTCTAGGTGCGTCGTTCGCACCTTGACCGGCTTCTCCGGCTCCGGCTCCGTCGAAAGCCTTTTCTCTTCACCAAATCCACGATGGAGTCATGGAATTCTTTCTTGGCAATCCCAAGCACTTCCCTCCGCGACAACTCCACCTTGTTGTCGAGGATTTGTTCTTCAAGGACCTTCCGCACGTCCATCGTTCTTTCTATCTCGGTGTTGAACCGGTAACCGGCTTTCTTTGTTTTATCCGGTGTGCCGGAAGTACCGGCATCATTATGCTTCGGCCTGAACCGAGTCTCATACTGTTGTAGGGGTCCGGCTCCTCCGGCCTTCCCCGCACACTTGTCTTCTACCAGAACCTCGCAGTTCTTACATGCGGCTTCCACGAAGCCGGTCTTTTCCTCGACCGGATCGCTCCACCCGGTGACCTCCCAGACCCGTCTTTCCATGCAGTCCGCTTCCTCCCTCCTCAGCCGCATACCGGCAAGGCCTTCTAGCACCACCAGCTAGAACCCGGAGTCCTTCGTCACTCTTGACCCGGATTACTGCGGACATTGAGTAGTGGATGGTCTTTGTGTGGCGTGCCGCCGCTTCTTCCATCATCCTCTTCATTCCTCCTTGTCCGATATTCAGCTCCAGGGCTCTCCGGGTCTCGCTAGCATGCACCCTCTCATTCCACAGGTACACCACGTTAGCCCTTATTGCTTCTACGAAGTCCACGCAGTCCTTCCAGACGTGATCGACCGCGTCACACCACAAGCACCGATGCCCACCCGGAGGCCTTCGGTCGCGAGGGTGCTCGCCGTCGTCCCTCCTTGCATGTGCAATCAGGAGGTCTCATACCATCTGCATCAGCTCCTCCAGAGCCGCTCCTCCAGGTGGGCCTTTGACCACACTGGTCGACGTCGAGCCTGTCTCGAGCCAATCCTGGGTTTCCTCCCTTTGCGCCAGCGGGGGTCCCTCGAGCTTCCTTGCCACAGCTGCTCCTGCCCCCGATGAGCCCTTGTTGACCCACTCATGCCGTTTGTCGAAACGGCCACAGACCCCTTTTACCACGGCACAATCGGTTGTCAGCCCATCGTCCATCTCCAACGGGAGACCCACTTGCTCCCGATCCCGCTCGTCCATGGCTTTGACGAATAAAAGGACATGGCTCGTGTCCAGTACGGTCCTGTCTAGTGCCAAAAGTCGTGCGAAGCATTCCTCAAACTCCCGGAGGAGCACCGATGCATTCCTCCCCTTCCCGGGGGTCTCCACCCAATCCATGAAGTCTCACTTCGTTAACCGAAGTGCGTCATCAAGCCCGTACCGTTCGAAGAGCCGCGCTTCCAATTCTCCCTAGGTCCGGCATCTAGTCTACACCTCGAGTAGCTCTACATGGATGCCCGGTGTTGCCACCCGAGGTAACCCAGCCAGACACCTTTCCTCTGGGATGTCCCTCATCACCATTTCGGCTCGGTAGGCCACCAAATAACTCGTGGTGTCAATTGTGCCAACAATTTCTTAAATGGCCCTGTCGAGGGCGCTCGTGCCCTCACGAGCACTTACTATCCGATCGACCGCTGCCACCATGGCTTCGGCGAGCTCTGATCCCCTCATCTTCAATTCCGTTGCCGCCTTGTTTCACATCGGGTTCACCAAAGATGTCGTGTTATTCTACACACACAGGAGAAACCAAGGTGGGACTAAGGGGGTGTTACGGGATATTAAATGGTCATGCCAGTAACAGGGGGTCCTGAACCGGGGAATTACCGAACAAAAGGAGGAGCACCACGAACCCACGGCCAAGCCGCGCACACACAGATACACAGAGAACTCATAACAAGGTCGAACAACACGGGAGGCGAATGTATATATATATATATAATCAAGATTACAACCGGCTAGCTGGCAAGCGCCAACTGGTTGACACCAACTCACACAGCACACATGCCTCCGGCTTTCCACGAAGCAGAGGCAGCCCTATAGAGAATGATGAAAGACAGAGGAGAAGAGCTCGGTCCAAGTCCGACTGCACTTAGTCCTCGACAAAAGCGATCCCCCTCTCAGCCTTCTCCCCTCCCGTTTATAGGCCCCGAGGACAGACTGTTATACCCTGGTAACATCATTTTTATTCTCTGTCACTTCGGACAAAGATACACTACGATTTCCTAATAAATGCGTACTAGCTAGTATCTTCATATCAACTAAATTGCTCCTAAGTATGTACAAGTTATTAAATAGTGTGCCCACACGTAAGGGCCAATTCATGCGCATATTTCCTTGTTTCCTCCTAGGGGCGGTTTTCTCCACGACAACGCGAGAGATAACTTTCGTAAGGAAATTAGGGTTTACCTGAGAGATAGCTTCCGTAAGGAAATTAGGGTTTTTGTGACAAATAGCTTCTAAAAGGAAATTAGGGTTTCTGTGAGAGATAACTTCTGTAAGGAAATTAGGGTTTACGTGAGACATAGCTTCCGTAAGGAAATTAGGGTTTACGCGAGAAATAGCTTTCATAAGGAAATTAGGGTTTTTGTGAGAGATAGCTTCCGTAAGGAAATTAGGGTTTTTGAGAGATATTCGATAAGATAATTAGTATTTTCTTCTCTAAGATAATTAGGCTTAGAGTTTTTTTTTCCCACTCGAAGATACACTTGCATGAGGAACTCTAGTTTGCATCTTGAGTTTTTTTGCATGCATCCACATGACCTTTACTTTACATAAAGCTTGACTTTTGTTGCATGGCCTCTACCTTTAGTTGCATGTCTTCCACATGACCTTTAGTTTATGCATGTCCTCCCTCTTTTCTTTGCATGCCTTTCACATGACCTTTACTTTATGTACGCCCTCCAACTTAAGTTGCATGCGTCCACATCGCCTTTAGTTTACTTTACTTTACTTTACTTTAATTTGCCACATGATCCTATCATCCGTCCATCTCGATCGTCGCCCATCAGATCCGTCCGATCTGCATCCGGTTTTCGTTCGGTTTTCATTCGGTTGCCGGTTGCCGGCTCCATCTGATAGGTCGTCGGTTGCCAGTTCCGTAGCCATCCGGTTCCGATTCCCAACTTCATCACCGACTCATTCGGATTTCCGGTTGCCAGTTGCCGACTTCGTCTGATAGGTCGTCGGTTGCCGATTCTGTCATCATCCGGTTCGGGTTCCCAACTTCATCGCCGGCTATATTCGATTTCTGGTTGCTGGTTCCTAGCTTTGTTGCCGGTTCTATCCGGTCACCAATTCCTTAGACACATTTGTCCATGTAGACAACTTGGTCCAAGTCCAACCATTCCTTTTGTGCTCTCAACACATAGATGAAAACTAATGGTTCTCAATCTGCTTATATAGATGGATCCTAAAGTTTCCTATCTATATCTATGTGGGATATTTCACAAATATATTTTCCTTATCTTCTCAAGCTTTATATTCACATATCTTGATACTTATTTATCTGTTTCATGTGTAGAAAAATGTGTTATGAAGCTCTTGAAGATATCTATCTTCCCATATCAATCCATTAAGCTAATCTTAAATACTTATTTTACTAGTTTTCATATCGTGTGTGAAAAACCACACGACAGCGACAACATGTCAGTACTTCTGTAAGTCCATATGGACTTGTATAAAAGTGCCCTATGAGCACATCCTTTGTACAGAGTTTTTACACAAGGTTTACACATTATTCGAATTTAGTTTTTGCTGTTTGTTTTCCCTCTCTATCTCTCCCGCTTACATTGTGTCTTAACCTCTCCATTAAACCTGTTTTTTCTCTGTCGGTATTCTGTGTTTCGTATAGCTTCCGCATGTAACATTTCACATCATCTCTATTCCCATTTTTGTGTTTGATTCTTAAACGAAGTGATTCAAGACTCGATTGTGGCTGAGTAATATTCCATGTTATTCTCTTCAAACTGGTATCAGAGCGAATTGTTGGGGTAAAGGCCCTAAATGACCCCCTTATAGTGTGTACATGTATATAGGCCTATTTATAAAGGCCAAAAGTCACTCATCACTTTTTTGTTACTTTTGGGCCAAGTTCAGTGTGAACTTGGCAAACCCTAAATGGGCCATATAAAACATAAGTTAAAAAAATTTGGATCTCACTTCTAAAGGTGAGCTCCGCCAACTATTGCTCTCTCTCTCTCTCTATCTATCTTTTCTACCATAACTCCACTATTGCATCTAAAGGGCCTATACTAGGGTGAATCCTGAGTATTCCTTAGCCCTATTGACATCAGTCCTAACCCTTACAATTGGTATCAGAGCAAATTTAGGGTTTCTGAACTTTTGCACAGTTGATGTACAACAAAGAACAGGTGTTCAGACCTCTTTATTGTGAGCTATGGTGTCATCCTCCTCAGAAGTGAAGAATCTTTTTGAGATTCGACGATTTGAGGGAACAAGTTTCGACTTGTGGAAGGAAAGAATGCAAGGAATTCTTTTTTTGAAGGATTGTGAGAGTACGTTGGAGGCAGAAAAACCAAACAACATGTAAGAAGATGCATGGCAGATTTTAAACAAAAAGGCTATCATATATATCAAGATGGTTGTTTCTGATGGGATCTTGATAGATCTCAAAGGGTTGGAATCTGCTTCTAAAATATGGGCAAAGCTGAAGGCCACATATGAAAACAGTACACCTATTAATCAAGTACACCTAATGCGAAAGCTCGTTGGCATGCAATTAGATGAGTCCAAGAGTGCAACTGAACACTTGTCCTTGTTTACAGGTACCTTATCACAGCTGCAAGACTCAGGAATGACTCCTTTTGATGATAAGCTCAAAGCCATTTTCCTGTTAATGACACTACCCGACTCATGGGAGACATTGGTAGTCTCATTATCTAATAGCCCCAACTTGACCTTTGATGGTGTTAGGGGCTCCATACTCAATGAAGAGATCAGGAGAAAAGCAAGTGGAGAAGGTGGCAACTCAGCCAATATGGTTAGAGGTAAGACAGATAAAAGAAGTAACTATGCACATAGGAACAAAAGTAAAAGCCATGAAAGGGGAAATAGCAGCAAAGTTAAAAGCAATGATGTAACATGCTATCAGTGTGGCAGGAAAGGCCACAAGAAACCTGATTGCCGCTATTACAAAGCTAAACTTGAAAGAAAAAGGAATTCTGGAGATAAGAGAAAGGATAAGACTAATGCACATGACAGCCAAAAGGATGAAGAGAAGGCCAATTTGGCCTCTAATGTAGTCATAGAGGAGCTCTCAGATGTTGAGGACATTTTATGTGCTAGTTTTTCAACATATGATACTTATGCATATGATGCCTCTCCAAATATTCCTTCAGAGGACATGTGCATCACTAAGAATGATCTTATTGATGCTTTGTTGACTGTCAATGATGCATTAGCCCAAACATGGATAGTTGACTCTGGTGCTTCATTTCATGTGACTCCTATCAAGGAGTGTTTTTCTACCTTTACTGTGGGCAGCCATGGCCATGTATACCTTGGAAACAATCATGCATGTTCCATTGAGGGTATTGGCACTGTGCGTTTTTCTACAAATGGCACTAATGAGCTGGTTTTGCATAATGTACGTTATGTACCAGGGATCAAGAAGAGCTTGCTTTCTGTGGGGCAAATGGATATGCATGGTTATAGCATTCTCTTTGAGAGAGGGTCATGGAAAATGACAAAAGGTTCAAGGCTAATTGTGAAAGGCACAAAAAAGGGAACACTTTATTGCTTACATAGAAATGCTATATCGGGCAAATTTATTGCTTTGGCTGAAGTTCACTCCCATATGGCATAAGAGACTTGGCCATATGAGCCAAAAGGGTCTCACGAGGCTTTGTAATCTAAAGAAGCTTGATGCTAAAGGCACGAAGCTTAATTTTTGTAATGAATGCCAATATGGAAAGCAAGTGAAGCGTTCCTTTTACTCTGGTGTGTCTCGTAAGTCTTGTGTACTTGATCTTTTTCATTCTGATGCGTGTAGCATGCCCACCAAATCTATGGGGGGTGCAATGTATTTTATCTCATTTGTTGATGATTTCTCTAGAAAAAATTGGGTTCAATTGCTTAAATCTAAGGATGAAGCCTTAGCTACATTTAAGCGTTTTTATGCATTTGTGACCACTCAAATAGGCAGAAAACTAAAAAGTTTGTGTATGGACAATGGTGGTGAATATACAAGTGTTGAATTCAAGAAATTTTGTGAAATTTTGGGTATTAAGAGGGAGCTTACTGTTCCATATAGCCCCTCTTCTAATGGTGTGGCTGAACGATATAATAGGACGCTTTGTGAGAGAGTGAGATGCATGTTGTCCACCATTAATCTCCCTCATGTCTTTTGGGGAGAGGCACTAAAAATTGCAGTACATATATGCAATAGATCCCCTCACACGTCTTTAAAGGGTGGCATCCCTGAAGAGGTTTGGTCTGGCAAACCTGCTTCATATGATCACTTACGTGTCTTTGGTTGCGAGGCTTTTGTACATATAAGGCATGAGCTGAGAAACAAACTTGATGCCAAGTCCATTAAGGGCCTCTTCATGGGATATGGTGAAGAAGGCGAAATGGGTTATAGGATTTGGATACCCCAGCTCAAGAAGGTTATACACATCCAAGATGTTGTTTTCAATGAGGTAAGGCTGCTTCAAAACAATTGTGGCTCAAAAGATGACCATAAAAGGGTTAGATTTCAGCATGACCAGCAACCTGTTAGACCTAGTTTTGACCATCAGGATCCACCACAAAGGACTGAAAATATTGATCATCCAGTGGTTTTGGAGCCAGAAGATGTTGGACAACAAGATGAGGATCCTGAAAGGAATATGCAACCAAATAATAATGCTGAAAATGGTGCTAAAAATAATGGACAGCAGCCCAACAATGATGATTTGGACATGCCACCTGATGTTGATCCATTTCCTGACAATATGGATCATTGGGTGAGACGTTCTACTCGTATAAGACGAAATGTGAGTAGATTTGACCCCTCGTTGCACTACATAATGTTGACCGATGAGGGAGAACCTCTTACATATAAAGAGGCAAAGGCATGTGAGCACAGCAATAAGTGGGAGCTTGCTATGCAAGAAGAGATTAAGGCTTTGCATTCAAATAATACTTGGGACTTGGTTGAACTGCCCAAAGGAAGGAAAGCTATTCCGAACAAATGGGTATATAAAATCAAGACCGTTGATGACAAACCCAAGTATAAAGCAAGGTTGGTTGCAAAAGGATATGCTCAAACTAAGGGCATAGATTTTCAGGAAGTGTTTTCTCCTATGGTAAAAATGACCACTTTGCGAGTGTTATTTGCTATAGTGGTTGCACTTGATCTGGAATTAGACCAAATGGATGTACATACAGCTTTTTTGCATGGTGACATTGACGAAGAGCTTTACATGAAATAGCCTGAGGGCTTTGTTATTCCTGGACAGGAACATTTGGTATGTAAGCTCAATAGAAGCTTGTATGGGTTGAAACAAGCTTCTAGACAATGGTACAAAAAGTTTGACGCTTTTATGCTCAAACATGAGTACAAAAGAAGCCATGTTGATCATTGTTTGTATGCTAAAAGAGATGAAATCAAGCTTGCTAGATGAAGAAGCTCGCTGGAAGAACCGGGAGTTTAGAACCGATCCGAAGGCCTTGGTCACGGAAGATGACCACAACCGGGGAAGAGGCCAGTATCGGAGTCCCCAAAACCGGGACAAGTTGGGGACGAGGTCAAAGTCAAGGGCGAGGCCTACTTGCTTCTACTGTGGGAAGTTAGGGCACTTGCTTCTACTGTGGGAACGGAGTCATGAAGTTCAGCAAAGGGAGTCTAATAGTGGCTCGATCCCGGAAGGTCAAGAAACTTTACTTGATGAATGCCCGGATATGCCGGGAAGAAGTGAACGTTGCATCCAACACTACCGGTGAGTTGTGGCATAAGAGACTGTGTCATATGAGCCAGAAGGGGATGAGAAGACTTGCCGAAGAAAACCTCATTCCAGAGGTGAAAGATGTGCATCTTGAGAAGTGCACCGATTGCTTGGCCAGCAAGCAAAACCGCATCTCCTTCCAGTGAAGACCACCAATGAGACAGAATACACCACTAGAGCTAGTGCATACCGATGTGTGTCAAGTGGACACAAAGTCACATGCCGGATCGCAGTACTTCGTGACATTCATAGATGACCACAACCTGAAGTTGTGGGTTTCACCGTTGACGACGAAGGATCAGGTGCTATCTGTCTTCAAGGAGCTCCACATGAGAGTGGAAAGAGAAACCGGTTGGAAGCTAAAGGCAATTCGAGCGGAGAAGGGAGGAGAATATCGGGGGCAGTTCAAGGAGTATTGTCGGTCGAAGGGAATCCTTCTCGACTTCACCATGCCGAAGACGCCGGAATTGAACGGGTTGGCCAAAAGGATGAACCGAACCATAATGGAGAGAGTCTAGAGCATGCTTGCACATGCCAAGTTACCCAAGATGTTTTGGGTTGAGGCGCTAATGACGGTGACCTATCTGATGCACAGATCAGCCTCAATACCCTTGGACGGAGACTCACCGCAGAAAGTATGGACCAGTAAGGACGTGCATATTCCTTGGATACGGCGATGCTGAGTTTGGTTACTAGGTGTGGGATTTGGTCGATAAGAAGGATGTATCCTACGAGCATCTAAAGGTGTTCAGATGTCTCGCTTACGTGCATGTGGCGAAGGACAAGAGAGAAAAGTTGGATCCGTAGTCCTAGCCATGCATATTCCTTCGATACGGCGATGATGAGTTTGGTTACTAGGTGTGGGATCTAGTTGATAAGAAGGACATATCCTACGAGCATCTAAAGGTGTTCGGATGTCTCACTTACGTGCATGTGGTAAAGGACAAGAGAGAAAAGTTGGATCCGTAGTCCTAGCCATGCATATTCCTTGGATACGGCGATGATGAGTTTGGTTACTGGGTGTGGGATATGGTCGATAAGAAGGTGTTCTAGAGTCAGGACATAGTCTTCATGATAGGACCATTACCTATTGGGAGTCGAAGAAGAAGGTGATGAACTCTGGATCATCCAATGAAAACCGGCTTGAGGACACAAGGACTTACCCGGTTGAAAACTGGATGTAAGCCGGCAACCGGATGACACTTGACGAACCGGCCGGATACGGATAAGAAACCGAACTGACCGAAGAAGAAAAAGAAGAAGAAGAAGACACCAAAACTGGACAAGATCCTGAATCGGATTCGGACGAGGAACAAACGGAGGAATCGGTAGTCTTAAACCAAGGACGGAGATATCCTTTCCAAGAGAGATCCCCCAGAGATTTCCGGATACAGAGCACGTATTGCTTACTGATGAGGGGGAGCCAGAAAGCTTCGAAGAAGCAAAGAGAGACACCCACATCCACAAGTGGTGAGTGTCATGGAGGACGAGATGGATTCCTTGCAATTGAACCACACATATGAACTGATGGAGTTGCCGAAATGGAAGAGAGCAGTCCGGAACAAGTGGGTGTACAAGCTGAACCCGGGAGATGTTGGAAACCCGCTAAGATACAAAGCCCGAATTGTAGTGAAGGGTTTTTAGTAGAAGAAAGGAGTGGACTTCGATGAGATTTTTGCCCCGATAATAAAGATGATATCCATCCGAACGGTATTGAGCATAACGGCAAGCATGGACCTCGAGGTAGAGCAATTGGACGTCAAGATGACATTCCTACATGGCGACCTCGAAGAAGAGATCTACATGCATCAACCGGAAAGATTTGAGAAGAAAGGGAAGGAGCACCTGGTGTGTCGGCTGAAGAAGAGCTTATACGGATTAAAGCAAGCCCCCCGACAATGGTACCGTAAGTTCGACTCCTTCATGACCGACCAAGGGTACCACAAGATGCAGGCTTATCACTGTGTGTTTGTGAAGAAATTTGACGAAGTAGAGTTCCTGATACTTCTCCTATATGTGGATGATATGTTAATCGTTGGACGAGACCAAGGCAAGATTCGAATGCTGAAGAAGGCTCTGAACGGGACCTTCTCAATGAAAGACTTAGGTTCAGCAAAACAGATATTATGAATGCACATTATCTGGGACCGGTCAAAGAAGTTGTTGTGGTTGTCACAAGAGAAGTATGTGAGAAAGGTGCTTCAACGGTTCAACATGTCGAAGCCGAAACCGGTCAGATCGACACCTTTGGCAAACTGCAAGCTATCCGGAAAACAAAGCTCAAGGACAAAGGCGGAGAATATGGATATAATGAAGATTCTATATGCCTCTGCCGTCAGAAGCCAAATGTACGCAATGGTATGTACCCGGCCGAAAATAAGATATGGAGTTGGAGTGGTGAGCCAATTCATGAGCAATCCCAAAAAAGAGCACTAGAACGCGGTCAAGTGGATACTCCAGTATTTGAAAGGCACCTCAAGTATGTGCCTCTGATTCGGCTCCAGTAAACCCCTCTTAAAAGGCTTCACCAATTCATACATGTCGACTGATACGGATACCAGCCAATCTACATCCGGATATGTCATGACTTATGCACGAGGAGCTATTTCGTGGTAATCAAGGCTACAGAAGACGGTTGAATTAGTTTGATTTATAATGAATTTTAATTATACATATAACTAAAGTAGATCACACTTTTTAAGCTTCCACCGCCATCCACCCGTTAAGTGGATCTTGTGGTATGTATACAAACATTCATACAAATTGTACACACATACATTCATCAAAAAAACATATGATTGTATAAATGTATATATGTATCTATGAATGTGTGTTGCATGCACATTTCCATGATCATGTGTATCATGTATGATTGTAAATTTGTATGTATGTATGATTGAATGGTGTAACATGTATGTCTATAAAGATGGTGGCAAAGAGTGAGCATAAACAAATGAAAAAAAAGGGATTCGACATCCACCTTTTTCTTAAGTACAAAAGTTTTTATTATTTACAAATGCAATGTTAATTAATCATTGGTTTCTTTTACCCACAACATTTAATGCCTAGTTCGAGAGTAGATACAATGCTAATAATAATATAAAAATGGTTAGTCATGAATGACTCAGTTGTACCGTTGTCATTTTATAAAAACCTGTTTTGAAGGATCGCAAAGGTGCAATTTCTATGTTATAGACGTGATGAGCCATTAATATATTAATGCCTAGTCAAGACCAAAAGAGTTGTGTGCACATGTGTCATGATAATGAACAAGGCAAAGCACACTTACATTGTCAACCCCAAGCCCCATCCACCGACTCCGCATCTACAAAGCAACTTCACGTGCTTTGACTTACTTCCCATGCAATTCAACAACAACATTGAATTGTTCTTCACATACATACATACCTCAAATAAATTGCAATACAATGCAATACATACATATCCATATGTATGTATGTATAGACACACACACGCACGCACGCATATATATATATATGTATATATATATATATATATAATATAATATATATATATATATATATATATATATATTGCTTATCCTTCTTCGCAAGGTCATGCGACTTCTTATTCAAAGTTCATATATTCTCCCAAGAATTTGTATGTATGGATTATGTAATACATCTTCACGTCACATCCCAAAAGAAAGACAGAAAATTCAATGACCGTGTGTATTTCCCCCGGGCCCAAAAAAAGAACCCACGAAAGCCAATGACTATGTCATCCTGTCTTATCGGCTCACGCAGTAAGTAATCAGCGAGACCCTGACAGAGACACACACCCACGGGCCACAGCAGCGAATATTTCTCCTGGCTCTCTCTCTATACAATATATATAGGAGTAGAGTTTCAGAATCCCTATCATCATCAAAACCGACTCTTCCAACAACCTCCTCCTATAGGTTATACATATCCATACATACATATTTTATATATACATACCATCCACTTAGCGGGCTAAAACATTTCCAAACCTTCTAGCATACACCATATACATACATACATACTTTGAAATTTGATTAGTACCCATCCCATCCCATCCCATCCAATGGCATCATCCCTCCCCACCATTCTTTCGCTCAGCTTCCTCCTGGCCTTTTTGTGCCTCACATCCCCAGCCCAGCTGGCGTCCGCCGCCGACGAGGACCCCTTACAAGACTTCTGCGTGGCCGCCGCCGTCGACGCCGTCACCATCAACGGCCGCACCTGCAAGCCGGCCGCCGCCGTCACCGCCCAAGACTTCACGTCCACGCTGCTCCGGACTGCCGGCGCAGCCGCCCCGCCTACCAACAACTTCCCACGAGCCGTCGTCACTCTGGCTTCCGTCAACAACTTCCCTGGGCTCAACACGCAGGGCCTGTCCATCGCTCGCATCGACTTCCCGGCCAACGGCGGACTCAACCCTCCCCACGTCCACCCGCGCGCCACCGAGGTCCTCTTCCTGGTGCAGGGCACGCTCACCGTCGGCTTCGTCTCCACCGCCCCCAACAACACGCTCTTCCAGGCCACGCTCTATCCCGGCGATCTCTTCGTCTTCCCCCGCGGCCTCGCCCACTTCCAGATCAACCTGGACAAGAAGAACCCCGCGCTGGCCATCGCCGCCCTCAACAGCCAGAACCCAGGCGTCTCTCAGCTCGCGGTGGCCCTCTTCGCCGCCAACCCACCCCTGCCAGGGATCGTGCTCCAGAATACCTTCGGCATTCACCAGTCCGAAGTGGATTCCCTCACCGCCAGCGTCAAGGCCACCCTAACTTGAATAACCCCCCCATCATGAATCTGAAGACGGTCACCCTGCAGCAAGCAGAGCAACCCTCCCTTGAATCTCACTACCGTTATACCTATCATCTACATATCTATCCGCGCCTACGTCTGTCTGTCTCGTAATTAATTAACTGCGTGCCTGCCCTACCACCATGTTCAATCAATAATACTTTGCATTTGGGGTTGCATTCCTCACTCCCCCCAATAAGTTGGTAAATCTTCGTCTAGTAAATGCTATCTATCTATACTGTGTGTTGCTCATGTGTGCGTGTGTGTGCGCACATGCCCTAACTCTTTGTGTCACGACTTGAGTGCCATTCGCATGCAAAGAAATCATTACCACATGTATACATGTGCGGCTCGTTGTTTTAAGTCCTTTCGGTTTCCTTGTTGTGAAACATAACCCCTAGGAGGGTTTATGTATCGAGAAACGAAGTTACGCATTTGTGGAGGTAAGCACATGAAAGGTTTGATACCAATGTAATTTTATATGGAACATAGTACCTACAAAGGTTGGTAGGTGCATGTTCCAATAGAATACATGCATGGAAACTATGCGACACTAGGCTAGGTTATGACGTGCACACATCACATACTTTTAAGCAATCAATAAAAAGAGAGAGAGAGAGAGAGAGAGAGAGAGAGAGAGAGAGAGAGACATACATGTTTTTTTGCATATTTGAGACGAACATTGTCTATATTGATTGATCGATAGTATAATGGCAAGGGCCATCTAGAAATTTAACTCTATAGTGTGGGCTTTTATATGCAGAATGTGGAAACCCTCATTTCAATATTACAATTCAGAATGCCTTCCCTACATTTCAAGATACCCTTTCAATATCTAAGGTCGATTTCTCTTCCATATAATTGAGTGTTCCTCTTATGCTCCGTTTCTATTAGTAGATTGGAACGCCTTTGTTTTTTATGCTTAATACGGAGTTTAAAGACACATTTGACGATTAAAAGCCATATTGTTACGATGGTTTTCCTTGTTGGAAACTACATGGAGGTTGTCACAAAGAGGAATTAGGGACTTGTAGGTTGGCATGGCATCATGTCCATCATTTGCATTGGTCTTTATCACATGGGACTAAATAGGTTCATAATGATGATGTATCTAGAGATGAAGAATGTCATGGGAACCTTGATTGATTTTTTGGTGAGCCAATAGGACATCATATTCCATAGGTTGTAATTTGACTTTCATAAGTAATACATTATTATTTCCGTAGAGGGGGTGGGGGGGAGGATGGAAGGTACGTAACTCTAATTATGGATGGTGGCGGATCGTGAAACGTAGTTGGCACTCTAAATTACCACTAGTAGCAAAGGTTGTCATAGTGATTGGGAGATTTGCCTTTGGGGTTAGCTCTAAAGTGATATGTGCTAGTAATAAGTAGTTGCCTCTTTTCCACTATTCAAGTGGAAGATAATTCTCATTATTTTCTAAAATTTCTATACTTGGAGTTACATTTCTTAGATTTGGTTGCAAGTTTTATCTGCATGTTATTTAGCGAGCTAAAGAAGTGGCAAGGCTATCAACAGACATAACGATGTGTTTCTAAATCCCTATGCCCATTGTTATGTTGTTGTCAATGGATATAGATGATAACATTTATAGATATCACTTGGGAGATGGAGGAATGTAATTGATCAATGTTGTACCTTATCAATTGCTAATTTGTATCCAGATTACTTTGTAGAAAATCTTGATTTTCATGTGATGACTGTGAGATCCATTGATGTAAAACTATATTAATATCCATGCCTTTATAATAAAAACTACTCTTAATCCATTTATTGGATTAGCCATTTGGCAACTTTTGCACTAAATAGTGTTACACACTTTATTCAATGTACAAAGATTTCTTCGAAATCTCATATGGCTTTTCCACATCTTTTAATGGAGTATGCATATTTTCTATTTTATTGTTGTCATCTTTTAATTGAGAATTCATATTTTCTATTTTATTGTTGTGTGATTGTTCCAACAATTTAATATTACCATTTTTAATGTTGATGTGAATCAATTACCTTTTCATGTTCACACAGATTACTCCATTTAATCATAAATAGACAAATATCTTTTCCTTAAGGAACCAGTGACCACTACTTGGATTACCACTTAAACATAATGTTGAGCATAAAATAAATCTCATACCATGTGTTGTTGTGAGAATTTGACCTTGTCAACTTGGTCCACTTGAAGGTAATGAGATTGCAACACAACTTAAAGATTACTCAAGGATGTGTCACATTCGTTATAATAAAGCTCCTTGGGGGTAGATGCACCGATTATCTCAGTCAATGGAGAAGTTGGAACATGGAGAATAAAGTAACTATTAAGAAATTTGTATCCATTGTTACGTGCTTACAATTTGATTGATCGTATGCACAATGCTTGATATTTTACCAAAATTGACGTTTGAACAGGCTACCATCAAACAAGAATTGTTGAGGAGGATATTCCTACAACCGCATTTCATATGTGCTATGACTATTCTAACTTTTTCACCATGCCATTTAGTTTGCCTAATGGTCCAACCACTTTTCAACTAGAAATGAATGGCATTTTTCAAGATCAACTTTGTCATTTTCTTAGAATCATACTTTGATTGAATGTTACACTTGTGTTTGGGTCATGCAAACATTGTGAAACAAACATTTCTTTGCCAAAGCATCAATTTTGTGATTTTTTAAAAAGATTTGAAACAGTTAATTATCGACCAAATAAATTAAGATTGGGACCAATTATTTGGGACTTAATTTTGTTAAGTTCCAATGAAAATCTATTTGTAATTATTTGCAATCGACTACGCCATTTATTGATCTTTTTAACTGTTAAAGTGTCTACTAAACCAATGAATCCTTGCATTGACCACTTGCAAGAATAATTTACTATGCTCAAACAACATGTATACATTGCACCTACACTTCACACTCAAAATAGTCATCAATATAATTTCATATTCCTACGTATACATAATAACACAACTAAAATCAATGGATGGAGGATAATTTGGAGGGGAGAATCGACTTAGTTAGATTGGGAGGTGGATCATTGTCAAGGTTCTTTCGACCACATCCATCCATGTGGGAGATCCTCAAAATAGGATTCTAGTTAAACTTTTTATACATACATAAGTTATGGTATAGGAACCCTAAACCCTAAACCCTAAACCGGTCCTAAGGATTGGTTCCTGGTGGACAAATGATTTGACCGATTTCCTTGGACAACACTATCTATGTCCACTCTTCCATACCTGCACAGGAAGGCATCAGGCAGCTGCAGCCGCAGTAGCCATGGTTGTCGCCTCTTCCAGTCCGATCCTCCTCCAGCACGCTCGCTCAGACAGCTTCTCCATATCTGCTCCGCCTCTTCGTCTTCTTCGCTCCCACTCTTTCGCAAAGCATCGGACCTGCATTTTTTCCCTGCCTTCTGCCTCTTTCCGTCCTTCGACTCCTTCTTTGTCTGTTTATGCATTCCAACCGATCGATTCTCAGGAAGGAAACACGAAAGGTTCTTTTGGATAATCTCTTTGTTTTATCTCTTCTAAAACTCCTTCGTCTTTTTCAGAGCTCTTATTGTCTGGTTTTCTTCTCCTTTACAGGTGCGAACCTTCTCCACGAATCTGAGTACTGTCAGAGTTCTGTAAGCGCGAATCCTTTTTTGGACTCTCAAATATATGGCGTGAGTTTAATTTTACTTCGTTCTTGAGATTGTTTTCGATTATTTTTGTATGTATGGTTGAGTAAATCCCGAATGAGCTCTTAAAAAAACGACGTAAACATGAATGCTTATAATGCAAAATCTTGCAGATGATAGTCTATGAGTTCTTGTTGCTCAAAAGAAATTAGTTTTTCTTGTAGAACATTGCGTATTTCCTTGTTGTACAATGCGTTGTTGATTGATTAATGAATCAAAACAAAGGCTACTATTTTGGTTCTAGAAATTTGCTTGATTCGTTGGCTTTTTTGTCCATGTCTGGTTGCATAAAATCTTAAATGGTTTCTAAAATAATCTTCTGAAATGCAGAGTGTAGTGATACCAGAGTTAGGAAAATGCTGGTTCTTGTTGTCTTGCCGACAATCAACAAGCACAATAGGTCGAACGTCTTACTCCGAGATCTTTCTATCAAGAAAGTTGTGGTCGGAGATATGGTATTTGTTGATACTAGCAGTTACTCCGAACTTATGTAAATAATAGTTGCACGTAATGTAATTAATAGAATTAGAACATATTCAGTTCTGCTATACAATTATGTATAGCAGAACTGAATTCTAACATTCGACATGATAGACAACAGAATAAAACAGAACAGAACAGTCGACACAGCAAATACTATAACTACCAAAAGTATATTACTACTAATGATAATACAATGCTCTCAGCCCCTTTTCATAGGCGATCCAAGAGTCTTTTCCAAGATTATACACTTGCTTGTTCGGCATGAACCTACAATTATACAAAACCTTCTTATTTTTTAAATTATTATGTTTTTTATGCTTGGCAAAAATTACAATTCAAATCCTATCTTTTCATACACATCTGACTCTGACTCCGACTCGTATGCCGACTTTTATCCTTCGGTAGCTGAATGGCTAACAGTTTTGTGATTCTTAGTTCACAATTGATAAAATTTGTTTTTCTTCCACCGGTCTTCTTTGTCACACTAGAGTCTTTTTGTTAGTATGACTACATAAATTCTTATACAGTTATCCTAGATATAAAAAAATACCCCCTGTGTTTGCAAATGAATGCATTATTTATTCTTATTACTCAAGGGAGACTTCTGATTTTTCTTGTAGAAATTTGCCAATTTTCTTGGTACCCTAGTGGCATTGACATTGTTGGGGGGTGAGAGCTGATGATAGTGATGTATTAGACTATAATATCAATATATATAATGGCATAAAGATAGGATCTTTCCAAGTACAAGAGTGTGAAGGTATTAGAGTCTACAAAACATCGAAATGAAGTGTGGCACAAAGACAAATGCCTTTGGAAGTGCATTGGTGCTGGAATATTGATGATAATGATTTATCATAGCCAAAAGAATTTAAAAATTGACTATGGACCAAAGACAAGTGTCATTCCTAATGCAAGATTGTTCGGACACTGATGTGATGATGTATTAGAGTCTTTAATATATCAAAATGAACTATGGCACAAAGACAAACAACTTTCCAAGAGCAAAGATGTCGAAACATTGATGAGGACATAGGGTATGGTACAAAGACAAATGTCTTTTTTGTGCGAAGATGCAGAGACATAGATGATAATGATGTCTTAAGAGTCACAGTTCAAAAATGAACTATGAAATAAACACAATTAGCTCCAAGGGACCCAAGACATTGACCTATGATAATGGTAGAAAGAAGAGGAAGAAAAAATAAATGACTATCTACCCAACAACAAGATCATTGACCACCGTCTAGGTTGCATTTTTGTATACACGTTGTCTCTAGCTGTATGGTTCTACATGATTGCCACTTTTCAGAAGACTGTTATTGTACAAAACATCATGTTTCTCTCATAACTAATTGAATATTTCCTTTGTGCTGTAGTTGCATTGATCGTGTGACTGCGAGATTGTCAAAACTCATGAAGGTGGTCTCAGCAATAGTCATGGTAATATTTTAGTATTTAAACACAAACGGATGGCATGTCAAAATTGTATTTTTACAAAGTTAGACTCTGATTTTTCACCAATGAAGGTCAATTACAGTTTATGTAATTTTGTGTACCATGTGTTCGTCATAGGTGATGCTGGGAAAATGTAATAAGAACACAAGGCAATCACCCGTAGAAAATTGTTTTTCAGATTCTAAAGATTCCAATAGTGTAAAGCTCATACATTCATCGCTAAAAAGCATCATAATATCCCTGGGAATTCTCTCTATTTCAACTAGTCTATTTTGTGGATGTGCCCAACCTTCAAAGGCTACCATTAAAGCTTTTGATCTTGGTCTTAAAATTGCTTTGATTTACGTCAAACTGGGTGGCCTGATGAGGCTATTGTTTTCTTCATGGCGATGATTCCTGTCTTGGAACTATGTGGGGCCATCTCCCTCCCTCCCTGTCTCTCACCTTTGCACTCATAATCTATTTTCTTCCTATTACATTAACTACCCTATCGCAAAGTGGATCGCACTCTTTGCTACAACCCAACAGTTAACAATAAAAGCTAGATCATATTTTCTATGGAGGGATTATCATCGGATTTGGAACCCATAATAGTGATACTTCGACTCACATCGAGTTCAATGTCGAGTTCCCTCCGCAACAAATGATGACTTTTGTGGTGGCTACTTCGACTACACCTACTATGAAACCTAGAAGTGCCAACAAACGTCCAACCAAAAAACCATGAGCTCCAATAGTTTTCAAATACTTTGACCCCTCCAAAAACTACTAGTACCCAAGTAATCTCCAATGAATCCCCGCTAATTTCCCAACACTTTGAAGATTACAAGTGTAGGATAATTGCAGAGTTTAAAAACCTCAATCGAAAAGCACGAAAAGCAAAAAGAACATACACTCGTATGTCAAACCTAAATTCACATAATATAGCCCCTCATAGCTTGAGAATCCAACCCCCTAGACTAATTATCGAACACGAAGATATTAATAAAAGCCTACACCTAGAGTTTACTTTCATCACAACAAAATATAGTAAAGATCTCACTATAACATATGTTAAGCATGTTGACAGCCTTGCGCATTACTATACAACAACAGTAGATGACTTTCCTATAACCATGCGAGCGGATATACTCAAGCTTGCTAATCTCCTAAAAGCTCTTGTTTGTTTTGGCCAAGTAGTGGAACCCGATTCAAGCCCAAACTCGTTTAGCAAACAACTTGAGATTTGCAAGAAGTGTTAGCAACTAATATTTTAAAAGAATGCAATACTATAGCTCTCTCATTCACTTATAGGGAAGCCTTTAGGGTTGCTGCTATACAAAGAAGAGATAAAGCACAATAAAAAAACGACAACACTCAGCGCACAAGTAAGCACCATATTAGAGAGATTGACGTAGATATGGAGTTAGATGATGATATTGAAGATGATATTGAAAAGGTAGTAAATAGTTTTGAGAAAGTACAATATGACAAATTTCAGTATACAACTCATCACAATAACCCTAACTTGAGAACAAACCCTAACCCTAATTTGAGAACAAACCCTAACCTTGACCCTAACTCTAAAACAATTCCTAAAATGAAAACTAACCTTCAATTCATCTGCAACATAAATAATTATGAAGTTAGCATGAACCTGTCGACCAACACAACCAACATCAGCACGACGGGATGAATGCATAGGCATGCAACAAAGGTGTTCTTGACTTGGGGCGCACAGTTGACTACAAAAGCGTCAACCTTCCCCATTTTCATCTTCCCCCTTTGCTCTCCACCCTTCCTTTGTATACTAAGCCCCTCGAGGCCACTCATCCCTCATTTCCCCCTCAATTTTCTTTCCCTCCTCCTACTTTGGGGCAACGTAGGTCTAATTGTTTAAGGAGACAGGTATTATAAATATGACCCCTCTGTGCATTATGTCATGTTGTTAGATGAGGGTGAACCTATTACTTATAAGGAGGCAATGTAATGGGAACTTAACAGTAAGTGGGAGCTTGTAATGCAAGAAGAAATAAAATCTTTGTATGCAAATGATACTTGGGATCTTGTGTCCTTACTCGAAGGAAGGAAAGCTCTTCCAAATAAGTGGGTTTATAAGGTAAAGAAAATTGAAGGGAAACCAAAATACAAGGCAAGATTACTTGCCAAGGGTTATGCATAGAAGGAAGGGGTATCAACTTCCAAGAGGTCTTCTTTCCTGTTGTGAAGATGACCACACTTCGTGTGCTATTTGCTCTCATTGCAATGCTTAATTTGGAGTTGTACCAAATGGATGTAAAGACCGTTTTTTTGCATGGTGATATTGGTGAAGAGATCTACATGTCTCAGGGTTTTGTAGTCCCTAACAAGGAGCATTTGGTATGCAAACTAAAACGTAGCTTGTATGGCCTAAAACAAGTACCCTGATAGTGGTATAAGAAGTTTGCTACTTTTATGCTTTCTCAAGGCTTTGATCGTAGCTATACATATCATTGTTTATACACGAAAAAAGATATCGATGGCAGTCCCATCATACTTGTTCTATATGTGGATGATACGTTGTTAGCTAGGGAAAGAAAGACTAGTCTTGATGCTCCAAAAGATCAACTAAAATTGGTCTTATTTGTGAAAGATTTGGGAAATGTAGAGCATATTTTGGGCATGAGAATCAGTAGAAACTGAAAGGACAAATTATTGTTTTTGTCACAAGAAAAGTACATTGAAAAAATGCTTAATAGATTTAATATGGCAGAAGCAAAGTCCCTTGGAGTTCCTTTGCCGTCATATCTTAAACTTAGCAAGGTTGATTGTCCATAGGATGAGATGGAAGTCAATGCTATGAAGGGAATTCCTTATGCATCAACATGTGGTTCTCTAATGTATGTTATGGAAGCTACTCGTCAAGATATTGCTTATGCAGTGGGAGTTGTCAGTCGCTATATGTCTAATCCCAACAAAGCACATTGGGAGGCTGTCAAGTGTGTTTTCAAGTATCTTGAAGGTACACAGAGAAAATGTTTATGCTATGGGAAGGGCACATTAAGTTTGCAGGGATATTGTGATGTAGACATGGTAGGTGACTTGGATACATGTAAGTCTACCAATGGGTATATATTTACAGTTGCTGGTGGAGCAATGTCTTGGTGTTCCAAATTACAAAAGATTGTAGCACTGAGTACTACTGAAGCTGAATATATTTCAACTATAGAAGCTTCAAAGGAAGCTATATGGCTCAATAGACTTGCTGAAGACCTTGGCATGTCTGTTAGTACTCCTGTGTTAGGATGTGATAGCTAGAGTGTTGTGTATCTGGCTAAGAATGCCATGAACCAAAATTTGGAATCCCCTGCTTAGGAAACCTATAATTGACAATAGGATTCCCAACCATGTTGATTATACCGTCTCTAATTGTGTAAGTACCCTAGCAACATAAGTGTTACCAGTACAAGGCATAATCTAGTAGTAGAAAGTGGCCAAAAATAAGAAATGAGTATGCACATTTTATTTCATATTCTAATAACGAAAAAGACAATCATCTCCATTTGTACTTTGTTAATCATCGAGGTAAACATTACAAACATAGAGAGATGGATTAGTTTATTCAAAGAGACAAGGGTAGGTAATGAAACTGCAAAGATGAAAATCACACTAGCATACATCTACTATGAGAAATTAGATATAATAAACTCATTGGATTTCTATCTCACACTTATATATCATTACAATATTGGCCGCAACATCGAAAAGGTCAAGTTATATATGGGGCATAGTGATGGTTATAACCTCCCCCCCTCCCACCAGACTACCCACATCACTCGAGACATGGCATTTGTTTGAGGATATGATCCTCAAGGTAGATTATAGTACTCATAAAACATGTCACTGCTTCTAATTTGATACACAAACAAAGTGAGGAGAGTTCTTGGTATATGCCAAACCTCATATTGACTTTAACATGGTAGCAATTTGCTTTGGTTTATGTGCAACCGAGTATATAAGGTTTATAGGTAGTGTATATGGTTCACAAAACCTAATGAATATGAAGTCGTTGTGCAAATAATGGTCAATTTGTTTGAGCAAAGTGGGTGGCTGATTCCTAGAACCACGTTGTTGATTTTAAAAAACATTGATGAAGATATCGACATGTTGGGTGTCATTTGGTATTTGAGCTTTGGAACCATCATGTGCAAATAAATGTAACTAAATTTCGAGCAAAGTAAAAGTATGTGAACAAAGTTTTGAGTGCAAAAGAGGAGGAAATATATGTATGTGTGATCATCTATGAATGAATGAAAAAAGTATGAAAGAGCTTAAAGTTAAAAAACTATGCACATGAGGCATGGTGGAGGAAATGGTTAGGTAACAAAAAGTGTATGCATGAAATTGGGTGTACAAAAGAAATTTTGTGCGGTGAAAAACAGAGAAGAAAATACATTACAACATTGTCCAAGTCATATGAGCATTGAAGGGCAAAGATAATGGCTTGTTGGTGATGGTGAAACCAGGTGAAACCAGAGTTTCATGGCGAGGGTGGGAAGTGGTAATGAAATGGATGTTGGAATGTGGACAAGGGCATAGATGGAAGTACCTGAGATATAAAAGTTGCTACATTTGCAAATGATGATTGGTGTATTGGTCAACGATGATATCATTGTAGTGAGGAAGAGTGGTGTTAGCAACCAAAGCTACATATGAATCCTTTTATATTGTCATGATCATCTTGACAAACATAGTTGTGGGCCATGACAATCACAATACTTATGGGGTCATCAAGCCATTGTAATGAAATCTACATATCCCAAAAAGGCTTTACACAAGGTTTACACCCACACTAGATGTAGATATATGTACTTGCATAGCCACGAAGTTTATTGTATGCTTGGGATTTAGTGCCAAGCTAGCATATGGGGTTTTGTGCTAATGATTTAACTATCACAATTGGATTGTGTGAACTAGGGAGCCAACAAGCATCAACTTTTTAGCCTTTGCCATCCTTTTTATTTCTCCAGATCGCATCATCTCTCACATATGTTGTAATCTCGTATTTCTCTAATAATATAATGACCTATTATTTATTGTTCAACTTAATCTTAATGTCGTTACTAGAAATGCTCTCACAATAATATTGTTCCCAGTATGTATTTGATCCTCTGAATATCTTATGTGCAACTAGGAGGGCAAATCTCCCACGTGAACGTCTTATAGATCACAATTGGTCATTGTGGACATTAGTCTAACTATCTATCAAGTATGTGAAGTAGGTGCATAGGTTCAAGGATGAGGAGTGTGTTATTGGGTTGTATGACATATGCAACAATCAAAATTCAAACATTGTGTTAGCTCAAACTAACTTGCAAGTTTATTTTATTTTCAAGCTCTTCAGATAGGAGGTGCATGTACAATCGACATACTAGAATATAAACCAAATGGTATGTGAGATAACTCAATGAAGTCCAATCTTATCTTGTTGTGTAACAGATGCCTTATGGTCACCTTATGGATTTGGAAGTCTCATAAGCAAAACAATAATTTTTCTTTTCATTGCCTATCTGTCTCTCTCTACCTCTCTAGACCAAACCCCCATCACCCTTGTTATCGACAAATCACGACCATTATCATCGACACCCAAAGTCCTTCTCGCACTTTGGAGAACTCCTTGTCTTGTATTGGCCTGTGTTCGAGATCTTTCAAAGGCAAAAGTTTTATTGCACCTAACTTAGATTGTTAAATTCTTAACTAACTAGTAACAACAATATACAACACCTTACATAATTTTACAAATTTAGACAATTTTAACGTGTAATATTTTATTCAATCTCTTAGGCCATTTCAAACTGTTGAGTCTTAAAATGCTGTGATATATCTTTCTTGCTTTCTCTCTTACCACCTTCCCCTCCCAACGATGTTGGGTGATGAAAGTGGGGGAAGGGGGGTTGAAGAGGTTGAGATGAGAACTGTCAACACTAAAGGAGGGAGTTAAATTGATAGTTATGTGAGGTAAAACACTAAAGTAGAACATGCAAAGTAACTAATATAAGAATAAAAATACTAATAATAAACAATACAAGAAGATATTTCCAAATGCAAGAGATGAAAAAGAAAAACTTGTTTAAGCTCAAACCAAAATTAGCATGGGGACAACTCAAGGGTAAGAAAGAAGATTTAAAAGGCCACTTTACAAATGAAGAGATGTTAGACTATGTACAAAGGTTATATATGCATAAAAGGTGTGGCTCCTATGGTTGAGAAAATTGAAACACCATGCACTACATGTATCGATATTGATGATGTCAATAAGGGAATAAAGAAGATGACAAGTGGGAAAGCAGCGGATGTAACCTACATTTCAAGTGAGCTTCTAAAATGGACAATGCCACATACTCATCATTGGATAATGACAATTATAGAGCACGCTATCGTGAAGATTCCAGGCCATCGGGGGAAACGTTGTCGTGAAGATCCGTCACTAGGTGCGGATCGCGAGGCGGAACCGCCGGGGTTCTGGACCGGAAGGATCGAAGTTCGCACCAAGCTTAGCGAGAGAGTATTTAGGATAGATTGAGAGAGAGAAAGAGATTAAGATTAAACGCTTAACTTAGATTGAGAAAGATTGATATGGCCAAGAGACGAGAAAGTACTTAAGCTAGATTGAAAGAGAGATTAAGATTGAACTCTTGATTTTAGATTTTAAGAGACAAGTTACACCATCAATTCGATAACGAATTCTCTTCTTCATAATTTCATAACCAAAAAAAGCCTAACCCTTCTTCTTTTTTATCCCTTCTTTTATAGATGCTCTCATGTATATGATGCATGTGAGGGTACAAGACATGCATAAAATGCATGTTTGCCATTTGGCGCTCATGTATTACATGTGGTGCATGACAACTTTAACTCTCAAGTATGAGAATTTCTATGTAAAAGTACAATGATAGAAATATAAATTCAACTAAATGTCATGGCTTAGTGGTAAGCCTACTGACTCTTAACTAGGAGGTGTAAGGTTTGAATCCTCACTTGCCCTCCTTGTGTATATATATGTGATATATATTTATTTATTAATTTGGACGCCGGTTTGCCGGTCGTCGTCGATTACCGGATGACGCTGGTTCGTCGAATGTCGCCGGTTATCGCCGGATCGCCGCCGCCTCGCCGGTTCCGTCGGATGCCGATTCCACCGGATCCGCCGCCGCATCTCCGGCTTCGTCGAATGCCGATACTGCTGGATCACCCATCGCCGGTTACCGTCCAGTTCCATTTTCGTTGGCCAAAACCTTTACAAGTGGCTAAGCCACCTCCACCCTTAGTTCAAGTTACCTTGAACTCTCTATGCTCAACACATAGACACAAAGATAATAGCTTTTGATCTACCTTATATATTATGAGAGTCGTATTTGTCGTGCCTATGTGGGATATCTCACAGTTTTCTCGTTTCCTTTCACAAACTTTATACCCTCATATCTTGACATCTAGTTGTCCGTTTCTCGTGTAATAAAGTGCATTCGGAGTAGATGGACCGGCCAGCAAACGCTTCGGCAAATTCGTCCACGCTCGGACCGATTCCGGCATTTCGAATTGTCACCTTGTTCACGGGTTAAAGATCTTGGATGAATCGCAATGACCCATTCTTCTTCGGCACCGTGAACCACCTATTGGAATAAGGAGCATTCGACGGTTCTAGAATTCCCATACTCACCTTCTCCTTTAAGAGCTCGATCAGCTTCGGAAGGTGTGCTCTCGGAACCGATATCAGTTTCGTATTCCAAGGCACATGAGGCACCGTGAAGATCACCATTGGCTCTATAACCTTTGGGTCGTCACATCTGATTTCTTGTGGGAAGAATGTGAAAGCCTTCCCATGTCTCTCAAGCATATCGCAAAACATTCGCTCCTCTTCAGGGAGAAGGAAATCCTCCTTTCCAACTCGTAGCTTCCCCTTCGTCTCTTCGGTGAAAACATGACCTATCATCTTCGGATCTCTTAAGCTTGGATCGTTAGCGACTTCCTTCATCTTTTGCCAGCTATCTTCCGGTAGCGGAACCGCAACTGGCTTGATCTTCCTATCCACCGTTTTATATTTTGTGTTGATGTCAGCTTCCTTCATTGAGATGCCATGACGGTATTCATCGATGATAACGTACATGTTGACGGAGTTAACCGAAATCACGCTTTGGTCGTGAAGATAGCTCAAGTCCACGACGTCCTCGATTTCACGGATGGTGTCGTTAAATGAGGCCTCTTCTATAATATGAGACACGAACTCTCATTCTTCTATCTTCTTTCAACATCTTCTAGAATTCTTGTATCTGACGCTTGTCCTTCTTGTCGGGTAGTACTAGTTTACATGCGCCACTAGGTGTGACACATGTTGCTTCTCCTCACAATTCACGCACTCTTCTTACTTGTGGGGTCTTGTGATTGCTCAGACTATTTGTGCCCCATGCTTCAATAGTCCGCTCTAAAAATCCGGGATTCGCTTATAAGATTATCTCGATTCCTTTCATGATTGGCTCGCACCGTTAGGAATTGGACCAATCTTTGGTTGTCAAGACTCTTTATTCGTGCGAAGGCTGCTCCATTATCGAACACTTTGGTCTCCATCCAAGATAATGTGATATACGGTTGCCCTAGGATGACAGGATGCGACGCCGATTCTTGTACGAAGAAGTGTTGATCCATCTCCACATCCCCGATCGTGACTTTGGCATTGGGACAAGCTCCGTACAAGTCCTCTGTAGACTTTGTTGCCGCGCGAATCTTCCATCCGTGGTTTGTATTGATTGGCCATCTTCCTTTTTTGTAGAAGTCGGTTGACATGAGGTTGATCTCTGAGCCGTGGTCGATCAAAGCTACCACGGTCTCTTTCTTCTCCTCGATCTTCACCGGCGTCTTCGTTGTCGCTCGTGCCCAATGAGGTCGAGTATAGTGGTTGTCCATCATATCCTCATTGACTTCGTCTCTTGCCATCGTTATGGCATTCTTTTTTGCTTTTTGTAGCTTCTCTTCTTCCTCGTCTGATTGTTGTCTTTTTCTCTTTACAAGGTCCACGATCGCGTCATGGAACTCCGTAATGCCAAGCAATTCCCTCAAGGACAAAGTCATGTGGCTATCAAGAACTCGTTCTTCGAGAATCTTCTTTAGGTCCGTCGTCTGCTCTATGTCCGACCTTAGCTTATAGGTAGGCATAGTCCTTGTCCTCTGAGCGGGGTCTTCGACACTAACCTTCACGGGTCGAACCGTTTCTTTAACTCGTATGCTCAGCTCCCCTTTTCGGCTTGATGTTCCTCTGTTTGTAAAGGTCGACTCGTCTCCGAATCGTCCTTCTTTTTCGCGTTCCTTGTTTCATGTCTTTTTTATGGGCCTTGCTCTTCTATGCTTTTTCTCTTTTCTTCGACGAACACCTCGTGGTTGTCGCACATCACCTCCGCGAGTATGGTGTTGTCGTCCACCGGATTCGACCACCCGGTTATGCTTTGTACGCTTCGGTCCGCAAGCTCTACTTCGTTCGAAGTGACTTTTCCCTTTTTCTCATATTCAAGAACGGAAGTCCAAAACTTTGCTCCCGCTCTAGCAGCTTCAGTCTTGTCTTTCCCGACTCTTATTCCGGCGGACGTAGTGTTGGGATTACGGTTCCTTCGGATGGGATGGTCGGATATCGGAGATGAATGCCGACAAGCCCGGTTTCGGTTTCGGAACCGGATGATGAAGACCCCGGCTTCGGAGCCGGATGACGAATGTACCCGGAGCGAGATCCGGATGCGGGGACATATCTGTGAATATGTTTGCCAAGGGCCCTTGAGGCTATAGTTGTAAATAGCCCCAAAGTCATATGTGTATAAATATGACTTAGGGCAAACAGTTTTAATGTTGCTACTCATTTTTCTGTTTTTCCACTCAAGAGGAGTGAAGAGAGAGCAGCCGTGAGAGAGATAGAGCGTGAGAGAGGAGGAGGTCGACGCCTCTGTGTATTTCCGCCGCCTGTGGCGAGGACAACGAGCTCAAGGTCGTCGCCTTGCAGCTCGCCATTGTATATTTCTCTGTGCATAGTTTTGGTTTGGAGTCTTGTACTCCCGTGGTTTTTCCCGTCTAGGGTTTTCCACGTTAATCCCTGTGTATTCGTGTTCTTTCTCTGTGGTTCCTATTTTCTGCTGCATTGATTCGTGCTTACTCGGTTGTGGCCGAGTGGTGAAGGTTAATCGGAGCGTCGATTTCTCTACAAACTGGTATCAGAGCGACTGCTGCAGAAAATGGAAGGCGGCGGCAGCGGGCAGTCGGGGATGATGGTGCTGAATGCGCAGAATTACGCCGACTGGAAGATCAAGATGGAGGATCTTCTGATTGTTCGGGACCTGTACGAACCGATCGACAGGTCGGAAATACCGAAGGGGGTACTTGAGTCGGAATGGAGGCTTCTGAACCGGAAAGCCGTAGCAACCATTCGGCAATACGTAGACGTGAGCGTTCTACAACATGTGGCGAACGACACCAACGCATATGAGATGTGGCGGAAGCTGTCGGGCCTCTACGAGAGGAAGAATGCGTTGAACCGGACCTCCCTGATGAGGAAGATAGTGAACCTCAAGTACCGGGACGGCGAGAGTATGGTGGAACACGTAAGCACGTTCATGGGATTCGTGAACCAGCTTGTGGCGATCAAGTTCCCGTTGGAGGATGCAATGCAAGCCATCATCCTGATGTGTACATTGCCGGAAAGCTGGGAGAACTTGGTG
The DNA here is from genome assembly GCF_043228905.1 of Azolla caroliniana. Classification (NCBI taxonomy): domain Eukaryota; kingdom Viridiplantae; phylum Streptophyta; class Polypodiopsida; order Salviniales; family Salviniaceae; genus Azolla; species Azolla caroliniana. Next base: position 17,267,320 of record NW_028230443.1, read on the forward strand.
GTGACTCTCAGCACCTCCTGCACCGAAGATAACTTGTCCCTACAAACGGTAAAGACAAGTATTTTGAACGAAGAAGCGCGTCGGAGAGATAAAGAACCGGCCTCCGATCCGAAGATGTTGTTTACCGAATCGGATCGGGGAAGACAACGGAACCGGAGTCCGCAAAGACGGGAGAAGTCGGGGACCCGGTCGCAGTCAAGAGGAAGACCCACATGCTTCCACTGTGGGAAGCCGGGGCACTTCTGAAAGAATTGTCGGCATTACCGAAAAGACAACGGAGCCGACGACACCGATTCGAAGAAGTCTTCGGAACGGAACGGTGCTTACCGGGGAGCCACGGACCGGAATGGTTCGGATCGGCGAGGGCAGGACAGGAAAGGAACGACGACACTCGCGGCAAGTGAGGAAGAAATCATGCTCATCACTGAAGAAGGTGAGCTAAACATTGCCGGCGATGAGACGACCTGGGTGGTCGATTCCGGAGCGTCGTTCCACCTGACCCCGGAGAAGAAATACTTCTCATCCTACACAGCCGGTGAGCACGGCTGTGTTCGGATGGGAAATGAAGGTACGTGCCGGATCGCCGGCATAGGAGACGTGTGGTTGACAACCTCGACCGGATGTAAAATGCTGCTGAAGGATGTCCGACACGTTCCGGAGGTTCGATTGAACCTTATTTCGGCCGGGAGGCTAGACGATGAAGGCTACACAGGTAGCATCCGGAACGGCGTAATGAAGTTCAGCAAAGGGAGCCTGATAGTGGCTCGGGCCCGGAAGATCAACACACTGTACCTGATGAATGCCCGGTTATGTCCGGAAGAGCTGAATGTGGCAGCCGACACTGCCGGTGAGCTGTGGCACAAAAGACTGTGCCACATGAGTGAGAAGGGGATGAAGAGGCTTGCAGAAGACAACCTTATTCCAGTGAAGCATGTGCACCTGGAGAAGTGCACCGATTGCCTGGCCGGTAAGCAGAACCGAACCTCCTTCCACTCAAGGCCACCGACGAGACGTAGCGCACCATTGGAGTTGGTGCACACCGATGTGTGTCAGGTAGAAACGAAGTCACATGGCGGAGCCCAGTACTTCGTAACATTCATAGATGATCATAGCCGAAGACTGTGGACGGCACCGATGAAGACAAAGGACCAAGTGTTGTCCGTCTTCAAAGAACTCCACGCGAGAGTGGAAAGAGAATCCGGCAAGAAGCTGAAAGCGATACGAGCGGATAACGGAGGGGAATACCGGGGACAGTTCCAGGAGTACTGTCGCTCGAAGGGAATCCAGCTCGAGTTTACTGTGCCGAAGACGCCGGAACTGAACGGGCTGGCCGAGAGGATGAATCCGACCATAATGGAGAGGGTCCGGAGTATGCTGGCGCATGCGGAATTACCCAAGGGGTTTTGGGCTGAGGCGATGTCAACGGCGACATACGTGATAAACAGATCACCCTCAGTACCTTTGGACGGAGACACGCCGCAGAGAGTGTGGACCGGTAGGGAAGTATCCTACCGGCATCTGAAGGTGTTCGGGTGTCTCGCATACGTGCATGTGGCAAAGGACCGGAGAGGAAAGCTAGATCCAAAGACCCGGCCATGCATATTCCTCGGTTACGGCGATGACGAGTTCGGCTACCGAGTATGGGACCCGGTCGACAAGAAGATATTCCGGAGTCGTGATATCATCTTCATGGAGAACAAGACACTCGTCGACTGGGAGTCGGAGAAGAAGATGAAGAGCTCCAAGTCGACCGGTGAGGATCAACTCTACGAGGAGCAGTCCCGACCGGCAAGGGACCGGTTAGCACTCGAGGATCCGGCCGAAGACGGTGAAGAAACAGAACCGGCCGAAGAAGATGAAAATGATACCGGAACCGGCCCCGATCCCGAAATAGATTCGAATGAAGAAGAATCGGAAGAACCGGTTACCGAAGCTCCGGAACGGAGATATCCTCTAAGAGAGAGAAGGGGCCCCCGGAGATTACCGGAACCAGAGCACCTGTTGCTAACCGACGAGGGGGAGCCGGAGAGCTTTGAAGAAGCAAAGCATGACACCCAGAGCCGCAGGTGGTTGAGTGCCATGCAGGACGAGATGGATTCCCTGCATGAGAACCACACATATGAACTTGTGGAGTTGCCGAAAGGAAAGCGGGCACTTCGAAACAAGTGGGTGTTCAAGCTGAAACCGGGAGATGCCGGAAACCCCCCGAGATACAAAGCCAGGATCGTGGTGAAGGGGTTTCAGCAAAAGAAGGGCGTCGACTTCGACGAGATATTTGCCCCGGTAGTGAAGATGACCTCCATCCGGACGGTGCTGAGCATAGCGGCCAAGTGGATACTCCGATACCTGAAGGGCACGGCAAACGTGTGCCTTCGATTCGGCTCCGGTAAGCCCGAACTCGATGGCTTTACCGATTCGGATATGTCGACTGATGCAGATACCAGCCGGTCCACATCAGGGTATGTGATGACGTATGCAGGGGGAGTTGTTTCATGGCAGTCGAGGCTGCAGAAGACGGTTGCGTTGTCAACCACGGAGGCGGAGTACATGGCGGCTGTTGAAGCCGGCAAGGAAATAATATGGATGAAGGACTTCATTAGAGAGCTCGGTATCCGACAGGAGGAGTACCGACTCTACTGCGACAGTCAGAGTGCAATCCACCTTGCGAAGAACGCAGCCTATCACTCCCGGACGAAGCACATCCAGCGAAGATATCACTGGATCCGGGAAAGGATAGAAGACAAGGAGTTTGTGCTGACGAAGGTCCACACGGACGAGAACGGGTCGGATATGCTGACCAAGGTGCTCACGCCCGACAAGCTGGAAGCATGCCGGAAGAGGATCGGATTGGAGAGACATCCCATGCCGAAGTGAAGGGGGAGTTTGTTGGGATTACGGTCCCTTCGGATGGGATGGTCGGATATCGGAGATGAATGCCGACAAGCCCGGTTTCGGTTTCGGAACCGGATGATGAAGACCCCGGCTTCGGAGCCGGATGACGAATGTACCCGGAGCGAGATCCGGATGCGGGGACATATCTGTGAATATGTTTGCCAAGGGCCCTTGAGGCTATAGTTGTAAATAGCCCCAAAGTCATATGTGTATAAATATGACTTAGGGCAAACAGTTTTAATGTTGCTACTCATTTTTCTGTTTTTCCACTCAAGAGGAGTGAAGAGAGAGCAGCCGTGAGAGAGATAGAGCGTGAGAGAGGAGGAGGTCGACGCCTCTGTGTATTTCCGCCGCCTGTGGCGAGGACAACGAGCTCAAGGTCGTCGCCTTGCAGCTCGCCATTGTATATTTCTCTGTGCATAGTTTTGGTTTGGAGTCTTGTACTCCCGTGGTTTTTCCCGTCTAGGGTTTTCCACGTTAATCCCTGTGTATTCGTGTTCTTTCTCTGTGGTTCCTATTTTCTGCTGCATTGATTCGTGCTTACTCGGTTGTGGCCGAGTGGTGAAGGTTAATCGGAGCGTCGATTTCTCTACACGTAGCATAGTGCATCGCATTCACATGAGTCGCATCGGCATCCTTCATAGCTTTCTTCATTCCTCCTCTTCCGAAATTCACCTGTAGGGGTCTTCTAGTCTCGCTCGAGCAGATCATGTTGCCATCTATGTACACGATATTTTGTCGGATCGCCTCTCGAAGGCTCGCGCAATCCCTTCTCATGTGGTTCATGCTATCGCACCACACACATCTAAAGGGTTCTTTTCCTTTGGGCCCCCAACGATTCATGTTGGCTAGCGTGACCTTCTCAAACTTCTTCGTTAGCTCTTCAATGATGTCGTCATCAATCTTCTTTTCTTCTGGACTGCTTTGTTTGGGCGGCTCAACTACTTTCGGTTGTCTTGTTTTTTCCGCAACAGTCGATCCCGCCAAGTCGGTGTCATCAACCCACTGACGACGCTTGTCGAGCCTATTGCATGCTCGCTTTACCGCAACCCAGTCCGCCACAAGCCCGTTCACTTTGGTATCATCTTCGAGAAGAGTTCCCAATTCTTGTCTATCCTTCATGTCCACGGCCTTCAAGAAGTACAAAGTCTTGTCCTCTTCAAGCAACACTTGGTCCGTGTTGGGGAGACGAATAAACATCTGGTCGAATTCATCGTACACCCTCCAGGCGCTCATCTTCTTATTCTTCTTCTTTATCCACTTCATCAGGGCATGTCGAGTCATCCTCATTGAGTCTTCAGTCGCGAACTCTGCTAGTATCGTTTTCTCAAACTCAGACCATGTTGTCTTATCTTCTTGAAGCTCAATGACGCGTCTTTAGATGTTGTTGGCGACAACTCTCTTGAAGCTTGCGATTTGACGTGCTTCGAACACGTCCCTCTGATTCATCTCCCTTCTATATGTGTCAAGGAACTACGTAATGTTCCTTCGTAATGTTCCTTCAAGGAACACGATCGACAACCTTCTCCAGGCTCGCGTTGTTGTCCCGAGATCTCATCATTTGCTCAACGATTAGCATCATCCTTTCGAGCTCTCCCGCTTGATTACTTGAGGATGCCATCTCCAAGTATTAATCTCGTCTTGATCCTTCCTACCGCCTCTTTCATGTCGGGTTCACCACTTAATTATGTCATGAAGATCCGTCACTAGGCGCGGATCGGGAGGCGGAACCGTCGGGGTTCTGGACCGGAAGGATCGAAGTTCGCACCAAGCTTAGCGAGAAAGTATTTAGGATAGATTGAGAGAAAGAAGAGAGATTAAGATTGAACTCTTGATTTTAGATTTTAAGAGACAAGTTACACCATCAATTCGATAACGAATTCTCTTCTTCTTAATTTCATAACCAAAAAAAGCCTAACCCTTCTTCTTTTTTATCCCTTCTTTTATAGATGCTCTCATGTATATGATGCATGTGAGGGTACAAGACATTTGGCCCTCATGTATTACATGTGGTGCATGACAACCATGTCACTCATTTTAGCTCTCATATATGAGAATTTCCATGTAAAAGTACAATGATAGAAATATAAATTCAACTAAATGTCATGGCTTAGTGGTAAGCCTATTGACTCTTAACTAGGAGGTGTAAGGTTTGAATCCTCACTTGCCCTCCTTGTGTATGTATATGTGATATATATTTATTTATTAATTTGGACGTCGATTTGTCGGTTACCACCGGCCCGTCGGATGTCGATACCGCCGGATCACCGTCTCCGTCGGATGTCGATTCCGCGGCCGCCTCGCCGGCTCCATCGAATGCCGATACCGTCGGTTACCGTCCAGTTCCGTTTTGGGTATGTATATGTGATATATATTTATTTATTAATTTGGACGTCGATTTGTCGGTCGCCACCGGTTAGCGGATGACGTTGGTTCGCCGTATGCCACCGGTTACCGCCGGCCCGTCGGATGCCGATTCTGTTGTCGCCTCGCCAGCTCCGTCGAATGCCGATACTGCCGATTATCGTCCAGTTCCGTTTTCATTGGCCAAAAGCTTTACGAGTGGCTAGGCTAGGCCACCTCCACCCTTAGTTTAAGTTACCTTGAACTCTCTATGCTCAACACATAGACACAAACATAATAGCTTTTGCTCTACCTTATATATGATGAGAGCCGTATTTGTCGTGCCTATGTGGGATATCTCACAGTTTTCTCTTTTCCTTTCACAAACTTTATGCCCTCATATCTAATAAAGTGCATTCGAAAGCTCTTGAAGACCTCAATCATTTTGTACTAAGATACTTCACTATTATGGTTTTATGTGATTCATACTCGATTTTGCACGTTTTATGTGATTTTCACACCATTGCCGAAAATCTTCACAACAACGTCGCCAAAATCATGGGAACGCGGGTGTGCACAAGTGCACCCCCTTTTTGTACTAACTTGTGTAAGTACTAGGTGTAAGTACTAGGTGGCCTCAAACTGTTTGAGGGGTGGTTGTTTTTTTTTCCTCTTTTTTCTTAAGAAGCAGAGGACGTTGCTGAATAGCGGGAAGGAGCTCGCTCATCCATTCTCTCTAGGACCTCCACGACCAATCATTGGAAGGAACCCTCGGCTAGCGTTAGAATGAGGTCGACGAGGAGTGGCTTCTAATCGGAAGGTTCCTAAGAACGATAATGACGGACGCATCATGGACAAGGGAGGAAGCGAGTCAACTCCGGAAGAGGGCGTACTGGTACTTCCTACGAAACGGAAAAATTTGGAGGCATCCGAAGAAGCGCAACGACACGCCACTCCGGGTAGTAACGTGAATCGAGGATCAAGCAAAGCTGATATCGGAGTTCCACGAAAGCCCTTGGTTCAGGCATTGGGGTGCATGGGCCACGTTCGAGAAGCTAAAGGATAAGTATTGGTGTCCGGGAATGTATAAAGGCGTACACCACTTCGTGTTGACATGTGAGAGTTGCCATATGCACTTAGTGGTTTGGCACCGCGACGAGCTGCACCCGACTTACCCTCCAACCATACACTTCAAGTGGATGGTCGACTTGGTGACAATGTTGATGGGAGTAGGACAGATGCAATACCTAGTGCTAGCAAATGAAGATCTGACAAACCAAGCAGAGGGCCGAGCGTTAACAAAAAAGACCATTGCGGCCGTGTGCAAGTTTCTGATTGAAGATGTCGTCTGCCAGTACGTGTGCGTAGGAAAGATAGTAGCCGAACGAGGAGAACTGGATGTGGAGGCCAAGGAATTGTTTGACCGACTAGGGGTGAAGTTGACCCTCACAACAACGTACAACGTAGAAGCAAACGGGAAGGTCGAGCAGGGTCATGGACCGATCGTAAAGGCCATAGTACGTGCATGCGAAGGACGAGTCAGCAACTGGCCGAGACTACTCCCTTACGCGCTATGGGCGGACCGAACTACCCACAGTTCGGTGACTGGGTACATGCCTATAGAGCTCATGTTCAGGCAGAAACCCATCATGTCGGTGGAATGAACAATTACCTCTTGGATGGCGGTCAATTGGGCCGATGAAATGAGCCGAGAAGAATTGTTGGCGGCACGCATCCGACAACTTGAGCGAAGGTCGGAAGATGTGGAACGAGCGACGAGGGTAAAAGAGGCACAGAGCATAAACAAGGCCAAGTTCGACCGGACACATCGACTCCGTCCAAAGAAGATCGAGGAAGGTGACCGAGTGTTGGTCTACGACAACAGTCTCGACAACCAGCATCGGTCTACACGTAAGTTCGCAAAATGGTGGTTCGGGCCGTACGTGGTGACTTGTGCAAATGACAACGCAACCTACCATCTTGTGGAACTCGATGGAACATGGATGACGACACCAGTAGCAGGGAAGTGGAGTTGTTACGCGTGTGCGTGTAGAAGGGCGGGACCACGGGGGTCTCGAACTAGGGAAGAGGGGAAACCGTGAAGACGATTCTCGGCGGGTTCCAGAAGCCACCGAACGGGAGAGAGAAAGAGAGAGAACGCGCGCTTGACTCCGACTCGCACCCACACACACACCCCGTCGAACCAACTCACGCCCTTATGTACAGAAACGCAGGGAAGGGAACACCAAAACACCCATGAGACACGAGTATGCACAGATGGATACTAGTATGTATATTACAAAGGGGAAGAATACAATCCCGGCTTCGAGCCGGACCATGGTAGGGTAGGTTACAGCAGCAGTCTGCTGCCAAGTTGTCGTCCGGGGAGCTCTCGGGCTCGTAAAGCGGAGCGGGGTCTTGCACAGGAGACCTAGCAGAGACAGCCCTCAACGGTTGAACTCCCCGCCAAGAAGAAGAAGAAGAAGAAGAAGAAGAAGAAGAAGAAGAAGAAGAAGAAGAAAACTAACTCTAAACCTAATGGTATACCCTCTAACACAAAACGGACAACCCTTTCACAAAGGGCGCTCCCTTCCTTTTATAGAACAAGGAGAGGGATGCGTTACAATGTGGGATAAATCCCGACTTACTCTTCGGCGCCATAAAGGCGCCCTCGTTATTCACACTAAATGTACTAGGGTGAGCACACATGTTGCACCCCGCCGATGTAGCCAATGTTTCCCGGTTTCTGCCTCTGGCCGAAATTCTTCACGACACCATTGCGTAACGAGAGGTCGTATTGGTGCGTAAACCGAAAGGCCGTTAGAGAGATATTCCTCGTAAGGAATAGTTTTAGGAGTAAGTGTCAAGGCTCATTTATGAGCAGTCAAGTACTATCAGTACTTGTGTCAGCCCATTGTCAGGGCTTATATAAAAGGTGCTCACTGAGCACGGTGTATGTACAGAGTTAGTATTTTTTGAATTGAATTTCTTGTGTGTTCTCTCTCTGTCTCTCCTGTGTACTGTGTATACTCAAGCTCTCCATTGTTTTCTATTGCTTCCGCACATAATCTTTTACATGGTATCAGAGCGCGAGGGTTGAGAACCTTTGCAGCCGACATAGCTTGAAAGAAAAACCAACCAAGAAGAACATGCAAAACTGATGGATAGAGGCATGGCTAGCTCGCTTCCAACAGAGAAGCTCGACAGAAACAACTACGCGTCTTGGTCTTACAGATGCACCAGTACCTGCTCGAACACAGTTATTGGAGCTATGTCGACGGAGCAAATGACACAGCACCCGATTCGACACACAAAGACTTCTCGGCTTGGGAACAGTCGGCGAGCAAAGTATTGTACTGCTTCGCGTCTTGTGTGGGTGAACAACTCTTGACCTATATTTGGGATGAGAAAACGCAAAAGGATGCTTGGGGAAATCTGAAGAAGATCTTCGCCACAAGCACCACAACCAGGAAGCTTCAACTCCGATAGGAGGTGAGCAATTTACGATAACACGACTTGTCGGTGGCTGATTACACCTCGAAGATCAAACATATATGTGATTCTCTAGCCTCTATCGATGTGAACGTCGAGGAAGGCGAGATGGTGCAAATTTGTCTCAGAGGACTGGCGTCGAAGTTTGGAGCGTTCCAAACTGCTGTGTGTACACAGGAGAATACGCCGTTTTTTTTCGACTTACAGTCGATGTTCCTTATAGAGGAGAACGACGCGGGTGCGTCGACGAGCAAGCATGCCGACAGCAAGATGTTGTACACGGAGGGAGATAGGCCTTGTGGTCGTGGCGGACGAGGCGAGTCGGTGCGTAATGGAGGCGGCCGACGGGATCAAGGAAGAAGGCATGAAGTGATGCCGACATCAACTCCAGACCCTCCGGAAACAGGGGGAGTCGAGGCGACGAGAACCGACAAGGGAAATTCGTCGCGGAATGGTGGTATTGTGGCAAGAAAGGCCACAGGGAGAGCGAGTGTTGGAAAAAGCGCGCCGATTCGGAGAGAACCGTGTTCGAATCAGGTTTCAGACATACCGACAAAGGAAATCGGCAGCGATCGCACTACGCCGAAGGATCCGAAGAAGCCGAAAAAGGGTCAATCTTTGTGATGAGACATGAAGCAAACTCGATGAAGAAGATCACCCCGAAGTCGGAGGAGGTGTGGTATGTTGACTCCGGTGCGTCAAACCACATGACGTGCCACAAGGAGTGGTTCTCTTACTTGGAAAAACCGATGCAACCGGGAGTAGTCGCAACCAGAGATGACACTCCGCATCCGATCGCAAATGTTGGTGAAGTTCCCTTGAGCCATGTCGGGCAGAAAGGGAAACTTATGAACGTGCTACACGTTCCAACAATCACGAAGAATTTGGTGTTGTTCGGGCAGATCGTCGACCAAGGGATGCAAGTCCGGTTCATGCATCTCGGGTGCTTCATCGAGCAAGAAGGCCGAGTTATTGCTCAAGGGTGCAGAGACGAGAGGATGTTTATCCTCGACTCTAGTGACGGTGACACCGCAATGTTCGCGAAAGGACAAAAAGTCGAGTCGGACATCGACTTATGGCACAAGCGGATAGGTCACATCAACTATCAATGGCTTTAGGACCTACAATCGAAATATGTGGTGTTTGGATTGCCCAAATTTAGTGGTCGAAAGGCACAAATTTGTGAAGCCCGCTAACTCGGGAAGCAACATCGACTTCCCTTCCCTAACGAGCATAACCGGAGCCGGAACAAGCTCGGCCTAATACATTTCGATGTATAGGGGCCGACACAGAACGTTAGTCTTGGCGGGAGTCGATATTTCATCTCCTTCATCGACGACTATACGCGGTACACGTGGATCTACCTTATTGAGAAGAAGGGTAAAGTCTTCGACTGTTTCCGGGACCTTAAACAGTTCGTGGAAATGGAAACAGGACGAAAGATCAAGTGCATGCGGTCGGATGGCAGAAAAGAGTACTTTTCTGGTCAATTCAACGACTATTTGCAACAGATGGGAATTCGGCACAAATTTAGTTGTAGATACAAGTCAGAGCAAAACAGCGTGGCCGAGAGGAAGAATCGATCGATTGTGGAAGCGGCGCGGGCAATGCTAGAAGAAAAGAGCTTGCCCAAGTTCTATTGGGCCGAGGAAGTGTCGGCGCATGAGTAGTATTTCGGCAAGAAGCTGAATCTGTGATACTTGAGAGTTATCGGTAGCATTGTGTATGTGCATGTGCCAAAGGAGAAACGGAGGAAGCTAGACACGAAAGCCGAGAAGAGTATCTTGGTTGGCTATTCGGACGAGCAAAAGGGTTATAAGTGTTATAACCCACACACCAAACAAGCGCGTGCGCGTAAGCCGCGACGTTGTGTTTGATGAGTCCGCGTCCTGGTACTTGCCTCCGACTCCGGACCTCACCTCCAATCCAAGTTCTGACGATGAGGTCAGCGAGGCCAAGATGCCTTCGGATGAGCCTAAAATCAGGACCCGTTGGATTAAGTCAATTCGACTAGTCCGATGGAGAGCCGGCGAGTAGTGGAGACTCAGTCGTGCATTCCCTGCACAGGAAGCCGAGGAGACGGCTTACGCACAAGGAAAAAGGGAAGAAGAAGGTGTTGGATTACGGCACGGATAGGAACGAGTCGGATCGACGTGAGTTCGACTCCGAGGGAAGTGACGACGGGTCTTCGAGACCGAAGTCCACGTCAGCCAAGAAAGCCTCAACATCGGCTAATGAGCAATTACGCCGATAAACCCGCTAGAAGAACCCTGTTATGCGGTTCGGTTATAATGAGTACATGGCGTACCATTACGCGTACATGATGCGAGTGGCGGAAGTGCGTGAGCGGGAGAGCTACGCCAAAGCGGCGAAAGACGTGAACTGGCGTGTCGAGATGGCGGAAGAGATTCGCGCATTGGCGGAAAATGCAACCTGGGACCTGGTTGACGCAGCGAAAGGTGTGAAACCGATCGGATGTAGGTGGGTGTACAAGGTCAAGTACAACACCGACGGCTCAGTCAACCGATACAAGGCCCGAGTAGTAGCGAAAGGCTATGCGCAGAAACACGGCATCGACTATGATGAGACGTTTGCGTCGTCACGAAGATGACGACCGTTCGTGTTTTGCTCGCGGTAGCTGCGGCAAAGGGATGGCACTTACATCAGATGGATGTAAAGAATGCGTTCCTACAAGGTGAGCTTGAGGAACGGGTGTACATGGTACAACCCCCCAGATTTCACTCCGGAACAAACACTTCGATGGTGTGCCGATTGAAGAAGTTCCTTTACGGACTAAAGCAAGCCCCGCGTGCCTGGAACGCGAAGATCACGCATTGACTACGTCGGATGGGCTTTGCGACGTCAAAATCAGACTCCTCATTGTTCATCCGGAAAGGTCAACTCGGGCCGGTTAGTATTTTACTTTATGTTGATGACTTGGTCATCACCGGCGCCGACCTAGGTGAGATTGATCGCGTGAAGCTCTAGCTCGCGGCATCATTCGACATGAAGGATTTGGGGGACCTTCATTACTTCCTCGGGATCGAAGTGATCCGCACCCCTGAAGGCATACTGATCAGCCAATGGCATTATGTATTGAGTATGCTCAAGCTCTCCATTAAACCTACGTATTTTCTGTGTGTTTGGTTTTCTATTGCTTCCTCACAAAATCTTTTAAACTAAATTATATAGCACTATTATGGAGCAAAAGATAAGCACATGGGTTGAAAGTACAAGCAAAAGAGCACTTGGGCAAGCAGGATTTAGACCAAAACACTCTCCATTGTGGATCATTTGGTCACATTAAGGGTAATCATGGAAGAGAGTCGACTACAAGGAAAAACGTTTTATTGTTGTTTTGTTGATTTTAAGAAAGCTTTTGATACCGTACCACGAAGTGAGCTCTGGAATAGAATGGTAGAGATTTGCATGCCATTAGAGTACCGAGTTGTTGTTGCACACCTATATGAACAAGTAAAATGCCAACTAAAAATGGATAGTGGATTCTCAAAGCACTTTTTAAGTAACATGGGGGTCAAGCAAGGATGTCCACTATCACCCACACTTTTTGGCTTATGCATTGATAAATTAGAAGAAGTGGTAAATAAGGTTGTGAGAGAAGAAGGATTGAATGCTCCCAAATTGATGCAACATGTTATCTGATTGCTTCTATATGCTGATGATGTGGTACTCTTCTCATATGATGTTGATAGTATGCAAAATTTACTTGGGGTATTAGAAGAATTTTGCCATAGTAGTGGACTAGCAGTGAATATGGAGAAAACAAAAATGATGGTAGTGCAAACCATCTAACCTCATCATTACCCTATGCTCACATATAGAGGTGAACATATACAATTTGTTCAAAGCTTTAAATATCTTAGTACTGATGTACCTACCACAAATAAATGGAGTGCATGCGTTGATTCTAGGCTCCAAGCCGGTTGGAAATCGTATTACCTTTTGGAGAACCAATGCAACCAAAGTGATACTTGTGGATGGGAAGTAAAACTAATGTTGTTCAATTCCATGGTAACTCAAGTATTGCTTTATGGAGTAGGAGTATGGGTAGCACCATCTCTCTTAATGCATGGATTGAGATTGAGAAAATTCAAAAGATGTTTTTTAAGGAGGCAATTAGGAGTTAAATGCCCTACCTCTTACCAAGTTATGCTCTTGGAAACAGGTGTTCAACCCATAGAACTATTGGCACTCCAAAAGGTATATAAATACATTACAAAAGTCAAGAATATGCCGAATCATCGATTACCACATCTTGCTTGGAATGTTTGATGTAAGCTACAAAAGAATCATAAAAGTAAGATTCTCTCATCCTGTTGGGTTGTTGACATAAGGAAATGGTTTAGAAGATGGGGTTTGGATGATCTTTTAGAGCTTTCGAGCAATGTTATGCAATATGTAATGATTGAGGAAAGGTTGGTGGAATCATTAAGGATGAAGTGAGAATATGCTAAGAGGACAAAGCTAGAATACTACATTGCAAATGTCAACCCTCAATGTTGGTCTCAATATAAAGCAAGAATGCCTATTGATCTTATCCAACCTTATCTCATTACCAATATGATTAGTAATGCTCGTAGAGCCCTTACACTACTTCGCACTCAATCTCACAAATTAGGTATTGAAGTTGCATCATGGAATCAAAATGTAACTAATTTGAAGACATGCAAAGTATGCAACGAAGGCATGGTAGAGGATGGATGTCACTTGCTCTTCACATGCTCGACATATAGTGCAATTCGTTTCAAGATATGGTTACATACTAAGAGGGAGTGATAACTTAAGTGTCATACTTAAGACACCACTGAGAAGGTTGAGCTCATATGTGTATGCTTTATTCACACATAAAGACTTTGTGCTTCAATGTATGAATACCCCTTCTTAGGAAGGAGACACATATTGAGAATACATGTATACTTTGGTCCCATAGGTCAAAATTGGCCTCTTTATGGACGATAAAAATTCTAATTCTAATTCTAATCCTAGATGGATCTCATATTACTGATTAGGCACTACAGAGGGTAAAATAACTCTAACTCTACAGATAGATACTTATTGTTAAGTTATAATTTTAGTAGGACCAATTTTTCAACCTTATTCATTAGAACATATTAGTTTAATGTTTTTGTAATAACGTTTTTCCTCTCCCATTAAATACTAGGAAAACAAAAGCAAAACAAATATAAAGTCACAACTTTACCCTGATAAAATATAGAAAACTAAATATGGACGTAGATTGTTTACAATTAACAAAATGCGATCATTAGGAAACTTAGGTTAGAATGCACATTCAAGATCTATAAAGAATGAACCGATTTAAAAATACATTGTAGTGAGGAACTCTTTGTATTTTTTTGCTCGGTAAGGAAACTTAAATTAAATTTAAGAAATACTAATGAATTAATTGCAAAATATGATTTGAGAAAAGACGATGACTTCTTCACACTTTTCGTTTTCTATGTGCCCATTAATGATACTAGAGTTGCTTTCTAGTGAGAATTTGGGAGTACAAATATCATCTTATATTTTATGTGCACACAAAGAGCAAGAAAGAACATAAACAATGCAAATATATTCATTGATGAACACAGAGATACAATGAAAGATCAAACAAAATCATGCTTGGAGGAGTGCATTTGTACAAGCTCCAAAGTAGAAGCTCATTGGTTTCGGCCCATTCAAAGTTGTCCTCACTTGGGTGTTCATACTAAGATCCTAGCTACATTTTTTAATATGGTAGGCATATATAGGACATATGCAATGGTAGACGCATTAGAAGTGAGCTTCATTTGGCAAGACAAATTATTAATCATCATCTCCACTCATAAATGCACTACAACGAGGGAAGATGCAATAGAGGTTGAAATAAGGTATTTTGCGCAGCTTCGACTTTTTGCAAATGTAGTTTCTAGAGAGGGATTCCTATAGAGTGAAACTTATGGATGTGCTCAATCCACATCAAAAGGACAAATTTTGGGTTATGTAGAAAAATTAAGGTCATGCTTTCAAGTGATCCTGGACAAAAACCTACATTTGGGAGGTTGTGAACATATGAAAAAACATAGAAAAACTTAGGAAATTTGAGCCACCATAATAAAACAAGAATATGGTCCTCCTAGTCAAGGAAGATAAAGATGTGAATTTCAATAACTAGAAACAATATGCAACACAAGCGTATACAATATGCCGACAATTTAGATGTATTTGGTTTGAAGAAGATCCTTGGCAGAAAGTGGTTCAAGGGCATCTTGATCTTCTTGATGTTCATTCTCTTTTCACACTTTTGCTTACGAATAGATCCACTACTTGAATGGTCACAATGGGAGTGTCTCCCTACTAAGAATCAACCGACCAAACGGTATATTCTACCATTTGTTAAAGCCATTAGAGTGACGTGTTTATTTTACAAGGTTGTGACCTTGAAATTCAACCAAACAAATCATGTTTGGACTACGAAGTACTTAGAAACAATATTTTATGCTTGACTATTATAAAAAAGTTGCACATTAAAATAATCACGTGACATGGTATGTATATATTTAATTCTAGAGCATATCTTAACACTATTATGTGGAAGCAACAAATAACTAATTTATATGTACAACACATCTTGCAAAATGGGGCTTTATGAGGTAGAGATTTTGTTTTTGCCCATCTATACCTGTGTAGTGAAAAAGAGATGGCATGGTGGCTAAGGAAATACATAACATTTGTATTCACCTAGCCAAAAAAATATTGAATTACCTAATGAGCCCCTTTAAGCAAGGTGCACAGTGTCACTAAGTTATCATCACTTGTGAGGCGTCTTACTTATGTTTTTTTTATGAATGATGCACAAAACAAAGTATTTCACCAAATTCTTATGTATAAAGTCTTTGTAGCTGAAATCAAACTTTCACCCGTGAAGTATTCCAACTTCGAATAGTCAACATCATAATTCATATGCGAAGTTAATGTGCGAGTTTATTGTGGTGTTGGGAACAAGTTTGACAAATTAAGTCACATTATGTTGGGGTCTTAACCATATAATGTACCCTACTGGGGTGCATATATAGGATCAAGTATTGATGTTCTTTGCATGTGAATTACTCATAAGTTTCCTATGACAATGATGATCTTGATTGATAATGTCTCACCATTAATGTGCAGGCAAGATATCATCCATATATATGTCCATGCATTATCCTCCATTTTCATACAATACTATTGTCAACCTCGTGGATACAAAAAGGTATGTAGTATAAATGTTACCGTGAGATGATTGGACATCTTTGAATGTAGACAAAAGGAAGTATTTCACTAAAGTCTTCTTTATAAAGTTGTTGTGGATGAAATCAAACTTTCGTTCGTAAAGTATTCCAACTCCCAATAATCGATATCATAATTCATATAATAAGCTAATGTGAGGTGCTTACATTGGTTTTGGAAACACATGGGGCAATTACTGACACATTACTATAACAATCTTAGCCATATAACCCCCTCTTGGGTGCATATACACAACCAAACTGTGGTCTTGTTTGCTTCTTGAATTGCTATTTGTATGCTAATATTGTTCTTGATTGATTATATTCCATTATTAAACATGGAAGCAATATATCATCTCTCTCTATATGTGTTTGTGTGACCCTCAATGTTTGAAGGATAGTATTGTCACACTTGTGCATGCAAAGAGGTCTGTAGCACAAAATGTTGTGAAATTCACTTTATGACATTGTTATCATAAGATGTCTAAAGAGGACTAAATGACAATTGTGGTAACTTAGCATACCTATGCATTTAAAACTCAACCATATGTTGCCATACCAATCTTTTACAAGATCGTGATAAAACAACAATCTTAGGAATGTGTTTTCCTATCTACTTGGACATTAAAAGATGGGCAAACTCTCCAAGCTTATGACAATCAAGACTGGGTGTAGATGAAAATTTAATAGCCCAATAGCCCACTCCTAAAGCATATGATAGTCCAAAATGGATATTGCAAAGGAGTTTTCCCTATTGGAAATTGAAAAAGGTTACCATCATTTGGTCAGTTATTAGTGGCCATTTTGCATTTTCTTCCCATGATTCCCCTCCAATCATTGTGTTGCCACTTCTAGAATTCGCAAATGCATATTTTCATTAGTAGACACAAGTCCTAAAAAATCTCAGTTCCATGACCTTGCAAGCAGAATCTTTGATCTGTCTATGAGACTTCAATTGAACATTTGGATTTGGGTGCAAGTATAACAAAAGAACTCTATCTACAATATACATGAAAACTTAATATGAATGCATCATGCCTCCACAATTGCCACTTTTGGGGGGCTAGTCATTATCGATGTACCTACACATTCTGTTGAAGTTCATATATACATGTGCCCCCCATACCCATCTTGCACCTCGAGTTTGAAGATGTGCACGTACTTATAATCACGATTGAAGAGAACATGCACAAAAAGTTCTATTTGAGAAACATGACCTTCCTAAGTTTACGAAGGTAATGATACACATATAGGCCTAAGCAAGGCAAGGGACAAAGAGTTGCATTATAGAACATCGCATTTGTGCTTCACCTCCTCTATGTTAACATGCGATCTGTGAAAAATAATGCGAGAGAACATTGTTGCACCCCAAAACCAATGTAGGTGTGGTCTATTGTAATGTAATGTCCTAAAGAACAACATGCTCCTCCTCTATGTTAACATGCGATCTGTGAAAAATAATGCGAGAGAACATTGTTGCACCCCAAAACCAATGTAGGTGTGGTCTATTGTAATGTAATGTCCTAAAGAACAACATGGAAATCATAATGGGACAACATTGAAGGCATAATATTGAATGTGTCATGTGTGTTCTATCCTACCTAAATTACATATGCCTTCTGTATGCTTTGCCACCTTTCTCTTTGGTTAGATAGGTGTATAGCAATGTTTTGTTTACATATACCATTTACATGCCATTGTCGTAAACGCCCGCAGACAAGAGGTGCCTCGAATATGAAGTCTCAATGTTACACACACACACACACACACACACACACACACACACACACACACACACACACACACACACACAAAAGAGAGGCACAAGAAAGTTGTGAAATGAGAAACATACCCATTCTATGTGCAACAATGACTGGTAACCATTTACATGCCATTGTCGTAAACGCCCGCAGACAAGAGATGTCTCGGATCTCAAGTCTCAATGTTACACACACACACACAAACAAACAAACAAACAAACAAACACAAGAGAGGCTCAAGCAAGCTATGAAATGAGAAACATGTCGACGTAACATGGGCACAAACACAGAATAGACGGAGACACAAACACAAGCACAAAAGCAGGAGAGGCACACGAAGGTTACGAACCGAGAGACGTGCTGACGTAACACGGACAGAAACATAGACAAGCACGGGCGTGAGCCGGGGGACACAGAGAGGGAGAGGCACGCTAAGCTCTCGTGAACTGAACGGGAAATGGCCAGGACACGGGTGGCCGTGGCCGGAAAGAAGGAGACATGAGAAGGAAAAGGAGGTTAGTTATATATTGTATTGAAGAGAACAAAACAGGGTCAAAAAAAAAATTCCCCTTCTTCTTCTTCTTCTTCATTTTCCTTCTTCTCTCTTCTTCATTCTCCTTCCCTCTTCTTCTTCCTTCTTCCCTTCCTTTTTGCTTCTTCTTCTTTACCGATCTATCTCTCTCTCTCTCTCTCTCTCTGCTTTGGATTCAGACCTGTTAAGAAGGCAGGGAAAGGCAGGAGGAAGACAGAAGACAGAAGACGAGGAAGAAAAGAAGGGCTAGACAGACGAAAACGTGTGAAAGCATCATCGAGAGACAAAGACAAGGGAGAGAATCCACACACCCCCCCCATCCCCCACTGGTCTGGTCTGTGTGCTCCAATCCTAAGGTGCTCTGTTCTTCTTCTTCTTCCTCCTCTTCTTCCTTCCATCTTTCCTTCATTCATTGTCTTTGATCTTTCTTTCTCTTTCTTTTCCGTTTTCTTCCTTTTGTTCCTTTCGCTCTAGGGTTTTTTTTTCCCTTTTTCTTGTCTTGTATTGTCTTGCCCTCTCTGTACCGACTTTGCGGTTATGCCTGCTCCATCTCCCTACAACAAAAGATCTGTTTCCTCCGATTTTAGGGTGTTCTGCAACCCCATTTTCCTCTCAGTCTTATTGTTGTTGTTGCTGCTGCTACCATTTCTATTTTTGTTCAGATTAGAGTTTCTGACCTCCTTGCATCATCGTTTTCATGAACGGGCTGCCATGGTTTCATCATCACCATCACCACTACGGCCATCATCTTCATCATCATCATCATCATCATCATCTTCATCATCATCATCATCTTCATCTTATTGTAGAGGAAGCTTTGTAATTTGTTTCATTCATTACCTAATTTCATCATCCTTAGCAGGAAAACAAGAACGCCGTGTCTTCATCAGATGCAGGAAGAAAGGATAGCATTATTTCATCATCATCAACTTCATCATGGAAATCCTCAGAGAAATGGTGTAATGGATATTAAAGCAGAGTATGAAGGTGCACATAATTTGGAAGGGAAACCAGAGTTTGAGGAAGAATTTGGGGTGTTTGATGCAAATGCTATGCTAGAAGAACATCATTCACACATTGAAGGGCATCATCCGCAGAGAGAAGGGCACCATCCACATATCGAAGAACATGATTCACATATGCAAGGACACAATTCACATATACAAGTGCATCATCAACATATACAAGGTCACCACCCACATATACAAGGGAATCATTCACATATGGATGCCCATCATCATCATTCACATATGGATGTGCATCATCATTCACACATAGATGGCCATGATTCACACATACAAGGGCCTCATTCATACATAGAAGGGCATCATCCACATATAGAAGAACACGACACACACATAGATGGACATCACCATTCACACCTAGAAGGTGACCTAGATGGGCACAATCATTCACACCTAGAAGATGACATAGATGGGCACCTTCATTCCCACCTAGAGGGCGGCATAGATGGACATCATCATTCACAACTATTAGAGATGACCCAATTGGAAGAAGAGGAAGACTTGGAAGACACCAAAGTAAAGAAGGAAGAAGAGGGGGCTCTCGTTGTGGACCAAGCCATTGTAGTAGTGACAAAGAATGCACAACGAAGGCTATGGAAGAAAGACCGATCACAAGCATGGTGGGATCGATGCAATGAGCCCGATTTTCCAGAGCCTGAGTTTCATCAAGCTTTCCGAATGAGTAAAGCTACTTTTGATCATCTTTGCGATGAGATAGGTCATGCTGTGGCAAAAGAAGACACCATGTTAAGGCAAGCTATTCCCGTTCGTCAACGTGTGGCTGTTTGTATATGGCGCTTGGCATCGGGAGAGCCCCTAAGACTCCTTTCGAAGAGATTTGGTCTTGGTATTTCCACTTGCCATAAACTTGTTATCGAGGTTTGCACAGCTATTAATGATGTTTTACTTCCTAAGTATATATGTTGGCCATCTCACGAGCATTCGCAAGCTATTCGGGAAGATTTTGAAAGGATCACGGGCATACCCGATGTTGTAGGGGCTATTTACACCACCCACATGCCCATCATTGCTCCTAAGGTGAATGTGACCTCATATTTCAACCGAAGTCACACCGAGAGGACTCAAAAGACTTCATATTCTCTTACCTTACAAGGCGTAGTGGATGCTCACGGTTTGTTCACTGATGTATGCATCGGGTGGCCAGGGTCATTTTCAGATGAACTTGTGCTCGAGAAGTCAGCCCTATATGAAAGGGGACTTGCAGGTTTTTTTCAAAATGATTGGATAGTAGGTGGCCCAAGTTCCCCGCCTTTGGATTGGTTGCTAACACCCTATGTAGACGGACACCTTACTTGGGCACAACACGCATTCAATGAGCGTATTGAAGAAGCGCTCAAAGTGGCTAGGAGTGCGTTTAGTAGGCTCAAAGGGAGATGGCAGTACTTGACTAAAAGGGCCGAGATTAAGGTGCAAGAGCTACCAACTATTCTTGGAGCTTGTTGTGTGCTGCATAACTTGTGTGAGAAGCTTGATGAGCCTTTTGATCCTGATCTTTACATGATTATTCAAGATGATTTGACCGTGTGTGAACATCTCCCTTGGTCGAGGATGTCATTGGAAAGACGTGATCAGATCGCCCACAATTTGATGCATAGCATGCATTCTGGCATGGCATCCCTTTGACCAACAAATTTTTAGTGTACCTGTCAGAGAAGATGCTGACTTCTAATTGAACTTTTGGAATACATAAAAAAGAGGCCATTTATTTTCTCGGTTATTTGTATATCTAATTTTATCTCATATCAAATCTTTGTATGCGTATCTAAGCAAATGAATTGTTGAGGAATTCTAAAGGTCTTCTACTTATAATTCTATCCATGTAAACAATTTTTAAAGCTGAAAGTTGTTATCATATGTAATCCAAATACCACCATGCTTGGAATGGATTCATTGAAGGCTCAGATATTTTCAGTAATCTTTGCCTTGGCTTATGGCATGGAAGCAAGTAAGAGTTGGAAATCATGCAATATCAAGCCTATTGTTTTCTCTTTTCACTATTCATTGGTCACTATCGGCTTTTCACTATTCATTGAGTGACTGATGGCTCATGTGAACCTAGCTTATGAGGATTTTTTGTTATCTGATTTATTGACTATTGTATTGTGCATGATTGCAGTTTTCCCTACCATCTATCTCTGTAGAGGCAAGAGTTTGGTATTTGTGTTTTTGGGTAATGCATGATTTCACTCTTTTTGTACTCTCATATGTTTGGTAGTGTTTACAAGTGCTATGCAAGAGACATCAAAGCGATCACAGAACACAAAGCTTTAGAAGTACCGGAGAATGTCAACACATCCAATTTGCAAAGCTTTCTTAGATGCTTGACACTGAAAGTGACAACAGTATATACATATGGGCATTGGTATGTTGGAATCAATGTTGCCCTTTGTGAAAACTAGCTTAGTTGCATAACCTTCATAGTTTTCTTTGCAAATGAATTGTTTCATTAGGACTCTATTATGATTGGACTTTTTTTCCCTAGAGATGCAACATTTTGATGTTTCTATTGTTAGGAAGAAATAATTGGATCATGGTTGGCAAGAAGTATATGCATGTAAAGTTCAATGAAGAGTGATGATATCATAGAGCTAAGTGGAAATTGTGGCCGAAAGAAAGTTATGAATGAATATATGTTTTTATTATGAGAAACTTGGTGGATGATGATTTTTCTTCCCTTTTAACCATGTTTTATGAATAATTTGTTAGTAATTATTATAATTGGATATGGATGATAAGCAATTAATGAAAATATTAAAGAAAACAATGGTTTAAGGATAACAACACCAACCATCCTCAAGTGAAGGACAAGAGACAAATATGAACCCCATCGGCATTTCATACCATCGACAATGGTTATCATATCACACTTTGGATTCATGATGAATATGTATATCTATAACAAGAGTTTTGCCGCATTGATAGAGTCTTAGCAACGTCTATTAGATGTTGACAGTTGTAATAAAGGAGATAACGAGTTCCCTTTATATATATAGCTCAATTCGTCAGGCCCAGTGTCATGTGTTCACGTGTCACAAGTCCTAGGATAACTGGTTTCCCACATATTCTTGGAAATGAAGGTTTGGAAGACCCTTAGAGGGAATCAAAAGTTAGATCGGAAACTCCTAGCCAAGCACAAGATTTTGACATTATTAGAACAAAACTAAGAGTAGTTAGGGGATTACATAAAAGGGATCAAATGTTAAAGAACAACTATCTCAACGATGGTTTTATATTCCTTGATGATCATGGTTACATTGCTTTATCTCATGCTTGGTATTGGGTATATTTTTTCTACTCACAAAATTTTACTCATCAAAAGATCCATGTTATCCCGTATGATGTAATTTCTTTGGTTGCACAAGTAGTTTTGGCCTCTCAATGCAACATTTCATTTTGTCCTTGAGTTGGGCATGTAAAATAGGATTATTACTAGTTTGACATTTGTTGGAAACATATGTATATGAAGATGCTAGGATGTGGCCAACCACACATTTTCATTTCACACAATTGAAAATTTCTTCTACGTACACAAAGTTAGATATTGTCGCATTAAGAGTCTTGAAGAGAGTAGACAACATTTGCATGTCTTATGCCCCGAAGACCATTGATAATGTGAAGCATATGCTCCTTGCAATTCAATAATGTTTCTCATCCTCCATCACTAACATTTGGTCAGTGCCATGTCCACAATCCTCATTCTCTAGGTACACTTATAGTTGCTCTCAATTTGAGAATAAAAAGAGACATAAACGAGAGAATTGAAGCCCAATCCTCTACCATGAGGTGAACATCCATCTTCCATTGATCCATTAGTATGTGTCTCAATTGAGACATACATACAATGCATACAACACATGCATACATACACATACATACATACATACATACATACATACATACATACATACATACATACATACGTATGTACATCCATACATACATCCATACATCCATCCATCCATCCATCCATCCATCCATCCATCCATCCATACATACATACATATATACATTCATACATACATACATACATACATACATACATACATACATACATACATACATACATACATACACACACAAACATACATACATACAGTCTACATACATACAGACATACATACATACATACATACATACACTCAGAAACCTACCTACCTACATACATACATACATACACACACAAACATACATATATACATACATGACATTGTCATTTGGGAAAATTATAGATGTGGAAGGCCTAGGGTTTCTCCCTCTCCTTTCTCACTCGTCTCCGCTCTTCTTCTTTTTCTTCCTTCCCTCATCTCAGAGACACCGTCTTCGTCTTTTTCCTTCTCCTGCGTTTTCCGGCTCTGCTAAACATGGTGAGTCTCGTCTCTCCCTCCCTCTCTCCCTCCCTCTACTCTGGTATGTGAATGCCATTTTTATGGCGCCTCGTATGAATGGCGCCGTGATCCTTTGTCCTTCATAGTGCCATTGTGCATACTCTTTCGGTTGAAATTCGGGGTTTTAATGCTGTTTATGGGGTTGCTTGTGTAATAGTTTGGTGGCTGCTGTTCACTCTTTCCTGGATCCTGAGGGTGAAATTGAAGAAATTTAGTGTGCTTGTAGAGTTTTGTTTTGTTTCAAACTAGACTGTTTGATCCGGTGCTTTATTAACATTTCGCAGTTTTACTTTTTTTTTCCTCCAAAATTGCTTTTTGAATGTCCTTTATGAGTTTGATTCCGTAACAATGGAATTTTGATTCAATTCATTGGCGCTTTCTGGTGCATAATGGTTGAAATGCCATATATCAATATCCTCTTATTGCATTTTGGTTGTAATTAGGAATTATGATGCTATTCCTTATTTGCACGTTGGTACACCTTATTTTGAATTATATCAGGGATAACCACTGAAATGCCTGAATTTTTCTGTGTTATCCAATCTGGTTTTGATCAACCTTTTCTCTTGACTTTTATGTATGCTCTCTGAGAAATGCTTTGGTTAGTTATTCTCCTTCCCCCTCCTTGTGAGGAATTGAGTTGGGGCCTTGTACTAACATCGGAAACTTAGAAACAATTGTGTAAATAAACAAGAAATTCTGGGAGTTTTCAGGGTTTTCTCATTAGATAATATAGTTATATTCAACTGATTATACTAATGTATGATGGGAAAAAATGCTCATTTATTTTTATAGTCAAAGAGGAAAATAAAAGAAGTGAAGGAGGAAACTGTAACCCTAAGTGGTCCCGGTGCTCGTGAGGGTGAGCATGTCTTTGGTGTTGCTCACATTTTTGCTTCATTCAACGACACCTTCGTGGTATGTATATACATACGAATAAAATGAACTTAGTATATCTACCTTCAACCAATGTCAGTTCATTTTGTATTGCACATATCATTGTGATCAACCATGTATTTCTACTGGAAAGTTGTTGTAAGCTATTGTGTTGCACACATGGATATAATGAAATGCTTATTTCCACCTCAAATTCTAAGTTGTGCATTCACTCTTGTTGCCTGCAACATACAGCATGTGACTGATCTTTCTGGGAAGGAAACTCTTGCTCGCGTGACTGGTATGTGCTGATTCTATTTATTTTGCTTATTTAAGCTATGTCATCCAGAATTTTTTTACCTGCTAAGAAATGTTTTTTTAGTTTGTTCTGTTACATTATGTTTTTTTTACATCTGCAGGTGGTATGAAGGTGAAAGCAGATAGAGATGAGTCGTCCCCTTATGCGGCCATGCTTGCTGCTCAAGATGTGGCCCAAAGGTGCAAGGTAAAGTATATCTTTTTGTTATGTATGTTTTGTAATTTAGGATATATTGCTAACTACATGAGTAATGGAAGTTAATGAAGTCTAGGAGATGAATAATAGTGTGAATGGATTTGGTCTTGAGTATACAATGTCCTTGGAATGGATATGTCAAGCGCTAGATACGATTTTGGACACTCTTTTTTCCTCGAGTATTTCAAATAACTCTCTTCTAAAGTTTTCTCTAGGGGGATTCCAGTTATTCAAGAAAGAAGAAGAGTGTACAAATCAAAATCTGGCGCTGATATGTACATTCCTTGTGTCAGATAATACACATAATGGGCCTATGTCTGCCCTTCATTTATTCATGTGATAAATGTAGGTACATCTTTAATTCTTCCCTCTGGTACTCTGTTTCTTTTGCGGTATTGAAAATCGTCATTATTTTGCTTATTGGGGATGCTTGTAGGAGTTGGGAATAACTGCTCTGCACATCAAGCTTCGTGCTACTGGTGGTAACAAAACCAAGACACCTGGCCCTGGTGCACAATCAGCTTTGAGAGCTCTTGCTCGTTCTGGCATGCGAATTGGCCGTATTGGTATGGTTTTCTCTCTCTGTAGTCTCAATAAGATATATTATTATAACTTCCATATATCAAATTTTATTAATAGACGAATCTCATTTATATCTTTCTTGCAGAGGATGTGACACCAATTCCTACTGATAGCACAAGGAGAAAAGGAGGAAGGAGAGGTCGCAGGCTCTGAATGTGTTTCATATGTCAATTTTATTGAGATGTTTTTGATGGTATTAAAGGGTTTTTTTAATCACACCTCCTAGAAAAGATTGTTGGTTTGAGATGTATTGTGGTATTCAATGCTGACCTTGGCATTTAGTTTAAAAACTTGCTGTTTGCTACTGTTCTACCATTAATTTCAAGAGCATTTTGAGCATTCTTGTCGAATGTTTGTAATCTATTTTAAGTCCATTGAGATGGTGTCTCTTGACGTATAAATAATCACAACCAAATTGTGAGCAATGTCCACATGTCAAAAGATCCTACTGAATATGTGCAGAGATGGGGGCAAGTGGGATCGCTGCTGCTGCTTAGTTTTCACCTTCTAGTTTTGTGTGGTCTAGATGATCGATCATACAGGCTGAAGGCATTGGATGGCTGTATTTGCCTTTCATGAGGTGCAGGTGGAGATTATGTAAAATCTCATTATGTGATAGGGTATGAAAGGTTCTCATGTGAAGACATGATTATATGAGCTTGATGCATAAGAACGCTCTAGGCGGATCATTGTTTGGGATTGGGATTATTTGATATGTTGGAAAGCTGTGTTTTTACTCTTTGCTTATTAAGAAGTGGTAGGGGATACTCATCCTGTGCGTGATTATAGGTGCGCCTCTCATTTGCTTGTGTAATGTCCTCATGCCTTACCTTGTCAATACTGAGTGCTTTTGTAATCCTTACTACACAGTCAATTTTTAAATTTGGAGATTATCTCAAGGTATATGGGTTCAAAGGTATGATTGTGGGAAAATATGTTTTGACAATTTATTAGTTAATTAGTACAATTAGTACAATTAGTGCATATAGTAGGATTTGAACATAGGTTCATGGGTTTGAGTGTATAATTGTGCTCGAGAACAAGCCAGACAGTGAAGTGAGCATAGTTCTATGACATGTGCTCATGACGGAAATGTAGTTGAAGACTTATCACTTCATTCCCAATATACTCAGAAGCTACAAAGAATATTCATTATATAGGATTTGCATATGATCACCTAGTAAGCTTGATAACCTTAGTGTCACAAACATTATTGATTGGTATCACAGAATTGTTTGGCTTGGTTGAATTTTATTCGATGTTAGCATGTTATATCATGGCATCTAAAGCAATGATTCAAAAGCTTGAGGGTACATGAAACAAAAAGTTTTCATGGAGTAGAGAAGTCTTCTCTAGGAAGGAAGTTGAAATGCCACTTACACTTACGTTGGAATTGTTTTAAAATAATCCAAAAGTTTGAGGGTACTTGAAAAAAGGAGTTTTCGTGGACTAAAGTCTTCATTAGGAAGGAGGTCGAAATGCCACTTACACTTGCACTTACTTATGATGATCTAGATAGATTATGCGAGCTTGTGGATTTTCTAAAAATACTATTGAAAGGCTTGAATATTCTAGTTACATTTGGAGATTTTTAGAACATTGTTGAAGAATCCAAAAACTTTTGAAAGAATTAATGATGTTATCTATAGGGATTCAAATGTTTTTGGAAATATTTAAGAATATGCTCCTCTATGAGAATGAGCCTTGATGTTCTAGAAAGTTTGAAACTATTGTCGCATACATTTCCTAATGTTTCCTCATACCTAATAGTGATACGGGTTGTGAATTAGAGTGAGTGATGTGTTGTCAATGTTGGCTTATATTCTTTCATATGATTTCATTATGGACGTATAGTTTCCTAGTTCTCGCATGAGATAAAATGTTTTTGTCATTAATCAAGAAATCTTTTATGAAGTGTGACCTCATCTTTCCAAGTACCAATTGATTTTCTAAATCCTACAACTTGATGAAGCGCTTATGATGATCAATGTAATGAAATTTTACTTCATGTGAATCTAAAACATGTTTCAATTCATGCGGAACATAACTACATGGGATGGGAAGCATCATCCATATCCAAGATAACGTGACTAAGAATCTAAGCATAATGGTTATGAATCCTCAAAAACTCTTAACGAGCCGATTAATATAATAAATAGGATCAGTTTTACTATATGAAGGCAAATCCAACTTAATGGCCACATCTCCAATTCGTTTACCTCCTAATCTCTACCTAAGAAACTTATGAACTGGAATGGGTCCATCTTAGGTCTCTCTCAATGGACACAAGGTAGATAGCAACAAACATACTATATTTTACTGAATAACACCATAACTATTGTTGATGTTCTTAACATGAAGCTCGTACCCTTTTGGTTGATAACTAATCGTAATGACGTCTTGTCAAACCAAAGTGCACCATTATCTTGATCGTTCTTCTTTTTCCAATTCAAAGTTTTGTGATAGGTGATCAAGGTTGAAAAATATACATTAACATGAAACTGATAGTAGTTGTACAAATATAATTTGCACCCTTATATGCCAAAGGTGAAATCCAAATTGATCTTTAAAGTCTCCTTATTTTGTTTAAAATTCATGTGGAAGCCCGACTTCCAACACTATTAAACAAGTTTCCTCTAGCAAGTTGTTTATAGATTATTTGTTGTACTAAATGGAACCATCTTCTCCAACAATTTGAACAACCTTGTTAACCAACACACTTTTTTTTGGGATCATATATAGTGTAAGCGGGCGAGCCATACAAACAACACAATTGATCCATGAAATTACATGCTAAATCATGAGTTGCAATTTTACCTCCTATGGAGATAAACTTAGTGACTTTTGTAAGTCAATTGGCAATCACCAAAAATAGCGGCATGACCTTTGCCATCTTCAAGAAACTAACAATGACATCTATCAAAATGCTTTCTTGCACCATTGGCAATTTGCCATAGCATTGTCAATGGCAAACATTTCCACAATATTTGTTTGTTCGTAGTGAAGGAAGAATGGACACAAAAGTATTATTTTCAATGTAAGTGAGACATTATTGTGTTTGTATGACATTACCTCTCTAGCTCAATCATAGTCACAAACATCACATAATCCAACTAGTTCACGAATTGAAATGTGAATAGCTAAAAGACCATGGATTTGTGGTCAATGCCCGAGTGGACATGTAGTCAAACCAACCTACAATATAGATATTGACCCAAATTCGAAACCATCTATGATCAGAAAATGATTATGTAGGCCTAGTTTCAACTTCTCGTCTTTTGAACACAACACATCTTCGGGTAGTAAAACCCTCTTTCATAGAAGTAACCATTTTCCAGCACAAATCAATGGTTGGGATCCACAACTAGCAATTTGAGAGCTTAAGCTCTCGAGAATAACCCTGAAAGGAAGGAACCCTCGGTTCAAATTGAAGTAACCCATTGTCCCATAACTAGTGATGGGGTCTAGTTTATTGGGAATCGTCTTGAAAGGAAGGGGACAACGCATTGTCATGTATTTGGTGATCAAGTGAGGCAAGCACAGATGAATGACACAATGATGAACCTTGAGAAGACCAGTTGTGAGTCTTACGACCATATATATATGTATGTATATACAAGTGAGTCATGGGGTGGAGGGTAAACATAGGACAGGGCCCATGAACTGCCCGACCGACCGTAAGAGAAGGCACGAGACAAAAGCCCATAAGAATGAATCGAGGAGCGGACACCGTGAGTGGTGTATGTGTATGTGTGTCTGGAAAGGTCGAGAAGGTCGGAAACGAGATGGGAGTGTCCGGACAAGTGTGAAACGGAATCAGGTCCGTTCACGGAAGCCTTTTTTTTTGAATCAAACTTCGACTTTGTACGTAGCACGGCGAGATGGGAGTGTCCGGACAAGTGTGAAACGGAATTAGGTCCGTTCACGGAAGCCTTTTTTTTTGAATCAAACTTCGGCTTGGCACATTCTCTGCTACGTATGTCTTCTCCTCCCATTTCCTTCTTGTCTGCCTGATCCATTTCTTCTGCAGATCTGATCCTCAGCCATGCCTCAGATCCAGTACTCAGAGAAGTATTGCGATGACATCTATGAGTACAGGTATTTCTTCCCTTCCCTTTGTCTCTGTATGTTAAGGTTTCTCCCTTTTCAATTCCCAAATGCGCATTTTTTTGTTTTTATTTCTACCATTACTTGTCGGTCTATTCTCTGTATTTCTTCTTTTTACGAGAAAAAATATCATGTTTCGATCTTCTCTTCAGAGCACTCTCATTAACTTATTCGAATTGTGTCTATTAAGTATAGGTATTTTCTTGTACCTTTACGACATTTTTATATGCCGATAGTAAAAATACGCACATTTCCATAGCTTTTTTACTTAAGGTATTATGCTCACAGGACCTTCTGGATCTGGTCTGTAAACTATTTGCATTTCTTACTGATGTATGTGTATGTATGTGTTTATGTTGAGCTTGATTATAATTCAAGCTTTTGCGATTATTTTACATTTTCTTGTGGATATCAATATCTGATCTTTTTATGTATTAATACACTCTTATGGTGTTCCTTTGAATCGAGTTTATATATATCTCTCTCCTGTTTTACAAGAATGGTTTGTATATATTTAAAAATACATAAATCTTTGCTTTCGGTTCAGTGTTTATTACGTTCTCTTGTTCTCATCTTAATTCTTCACATGTTTTGACATTTTTTTGTAATCCATAACACGTAATTCAGATCTTTATGGAATTTTGCTTCTTTGGTCTCCATAGCTTATAGAATGAGTCATTTAAAATTGATTTTGATAGATTAAAATTGGAATTGTAGATTGAGTCTTTAAAATACGTGCAAACGTATGCAAAGCTTAACAAGAACCCAGAATTACCTTCTTTTTGAAATCATTCCATCCCATTCTAGCAGACAAAAAGTGTAGAGAGCACTTGTAGCTAAACACAATTTAGAAAACGACCGAATGCACATTTTTGTGGATGACCATGCTTGAAGCTTTTGGCATCCTTTCTGGAGGTATTTAAAGTCTGATGACATGGCAATGGTTTGTTGAAAGTCAATAGTTTCCATAATGCAATTTACAATGGATAGCTAATATTTATCAATGGAAATACGTTTTAAAGAGAATACATTCTATTGTACATTCAATATTATTTAAAGATCATAAACTATACGGAGAGTATATCCTGTAAATTGTATATTGTAAAGAAAATCCACTCTGTCAATTCTTACAGGCATGTTGTGTTGACACCGGAAGTCACGAAGTTGCTTCCCAAGGATCGGTTACTGTCAGAGGTATGCTTTTTACTGTAACTTCTCTTGTAAATAATCATATTTGTATGGATTTTAATATGTTCTTCAAAGCATTCTATTGTGTTAATATGAATTATAATATGTTGTCCAAACCTAGTGTCTTCAGTAAGTGCGACTTATTATTACTGATTTTTATACAATAACATGTGCATGTCATCCATGTGAATTGTTACAGGAGTTCAATTTTTTGTAGATGCTCCTACGCATATGTATCAATATATATTGCTCAAGCTACAATGTCTTTATAATAATTATCTTACAATGAATCCAGGCAGTTTGCCAATTTTTTTCTTGTAAGCGTCACAACTAACTTATACGAATCTAAGCATTTCATTTGAAGTGGTCTTTTAAGTGTCACTAGTATTATGATCAATGTTCAGATAGTGAATCCACGATGACTCTAAACAATGTTGTGTTATATTGTTGCATGTTGAAAATAGAATGAATGGCGTGCCATTGGAGTTCAACAATCACGGGGGTGGGTTCATTATGCCATTCATAAACCTGAGCCACACATCATGTTGTTTCGGCGTCCCTTGAATTATCAACAAGCGATTACGAATGCCTCTCAGCCACAACCATCTCAACCTGTTGGAATGAAAGCTTGATTTCTGTGATAGATTTGCTTGTTTGCTATCATCCCCATCCATTCCTTCTCACACAGCATTTGAGGCTTTGGGATTTGTAGTGCTTTTGTGCAAAGATAGGTGAGGTATTTGTTTTTTTTCCTTTTTACTCTCTTGTGAATGTAGATCACTTATCTACTTATTTAGTTTGATCTTGCTTTGTTTGTCTAGACAAAATTATATATCATTTTCTCAATTCATAACTCACTTATGTGAATGCGATTTGGATTCCTTCGAAGTGGTAGTGGTAGTTAATGGATGAAGGCCATCTAGATGCCATGGACATTATTTTGTACGCAATGGCTGGATTCTAACGTTTAGTTCTCCAAAAGATAATGTTATATGGAAAATGTGATAGTAAGTATATTGGAAAAATGCTTTTCATGGTTTAACTCGTATGAGAACATGCAAACAGACCATTCCTCATTAATGTAGAGAGACAATATGATTTTGTTATTGTCTTGATCCATCTAACAAGATCATAGTATTATAAATTTTGGAAATTGATGATACTTTTCCCTAGAAAATATGGCGTTTTAAATTCTGTCACAGACTCACAACCCAAAGATTGGAGCAATAGAGGGGATGATTTTGTTATTTTCCTGATCCATCATACAAGAACATGGTACCTAAGCCGATTATTGAGGAGGTTCATTAAAATATTTGTTGAAAAAGCACGACCTTTTTATGACCTATTTAAACTCTTCAAAACTGCATTTACGACCTATTTAAACAACCATCTTTCCATCCCTTACGTGGTAGGAGTTTGCAAAGCTTTGGCTCAAGCTTGAATCGAACACTAAAATGGTTAAACAGTCTTGTGGTTAAAGAGTTCTAGTGTGGGACAAAAAATGTTATGGGGAGTAGCATGTTTATAAATGAAATGGTTGTGTTGAGACTAGTTTCATTATCATCCAAGTCTCTTGAAAAGGAGCAAAGGGTGAAAGTTTGTTGTGAGTACTTCTCATGATCTTGATGTAAATGGTGTCTTGAGTCTTCACTAGGTGGGGTAACTTAGGTTCCCTTATCTTCTTAATTGCTTTTGCATGACAAGTGACTTCAAAGCTTGGTATTTGAGAGAGCAAGAAATAAAGATAATATCGTTTTTGAAGATTGAGAGAAGTATAGAGAGTGAGAGAAAGAAGAGAGAAAGCCAGAGGAGACAAGAGAGTAAAAGAGAGGTGTCATCATGTCTCTCATGTCCCAAAATTTGGACAAATTACACAACTTGTAATGCATGAATTAGAACTACATTTATTTGAATAGTGGAGATGTAATTTATTTACCAGCTCAAATGCATTGTCAAGATTCTTAGGAAGTCTTCCAAGTGTGTTCATTAGGTGTATACCCTGACCAATCCACTAGATAATGAAACTTGTTATGTACAATCTTGGAGTTCACGACTATTTGAACTTCAAAATTTGGGCAAACAACAAGTTGAAATGGAGGTGGGGGTGTAACAAACTGATTCAAAATGAAACTACCAACAATGAGACACAAAATATTCCGTGTAGATGTGACATCATTAATGTGATCAGAGGTGACGAATGGAGTGAACTATTGATATTCCAACTTGTCTCAAGGTGTAATGGTCTTCACATTCCTTTGTGATGACCACACAAGATCCCCATCTTGACACTTTGGTTCCTCTGATGAGGAGTCGAGACAATGGTGATTTGTGGCCTTCATGTGTGTGGCTTGACCATCATGCAAATGGTGAGAAAATGCGACATGAATTTTGTGGAGTTGATGTAGATGATCCTCAACAATAGGAATCTTCGGGATTTCTGAACATTCAATCATTGTCCAATGTGGATGATATCCTATATTAGATAGAAAAAGAGAAAGATAGAGATAGAAAGAGACAAAGAGAGGGAGAGAGAGAAAGAAAAACAGAAAATCACATATTTAAGAAAGAAAAAGATAGACAGATATTTTTAGTGTCCATAGAGAAGCCAATATTGACCCATGGGACTTTCATAAAAAGTTTTGTTGATGTGTATCTCCATACTAAGACGGGATATTCATACTTCGAGGCACCAAGTCTTCATGTGTGAATAAGGCCTACACATATATGAGGTCAACCTTCTAAGTGTTCTCTTTGGTGTGACACTAGTCATCACCCCCTCTTAATATATCATGGTAGCTTTTACGTATTGCACTATATGTAAAGCATGTAAAAAACAAGTGATACTCATCCTCTACTAGCCCTTGCATACCTTCCTTGCCTTTTAAATTTGGGCGATTTTGATGCCATAATGCAACTTAAATACCTAGTTTATGTGATCGAGTGCCAAGGAATGTTAGGGCTCTATGAGAGTTAATACTCACGTTAGTAATGAGGTAAGGTTGAATATGATTAATATGACTTCTTGCATGCTATAAAACTTAACATTCAAAGATTGATGTTTGCAATGTAATATTCTATTTTTTTCCTTTTAGCATCTTTCCACTTTTCCCTTAGTGGTTCCATTAATCTTTTATTAATAACTATGTACATATTTAATAGCATCACTGGAAAGTTCTATGGGATCTTTTACATCCCATCTTTTGAACCATTTTTTGATGTCTACTACTCTAACCAAATGAGAGAATCTTGCTCTTGTGATTCTCTTGTAGGTTACATCAAACATTCCAAGCAAGATGTGCTAATCTATGATTTGGCATATTCTTTACTTTTGTAAATTATGTATCTATATACTCTCTGTAGTGCCAATATCTCTATAGGTTGAACACTTGTTTTGAAGAGCATAACTTGATAGGAGGTTGTCGATTTAACTCTTAATTGTCTCCAAGAAAACATATTTTGAATATTCTCAATCTTATTCCAAGCATTAAGTGAGAGAGTTCCTCCCCACACCGTCACCTTAAAGCGAAACTTCCCATCCATGAGTATCACTCCGGTTGCATTGATTTTCCAACATCTAAAACTTTTCCAACCAGGTTGAAGTCTAGACTCAAATCATACGCTCCATTTATTTTTGGCTTTGTACAAATTGTACATCTTCTCCCTTATATATAAACATAGGGTATAAGTGAGGCTAGGTGGTTCACACTACATGTAGGATATGGTGTTCTTTATGTATGCGGAAGTATGTGAGGACTTGTCGGTTATGTGTAGTAGACAACACAAATAGTATGATAGAGAAAACGGTAGATAGACAAGCTCTAAGCTTTAATGGAAGCTTTTGTTATTTTTGTTCTCTCTCTCTCTCTCTACAAGACTCAAGATACAAGAAGTGATCAAGCAACACATATTACAACGTTAGGTTAGGGCTTATATACTCAAGCCCTAACTATTGGATGTGTTCAAACTAGTAAGGATACAAAGTAGAAGGAGTCAGCCTTTTATGCCAACAAACACCCCCGTAAAAGGACCGCTGTCACTTGTATGGGGTTATCTCCCCGATAAACATAGATTGCAATTTTAATCTAACGCTATAGTTACAAGTTAGTCGACATCTAGCCGAGACAACAGGGATAATGTTGGTATTCTGCCTAACCTCCTACTCTGTGTTCATCTTTCTTCTGCTCGATCTCTTGTCGTAGTCCCATCTTTGTCCTTAGAGCATCAAAGCGTTGATCTGGGAGTAACTTTGTCAGACAATCGACGACGATGTTCACCTCGGTGTCGATCTTCTGGACTTCGAGCTTCTTCTCTGTTACAAGTTCCCGTATATGATGATACTACACCTCAATATGCTTTGTCTTCGCATGATAGACAAGATTATTGATGAGGTGTATTGCGCTCTGTGAGTCGCAATAGATGGTCAATTCAACTTGTTGTTGAGAAGTCGGCTGACATTTGGTTCAACCAGATTGCTTCCTTCGGAGCCTCTGATGTTGCTATGTACTCGACTTCTACGGTGGATAGAGCCATGCACTCTTGAAGCTTTGACCTCCATGATATAGCACCGTCACCGTAGGTGAAGATGTAACCTGATGTCGACTTCCGATTGTCTGAGTTCTCGACATAGTCGGAGTCGGTGTAGCCTTTGACTTCGGTCGGATTTGTTGATCCGAAAGTTAGCTCTGTATCTTCAGTCCCTCTTAGGTACCTGAAGATGTGCTTGATGGCCCCATAATGATTCCGTCCTAGGTTTGACATGTATCGGTTGACGACCCCTACAACATAGGGTAGGTCGTTTTGAGTCGCCACCATCGCGTACATGATACTTCTTACGGCCGATGCATAGGGTA
Organism: Azolla caroliniana; assembly: GCF_043228905.1. NCBI lineage: Eukaryota > Viridiplantae > Streptophyta > Polypodiopsida > Salviniales > Salviniaceae > Azolla > Azolla caroliniana. The sequence continues at coordinate 17,303,155 of NW_028230443.1, forward strand.
TCTTTCCATTAAGCTCTTTCTCCTTGTCCGTCGAAGGAGTGTCTCTGTCTGATAGTCGGATTGACCTCGGAAGCGGTGTTGGTGTTGGGATGTAGTCGAAGCACTTCATATTGAAGCACTTCAACACTTTGCAGATGTAGTCGAACTAGGAGTCAGAGAGTCTTTGTCTTCCGATTTCGCTCTATCCTCATGCCGAGTATATGTCAGTGTCTCTGTACGATAGTCAGATCGATGTCGGAAGCGGTGTTGGTGTTGGGATGTAGTCGAAGCACTTCAACACTTTGCGGATGTAGTCGAACTAGGAGTCGGAGAGTCTTTGTCTTCCGATTTCGCTCTATCCTCATGCCGAGTATATGTCAGTGTCTCTTTCTGATAGTCGGATCGACGTCGGAAATGGTGTTGGTGTTGGCTTCATGTTCTCCATATTGAAGCACTTCAATACTTTGTGGATGTAGTCGAACTGGGAGTCAGAGAGTCTTTGTCTTCCGATTTTGCTCTATCCTCATGTTGAGTATATGTTGAGCTTGTCCAAGTTCCGTCATCGCAAATTTGTTTTGAAGACCCCGCTTTAGCTTTCCGATTTCAGTTTGATTGCTCCCTGCAATTAGCATGTCGTCAACGTATAGGATCAGATAGATCCGAGACTCGTCGGTCAGTTGCCGAACATATAGACATGGGTCGGACTCGGACCGACTGTAGTCGAGATGTCAGATGTAGGAGTCAAACTTCTGGTACCACATCCTCGACACTTGTTTTAAGCCATAAAGGCTTTTCTTTAGTTGACATACGAGGTGACCTTCCTCCCCCGTCGCCGTGAAGCCTATCGGGGCACGAATGCTATCTTTGTCCAGTTGTCCAATTGAGATCAAGGGACTTGAGAGCTCAGGTATATGTCAGACATTGTATAGTACCAATGTAGAGCCACCCAGAAGGTTGAGCTCTACTGTGCTGATTCCAATAATCGCGTAGTGTTGCGAATTTTCGACTCGAACTGAGTCGGAGTGTCGGGCTAAGTATTGCCGAAATTGGGATCGATGAGGGGTCATATGAAAGGACGCACTTGAATCCAAGAGCCATGTGCTCGATTCCTCAATCGTATTAAGCAGAATTTTTGATTCAACTGGGTTTTCAATGGATAGAATGTTTGGGTCGTTCGATAATATTTCGGGTGAAGAGCCGACGTAGTTGACCTCCTCATGCCGGTCACTCTTCGCATCCGCTCGCTGAGCATTATCTTTTTTGGCCTTGAGTGCAGGACAATTGGGTTTGATGTGTCCGGGACTTGCTTTGACTTCGTTGGTCGTTCGGCTGCCGTGAAGAACCTCTTCCTCGGTTGTTCGATCAGTCGGTCGAACCTTGTACTACATACGCGTTATTGGCCAAATCGTTTGCAAATGATTTCCTTTGAGCTTCTTGAGTCAAAATTGCGCTCGTGATTGAGGAGTATTTAACGACCGTAGTCGATGCATTGCACACGGTTGTGACGAAAGTTTCCCACGAAGGGGGGAGACTACTCATAAGAAACATTGCTCTTAGTTCATCCTCGATAGTTGTCCGCTAAGGCAAAATTTGGGAGCTCAAACTTTTGTACTCGTTGAGGTGTTCCTGGGCCGAATCTTAAATCAGATTCTTTCATCCGAAGGTTATAGAGGCGCCATATCAAATATATCTTCGTGGTGGCGACCTTCTTTTCGTAAGTGTCCGAAAGTGTCTTCCATAGTTGGAAGACAGTCGGACACGATTGCATCGTAAAGTACATGGACTCTGATTGGTGCATTCGAATAGTGGCTCGAACAATTCTGTCGAGCTTCTCCCATTCAAGGGGCTTGTATCCTTCTGGAGTATTTTCGTTTTCGATGGGATCGATTTGCGCCTTGACTATTAAATAGTCTTGCATCTGCTCCTTCTAGAAGTTGAAGTTCGATTCGTCAAACTTCCTTAGGCTCATCTCTGACGAGCCGGATGTTGATGCCATCTGTGTCGAATTTGTCAGGCTTTGTTCAGGGTTGGCTACGAACAATGGTTGGGTGCAGTAGACTGGCTCACCCAAAATCGTTCTAACCGAGTTTGAACACACGCTGAATCTGATTCGAAATTCGGGAGACTTGATCTGAAGTGACTACGTCTGACTAGCCTAGTCGAGTTGGACTCAAGTATGTCAATTCGATTTCGAATGTTGATTTTCGAGATTTCTGAACATAGAGTATGTGCCGATTATCCAAGCTGATCCTGCTTCAGGTGACTACGACAATGAGAAGAACATATTCAACAAATCTTTCCGAATGTTGTCTAGCCGAGTGAAGCACAGAAGGGGGTTGTTCCTGGAGCGATTACGAGTGATTATGACGAGCGATTGTCTAGCGTCAGGTGACCTACTCGATTCTTGTCTAATCCAATGTAGTACGGCTAAGGCAAAGCTTGTGAAGCAAAATCTCACTCCGAGCGGCTACAATCACAGGAGTGAAGTGCAGTCAATTGGCTCACTTCAATGGTGATTTAGAACAATGGAGTGCATATTTTGCCGGTGTTTCTCTTCGCAAAAAACGATCTTGTAGAGGGTTGCCAACCGAGATCTTCACGGTGTACAAAAGAATAGTTGCTGATGGAGGCAAAGTAGACGACAACAACAGAATCGAGAGAACCTTGCTCTGATACTAGATGTTGAGAACGCAGCCGTATAAGTGCAAAACAAACTCAATACTCTTCCGTAAGGAGATCGCTAATAGATGCAATGAAGAAGATTGATGGAAACTAGAGACAAAATCAAGCAACAAGATCAATCAATAACGCAAGAGAGAGAGAGAGAGAGAGACGATTGGGCACAAGGTAAATTATATTTCAACCACTTTCAACCAACCTGAAACTAGGTTACAAGGTCAGTTTATATACTAACTAACTTAGGGAAACTACCATTCTCACTATTTACATAAATAGCCTAAACCTAGTGTGTACAAAGGGAGACAGTGTGAATACGTCCATTAGAGACCTGCATTCAACACGCCCAACATCATCTCCTTTCATAGGGAAAAGTTTTGCTGTTGAACTTTCAGATCTCAACTCCTGTACCGGATGTTGAAGCCATGTTCTTTATGGAAGTAAGATTCACTAACCTGGTCTTTTCTTCTTCAGCTTTTTCTATTGTTTGTTGCCGTCGAACAACAAGTCGCTCTGATACCAATTGTAGGATATGGTGTTCTTTATGTACGCGGAAGTATGTGAGAACCTATTGGTTATGCACAACAGACAACACAGATAGTATGACAGAGAAAACGGTAGATAGACAAGCTCTAAGCTTTAATGGAAGCTTTTGTTATTTCTGTTCTCTCTCTCTCTATAAAACTCAAGATACAAGAAGTGATCAAGCAACACATATTACAACATTAGGTTAGGGCTTATATAGTCAAGCCCTAACTATTGGACGTGTTTACACTAGTAAGGATACAAAGTAGGAGTCGGCCTTTTATGCCAACACTACCATCATTTTTGTTTTATCCACATTTACAATTGTTTTACTACGTTTTAGTTGAATAATTCTTTTATCGATTAGTCGATGAGAAGACTAGTCAAAGAAAGGTGTCAACGAAGGGAGGTGTAAGTCAAAAAAATCAAAGATGACGAAGGTTAGAGACACATAATGAGGAGTAAACGCTCATAGAACACAGAATCATGGGGTTTTGCTTAAGTGAACTAAACCGTCGTGGGCACTTAAACAAGAGATTAGACATGTGATTAACACAACGAGCACAAGTTTAGAACAAAATTTCTATATTTAGATTAAACAAAAATCATTTTAAAAAATAGAGGTCTACAAGTTATGAGGGGGGGAAGGGGCAACCTCAAGTTAACCACGAGTGAGAGATAGTTAGAGATATAAAATGATGGGAGTGAAGCTTCTAGTGTAGGCAAGTCCAGTGGGTCGCCGAAATCACAACTACCTTTGATGGCTATGATCCCTTAAATCGGGGTAGAGTTCTTGTGCCACTCCGTCCTCCCACGAATAACTGTTGAGAATCAAGCTCAACCTAGTCTAGTGTGTGAACATACCCTTGAAAGTGTATGAACACTCAAAGGTCAAAATTCACCACTACTTTTGTAGCATTAAATATGTGTCATAGAATCATATTCTATGACACATAACTAATGAGTTTCCACATTCCCCATGACCCATTAGCTTCTGTAGTTAATGAAGAGAGAGGGTGACTATATAAAGCACCCTCCTCCTACTTTGTGACATGTCGGTTAATCTCCTTTGTAATATACATCTTCTTGAGTATTCTATTTTTTTCATACTATCTATCTTGTGTCTTTCTCCTCTCCTCTTCTCAAACACACACACACACACAACACATTCCCCATGACCCATTAGCTTCTGTAGTTAATGAAGAGAGAGGGTGACTATATAAAGCACCCTCCTCCTACTTTGTGACATGTCGGTTAATCTCCTTTGTAATATACATCTTCTTGAGTATTCTATTTTTTTCATACTATCTATCTTGTGTCTTTCTCCTCTCCTCTTCTCAAACACACACACACACACAACACATCTCTAACCTATACCATTGCACAGAATCACCATCAATTCTTTACAATGACCGATGTGCTAGCTTGCCGCCTCCTCGTTGCTCCACTCAAGTGACGAAACCCTAGAAAAAAGGAGTCGAAGAAGAAAACAAAATTGAAGAGGGCCCCATGCAACACGAAGAAAACTCCACACGAACTCAAAGCTTAGGAGACTCCACGAGAGCTCAAATAAGACCCCAATTCAAAAGAGACTCCACGAAGCTCAAAGGAGACTCCCCTAGATGAACTTGAAGGAGACTCAATGTGAGCTCGGAGAAGACAAAGATGAACACTCCCAAGCTCACAAAAAAAATGCCAAAGAAGACCAACAAAACAAAGAATGAACCAAGAAGAAAGAAAAACCAAGAAAGAAGACCCAAAATAAACCCTCCCCCCCCATGTCTGAAGAGGGATCCGCCTCATTTGCATTCAATGCAAATGTCCATTTCCCCCATATAAAAGCAAATGTCCAATTCTCTCATATAAAATGTCCCTTTTAATGCAGCCGCTCTAGTAGAGAATCAAACTCTGCACCTCCTACACACATTAAAAGGCTTTAACTAGTACCATTCACTCGTATTAATTTTTTAAATAATTTTATATTTGCATATTGTGGCTCCCCTTTCTTGCTCATTTTCCCACATGCTACACATTCTCCCTCTTTTACATTTTCACAGATGCCTTCACTCCATTCTTTATCCTCTTTCTAGCCACTTTCCCACCTTCGGCCCCGCCATATCACGACAATGCAAGAATGTAATAGACAAATTCCATCTATAACAAAAGGTTCTTCTACAACCTACCTACCTCCCTTGCCTTCACTAACCAGATACTGCAAAGAAAAGGACGACAATCGCCATGGTTAAGATCAATGGTTGGAGGTTATGGTTTATGTGGAGGTTTAGATTTTCCAATGTAAAGTTTTCTTTATTCTTGTTTGTTCTTTACGGTAGATGGTAAAGTGAATTAATGTTTTGCTTAACGGTTGAGTGTGCTCTATGTTTATGAATGTGTATGGTGTGCAACATGACATATAGGGTTTGAACTTTGGAGTTTGACATGCATGGAACACCATCATTTATGTTGCACCCAACAAATTGCCAAACCTTATTCAAAGGTTTTGCACATGTAGATTGACCCGGAAGCACTTCTGTTTTTCATGATGTGGGGATTATCTCAGGACCACGTTAATCCTCCTAAATCATGAAGTGTTTCATATCTTATCACTTGGCTTAGGGATTGCTTAGATTCTTATAAATTGGCTAAGGTTTTTTTGTGTGAGAATCAAACTCAACTTAAGTCTAGTGTGTGAACACACCTTTTTGAGAATGTATACATACTGAAAGGTCAAAGGTCACCATGACTTTTAAACTAATGAGTTTCCACATTCCCCATGACACATGAGCTTCTATAGTTGCTAGAGAGTGAGTGAGTGGTATAGTGAGAGGGTGACCTTATATAAAGCACCCTCCTCCTACTTTGTAACGGTCTGTTAATCTTCCATGTAATGTTATTATCTTTGTACTTGCTATTCTCTACTCCTTGTCAATATACATATTGATTATTCTATTTTCCGATCTATCTTGTGTCTCTCCTCACTCCTCTTTCACACACACATAACACACATCTCTAATCTATTCCGTTGCATAGAATCACACTTGATTCTTTACATTTTGTTTAGTTTTCCATGGTAATCTAAAAACATTTTTTGGGTTCATGAGTTGTCAAAAGTATCCTCCAGAAAATGGTGTTGAGTGGTAGTTGGACATAAAGGAAAGCCTCTCGAGGGTTATTGAGAAATGTATTTCTACGAAACAATCAATAAGAATACGGTGTGTGGGTGAAAAAGAGGAATCATATTTTATACATCCCACATAAAAAACTAAGGTTTAGGGTTGAAGACATTAGCTGCTATATAGTTTTATTGGGATGGTGTGAGTTGAGCATAGAGCAAACTATTCTTTTGCCTTAAATTACTAAAGAATATCATGTGCTCATCTTTTTATAAATGCCCTAACCCTAATTTTTGGGATGGAGGCTTTGAATTGAGCCTCCCATTATAAATGATGTAGAGAAAAAGTCAAAAGCTTATGTTTCATTTGGAGGATGTTGGATTATGGAAAGCTTCAGGTAATCCTTATTGAAATATTGGATATTCAAATTCAATGGTATGGGCACTGCGGTCTTAATCAAACACCTTGCATGCAACGTTCATATATGATAATGTTATGGATTGAACTATAAGTTCAATAGTATCCACGAAAGAAGTAAAATTTTGTATGTGCTCATGATGGATTGAATTGGTCATGGTGATTACTTGTGGCATAATGGATGTAGTAGAAGTAGTAGATTGGTGAGGCATGTATAAGGCAAGTTAATGTGCAAAGTGGGCTTTCGGGGTTTGAGAATTTGCAATTTGGCATGCATACTTCATATCCACATAAGATTAGTAGTGTAATGCTCAACCAAGAGCAAAGGAGATTGTAATGGAAATAGTGATTCTCCATTGCTAAGCCTTAATCATAGCTTTTAGACATGATAGTCTAGATTGATATGCAAGGCTTTATGTTTCTCATGAAGTTGGGATTACCTTGAAATTGTTATTTTATCCAATCAAAACTTGATCACTCATCAAGTTCAGACACCACACTAATGTGATGAATGGGCAAAAACTCATGGACACATGTTTTCAACATTGTTATACTCAAAGTCTAAAAGGATTAAATAACCCGTTTAGCTTATTTCTTGCCATTGATATATATATTCGGGAAATAGATGCTCTGGTATTCAATGCAAATGTTTAGTCATACCATCTGTTTAAGGATGACTAATTTTTTGAATGAAAGTAGATGTTGTCTAAATGCATAAATAACCATGAGAACACAAGGCTAATATATCCTTTACTCATAAACAATCTCTTCTTTAGAACTAAAAAAAATGATCCACAAAAATACATCTTGAGTCGAGAGTACTACTTGTACTTTTTGCAACAATCAACTACATTGATTTTGTTAAGTTTATCTGTTATGCACAAACTATGCCTTAGCATAAGGTATTAAATTAAAATCATAATGTTGATTGAGGTTTTGTATTGAGTGTTTTTTCTACAACGAATTGATTGAGAGAACAAAGCTTGGATTAGATCAATAGTCCATTGGTGCACATAACTTTTGACAACAAAAATACAACCCTCAACTTCCTATTATACATACGCATGATGACGCAAAATGAAGTACTTAATGAGATTTCTGTCAATGTCTTCATTCAACCCATATGCGCCTTTTAGCAATAAACATCAAACCTTGTCTACTAATGACATCGTGAAACATAAAAAGAGACTAAGTTGTTCAACACCCATTCAATGGTACCATGTGATTAAAACATCATTAATTCATTTTTTGACCATCCAAAGTGTAGTATATATGCCACAGAATAAAGTGAGACGAAGTTGCGTATAATAAGATGCGAGTCATTTTAAAATGATTTCAAATTTGTGATATTAGAGGTGTTATGGTTTATTCATCCCACATACAAAGGCCAGTTGACTTCATGGGTATAAGTTGAAGACACTTGTGTTTGTAAACATGGATGAGATGGCGTGGGTTGAGCATAGAGTGAACTATTCTTTCGCTTTTTACTAAAGAATACTGTTTGCTCCTCCTACTTCTAACGCCCTAACCCTAATTTTTGGGTGGGAGGCTTTGGTTTGAGCTTGCCAATGTAAAATGTTTATAAAATCAAATTGAGATCCATAACCTTGGTTTGAGCTTCCCAATGTAACCTTGCTCAACTTAGGAGTAAATTGTATGATAGTTTATATAGGTATATATGTTGGCCTAATATGTCTCTATTTAGCTTTAATTATTTGCTTGTTAAGTTGTCAAAATAGGGTGGTCTTTTCCTTTTTTAAGTTTCATTAACACTTTTCCTTTTCTTACAATATTGGGCTTTTGTTCATTGAACACCGTTTAATGGTCAACAACCCGACAATAAGATGTAGCACATTAAAATATATAGACATTTCAAGTAACATCTTACTCCACCTAAGTACGTTCTGAAGTAGTATAGGTTGCAATTGAAGTAGTATAGGTTGCAATTGGTTTCTGAAATTAGCAAGCAAGAGTTAGTTGAGCATTCATATACATATGCAGTATGATTGATACTAATAACGATGTTAAAAAGTTCGTAAAAAGTGGGAGTGACTTGTTCCCTTGACTTGCTTCCACATGGGGCACTTGATGCTCCATTTCTTTGTTTGATGAATTGTCCTTATAATGCCTCTTTTCTCCAAGGTGTCTTTCTTGTATTGAGCAACCTCCCAATCACCCATGCGCTTCGCTACTTGGATTGCTTCCTCTAGATTTGTTAGGTCCCATAGGTCAAATTTGGTCTCTTTATGGACGATAAAAATTCTAATTCTAATTCCTTCCGCACCGAAGGCTACAACCCGTAGAGAAAACCTTGCAACCTATCAAAATTTCTCATGTCAATTATTTGGAACATCAATTTTCTATGCGTAGAAATATAACTCTTAAGTTTCCCGAACTCGTAAGTTATTCTCCATCCGTTCCTTATCAAAAACGGTTCATTTGGTGGGATAAAATACTCCCCCTGATCGGTGGCTTAAAATCTTCCTAGACCTTGGAGGGGTTCCTCCTCTTCACCAAAAGGTACAAGTTATAGTCATTGTCCTCGAGGTACAAACTTGATGCTTGTGGCTTCCCCCGACACTACTCTAGATAGCCTTCCATGTTGTGGATCCACCTATTTAAATTTTAGTATGAGGACTCCAACATCCCTACGTACATACTCCTTTGGGGGACTAGCTTAAATATCTCTCATAGTCGGGCTTCTCCTCCTTGGTGAGCATCACTCCCTTCATTAAATTTACTCCATCAAGATTTCAGCCATTTGTGAAATTGTGATCTCCACAAGGCTCCCTCCCTTTTGTGGCTTCTCGATCGCCTCAAATTCTGATTCCCATCCACTTCCTCTCTACTTCTTCGGTATTTTCTCCCCTCTACTTCTCGTTCCTTTCTTTGATATGAAGTGTTATGTCCCTATTTTCAAAGAACATGTGAATGGAAACAAACTTGGAACAAAAATGCCCTTATTTTAAGTTTACAATTCAAGACATTTACTGTAATCCCAAATTTGGGACAAAACCAAAACTCGGAGTTGGGACAAGCCTAGGTGAATCAATACGAGTTGGGACAACTCCAAAACATAGTGAGGAAGCAAGAGCCATTAAACTCCTTGAGAAAACAATTGAAAAACGAATCGAAGGATAAGGAATAGCTAGAATGAGGCCGAAGATGGTCATTAGGACTAGCTGTTTGGTGGCTAGCCGTTGGGTAATCCCCTGGTGGTATGGGACAGGGTTGGGACAATCCATCGCCCCTTTTGGACCTGGGAATTGGTCCATTGGTTAGTCACACTCAGATATGGGACTCTCTCCTAGTTGGGAGACAAGATAGAGACACCATATCATGTATGACACCTAATCGTTAGTTTGATTGCTTTGGTGATTGTTCTGAATTTTTTGTTGCAAGATGTGATTTGCAAATATGGTAATGTTGGGCAAATTGTAGCAGATCGTGGAGAGCTTGATTTGGATGAGACTTGAATGTTCTTTGAGAGATTCGGGATCCCACTGACCTTGACTTTTGCATGTAACCCAGAGGGAAATGGCAAAGTGGAAAGAGGCTATAGTCCAATTGTGAAAGTATTGGTCAAAGCTTGTGATGGTCGAATTGCAATGTGGCTTGACATGCCACCTTATGCTCTATGGGCTAACAAACGCACTCACAACTCTGTTACAGGTTTTATGCCATCGGAATTACTTCTAGGCTAGAAGCCAATTATGCCAATGGAGTGAACGATTCCTACTTGGGGAGTTTTTACTATGGGAAATCAGATGGAATATGAAGATTTATTGGATGTTCAGATTCGTTAGTTAGAAAACAAGAAAGAGGATCTTGTTGAAGCTGCTAGGAAACAACAAGTCCAACTGAAGAATAAAGTCTGATTTGATAGAAGACATCAGCTATGGACTGTTCCGATTAAAGGTGATTGGGTTCTAGTGTTTGAAAGTAGTCTCGAACATCAGCATAGGTCCGACTCGACACTTACCCCAAATCCAATTGCGTGTTCCGACTTGTCCAGCAGCCAACGAAATGGTGATTACTACACAAGGGGTTACAAGGACACAATACTCCTTTGAGATCCACCTAATCCAGCTCATTGAATCAAACTTAGAATCCGATTCGAGTTTTTCTTTTAGTATTATTGTTATTAGAAAATTATTATTTAAATTTATATGGAGAACCTACATAAGGGCTTTTCGTGGTGTGCACATTTAGGCTTGTAGTATAAAAGCAATCCCTAAGTCGTTGTATAATGGGGGACGGGTTCTTCCTTCTTTGTCATTTTAGGGTTGGTTGTGTAAGGTGTTTCGGTCATATCTTTCTACTTAGACATCCAATTTCGACGTTCTATAGCTCATTGGGAAGCTTCTCTAGAGAGCTTTCTAATAAGTATCCGCATACAAAATTTAGTTTTTCTACGAAAAGTTGTGTTGGAATTCGTCTCCGTGCTTTGATTTGGTGATTTGGATTTGTGTCTTCCTTCTCTTATACTTCCTTTCCTTCTTGCACTTAAGGGTCTCCCTGTGGTTCCGCTTGAACTCGCATTTGGTCTAACACCGTAATGTATGATAACAATAATTCTATTTTGAATGAAAGTTTTTGGCTACTTTGGCTACACTAATTCTAGTTTTACACGGAATTTTTTCATCCTTCATTAACTTATATTGTATATAGAACAATGCCATGGATGTTGCTTGGATTGAGGGGTTGGTGTATAATTGAAGAGTTTGTTCTCGATGTATTTTTGCAAAGGAAAACATCAATGTCTTGTGCACATGATCTTCTCATTGTTTTCTTGAATGACCTCTAGATTGGTTGTTTTTGTCGTCATTCTCTCATGAGCTCTTTCTAACTGGCCTCAAAACATGATAATAGGGAGAAGATTTTGGTCATCAATTCTATTATGTGCCATGCAACAATATGATTTATCAGGGGTATGGATATCAACCATTGATGTAGTGTTGGATTTCCCCTCACATGCCACCAGTGGCCCCATAACCAAACACAATGCACTAATAGTCTTAAATATGAAAAAGCACAAAATTGCAAACGATCTACTTTGTCATCATATCACCTCAAATTCACATCAAAGGATGAGATAAAGAAAAAACGGAGTACATAACAACCAAATCATCTTGTTGTAAGCCAACTGTCTAAGCTATCAAAGTCAGTAATCATCAAGATATGTTTTGTCGTTGTAAGGTGATGGTCTTTGTTACAAATGGACTGTGTTCGAAGACTAGAAATAATTAGTTACATAGATACAATTGCCTACTCTCTTTGAATATCTACTTATGTTTGCATGCCTTCCAATGTGGATCAACATATCAATAACATCAAAAACCTAGTAGCATCACCTCACATCCCTCAAGAAAAAAAGGATATCTTGTATCATCCATTGTGTTATCCTAATTTTATCTTGATAATTCAATCTCGCATTATTCATGACCACATGCTAAATGACTTGTTTAAACTTTAATCCATGCCTTTGATCTTATCCACAAACTATATTTAAGATTAGGATGAATTGCCATACAATTTATTTATCCATTATTTCAATAAACACTGTCCTATAAACTGCACAATCTCATCCAAAATGCTAACAAGATAATTCCTTTAAATGATTTTACAACAGGAAGCTCAAATAAGAGCCTCCTTCCCAAAAAAATAGGGTTAGGGCGTTTGAGGTAGGAGGAGCACACGGTATTCTTTAGTAAAAGGCAAAAGAATATTTCGTTTTGTGCTAAACACACTCCATTCCAATGAAACGTAGATAACACATATCTTCAATTTATAGCTCCTGGAGTCATCTTGCCTTTCTATGTGGGATGTATATACCATTACTTCAGTTAGTTTCTGGTTGCTTTTTTCTTCATGATCCAATTGTATCATATCTCTTCCCATGCAAAATCATGATCCTTTCTAACGTTGTACTATTTAGCAATTGTGTTGGTTTTTATTATGTTGCGTCCCGTCATTTGTCTGTCCAAAATGATCTTTGCAAGCTTTCGTATCAATATTCAAATGTAAATATAGATGAGTGTGTGTACATGTATGTGCAAATTATAGATCAATAACACCAAAAACCTCACATTCCCGAGGAAAATAATAATACCTTCTATCATCCTTTGTGTTATTCTAAATATATTTTGATAATTCGATCGCAATATGCATGATCACATACTAAATGACTTGTTAATCCATGGCTTTACCCACATACTAAATTAACTAGTTTAATCCATCATACATTATATCATATACAGAATTGATCTTTGAGATTGGGATAAATCCCCATTCAATTTACATATCCATGATTTCACTTCAATAAACATTGTGCTATAGATCCCACAATCTCACTCCTTAAAAATGATTCCTAAGACCGGTTTCTTTTAATCCTCAAGTAGCATTTAAACGTTGATGATATACTTCTTTCATTTTAATTTATGATGGGAAGCTCAAAGGAGAGCCTCCCTCCCAAAAATTAGGGTTAGGGCGTTTGAGGTAGGAGGACCACACGGTATTCTTTAGTAAAAGGCGAAAGAATAGTTCGCTCTGTGCTCAACCCACGCCATCCCAATGAAGGTAACCAATATCAGATGTCTTAATTTATAGGTCTTGGAGTCACCTTGCCTTTCTATGTGGGATGTATACCACACAACTTCAATTACTGCCTTGTTGCTTTATTCTTCATGATCCGATTGTATTGTCTCTTTCAATGCAAAATCATGATCTTTTCTAAGTTTTACCATTCTACAATTGTGTTGGCTTTTATTATGTTGCTTTTCGTAATTTGTCTGTACAAAATTATCTTTGCAAGCTCTCGTATCAACATTCAAATGTAAATATAGATGAGTGTGTGTAAATGTATGTGCAAACAATCTTCAAAATCCATAGTTTGTTGGCTTATCTTCACAATATGTATTTGTCTATGACACTTCATTACTTAAGGAATGAGGTTCATTACAACTTACAAGCAAAATATCATTGATCTACTAGATATGCTTCATCATGAAGGATGAATTTGATGGAACCCAACTAGTAAGCTTAATCTCTTTGTGAAGGCACAAAAAAGAAGTTGTTTGGAAATACTCCAATGATATACTTCTCGAAGTTGTTTGGAAATAATCCAATCATATACTACTAAATCCTCAAGTAGTATTTAAACGTTGATGATATACTTCTGTTATTTCATTTTATGATGGGAAACTCAAATAAGAGCCTCCCTCCCAAAAATTAGGGTTAGGGCGTTTATGGAAGGAGGAGCACACGGTATTCTTTAGTAAAAGGCGAAAGAATAGTTCGCTCTGTGCTCAACCCACGCCATCCCAATGAAGTCAACCAACATCCGATGTCTTGATTTATAGGTTTTGGAGTCATCTTGCCTTTCTATGTGGGATGTATACCACAACTTCAATTACTGCCTTGTTAGTAGTTACTTTATTCTTCATGATCCCATTATATTATCTCTTTCAATGCAAAATCACATGATCCTTTCTAACATTTTACTATTTCGCAATTGTGTTGGTTTTTATTATGTCACTTTTCATCATTTGTCTCTTCAAAATGATCTTTGCAAGCTCTCGAATCAACATTCAAATGTGTGTGCAGACAGACAATCTTCCAAATCTATAATTTGTTGGCTTATCTTAAAAATTAGAAGAAGAGGAAGACGATGATATATTGAACCTACCTTTTTCTCGACGCAAGATCGAAGAACACAAAGAAGCGCAATGCATCTCTTGGGATCATACGGCTTGTCAATGACATAGTTGAGAAGAGACAAAGTTTTAACAGAGCAAGGAATGTTGGGGTTAGGGTGAGTAGGGTTTGTGGCCATGGATGAAGGGAAGAAGAGTTAGATATGCAAATATCGTGCAACACACATCCATACATATTCGAAGGAAGCCACACATCTCCTACAACAATGAATAAGGATACTTCCACGCATGTGTCTCTCAAAAGAGAAACATTCGTCTTCTTTGTCAATCAGTTAATTGAAGGTTTGTTACTTTTTCTTTCTTTCTTTCTGCAAATTTACGACTTCTCCCTCGCGATTTCCCGCTTTGAACAATACCCTCTCCGATTCTTTCCAATTCAATTCAACAATGTGTTATGTTGCCCCCCTCATCCATCCACTCACTAACCTCGTCACTCTGTTCCTCCATAAATAACATGCGTTTAATGCAGAAACCCAATTGTCTCTCTATAGTGCGCATTTTGTGAACAAACTCTTCCACCCTCTCCTCTCTGCCACACTATATAACATAGCCTAGCTCATGTAACAAACAACACTACTCCTATTCACTATACATGGCCTCCCTACCTATTTCTATATCCATCCATTCAATGATAGATTTTGGGCATTCAATAAATAATCACATACATGGGTCACCGTTGTGATCTTCCTTTATAAATGATAAAATTTGTCATTCCTCGTCTATCTATCTCTCTTTTGTTTTCCCCCCCTAGAAACAAACAATTATAGTAAAAAATGTGTAAAAAACACTACAATCCTATCCTAAGTAATACACTTTGCCGCCATGCTCACATGCCCTACTCGTTTTGTCACTAGGCGAACCACTGATATTGCTACTATCATAGTTGCACAATAGAGTGTGTGATCCAATGCATATAGGTATTGCGAGCATTGTAATCATTTTACGACCACTTGCGTAATTATACATATACATCCCAGAAGATGTCTTAATTGTACCAGTAACCATGATCACCATACACACACACAAACATGTACGTATACGTACTAGAAGAAGGGCTGATTCGAGAGCACTTTTTGCACGTATCTACTTAAACACATACATATGTTCCATTATTTGTTTGATCTCCATCAAGTTGTTTCAGTTTCCTTGCTGCCAAAATATTCCCTAGTAGAGGGATTATCTATCAAGAAACCAAGATTTTTTTTGGAGATTATATGTGTAGGAGTATATGAATAGAATATATGATAGATTTTGTATAAACTTAGCATATTCATTCCATTCAATTCAACAAATGTACAATGATGCAACAAGTGTGTCAATTCCATTCAAGTAGTGTTTATGACGAGACACAATGTCTCTTTAGGTATCTCTTCGATGAGGCACCATATCATTTAATATCTATAGCTATTTATTTCTTTTATTCTTTTATTATTGTTTATTTTAACATTATGTGACACATGTGTGAGACCAACTCACATCTCTCTGTGAGTTGATGGTTGTTATAGAATGTGTGTCGATACATGATGCCTATTATAAGTTTATGAATTGTGAATGTTGGATGAATTAAGAGGAATGTTTGCCACCATATCCATCATTTTTATTGACCCATTGAATCTCCCTGTTGTAATTGAAATGAAAGCTGAGGATTAAGGTAGGAGTATAATTTGTTGATTGTGTTATGCTATTCTGCCCAAAGCTATGCCCACAGACACCATTTTCATGGGATGATGGTACATTGCAAGTTAGGTAACCATAGACATGGATAGGTTGAACACTCAACAACATAGGGGTTTATGAGACTTTCCCCCATATGTGTTCAACCCAAAGCTATGCTGAAGAGACCATTTTCATGGGATGATTGTACATTGCAAGTTAAGATACCATAGGCATAGATAGGTTGACCACTCAACAACATAGGGGTCCATGAGCCTTTCCCCCTAAACAAATTCCATCTATAACAAAAGGTCGTTCTATATCCCATCTCCCTCCCTTGCTTTCCCTCAATAGATACTCCAAGAAAAGGGATGACAATCTACAAGGTTTCCATAAAAAATATGCTCCATTGGTATTAAAATTAACAATGCCAAAGGCAATCTACAAATTGTACATAATAGTTTCCACTCCATAAGTATATATCGTAAAAAAGGGACCAAATAATGATGGCATTTGTTATGGCCTCTAAAAACATCATGTTGCAGCCAACATTGGCTGAATGTGATTCCACATATACTAAAGCTCTTTAGTATACCCATATTCAACCTATAAACAAATTCCTGCGGTCCAAGTGAATACATATCTTGGTGGTAATCATGGCTAGTAGTCTAAAAACTCCATGTTTGCATTTGGTTCCGCATGTACTAAAGTTGTTCACCATCACCTGGTTGTCCAATAGCTGTTCCCGTTCCTTGGCCTTTAATTTTCCCTTGTGAATGTCCTTTTGTACCACTTAGGTAATACAAAACTGCTCTCTCCAATCAAGCCATTGAGGTAATCTGCTACTTCTTGGCCGTAGTCTTCTTCAAGCTGACTTTCCAAGCTCATAAATCTGTCCAACCTCTTGTATCTTTGTCTGTCTTTTCCCATGCAAGATTGAACCTTCCTCGGCTGTTGCCGTTGAAAACACAACACCAAAACAGTCCCCACTCGTGATGATTGGCTTCGACCCTCCCCACCATCTTCACTCATCCTCACCACAAATATTTCTTCCTTTGGTCGACATCAGCCATCTCACCGATTAACCTGGTTCCAATGTCCACGCATATCCTGTATAATCAACAAAAACTTAGGTTAAAACATGTCCTCACCCACTCCTGCACATTGGCTTCGACCCTCCCCACCATCTTCACTCATCCTTAACACAATAATTCTTCATTCAGTCGACATCAGCCATCTCACCAAATACCACGGTGGCAATGTCCACGCATATCCTGTATTGATCAACACAAAATTAATGTAAACATTTCCTCACCCACTCGTTATAGTCGGCTTCACCCTCCCCACCATCTTCACTCATCCTTAACACAGAAATTCTTCATACAGTCGACATCAGCCATCTCACCAATTAACACGGTGGCAATGTCCACGCATATCCTGTATTGATCAACACAAAATTAGTGTAAACATTTTCTCACCCACTCGTTATAGTCGGCTTCACCCTCCCCACCATCTTCACTCAACCTTATCACTTTCACACAGAAAATTTCTTCGTTCAATCCACATCAACCATCTAGCCAATTATCGTCATGACCAATGTCCACGAAAAAACCTGTATCAATAACAAAACAGTTAATCTCAAAGTTTCCTCACTCATGATAGACGGCTTCGACCCCCCCACCATCTTCCCTCATCCTTATCACAAAACAAGAAATTCTTCATTCAGTCCACGTCAGCCCTCTTGCCGATAAACATCTTGCACTGTTGACGAAAAACCTGTATTAAAAACAAAAATTAGTGTAAAAATTCCCCACCCACTCACGATTGTCGACTATGACCCCGCCACCATACCCCATCCTTTTCTCTTACACATTCTTCCTTCTTTCCACATCAGCCCTCTCGTCGATTAGCTTGTTGCCAATGTCCGTGGAAAACCTGTATTTACAACACAAAAACAGTTTACACTTTCCTCACGCACTCATCCTAAACGGCTGTGTTCAATATAAATGGCGCTGGTGGCGGAAACAACCATCGAGGTGGAACATAATTCCACTTTACATCTTCCCCTGTTGCATCCAAAAAAATAGGAATGGTTGACCAGACTCTTCTAAGTCGCTTTCTTTTCCGGTTAGGCCCATTTCCACAACCCTTATAGCTATCATATTCACCTTTAACTATATTTACCAATAATTCCCAGAAAGATTTAACTTGATCCACAACATTAGTATCTTCATCATTATATATTTTAGAACACCTTGCTTTCCAAATAATCCATAAGGCCAACGAGGAAATAAAGTTCCAAACATAACACCTAGAAAAGAACTTGACTCCCTGCAAGGAGCTATGGATAAACCTAAAGGTTCGAGGTTATGGTTTATGTGGAGGTATAGATCTTTCAATGTAAAGTTTTCATTATTCTTGTTTACTCTTTGGAATGGTAAGGCGAATTAGTGTTTGGGTTAATGGTCAAGCGTGCTCTATATTTTAGAATGTGTATAGTGTACAACCTCACATATAGTGTTTGAAACTTTGTGAGTTTGACATGCATGGAATACCACCATTTATGTTATGCCCAACTAAAAGTAAGCGAATTTGTGATGGAATAGTCATCCCCCCTCCCCTCAATTGCCAAGCCCTATTCGAAGGTCACACGAGATTGTAGATTGACTCATACTCCCTTAGGCCCACGTTAATCCACCTCAATCATCGAGTTTTCCTATTTTCGAAAGCATATGTGAGAAATTACAAAGTAGCAATGGAGTCCTTAGATTCTTATCACTTGGCTAAGGATTTTTGTAGAGCATGAGGATATGTTAGTTTTCCATGGTAATCTAAAAACGTTTTGTTAGTTCATGAGTTGTGGAAAATAACACTACCAGTCTCAAGAAAATGGTGTTGGGCAACATTTGGACATCAAGGAATTTGTGGGGGATTCGAGTTGGAGTTTCTTCCATGTCAAAACTATAGAAAGCCCTTTGGGGGTTAGCCCGAAATGTAATCCTACGAAACAATGAATAAGAATAAGGTGTGTGCGTGAAGAAGAGGACTCGTATTTTACGAATCCCACATACAAAGGCAAGATATCTGTAGGGCTATAAATTGAAGGCAGCAGCATTTCAATTCTTCATTGGGATGGCGTGGGTTGAGCGCAGAGCGAACTATTCTTTCGCCTTTTACTAAAGAATACCGTGTGCTCCTCCCATATTAAACGCCCTAACCCTAATTTTTGGGAGGGAGGCTCTCTACAGAGCTTCCCACTGTAAATGATTGCAAAAGTTGTCGAAAGTGTATGTTTTGCAATTTTCTCGCTGACATGAGTATTGTAGCCTTTGTTGATTGTCTTAGTGAGATTATGGAAAGCTTAAAGCAATGGCTACTGCAATAGTGGATACTCAAATTAAATAGGATGCGCATCCCAATCTCAATAATACATCTTACAGCATTCATGTATCATATTCTGGATTAAACAAGTAGTTTAGTAGTATTTGGATAATGTCATGTATTAAACAAGTAATTTTGTATGTGCTCATGGTGGGTCTAGCTGAAGTTGGGTTGAGTGATTGCAGCACAATGATTATGATGATGATGGCTTAGATGTAGTAGAAGTAGAAGTAGAACGGTGAGGGCTAGAACGGTGAGGTCGTGTATAAGATAAGTTAATGTTTGGGTTAATTGTAAAGTGCGCTTTTGGGGTTTGAGACTTTGCAATTTATCATTTTGTAAAGTTCATATACATAGGAGACCACTTTGTTATGTTCAACCAAGCACAAAGGAGATCGTAGTGGAAATAGTGATTCTCCCCTTTCCAAGCCTCATTCGTGGCTTTCGGACATGATAGTCTAGATTGATTTGTACGCCTTTGTGAGTCTCATGATGTTGGGATTACCTTGAAATTGTTTTCTTTATCCAATCAATTTAACCTTGATCACCCATTAATGATTGTATCGATGAATGTGTCTCTCGTGCACGAATGAATGTGTATGTGGTGCAGGTATCAATGATTGTATGGATTTATGTATGTTAACGAATGTATGAATGTGTGTGGAGTCTTGGGAAGAGTTTGGTCGGGCTTTGTGTTGCATTCCGTTAATCAATGGCAAGGAAATAAAAAATGAGAGCTAATATTTTTTTTAAACTTAAAAAAAACGTGATGTGAAATGTTAGGTTTTTACCTTGATGTTTAGTGACATGTTTTTTTCCTCGATGTTTAGATATATATGTTCCCTACTTTAGTTGTATTTTAGATGACTATAATTGCTTGCTTTTTCTTGTTTTCTTTGGTAAAGACATACTAGAAGCATCCTAGAATCTACAAATACAAGTTTGGGAGCTAGCAATACAGAATTAGGTAGGGAAGCCATATCTTCACTTTTTTCTAATAATTGGAGCAATGTGTGGTATATGCACTAGGCTATGCTATGGTAGAGACGAGAGTGAGGCTTGGAAGAGTTTGTTGGAGGAATGTGGGCGAGCTGACAGAGTTGCTGAAAGGAAAGAGGGCGCTCCGAAATAAGTGGATGTATAAGCTAAAACCGGGAGATGGCGAAAATCCACCAACTTGGTATAAAGCCTACATTGTGGTGAAGGGCTTTCAGTGGAAGAAATGAGTGGATTTCGACAAAATATTTGCCCTGGTAGTAAAGATGCCATCCATCTGGACGGTGCTGAGCATTGCGGCTAGCATGGACCTTGAAGTTGGGAAACTAGATGTTAGGATGACCTTCCTGCATGGTGATCTTGAAGAAGAAATCTGTATGCAGTAACTAGAAGGATTCATCGAAAAGGGAAAGGAGAACCTAGTATGTTGGTTGAGGAAGAGCCTTTACGGATTGAAGTAGGTTCTCGGTCAATGGTACCGGAAGTTTGAATCCTTCATGACCAACCAAGGGTACCACAAGACACAAGTCGACCACTGTGTGTTTGTGAAGAATTTCGACGAAGGAGATTTCCTCATCCTCCTACTATACGTGGACGACATGTTGATTGTTGGACAGAACCATATCAAGATCGGAATGCTGAAGAAGGTCTTGAGTAGGTCATTCTCAATGAAGGATATGGTCCGACAAGGCAGATCTTGGGAATGCACATCATCCGGGACCGAACAAAGAGACCAGCCGGCTGATTCACACATGTCGGCTGATGACAATACCGGCCGATCTACGTATGAATACGTAATGACTTATGTAGGGGGAGTTGTCTCGTGGTAGTCGAGGTTGTAGAAGGCTGTGGTGTTATTGACCACGAAAGTGGAGTATATGGCTGTTGTAGAAGCTGACAAATAATTTGGATGAAGGAGTTCATCGGAGAGTTGGGGATTTGGCAGGAAGAATTTTGACTCTACCCTGACAACCTAAGTGCCATCCACCTTGCGAAGAATGTTGCCTACCGCTCGAGGACCAAACACATCTAGAGGAGATACACACAACGGAGAACGGATCGGACATGCTGACGAAGGTGTTGTCGGCAGAGAAGCTGGACACGTGCCAGAGACGAGTCATATTGACGAAGCACGCCATGACGGAGTGAACGGGGAGTTTGTTGGGAAACAAGTCCCTCCGAATGGGAAGAAAGCACGAGCCGTATCGGAGTTCGGAGAACCAGCTTCGAAGGAGATCGAGCCGAATGGAAAGGAGGAGTCGGATAAGTTTGGATCCGATGAAGAAGAGAGATTGGATCTGGGTGAACCATCTGAAAATGGCCATATTTGTAAATATGTTTTGTCGCACCTATGTTGGGCCAGAATTATAAATAGCCCTAAAGTTGTATTAGTATAAATACAACTAGGGCAAATCATTGATAGATGCAAAGAATTGTCATTGTAAAGAGATAGTTTGTTGCCTCTGTAACAAAGTCGCGGCTCTAGTACACCAGATACAACCTCATGATGATCGCCAAGAGGATAGGAATCGACAGGTGCACCGGTTTCAGGATGATGATCGGCCAAGATATGATGATCGTTATCAGTCAGATCAAAATCGACGAGATGATTATTGACCAGAGGATCGATATAATGATTAATAGCGAGAAGATGACGGCCAGGATGAGTACAAGAGGGATAGTCGTAACAGTTACAACCGCGACTATTCACCAAGGTATGATAGAAATGATCGACGCCCTTACAAAGGACATCGATATCAGGATGATAGGAGATCCTATGACCAGAGGAGAAATGATGACAATAGACAAACTAATCACCGATTCCATGACGATAGACGGGTCTACGATAATAGAAGACCCAAGGCATCTCAACAATTCCAATACAGTTCTAAAGCCCGAGATGAGCCAGAACCGCAAGATGTTCAACAATCGTGTTATGAGAATGGAGAATCTAGTGGGGTGACAGTACCAAATTGCGACATTTGCAGGAAAGATGGACACTATGCAAATCAATGTTCGACGAAAGACAAAGGAAAAGTACCAATTGTAAACATGGTAACTACAAAAGTACAAGAAGTCACCACCAAGAGTAAAGTCAAACTATAAACAAGAACCTAACCATTAAGATAGCATATGATCATATGAAATAATAAAAGCTACTTCTTGTAATAGATTGACTATTGTAAATGTTCTGGAACATTCTAGAACATTCTAGAGTATCCTAGAACATCTTAGAATATTCTAGGTCTAGAACATTCTAGAATATCCTAGAACTTCTTAGAATATTCTAGGTCTAGAACATTCTAGACTACCCTGGTGATGGTCGGTGGACCATTACCAATTCAAGGGTCATAATTGTAAATATTATCTATTTATAAATAAAGAAAAAGAAAAAAGAAAACAAAAGAAACAGAATATCGAATCAAAATTTGGCATGATTACTTCTTGCAATATCAAATCAAATCAAAAGAACAAAAGACTATCATAGACATATGCTATGGAGGAAGGTAAAGATTGAACCCAAGACCTTGTGGTCTCTATTGGACAATCCTACCAACTGAACTACATATGCATCCTTATACCAAATCCAACTTCATGTAATATAGATTGAATATTGGACGTTCCTAGTTTGCATGCATCCTCATTTCTAGCTTGCACACATTCTCATGCATTCTCTATTGCATGCATCGTCATGCATACTCTATTTCTAGCTAGCTTACATAGCCCTACCTTTTTGTATAAATACTTAGATGCACCTTGATTCTAATCAAGGTGAACAACACCAGTTATGGATTCTATAGGTTGAGTTCTTGTTCTTTTCCTCTCTCTTGTTTTCTAATCTTGTCTTCGCTCTGCTCTATTATACTTGTCCGTGACAGTTTGTTCACCTTCTCCTCTTCTTGCTACCATGTCCAGCTCTGTCGACAACCTAAACCAAGTCATGGCAACCTTGCAACAACTTTAGCTCGCGAATGAAATCCTTCGGGAATCATTACGAGAGTTACAATCCAACACTTCAAGAAATCCACCACCCGCCGAGTCACAACCACTGTCGGCACCTAGCCCGACCACGTCCTCTTTCCATCCATATGTTCTCGAACCAACCATCAGTCTACCGGATAAATTCAATGCCACGAGGGCATATTCGCAGCTTCATCAACCAAGTTCGGCTTATCATCCGGTTACAACCCCAACGATATGCTAGCGACTTTTCTCGGGTTGGGGTTGTCAGCACGCTTCTCTTCGGGCCGGCGCAAGCGGGGTTTGCACCCTTGATCGAGACCTCATCCCCTCTCTTAGAAAACTTCACCGCTTTCATTGAGGATCTTGAAGCGACATTTGGCGAGGCAGACCGGCGACGAACGACACTCACAAAGCTTTATTCTTTCCAACGAGGCCCACGTCCAACCTTAGTCTATGCTTCAGAGTTCTGTCAGATTGCCTGCGATGTCAGTTGGTATGACCAAGCCCTATGCAACCATTTTCGTCGCGGTCTCCGAAATGACGTCAAGACTCTTCTCTTAAACTTCCCCAAGCCCACATCATTGTCTCAAGTAATCTCCCAAGCTGTCCAGTGTGACAATCGTCTCTTCGAAGTTCGTCAAGAAGAACGGGGGATTCACAGGTCTCAGGCTTCTTCCCGAAACACATCAATCGCCAGGCCCTACTTGTCTCCTACGCCAACCTTACCGTCACCTAGTGATACCCATACCACGACGGAGGTCGATTTCCATACCCTGATGGAGATCGACCACGCTCAATTCCAACCACTAACTGAAGCCCAATGCCAACATTGTCAGGACAATGGACTCTGTCTCTATTGTGGCAACCCCGGCCATGTCATCCGCCATTGCTCGGTGCGGCCCCCCCCGGCACCAATTCCATCATGCACGTCTTGCGGAGGTTCCTCGACAACAGGAAAACAACCAAGTCCGGCTGTAGTAGGAGCCATGCCGTTGGATGCTTCCCATTACTCACCTTCTCCATGCTCCTACAAGTCCGTTCGGCCATTAGGAGGGTTTTCTTTGCAAGTAAGTCATTGTTTTGGTTCGACTTTGAATACATTATCATGCCTTGCTCAACTTCGGAGCAACTACTTGCTTTATCAATAAATCGTTTATCCACGCACATAATATCCCCACCGTCCGCACATCACAACCCATATCCGTTGAAGCGATCAACGGTAAGGTTCTCTCTTCGGGTGCGGTTACCGAAGCCACTATCCCGTTGGTACTTCATGTCGGGGCGCATTAGGAGGAACTCACGTTCTACCTCATCGCAACCCCCTAACATCCGATTGTGTTGGGGCTATCTTGGTTGGAGACACACAATCCGACGGTGGATTGGTGTAACCGCTCCAACACTTTTCCAGTAAGGCCAATTCCTACTAGGTCACGACACTCTCTTGATTCCGTTGTGGTCGAGTCCGTTTTGGTCGCTACACTGGCCGTTGTGTCGGGGGATGTCACCGTTCTTGTCAACAATTTACCCGTCCGATATAGCGACTTTTCTGACATCTTCGAAAAGCGGAATGCCGATCGGTTACCGGCTCATCGCCCCTACGATTTCCCAATCGAACTCCAAGCTGGAGAGCATCCCCCATTCGGTCCTATTTATGGGTTATCTGAACCCGAACTTGAGGCTCCTCGACCGACTCCGACTGGGCATATCTTCTCCAAAATCGACCCTCGGGGCGCCTACAATTTGGTGCGCATCAAGCCTGGGGACGAGTGGAAAACGGCTTTTTGGACATGCTATGGACATTTCGAGTACAAAGTGATGCCATTTGGCCTTACCAACGGTCCGACCGTCTTCCAACACATGATGAACGATATTTTTCGAGAGTATCTCGATCATTTCGTGGTCATCTACCTTGACGACATCCTAGTTTTTTCTTCCAACTGGGAGGAGCACATGCGCCACGTCCGACTGGTTCTCATCAAACTCCGGGAATATGGGCTCTTCGTCAAAAGTGAGAAATGTAAATTCAATCGGACCTCTGTCGAATTCCTAGTTACAGGATCTCACCTACCGGGATCACAATGGACGAACTCAAGGTAGCGGCAATCACTGATTGGCCTCTCCTGACTGTCGGGAACTGTACGCTCCCTATACGCAAAGCTCGGCCACAACCAAGCTTAGATTCATGCACAGAAAACGGATAATAAAGAACGACACAATGGAAGAGAAGAGTACGCAGGATGTTTAACGTGGAAAACCCCAAACTAGGGAAAAACCACGACAGCCCACAGGCTACAAACTATCACTAGGTTAGTATGTACAACAGTGAGTTCACGGAGGCAACGATCTCGTGCTCACGATCTTCGCCACAGGCGGCGGTTACAACAGAGGCAACGACCTCTTTCTTTCTTTCTTTCTCTCTCTCTCTCTCTCTCTGTACGCTGTTACGCGCTCTGATCTCACGTAGACAAGAAATAATAACAACAGTCATATAAAAAAGTTGCCCTAAGTCATATTTATACTAATATGACTTTTCGGCTATTTACAAATATAGCCTCGATGGACTCTCAGAAACATATTTACGAATATGTCTCTTCATCCGGTTCTCACCGGGTCTGTACCATCCGGTTCTCCGTAGTCGGGTACTCCTCATCCGGTCTTCACCGGGTCTGTATCATCCCGCTCTTCGTAGCCGGGTACTCCTCATCCGGTTCATACCGGGTCTGCACCATCCGGCTCTCCGTAGCCGGGTACTCCTCATCCGGTTCATACCGGGTCTGCACCATCCGGCTCTCCGTAGCTGGGTCCTCCTCATACGGTTTCGGCCTCGGCCGAGTTTGTTCATCGGCATTGTTCTTCCCCCTTCCCATCCGGAGGGACCTGTCTCCCAACACTGACTCGGTTGAAAGAGGTACAATCGTTTCTTGGTTTTGGAAATTTTTATAGACGATTTATAGACGGGTTCTCTTCCCTAGTCCAACCTCTCATCCAACTTAAGCGGAAAGATACTCCATTTCTTTGGACCCCCGCGACACACGATGCTTTTAATGACCTCAAAGAAACTTTTCTCTCCGCCCCTTTCTAGGTTGAAATCGACGCCTCTGACTTTGCCATAGGTGCGGTCTTGTCTCAGCTCAACGACGATGGCACCCTGCACCCGATCGCTTTCTACTCTCGGATGTTTACAACCCCAGAAATAAATTATCTGGTCTACGACATGGAGCTTGCAGTTATCATCTTGGCCTTCGCCAAATGGTGACCCTATCTTGTTGGGGCCCAACATCGTATTCAGGTGATGACTGACCAGAAGAATCTCATCTACTTCACCACCACTCGTACATTGAATCGGAGGCAGGCTCGCTGGTCATCTTTTCTCGCCGACTACAACTTCGAAATCTTGTTTTGACCCGGCTTTCAACATGGGAAAGTAGATGCTCTCTCTTGGTGACCCGACTTTGCACTACTCCCAAGTGATGACACATTCTCAGCAATCGCATTGTTTATTGTGGTCCGATCAACTCCACATGTTTGCAACGTATATGTTGCATGATGATTCCTTGCTCAATGAGATCTCCCAAACAACCACGTCAGACCCTTTCACTACTGACATCATGGCGCGCCTCAACAACCCATCCCAGGAAATGCAAATCTCGGATCTCAGTCACTTTACAACTCAGGATGGGCTACTCTATTGTAATCACCTCCTTTAGGTACCAGCTAGCACACGTTGCATCCAAGTACTACAAACTTGCCAGACACTTTGGGGTTGCGAAAACACTGGTGTTGCTGTCTCGAGGGTTTTGGTGGCCCCAACCTTGGAAATTGGTCAAAGAATTTATCAAAACTTGTGACGTTTGTGCTTGCTCCAAAGTGGCTCACCATCGTCCATACGGCCTTCTACACCCACTTCCAATTCCCAGTTGACCTTGGGCATCTCTCTCCATGGACTTTATCACCGACCTTCTTTGGGTCGGTGACCATGACACGGTGCTAGTGTTCGTTGATTAGTTTTTGAAGATGGCTCACTTTGTTCGATGTTCGAAAACAATTTCGGGGGAGGAGACGAATGACTTTTTTCTGAAAAATGTCGTCCGATTACACGACTTCCCTAGGGATGTCCCTTCTAATCAAGGTTCTCAATTTATCTCCCACTTCTGGTGCCGACGTCTATAGACATTCGGGACTTCTGTGAACTTATTAACCGCGCACCACCCTCAAACTGATGGCCAAACCGAAAGAGTCAACCAAATCCTTGAACAATACCTCTAGTGTACAGTTAGCTACCAACAAGATGATTGGGTAGACTTCCTTGCCATGGCGGAATTTGCCTACAATAATAGTATCCTTTTCCCATTCTTTGCAAATTACAGTTTCCACCACCGTTTTAGCATTTCCATTCTAGAGATTTCCGTCAATCCGTCAGCCAAGAGGCGTGCCCACACCGTACAAGATGTGCATCGTGACCTCTCCCTCGAGCTCCGTGCTGATGGCAAACAATATAAAGCTCATGTTAACCGACATCGCTCGATGACATGGTTTGGCTGCATGTCGCCACATTGCAACCACCCATCCCTGAGCAAAGCTTGACTACATAAATCTAGGCCCCTTCCGTATCCTCGAGCGCGTTAACCCAGTCGCCTTCCAGTTAGTGCTTCCCCCCCCATTTTGGCTTCACAATGTTTTCCATGTCTTGCTCCTCGAACTCTACCATCCTTCTCGCATTCCGGGACGACAACCTCCTCCTCCGCCACCCGTGGAATTATCGACAGGTGAGGAGTTCGAGGTTGACCGGATCCTCGACTCCCGCTTGCGTCGATGAAAACTTCAATACTTGGTCTTATGCAAAGGTTACCCTCTTTCAGAAGCCACATGGGAACCACTTACACATTTACAAAATGCGCCGGAGGCAATTCGCGCTTTTCATCAACGATACCCTCATAAACTGGCCGTAGGTGTTAGGAGACAACCTTAGAGGGAGGATAATGTCATAAACATATGCCACGGAGGAAGGTAGGTATTGAGCCCAAAATCTCATGGTCTCTATTGGGCAACCCTACCAATGAAGCTACATATGCGTCCTTGTATTAAATCCAACTTCATGTAGTGTAGATTGAACATTGGAAGTTCTTAGCTTGCATGCAACCTCATTTCTAGCTTGCACACATTCTCATGCATTGTCTATTGCATGCATCGTCATGCATACTCTATTTCTAGCGGGCTTACATAGCCCTACCTTCTTGTATAAATACTCAGGTGCACCTTGATTCTAATCAAGGTGAACAACACCAGTTACGGATTCTATAAATTGAGTTCTTGTTCTTTTCCTCTCTTTTGTTTTCTAGTCTTGTCTTCGCTCTGCTCCATTATACTTGTCCATGACACAGACTATATATGGATATGCACGATTATTATTTGGTAATTATTATGAGTGGTGGCTATTGAAGAGTCATTAATAGAATAGTTCATTCTTATGTCGCTCTGTCTCGAATTATGGACCACTTTCACACAAAAACCTTTTCAATCTGCTTTCTTGATAGAGAAAAGCACAAAGAAGCCCTAGTATACAGAAAAGCATAGGCAAACAGAGCGAAGAGCAGAGAAGCATAGGTGAACAGAGCGAAGAGCGGAGAAGCACAAACAAATAACTTGCATCCACAAAGCAAACTTTCTGATTCCTGCATAGAAGACAACGTGGTCACCAACATGAAAGAACAACAAGAAACCATGCCGATGCAAGTTTTTGAGCACCTGCGTAACTGGCCGCAAACCAATGGGTTAGAGGGATATCTTTGAGTAGCAGATGTCAGACGTCATCCATAGGTAAGTGAAATCATCAAACAAATTAACATTGATAAAATACAAATAAACAAGTACACCGGTATTTAAATGTCAAGAATGAGGGTTACAATGAGATGGGCATGGTCAAGACAAACATTCTTGAATCATATTTCGGGCAAAAGCGCCATAAATAAAGTTAGAGGCATTTTTCAACAGTAGAAAAAAGAAGAAAAAAGAAAAAGAAAAAAAGAAACATAAAAAAGCAAGGCGTGGATATGAAGATTTAGGTAGGAAAAAAAGTTCATAACTTCATCCGATATCAAAATTCAAAAGAAAACATGCATTAAAAAACCGATAACAAGAGCTCTCCAAAAAATTCTTATATGACAAATTTTAAGAGAAATAGTGATATAAAAAAATACCTGACATAAATAAAAGAAAGGAAAAGAAAAGAAAAAAGCAAGATAATGCAACCAAAAACCTATAAGTAGGAGGGTATTCTTCGCAACTGGGGGAGAAGGAAGATTAAGAAGGCTAGAGGAAGTGAGATGCTTCTTAGTAGAAGAAAGAGGGAAGAAGGAAATACTATTATCGACTAGAGTTATCGAGTTTAAAGTAGTTCTTTGGTGGGGTTGTTATTTTTAAAGTCTAAGAAGCTCGTATTGTTTTTATAATAGTATATTGAAGTATTCTTTGCTCTTCCTCTTCTCTTCTCTATCATTTTTCTATCTCTCTTCATCATCAACAACTTACCTACAACATACAAATGAGATTTTGAGACAATGATCGATATGCGCTTCCTTCCCACCTATATATAATTTGATAGAACACTACCATCCATCATCTCCAGTCATGTCACCTCCATTTGGTTTTCCGGCAAGAACAAAGACTTTTTCACCACCACCGACTAGATGCAAGACATTCGACTAGCCCCTCTCAACAGTTAACTAAAATACATTTTGGAGTCCAACGTCGTGCACAATTTATTTATTTATTTTGTTGATTTATTTTGTTATACACATGCAGACCAAACATTGAGAACATCATTAATGGTGCATAACTTTTAACTGAATTTCATCATCGATATCCGAATAAGTCAAGTCCTAGTTTGTGCCTTGTGACTCGTGGAACTCCTCATTGAAGGAAGGGGATAATGTTATGAATATGAAACTCTAAACTCATGAGTTTAAGAGATTTGAGCCCATGACCTCTTCAAGGACGACTTATAACGTTCATCGTTAAGCACTAGGCTAGATGTGACTTCAAGGTGTTTATGCATGTGAATCAACTGATCAACTATAGATATTTTTCCATATATAAATGCAAGAGTTCGAGTATAACACTTTGATACAATGTGTTGCATTTGACCACATTTGAATTTTCTTTTTACTTAGACTAAATCGTGTCCATTCCCTACACACATTCCTCTCACAATGACAGTGTGTGTGATTATTGCATAGGTATAGGCCAGGTGACTCATTAACTATGCATATTTTGACATGATTGAGTGCATGACCCAAGAATATCACACTTCGATACAATGTGCTCCATTCAAATCACATTCAATTTTCTTGCTTTCCGGTGCACATTGTCAATCTAGTCCTCTCCCTACACAAATTCCCCTTGGTACGATCACATTGTATGATCTCAATTGCAATATTTTACATCGAGATTCTCCGTTCAATTCCAAATATGCTTCCTAAAGATAATTCCCTTATTTTTCCATAGGTCATATTTGACCATACAAGACAATAATAAAATGTGTGTGTTCATTACTCTATGAATGTCTGTGCATCAAGGAGGAAGGGCCTAAATTTTATTCCGTGCATCTTTTGCCATGACCAAGTGGCATAAGTCTCAAGTGTATGACACTCGGATAAAATGATTTGTGATCAATTTTCTTGATTTTCGATGCACATTATCAATCCTGCCCACTCCCTATACACATTATCAACGTCTGCTATCTCGATTGCACAACATTGTAAAATTCGTGAACACTGAGATTTCCTACTCTACTTAGTTCCAAATATACACCATAAAATGATTCAATTTTGGTTCCACAGTGCCGACTCCCCACACACATTCCTCTCCGTATAACAATCACAATGTGCAATCTCGATTCCAACACTCTAAAATTCGTGAACATGGAGAGTCCGTACTCTACTGAATTGGTTCCAAATAATCTCCCAAAAAATGATTCACTTTTTAGTTCCATATGTGATATTTGACCTTAGAAGACGATAATAAAATGTGGTTATATCTATTGCTCATTGAATGTCCGCACGGCAATCATAAACTACAGCAGTAGTACGTTGGCAATAATGACACTACGACAGACTCCAGGAAGGCCCCTGGCTATGTTATTCGATGCATGTACAATCAAGATGTTCTTTGATAAACTACAATTACCAATGGTAATCAAATTATTCAGTGGATGGATGGTGCGTAGATGATGCTCATGCTGTGACCTTGAGCCTATACCTCAAGCTATGGTGGCCTGCACGCTGGTGGTGAGGGCATCCACTTCAGACTGCTCAATGCCGAACGTGTTCTGAAGCACGATGCTCGGCAGTGGTGGGTCTGCGGCAAAGAGGGCGGCGGCAAGCTGAGAGACCCCTGGATTCTGGCTGTTCAGGGCAGAGATGGCTAACGCTTCAATCTTCTCGTCGGGGTTGATCTGGAAGTGAGGGAGGCCACGGGGGAACACGAAGAGATCGCCGGGATAGAGCGTGGCCTGGAAGAGGGTGTTGTTGGTGGAGATGAAGCCGACGGTGAGCGTGCCCTGAGCTAGCAAGAGAACTTCGGTGGCACGGGGGTGGACATGGGGAGGGTTGAGGCCACCATTGGGTGGAAAGTCAATGCGAGCGATGGACAGGCCCAGAGTGTTGAGGCCCGGGAAGTTGTCGACAGAGGCGAGGGTGACGATCGCCTGCACGCCATTGTTGGGCCGAGGATCTGCGGCTGATGATCGCAGCAAGGTGGACGTGAAGTCGTCGGCTGTGACTTTGTAGGCAGGCTTGCACGCGCGCCCATTGATGGTGATGGCCGCATAACCATCATCATCATCATCGGCCACACAAAAATCTTGCAATGGATCCTCGTCTGCTGCACCCGCAAGCTGTCCTGGAGCTGTGACACATATAGCTACAAATAGAAGCCTGAGAGCTAGCAATACAGAATTGGGGAGGGAAGCCATATCCTCACTTTGTCGGATTATAGGAGCAATGTGTAGTATATGCACTAAGCTATGCTATGCTACGGCAGAGATGGAGAGCAAGGCGTGGAAGGGTTTGCTGGGGGAATGTGAGAGATAGAGAGAGTGTATTGGTGGATGATAGATGAGGAGGTTAGGGGATGTATATATATACGTATTTAGACATACTCTTGTGTTTCTTGAGTGCCGTATACTCTTGTGTTTCTTGAGTGTCTGTGTTTCTATAGCGATGGGGTTTGGTGGGTGCGTAGTTGTTTGCTTCCTTCGTCCGGAAGCTAAGGAGAGAGAGAGAGAGAGAGATGTGGCTCTGTCTCCGGTCTCTTGAGATGCTTCTTATGAAATTCTTAGCATTTTTTGGGCAGCTCTCTTGATAACATTCAAAAGGAGCCTTTCGTGGTTTATGAGAGGGTTTATGTGTAACGCTTATGAATTTGTAAGCTTAAGGCATATGTAATGTTTGTGAGTTTGCCTCGCAAGTTTTCTCCTCGCCCTTCCTAGTACACACCTCGCCCACTCACCCCCTCATCAACGTTACCGATAGAACATATCCATGTGTCCATGAAAGAATTGTGTTTGCATGCTTGTCAGCTTGCTAACTAATCAGTAGTGTGTTGCCCTCTCTACATTGTTCCTAATGCATTCCCCTACATTCCACTATGAAGAATGCACAATCTCACCCTCCTCATTTTATAGATCCTATCAGACTATGTGTGGAGCATGTTTTTTTCTCACTTTTCACATGGTATGATAGAACCGAAACATCCTCTTCAATAGTAAATACATCTAACATGCATGCCTCTCACCTATAATTGCATTCAAAGTCACAAACACATGCGATATCTTTCAACATATAAGTGCGCTCTACAAATGACCTAGATGCATACGTTCAACAATCAGAATCTCTATCCAAATTGGGTTTTCTTCCTACCACTTATTGAAAATTTTGATTCTTCTCCCATAGTGGGCACCACCAATATTGTTCCATCAAGTTTAGATAGGTGGTAAACGACATTATCATTTGACATCCTAATCACCATATATAAAGCAAACTACCAGTTTGTAAACTGTAAAATGAGTTGTGTTGGTTGTCAAAGCTCTTATAGTAAACCCACAGAAACACCTCTTTGTTAAATTTACTCAATTGAAGGTAGTGTCACCGTCAAACCATTCGTTGTCTTTGACCCTTGCTTTCCTCAATTTTATTTTTATTTTCAAATATTTTCTTCAATAGTATTAAGAAAAAATGCCCGAAGGCTACAACTTGAACTTGTTTGCCTAGAAGCTTACAACTTTTTATGTACAATGATGTACAATAATCCTAGGACCAAAGATAGGACTTTGTAGAAGGTGTTGGAATTTGCTGATGTACATTGCCATGATTTGCTGATATTCAAGAAAGGTCCATGGAAGTTGATAGTGCCATTGAGGCCCTTTAGTTGACTCTGTAAATAAGGGCAACTTTTTCCATAAGTGATGAAGCTTCTTCCATCTCTTGTTCACAACCTTTGGGGAACCATGCATATTGTCATATTGGCCACGGAGTACTACCAGTAAGTTCTCCCATATCTCAAGCAGGACATCCAAGAGACGAAGATCTATCGCATCATAATGTCGGCTATATTGACATTTCGATAATTCCCATTATGTTACAATAGTCATTGTTTTCCAAACTTGGACATATTGCACCTGCTTTCGAGGTTGCTTAAAGGGGATAACTAATATCAATCTTCTATTATGTACCATCATTGCCTCTCGAACATCATCTGCCTCATACAACGTCAGGCTGGAATGTAACACTCCCCACTTTGCTGATCCCCATGAAAATAGGCAACCGATATTGATTGTTAAAAATGACCAAAGGACTTTATTCCATACTTGTTGAGCCTAGGGACAAGACCAGAGGACATGCTTGGCAATCTCCTGAGCTTCATGGCAAAAGCCACATTGCCGAAGATTGGGTGCTACATTCTCTTTCAATGAATGACCAACTGGTAATGCCCTATGCAGTAATAGCCATCTGAAGAGAATAAATTTAGTTGGCTCCTTAAATGAGCAGATCCATCTCCAGTAGGTTTTCAAATGCAAAATTGAGAAACCCTAGGTGGTCCAATGTTTCTCAGCTATTGGTATCATTACATTCCGAGAGAGTAGTAGTGATCTTCCAAGTTTTACTGAGTATTGAAAGAAGGGAACCTTTATGATCTATTCCCCCAAGGAATGTGACCAAAACCAACTCCCCGGATCCCTTGTTAATCTTGCAACAAGGTCTTTTGCGTATAACCACAACATATCACACATATGAGCAATTGAAGGATAAGGATCAAGCATCCATTTCATTCTAGTTTTAGCAACCACTTTGACTGGTGCACTTCACAAGTGTTGTAGATAACTGCAATCAAAGGTATAAGGTTGCAAACTATGGTTATCTAGGACCTTAAAATAATAAGCGCACCCGTTAGGTGAAACACCCTTGACAGCCATCGATGTGTCATTCATGAAGCATCCAAACCACACATGTTCCTACTTGGGTTGAAGGTTGTAGAAAACGAAGAATATGGTACTGATATGTTACCAATCATTATCTTGGCACCATGAACAGATTCTACATGTGCACGACCATCTTCTTGTGGCATTTGCTGAAATTGAGTCCAAGTTCTTACAGATGCAACTGGCCCATTATCCAATTTACCCTAGGCAAGGTGAATTCTCATGCCCAACACTTTCCCTGCATTTTCCGTGCTTTCTTCAATTGCTCTGTGGTTATGTCTATATGTCCTTGGTGTCTTTTCAAGTTGCCTAATCCTTATTATGAGAAGATCTTCCCACTCACTTCCTCCCATGGCATAATGACTAGTGAGTAGGTTTGATAGAGCCCAACCCTATGCCATTGATTTGAGTGTAATTGGTATGGTAGGGTTTGTTTACACTATCTTAGGACATGCTAATTGCCAAAACTCAAATGCATATATATAATAAGGTTGGGCATGAACCTTGTTGTAGGTGGTAGTGTTTCTTGACGATAGTACACGACTTGTAAATTTCATCAAAAGTACCTTCTTACCCTACCAAAAACACGAGGAAGTGTTCCAACAATGGTAATGACTCTTTTGTGAATGAAGTCTACAAACCCTACCTATGTTGGCGCTATTAGGAGCACATTGACAAACCTACCCACTTCAATTTTTCAATATACCCTAGGGTTGAAGACCCATGATAAGCGGAACTTATTTGATGAACCCATGTATAAGATCCTAATTGCCATCAAATTTATGATTAAATATTTTTCTCCAAATGAGAAGCCAGACTAAGATGTGGCTTGGGGTGTATGCTATAGAAGGGCAATGTTTTGATAGGAAGAACTCACAAACCACAACATTTCCCAATTGTAATTGATTGGAGTGCCATAATCTCAATCTCAATAAGGTTTGTAATAGGGTTCATCATGTTGGAAGAAGGTCAAAATATTATGGATGTGAAATGACATCCAAAGTGTGAGATGAGTTGTGAATAAAATTACACAAAAAAGGGAGGTACACGGGAAATGAAAAAGACAAGTAACCCTTTTTATAGAATTAGGTATGCAAAAGTTAGACCATGAATGTGTGCTACCTCGCAACTCTCTACACCACGTGGCACCCAATAGCTCTTATATCTGCAACCATGTGACCATTGTTATCGCATATTTAGGTGGAATCATAGAATGTGCTACCAATATAGCATCTCATCGGCTGTGATAAAATTGTGCGACACATATCCTACAACAATAAATAATAATGATACTTTCAAGCATAGTATGAAGTTATGAACCATATGTGCATTGGCATTCGAGAATGTTTCAAACATTCGAGTATGGTAAACACCCTCGAAGTATGCTAAATACCATACATTGTTATTCATTATTTATTGTAAGGTAAATTTTTTTTAAAGGTATCGAGTGTAAAGAAAAACGTAAGAATGTTTTGATAACATAGGCATTGGTTTGCATTCGTATGAAAAATAATGTTTGCCAATGCATTCGAGTATATTACGTACTATGCTTCCAACCATGTGTATGTGTCTCTGAGAAGAGAAAGAGAATATGTATGTCCAAGCATGTGTGTGTCTCTCAAAAGAAAGAGGAAGAGAATATGTCCGTCTTGTTTGCCTTTATACTTTTTCTTTCTTCCTTTCTGTCTGCAGATTTACAATTTCTTTCTTTGTCGCGTCTTCAATTCAACAACGCGTTGCCTCCTCTCCTCTCCTCTCCTCTCCTCTGCACACACAACACACACACAAACACACACTCTCTCTGTTTCTCTGTATATAAATACATCCTCATTCTCATCTTCTTCTCTCATCCCTACCCTACCCTACCCTACCCTACCCTACCCTACTATCTCTCCTTCGCGCAAATCACATTCAGTAAACAACAACAAACTCTTCCAAACTCTCATCTCCATCGCTGCCATCGCATATCGCATTTGATATATAACAAACATCAACACTTTATTCCAATGGCTTCTTCCTTGCTGCCTTCTTCTTCGTCTTCTTCTAAATTGCTGGCCCTCCTCAGCCTTGTTGTCGCTTTATGTGCTATAACTCCTCCTGCCCAGCTTGTGGGCGCAGCGGACGAGGACCCGCTGCAAGATTTCTGTGTGGCCGATGCCAATGCAGCTGCAGCTGCACCCATCACCATCAATGGGGTAGCTTGCAAGCCAGCCCACAAAGTCATAGCCCAGGACTTCACTTCCACGCTGCTGCGAGCACCAGCAGCAGCCACATATGATTCTCATTATACTAGTGGCTCCCAGCGCAGCAGCATTGGCAGTAAGGCGGCCATGGTCACCTTGGCCTCTGTGGCCACCTTCCCTGGGCTCAACACGCAGGGCCTGTCCATCGCTCGCATCGACTTCCCGCCCAACGGCGGACTGAACCAACCCCACGTCCACCCGCGTGCCAGCGAGGTGCTCTTCCTGGTGCAGGGCACGCTCACCGTCGGCTTCGTCTCCACCGCCCCCAACAACACGCTCTTCCAGGCCACGCTCTACCCCGGCGATCTCTTCGTCTTCCCCCGGGGCCTCGCCCACTTCCAGATCAACCTGGACAAGAAGATTCCAGCGCTGGCCATCGCCGCCCTCAACAGCCAGAATCCAGGGCTCTCTCAGCTCGCTGTGGCCCTCTTTGCCGCCAACCCACCACTGCCAGGGATGGTGCTCCAGAATACGTTCGGCATAGAGCAGTCTGAAGTGGACGCCCTCGCCGCCAGCGTGAAGAAGGCAAACTAAAGGTTAAATACCCGATCATCATCGTGAATCGGAAGACGGTCACCCTGTAGCAAGCATCAATCCTGAATCTCACTACCTTTTATATACCCATCTATCTATCCACGCCTACGTACGTCTCGTAATTAAATTCACAGCATGCATGTCACCACCATGTTCATAATAATACCTTGCGCTTGCATTGGGGCGGCATTCCTCACTCACAATAAGTTAGCTAGTTGGTAGTTTTTGTGTAATAAATGAATGCTCTTTTAACATACTCATTTTCCTATTACTAAGACTCACGTGTCTATCTATCTATTTATCAATCTTATCTATATACAAAACATATCAATTGTGTGATGCTATCTATCTATAGTGTGTGTTTGCTCGTGTTTACGTGTGCGCACATGTCCTAATTGTTGGCATCACTGCTCGAGTGCCATTCGCACACAAAGAACTAATTACCAAGTATACATACATGTGCAAGCAATCGTTTAAATTCTTTCGGTTTCCTTGTTGCAAACATACTCCCTAGGAGGGTTGACTTATCAAGAAACGAAGTTACGCGCATGTGGAGCTAAACACAGGAAAGGTTTGATACCAATATGATTTCATATGGAACGTATAATCTAAAAAGGTTCCAATAGAATACATATATGCATGAAAACTAAGCAAGACACTCGCTAGTTTATGATGTACACATATAATAGACTTTGAGCAATTAATATGAGAGAGAGAGAGAGAGAGAAAGAAAGAAAGAAAGAAAGAAAGATATATTAATGTCTTCTAAGGCCAAATTTGGCCCATGAGACAAATAGGTTACAACAAAAGATGAGTGTTTATCCAATCATCAAAACTAAAAATAAAAGAAAATAGCTTAAGCTAAGAAAGTTCTAGTAGTGTACAAAACTTTGCACCAAGCCTAATCTCATTTCCACCCAAGTCTCTCAAAAAGAAGTGGGAGGTCAAAAGTTTTTGGTGTGGGTGTGACCCATGGTCCCGATGCATAGAGTGCCCTAGCCATGGCTTCTAGGCGGTGTAGTTCACGTTCCCTTATTTTCTTTATTGCTTCTACATCTCGTCGAGTTGCTTTGAAACCCGGCATCCGAGGGCGTTTGGTTCTTCTTTGATTTTCTGCTTCATCAAGGAGAAGTCCGAGTGGTACAGGTGTGTCGACATTCATTGTCTCCCCCTGTTCCTGAAAAACTTCATTTGTTATATGTTGGTAAACATTAGCAACATTATTATCAACGTTTTGTAATTTGTTCTCTCTGTGGTGTTTCAATTCTAAGATGTATCTACCTAATTTCTTTATATCTAGTGTATCTAATAGTTTAGGGAGGGTGGGAGAGGAACCAAGTATGTCTTGGTATTTTGCCCTTATCTCGGCATAGGTGGGGCATTTGCATGTAAAATGGTACTCATCCTCTATCTCTATGTGGCATAACCTACATATCCTTTCCTCCCTAGGGACTCCATTAGTACGTCCATTCTCAATCTCAAGTTGGTGAGATGATATTCTAAGTTGACCAATGGCAACCCTTAGTGCATGTGGTAAGAATACATCTAGATATTTTGGGCGCGTGATAAAACCTAACTCAGAGAAGTGCATAAAGTGTTCTTTATAGTACGACATTTTAGATGGGAGTGGCTCTAGTGGGGTGATCCATTTATACCGGGTATAAATTTGCCATATTTCTTGGCGTATTACTTTATTACGGTCCTCATGAGAGAGTAAAGTGTTATCATTCGTGTGGTCGTACTTAAGGGGGGGGAGGTTAGTAATGTCTAGACCGTTGGCAAGAAGCCAACTCACCATCATGCCATACCATGAGCTAGTATAGCCGGACTCATACAATGCTCGAGAAGCCTTAAAGGCTTGGTGGGATATTCTATCAAGTGGTTGGTTATGTATCCTGTGTATAAAG
Source organism: Azolla caroliniana (assembly GCF_043228905.1). Lineage (NCBI taxonomy): Eukaryota > Viridiplantae > Streptophyta > Polypodiopsida > Salviniales > Salviniaceae > Azolla > Azolla caroliniana. The sequence goes on from NW_028230443.1 coordinate 17,342,734, forward strand.
ACTACCAGTTGAAAAAGTGCTTCTACTAACATAGGGGGTAGAGTGAACTCAGCCCTAATAATGTCATGTGGGACCGACGATTTGCTTCGGAGTTGGCGTGATAACATCATCACCAATGGTCTCTCTAATTGCGTCCACATGAAAGATGGTAGTCCTGGGGCCCAAACCGCTGATGCATACATGAGAGAGGGAGTCACTAATGAGTCAAAGAGCCACCCTTTAGTTCGTGGCTCTTGGAAGTATGCTTGGTGGCATTGTCTCTCGAGGAGTGAGAGGGATGCATGTCCTCTTGTAAGTCTATCCTTCGCTGCTTGTGTCATCGAAAATTTACCTGAGCGGGCACTGAAAGTGACTCCGAGATAGACATATGATCCAACCACCTCAACTGGGCTATGGGAGATAGTTAGGTGACACTTAGCCCTAACTTGGGCCGACGTGTGGAAGATAAGGACTTTAGTTTTCCCTAGATTCACTACCAATCCTCGTTGTGTGCAAAAGTCATCTAAGGCATTAAGGTGCCTTTGTAGGTCGTGTTCGGATTCAGAGAGCAAAACTATGTCATCTGCATAGAGCAAGATACGCACCTGCGTATCTCCAAGGACTACTCCATTGCCTCCCTTACGAGCAATAAAATCTGTGATCTCATCAATGTAGATCCCAAAAAGAGTCGGAGATAAGGGGCAACCTTGTTTTACACCAATAGTGCTAGTGAAACTATCGGATATGCCGCCTGGGCATCGAACACACCCGGACACTTGTTCATATAGTGCGTAGATGGCCCAAACCATGTCATCTGGTATCCTCAAGCTCTTAAGCCTATCAAACAACCGCTCTCTAGGGACCGTGTCAAAGGCTTTGCGGAAGTCCACAAAACAACAATATAGTTTCTTCTTGCGAGCCTTAGTCTGGTCAATTAAGCATCTAAGTGTGAAGATATGGTCAATAGTGGAGAAGGCTCGTCTAAAGCCGGCCTGTTCAGGTGCACGAAGATTTAAGGTCTCCATATACTCGCTAAGCTCTGCCTCCATTACTGCACCATATAATTTAGCAAGGGTATGACCTATCATAATGGTCCTATAAGTATTTGGGTCCATGGGGTCCCCCCCCTTATGTATGGGGGCCACTGTGTTCATGGTCCATTGTGATGGAAAACCCTCTGCAAGGGCACGATTGAAGATTAGAGTTAGTAAGGGAGCTAGGCACTCTCTCGCGTATATGATGTGTTCTGCTCGCAACCTTGTGTGGTCCATGGACTTCCTATGTTGTAATTTCTTTATGACCTTCGTGACCCTAGAGGTCGTGAAGAGTGTCCCCACAGTAGGTCGGGGTGTGGAAGGCATTGGAATGGGTGGTTGGTTTGGGATGTGGTAAAGTCTCTCTGTATAAGTGTGCCAAGTTTCGGGATCTTCGATGGGTGTTTGTGGTCTTGGTTCCCGTAATCTCTTCCATGCAGTGGCACAATCGTTACTCATGAGCATGTGGTAGAGTTCCCAATATTGGGATGCCTCCCATGCTCGTCTCTTACGACGTGTCATCTTGCGCATTTCTTTACGAGCTTGTACTGAGGTAATACTACCACTGAGTTGCGATATTGTAAGTTGTCGATGTAAGCACCTACAATCCTCATCATACCATCTATTTTGTGGCATAGATCCTACCTTACCTTGATTGGAGTGTTTCGTGTATGGGAAGCTGCTAACCGCTGCAGAATGAAGGATGTGTGTGAGTTTCGTATTAAGGCTCTCTAAAGGTAGGGAGGGATCAAGGGAGGAGAGATGGGCTTGAACATGTCGAGCATATATGTCAGAGAGCTCATGTGTGAAATGTATTGTGATGTCATGGCGTGGTCGACTAGAGTTGGTGACGTTAGAGATATCGCATTTTATCTCGAAGTATAAGAAACTATGGTCCGCGCCAATAGGACATGGGGTCACTCGGAAGGAGTTAATCATGTGGGTGGCTTCAGGGCGTCCTATTAGATAATCGACTGTGCTTTCCCCTCCTCCATGTGGGAAACATGTGAGCTCTTCCGAACCTGGCCACTTGGCTAAACCATTATATATGACCATTTGGTGCCGACTACCGAGTTCGAGCAAATGATGGCCAAAGCTCGTGGCGTCTGCACCTTGATCCTTTGATTTACGTGTGGTGTCTATGTCTGAAGGATCGACATTTACCATTTCTAGGTTTCTATTCATTTGAAATATTGTGCATTGTCGGGATTGGGTTCTCGCATTAAAGTCTCCTACAAGGAATACTTCGCCTTGGGAAGAATATCGGATTATGTCATCCGATAGAGGTTCATATGGGGAAGGCCCATGTGGCACTCCGTCATCAACTGATCTCGCCTCGCCAGCCAGATTATAACGAGAGCCTTTTGGGGGGAAGTAACAAATGGCGAAAATTACTGCCTTGTCCTTGCTTGTGGAGACTTTCACCCACATAAAACGAGCTTCTGGGTCAGTGCTCAGTATTTCTATCCTATTATGTAGCTCCCTCCGAAACAATATTGCGACACCTCCAGATCCCCTGGTAGTGCATCGACGTGAGGTTTGTCTAAAAGCCGACTCCCAACGAAATCCTTCGACTCGTGGGAGTCCCCTATTTGGGCTTTGGTGTGTTTCTACTAGGCAAACTATATCTGATTCCTTTAATATCCCCTCTAGGCGGCCGGGGTGTGTCCAGAGTGCGCCGTTACAATTCCATAAGGTCATCCTAAGTGTGTTTTCTGTCACATGGGCCACACGCCGTCAATTAGTAGTGCGATCATTTATGATCACTCGCCCATCTCGATAAAAGGCGCGATGCCCGTCTTTGCGAGCTTGCATAACCTTTGGCATACAACTCTTGCGATGCTCAATTTGCATCTTGGTGAGGTCTTCATCGAGATAGATAGGGTCCCCACCCAATCCTCGAAGAATTGGTCTCTTCTTAAAGAAAGTGATTCTAGAGTCTAAGTCTTTAAATTGAAGAACTAAGGCTCTCTTCCTAGTTGTGTCGCGTCCGGCCCTCCAAGCTTTGGTAATAGGTAGGGTCGTTGTGTACCCTAACATTTTCCCGAGTGTTTGTGCATCCTCGTCCGTCGCCGTCTGCTGCCGTCGGCGTGCTGGACGACCTACTGCAGTTCGTCATCATCCGTTGTAGTCGCCGTTGCCGTTGCCGTGCTCTTCTCCACCTTGTTTCTTGAGGTTGCCGAGTGTCACGTTTCTTCTCTTGGCGGCGCATCCTTGTTCTTTTTAGCGTGCTCGTCGTGTGCGAAATGCCAATGTGACTACGACATAACACAAACTCGGCTAAGTCTCGAACCCATTTATTTTATCCTTTTTCTTTTCTTTTCTTACTGACACTACAATGTCTAAACGAAAGGAACACAAGGATACACAAGACGAGGCTATAAGTAAGGAGGACTTTTTGGATATGTTTAACCGTTTAACAAAAATAGAGACGGATATGAAAAAATGGGTGAAAGACGCCGAAACCCACAAGAAAAAAGATAGAGAGGAAAAAGACACCCTCAAGGCCGAAATAGAAAAACTTAAAGAGGAAAACACAAACCTCAAACAACAACTTAATGACATCAAGGTATCCCGAGAGGACGGTGAAATATCCTCCATAGAGGATATAAAAGATGAGATCAAAAAAGTTAAAGAGGAGGTTAAAAATAACATAGAATTAGCAAAAACGGGTTGGGTAGATGTCGTTAAAAGAAACATTAAAAAAGAAATAAAGGATGAAAATATTGTTAATACCACCCTCGAAGAGGAGAAAATGCGTCAGGCCCGACGCCTAAATGTGCGTGTCACTGGGCTCAAGGAAGGTGCAGAGAGAGAGATGTGTCTATGGAATGTGTTTGTTTTGTTTTGTATAGTTTTAGACGAGCGTGATTTGTGTTGATTGATCAGTTGTCCACTAGCAAGGGCCATCTTGAAATTTATATATATACTCTGGGATTTTATAGGTGGAGTGTTGAAATGTTCATTTCAATGGGCAATTTGGTCATGTATATTTGAGAATTCCTTCCCCACATTTCACGATTGCCTATCAATATCTAAGGTATGGGGGATTATGGCATGAGTGGTTGGAATGTCTTTGTTTTTTATACTCAAAATGGTGTCTGAAGACATATTTGACAATTCCAAATCATTCCTTGTTGGAAACTTCATGGAGGTTGTCACAAGAGGAATTAGGGATTTATAGGTTGGCAAGGCCTCGTTTCCATCTTTGCATTTGTCCTTATTCCATGGGACTATAGAGGTCCATAATGCCGTATCTAGAGACGAAGGATGTCATGGGAATTTTGATTGATTTTGTGGTGAGCCAATATCATATCATAATCCGTACATTGTACATTACTGTTTACGAAGAGAGAGGGGAGCAAGAGAGAGAAAGAGAAAAAGAGAGGGAGGGAAATGGAATGTTACATAACTCTAATTGTGGATCGGGGGAACATAGTGGTCACTTGTAGCAAAGATTATCATATTGATCGAGATGTTTGCCTTTAGGAGTAGCTTTATAGTGATGTGCACTAATAATTGGTAATTGCCTCTTTTACACTATTCAAGTGAAAGGTAATTCTCATTATTTTATGAAACTGTTATGGCACCTGGCACACTGATCGTGAAGATATGCGCACCAACAAGGGACACCAAGCAACTAACTTACAAAAAGGGGGATAAACCAATCCAAGCAAGAGGGGATGGAAGCCAATGGGTAGCCTCGTTTGAAATGACCACACTCATATAATTATGAAAGCTATAAAAGCCACTTTGTAGTGTCTTTTAAGCTTCTTTACAATCTTACGATTTCTCATATTGATTAAAGCTATAAGCCTCTTCTTCTATCTCCCTAATTGTAACTAAGAGAAAAGTTATATTAGCGATAATGATTATGAAACCAAACGCTAATCTCTATCTCTTGTTGGTGCTAGACCTCTTTGTACTAAGAGTGGTGATAATAAGATATTGTGTTCATTTTAACTCCTTCGTTTAAGTGTACAAGAGAGTAAAGCGAGAGAGTGTAGGAGATATATTAATATTAATCAACACTAAGTAAGCTAGTAGCCTAGAGTTATGCTAATCCGAATCTTATGCCAATGACATCAATGGGAGGTAAACCTCCATCTATCTATAGAGATGCTTTCGTGCAACACACAGAAACGGTTCATCTATTTGGCATGCTGTCGGGGATTAGATCGACACATGAAGCTATCGATGAGCTTTGCATAATCTCATGAGGCAAGACACTTAGTGAGGAAGAGGTGAAGAAAGTGAAGTCCACGGTTTTTTCCCCTTAGATTAAAATTTCTCCACTTAATATTCTATTATCTTATTTTTTGTTTAAGTTTCCCTTAAACACCTAGACATTAGCGCACACATTGTTTGGTTTTTACTAATCGTTTTGGCAAGAATGATCTGTTTCTAGATTAAAGTAAGATCAACATGAGTATTGTCGCCTCACCACTATTGGGCATTGTGCTTCAGAACACGTTTGACATTGACCACTTTGAAGTGGATACCCTAACTTGAATATCCGTTGTATGAATGTACAATGAAGAACAAGTAACATATGACCCAATCAATATTTTCTACATAAAGTACCTCATCTTCATACTATATATGTTTGTCTATCTGTTTATAATAACTGCATTTAATGAATACATTGTGATTCCACATCCGGTAGTTGTGTTTTTTAAGTTTCTCAACTAAATACTTTCTTTTTATATTATTGGACATTGACGACAAGAGATTCTGATTTTGTGCCTCGTTGGATGTAAATGAGGCCATGCTTTAGTACATGTTGTTTGGATTTCCAAGGACAATCCAAGCAAATGTGTTGTATTGTGTTTTGCTTGCTATCCCTTAGAGAAGCTCTCATACCATGTAAGGGGAAAGAAGCAATAACACACAAGGAGAAAGAGAGAATTATAGAGATGGAGAGGCAAGGTTGTAAAAGAAAACTCTATGTATTTTTCCATTATACTAAAAAGAACACTTTATATAGAAACTTACAAAACCATCTAAATATGTAAGTTATAATAAGTTGGAATTGATGTGATATTTTCTTGTGCAACGTCTACTATTTTTATATAGATATTTATATTATATCATAACAAGAAGGACATGCAATCAAAACAATGGATTCGAGGAATAATTGCATGCTTTTTTCCAATGTGATGGTTTGGGAGCATGCAACGTTTGGTACAAAGAGCACAGGGTAATGAAATCAAAATATATACAAATGATATCCATGGCACAATGGTAATGCGTCTGACTCCAAATCCAAAGGTAGCGTGTTGGATGAGGAGCATATTGACAAAGCCTACCCACTTCAAATTGTCATTGTACCCTAGGGTTGGAGACACATGATAAACAAAACTTATTTGATGAACCCATGTATAAGATCCTAATTGCCATCAAATTTATCATTAAAGCCTACATTTTTCTACAAATGAGAAGCCAGACTAAGATATGATTCTCATTATACTAGTGACTCCCAGCGCAGCAGCAATGGCAGTAAGGTGGCCATCGTCACCTTGGCCTCTGTGGCCACCTTCCCTGGGCTCAATACGCAGGGCCTGTCCATCGCTCGCATCGACTTCCCGCCCAACGGCGGACTCAACCAACCCCACGTCCACCGCTGCCAGTGATGGTGCTTCAGAATATGTTCGGCATAGACCAGTCTCAAGTGGACGCCCTTGCCGCTAGCGTGAAGAAGGCCATCCTGGCTTGAATACCCGTAGTATGAACGTACAATCAATAACAAGCGGCTCATGACCTAATCAATGTCTTCTGCATAAAGTACCTCATCTTTATACTATATCTGTTTGTCTATCCGTTTTATCATCACTGGTTTGAATAATAAATACATTTTCGGCATTGGACGCTCACAACAATCACCTCTGTAATCTTCTCTTTTAAATGGTCAATTTAATCATTCCAGTTTCTGTGTCCTTTTTGTGAAAACACACAATTAGGTTAATAAATGTATGCAGTTCGGGTGTCTCCGTTAGGCAACATTGTAGGAATTTACGGTACTATCTAACAAAGGATAACAAGTTGACACATGTGACTTAAAATTATGAAGTAAGAAAGATTGCATTGTATTCATGGTAGATGTTACATTTTATAGGCAAAAGAGATCATTGGGAATGTTCATTGTGATCAAATCTCACATGAATGGAACTTTGTAACTAATAGTTGTGTGAACAAAAGTCACGTTAATAGGTGGTTACATTAGTTATTTTTATTTAGGATATATTTCTTAGCTATAATAACGTCTTATTCCTATTATTAATATTCTATACCCCTATTGATGCAAGAAGGCGGTCTAGATGTCAATATGATGAAGCTTGAGATTTAGACCTACGGTGATGCTACATATTAAGTGCATTGGAACCATCTTCAACGTTGGTGCAAAAGTATCTTTATAATCAATGCCATGGATTTGGGTAAATCCTCTTGCAACTAGGCATGCCTTCAATCTATCAAGCTTTCCATTGGAATCAAATTTCTTTGTAAGTACCCATTTGCAAGGAATAATATTCTTATCATTGGGTTGAGGCACTAAACTCCATGTGTCATTCTTTTCTAGTGTATCAATTTCCGCTTACATGGCTATTTGCCATTGAAGTAGTTCGAGGCTTCGCAATGCATCTTTAACCGATGGATGGATGTTGTCAAACGGGGCTTGTGGTTCGTATTTTTGAGTATATTCATTCTCTTCATCTAAAGCCACCATTAGTGCTTCCATAGGATCGGTTATCTCGTAAATCTCATTTAGGAATCTATACTTCTTTCTCTTCATAGGTATAGGGCTTGCTATATTCACAATTAGAGTGGTGTGACCTTAAGATATATCTTTTGAAGTCCTAAAGCTTGAGTTGAATGGTGTGGAAATCCTAAGGTTTGATTTGAGGAATTTGAAAAAATGGATTGTGAAAAGGTGGATTTTGAAGGGGTAGAAGTTAAATTTTGAAAGGTTAGAATTTGAAAATTTTGAATTGTGAAAAGTTAGTTTGAAGGGGTAGAATTTGAAAAAAAATTGAATTTTGAAAAGTGGGGGGAAAAAACAGAATTTTCCATTGGGGTTTGCCAAGAATTGATGGGAGATGAAAAGCTATAAGAGAGGTTGTTTATGCTTGGAGTGGCAAGATCATTGCTTTCATTTTCTCTTAGCTCCATCATGCCATCACCATCGTTGTTGTTGTTACGATGTTCCACCTCTATGTTGCCTTCTATTATAATGCCACCACCAACCTCTCTAGCATCGCCACTCACTTCTCCAATGCTGCCACTTATTATGCTTGTGGATGTGTGCATGATATTTCTATTTGGTAGATTCTTAATGATCTTGATTTTATGTACCTCTTGGCTCTCCTCTTCTTCTTTGAACTCTTCTAATTGTAATGGTTCTCTCATGTTGTTGATATGCTCCTTCCCATATTCACGATTATTTACATAATGTATAAGGGGAATATTTTGTAAGATTATAGGGTATTTTGGGGATACTATTTGTTCGTAAAAAATGACGGATCGACTATATATAAATTTCTTATTTTGTGGGTTAAATAATTTATATCCCTTAATCCCCTTGAATTCGCCATATATCCTACCATTATACATTAAATACTATGGGGGTCTAATTTTTTTCTTAACTTGGGAGTGACGTGACTATAAGCGATTGCCCCAAATATAAGTGTTCAACATTAGGTTTCCTACCAAACCATGAGAAAAAAGGTGTATTCAATCTGAGTACCTTGTGGGGAGATCAATTTTGTAAATAACCTCTTGCCGTAGAGATGACCTCTTGCCAAAATTTGTTGTGTAGATCGGCCACTTGAAGCATGCTCTGGCTTGCATCTAGTAGTGTCCTATTCTTCCGCTCCACCACACCATTTGGTTGTGGATTGTATGAAGTTGTAAACTCATGTCTTATTCCTTGTGTCTTATAAAATGTCTTCCATTTTGTTGAACAATATTATCCACCGTTATCTGTTCTAATTGTTTTAATTTGAAATTGACATTGGTTTTCAATAAGTGCTTTTAAATAGGTTTTGAAGGCATTGAAAGCACCGATTTTACTCTTCATGAAGTAAATTATGGTGAATATTGTGAAGTCATTAATAAAGGTAATGAAATATCAATTACCGGTTATTGAAGGTATTTGTAGTGGCCTCTCAGTTTGATGAATATGGTGAGGGAACTTTCTTCTACTTTGCTTGTCGTAAATACATCCTTCACAAATAAATAAATATAGAAATGGTTTAGCTAATATACCTTCAACAAGTTTATGTGTTTGAATTGTCTTCATTGATTTTGGATGTAGGTGGCCTACCCAATGATACCATATCAATGTTTGATCATCTTGTTGATGGCTTGAAGCTATATATGCTTTAATTGGCGAATGATCCATCATCTTTAGTGGGTATAGTTTTCCAATCTTCGGACACGTTGTTTTAATTATATGTCACGTGGGTAACTTGTAACAAATTATAGTAGTGGCCTACCCAATGATACCATATCAACGTTTGATCATTTTGTTGATGGCTTGAAGCTATATATGCTTCAATTGGCGAATGATCCATCATCTTTAGTGGGTATAGTTTTCCAATCTTCGGACACCTTGTTTTAATTATATGTCATGTGGGTAACTTGTAACAAATTATAGCACAGTTGTAATGAAATTCAAGTATCGTTCTAGTTGATGTCGCCTCACTTACGGATAACAAAGTTCTTTGCAAATCCGGGGACAAGGTAAACATTTGAGATATAGTAATTTTGGATTTATTATTAATTGATAGGTAAATTATACCTTTTCCAAGAGCTAACTTGGTACGATTACCCATTGAAGCGTACCTCAAGTGGGTGATGAAGTGGATTGTAATTATGTAACCATTCTCGACTATGGGTGAGATGGTGGGTGGTTCCGGTGTCAAAGTACCATAATCTTTTCATTTGAATTTTGTTAGTTTGTACTTTTGACACGAATGCTTGTATGAAGGATGTGTCTTCATCTTCATTAGGTATTAATGCAAAATGTGCTTGGGCATTGAACGTTTTACCTTTCTTTCTTTGATCATAGTGGTTTCGACGACATTCTCTTTCTATGTGTCTTGGTTTGTTGAAATATCTACATATGATTGTGGAAGCATTGATTGCTCCTTGCTTTGATGGTTGATTTGACTTGTATGACCTTTGAAACTTTTGAAATCTTGGCTTTGAGAAGTTGGAATTTTGAAATCTTTTAATCGCACGCATTGCCATTGATCCATCGTTGTATTTCACCTTGCCCTTAATTCTTCGAATCTCTTCTCTTTTCATTTTTAGGAACATATTCTTCATGTTCGAAGTGTCATCATTTCCATGTGTGGTACAAAGGTGTCCCACGAATCTGGTAAAGCCCCCAAAATTAAATCAAATTTCATATCTTCATCAATTTTATTACCTGCCAGTAATGCTTGCTCGAGGGCTAACTACCATTTCCTGATAAATGTATCAATTCTTTCACTTTCTTTCATTTCCAATGTGACAAGGGGTTGATCTTTGTTGTTCTATCTAAGAGTTCATGACGTTCCTTCAAGGCCTCCCATATTTCTTTTGATGTTTCTAAATATTTTACTAAATCTATTTGTTCATCAGTTATATGCATAACCAATTCCATGCGTGCACCTAAATCGTTATTTTTCCATTCTATTGATTTTGTGATGGTTGTAGGTTGTGGTATTATACCTATCACAATGTCGATTAATTGTGCTCTTTCGAGGAATAGAGTCATCCTTAATTTCCACATTTTATAATTTTTGTTGTTGAGTTTCTCCATGGTGTATTTTCGTGTCATTGATGTTGTTTTGTTTGTTGAACTTGTGTTAGAATCCATCTTTGTAGATCTTTCGGATCGATCTTTTTGACGGTTGTTCCTTAATTCCTAGTTATAGAAGGCTCTGATACCATGTAACAAAGGATAACAAGTCGATACATGTGACTTAAAATTAGGAAGAAAGAAAGATTGCATTGTATTCTTGGTAGATGTTACATTTTATAGGCAAAAGATATCATAAGGAAGTTTGTAATGGGAATGTTCATTGTGATCAAATCTCACATGAATAGAACTTTGTAACTAATAGTTGTGAGAACAAAAGTCATGTCGATAGGTGGTTACATTAGTTATTTTTATTGTGTTTATTTAGGATATGTTTCTTATTTATAATAACGTCTTATTCCTATTATTAATTTTCTAACAAACATTACATACATGTCTCCGGTCGCCGACTCTCTCACTAGTGTTGCTAAACCTGGTACTACAACATTTGGTACTCTTACAATATTAAATATTAGAAATAATAGAAATTAATATTAATAACAAATATATCATAATTACATTAAACGAGAATAAACAATGTAACAACTTATTCTTGGGACTCTTGTCCACAAGTGACGGTCACAACACATTCATGTTAGATTTTCTCTTTTAGCTATAAAATGTAATATAGTATAGCTACAATGATCATAAGATAGTCTCTCTTTTATCATTAGATTAAGTTACATAAATACAATTGTTATTCTTTGTTAGATAGTACTTCAAATTCGTACATGGTATCCTAGCCTTCCCCTAGGAATTATAGCATAACCACCAAGAAGATCGATTTGGAAGATCTACAAAGATGGATTCTAACACAAGTTCAACAAATAAAACAACAAAGAAAGTACACCATGGAGAAACTCAACGATAAAAATTATAAAGAATGTGGAAATTAAAGATGAGCCTAATCTTGAAAAGAGCACAATTAATCGACATTGCGAAAGGTTTAATACCACAACCTACAACCATCCCAAAATTGATAGATTGGAAAAATAAAAATTTAAATGCATGCATGGAATTGGTATGCATTTAACCGATGAACAAATAGATTTAGTAAAAGAACTAGAAACATCAAAAGAAATATGTGATACATTGAAGGAATGTCACAAACCCTCATACAGAACAACAAAGATCAGCACTTTGAGACAACTTGTCACGTTGGAAAAGGAACAAAGTGAAGGAGTTGATACATTCATGAAAAACTGTTAGTTAGCCTTGGAGCAAGCTTTATGAACAGGTAATAAAATTGATGAAGATATGAAATTTGATTTAATCTTGGATGCATTATCAAATCTGTGGGACAATTTTGTCACCACACATGCAAAAGATGTAACTTAAAACACAAAGAACATATTCCTAAAAATGAAATGAGAAGAGTTCCGAAGAATAAAGGGTAACATGAAACACACCGATTTATCAATGACAATGCGCGTATAACAGGATTTCAAAAATCCAAATTCTCAAAGCCAACATTTCAAAAGTTTCAAAGGTCTTACAAGCCAAACCAACTGTCAAGGAAAGAAATTGCAACAAACCGGGACACATGGAAAGAGAATGTCGTTGGAAGCAATATGACCGAAGAAACAAAGGTAAAAGGTTCAATGCCCAAGCACATTCTGCATCAATATCGAATGAAGACGAAGACACATCCTTCATTCAAGCATTGATGTCAGAAATACAAACAAACAAAATTCAATTCGAAAGATTATGGTACTTTAATCAAAACAAACAAATTCGAGCACATCATCATTTTATCCAAGACTTGGTCGAAGCAAAAGAGATGTCACTCCAATAAATTTCAACCACAACCATGTGCGTTGATTTCGTTAATAAATCCATACCCAACACAAGCATTGGATATGTTGTTCCAAGACAGGACTCAAATCATAGAAACCAAACAAATAGGTTGCTTACATTAAGGAGGGGTGTTAGAATATTAAATATTAGAAATAACAAATACATCATAAATAAATAAAACGAGAATAAATAATGTAACAACCTATTCTTGAGACTCTTGTTCGCAATGATGGTTACATCACATTCATGTGATATTTGCTAACAATGAACATTCCCAGTACAAACTTCCATATGATCCCTTCTACCTATAAAATGTAACACCTACCATGATCATAATGTAGTAACTCTTTTATCATTAAATTAAGTTAAATGAATAGAATTGTAATACTTTGTTAGATAGTGCTTTAAATTCATAGAGATACAATACAATGCATGTAGACATCATCATAACTATAAGTATTACTTTAGCGGCCCATGCTACTTCTACAAATTCAGCTTCAGTGGTACATGACAATGTTACGAATTCTAGTTTTTTTATTGTCTTGTCTTGTTTATTAGTAGTGGGAAACTTCAAAGTGAGGTGAAAACCCACAAAGAATAAAGAAAAATATACAAGTGTCGATTAGACACTAGAGAGCTTAAAAGCACTCAAAGCAAAGGTTGTAAATTTGGAGTGTGATGTCTCTAAGTTGCAGACAATCAAATAGAGATTGCCTGAGGGATTTCTTAAAGAAGCGAACTTCATGCAGTTGGTTTCGATCAAAGACCTTATTATTGCGGGTTGTCTAAATGGTCCAAAGTGCCCAAAATCGTGTCCATTGGAGAAAATAGACATTGTCGGATAGGGCGCATGGAATATGTCCAAATATCCAAAAGTGTTTACCAAACCTTCAGCCAGGAAATTTGTGATAAAGAGATGCACTTAGTCTTTGTACAAATGTTGTAGTGAATGAACAAGTCCATAATAAGTGTGGGATTGTTTCCAATCGTCCACGACATCTTGCACAATGCGGCAAGGCTATCGATCGCTTTTGAAGATTCAACCCAGTCGGGAGCACACCCAATAAGCATCTCCATAGGAATACCCGTTGCTTAAGTGGAAGACCAGAGCTCCATAAGTTTGCAAGCCTATTATTCCACCAAGATTGCGTTTTGTGTAGGTTCCATAATGCATTTGCATGTTCGGGAAACCATGGGACAGGTTGCAACAACATATACACTGAATGTGTTGTAATGTTATGCATTGGAATAACAATGTTCCCTTTTTGTAACATCCAATCTTGAATCTTGTGATCTCCATTGAGAGGTGGCACAAGTACTAAGGAAAGCACCAACTCAGTGACTTGATTCCATATAACACGATGATGTGGCCCAAGATTATAACGACATGTCCTATCATTGAAGTGCAATAAGAGACCTTGGTCATTTACCACATCTGCAATTGATTTCAGCCCCTTCTTTGCTAAAAAATAAGCTTTCCTAGGCTCTTGTTCAGCTAATGACTGTGGGAATATAGCACTCAAGTGTAAGCTTTCAAGGCATAAAGAGTTCCCTAATTCTGAATTCCTACCTCTCCATTTTATGTGGTGTAATATGTCCTTCCAGTGCTTTAGAAGCTTTGAGCTAAACGGACAACGTTTGATGTGCATGTTAAGCTTTCCAAACACTACATCCCAATGATTAGTTTCCAAATGACTTAGTTTTCAAATGATCAAACATATCAGATAGCATTCTTGCCCAAGGCAATGTTTTTTCAGCAAATTCCGGCAATAAAATAGCTTTTCTAGCCAACATATGCAAATGCAAATTAAGAAAATTTAGCCGTCCACTCAATCGTGGAGTGCATATCTTTTCTAGTGATAAAAGTCGTATACCTCTATGCAACTACTTCGAGCACCAAAAGTTGCTTATGATTTCTGAGTTAATCTTTTGTATCATGTGTTTCACCCAATCAATCATAATTAAGTAATATTGCATATAAGCCATGAATATTGATTGCACTATCCTCAATTTGACATGGAGTGGCCATGTTGCAATTTTCCAGTAGCTTAGCTTTTGTCTCACTTTTTGTAGAACCCATTCAACCTTTCTTTTCCCTATTGCATTCCATCCCAATGGATAGCCAATATGTCTAACCATTTCATTTGGGCTAACAACTTAACCTAGCCACATAAGGTGATGCCAACTATATGATGTCAAGGGTAGAAGTTTGGACTTGTTGAAGTTAACATGCAATCCAGCAAGCCAATCCATACAATTTGAGGGCATCCATAATCACCCTCATATCATATGGATTGTTTTGTGATAGGAATGATGTATCATTTACATATGCTTGAGCCACGAAATCATGTCCGTCTTTCATTTGCAAACCATGACGTTGACCAATTGATACTAGATGATCCATGTACAATAGTAGTGGATGAGTTGCGATTGCATACAACAATGCACTTACAGGACAACCTTGTCATACTGATTTGGCTAAGCTCCATAAATCTAGTGCTAGACCCATAAAGCCAATAGATTACTTGAGACATTTTCGGACCAAATCCTAGTTTGACCATTGTGGCTACCACAAAATCCCATTGGATGGTGTCAAAGGCCTTTTCAATGTC
This sequence comes from Azolla caroliniana, assembly GCF_043228905.1. Taxonomy (NCBI): domain Eukaryota; kingdom Viridiplantae; phylum Streptophyta; class Polypodiopsida; order Salviniales; family Salviniaceae; genus Azolla; species Azolla caroliniana. The sequence goes on from NW_028230443.1 coordinate 17,358,000, forward strand.
AATTTGCATGAGCAATACATCTTGTTTGGTGTATTTGGCATACTCCATTCCAATATAAGCATTAGCAATATTATTTGTAATTTGCCTTCGAGGAATGAACCCATACTGGTTTACGTGTATGCATCCCAACAAAGTGTCCTTAATACGATTAAAACAATTATCTTTGCAATAAGTTTGTAGATCATTGGCATGAGAGTGATTGGTCGCCAATCCGAAAAAGATTCACACAATTTCTTTTTGGGTATTAATTTGACCAAACCTTCTTTCCATGAGATCAACATATCCCATTGTTGCCAAGCATTATTTGCCATAGATAGGATTAAATCCTTAAGAACATCCCAAATTTCTATATTGAACTCTAACGTAATACCATCCCAACTAGGCGCTTTGCCTTTCCAAAGGCCCTTTCGAGCCTCCAAGAGCTCCTCCATTGTGAATGTTGCATCCAAAGCAATAGCTTTATCAACACAAATAGTGGGTTGAACTAGTGACAAGAATGTATCTCTAGCTTGTTTAACTGCATCTGTAACAACGACATTGTTCTCAAATATGTGAGAGAAGTGAGTTACACATTCCTTGGCTAGTTCAAGTCGGTTTGTAGTCCACAAACCATCACCAGTTTTGATGAATTTAATGGATTCCATTTGGCATATTAGATGCAACCTTTTGAAGAAGCATTTAGAAGAGCATCCTTTGTCTTTCAATGGAATTTGCCTTGACCTAACTTGCCATTTTTCCAATTTATTTTTGTCATGTAGCATCAATGTGTGTTTGGCCATACACAATGCATCCTCTTCATGGAAAGTCAAAGATCTTCTATGTGCTAACTCCGTTAGGGCTTGACAAGTAAATTTGGCTTGTTGAGTGTAATCTCTCTGTCTTGAGACATACCACTTCCCATACTCTTGTATTATTGTTTGTAATCTATGTACAAAATGTACCCATGCTATATCAACATCTATGTTGACTTCTACATAAAGAGGAGGTATTATGTCATAGACCATCCTCTTGAAGAGTTCATGATTGAGGTAGTTGTTGTTAGTGAGCATAAGTCTCTTCCTTTGGAGATGCATTTCATAGGAATGATTCCCAAAATCAAGGTCTAGCCAAACAGTAGCATGATCTATATGCATTGTACATGTGAAATTTTCATACTGACTAGCATGCAACAAATACCATCTATCAAGCCTTGCATAGTATGCGGAGTGGGTGGTGTGATGAAAGGTAAAACCAGGAACATGTGGGTGTGTCATTTGCCATAAATCAACCCACTCCAATGAGCTTTGCATATTATACCACTGACCTTATTCCTCTCTCAACATATGTGAGTGCCCACTAGTGTTATCACTTGCATTTGGAGAGTTGTTGAAATCTCCAAATATAAATGCATTTTGTGGCCATGGATAAGCACAAATGTCTTGCCAAAGTAAAGCTCTATCCCTTGAGGCATTGGGGGCATATATTCCACCAAAATCATATGTCTCGCCATTTATCATGCATCGCACAACCATCCACCTCCCACGTTGATCATTATAGGCAACCGTTGGATTTAACTCATGTTTTATTATCATAAGCACTCCCGATGTTGTACCTTGTCTTGCATAGAAGATGTCAAAACCTCGAAATGTCCCAACTTGACCACTGAATTCAACTTGTTTATGTTCTTGAACACAAATTACATCTGCTTCAGAAGAGGTAATATAGTTCCAAACTAATTTCCATTTACTAGGGTTACAAAGACCCCGTATATTGAAGGAGACACATTTGACTTGTTTATGCATGATTAATATGGTTGAAGATATAAAACAAAGCAAAATACTAATATGATTGCATATTAGTATCACCGCCATGCTTATTTGCATGAAGCCTAATATCTGCATTTGAACCATCTTTGTAAATGTCCACATGTGAGCCTCTACTCACCCTTTTCCAAGTTTCTGAGACTGAAAAGAACATTGAAGCATTAATCTGTAAAGATGAACCTTGATTCTCAAGTGCGTGAGTTTAGTTTCTCACCACTATAGGCGTCTTACTTCTAAAGGATTTCTTAGATATTTGCCAACCTTCATTCTTCTCTTTGTCCACATCAAAGGTTTGTTTCAAATCGTGTAGGTTTGATTGCACATTACCAATTGTCTGCGGGACTTTACTTTTCTCTTTGTCTTGTACTCTCGGTTTCTGAATGGGTTGCATCATAGATTGGTTTGTTGCCTTTGAAGAAGAAACCTGGCTATTTTCTTTCAATGATGCATGTTTCAACATTGCAGTTTCAGGTGACTGAATGGTCAGTGTTGGGCATTTTGATTGCATATGACCAAACTTGTTACATGTGTAACATGCACCCGCAAATTTGCCCCATTTCAGCTTGAAAGGTCTTGCACTAATAATTGGATCATCCGAATTGAGGGTGATACCTTCCAAGATCGGAACATCTATGTCCCAAAGAATGCAAAATCTATTAGAAGTACTTGTAGTTTTTGGGGGGCATACTACTCTCCCCATTCCTGCTGCAATTGTAGATAACAAGTGATTCCAATTTCGTGGAAAATCAAGCACTTCTACCCAGACGGGACATTTGTGACGAATTAGCCCTTGATAGTCTTTTGTCAAAGACCGCGACAATGCATGAACCATTTGATCTCTATATGTTAAAGGAGATTCCTCAAGTAATTGCAGTTTTGTACTTTGGTTCTGATAGCAATAAAACCCTCTAGCAACGAAATAAACTCCACTAACTGCATAGACTTTAAACATTGCATTTATCCATTGAGTCACATCATTTGCAGAAGGCATCTTCCCAGGAAAGAAAAGAATAATAGCATTTGACATGTACACTTTTAAAGGATTCAACAAGTCTTGTGATGGGACAATAAATGTCTTGCTTGGCAAAGGCCCATCCCATGTCTTCCTAGCCTCTGCAAAGTCCTCGGCTAAATTATCTTGACGCCATTTTGTATCTACTGGATCTTCTATAATTTCTTTCCTCTTCTTATTCCATACAGAAGATGATTGAGCCATCCTTGTCAACACTAATGTGGTAGACCTGCCACTTTGTATGTTGAAATGTAGAGAGGTCTAACAAAGGTAATGAGAGGAGCAAACCCGGTGTCTCACAACTTAGGTCGAAATAGACAGGTCCTGAAGTCTGTACCCTGCTCAGATTTGAGTGAATATGACATGCTCAATCCATCCAGAAGGCTCCAAAACCCCCAAAACGACTCAAACCTTGTTCCGATTCCGACTCCAGATGAGGGAGATATGAGACTTGAAAGGTGAACTCTGTCTCTCTATCTGTCACGTCGCCCTCTCTCACTCTCATAGTTTTTTTATTGTCATGAGACTACTAATCCTAACACTATAAAAGAAAACCCATAAGACTACTAATCGATGCCATGAGAATTGATGGCTTCCCAGTTCGAAGTAGACCAACCAACTACCAACTAGTGATTTGATTAGTCTTTCCGATTGAGATTGTTTATTTGTTAAGTCATGGTTAGATCGGTGTTTTGGGTACTACATAAAATGTTAAAGTTATGATCTAAAGATAGATAGATAGAAATGAGAGAGAGAAAGAAGGGTAATGATCCACTCGACCACCCCCGAGCGAAGGGATCGAGACGGACTCGAGCCTCGATCGGCGTCCCATACCACCGTCGTGGCGTCGAGTCATACCTGGAGCTGGCGTGCTCCCTACAAGAGTTGACCCACGACAATGTCAGAGTCTCGATGTAATCAAAAGATGATGAAATGAGGATAGTTAGGCCTCATATTTATGGTGATACCCAAGGCCCCCAAGCAAGTTCACACTTGGCCTTATAGGTTGTCTCAATCTCGAGGATTAAAAGTAATCCTCCCCTTCTTTACACTCTCGTTTAACCCTCACACTTATCCACATGTATAGAATACTACGATAAATTCTCACCACGGGATATTTAATTTATATGGTCATGCCAATAACATACTCCCCCTCTTTAAAACATTGCACTCTTGCAATGGAAAGTTAGGAAAGTTAGTTCTAAGAGTATTTTCGCGTTCCCATGTGGCATCTTTGATAGATTTATCCATCCATTTAATTTTAAATTCTCGTATTATTTTAGTACGCAGATTTTTTGTTTTAACATCGAGAATTCTTTCTTGTACATGTGGTGTAGAAGATAATTCTTCAGAAGTAACCAAAGTTTCAGTTGTAACTGTATTGTCGCCAAAACCTAGCAATTCTTTTAGATGACTTACCTGGAAAACAGGATGGATTTCAACGCCATCGGGAAGAGCGAGACGATAGGTTGATGAACCAATGCGTTTGAGGACTTGAAAATGTCCACAAAACTGTGGGGCTAACTTAGCGCACTTACCCGTAGACAATGTCTTAGAATTGTGAGGTACACGTAAAAACACCTTTTGTCCAGGGTTGAATACACGAGGTTGCCTATTATGATCGGCATAAAAATGCGCTCTATCTTGAGCTGTTTTTATATTATCTCGTGCAATATGCAACATATCTTGCATATCCCAAAGAAAGTTTTGCGTACTTCACAACTCATCATGATGTATATTAACATCAATTGGGGCTCGTGGCTGAAAACCATACATCAACATAAAAGAACTATATCCCGTCGACGTATGCTTGGAGCTATTATAAGCAAACTCCAAAATTGGGAGATAACGTTCCCATTTTGTTGGTTTTGCACCAACCTATGCTTGAAACATGTCCTCAATAATTTGATTTACTCGTTTTCTCTGTCCATCAGATTGAGGTTGATCTGTGGAGCTCACGCTCAACATAGTTTCTAACTTCTTAAAGACTTGCGCCTAGGAGTCACTAGTAAACTTTGGATCTCAATCACTCACGATATCCATTGGTAACCCATAAAAATGAAATAACTCGTCAACGAATTGGTAAGACAATTCAAGAGCTGTTACCGTGGTTTTAGTAGCAATAAATATGGCCATTTTAGTTAGTCTATCAACCACAACCTAGATGGCATCATGGCCTTTTTGGGAGCGAGGAAGGCTAACAATAAAATCCATGGATTTACTTTCCCACTTATTATTGGGAATGTCCAAGGGATGTAAAAGTCCTACGGCTTTAAGTCATTCAACTTTGTTAATCTGCATTGGTGACATTTAGTCACATAGCTATGTATGTCAGGACGCATCTTAGGCCAATAGAATTGAGTGGAGATGAGAACGAGTGTGTGGTGTATTCCAGGGTGCCCTACTAAGGGTGCATCATGTCATGAACAGTACTGAGACAGAGAAGGAATTAGTACTAAACGAAGGATTAGTACTATGAGAGGTGTGGAACTTCTTCGAGAGAAGGAAGAAGTGAGCGAGACAGAGAGAAAGAGAGAGAGAGAGAGAGAGAGAGAGAGTGATGATAAGAAAGATATTTATTATATGAAGAGAATATACAACGGTGGCTAAAAGGCTTAAGACTGGCATTGAACCAATTTGGTTCAACATAATGCCTAGTGCCCTCTTTTATAGTGTTTTCAGGAGTAATCCTGAAGCTTCTAGAATGTTCCAGAGAAATCTGGAATATACACTAATTTCCTATAATAAAATGTAAATGAAAATAATATCCTACGTATTACAATAGATGGTCTAATGGTCAAGAGCTCGACCCATATAACCTAAGGTCATGGGTTCGAGTCTTGCCATATCATGACACTATCCCCCCTTTAAAACGACGAGTGTCACGAGTCGTCTTGGATTGAGGACCCGGTTTGTGTGGATATTGACGATGGAAGTCTTCAAGAAGAGCACGAGCATTGGTTACATTCTCGATCGGTTCCCAAGTACGTTCGCTGGGACTATAGCCTAGCCAATCGACTAGATAGTAGAGCTTGTTGTGAACAATCTTGGAATCAAGAATGGCGGCAACCTCGTACTCCGGCCCATCTTCAAGCTCGATCGGGGGTGGAGGTTGGATAAGACGTTCTGGGATGGTGCTCTCGTGGTAGGGTTCGAAGAGAGAACTATGAAACACCGGATGTATCTGAAGTTGAGGAGGTAGATCGAGACGAAAAGCAACATCATTAATCTTTCCAATAATACGGAAAGGACCTAATCGCCGATAATCCAACTTCTCACATGGGCGAGTAGTCTTGATGTGTCGTCGTAGCAACCACACCCGATCTCCAATATTAAAACTAGATGGAAGTCGATGACGATCCGCGTAGACCTTGTGTGTTTGTTGAGCTTGCTGGAGATGAGTAGATAAATCCGCTTGTATCTTGCGTAACCGCTCCAAACGATCCTCCGCGCACGGATTTGTGGACACCTCTGGGGTTTCAAGTACACTCCACCGGGGGTGACATCCCGTATAAGCATAAAATGGCGTAACTTTAGTGGATGCGTGGATAGAGTTGTTATAGGCAAATTCGGCGAAGTGGAGAATATCTGCCCAGTCGTCCTGATGATAGCTGAGAAAGCACCGCAGATACTGCTCCAACGTTTGATTTGTTCGTTCAGCTTGGCCGTCAGTTTGTGGGTGGTAGCCGGAAGAGAGGTTACAAGTGACCTTGAGCATGTTAAAAAGGTGCTTCCAGAATTTTGACACGAACTGGGGTCCACGGTCGCTGATGATACTATCGGGGAGTCCATGATGCCGACATACTTCACGCATGACAATTTCGGCAGTGTCTTCACTGGAGATCTCCTTAGTACATGGCAAGAAATGAGCCATCTTCGTATATCGATCGACCACCGTTAGAATCGCATTGAACCCCTTAGAGACTAGAAGGTCTGTGATGAAGTCTAGAGCAATGGATTGCCACGGCTTGCTTGGAATTGATAATGGTTCTAATAAACCATATGGATGATGCCTTGGCATTTTCGCTCTGCAACATGTATCACAAGTCCGAACAAAATCCTCGACAAATTGTCGCATACAGGGCCACCAGAATGATCGTTGTACTAAATGTAATGTTTTAGTACTACCAAAATGCCCAGCTGTATATGTGTCATGACAGTTTTGTACTACTCGAAGGCGGCAAGAACCATTAGGAACATACAAAAGTTCTTTAAAGAAGAGTAATCCATCATGGTATTTGAATTGCCGATAGTCCGTACCTGGTGGTTGCGACTGTGAACACGACGCTCGAGAGGGATCAATTTGTGCTAGTATAGCTTGGGCGAACGCATCTGTCTTCAAGTCTTCACGTATGGTATCGATAACGCGGGAATCCATAGGCATGTCAAAGATTTGTGTTGCTTGTAATCGTGCCGGTCCCAAGATGACTTGTTTTTGGTTATCGAAAGCTGGCTCGCCGGGACGGGGTGCTAGATACGAACGCCGTGATAATGCATCTGCCTTCCCTTGGTGCCTCCCCGGACGATATGTAATTTTGAAGTCGAAACGCGTGAGGAAGTGGGCCCACCGAGCTTGACGTCGATTCAACACACGAGCATCCTGAAAGTAGGCAAGATTCTTGTGGTCACTAAATACGGTGACTGGATGAGAGGATCCCTCCAGAAAATGCCTCCATTGCATAAAAGAATCCACTATTGCCAATAGCTCCTTATCATGGATTTCGTAGTTAATTTCGGCGGCATCAAACTTGCGTGAGTGAAAAGCCACAGGATGTAGCTTTTCATCATTTCCCTGTTGTGACAGAATGCTCCCCAATGCAAAATCCGATGCGTCAGCTTCGATAATGAATGGTTTCTCCGGATCGACATGAGCTAGAATTGGAGCCGATGTAAATGCTTTTTTAAGACTCTCGAAAGCCATGTCCGTTTCTTCAGACCAGATGAACGGTTGTCCCTTCCTGGTAAGTTGTGTGAGAGGTAGAACGATCTTTGAGTAATCCTGTATGAACTTCCGGTAAAAATTGGCAAAGCCTAAGAAGCATTGCACATCCCGTACCGAACGCGGAGTCTGCCATTCTACCACCGTTCTGACCTTAGCTGGGTCCATGGAGATGCCTTCTGACGAAATGATGTAGCCGAGAAATTCCACTTGGTTGCACCCGAAACTACATTTTTCTAGCTTTGCATACAGACCATGTTCTCGAAGTCGTTTTAGTACTAATAGTACATGAGAATCATGTTCTTCTTGGGTCTTTGAATAAACCAGTAGATCATCCAAATAGATGATCAAATAATCATCCAATAGATCTCGGAATATATCATTAGCCATGTGCTGGAAGACTGCCGGCGCATTAGTGAGGCCGAACGGCATGACAGTATACTCGAAGTGCCCATATCTGGTGCGAAACGCGGTCTTCCATTCGTCTCCTGGTCGGATCCGTACGAGGTTATATGCTCCCCGTAAGTCGATCTTCGTGAAGAACCTGGCACCATTGATCCGTTCTAAAAGACTTGAGATAAGGGGAAGAGCATACCTATTCCTGATTGTAACCTTATTCAAGCCACGGTAATCTACAACGAGACGAAGCGATCCATCTTTTTTCTTGATGAAGAAAATGGGCGCACCGGCTGGAGATTTCGAATGCCGAATGAAACCATTTTCCAAATTCTCCTCTATATAGGCCCGAAGGACTTCCAGCTCGGTTGGTGACAAATTGTAGATCGGTCCCCATGGCGGCTCTTTTCCCGGTTGTAAATCGATGGGGCAATCGTACGGTCGATGATGAGGAAGTGTGTTGGCTTGTACTTTATCGAACACATCGGTGTAATGGCGATACTTCTCGGGAAGTTGAACGGTGGATTCTTCTTTAGTGGTGTTGGAGGGGTTTACTGATATTGCAAAGAGGAACATTTCCTCCTTGTGCCCTTCTTTACGCAACTGACGTAGCGAAATGGTTGCCATCTTCTGAGTTGACCCTTGGGTTTGTCGACACCGGATTTCTCTTGTTCTCCAATCTATGTCAGGGTTATGTAACTCGAACCACGGTAGTCCTAAAACTATAGGATGTTCTGGGATACTAATAATATTAAATGATACTACACATACTAAGTTATCTAGGACAATATTAATGGGCTCTGACTCTTCTAGGATATTTCCGGAAGCAATGGGACGTCCATCAATGACTACTACAGAGGCTGGACACTGGAGTTTTCTTAGGGATATCTTATGAGCTTGAGCAAATTTCTTATCCATAAAGCAAGAGTTAGCTCCGGAATCTAGGAGTGCTAGGACATGTACTGGAGGGGTACTTTTAGTACTAACTATTACTTGGGCTACGAACACATCACTAACTTGCTTAGAGGGAATGGAACCACTAATGGGCTGCACAGATCTAGGGCTATCCAACCAAACGGCTCCTATTTTGGCTGGACTTAGTCGTTTAACTCTTCTTCTAACTGACTAAGGACATCAAATTTGTGTGCTAGATCTGGGATATTAGTACTATTAGGACTATCAGATATCCCTACTGAAATAGGTTCGGATTTAGTACAATTAGAACTAGCGACTATTTGGTTTACCTGTCTTCTTGGCCTATGGGGGCAATTTATTGCGATATGTCCTGGTTCACCGCAGTAAAGACATAGTCGATTTGTACGGCGTCGCTGCTTTTCTTCTTCGGATAATGGCCCTCGACGATGTGTAGTGTCAATCTCCATCGGAGTCGGAGTATTCGCTGGAGACGCATTATATGACTCCCTCGGAAAAGGTCTTGCTACCACTGAGGCATAGGTGGGCTCTGATCTTGCCCTCGGCATCTGTAGCTGTCGTTCCGAACGTCGCTCAAAGAGGCGGTTGTCACATCTCACCGCGCGACTGATTGCTTCTGTTAAGGACTTTGGCTCTTCGGGGAAGGTCAAGAGTAAATCCTTGACGTCGTTGCGTAAACCATAACGGAATTGCTCCATCAACGCTTGATCATCCCAAGGGATATCGGCGGCGAGTAGGCGAAAATCTGCAGCGTATGCGGAGGTTGGACGGTCACCTTGGCGTAATCGCCGGATTTTGTTGATTGCGGTCCTGATGCTGTCAGTATCTCCGAAACATGCTTTAAACTCACCTAGAAACTCTTCAAAATTGTTGAGTAACGGAGATTCCTTTTCTAATAGTGGAGCGAACCATGACAACATTGAGCCACTTAACAAAGTGCCTACTAAACCCACTCGTGATGCATCGGTGGGATATCGGGAAGGATGCATTTGAATAACTAATCGTACATGGTTAAGGAACCCTCTAAACTGCGATCGCGTTCCATCGAACTTCGTGGGAAGGCCAATCTTAGGTTCTTTATGAATCCCTTGTGTTCCGGGCCCATGTTGTTGCATCGCTACGATGGTGGCTTCGAGTTGTTGCACGCGTAACGCAAGTTCCCCATGTTGTTGTTGCGTTTGCTGCTTTTCTAAGGAGATTTGCTGAAGATCCCCGAGCAACCGTTGGTTTTCTTGTTCCAAAGCATGGAACTTCTCCTTCAAGCATTGGAATTCCGAGAAAACAGATTGATATTCTTCAGCGCTAATAGTGGCCATGGGATGAAAGAAAAGAGGAATAAAAGATTAGTAGGAAATGAGAGAGACAGAAGGTAGGAAAATTGGTTCAAACTGTCATGAACAGTACTGAGACAGAGAAGGAATTAGTACTAAACGAAGGATTAGTACTATGAGAGGTGTGGAACTTCTTCGAGAGAAGGAAGAAGTGAGCGAGACAGAGAGAAAGAGAGAGAGAGAGAGAGAGAGAGAGAGAGTGATGATAAGAAAGATATTTATTATATGAAGAGAATATACAACGGTGGCTAAAAGGCTTAAGACTGGCATTGAACCAATTTGGTTCAACATAATGCCTAGTGCCCTCTTTTATAGTGTTTTCAGGAGTAATCCTGAAGCTTCTAGAATGTTCCAGAGAAATCTGGAATATACACTAATTTCCTATAATAAAATGTAAATGAAACTAATATCCTACGTATTACAATAGATGGTCTAATGGTCAAGAGCTCGACCCATATAACCTAAGGTCATGGGTTCGAGTCTTGCCATATCATGACACATCATGGCATTAAAAAAGAATTCTCTTTTTGACCTCAGGCAAATCTGGAACACAAACCTTCCCATTACTGTAAAACAGACCGTTAGCCATGTGAAAGTATTCCTTCGAGGATGTGGTGGTGTCTATTCCAGACTCAACTCTTGCCCAATATTTTGCAAAATAACTGTCATCAAGATACTTTCCTCGAAGGTGATCATAAAGATCTGATGTTATTTCAATGAAGCAAAGAATGTTAACTTTACGGATATGACTTAGTGCATCAGTGACAGTGTTCATGGAACCTTACGATATCATATGGAAAAATCGAAGTCCTGGATGAGATCAACCCATCGTGCCTTACGACCTTTTAGATCTTGTTGGTCACAAAAATATTTCAAGGACTCATGGTCCATAGTTACCACAAACCAATTTCAATAAAGATAATGGCGGCATGTTTTGAGCGCATGTATAATTGCAAATAACTCCTTTTGTTGAACAGTATACCAACATTGAGCAAAATCAAGTTTCTTACTCTCGAATGCTATTGGTTTACCATCTTGATATACGACAACAGTTATAGCATAATCGCTTACATTGGTTTCAACTTCAAAAGGTTTTGAAGGATCAGGTAAAAGAAGCGAAGGAGCCTTGCACACCAGGTCCTTGAGTTCCTTAAAGGCGAGGTCTAGTGTAGCATTCAACACAATAGATTTTGTAGACTTACGCGTTTGACCTTTTAGAAGATTAGTAAACGACGTCGTCAATTGTGAATAATTACGAAAGGATTTTCGCAAAAACCTGACAAAACCAAGGAATGATTGAACTTCTCGAATATTCCGAAGAGTGCGCCAAAGTTTGATTTTCTCAATGCGAGAAGGATCAATTTCAACTCCTACTATCCCAGTGCTCGACGTAAAATATGACACCATTTGTTTGTTGTCATCACAACATTTAGTTCCAATTGGGAATCGCATATGTTGTGGCCAGTGCATATCCTTTGTTTGATTTACATAATACTATGAAGCATGTGGAAAGAGACAAGTAATTATTACCAAGTCACGAAGCATTCAAGGACATCCAATTTGGCATGTTTTGACCTACACTCTTTTCAAATAAATATATTTATGTAAATGAGTTGCAAGAATCTCTAAACCTAGATATAGAGAGCCCAACAGTTTGACAAGTGTTGGGGCGAAACGACTTGAGACATTCAATATATGTATCTTGAAGCAACTCCATTCTTCGCAAAAGGATTATAATGATCTGTGACAATGAGCACATGGGTAGAGGTGAATGGTTATTAATTGAGTGTGAATCAATCAATCATGCGTCGTTTAACAAGCTACCATCATAAGCTTGCAACTCATAATACACATATGGCAATTTATCAATGTATAGTCCAATGCCATATGAGAATATACTTTGTGCTCCAAAGCATTGTAAAGGACACATCCATAATTGCAACTACACATGGAAGAAAATAATTGATGAGAGTTTCTCTTGTCTTACATGTGGGGTGCGATCGTTGATGCAATAGAACTTGTTTGGTGGGATAATATGATTTCAAACCCAACGGGGCGTGTAGAGTTTTGGGTAGTATCAACGTGTTTATAGTGGTGACCCCCTCGTATACATACATACTAGAAAACTCTACGGTATTAATCTAGAATCAAAGTCAAGAGTCACACTATGACGTCATGAAGGAAAAAGAGAGAAGATGGCGTCTTCTTCAATGATAAAGAACTCGCTCAATTCTTTTCCTTTTCCTCCCCAATTTTCCTTTTACTTTTTCCTTCGCCATTGCTTTTACTTTTTCTTCATCATCTCGCGACGTTTGGTACATCCTCATCCTTTACCCAAAAATCAACAGCGCGTGGCCGTTGGTCTACAGCGTAGACGGCACGACACACAGACAGAGAGTGAGTGTCTTGTCTATATATAATAATATATAGGACAGGAGCTCTATCCAACCAACGCATATACCTACTCTCTCTTTAATCACACCAACTCTTCCAACCTCTCTCTAAATCTCTGCAATCGCATATCGCATAGCCTAGAGCACATAATCAAAGTTACAACACTACTCCTATTTCTTTTCTTAGACATGGCTTCTTCCCTGGCCTCCTCTTCCATATTGCTAATCCTCAGCCTTGTTGTCGCTCTATGTGTCACGGCTCCTCCTGCCCAGCTTGTGGGCGCAGCGGACGAGGACCCGCTCCAAGATTTCTGTGTGGCCAATGCCAATGCAGCTGCGGCCATCACCATCAATGGCGTAACCTGCAAACCAGCCGACAACGTCACAGCCCAGGACTTCACATCCACACTGCTGCGAGCAGCCTCACCATCCACTTATGATTCCTCTTATACTACTGCCTCCAAGGCGGCCAATGTCACCCTCGCGTCTGTAGCCAACTTCCCCGGCCTCAACACTCTGGGCCTGTCCATCGCTCGCATCGACTTCCCGCCCAACGGTGGTCTAAACCCACCCCATGTCCACCCGCGTGCTACTGAGGTGCTCTATCTGGTGCAGGGCACGCTCACCGTCGGTTTCGTCTCCACCGCCCCCAACAACACCCTCTTCCAGGCCACGTTGTATGCAGGCGATCTCTTCGTCTTCCCCCGCGGCCTCGCCCACTTCCAGATCAACCTGGACAAGAAGAATCGCGCGCTGGCCATCGCGGCCCTGAACAGCCAGAATCCAGGGGTGTCTCAGCTTGCTGTGGCCCTCTTTGCTGCTAACCCACCACTGCCCGGCACAGTGCTTCAGAATACGTTCGGCATCGGCCAGTCTGAAGTGGATGCCCTCACGGCCAGCGTGAAGAAGGCTACCGTAGCTTGAATACCTGTACTCTAGTATAGTATAGCAAATAAACCTCATCATCCTTATACCATCGACGACCTATGTAGCTATCTATCTGTCCGCTGGAATGAATTCGATTTAATAATATATATATATATATATATATATATATATTGTGGTCACAATAATCACTTCGTAATCTTCCGTTATAAATGGTCAAATCATTCATTATGTATGTTTTCTCTCTCTCTCTCTCTCTCTCTCTCTCTCTCTCTCTCTCTCTCTGTAAAAAACAAACGAAGTACGTATGGTAACAAGTGTGCCAAAAACACTACACCTAAATGTTGTGTCGGAAGGCAAAGCCACTTATACTACCACTACACCTCCGAAGTTTTTACACACAATGAAATGCACAGAAATGAGCATGCATGCATACACCTTTGACAAATAGTCATACATGCACATTCATGGTTAGGTTACGAGCATAATCGTAGCCATAGTTGTGGGCTAATCTATATGCATCTAAGACAGGTAACAATAAGTTGTTTTTGCTAAAACATGCGATGCATTTAGTGTATAAAGAATGTAGTTGCATTTCAGATAATTTAAATGAAGGATGTTTCAACCAACGTTTTGGTATGGGAGTGAAATTGGATGATGAGATTCTTGCATTATGGTTGTTAAACACTCTTCCTAATTCATGGGAAACTTTTAGGGTATCTTTAACTAATGCAACCCCAAACGGAATTGTGACTACGGAATATGTTAAGAGTAGTGTTCTAAACAAGGAGATGACGTGAAGGACACAAGCCTACATCACCACATTCAGAGATCTTGATGATTGAGAGAGGGAGGAGTAAGCATACAAGCCAAGGTCAAAACAATCGAGGGAGGAGTAGAAGTAAATCAAAACCCACGTATAAAGATCTAGAATGTCATCTTTGTGGTAAAACAGGACACATAAAGAGGTATTGGTACAAATGGAAAAAGGAGAACCGCACATCTAATGGTAAGCATGAAAAGAAAGGTAATGATGATAATTCTAACCATGTTAATACAATGTCCTCAAATGATTTATATGATGAAACCCTAATTCATCTTGCTTACAATGAAACAAATTGGGTTGTTGATAGTGGGGCATTGTTCAAAGTCACATCTAGAAGGGAGTTGTTTACTTCTTATACTTCAAGGGATTTTGGAATTGTGAAGATGGGTAATAATGGCCTTCAAAGGTGGTAGGCATCGGGACTATTTATTTGGAGACCAATACAAGATCGAAGTTGATCCTCGAGGAGGTAAAACATGTGTAACCAGACATTCGTTACATCTTATCTCCACTAGCAGGCTAGATGATGATGGCTATTGCAACATCTTCAATGAGGACAATGGAAACTCACTAAGGGCTCATTGGTTGTTGCTTGCAGTAAGAAATGCTCTAGTTTGTATTTATTACAAGTGTTTATCTCTACTAATCTTGTGAATGCAATTGAAAGCAACAAAATGTCAGAGCTATGGCATAAAAGGTTGTCTCACATTAGTGAAAAGGGAATTGATTTCCTAGCAAAGAAAAGCTTGCTTTTAGGTCTAAAAGATGCGAAGTTAGACATGTGCAATCACTGTGTGGTAAGGAAAACAAAGAAGAGTCTCGTTCAAACATCATTCTTCTTCAAGAAAAGAAGAGGTACTTAGAGCTGGTACATTTAGATGTTTGTGGTCCTTCAAAGGTAAAGTCAATAGGTGGTGCACTCTACTTTGTTACTTTTATTGATGATTATTCTACTAGAAAACTTTGGGTTCGAACATTGAAAACTAAGGACCAAGTATTAAATGTGTTCAAAGAATTTGTGGAATATTGTGGATCCTTCGATGCATACTGTCGAGAGCATGTGATTAAGCATCAAAAGACACCACCAAAAACCCCACAACTAAATGGTTTGGTAGAAAGGATGAAGAGAACTCTAGTTGAAAGAGTTCGATGCTTGCTCTCTGATGGGAAGGTATCCAAATCCTTTTGGGGTGAGGCTTTGAGTACCGTTGCATATGTTATTAACCTATCTCCTATTGTTGCATTGCAGGGCGATGTTCCTAATAAAGTTTGGTATGGTAAGAATGTTTCATATGATCATTTACGTGTGTTTGGATGTAAATATTTTGTACATATACCTAAAGATGAATGGTCTAAATTAGATGTTAAATTTAATGAATGTATTTTTATTGGGTATGGCCAATACGCGTTTGGTTACAGATGTTATGACCAAATAGAAAGGAAGCTTATTTGAAGTCGTGATGTGATATTTGTTGAGCATCAAGCTATTGAAGATATTGAAAAGGTCAAAGGATCCAACACTCAAATAGATGGTGGTCTTATTGATTTTGACCTGATTCCTACGACCGAAGATGCTACATATGGAGATGCTTCCCAACAAGACGAAGACCATGAGGATGTTGATGAACTAGGTATTATAAATAATAGGGTTGTAGTCATGGTTGTAACATACGTAGCATACCGTACGCGTACAATACGTATGCTACGTATTTTATAAGTATTCTAAATTTTTTTTTATAAGTTCTTAGAATACGTATTTAAAGGTAAAATACATTGAGTACGTTTTGAATACGTTGAATACGTCGAATACTTGAACACCACTAATGTTGAATGCAAAGATACTTGGAATTTGAATACCATATAGTAAATACCAATTATCTTTATTGCCCATGGATAAATGGTTATCTATGCTACAATACATTATGCACGTGATATACATATTTTTAAATGAAAGTGAACATTGCAGATTTAAGAAAACAATTGAAGTTTGAATCAAAACACATATCCTTTGAACCCTCAAATCATGGAAAATGAATAGAGTGATAAAAAAACTATTAGAATTTAAAACTTTCTTCATACTCATAGTTATTGGTTCTTAAATTCAAAATTCAAATAAATATGTAAAAACCAACAATACATTATCTCCATGCAATTTTCAATTATATTTCTTCTTCTACATCATCATTAGTAGATTCTGTTGTTGTATCATCATAGTTGTCCACATAATCACTATCAGAAGATGAATCAACTATGGCTTTCTCAATATCTTCATCCTCTTAATCTCCATCATCATTACAAAATTCAGCATTGCAAACCTCAGTTGTAGTTTGTCGAGTAATTATCCTTCTTGTACTTGCAACTCTCGCACAAGCATGACTATGAACATATCCACGACCTCTTCTAATAGTGTTAGAGCTTGATCCCACCAATCCTTCATCTACTATCATAGTGGCAAACTTAGATCTACTTTGAGTAACCCGACCAATATGCATAGCCTTTGCTTCCTCAAAATATATTTGTGCAACTTGAGTATCAATATTGGTTGTTAATGGAGGCATTTCAATAGTCTTTTCAATGTCTATCTCATCAAGATTTACCTAAATCAAATAATATTTTGGTATCGTAATAATGATTCATAATATTTAAACCACAACCAATTAACAAGGCTCGTTAATTAACCTACAAAAATCAAATGGTTTTTTAAACATCAAATGACAAACATAAATAAGAAAGATGTAGACCTGCATGAGTTTGAAAGCTTCGAACAAGCCTTATGTTTTCTCTAACATATACTAATCTCTCCACTTCCACTTGTTGCACCTTCAAATGGTTCCTTGTTTTTGTATGTGCCAATGCATGTGCATTCCAATTTCTTTCAGCAGCTCTAGAAGAGCAATCCTATGACACAAAGTATTATGCAAACAATACATGTCATTGTAGAAGATTAATAAAATTGAAACATTAATAAATAATGAACTATAATACCTAAGACAATACTCTACAAGCTAACGACTATAGTAAGGGCACATTGTGTTGTTGGGTGGGGGATGAAGCCTAAAATGGCATCACCCCCCTCCCAAGGGGGTTACAATAAAGAGAGAGAGAAGGAAAGTGAAAATACAAAACAACACCAAAATGAGAGGGAAAAATGTATATTCATTAAATGCCCATAAGGGGTTTATATAATACATCCAATGTAACGGTTACATGACCGTTATAAATAAGACCGTTACGCATTCTTGTACACATGCACATAATTGTGCATGTGTCTATACACATACTCATCCTTACACACCATTTACTTTACACATACACATCAACCACATCATTACACCTACCCTTATGCCTCCCTGTATATTCTTACGGGCAACACATGGCACGCCTCTAGGACAGTGCATTGCACGGTGAAACCACTCGCCATGGCAACTCTTCTCGATCAGAACTCCATCTGTCGTCTCAACGGTCGGAAATCCCTTGACTGGATCACTGCTCTATGATCGATAACTTCGATCAGAGATTTGCTTGACTCAAACCTTCTCGTTCGGTCAACACAAGTCACGATTGCATCATACACCAATCGGCTAGTTCAATGTGGCATGGGTCGTGAAATCATGTTGTGCGTTTGTGTATTCTTTCTTTCATCATGTGAGTTGTGATTTCGAAATTTCATGATTTGTACCACGTATTTTTTGAAATTCTAGTTTTTACCCTCACGATTTTTTTATTTTATGCCCTTGAGTTTTCGAAATTTTCTCTTCTGCACTCGAGTGGCACTTGGCCTAAGGAGCACAAGAGATGGATAGTTGCTAAAAAGTTTTCGTGCATTCCTTTTCTTGGTGAATAATCTACCCACACAATTTGCTCTCTTGTGCATTCGACGAACCCAACTCAACTTTCCAATATCCTCTCGCAATAAATCTAAACAATGTGATGCATAAGGAGTCCATACAAGGCTTGGGAATTCAATCTCTAGAATGTGACCCATGCTAACACAATTAGATGCATTATCAGTGACAATTTGCACCACATTTTCTACTTTTACTTCCTTTATCGCAGTTGACAACATTTTAGCCAACCATGGACCATGAACCCTTGTAGAAACAATACTACAATCAATAGTTTTAAGGTACATAGTGCCATAAGAACATGATACCAAAATATTCACAAGTGCTCACTTGCTAGTGTCAATCCATCCATCTGAAAGTATGGTAACTCCATATTTTGGCCAAAGGGCTTTCACATTTTCCACTTTTGTGTTGTACATTCAAATGCTCTTTCTTTAAATATTTAACTCTTAAATCATTGTAGGTAATACCACTATACTTTTCCCTAGTATCAGAGAAAGCTAACAACCTCATAGTACTCTAACTTGTTTAGAGTAGAACTTTGGTATATAAGATTTACCTTGATAGTGAATTATTTTTGGACTAGGTCCTGTGGTTTTTACCTCTTCGAGGTTTTTCCACGTTAAAATTTTGTGGTGTATTTTGCATTGTGTTTGTTGTGTATCATTCTTGATTCCTTTGAATAATCTCACATAAGTGATTAAGTGCTATTAAGTTTCCGATCATTCGTATTATACTACTAGCTCCAAGCCCAACAATGGCAACCAAGCGGCCATTGTCACCTTGGCCTGTGGCCAACTTCCCTGGGCTCAATATACAGGGCATGTCCATTGCTCGCATCGACTTCCCGCCCAATGGCGGATTCAACCCTCCCCATGTTCGCACACATGCCATGGAGGTGCCATGGAGGTGCTCTTCCTGGCACAAGGCACGCTCAATCTGAAGTGGACGCGCTCACTACTAGTGTGAAGAAGGCCAGTGTAGCTTGAAAGTACAATAGCAAGCAGCACATGCATGAAGCTCATCATCTCTGTACCATCCATCTATCCAGTCATCGTTAAATCGATTCACTGACAGATTTTGGTCATACAATAAATAATCATATGCATCATTGGGCCACCTTTGTAATCCTTCTTCATAAATGGTCAAATTAGTCATTCCGATCTATCTTTCTCGTTTTTTTGTGAAAACAAAGAATTATAGTAAAAAATGAGTGCAAAAAACACTCCAATTCCACGGTCAATAGTTCTGCCCTAAATGTTGTGTCACCATGCGAACCATTTGTACTACTATTATCACACTTGTACACCCTCTTGTAAGTATACATATACGTACTGGAAAATGCCCTAATTTTAGCATTATCACCATTCAAGAGCACTCTTCCCATACATATATACCTAGTTAAACAAATACATATGCCCCATCATTTATGTGAACCCCATCGAGTCCTTTGAGTTTCCTTGTTGCGAACATATTCCATAGTGGAGGGATTAGCTATCAAGAAACCTACATGATTCCTGGAGTTGAGGAGTGTAGGAATAAAGTATATAACAGATTTTGTATAAACTTAGGGTGTTGATTAAACAAATGTGTAGTGGTACAACAAGTATGTCAATACCATTCTAATAGTTTCTTTCTTATGAGATACAATGTCACTTCTTCAGTCAAGGCTATAGTTATTTATTTGTTTTATTATTATAATATTCTTGTTTATTTCAACATTATGTCGTTTTTATGCATCCCACATACAAAGGCAAGGTAACACCGGGGCTATAAATTGAAGGCAGAAGCCAAATTGTACCTTCATTAGGATGGCGTGGGTTGAGCACAAAGCGAACTATTCTTTCGCCTTTTACTAAAGAATACCGTGTGCTCCTCCTACCTCCAACGCCCTCACCCTAATTTTTGGTAGGGAGGCTGTCAACAGAGCTTCCCACTATAAGATGTTAAGAAAACAATTTAAAATCCCTACCATTGCCACCTGTTTGCACTTGAGCCATCCTCACTTCAAGTGGTGTGCTTTTACATAACCTTGTGAATCTTGGTAACGAACCACACAATAGTTTATATAGGTATAATTTATAAACATTGGCTTGCTATGACTATTTTCTTGTTAGTTTGCCTCAATAGGGGTTCTTTTCCCTTCTTAAACTTTTATTAACACTTTTCTTTCTCTTGTTAGATTGATTGCTATCCATATTACAATGATGGCTTTTTGGTCATTCTCATTGACTGATGGTCAACAACACAACCACAATGATTTGCTAGACATCAAAATGTATCCACATTTTAGCCAACATCTTTGTCCAATTAAGTTTTTTTTGAAGTAGTATAAGTTGCAATTGATTTCTAAAAATCTGTCCATTTATGTATTTTGTGTAGTGTAGGTTACAATTGCTTTCTAAAAATAGCAAAGAAGAGTTAGTAGAGCATTCACATATGTGGAAATGTGATGGATACAAATAAAGATATTCCTATTTTAGAAGAAGTTGGTAAAAAATCCATATGGAACAACTATCCTTAACATAAGAGAACGTGAAAAGGAAACAAATGATATGTTGGCCAGAAGTTCATATTCTTTACTAAACTGAAGTAAGTAGTAATAAAGAAGTCAATGGAATACCATATAATATAGTTACTACATGAAATAGAAACAATACTAAAATAATGATTAGATGAAAGAAGCGTAAATTTGCGAGGCAACATTTGGTAGTAATATGACCTGATTTGTGCAAATACTATTGAAATGATTGAGCTTGATGCTTGTAATGTTGACATGAAAGAGAAACCAAATGATAAGGCAAGCTTGTAATATTGAAGAGATGAAAGAGAAACCAAAAGGGAAGAGAGGTCTAACAAAGTTCTATGCATAGTTTATTTGAAGCTTTTTTTTTAGATTCTCCAAATGGAAACCCATGGATGTCTCTATATGGATATAGATGGATGTAGATTGCAAACATGATTTTGTCTAATGGTCCCAAAAGAAAAGTGTCGGATTTTTCAAATGTTGTTTCTATACAAAGCCATGATATGTATTTTGAGCTTTAATTTGATTGCTTTAGTTTAAAAAACTTCGATATTGACACTTGAAACATGCTTCATTGGTATGCATGATGTATGATCTCCACATGATGGTATTGATACCTCAATTGTTTTCCATAATGTATGATAACAATAATGCAGTTTTAAATGAAAGTTTTAGGCCACTTAGGCTTTACTAATTCTTGCTTTACATGAAGTTTTTCGTCCTTCATTAACTTATATTGTATATAGACGAATGCCATGGCCGTTGTTTGGGGGGTTTACAACTAAATAATTGAAGAGTTTGCTCTTGATGTATTTGGTAGATGAAAACACATCAATGTCTTGTGTACATGATGTTCTCATTGTTTTTGTGAAAGACCTCTAGATTGGTTATTTTTTAACTCATTCTCTTGGGAGCTCTGTTTAATTGGCCTCAACACATGAAGATTATGGACTCAATTCGCTAATGTGTCATACATCAATGTTACTTATTAGGGGCATGGATATCAACCATGGGTGTAGTGTTGTATGCCCCCTCACATGCCACCAGTGATTCTATTACATATAGACAATGCACTAATAGTTCTACATCTCACAAAATTACAAATGATGTACTTTGTCATTGTAACACCCTCAAGTTCACATCAAAGGATAATATGACGAAAACAAATTGCCTTGTAAGCCAATGGTTTGTGTTATCATAGTAAGTAATCATCAAGATATGTCATCTCGTTGTAAGGTGACAATCCTTGTTGCAAAATGGAGTGTGCTTCAAGACAAAAACATTTAGTGATATAGCTACAATTGCCTACTCTGTTTGAGTATCTACTTATGTTTGTGCCATCCAAATTGGATCAACAAATTAATAACATCAAAAACCTAGTAGCATCACCTCACATTCCTCGGAAAAATAAGAATATATTGTATCATCCATTGTGTTATCCTAGTAAACATTTCTTGATAATTCGATTGCATTATGTATGAGCACATACTAAATGACTTGTTTAATCCATGGCTTTATCCATATACTACTAAACTACTTGTTTAATCCTTATGTCATAATATATAAAAGTTGTTAAGATTTAATTTTGAGACTTGTGGTACATGAAAACCAAATTGCCTTGTTGATTTAATTTTGAGATTTGGATGAATCCTCATTATTTCATCAAGGATTGTTCTACACATTCTACAATATCACTCCTTAAAGACAATCAAATTTATTTTTAAGACTTGTGGTACATGAAAACCAAATTGCCTTGTCGTCATAAGCCAACGACCTGTGTTCTCATGGTAAGGAATCATCAAAATATGTCTGGTCATTGTAAGTTGCCGGTTCTATAAATGAATCATATGCAAACTTTACAAGATTTATTTTCAAGTTTGGGATGAATGCCCATCTCCAATCACTTTACATATCCATTATTGTAATAAACATTGCAATATATAAGTACAATTTATATATATATATATATATATATATATATATCCATTTACATTCCTTAAATGTAAGATTATTCCTCAGAATGTTTTCTTCAAAACTAGGAAAGCAACAGTTCAACGTTCTTCTTTTACATTATTTACAGTAGGAAGCTCTGTTCAAAGCCTCCCTACCAAAAATTAGGGTGAGGGCGTTTGAGTTAGGAGGAACACACAATATTCTTTAGTAAAAGGCGAAAGAATAGTTTGCTTTGTGCTCAACCCACGCCATCCGAATGAAGAGAGTTTGTCTCAGATGTCTTCAATATATAGTTGCTGGAGCGAATTTGTCTTTCTATGTGGGATGTATAACACAACTTCAATTACTGCCTTCTTTCTTTATTCTTCATGATTGATTCTATTATTCCTTTGAATGCAAAAATCATGATCCTTTTTAACATTTTACTGTTGGTTTTTATTATGTTCGTTTTTGCCATTTGTATCCAAATTCATATGTGCAAGCGATCATTCCCCAAAAAACAACAAATCAACAACATCAAAAATCTCACATTGCCCAATCCACGACTTTATCCACATACTACTAAATTACCTAGTTTAATCCATCATACGTTATTTCATATACATCCACATACTACTAAATTACCTAGTTTAATCCATCGTACGTTATTTCATATACAAAATGTAATTTTGAGATTGGGATAAATCCCCATTCAATTTAAATATCTATGATTTCACTAAACATTGTTCTATGCATTCCACTATCTCACTCCTTAAAAAAAAAAAAATAGCTAATATCAATTTCTTCAAATCAAATCCTCCAATAGTAGTTCAGTGTTCATGATATATTTCTTTTATTTTATTTTATGATGGGAATCTCTGATGAGAGCCTCTCTCCCAAAAATTAGGGTTAGGGCGTTTATGGAAGGAAGAGCACACGATATTCTTTAGTAAAAGGCGAAAGAATAGTTCGCTCTGTGCTCAACCCACACCATCCCAATGAAGTCAACCATTATCAGATATCTTGATTTATAGCTCCCGGAGTGACATTGCCTTTCTATGTGGGATGTATACCACAATTTCAATTACTGCCTTGTTACTTTATTCTTCATGATCCGATTGTATTATCTCTTTCACTACAAAATCATGATCCGACTGTATTATCTCTTCATGATCCGATTGTATTATCTCTTTTACGGAATAACCACATGTGTAGGGAATTTTTAATTGTAGGAAACATTGCATCTCTTTTTTCCAAAAGAAGAATATACTCCATTATTTAAAATGACATACACTACACAACTTTAGACATTACCTACTTCCATATGGACTACATCACTTATTTATCTTACACTAAATAGCCCACATGTTTGTTCTCCATGTTTGTCATGTCATTCATGCCCCTCTATCATCTAATGGGAGGAGGGAACAACCATCTCGGTACTACGTACTGCCATCGTATCTCCACTCCAATTTCTGTAGCCATCGGTGTAGTACACCATCGTTTTCTGAATTTTAGCCTCATTAAATTTGAATCATCATCTGTTCCATCAATCCGCTCATATTGGGCCCTCAATGTAGTTATTAGCATGTGCCATATTAGCTTAATAGATTCTGCTGGAGGCCGTTTGTTTGCTGAAAATACCCTGGTCCATCTTGCGGTCCAAATGTTCCATATGATAATGGGTGCTAGCAACATCCATAGATCTACAATTTTCTGCTTTTGGGCATTACTTCTAGGTGCACTGTTACCAACGATCATTCGAATAGTTCCATTCTCCCCTCTGTACATAGTTGTACATGTGCTATCAAAATTCTCTACGTCATCATCAAGACAATTCCAACAAGCATGTCCCCAATTGAGGATAAATGAGCTAGAGGCATGGCAAAGCAATCGTAATGCCCTTCTCCATACTATCGTAGCCTCATGACATTCCCAAAGACAATGGGAAATGCTTTCTAGTTGTCCACATGCACTACATCTTGGGTCTACATTGGGGCCTTTAGCCCATGCCCCTACTGGCAAGGCTCTATGCACAATAAGCCATAAGCACATCATTATCTTGCGGTCACCGCTGTCATGCCATATCATTTTCCAGAATTTAGCTAATCTCCTTTCACTAATGCCCTCTTGTATCCAAAATTTACGAGCTGCAATATCTTGGTGTTCTTGTTTTAGGATAATTTGCCTCCCGATTTTCGTGTTGTACCTGAAACATTGCATCTCTTATGGTAATTGATGTAATGTGGAGGCTTGAATTATGTGCTCAATGTCACAACATGCACATAATCTATGTACCATCCATCCATCCACCGATTTCGTAATATATACTATGGTCGCCATTTGGATGAATAATTACACATGTCGTGGTTTTACTTGCATTCAATAAAACCAAGGGCCCTCATGGATGTTCCATACTTACTATTGTAGTTTATGATATGTGCACATTCATAGAGCAAATCATACAAACACAGTTTGTTATTCTATGTCTTCAAAGGTCAAATCTCACATATGGAACCGAAAGTGAATAATTCTAGGGAAGTATATTTGGAACCAATTGAATAGATAGGGAGTCACGATGTTCACGAATTTTACATGTCAATATTGCAATTGGGATTGTACTCCGTGATTGTTATACAAAGGGGAATGTGTGTTGGGAGTGGGCAAGATTGATAATGTTCGTTGGACAACATGAAAATAAAATGTGATTGAAAGGAGCACATTGTATCGAAGCGTGATACTCTTGAATCATGCACTTGATTCATGTGAAAAAATGCATAGTTGATGATTCTCCTAGCCTATGCTTACAAAGTAGTACTGCACATTGTGATTGTGAGAGGATTAGTGGGTAGGGAGTGAATGATATTGGCCATGAGTTGAAGCAAAATTGGGATGTGATCTAATGCAAAGCATTGTATGAAAGGTGTGATATGTTAACGCATTGTATGAACACATTATATATATATCACACATCTCCATTCTATTGCATGATTACTACCATCTAGTTCTTGATTTATTTAGAAGGTGGTTTTTATAGCTTTTACATCATGAGTGTGATCATTTCACACTAGGCTGTCCATTGGCTTGCTTCTCCCCTATTTGAATTGTTCTAATCCCCTTGTTGTAGACTTTGTTAGTTGCTTGGCATTCCTTGTTGTTGCACTCTTCTTTACGACCGGCGTGATGCGTGTCATATGCTTAACAATGAGCATATACTAACTTTACTTGTTTAATCCATGGGATTATCCTCATATGACGAAACTGCTTGTTTAATTTATAACATTAAATCATGTCAAAAGACACAAGAAGTATAGTTGGATTGGGACGTGGCTCCATTCAATTTTCATATCCATTATTTCAATAAGCATTGTCCTTTCATATCCATTATTTCAGTAAGCATTGTCTTTCCATTTTCATTATTTCAATAAGCATTGTTCTATGTAGTCCACAATCTCGGTCTTTAAACACCAATACCAAAAGAATGCCTTCTTAATTCCCTAAAAAAGTAGTCACATGATGGAGCCTTTGAGTTGTTTTTTATCGTTTTACAATGGGAAGCTCAGATTAGAGCCACCCTCCCCAAAAATTAGGGTTAGGGTGTTTGAGGAAGGAGGAGCACACAATATTCTTTAGTAAAAGGTGAAAGAATAGTTAACTTTGTGCTCAACCCACGCCATCCCAATAAAAAATTTATGACATGATGTGTTGGTCTTATTACACCCTCTACTCACTATACCTTTGTGTGTGGGATGTATAAACTATGACTCTTCTTCACCCACAATTCAGAAAATGATGGCATCCTTATGCACATGCAACAGACATTGGCTCTAATGCTATGGCACTCGCAACCATAGTTTGAGGTCTGCGCCCTCAAATACATGAGGTAGGATTGTGTCTTGAGCTTGTGCTTGAGTCATAGTATAACATTGCTTACCAACTACATCCTTACTTCATTCCTCATGAATCGATTCTATTATCTCTTTCAACGCTAACTCATTATACTTTCTAACATTTTATTGTCATGCAAGTATGTTGGTTTTTGTTATGTTCCTTCTCTCCATTTTTCTGTTCCAAAATTATCTTTGCCAGCTCTTATACAAACTTTCAAACTTAAATGCACATGCATGTGAGTGTGTGTATGTATCTATGAATATATGTGCACACAATCTTCTAAACCTATAGCTTGTTGGCTTATCTTTTAAATATATGTTGCATATCATAGCTGCAACATTCCCCATGACACTAGTTTATCATTAAGGAATGAGGTTCTATGCAAGTAGAATATCATTCAACTACTAGATAGGCCTCATAATGATGGATGAATTTTAAGGGATCCAAGTAGTAAGATTAATTTATTTATAAAGAAACAAAAAGGAAGTTATTTGGAAATCATCCAAATTATGAAAAGACACGAGATGAACTTCCATTGAAAAAGAGAGTAGCTTGGCAAGCTTTCGCTAAAAGTGATGGTAACTCTCCAACTTTTTTTCTATGGTGAGAAAATTCTCATGTCCCAAGAACATGAAGACAACATCCTATGTAGTGATCTTTGCTAGAACATTTGCGATTATGTATTTACTTGAAGTGTCTTGTATCTACATCCTTGCTATTAAATGGGATCAACCAAGACCCCTTCAAATGGACAATCTTTTTGAGCATCAAAATTTGATTTAAATCAGCAATAGTTGTATGTTTATAGAGTTTTTGGGTGAAGAAAACATTGCATTTGTTATTGCAATTCATGTATTGGTGTGAGAGCATTTTATTGCGAATGACTAGTAAGCCATTCGAAAAAGTAGATAGTAGCTTCCTTCGGAGATAATATTCTCCAAGACGCAAGCTAGATAGTAGCATCCCACCGTTGCCTTAAATTTTGAATATTTGCGAATCACAAGTGACAACCAATCCACCATGTTATTTGCATCCGATCTCTCAATACACAAACCTGTCTGTATCCTCATTTATTTTTCATGTGTCACTACTCTTCACTACTGATGTTCATCCACACCCTCTTAGCATCAAAGCTTAACCCTAGTGGTAAGTTATTAGCGATGTGGCAAGGGCTCTCTCTCTCTCTCTCTCTCTCTCTCTCTCGTAAATCTATGTTTATATTAAAACAATCATGACAATACAAAAAACCTTGCTATCAAAACTACTTCAAAAGTAGTGATGTGGCAAGGGCAACCTTCTAAGGTGCTACAATACAAAACGACACAAATATAACTCATCTGGGGACAAAGTTCCCATACAACATAACTGTGAAAACTGCCACATCAACTTTCTTGTTATCCTACATATCTGTTGAGATACTCCAAAAAGCCCATCAAATAAGAAACCATTCCGGAAGTTCCAAATATACCACATGCCCAAGTACCTCAAATAATCAAACCCAAACTTATACTTTGGGGATGGTAAAACTCTATCACCTTCAATGAAAACCCATTGAAAAGGTGACAAAACATTTCCAGTCAATGACCCCCACAATTGTGATATAACTATCCATATACTTTTAGTAATCTGACAAGATATAAATCTGTGTCGACAATCTTCATCAATAGTCGTACAAAAGACACATGTACCACTACCAATGAGTCTTCGTTTTAAAGCCATATCCAAAGGTAGCCCACCAACCATAGCACGCCAAAGAAACACCTTTTCACGGAAAGGAAGATGGGACTTCCATCCTACATCTAAAACTCTAACACACCATTCACTTCTACGGATAATGTACCATGTATCCAAAACCTTGCTCTGTACCCAAACTCTTTCTTTAACCAACTTATGATAAACATCATTAGTGTTCACTGCAAATAATGATTTCTTGTTATAAAAAAACCAATCATTCCACGGTTCCACCACCACGAATTGTGGAATCGGTGATGATAAAATAGGCAATTGTAATACTGTTTGCAAATTTGACCATTATCCAAGAGGTATATGAAATCTACTTCTCACAGTTCGAAAAGCCATCATCTGCCTCTATGACTCTACAATACCATCCTCCACAGTTACCAAACCTAGTTTTGCCATTCTATTAAAAGTTGACGTTAAACTGTCTTTTCCATCCCATTGTAATAATCTTAAAATGCCATCACCTCTATTGACAAAGAGTTGCAATCTTTTCTACATTTAGGTTGTTTCCAATTGAACAACTTCAAACATTTTTGCCAAGAGAAGACTAAATGTTGAACAATAGTAGATTTTGAACATCTAAATGATCGAGTGCTATTAATAACATGCCACCATGAAGTTCTAATTTTTGTTTTACCATGTTGTATCCCCGCTTTCTTAAACTCTCTCTCTCGTAAATCGATGTTTGTTATTAAAACATGATAATAATACAACTGTCATAATACGGCAAGACTCGAACCCCTGACCTTATGTTACATGGGTCGAGCTCTTAACCATTACACTATCTACTAAATACATAGGATATTATTTTTATTTAAGTTTTATTATAGAAAATTAATGTATATTTCAAATTTCTCTGGAACATTCGAGAAAATTCAGGACTACTCCTAAGAACACTATAAAAGGAGGCACAAGGCATTATTTCGAACCAAATCGGTTCAATGCTAGTCTTAAGCCTCCTAACCTTCCTTCTATATTTTTCTCACATAATATATTGCTATCATCATCATTTTCTCTCTCTCTCTCTCTCTCTCTCTCTCTCCTTCTCTTGAGTGTTCTACGCCGTCTATTCCTCTTAGTACTAATATTCCTCTCTTAGTACTAATTTCTAACAGTTTGAACCGATTTCCCTCCTTCCGTCTCCTCCTTTCCTTCTCTTCCTTTTATCTTCTTACATATCCCCTTTTTTCCGGTCTTCTTTCCAGTTTCCCTCATCTTCTTACCCCTTTCTTTCCCTTCATACTAATCATGTTATCCTCCCTAGTAAAATGGAAAGTGTTAGCGCTCAGGAATACCAATCTGTTTTCTCGGAGCTCCAGTGCTTAAAAGAGAAATTTGTAGCATTAGAACAAGAAAATCACCGCTCGTTGGGGGATCTTCAACAAATAGCGCTGGAAAAACAACAACATAGGGAGCTGATGTTACATGTACAACAACTTGAAGCGAATATTGTATCACTACAACAACAAGGATCAAGCACTCAAGGGATTCACAAACAACCCAAGATCGGTCTTCTTGCAAAATTTGATGGGACCTGATCACGGTTTAGAGGTTTTCTTAATCAAGTACATTTAGTGATTCAAATGCATCCTTCTCGATATCCCACCGATGCATCACGAGTGGGACTAGTAGACACTCTATGTTGAGAATCAAGCTCATCCTAGTCTAGTGGGTGAACACACCCTTGAGAGTGTGCACTGAAAGGTCAAAAGTCACCACTTTTATCTACACATTAACTATGTGTCATAGAATCATATTCTATGACACATAACTAATGAGCTTTCACATTCCCCATGACCCATGAGCTTCGGTAGTTAATGAAGAGAGAGAGTGACTATATAAAGCACTCTCCTCCTACTTTGTAATAAGGACGATTAATCTCCTTTGTAATATACATCTTCTTTAGTATTCTATTGTTGCTTAAATCTATCTCTTGTTTCTCACTCACTCACTCTCTCTCTCTCTCATACACACACTCACAACACATATCTCTAGTCTATTCTCCTGCACAAGAATCACCATCATTTCTTTGCATGGTGTGAAAGTGTTTTTAGAATTCAAGGTATTGAAGACTACAAGAATATAAGGTATGGTGCGTTCACATCCGGAGGGCAAGAACACGAATCAAGGTCTTGAGGATAAGTCAAACAAAAAACAAGACACCTGGAGAAAAGTAAAAGAAGAAAAAAGCGGGTAACCAAAACACAGTCTGAAAAGAACGCACATAACTCATTCATTTGGAAGCCAAATATAATGTGCTTGTGAAGAGAGCTATCTGTAGCTTTTTAAAGCTCTAAATTTGGAGCTTGGATGAGGGAGATATGACAATTAGAAGATTGTTGTGTCATAGATAAGAATAAGACTCGATGAAAAACTCTAAAAAAGCATAAAAAAGAAAGCAAGGGAAACTTATCTAGTGGAAGAGAACTTTATATAAAGCAATAAGAGTAAGGTGGTGGAGAAGTGGAGTCTCTTTCTTGTGGTGTTTTTCTTGCCTATTCATTTAGTGTGGTTCTGTTGTTATCCATATATCTTTGTAGACTTGGATTTATGTATCTTCTTTCTATCTTCCTTCCATCATGATTATTCATTATCAATAGATCTTTGTGGTTTTGGATCTATATATCTTAATTATCTTTTCTTTCTATCATCACTCTATCACATGATATCAGAGCGGTTTGGTAGCTCGATCTAGCCCATCCGCGTGTGTGTTGCGCTCCACCCCGACGTTCAAGAAGAACCGGCTCATCGTTATCGTAGTGCAGCTACATAGCTCGTATTCAAGAGAGAAGAAGAAGAAGAAAATCTACATCGAACACCATGAATACTGAAATGGGGAGCGCACTCCCTAGCGAGAAGTTGGATCGATATAACTTCGCATTTTGGGAGTACAAGATGCACCAATACCTTGTCGGCCAAGGCTATTGGGGTTACATCAAGGGAGCACAAGAAAACCGACCCGATCCGGAAGATGCCAACTATGAAACATGAGAGCAAGCGGTGAGTCGAGTAATGTATTGCTTAGCGACATGTGTTCACGACCACATGCTCGGCTACATTCAAGAAGCCGAGACGCCGAAGGAAGCGTGGGAAAATCTACAAAAGATTTTCGCCGCCAACACGACCACGAGGAAGCTTCAACTCCGCCAAGAGTTGAACAATATCTAACAAAGGGATATATCTATCACAAGCTACACATTGAAGATAAAGGAGCTTTATGATGCACTCGGCTCAATAAGTGTCAATGTGGAGGATGACGAAATGGTGCAAATATGCCTCGGTGGCCTTGCACCACGATTCGGCGTGTTGACCAGCAAAGACTTAAGAGCCGGATAGAGTCCAGAATGGGAAAGGGATAATCAATCTAGAATTATTATGATTTTGAGAAGCAAACGGATGGACCCGGAATCGGTATGCCGATTCGGATCCGGACCGGTTAATAGTCAGTTGCTGGTTGGCACCGGTTTGTACCCAGAGCCGGTGACCTATAAAAGGACCCGATCTGTTTGTAATGAATTAGAGGATAATTAATAGAGTATTGTTGTTCTGTATCTTAATTAGTGTTAATTACCGTTCTGTGCTAAGTGTAATTCATCTTACGCGTGTATTGTGACTAATGATCTTGCCGGTTAGCAACCGATTAGGGTTTCATTAATAGTTCGGTCTAAGTTTATCTCACCGCAACACCCCTTTGGTGAAGTGTCTCAAGGGGACACCCTGTGTTAGCGATAACACAGTTTTTGGTGACCACGATTCTTGCACAAACGCAACGAACAACAACGGGAATGGATGACTAGACCAATGAACGACCCGGTTATGGAGCGAGCAAGAAGACTTGCCGAACGATTGCGAAAGCGAGAGGCTTTCCATTAGGCGGCAGAAGAGATCTGTGCGGATCAATCATTTTCCAAAGTAATCCGGTGAGTGGCAGCAGATTCACTCCTCGTGCAGCAGACTTCCCACCCGAACGAAGAAAGCAGCTTGAGCAGTCTCCGGGACGCGGAATCCATTCTACAGGCATTAGCGATAGGGGAAGGCGATTCGGAATAGTTCTCGGCCTTCGAATCGGATTCAAACGGTGAATGTAGCGCCCATTCGAATTATCGTAGCAGCCACGACACCCTAGACAGACTGGAGGACGAGCCATCAGATACCTTGCCGACACAAGAACTGGAGTTAACGGAACTGGAAGCCCTAGACCGGCAAGCGGCAAATCAACTTCTGACACCGCCATGTGAAACACCGAAAGAAGAGGAGGAAAGACCTCCGACACCACCAGCCCGTGTTCCGACACCAAACAATGACATGTCGTTCCAATATCCCAAGTACCGGGATGATCCGGATGCAAAAGCCATGTGTATGCATTTCTGCAAACCTGGCAAGTGAACCATGTGTCACAGCGCTTAAACGCCACCGAAGCAGAATGCTCGAAGATTGCAGAATTCGGCAAGACTTTGGAAGGACCATCCGTGCGATGGCGCTTGACGCACATGCCCGACACCATCACTATGTTTGAAGATTTGAAAACCAGATTTTTACAATTCTTCAACGAGGAGGTCGATCAACGGGAGATGGTCGGCCTATTCTATACCATATGGCAGGAACCTACGGAAGCCATTCAGCAATTCATAATCCGGTTCCACCGAATGCACAACCAGCTAAATCGGGCACCACCGGAAGTAGAGGCTAAAGCAATATTCCTAGCAGCACTCCGGGAACTCCTATGTACGGTGTGCATAGTCATTGATTTCCACACCAGCACAATTGACCAGGTCATAGACCGGGTCGGGGAGATTGAGAAAACAAGCTCATGGCTAACAATGGGGGCACTCCAGCATGCCTTACCGATAGATGAAGACCTAGGTTTTCGGCAAGCCATACAATGCACGACTTGTCTCAATGTCGGGTACTTTGCAATAGAATGTACCATGCGGTAACAGTGCATGTTATGCCATTCTAGAACGCACACAATGGATCGTTGTGAATATAACTTGTTGAATCAGAAAGTGGCACCGGTTCGGCAAATCGAACCCCAGAGTAACCGGGAGGAGGAAGAAGAACATTGACGACGAGATGAACGTTACCGGCGCAAGATGTCCGGTATAGCGATAGAAGAGACGCTTACGACTGAGACCAACAGGATAGCTACGGGGATTACAACGGTGATCGATATGAGCGATACAACCGGAATCACTCCCCCGGTTACAACCAATGGAGGGAGGATCAAGGCAATTATGAAAACCGGCCCCGACAAGGTTACCAGAACAAAAAACGCTTCAACAAAAAACGGAATGCTAGAAAAGAGGACCACCAATGCCAGCCAGACAAGGGCACACAAAGTACCCAACCGAACCAAGGCCAAGCACCTAACCGACCACCAATAGGACCTGAACCGGGTATCAGAGTGAACGCCGAATCCAACACCACCCGGAAAGCGTACCGTTACTATTGCCAAATTGTGGAGGAAGGGATGCAAGTTCGATTCAACCAAGGAGGTTGCTTCATCGAGAAGGAAAACCTACTAATTGCTCGTGGTCGAAGGGAAGGCCAAATGTTTATCCTCGAAGCGAATGAGGTAAAATAGGCCATGTTTGCAAAGGGCCTCAAACCCGACACCGACATAGACTTATGGCATAAAAGAATCGGCCATATCAATCTAAACAAACTCAAGGTGATGCAATCGAAAGGAGTCCTCATTGGGCTCCCGACCTTCAAAAAGACTATGTGAAGCATGCCAATTCGGCAAGCAACATCGACACCCGTTCCCGAAGGAGAGGAACGTGCGCAAAGGCCTATTGGACATAGTCCACTCGGATGTGTGGGGACCGAAACAGACGGCCACATTCGGAGGATGTCATTACTATGTTACCTTCATTGACGACTTCTCTAGATACACATGGATCTTTCCCATGAGGATGAAGAGCGAAGTGTTTACACACTTCCAAAACTTCAAAAACGAAGTCGAAAAGACAACTGGGCGTCATGTACGATGTCTTTGGTCAGACAGAGGAAAGGAATACTTCGCTAATGCGTTCATAGCATACTTGTTACCCTACCCGTAAGAATATACGGGGAGGCATAAGGGTATGTGCAATGATGTGGTTGATGTGTATGTGTAAAGTAAATGAGTGTGTGAGGATGAGTATGTGTACAGACACATGCACAATTATGTGCATGTGTACAAGAATGTGTAATGGTCTTATTTATAACGGTCATGTAACTGTTACATTAGATGTATTATATAAACACCCTATGGGGTATGTAATGATATATATTTTTTCCCCTCTCATTTGTGTCATTTTCAATTTGTCTTTCTCTCTAGCTCTCTCTCTATCGTAACCCCCTTGGGAGGGGGGTGAAGCCATTCTAAGCTTCACCCCCCACCCCGACAACAATACCTTCGTCAAGAAGGAATTCGGCGAGAATTCACTTTCCTACACACACCGCAACAGAACGGTGTAGCCAAACACAAGAATCGGCACATCCTCGAAGTAGAAAGGTCCATGCTAAATGAGAAACATATGCCCAAGTCATATTTCACAGAAGTTGCAAATACCGCCATCTATCTCATGAACCGGTGTACAACATCCGGAGTGCACGAGGTCACCCCGCATGAGAAATACTATGGGAAGAAGCTGGATCTATCCCATGTAAGGATATTTGGCTCCGTAGCATATGTGCACATTCCTGATGAGAAGCGGTAGAAGCTTGACCCAAAATCAGAGAAGTGTATCCTCATGGGGTACTCATTGGAGCAAAAGGGGTACAAGTGCTTAAACCCCTCTATTCGGAAGACTCGTGTACAAACCCGAGCCGACTCCTCCCGAACCATCTACGAACGACCTCGTCAACACAGAAGACGATGATCAACGAAGGTGAATACTCGAAGAGAGTCCGATCTCAACCCGATTGAGCGGACCACAAGAGCCTCCGAGCAACCAAAGCACATCTCGGCCAAGTCCAAAGATGGACAAAGGGAAGGCCAAAATGCCGGAATATGAAGACGATCACTTCGATGGCAACAAATCGACTCATTCACTCGATAGTGAGTTCGATGGCTTTGATGTGCCTCTTATGAGGTCACCCGGAGTT
This sequence comes from Azolla caroliniana, assembly GCF_043228905.1. Lineage (NCBI taxonomy): Eukaryota > Viridiplantae > Streptophyta > Polypodiopsida > Salviniales > Salviniaceae > Azolla > Azolla caroliniana. The sequence goes on from NW_028230443.1 coordinate 17,393,544, forward strand.
GAGAAAGCACTCACATTGGCAAATGAGAAACTCCGTCACTCCACCTAAGAGAAGAATCCGGTTAGCCGATTCGGCTACAATTACTATATGGCATACCACTATGCCTTTATGATGAAGGTGGCAATAGTTCGATAATTGGAGAGCTTTGCCGAAGCCGCTAAAGATCTGCGATGGGTTGAAGCGATGAACGAGGAGATGCAAGCTCTCAGCAAGAATGAGACATGGGATCTCATCCCTCACTCACCGCAGAAGAAGGCAATTGGCTGCAGATGGATATACAAAGTGACGTATAATGCCGTCGGTTCCGTCAACCGCTACAAAGCTTGACTCGTAGCAAAGGGCTACACACGAACACATGGAGTCGATTATGAAGAGACCTTTGCCCCGGTGGCAAAGATGAAGACTATGTGGACCGTGATCACACTTGGAGCGGCGAAAGGGTGGCACCTCCACCAGATGAACGTCAAGAACGCCTTTCTTCAAGGTGAATTAGAAGAGGAGGTGTACATGATACAACCACCCGACTTTGAGTCCAACATTCATCCTAAAGCCATTTGCCGACTCAAGAAGCTTGTCTACGTCCTTAAGCAAGCACCACGTGCTTGGCACTCGAAGATAACACAATATCTTCATGGAATCAACTTCCTAATGTCAAAATCCGACAATTCTCTCTATGTAAGAAGCGATTCCGAAAGTCTGATTGTCATCATCCTGTATGTGGATGATCTGGTCATTGGAGGTGAGCATCTAGTCGACATCAACAAGGTCAAATCCCTCCTTTCCAACAAATTCAAGATGATAGACATGAAAGAGCTCCACTACTTCCTTGGCATTGAGGTAATTCAGACTCCAGCTGGGATTATGATCTCCCAACAGCACTACATTCTCAACTTGTTATACAAGTTCGGGATGACTGAGTGCAAGTTTGTGGCAACACCTCTTGACCGAAACCTCAAACTAGATGCCAATTCTGGCACCATAGAGTATGAGACGACTCAGTATCGACAATTGATCGGTAGTCTTATCTACCTCACAATCACTCCACCAGACCTGAGCTATCTGGTTGGCCTTCTTAACCAATTTATGCAAATGCCACAAGATATCCATTTGGATTGTGCTAAGAGAGTGCTACGATACGTGAGCGGAACGATGGACTATGGCATTCTCTAGAAGTCGGCCATGCCAATTCAACTCGAGGGGTACACAGATGCCGACAAGGAAGGCTATAAAGCCGACTGACGATCAACCTCTGGTTTCGTCTTCTCCCTCGGAAGTGGAGCCATCTCCTGGAGTAGCAAGAAGCAACCAACCGTCGCTCTTTCGAGCACAGAGGCCAAATACCGGGACACGACAGTGGCTACATGTGAAGTTGTATGGCTCAAGAGGATATTAAAGGATCTAGGCGTTCCCATCAAAGATCCGATTCTCCTTTACTGCGACAACATGAGCAGTATTTATCTGGCTTGGAACCCGGTGTTCCACGCACGCACGAAACATATCGAAGTGCACTATCATTTCATTCAAGAGTGTGTTGAGGTTGGCGATGTCGACCTTCAACATATCACTACGAATCTTTAGACAACCGACATCTTCACCAAAGCCCTAGGAGCCGACAAGCTTCGGCAATTCTTGTCAGACCTTGGATTGACGGTCCTTGACTTGCCAAGCTTGAGGGGGAGTACAAGCGAAAACCGGATACCATCCGAACCAGATACGAGCCGGATGTACTGGATACCGTCCAAACCGGATACGAGCCGAAGTGGACATCAACCGAAGTAGCCAACCCAAGTTGAGCTTGAGGGGGTGTGTTGAGAATCAAGCTCAACCTAGTCTAGTGGGTGAACACACCCTTGGGAGTGTGCACTCAAAGATCAAAAGTCACCACTCTGATCTAAACATTAACTATGTGTCATAGAATCATATTCTATGACACATAACTAATGAGCTTTCACATTCCCCATGACCCATGAGCTTCGGTAGTTAATGAAGAGGGGAGTGACTATATAAAGCACTCTCCTCCTACTTTGTAATTAGGTCGATTAATCTACTTTGTAATATACATCTTCTTGAGTATTCTATTGTTGCTTAAATCTATCTCGTGTTTCTCTCTCGCTCTCTCTCTCTCGCTCTCATACACACACACACTCACAACACATATCTCTAGTTTATTCCGCTGCGCAAGAATCACCATCATTTCTTTACACTCTACTTAGTGGCTCAACATTGGCATGGTTCGCTCCGTTGCTAGAAAAGGAATCTCCATACTAAATTTTTTTGAAGAATTTATAAGTGAGTTTAAAGCCTATTTTGGAGATACTGACAACATAAGGACAACAATCAACAAAATTCGACGATTACGCTGTCGTGAAGATTTTCGGCAATAGTGTAAAAATCCCATAAAACGTACAAAATCGAGTATGAATCACATAATACAATAATTGTAAAGATAACATTTTAAATAAATTTAATATCTAAGTACAAAATGATGGAGGTTTCGAATGCACTTTATTACACGAGAAACGGACAACTAAATGTCAAGATATGAGGGTATAAAGTTTGTGAAAGGAAAAGAGAAAATTGTGAGATATCCCACATAGGCACGACAAATATGGCTCTCATCATATATAAGGTAGTGCACGTTTTTTTTCTCCCCCTTCCTTCTTTTATAGATGCTCTCATGCATATGATACATGTGAGGGTACAAGACATGCATAAAATGCATGCCTGCCATTTGGCGCTTATGTATTACATGTGGTGCATGATAACCACGTCACTCATTTTAGCTCTCATGTATGAGAATTTACACGTAAAAGTACAATGATAAAAATATAAATTCAACTAAATGGCATGGCTTAATGGTAAGCCAATTGACTCCTAACTCGGAGGTGCAAGGTTCGAATCCTTACTTGCCCTCCTTGTATATGTATATGTATATATATTTATATATTTATTTATCTAGTCACCGGACGCCGGTTCGTCGGATGTCGTCGGTTACCGGTGCCTCGTCGGATGCCGTCGCCGGATACCGGTGCCGCCGCAAGATGCCGTCGGTTACCGATGCCTCGCCGGATGCCGTCGGTTACCGGTGCCTCGTCGGATGTCGCCGCCTCGTCGTTGCCGGATACCGGTGCATTCACCGGATGCCGTCGATTACCGGTGCGTCGCCGGATGCCGTCGTCTCACCGGCGGCGGATACTGGTGCCACCGCCGGATGCCGTCGGATACCAGTGCCGCCGCCGAATGCCGTCGGTTACCAGTGCGTCGCCGGATGCCGGTGTCTCACTGGCGCCGGATGCCGCCGGATCACCGACTCCATCGTCGGTCCGGTTTTGGTTGGCCAAAACCCTTTACGAGTAGCTAGCCCATCTCCACTCTTAGTTCAAGTTACCTTGAACTCTCTATGCTCCACACATAAACACAAAGATAATATCTTTTGCTCTACCTTATATATGATGAGAGCCGTATTTGTCGTGCCTATGTGAGATATCTCACAATTTTCTCTTTTCCTTTCACAAACTTTATACCCTCATATCTTGACATTTAGTTGTCCGTTTCTCGTGTAATAAAGTGCATTTGAAACCTCCATCATTTTGTACTTAGATATTCAATTTATTTAAAATGTTATCTTCACAATTATTGTATTATGTGATTCATACTCGATTTTGTACGTTTTATGGGATTTTCACACTATTGCCGAAAATCTTCACGACATCCACCCCCACCAAACCGCACGTCCTCCGGTAGGTGCCAAGAAGAGAGAAAGTGAGATTTCGGCTACGGCGATCAATTAGATTCCTCCATGTCTTCATTTACATCCGCCCTATTATGTTCATCGTCGAGGTAATCGAGGTCAGGATCCTTGTCTTGTCTTTTCTTGAAAATCTTTACTCTTTTTCTCGCAATGGGTACGGCCAACCTTGATCCGTCTAGTTCCGCAAGGTGGTATGTGGCATTATCGTTGGCACTTGTCACCACATACGGCCCGAACCATCTTCTTGCGAACTTCCTTATTGTACTGTGTTGATTGTCAAGGGTGCTGTTGTAAACCAAAATCCAATCCCCTTCTTCAATCTTCTTGGGACGAAGTCGATGCGTGTTGTCGAACCGAACTTTGTTCTTTACTCGGGCTGCCTCCATCATCTTTCGCGCTTTTTCTAAATCTTCAGGTCTTCTTTCAAGTTTCCTTATCCGCGCCACTAATAACTCTTCTCGGCTCATCTCGTTCTCCCACGGTATCGCTACCCATGAGGCGATCGTCCTTTTGATGGGCATAATTGGCTTTTGTCCATACATAAGCTCCGTCGGCATATACCCTGTCACCGAGCTATGTGTCGTTCTATCGGCCCACAGGGCATAGGGTAATAGTCGTGGCCAATTCCCGACTCAACCGTTGCATGCCCGTACGATGGCTTTAACGATAGGTCCATGCCCTCGCTCGATCTTCCCATTCACTTCCGGATTGTAGGCAGTCGTGAGGGAGAGCTTCACGCCTAGTCTTTCGAAGAGCTCCGTCACTTCGTGTGCGTCCAACTCCCCTCGGTCGGCCACTATCTTCCCTACATATCCATATTGGCAAACAACCTCTTCAAGCAGAAATTTGGAAACGGCTGAAGTCGTCTTATTTGTCAAGGCTCGTCCTTCCACTTGATTTGTTAAGTCTTCCCTTGCCAGCGCTAAGTACTTCATTTGTCCCACTCCCATTGGCATCGAGACCAGATCCACCATCCATTTGAAGTGTATGGTGAGTGGGTATGTCGGCTGTAACTCATCACGATGACGTATATTTGAATATATTTGGCAAGTTTCGCATGTGGACACGAAATGGAGTACAACTTTGTACATGCTTGGCCACCAGTACTTCTCCTTCAACTTTTCGAACGTCGCCCATGTTCCTCTATGACCTGCCCAAGCACTCTCGTGGAATTCGGTCATCAACGTCTGTTGCTCTTCTTTCTTTACCACCACTCGATGTGGTATTCCTGTCCTTCTTTTTGGATGTCGCCAAAGGAATCCTCCCTTCAAGAAGTATCGGTAAGCTTTCTTTCGGATTCGTAGGGCCTCCTCCTTTGTCAACGAAGCATCTGTCGTCAATGTTCTTATGAATCTACCGATGAGTAACCACTCTCCTTCGTACTCCTTCTCGTTGAAGGCGTGGAGGGTTTGCGTGTCCTGGTCTTCCGCCGACAATCGAGCCATCTTGAAGAAGTCGAGGGTGACATCTTCATCTTCCGAAACCATATTACTTCCATTTGAAAATCTTGCCCTCGAGAGCATGTCAGCCATGGCGTTCTTCTTCCCTGCAATGTGACAGATCTCTGGGTTTAAAGACTTGATGTAGGTGATCCACCTTAGCATAGCAAGATCTGGGGTCGCACATCCCGAGACCATTCCGAGAATTGGGAGACAATCTATCTACATTATCACTTCTGACCCGATCATGTAATCTTTGTCCGTCTTCACTGCCGACACAATACCCCAAAGTTCCCGCTTGACTTGGGCATATCTTTGTTTCCATTCGCTGAGAACCTTTGCTCCGAACCGGACGGCATATCGCACATTATCTTCACCTTCTTGATTGATGACCCACCCGATTCCGGTTGGGCTCGTATCTACGGTCACGTAAATTGGTTTCCCTTCAGCATAGTTGGCCTTCCTTAGTGCCGGAGATTCAAGAAGCAGTTTCTTTAATCTTCGCATCGCATTTGTGTGCTCGTCTCGCCATTCGAACTTCATTCTTTTCTTTAGTAGTCCATATAACGGTTCGGTGACATGAGCGTAGTGACGAATCCATATATAATAAAACGCGCACGCTCCAAGGAACCTTCGAACCTCCGTTTGGTTTTCGCATTCTTCTTTCATGTCTTGGATTGCGTTCACTTTGGATGGCAAGGGCTTCCGGCCGTATGCTCCACACAAGTGGCCTACCACCAAGATCTCTGGTTGCCCGAATGCGGATTTTTCTCCCGAAAATGTCAAATTCGCATCTTCGAGCCTTTGAAGCACCTTCTCGCAATCTTTCATATGATCCGCAATGAACTTTCTACAACCTTCCTTATCTTTCGATTCATCTTTCTCCTCATCTGAACATCCTTTTATCGGAATATCATCCAAGAATGGCATCGTGATGTCCGGAATGCAATCCTTCAAGACTTTATTCATGGCATTCACCATATGAGCCACCGAATTCGTTGCGCCTTGGGGTAAGGTACACATCCGCACAAGCCCGATCAGAGTCCTCATGCTTGTAATGTCCCGACTGTCGATCGCCAATTGGAATTGGTCATATCCGGAGTAGAGATCGCCAATGGAGTACATGGACCGGCCCGCAAACGCTTCGGCAAATTCGTCCATGCTCGGACCGATTCCGGCATTTCGAATTGTCACCTTGTTGACAGGTTGAAGATCTTGGATGAATCACAATGATCCATTCTTCTTTAGCACCGTGAACCACCTATTGGAATAAGGAGCATTCGACGGTTCTAGAATTCCCATACTCACCTTCTCCTTTAAGAGCTCGATCAGCTTCGGAAGATGTGCTCTCGGAACCAGTATCGGTTTCAAATTCCAAGGCACATGAGGCACCGTGAAGATCACCATCGGCTCTATAACCTTTGGGTCGGCGCATCCGATTTCTCATGGGAAGAATGCGAAAGCCTTCCCATGTCTCTCAAGCATATCGCGAAACATTTGCTCCTCTTCAGGGAGAAGGCAATCCTCCTTTCCAACTCGTAGCTTCCCCTTCGTCTCTTTGGTGAAGACATGACCTATCTTCTTCGGATCTCTTAAGCTTGGATCGTTAGCGACTTCCTTCATCTTTTGCCAGCTATCTTCCGGTAGTGGAACCACAACTGGCTTGATCTTCTTATCCACCGTTATATATGTCGTGTTGATGTCAGCTTCCTTCATCGAGATGCCACGACGGTATTCATCGATGATGGCGTACATGTTGACGGAGTTAACCAAAATCACGCGTTGGTTGTGAAGATAGCTCAAGTCCACGACGTCCTCGATTTCGCCGATGGTGTCGTTAAATGAGGCTTCTTCCATAATATGAGTCACGAAGTCTCCTTCTTCTATTATGTTTTCTTCTTTCAGCATCTTCTCGAATTCTTGTATCCGGCGCTTGTGCTTCTTGTCGGGTAGTACTAGTTTACATGCGCCACTAGGTGTGACACATGTTGCTTCCCCTCGCAATCCAGCACTCTTCTTTCTTGTGGGGTCTTGTGATTGCTCGGACTATTTGTGCCCCATGCTTCAATAGTCCGCTCTAAAAATCCGAGGATTCGCCTCCGAGACTATCTCGATTCCTTTCATGATTGGCTCGCACCGTTAGGAATTGGACCGATCTTTGGTTGTCAAGACTCTTTATTCGTGCGAAGGCTGCTCCATTATCGAACACTTTGGTCTCCATCCGAGATGATGTGATATAAGGTTGCCCTAGGATGATAGGATGCGACGCCGAATCTTGTATGAAGAAGTGTTGATCCATCTCCACATCCCCGATCGTGACTTTGATATTGGGACAAGCTCCGTACAAGTCCTCCGTAGACTTTGTTGCCGCGCGAATCTTCCATCCGTGGTTTGTATTGATTGGCCATCTTCCTTTTTTGTAGAAGTCGGTTGACATGAGGTTGATCTCCGAGCCGTGGTTGATCAAGGCTACCACAGTCTCTTTCTTCTCCCCGATCTTCACCGGCGTCTCCGTTGTCGCTCGTGCCCAATGAGGTCGAGTATAGTGGCTGTCCACCATATCTTCATCGACTTCGTCTCTTGCCATTGTTATGACATTCGTTTTTGCTTTTTGCGGCTTCTCTTCTTCCTCGTCCGATTGTTGTCTCTTTCTCTTTACAAGGTCCACGATCGTGTCATGGAACTCCTTCTTCGTAATGCCAAGCAATTCCCTCAAGGACAAAGTTACGTGGCTATCAAGAACTCGTTCTTCGAGAATCTTCTTTAGGTCCGTCGTCTGTTCTATGTCCGTCCTTAGCTTATATGTAGGTATAGTCCTTGTCCTCCGAGCGGGGACTTCGGCACCAACCTTCACGGGCCGAACCGTTTCTTCAACTCGTATGCTCGGCTCCCCTTTTCGGCTTGATTCTCATTCCTCTGTTTGTAAAGGTCGACTCGTCTCCGCATCGTCCTTCTTTTTCACGTTCCTTGTTTCATGGATTTTTGATGGGCCTTGCTCTTCTATTCTCTTTCTCTTTTCTTCGACGAACACCGCGTGGTTGTCGCACATCACCTCTGCGAGTATGGTGTTGTCGTCCACCGGATCCGACCACCCAGTTATGCTTTGCACGCTTCGGGCCGCAAGCTCTACCTCGTTCGATGTGACTTTTCCCTTCTTCTCATAATCGAGAACAGAAGTCCAAAACTTTGCTCCCGCTCTAGCAGCTTCAGTCTTGTCTTTCCCGACTCTTATTCCGGCCGACGCAGCATAGTGCATCGCATCCACATGAGTCGCATCGGCATCCTCCATAGATTTCTTCATTCCTCCTCTTCCGAAATTCACCCATAGGGGTCTTCTAGTCTCGCTTGAGCAGATCATGTTGTCTTCTATGTATATGATATTTTGTCGAATCGCCTCTCGAAGGCTCGCACAATCCCTTCTCATGTGGTCCATGCTATCGCACCACACGCATCTAAAGGGTTCTTTTCCTTTAGGGCCCCGACGATTCATGTTGGCTAGCCTGACCTTCTCGAACTTCTTTGCTAGCTCTTCAATGATGTCATCATCAATCTTCTTTTCTTCCACGTTACTTTGTCTTAGCGGCTCAGCTACTTTCGGCGGTCTTGCTTTCTCCGTGGTAGTCGATCCCGTCAAGTCGGTGTCATCAACCCATTTGCGACGCTTGTCGAGCCTATTGCATGCCCGCTTCACCGCGATCCAGCCTATTACGAGTCCATTTGCTTGGGTATCATCTTCGAGAAGAGTCCCCAACTCCTGTCTATCCTTTATGTCCATGGCCTTCAAGAAGTACAAAGTCTTGTCCTCTTGTCAAATAAACATCTTGTCGAATTCGTCGTACACCCTCAAGATGCTCATCTTCTTATTCTTCTTCTCTATCCACTTCATCAGGGCATGTCGATTCATCCTCGTTGAGTCTTCAGTCACGAACTCCGCTAGTATCGTTTTCTCGAACTCAGACCATGTTGTCTTACCTTCTTGAAGCTCGATGACGCGTGTTTGGATCCCATAAAACGTGAAAATCCCATAAACCGTACAAAATCGAGTATGAATCACATAATACAATAATTGTGAAGATAACATTTTAAATAAATTTAATATCTAAGTACAAAATGATGGAGGTTTCGAATGCACTTTATTACACGAGAAACGGACAATTAAATGTCAAGATATGAGGGTATAAAGTTTGTGAAAGGAAAAGAGAAAATTGTGAGATATCCCACATAGGCACGACAAATACGGCTCTCATCATATATAAGGTAGAGCATAAGATATTATCTTTGTGTCTATGTGTGGAGCATAGAGAGGTCAAGGTAACTTGAACTAAGAGTGGAGGTGGGCTAGCTACTCGTGAAGGGTTTTGGCCAACCAAAACCGGTCCGGCGATGGAGCCGGTGATCCGGCGCCAGTGAGACACCGGCATCGGACGGCAATCCGGAGACCGCGAGGTTACGGCATCTGGCGCCGGTGAGACAACGGCATCCGGCGAGGCACCGTTAACCAACGGCATCCGACGAACCGGCGTCCGGTGACTAGATAAATAAATATATAAATATATATACATATATACATATACAAGGAGGGCAATTAAGGATTCGAACCTTGCACCTCCGAGTTAGGAGTCAATTGGCTTACCATTAAGCCATGCCATTTAGTTAAATTTATATTTCTATCATTGTACTTTTACGTGTAAATTCTCATACATGAGAACTAAAATGAGTGACATGGTTATCATGCACCACATGTAATACATAAGCGCCAAATGGCAAGCATGCATCTTATGCATGTCTTGTACCCTCACATGCATCATATACATGAGAGCATCTATAAGAGAAGGAAGGGGGAGGAGAAAAAACGTTTTCTTTTTTTGGTTATGAAATTAAGAAGAAGAAATTCGTTATCAAATTGATCGTCTAACTTGTTTCTTAAATCCAAAGATAAAAGTTCAATCAATCTCTCTGAATCGTTTAATCTCAACTTTTCTCTTGCCCAATCTATCTTAAGTACTTTCTCGCCAAAGCTTGCGCCAAAGCTTGTACTGACTTTGAATCCTTCCGGTCTAGAACCCCGGCGGTTCCGCCTCACGATCCGCGCGTAGTGACGGATCTTCACGACATAATTAAGTGGTGAACCCGACGTGAAAGAGGCGGTAGGAAGGATCAAGTCGAGATTAATACTTGGAGATGGCGTCCTCAAGCAACTAAGCGGGAGAGCTCGGAAGGATGATGCTAATCGTCGAGCAAATGATGAGATCTCAGGACAACGACGCGAGCGTGGAGAAGGCTGTCAATCGTGTCGTAGAGCTCGAGGGCCAATTCACTGGAAGGAACATTACGAAGTTCCTTGATACATATAGAAGGGAGATGAATCAAAGGGCCGTGTCCGAGGCACGTCAAATCGTAACCTTCAAGAGAGTTGTCGCCAACAACATCCAAAGACGCGTCATCGAGCTTCAAGAAGGTAAGACAACATGGTCCAAGTTCGAGAAAACGATACTAGCGGAATTCGTGACTGAAGACTCAACGAGGATGACTCGACATGCCCTGATGAAGTGGATAGAGAAGAAGAATAAGAAGATGAGCGTCTCGAGGGTGTAAGACGAATTCGACAAGATGTTTATTCGACAAGAGGACAAGACTTTGTACTTCTTGAAGGCCGTGGACATAAAGGATAGAAGGGAGTTGGGGACTCTTCTCGAAGATGATACCCAAGCAAATGGACTCGTAATGGGCTGGATCGCGGTGAAGCGGGCATGCAATAGGCTCGACAAGCGTCGCAAATGGGTTGATGACACCGACTTGACGGGATCGACTACCACGGAGAAAGCAAGACCGCCGAAAGTAGTTGAGCCGCTAAGACAAAGTAACGTGGAAGAAAAGAAGATTGATGACGACATCATTGAAGAGCTAGTGAAGAAGTTCGAGAAGGTCAGGCTAGCCAACATGAATCGTCGGGGCCCTAAAGGAAAAGAACCCTTTAGATGCGTGTGGTGCGATAGCATGGACCACATGAGAAGGGATTGTGCGAGCCTTCGAGAGGCGATTCGACAAAATATCATATACATAGAGGACAACATGATCTGCTCAAGCGAGACTAGAAGACCCCTATGGGTGAATTTCGGAAGAGGAGGACTGAAGAAATCTATGGAGGATGCCGATGCGACTCATGTGGATGCGATGCACTATGTTGCGTCGGCCGGAATAAGAGTCGGGAAAGACAAGACTGAAGCTACTAGAGCGGGAGCAAAGTTTTGGACTTCCGTTCTCGATTATGAGAAGAAGGGAAAAGTCACATCGAACGAGGTAGAGCTTGCGGACCGAAGCGTGCAAAGCATAACTGGGTGGTCGAATCCGGTGAACGACAACACCATACTCGCAGAGGTGATGTGCGACAACCACGAGGTGTTCGTCGAAGAAGAGAGAAAGAGAATAGAAGAGCAAGGCCCATCAAAAAGCCATGAAACAAGGAACGCGAAAAAGAAGGACGATGCGGAGACGAGTCGACCTTTACAAACAGAGGAACGAGAATCAAGCCGAAAAGGGGAGCCGAGCATACGAGTTGAAGAAACGGTTCGGCCCGTGAAGGTTGGTGTTGAAGACCCCGCTCGGAGGACAAGGACTATACCAACGGCATCCGGCGGCAACCGGCGACGGCATTGGACGAACCGGCGTCCGGTGACTAGATAAATAAATATATAAATATATATACATATATACATATACAAGGAGGGCAATTAAGGATTCGAACCTTGCACCTCCGAGTTAGGAGTCAATTGGCTTACCATTAAGCCATGCCATTTAGTTAAATTTATATTTCTATCATTGTACTTTTACGTGTAAATTCTCATACATGAGAGCTAAAATGAGTGACATGGTTATCATGCAGACATGTAATACATAAGCGCCAAATGGCAAGCATGCATTTTATGCATGTCTTGTACCCTCACATGCATCATATACATGAGAGCATCTATAAGAGAAGGAAGGGGGAGGAGAAAAAACGTTTTCTTTTTTTGGTTATGAAATTAAGAAGAAGAAATTCGTTATCAAATTGATCGTCTAACTTGTTTCTTAAATCCAAAGATAAAAGTTCAATCAATCTCTCTGAATCGTTTAATCTCAACTTCTCTCTTGCCCAATCTATCTTAAGTACTTTCTCGCCAAAGCTTGTGCCAAAGCTTGTACTGACCTTGAATCCTTTCGGTCCAGAACCCCGACGGTTCCGCCTCACGATCCGCGCGTAGTGACAGATCTTCACGACAGCGTCTCCAGTGAATACAACGACTTTGATGGAGATTGACACTACACGTCATTGCGGACCATTATCGGAAGAAGAAAAGTAGCGACGTCGACCAAATCGACTATGTCTTTATTGCGGTGCACCAAGGAATATTGCAGTAAATTGTCCCCATAGACCAAGAAGATAGGTAAACCAAATAGTTGCTAGTTCTAATTGTAGTAAACCCGAATCTATTTCAGTAGGAATATCTGATAGTCCTAATAGTACTAATAGCCCAAATCTAGCGAACAAATTTGATGTCCTTAGTCAGTTAGAAGAAGAGTTAAACGACTAAGTCCAGCCAAAATAGGAGCCGTTTGGTTGGACAACCCTAGATCTGTGCAGACTATTAGTGGTTCCATTCCCTCTAAGCAAGTTAGCAATGTGTTTGTAGCCCAAGTAACCGTTAGTACTAAAAGTACCCCTCCAGTACATGTCTTAGCACTTCTAGATTCCGGAGCAAATTCTTGCTTCATGGATAGTAATTTTGCCCAAGCTCATCAAATATCTCTCCGAAAACTCCCGTGTCCAGCCTCTGTAGTAGTCATTGACGGTCATCCCATTGCTTCTAGAAATATCATAGAAGAGTCAGAGCCCGTTAATATTGTCCTAAATAATCTAGCATGGGTAGTATCATTTAATATAATTAGTATCCCAAAACATCCCATTGTTTTAGGATTACCATGGTTTGAATTACATAACCCATACATAGATTGGAGAATAAGAGAAATCTGGTATCGACAAGCCCGAGGATCTACTCATAAGATTGCAACCATTTCGCTACATCAGTTGCGGGAAGAAGGATGCAAGGAAGAAATGTTTCTCTTCGCAATATTAGTAAAACCCTCCGGCACCATTGAAGAGGAGTTCACCGTTCAACTTCCAAAGAATTATCATCATTATGCCAATGCGTTCGATAAAGTACAAGCCAATACACTTCCTCACCATCGACCGTATGATTGCCCAATCGATTTACAACCGGGAAAAGAGCCACCATGGGGACCGATCTACAATTTGTCACCAACCGAGCTAGAAATCCTTCGAGCCTATATAGAGGAGAATTTGGAAAATGGTTTCACTTCGTCTCGTTGTAGATTACCGTGGCTTGAATAAGGTCACCATCACAAATAGGTATGCACTTCCCCTTATCTCAAGTTTTTTAGAATGGTTCGATGGTGCAAGGTTCTTCACGAAGATCGACTTACGGGGAGCATATAACCTCGTACGGATCTTACCAGGAGATGAATGGAAGACCGCGTTTCACACCAGATATCGGCACTTCGAGTATACGGTCATGTCGTTCGGCCTCACTAATGCGCTAGTAGTCTTCTAACACATGGAAAATGATATATTCCGAGATCTCTTGGATGTTTGTTTGATCATCTATTTGGATGATCTACTGGTTTATTCAAAGACCCAAGAAGAGCATGATTCTCATGTATTGTTAGTACTAAAACGACTTCAAGAACATGGTCTTTATGCAAAGCTGGAAAAATGTAGTTTCGGGTGCAACCAGGTGGAATTTTTGGGGTATGTCATCTCCTCGAAGGCATCTCCATGGATCCAACTAAGGTCAAAATGGTGGTAGAGTGGCAAACTCCGCGTTCGTTGCGAGATGTGTAATGCTTTTTAGGCTTTGCCAATTTCTACCGCAAGTTTATACAGGATTACTCAAAGCTTGTTCTGCCTCTCACACAACTTACTAAAAAGGGACAATTGTTCGTTTGGTTTGAAAAAGTGGACATGGCTTTTGAGAATCTTAAGAGAGCATTTACATCGGCTCCTATTCTAGCTCACATTGATCCAGAAAAACCATTCATCATGGAAGCGGACGCGTCAGATTTCGCATTGGGTAACATTCTGTCACAACAAGGTAATGATGAAAAGTTACATCCTATGGCTTTCCACTCACGCAAGTTTGACGCCGCCAAAATCAACTATGAAATTCATGATAAGAAGTTATTAGCAATAGTGGACTCTTTTATGCAATGGAGGCATTTTCTAGAGGGATCCTCTCATCAAGTCACCATATTCAGTGATCACAAAAACCTTGCCTACTTTCAGGGTGCTCGTGTGTTAAAGCAACGTCAAGCTCGGTGGGCCCAATTCCTCATGCGTTTCGACTTAAAAATTACATATCCTCCGGGGCAGCACCAAGGCAAAGGCAGATGCATTATCACGACGTTCGTATCTAACACCGCGTCTAGGTGAGCCAGCTTTCAATAACCAAAAGCAAGTAATCTTGGGACCGGCATGACTGCAAGCAACACAAGTCTTCGACATGCCCTTGAAGACAGATGCTTTCGCCCAAGCCATTCTAGCACAAATTGATCCCTCTTGAACATCTTGTTCACAGTCGCAACAACCAGGTACGGTCTATCGACATTCGAATGTCATGATGGATTACTATTCTTAAAGAAACTCTTGACAATATATGTTCCTAATGGTTCTTGCCGCCATCTAGTAATCCAAAACTGTCATGACACATATACAGTTGGGCATTTTGGTAGTACTAAGACATTAGATTTAGTACAACGATCATTTTGGTTGCCCTGTATGCGACAATTTGTCGAAGATTTTGTTCGGACTTATGATACATGTTGCAGAGCAAAAATGCCATGCCAAGGCATCATCCATATGGTTTATTAGAACCATTACCAATTCCAAGCATCTGACCCATGCTCCTAGAATTAGTGATAAGATAGTTTTCAATGGTTGTTTAACTTTGAATTTCCAATTAAGGTTCATCATGTCGGTGTCGTGCCTTTCGGCTCCTGATCGTTTCGTGAGTCGGGCGGGAACCACTAAGGTTTTGGACTAGGAGAAAAGAAAATTCTAAGGCAATTAAGAATATGAAATATATTGTAAGAAAGAAAGATATGAAAAACTCGTGAATCCCACGAGTATAGTGTATTAGAGAGTACTTAGATTAAGAGAGAAAAATAGTTAGCAAATTCGTGAATCCCACGAATATATTATATTAATCAACCCTTGTAAAAAAATCAACAACCTTATACATATTTCCCTCCTCCTTATATAAGGATGGAAGAGGCTAAGCATGACTTCTTGCTTTCCCTAAAAGTGTTCATGCACACTAAATGTGCATGTGATACTTTTTTTTTAAACCTTGCTTTTATTTGCTAAATATAGTGCTCACGCACGCTAGATGTGCATGAATAATATTTTATTGGTTTACATTTTTCTTATAATTAAAGTTTCACGTACTCTAAAAATGCATGACTTACCTTTTTAATAAAGGTAGGCGTAAATAAAGGTCTTATAGGTATTAAATCTATATTTAAAATACTAAGGATAAGTTAGTATAATGGTAAGGTTGGGATTTGTGTATGTGGAGGTACAAGGTTCAAATCTTACCCTATGTACATAATAAATATTTTTAATATTTTATTTTAATTATTATACGTACTTTAAATCGGATATAGTATTTTACATATTTCACGTAGTTTGTGATTCACACTACGACACTCGCCCCCTCCGAACCCCGCACATCCTCCGGTATGTGCCAAAGTTCCCGATGCTTGCTATTCACCTTCATCCGAAGCTCTCTCCGATTCTCCCCTTAAGTCACTATGAGTTGTAATCCACTTTTTTTGCTTTCCGCATCACCTCGATCTTCGTCTGATTGCTCCTCCTTGTCGGTCTTGTCTAGGATCACATAGGGTTCTTCATCAATCCGCTTTTTGAAAATCTTCACCCGTTTCCCGGCTATAGGCACTCGTAGCATCGTTCCATCCAACTCGCATAGTCGATAAGTTCTCTTGTCGAAAACTTTCTGAACCTCGTATGGCCCGAACCACCTTTTCGCGAGCTTCCACATCGTTGTATGTTGATGATCCAAACTACTATTGTAGACAATCACCCAATCTCCTTCTTCAATCTTTCGCAATCGTAGTCGGTGCTTTGTGTCGAACTGGTTTTTATTCCAGAATCGCGCTTCTTGTTGTCGGCGTATTGCTTCTGCTATGTCTTCTGGTCTTCCCTCTAGTTGTCATATCCGGACCGCTAGTAGTTCTTCCTGGCTCATCTCTTCCTTCTACGGTAGCACTGTCCATGTCGCGATTGCGGTTTCTGTTGGCATTACCGGTGCTTGTCCGGTCATGAGTTATGCCCGCATGTAACCGGTTACAGAGCTATGCGTCGTCCGATCGGCCCATAGTGCATACGGAAGCATCTGTGGCCAATCCTTCACCCTTCCATCGCATGCCTTCGCAAGTGCTTTGACGATTGGACTATGTCCTCGTTCGATATTCTCGTTGGCTTCCGGATTGTATGCCAATATCAGTGTTAACAGAACTCCATGTTTGGCGAAGAATCCCCTAACTTTGTCAGAGTCAAGTTCTCCACGATCCGCAATCACTTGTCCTACGCACTCATACCTGCAAAACACCTCCTCCAAAAGAAATTGGCATACCGCAGAACACGTTTTCCTTGGTAGTGCTCGACTTTCTACTTGGTTTGTGAGATCTTCCCAAGCTAACACCAAGTACTTCTTTTGTCCGATCCCAGTTGGCATGGCTACAATGTCGACCATCCACTTGAAGTTGATTGTCGGTGAAAATGTCAGATGTAATTCATCTCGGTGTCGAACCCCGGAGTAGACTTGACACTTCTCGCAGCTTCCCGTGAACTCCGCTACATCTTTGTACATATTCTTCCACCAATATTTTTGTTTGATTCTCACAAACGTTGCCCATGTTCCTTGATGTCCAGCCCAATCGGATTCATGAAAGTCAGATATTATCCGGTTTCATTGCTCTTTCGTCCCGACTACCCGAAGTGGTATGCCATCCGGTCTTTTCGGCTCCCTCCATATTAATCCATTTTTCAAGAAGAACTTTCGGACTTGTCGCTTCTTACTTCAGATCTCGACTCTCTTTTCTTTATCGTTCGTTGACACCTCGATCTCTTGTAGCATCTTCCCGATCATCAAGCTTTCTCCCTCGTATTCTTCTTCTCGGAATTCTCGGATTACGTTTACTCGGCATATGTGCTCCGAAGCAAAGTAGTCTTCAAAAACTTCTTCATTATCGGATTCGGCTATGTTGTCTCCGAACTGAGCCCTTGATAGCATATCCGCTACCGCGTTGTCTTTTCCGGTGATGTGTCGTACGTCCGGGTTAAGCGACTTAACATCTGCAATCCATCTTAGCATAGCCACATCCAGTATCGTGCGACACCGCATCATCCCGAGTATCGGAAGACAATCCGTTTCGATCACTACTTCGGTTCCGATCAAATAATCTCGATCCGATTTGATTGCCGACATGACTCCCCATAATTCTCTTTTGACTTGTGCATACCCGCGTTGCCTTTCGTTGAGAACCTTTGCTCCGAATCAGATCGGATATCGCGAACCATCCGGATCAGCTTGATTATTGACCCATCTGATTCCGATTGGACTTGTGTCAATCATTACTATGATCGGTCGGTCATAGTTCAACTTCTTTAGTGCTTTTTCCCTCCATAGTGATTTCTTGAGCTTCTTCACGGCTTTGGTATGCTCTAGTTTCCATTCGAACTTCTTACCCTTCCGCAACCAGTGACAAAGTGGGTCCGCAATATGTGCATAGTGCGGAATCCATATGTAGTAGAATGCACATGCTCAGAGAAACCTTCGGACTTTGGATTGTGACTCGCATATTTCTTTCATAGCTTGAATCGCATCGATCTTGGTCAGTGACGGTATTCAGCCGTAGGGCCCACATAGATGTCTGACTACCAACATCTCTTCTTGCCCGAATGCCGATTTCTCCCCGGAAAGAGTTAGGTGCACATCTTCTAACTTTCGAAGCACTTTCTCACAATCGCGAATATGGTCGACAACAAACTTTCGGCATCCTCGATCATCCATAGTTTCATCTTTTTCTTCTACAGCACATCCTTTCATCGGAATGTCATCTAGGAACGGCATCGTTATCTCTGGAATGCAATCTCGAAGCACCTTGTTCATCGCGTTCATCATATGTGTAACCAAGTTTGTCGCTCCTTGTGGTAGTGTGCACATTCGGACTAACCCTATCGGTGTCTGCATGGTAGTGATATCTCGACTCTCCACTGGTAATTGGAATTGGTCATACGCCGGAGTATAGGTCTCCGATGGAGTATATCGCACGTCCGGCAAAAGCTTCCGCAAATTCGTCCACTATCGGACCGACTCCCGAGTTCCGAATCGTGACCTTATTCACCGGTTGCAAGTCTTGGATAAATCGGAGTGATCCATTCTTCTTCAGAACCGTAAACCATCGATTCGAGTATGGAGCGTTTGATGGCTCTAGAATCCCCATCGCCACCTTCTCCTTGAGCAAGTCGATGACTTTCAAAATATGTGCCCATGGCACTGGAATCGGCTTCAGGTTCCACGGCACATGGTCAATCGTGAAGATCACCATCGACTCCACTATATTCGGATCAATGCATCCTATCTCCCTTGATGTGAATGCAAATGCTTTGCCATGTTGCTCCAACATCTCACGAAACCATTCTTCTTCTTTTTGTTAGAGGAAACCACCTCCACCGATCCGAAGTTTCTTCCGGGTCTCATCTGTGAAGACATGTCCGATATCCACGGACTTCCGAAGTGTCGGATCTCCCGAGACTTCTTTCCTCTTTTGTTTGCTATCGGTGGGTAGTGGTCCCGCGGCCAGTTTCACCTTCTTCTCCACGGTCTTGTATTTCGTACTTACCATTGCATCTTCTTTGCGGAGCGCATCTGGCCCCATTTTCGCAATGATCTCGGACATCTCGACCGATTCCGCCGGAACTACTTGGTTTCCCTGGCTTGTATCTTCCGTGAGCTCTTCAAGCCGTTGTAGTGTGCTCCCATAGAACACTTCTTCGACTATTCCCATGATTTCTTCGTCTTCTTTTATTATTGATGCCGATTGTAACTTATCCTCCACTTTTCGGTATTCTTTCTTCATTCCTCCAGTTACGGCCGTGTACGTGGATGCCCCATACGGACCGATTCGTACTTGTTTTGCTCCAAGAGTTTTCATCCTGTGTGGGGTATCAGGGCTTCTCGGACTATCACTTCCCCACTCCGCAACAGTCCGCTCTAAAAATCCATTCTTGTTTAGGACAAGAGCTCTCTCTTGTTCCTTTCATGATTTGCCGGCACTGTTAGGAATTGGACTGATTTCCCTCCGTTTTGGCTCCGAATTCATGCAAAAGCCGCACCACTGTCGCGAAGTTTCGCGTGCGTGTGTTACTTGGGTGGGACCACGGGGGTCTTGGACTAGGGAGTACTCAAGGGATAAATAATTATTTATTTATTTATTTTAAATCTTATAAATATAAAGCACTCTTCGAACCCACTCTACGAATCTTCACTCTACGAATCCTTACTCTACGAATCTTCACTCTACGAATCTTTACACTCTACGAATCCTCACTCTACGAATCCTCACTCTACGAATCTTCACTCTACAAATCCTCACTCTACAAATCTTCACTCTATGAATTCTCACTCTACGAATCGAATCTTCACTCTACAAATCTTCACTCTATGAATCGAATCTTCACTCTACGAATCTTTACACTCTATGAATCCTCACTCTACGAATCCTCACTCTACGAATCTTCACTCTACAAATCCTCACTCTACGAATCTTCACTCTACAAATCCTCACTCTACAAATCTTCACTCTATGAATTCTCACTCTACGAATCGAATCTTCACTCTACAAATCTTCACTCTATGAATCGAATCTTCACTCTATGAATCGAATCTTCACTCTACGAATCTTCACTCTACAAATCTGCACTCTACGAATCTTCACTCTACGAATCTTCACTCTACAAATCCTTACTCTACGAATCTTCACTCTACGAATCTTTACACTCTACAAATCCTCACTCTACGAATCCTCACTCTACGAATCTTCACTCTACAAATCCTCACTCTACAAATCCTCACTCTATGAATCCTCACTCTACGAAGCCTCACTCTGCGAATCATCCTCACTCTACGAAGCCTCACTCTACGAATCTTCACTCTACGAGTCTTCACTCTATGAATTCTCACTCTACGAATCCTCACTCTACGAATCTTTACTCTAAGAATCTTCACTCTATGAATCCTCACTCTACGAATCTTCACTCTACGAATCCTCACTCGACGAATCTTCACTCTACGAACTCTCTCTACGAATCCTCTCTGCGAATCTTCACTCTACGAACTCTCTCAACGAATCCTCTTTGCGAACCCAATCTACGAATCCTCTCTTCGAACACTCTACGAATCTTCACTCTACGAATCCTCACTCTACGAAGCCTCACTCTGCGAATCATCCTCACTCTACGAAGCCTCACTCTACGAATCTTCACTCTACGAGTCTTCACTCTATGAATTCTCACTCTACGAATCCTCACTCTACGAATCTTTACTCTAAGAATCTTCACTCTATGAATCCTCACTCTACGAATCTTCACTCTACGAATCCTCACTCGACGAATCTTCACTCTACGAACTCTCTCTACGAATCCTCTCTGCGAATCTTCACTCTACGAACTCTCTCAACGAATCCTCTTTGCGAACCCAATCTACGAATCCTCTCTTCGAACACTCTACGAATCTTCACTCTACGAATCCTCACTCTACGAATCTTCATTCTACGAACTCTCTCTATGAACTCTCTCTACGAATCCTGTCTGTGAACCCACTCTATGAACTCTCTCTACGAACTTTCTCACGAACGGGGCGGACCAACGTCGAACCAATGAAGCTTGGGCTCACGAGAACTTCGAGTGCCAACGCGAAGAAGACGAGCACGTGGCGATGGGGGGATGAAGGGGTATGAGATGAAGAGAAGTGGTGAATAAGAAGATGAAGAGCTCTGAAGAAAAATTGGCGATAGTCTCCTCCCCAAAACGTCCTCCCGAATGAGCCCCCCTCGACCTCCTTTTATAGGAAAAAAAGAAAGGGGGGTCGCCAATTTTGTATTCAATGAAAAAGAATAAAACTCCTTAAATCACGTTACACTGTAAGACTAGATTTGAACCATGCACCTCTAGCTAGTAGTCAATGTGACTACCCACTAGCCCACTAACTCTCTCATATGCAATATATAATTCTATCTCTATAAATTCTTAGCCTGTCTCTCCTCTACATTTTATCTCTCTTCTCTCTTACATTTTGCACGGGCTTCTATGCATCCTTTCCCCGCTTTCTTTTCCCTTTTATTTTGCATATGCACAACTAATCGCTTTTGTGTGCACACACATTGCACATGCACATTTTTTACCCCCCCCCTTTCGCCGGTTTTTCCCACTCTCGAGCACGCCACATCACGACACCTCTATCGAGCACCTTCATCTCCATCTATGAAGCAATGATAAAGGGTTTCCCGAGGATCACGGAGTGTGAGACCTCGTCTTGTACAAAGAAATTTTGGTCGATCTCGATATCCCCAATCTTCACCGTCACATCCGGACAAGCCACAAATAGATCCTCCGTTGCTTTAGTGGCCGCCTGGATCTTCCATCCATGATTGGTGTTAATAGGCCACTTCCCCTTCCGGTAGAACTCCTTAGACATCAAATTGATCTACGATCCGTGATCACTAAATGCTAGCACAAGCTTTTTGATGTTGCTGATTCGGACCGAAGACTCGGTAGTTGCACGTGCCCAATGTGGTTTTGTATAGTGGGAATTCAGAATCTCGTCCTCCACTTCGGTGTCGTTCATCAAAACGGTATTCGCATTCACCATCAGCGCATTTTCCTCCGTAGTTTGTCTTTTTCTTTTCACGAGATCCACAAGAAGATCATGGAACTCCTTTTTTGCTATTCCGAGTAGTTCCCGAAGCGAATAATCTACCCGACTATCGAGGATTCTCTCCTCCTTTTTTGCTCGATGTCCGAAGCGAGTTTGAATGTCGGAATCGTTTTTCCTTTTCCTCTTCCGTTGGAATTCTAACTCTCTGGTGTCTTCGATGGTTCGGCCGCATCCTCCGTGCGTCGTCGCTTCTCGTCCACATACACCTCATGTAATTGACATAGGGTGTATACGCTATTCTTATCGACGGGGCACTCCCATCCCGTAGCTTCCCGGATGCCTTCCATGGTGCTTCGGATCTCGTTGGAGTCGGTTTTCTCGGTTTTTTCTAGCACTCCTGGCCTAAAAGACACCTTTACTCCCGATGACTCCCGACACGTATTCCCGCGGTTGTCGCGTAATTGCTCTTCGCCGCTATTTCCTCCTCTAGAACCTTCTTCATGCCGCCTTTTCGGAAGTTCAGTCGGAGCGGCTTCTGAGAGTCCATCGAATGAATCCGATTTCCCTCGTAGTAGATAAGATCCCATCGTAGCGCTTCCTTGTGCTTGTCGCAATCCCTTCAATCATGTTCGGTGCTATCGCACCATATGCACCAACGGTCCATATACTTGGAACTTGTGGGACGGTCATCCGACTTCTTCACCATCGCGATTTTTAGATTCTCCATCTCCTTCAGCAACTGCTCCACTGTAGTTGCGTCAATTCCCTTCTCGGTCGTAGCTTCCCGAGCCCGCGATTGATGATCTTCTGATCCGGATCTCGGTTTCGGAATCGGTTCTGAAACCCTCTTTTCTTCGTTGGTAAGCTATTGCCCCCTCTTTGTGTATCGCGCGACGATATCCCGACGCTTTCCCATGTTTCAGTGAGGCCACTCTCGGTAGTCATGTCCTCTAGAAGCCCTCCAAGATCCTTCCGGTACCGGACGTCTACAACTTGTAAGAACATGATAACTTTGTCCGGTGCGAGGATAGCTTGATCTCTCGCAGACAACCTCCCGAACCCACTTTCGAATGCCGAAAACACATCGAGGACCTTCATCCCCTTGTCCGGCATTTCCACCCAATTCTCGAATCCTCTCCGCGTTGCCTTGGAGGAATCCTCGATACCGAACGTGGTGTTTAGCGCCTCTTCAAACACTTCCCACATCAGATTTTGTTGTCATAGCCCGTGGATACTTGCTTGAAGCCCGTCGGTGGCCACCCGGTTGAAGGATGTCACTTGCAGTCCTTCCGAAATCCCGCAACGTAGCATTTTCGCCTTGTAGTCCCGAAGATAGCGTGATATGTCCTTTCCATTGAATTGCCCGATCCGTTGCACGAGCCGCTCTACTGCCGCCGCTATCTCCGACATTGCACGTTGTTCTTGAAGCATCCACTCGAACATCATCATGATGTTGTTAGAGTCCAGTTGATTTTCCATCTCCTTGCCACCCATGTTCACGTCGAGTTCACCAAATGTGTCGTGCCTTTCGGCTCCTGATCGTTTCGTGAGTCGGGCGGGAACCACTAAGGTTTTGGACTAGGAGAAAAGAAAATTCTAAGGCAATTAAGAATATGAAATATATTGTAAGAAAGAAAGATATGAAAAACTCGTGGATCCCACGAGTATAGTGTATTAGTGAGTACTCAGATTAAGAGAGAAAAATAGTTAGCAAATTCGTGAATCCCACAAATATATTATATTAATCAACCCTTGTAAAAAAATCAACAACCTTATACATATATCCCTCCTCCTTATATAAGGATGGAAGAGGCTAAGCATGGCTTCCTGCTTTCCCTAAAAGTGTTCATGCACACTAAATGTGCATGTGATGCCTTTTTTTTAACCTTGCTTTTATTTGCTATAGTGCTCATGCACGCTAGATGTGCATGAGTAATATTTTATTGGTTTACATTTTTCTTATAAATAAAGTATTCACGTACTATAAAAATGCATGACTTACCTTTTTAATAAAGGTAGGCGTAAATAAAGGTCTTATAGGTATTAAATCTTCACCGTTGATCCACCATTCCGCACTCCTTGTTCCGACCGTAAGGTCCATAACCCTACAATAGCTATTTCTTCTATGGAGGCCCATGTATCGGGGATAGGCACCCACATCGAGTGAGCATCGTCGTCGACCACCGAGCCCTCGTTTGTGATGAGTGCCCCCGCAAAACGTTACGTGGCATTTGCGAATGGTGTCATCGACTTTCTTCTTCTTCTTCTTCTCTCTTCTCGACATCCCCCTCGTACACATCGCTCCCCGTCATCCCTCGTATACACCCCTCTTTTGTAACACACAAGACTACATATTGTAGCCATGAAATCTTTACTTAAGCTTTAATTTTTTGTTTTTCGGTAAGACATGCTCAGGACTAATTTTTTTTTTTAGTAGCCAACATTTTTGTACTTTTCAAAACTCTAGCCTCCCCTCACTTTCCTAAACTGCACCCCCCCTCATTTTTCCCTAATTACCACTGTACCCCTCTCTCTACTTTTCAAAATTACAAGCCTACCCTTCCCCTCACTTTTCCCTAATTACCACCCTACCCTTCCCCTCATTTTCCCCTAATTTCCACCGTACCCCTCCCATTACCCTTTAGTTTAATACCCTCCTACCTTTCCCCTCATTTTTCCCTAATTTCCACCTTACCCTCACTTTTGAAAATACCCTCCCCTACTTTTTATATTTTCACCTCTAGCCCTCCCCTCATCTAAACCTATACTTTATCCCTATCCCTACCCCTCATCTCTCTTAAAACTCTACCTTCCCCTTCTCCCTTCCTTTTTAACCCATACCTTCCCCTCTCTCTTACTTTTTAACCCCACATGTGTGCCCACATCACCATTCCCTTTTCCCTAGCTTATAAGAACTTTACCCCTCCTTCCTTAAAACATGCACATGCACGTGTGCACATATGCACATCTCTTCCCCCTCTCTGTCACTTCTCCCTACACTCTTTCCCATACCCTCTCACTCCTTCCCTCTTACCATTCCTTTTTCCCTATCCTTAAAAAACCTTAAAACTTACATCCCACTATCTTTTTCTCCCTTAAATGTGCACATATGCACATAGCACACCCCTGCCCCCCACTCCCAACTTTGATCCCACACCCTCACTATACCCTCTCCTAAAATCCTATATAAACCCCCTCCCTGACCCTCATGGTCTTATGTTGGCACTGATGAGCCCGTGATGGGCGAAACTAGTTTGCCATAAGACCATACCTCAAACCCCATGTAATTTTTCATTTATAATGTTAATTACATGTTTATTATTATGTTTCTCTCCCTCTCCCTCTCTCTTTTAATCGTGTTTTAATTATGTTTCTCTTGTTTCTCTAGTTCGTAATAGCACCTCTCTCTTTCATTTTTATTAGTATGGTAATCCTCATCCCTCTCCGTAACCCTCGTTTTAAATTTTAATTATGTTTTTAGTCTCGTTTTTTAGTCTTAATCTTAGGTTTATTTATGTTTTAATCACACACACACTCTCTCTCTCTTTCGTTTTAATCTTAGGTTTATTTATGTTTTAATCTCTCTCTCTCTCTCTTTAGTTTTAATCTTAGGTTTACTTATGTTTTAATCTCTCTCTCTCTTTCACTTTATTTTAATTAGTATGTTAATCCCCCTCCCTTTAACCCTATCTTTTAATTTCTTTCTAATTACCCCACCCTTTACTTTATTTTTAGGTCCATGTTTCTAGATTTAGATTTATGTATGTTAGTTTTCGGGTTATGTTTTTTGTTTTAGTGTTTATGTTTTTAATCTTAGTGTTTAATTCCCCACCCCTCTTCCTTTTTGTTATTCCTAATCATGCCAGCTCCTTCTCCTTTCTTCTACCTCGTCTTCGATTCGGGTGCGCTCAAATCGACCGTGGTGTTCCTCTTCACCTACCTCTACCCGCCGATGATCCACCATTCCGCACTCCTTGTTTTGATCGTAAGGTCCATAACTTTATAATACTAAGGATAAGTTAGTATAATGGTGAGGTTAGGGTTTGTCTACGTGGAGGTATAGGGTTCAAATCCTGCCCTATGCATGTAATAAATATTTTTAATATTTTATTTTATTTATTATACGTACTTTAAATCGGATATAGTATTTTACATATTTCACGTAGTGTGTGATTCACACTACGACATCGGTTCTATGAGATTCTTTACAGCTATGTTGAGGGCATGGAAGGACATTAGAGTGCCTATCCTATTTCAATTTCTCATGATAGAAGCCCAAATTTTATGGCAATCATTGTTATGGAATCCTTTGTTTATTGATAGTTGAGGCTGTGTTTTAGGAATTAGACCGTGTTTATCGTGGGGAAAAATGGACTCGGGACTAGCTACATTTGTGGCTACTTGGGAGTGGTTTCAACTGCTCTGAGAGGAGGACAAAAAACAAATCTTATCTTCATTGCGTGGGAGTTGTTTGACGTTCGATCAAATTCAACAGGTTTTTCTGAATTGTCAAAGGCAAATTAATTTGGCTAATACTTTACATGGTATGGTCTTTTCTCTCCTTTGGGTGTTTTAATAAGTTCCAAGGCATATGCTAATGAGGGTCAAATAAGATTTTATGAGGTTGGCGATGCTGGTCTATTATATTTAGTGGATGAAAAAGTTGAAGTGATGCAATGAGCCTCCGAAAACCCCATTAGGGTTATTGCTTGGTTAATCAAGAAGATTTTCTTAGATTCAAGCCCTGTTTTGGCAAACCATGCAATACAATTATGGTTATTCCAAAGCAAGGCAAAAAATTTGATGAGTGTCATTCTCATTAAAGGTCATTTTGCCCGACAAAAAATATACACCAAATAAAAATGTCCATCAAGTGACATATAAAGTTTAAATTTTCATTTTCATGTGAAAGACCCATAAAAATTATACATGTCAAATGACTTGCTCAAATTTTATATTCCATGTCATATATATTATATATATATATATATGTCACCTTTGTCCAACATGTCATTGATGCCTTAAACAATCGTTTCCCAAATGTCAACATTTTTCAATGTTGTCAAGTTGTTTAATCCATCTTTATATCTCATTGAGGAAAATGAAAGATAGAAAAAGACGAAGGAATGGTTGCACAAACTTATTAGGAATCTTAATATCGAGAACCAAATTGTTGACCTGAAAAGATGCTTAAATGAACGCGACGATTTTGTTGGTATGCCTGTAAGAATTGCTAAAGGAAGAGGAATCCATAATGCATGGGATATTTGTAGCAAAGCACAATCTTGGTGACAATTATTTCAGGGTTATGATGCAATTGTCGCAACTATGTATGACTATGCCTATTAGTACAATTGTATGTGAAATGGGCTTTTCATCTCAAAATATCATAAAAAATGATATTAGAAATGGTTTATATTTGGAAACTTTAGATGCTTTGATGTTTATATCCTTAAATGCTCAAGAGACATCAAACATTTTATGGTGCGATATATTTAACCTTTGGTTTTAAGAGAAAGAGAGAACGATGGTATCATTGACATAGACACATTGCACAATGCTTAGTATGACGAGTAATGGTATGATAAGCATTTTTGTATGTTTTTGGGCTTTATGGAATATATTGTGGGATCGCGTGGTAAAACCACAGGCCAAAACCCTTCCCCTAACCCAAGTAGCTATAACCAGGGTTAGGGGAGTTAGACCTTGGGTTAGTTAGTTACACTAAAGTTAGTAAGAGGTTAGTTAGAGGTAAGTGTGCCAAGATAACCGAATGTATCTTGGAATGTATTACCAAGGTGTATAAAAGCATTCAAATGTAATAGAAAGAAAGGAGAGAGTTTGAGGCATTTTACACACTTTGGTGGAGAAGACAGGCAACACTCAAGACACCAAATCAAGAAAGAGCTGAAACAAAACAGGATGCTACTCCAACAGATTAGACACCACCACATCAAGAAGAAGAAACCGCAATGCTACCCAACACAACAAGACGCAACAAGAGCAAGTCGAAATCAACATACATATGGCATCTCCAATACAGAACAACGGTGCAACAGAATGCACCGACATGAATCCAGAATTTCTGCAACAACACCAAGAAAACTGTCAAGCTTTCCAGCTGGATCAACTAATAGAAGCGGTATCTAACATCGCAATACAATCAAATTTGACTAATCAGGCCATGCTATCTTTTTTCTCTTCGCAGACAGATAGGCACGCTAATCGGCCAGACCCACGAGTACGACCTAAATCCTTCTCAGGTCTGCCATCTGAGGACATCCTTTCTTGGCTCTATCATTTTGAAATGGTGGCGAGCTATCATTAGTGGCCCGAAGCACGGAAAGCACTAGAGATGCGAACTTTATTGGAGGGCATCGCAGCCACATGGTTCATACAGCAAACAGAGGAGTCCAAGAACGATTGGTCGATACTTAAATCCCTCATGATCAGGAATTTCGCTCACCATGACTCAACTCAGACGGCTTTGCAGCAACTAGAGACAATCAAACAACAACAACTTGAGCCAGTGACACAATTTGCAATCTGATTACAACAATTACTTACTCGCACAAATCCAACAATGCCAGAATCGATGAAGCTATTCTTCTTATGGCCACGGCTACGCCCAGAAATATATCGTCGAGTGCACAATCAAGGCCCCAAAACATTTCAAGAAGCCATCCTCATTGCACAACGCATTGAAGCAGCAACACAAATAGAACTCCAAATGAGCTGGTCATCCAATGTCAATTCCGAGAAACAATACAATAGCAACGCCACGCCAATGGAAATCGATATCCAGAACGCTCAACTACAAGCAAGAAGGAACCTGCCAACACGCGATGCACAAGGAAGACCTAAGTGTTTTTTTTTCAACAACTATGGGCACGTGAAGAAACACTGTCGGAAATGGAACAACCAAACACAGAAGCAAAATGTGCAAGTACAGTTGGCTGACAATAGTTATCGGACCGACCTGTCGGAAAACTAAGTCGCGGGGTGTTGAAGGGAGCACAACCCCCGCACATACAAGCATCCACATCCTCAAGTTCTCCCGTGTGCACGGCCATGGCGACAATTCTCCATAGCCCGCAAGAAGTTCTCTTCGATTCCGGTAGTAGCATATCTTCCATCAGTCAAGATCTGGTTGATCACCTCAATCTTTCAACCTCCAAAGCCTCCCCCATTAAGGTGTTATTCGGCAATCACCAACGCCTATATAAGTCCAACACCACAGTCGTCTGCACACTCAAGCTAGGCTCCACCACGATCACACACACCTTTTACGTCCTTCCACATCAATTGTTCCCACTCACACTCGGATGTGATTGGTTCATCATGAGCAAGGCCCAACTCGATTTCCATACGCGTCACCTCACATTACCACAAGCAAGGCCAGTTCCCCTGTTCACAAGCAAATGCAACCAACAAATCAGCAATGCACAGGTAACATTAAGCAAGGAGGTTCGCCTAAGCGATGTCCACGAGGTTTTAGCTCAATACCCCGAACTAATCAACTCATCTAACAAGCCCACTACAGTCTCATTCCCGGTCCAACATGTCATCAACACAGGAAGCGCAACACCTGTCCGGACAGCAGCAACACGACGTTCTCCTTTAGATCATGCACGCATTGACCAAGCAGTAAATGAGATCATCTCACCCTCATATAGTGATTGGGTATCGGAGCCACACATGGTCAAAAAGGATGATGGCACATACCGATTTTGTGTTGACTTTCGCAAGCTCAATCAAGTTACCATCCATGACCTTTACCCTATGCCGCGAATAGATGATCTCTTGGACCAGCTGGGATGCTCAAAGTACTTCACCTCTATCGATCTTGCGGCTGGATATTGGCAGATTCCAATGGACCCAAGAGATGCACATAAGACAGCTTTCAGAACACGTAGAGGGCTATTCCAGTTCAATAGGATGCCATTTGGCTTGTTCGATGCAGGGAGCACATTTCAACGGATGGCAAATTCAATATTCGTTGACCTTATCACTGACAGTACAATGCTCGTATACCTGGATGACATTCTAATTCATACTTCCACATGGCCACAACATGTTAAGGTATTACAATCAGTTCTACAACGAATACAACAACACAATTTGAAATTACAATGGAAAAAATGCAGATGGGCTAGCACCCAGCTCAAGTTTTTGGGCTACATAATTTCTACCGAAGGCCTACAGATGGACCCAAAGAAGACCGAGGCCATGACCAATTTTCCCCGACCAACCACAGTCAAGTCCCTGCAGCGTTTCTTAGGCATGGCGACTTTTTCGCTCCGATTCATTCCCAATATGGCCACCATGACAGCACCCCTACGACACTTATTGCGAAAAGGCTCCAAGTTTGAGTGGACAACAGAATGCGAGAATAGCTTCATCCAATTAAAAAATACACTACACCAAGCAGGTCAGTTAGCTCACCCAGATTTCTCACGCCCCCTCCTTTTGCAGACAGACGTATCCAATCATGGATTGGGAGCCGTCCTACAACAAACGGATGCAACAGGAGCAGAGCGCCCAATTGCCTATATAAGTCGATCCCTTACTCCTGCAGAAAAGAATTACTCCACAACAGAAAAGGAATGGTTAGCAATCGTATGGGCTTTCACAAAGTTCCATCCCTATTTACATGGCACCCACGTCAACGTCGAAACGGATCACCAACCCCTAATCCATCTGATTAACAAGCCACACCCGCCAGGTCGCCTATTAAGATGGGCAATGGCTTTACAGGAATATCGGTACACCTTAACTTACAAAAAAGGAGTCCAAAATGTGATCGCTGATGGTTTGTCAAGAGTAGAAACACAATGTGTTCAATTCAATCCTACACTAGTCCAATTACCCACAACGATGGCCCAGATAGCAACCCTACAACAAGCCGATGAGCAAATACGACAAATCACCCAGGACATCCAATCGACAACAAGCAAAAAGGTACACACCCATTTCCAATTGCAAAACAATGTCTTATACTTTATACAAACAGGGAAAGAGCCACGAATCTACATACCACAAAGCTTGCGGAATTTATATATGCAATTTTTTCACGATCACCCGATGTCCGGCCACCTCGGATTCCACAAGGTATTGGACAAGATCCATCTCCGATATTATTGGCCGCAAATGTGTACAACGATCGCGGCCTACATCAAACAATGTCACTCATGTCAACAAATTAAGCCTCCCCATTCCAATGTCGGCCTACTCCAACCTATTACTGTTTCTGAACCCTTTGAATTAATAGGATGGGATATCATCGGCCCTTTTCTTGAATCCCAGGCAGGAAACAAGTATATCTTAGTCATCTCAGAATACCTGACACGATGGACCGAAACCGCCGCAATTCCGGATGCCCGAGCCATCACCATAGCAACAAAGCTGATGGAGCGGATCATTTTCCCACATGGCTGCCCAACTCGCATCCTCTCAGATCAAGGACCGCAATTTAGCGGAGAGGTACTGCAAGCATTAGCCACACAGTTAGGGATTCAACAGATATTCACCTCCCCATACCATCCCCAGATGAACGGATTGACAGAAAGGATGAAGAAGACGATTTAAACAACAACTTACCGCATTCATCGACCCACTACACACAACGTGGGATTTGATCCTACCCTTCATCACGCATGCGTATAACACTTCGGTGCACGCCTCGACTTGAATCAGCCCTTTCAGAGCACTATATGGAAGAGATCCCCGTTTACCCCCCGACATCAAGGTGGATCTACCCAAAAAAAATACTCGAACCAATGCGATGGATTGGTGGCTACACTTGCAACAGGTTCAACCTATCTTACGGTTGAGCATACACAAGAATCTACAATTGGCTCAGTTGCGCCAAAAGCGGTGCTATGATAAGGGTCGTCGGGCGGTCGAGTACACAGCCGGAACAAAGGTCCTAGTCTATTTCCCGATCCGCCGACAAGGACTCAGTGAATCAATGATGCATCGATGGATCGGCCCTTTTACGGTCATCCGTTCAATGAGAGCCAACACTTATTCCCTCCACCGCGGTGCTAATGGGCGGATTACTTATGCGCACGTGATACGGATGAAGCCATATAATCAGCAATCCACAACTCAAGAAGCACAAGAGGAAGAAACTCATCATGACGTCCCCTGCGAGGATGAATCAGAAAACCCTTCAGTCGCAGCCAGCCAGCAGGACGAAGCGGAGCCACCACCGCACACGAGCAATCGAGATGCCCTCTGCCATAGCAACGCGGCGGATGTCGCTCCCACTGTGACGGAGGCGAAGAGGCACCATCAGACACAGTCGACATACTCAGATTTTTTGAAGGGGAGAGTTGTGGGATCGCGTGGTAAAACCACAGGCCAAAACCCTTCCCCTAACCCAAGTAGCTATAACCAGGGTTAGGGGAGTTAGACCTTGGGTTAGTTAGTTACACTAAAGTTAGTAAGAGGTTAGTTAGAGGTAAGTGTGCCAGGATAACCGAATGTATTACCAAGGTGTATAAAAGCATTCAAATGTAATAGAAAGAAAGGAGAGAGTTTGAGGCATTTTACAATATTATGATTAATAAGTATTCAATGTGTATGATTTTCACTTTGCAAGAATAGATTATGATTATTGATACATATCTTGTTTGCGCTTTGGCTTAAAAACATTAAAACGATATTTATTTTTTGTATTTTTATTATCTTTTTGAGGTAGTTATACTGATATGTGTATCTTTTTGTAAAAACATTAGAAGGATATTTATTTTTTGTATTTTTATTATCTTTTCGAGGTAGTTATGCTGATATGTTATGTGTATCTTTTTGTACTTTGAAATGTATAACAATGTAGCAATGAAATGTTTAACAATCATAATGTGCAATCTATTCGCTAATATTTGACTTTAGAAGACAATAATAAAATGTGGTTATAACTTATATCTGTTGCTCATTGCATGTGCGCACGTCAATCATAAACTACAGTAGTACGTCAGCAACAACGGAGGCCTGTGGCTGTCTTATTCAATGCAAGTACAACCACAATGTCCATTCATAAACCACAATTACCAGTGGGGGACAATCGCCAATCAAGAGCGTTGTAACTTGTAATCATTTATTCAGTGGATAGATGGTGCGTATATGATGATGCTCATGCTATATGACATTTGAGCCACCACCTTAGCTCAAGCCAACGTAGCCTCCACACTGGCGGTGAGGGCATCCACCTCCGCCTGGTCGATGCCGAATGTATTCTGGAGCACGATCCCTGGCAGAGGTGGGTTCGCGGCAAACAGGGCAGCTGCAAGCTGAGAGACCCCTGGATTCTGGCTGTTCAGGGCAGAGATGGCTAACGCTTCAATCTTCTCGTCGGGGTTGATCTGGAAGTGGGGGAGACCACGGGGGAACACGAAGAGATCGCCCGCATACAGTGTGGCCTGGAAGAGTGTGTTGTTGGTGGAGATGAAGCCGACGGTGAGCGTGCCCTGAGCTAGCAACAGCACTTCGGTGGCACGTGGGTGGACGTGGGGAGGGTTGAGTCCCTTTGGCGGGAAGTCGATGCGAGCGATGGACAGGCCCAGCGTGTTGAGCCCCGGGAAGTTGTCGACAGAGGCGAGGGTCACGATCGCCTGCACACCATTGTTGGGGCGAGGATCTGCGGCTGAGGATCGCAGCACGGTGGACGTGAAGTCCTCGGCTGTGACTTTGTAGGCGGGCTTGCATGTGCGCCCATTGATGGTGATGGCCGTATAACCATCATCATTATCGGCCACACAAAAATCTTGCAACGGATCCTCGTCTGCTGCCCCCGCAGGCTGGCCTGGAGCTGTGACACATAAAGCTACAAATACAAGCCTGAGAGCGAGCAATACAGAATTGGGGAGGGAAGCCATATCCTCACTTTCTCGGATAATAGGAGCAATGTGTTGTATATGCTCTAAGCTATGGCAGAGATAGAGAGCGAGGCTTGGAAGGGTCTGTTGGAAGGACGATAGAGAGAGATGATGGATGAGGATACAGGCTTAATTCTACACATGTATATATATACGTATTTAGACATACTCTTGTGTTTCTTGAGTGCCGTATACTCTTGTGTTTCTTGAGTGTCTGTGTTTCTGTAGCGATGGGGTTTGGTGGGTTCGTAGTTGTTTGCTTCCTTCGTCCGGAAGCTAAGGAGAGAGAGAGAGAGAGAGAGAGAGAGAGAGAGAGAGATGTGTGGCCGAACTTCTAAGTGTCTGTCTCTGTCTCCGTCTCTCGAGATGCTTCTTATGAACGGGGGACCAAACTTAATGTATTTTCAAATATTCTACCATTTTTTGGGTAGTTCTCTTGACAACATTCAAAAGGAGCCTTTCTGGGTGTATTAGAAGCTTTACATGTAACGCTTGTGAATTTGTAAGCTTTAGACATCTGCAGTGTTTGTGAGTTTGCCATGTATGTTTTCACCTCGCCCCTTCCTAATACACACACATCACCTACACACCCCCTCGTCGACATTATCAATACAACATATTCACGTGTCCATGAAAGAACTTAGTGTACATGTTTGCGGGCTTGCTAACCTCTCTATGATTCGTAATGCATTCCCCTACATTCCACTACGAAGAATAGACAATCTCACCCTTATCATTTTATAGATCCTATCAAACTATGTATGGAACATGTAACTTGTTTTTCTGACTTTTCACATGATAAGATAGAACTGAAACATTCTATTCAATAGTAAATACATCTAACATGCATGGCTCTCTCCTATAATTGCATTCAATGTCACAAACTCAAGCAATATCTTTCAACATATAAGTGACCTCTACAAATTACCTAAATGCATATGTTCAACTATCGGGATGTCTATCAAAATTGGGTTGTCTTCCTACCAGTTATTGGAAATTTTGATTCTTCTCCCACAGTGGGCACCGCCAATATTGTTCCATCAAGGTTGTGGTAAATGACATTATCATTTGAACTCCTAATCACCATAGCTAAAGCAAACCACCAGTTTGTAAACTTTAGTATGAGTTGTGTTGGTTGTACCCTTTCTTTCTTCGATTGCTCTATGGTTATCTCTATGTCATGGACCTCTTTTCAAGTTGCCTAATCCTTATTGTGAGAAGATCCTCCCCACTCACTTCCTCCCATGGCATAGTGACTACTGAGTCGGTTGGATGGAGCCCATCCCTATGTCACAAATTTGGGTGTAATTGGTTTGGTAAGGATTGTTCAAGTTGTCAATAAGGTTCGTAATAGGGAGCATGATGCTAGAAGAAGTTCAAAATGGTAGGGATGTGAAATGACATCCAAACTGCGAGATGAGTTGTGAATAAAATATCACAAAAGCACAGAAAAGGAGATACACGAGCAATGAGTAAGACAAGTAAATAGAATGGTTGGTTGTTGAGCTTCTTGAGAACGAAATTGTAAGAGGACACGCTTTCTATAGAATTATGTATGCAAACGATAGACCATTAATGCGTGCCACCTCGCAACTCTCTATATCACGTGGCACCCAATAACTCTTATCTCTGTACACAAGTAACCATGTGACCATTGTTATCACATAATTAGGTGGAATCATAGAATATGCTACCAATATCGCCTATTACATTTTAATGTGTAGCATATCATCAGTCATGACAAAATCGTGCCGATATGTGAAATGGAATAGGGAAATGGTTAGTAAGGGACTCTAAAGCATTCAAACATGTAGCCTCGCGTCATAGCATTGCAACTCTCAAAACACATTTGAGAATTAGTCACATGTAGGATGTGATCAATGTTGTGCTCGCAAATATCGTGCCGTGCCGCACACATCCATACATATTGGAAGGAAGGCATACATCTCCTACAACAAAGGAGAGAGAAGATGTCCGTCTTGTTTGCCGGTCAATTGATTGAAGAAGGAAGGCCTTTTACTTTTTCTTTCTTTCTTTCTTTCTGCAGGTTTACGATTTCTCCCTCCTCTCTCTCGTGTCTTCAATTCAACAACGCGTTGCCTCGACGCTCTGCACACACAACACACACACACACACTCTCTCTCTCTCTCTCTCTCTCTCTCTCTCTGTGTATATATATATATAAATACATCCTCATTCTCATCATCCTACCCCATCCCTATCCTTCCCTACTACTGTCTCTCATTCACGCACATTCAGTAAACAACAACAAACTCCTCCAGCCTCACATATAAGAAACAACAACAGACATGCCTTCTTCTTCTTCTTCTTCTTCTAGAATGCTAGCCCTCCTCAGCCTTATTGTCGCTTTATATGTCACAGCTCCTCCTGGCCTACTTGTGGGCGCAGCGGACGAGGACCCGCTGCAAGATTTCTGTGTGGCCGATGCCAATGCAGCTGCAGCCATCACCATCAATGGCGTAACCTGCAAGCCAGCCCACAAAGTCGTAGCCCAGGACTTCACGTCCACGCTGCTGCGATCACCTGCAGCAACAGCAGCAACCACATATGATTCTTATTATACTACTGGCTCCCAGCGCAGCAGCAATGGCAGTAAGGCGGCCATGGTCACCTTGGCCTCTGTGGCCACCTTCCCTGGGCTCAATACGCAAGGCCTGTCCATCGCTCGCATCGACTTCCCGCCCAACGGCGGACTGAACCAACCCCACGTCCACCCGCGTGCCAGCGAGGTGCTCTTCCTGGTGCAGGGCACGCTCACCGTCGGCTTCGTCTCCACCGCCCCCAACAACACGCTCTTCCAGGCCACGCTCTACCCCGGCGATCTCTTCGTCTTCCCCCGCGGCCTCGTCCACTTCCAGATCAACCTAGACAAGAAGAATCCAGCTCTGGCCATCGCCGCCTTGAACAGCCAGAATCCAGGACTCTCCCAGCTCGCTGTGGCCCTCTTCGCCGCCAACCCACCACTGCCAGGGATGGTGCTTCAGAATACGTTCGGCATAGAGCAGTCTGAAGTGGACGCCCTCGCGGCCAGCGTGAAAAAGGCAAACTAAAGGTTGAATCGGAAGACGGTCACCCTGTAGCAAGCAGCAATCCTGAATCTCACTACCTTTATATACCCATCTCTCTATCCACGCCTACTTACGTCTCGTAATTAAATTCACAGCATGCATGTCACCACCATGTTCATAATAATACCTTGCGCTTGCATTGGGGCGGCATTCCTCGCTCACAATAAGTTAGTTAGTTGGTAGTCTTTGTGTAATAACTGAATGCTCTTTTAACATAGTCATTTTCTTATTACTAAGACTCACGCGTGTATCTGTCTTATGTATACAAACATATAAATATACATTGTGTGATGATCGATAGTGTGTGTTGCTCGTGTGTGTGTGTGTGTGTGTGTGTGTGTGTGTGTGTGTGTGTGTGTGTGTGCACATGCCCAAATTGTTTCCATCACCACTCGAGTGCCATTCGTACACAAAGAATTCATTACCAACTATACATACATGTGCAACCAGTCGTTCTGAAGTTCTTTCGGTTTCCTTGTTGCGAACATACTCCCTACGAGGGTTTACTCATCAAGAAACGAAGTTTGTGGAGTTAAAACACATGACAGGGTTTCATACCAATATAACTTGATATGGAATGTAGTATCTCAAAAGATTACTAAGCACATTTACCAATAGATTACATACATGCATGGAAACTGAGCAAGAGATTGGCCTAATTATTATGTGCACATATTGTGGTGTACCTTTTTGAGTAAGCACATGCCTTAAATCTAGAAAGAAAGAAAATGAGACTTGAGTAAGACAAATCCAGATGTGTACAACTCACAATGTACCTACCTTATACTTCCAAGGATTTGTCGATAAGGAAGTGATTTCATGAGTTGCTCTTCTTCCATGGTCTTTGGACTATAATTGGATGATAGTTTGCACGGTACGGTCATTGGTGTTGCAACAGGTTTACACTTGGACATCTCAAACTTGTGAAGAATTTCTTCGACCAATTTCCATTGTGACATGGTAAGTGTGCCTTTCGTCCTATTCCTTGTTACCTTGATACCAATGCAATACCCTAGTGGTCCAAGGGAAACTTCTCCTTGAGTTGATTTATAGCCTTTCGCATTGAAGTACTAGAGTTAGAGGCAATTGGTAAATCATCAACATACACACCAATGGTTGCATAGTCACTTCCTAAAGATTTGGCGCGGCTTGAAGACACTGAAAATTAATAGACATAAGAAATTTATGGAGCTTATAATGCCACATTCGTGGAAATTGTTTCAAACCATACAATGACTTATGAAGCTTACACACATACTTTGGGAATTTTGAATCTTCAAAAAATGCGAGTGTTGCATGGATATTTCTTCATTTAAGTCACCATGTAAAAACGCGGTGTTGATATCCAAGTGGTGAAGTTCAAGAATAAAACCAGTTGAAAAAGCAAGCACGGTACGTAATGGAACCATGTTTAGTGTCGCAGCAAATGTTTCTTTAAAATCCACGCTAGCAATTTGTGAAAACTTACGAACAACAACACAAGCTTTATATCTTGTCACTACACCATGTGCATCTTTCTTCTTCATGAGTGCCCACTTACTAGATACAATGTTACGATGCTTTGGTCATGGCGCCAAGGTGAATATAGAATAAAGAATAATATTAGTAGGAAAATAAAACATATTATGATAAATAAAGTAAGAAATAATTATTCCTAAAATACCCCTCTTTTATAAAAACGTTGTGTAACTACCCTCTTATATATATACACATTGTAACCACTATTCATGTCATGTGAGAAATACAACTGTTAGTTTCTTGATGTCTCTCTCTCTCTCTCTCTCTCTCTTTCTTTCATGTGGACGCAATTAGAGAGACCATTGATGATGATGTTATCACGCCAACTCCGAAGCAAATCGTCGGTCCCACATGACATTATTAGGGCTGAGTTCACTCTACCCCCTATGTTATTAGAAGCACTTTTTCAACTTGTAGTCTTTATCCATGGGATACATAACCAACCACTTCATAGAATATCCCATCAAGCCTTTAAGGCTTCTCGAGCACTGTATGAGTCCGGCTATACTAGCTCATGGTATGGCATGATGGTGAGTTGGCTTCTTGCCAACGGTCTAGACATTAATACCTCCCCCCCCTTAAGTACGACCACACGACTGATAACACTTTAATCTCTCATGAGGACCGTAATAAAGTAATACGCAAAGAAATATGGCAAATTTATACTCGGTATAAATGGATCACCCCACTAGAGCCACTCCCATCTAAAATGTCGTACTATAAGGAATACTTTATGCACTTCTATAAGTTAGGTTTTATCATGCGACCAAGATATCTAGATGTATTCTTACCACATGCACTAAGGGTTGCCATTGGTCAACATAGAATATCATCTTAGAATGGACGTACTAATGGAGTCCCTAGGGAGGAAAGGATATGTAGGTTATGCCACATAGAGATAGAGGATGAGTACCATTTTACATGCAAATGCCCCACCTATGCCAAGATAAGGGCAAAATACCAAGACATACTTGGTTCCTCTCCCGCCCTCCCTAAACTATTAGATACACTAGATATAAAGAAATTAGGTAGATACATCTTAGAATTGAAACAACACAGAGAGAATAGGTTACAATACGTTGATAATAATGTTGCTAATGTTCACCAACATGTAACAAATGAAGTTTTTCAAGAATAGGGGGAGACAATGAATGTCGTCACACCTGCACCACTCGGGCTTTTCCTTGATGAAGCAGAAAATCAAAGAAGAACCAAACGCCCTTGGATGCTAGGTTTCGAAGCAACTCGACGAGATGTAGAAGTAATAAAGAAAATAAGGGAACGTGAACTACACCGACTAGAAGCCATGGCTAGGGCACTCTATGCATCGGGACCATGGGTCACAGCCACACCAAAAACTTTTGACCTCCCACTTCTTTTTGAGAGACTTGGGTGGAAATGAGATTAGGCTTAGTGCAAAGTTTTGTACACTACTAGAACTCTCTTAGGTTAAGCTATTTTCTTTTATTTTAGTTTTGATGATTGGATAAACACTCATTTTTGTTGTAAACCAATTGTCTCATGGGCCAAATTTGGCCTTAGAAGACGTTAATATATCTTTCTTCTTCTTTCTTTCTTCTTTCTCTCTCTCTCTCTCTCTCTCTCTCTCTCTCTCTCTCTCCTTGTTATCTTCTTCCTATCTCTTGTGTTATTGCTTGATTTCTTATATGGTATCAAAGAAAAATTTGAGACATCAATCAAAACACAAAACATTTTGTTCTTGCATTGATCCGATGATCTAAGCAATATGGAGTTCGAAGAAGAATCAGAAAACCTATCCACATCCACATCAAACAATCACCATCTTGCAAATCCATCAAATATGGTAAGAAAATACGTATTTGAGAAACTAACTACCTATAATTACAAGATGTGGAAGACATAGATGGAGTTGATAATGTAACGTAATAATCTAAAAGATATAATAGATGGCTCCATGAAAATGCCTGCACAAGAAAATGGGATGTGTGTAAAGAATCAAGAGATGGATTCTGTGCAGCGGAATAAATATGAATTGTGTGTGTATGAGAGAGAGAGAGAGAGAGAGAGAGAGAGAGAAGGAGTAAGACACAGAGAATATGCAAGGTAAAGTATATTAACAAAGGAGAAAGACTCAACAACATACAAGGTGGGAGGAGGGTGCTTTATATAGTCACCCTCTCTCTTCATTAACTACAAGACTCATGGAGCATGGGGAATGTGAAAGCTCATAAGTTATGTGTCATAGAATAGGATTCTATGACTCATACTAAATGCTAGAATACAAAGTGGTGACATAATGGTGACTCTTGAATGTTAGAGTGTCTATTCACTCTCAAGGTTAATCCACACACTAGACCAAGTTGAGCTTGATTCTCAACATGCCCCCTCAAGCTCAAGTCAGGTTGGTTTTAGACGGTATCCGAAATCTGCTTTGACTCGCATTCCAGAGTCCACGTCAACTCGCGTCGACTCGCATTTATGTGGAGTTGTGGAATCCGTGCTCCAGCTTGCGTTATGCGGAGTTGCGAAGTCTGTGCTCCGGCTTGCGTCTTTCTTCGCGGCTTTGCGCGGTAGATCGGCTCTTCGCGGCTTCCTTGCGCGGTTACGGAATCCACGCGTTATAGCATAGTGTCTTCAGTACTCCCCCTCAAGCTTGGCAGGTTAGGGATCGTCAATTTGAGATCGGTCAAGGATTCACATAGCTTGTCAGCTCCCAAGGCTTTAGTGAAAATGTTGGTTGCTTGAAGATTTGTGCTAATCTATTGTAGGTCGACATCGCCAGATAGAACGCGCTCTCGGATGAAGTGATAGTGCACTTCGATGTGCTTTGTCCGTGCGTGAAACATCGGGTTCCGAGCCAGATAGATATTGCTCATGTTGTCGTAGTAAAGGGAAGTTAGATCCTTGATGGGTACGCCGAGATCCTTGAGTATCCTTCTGAGCCATACGTGTTACGTGCATGACCATATAATATCCCATGTTGAGAATTTACCGTAGTATTCTATACACGTGGATAAGTGTGAGGGTTAAACGAGAGTGTAAAGAAGGGGATGATTACTTTTAATCATCGGGATTGAGACAACCCATTAGGCCAAGTGTGAACTTGCTTGGGGGCCTTGGGTATCACTATAAATAAGAGGCCTAGCTACCCTCATTTCATCATCTTGTGTACTACGTCGAGACTCTGTGTTGTGGTGGGTCAACTCTTGTAGTGAGCGTGCTAGCACCAGTTACAACTCGATGCCACGACGGTGGTATGGGACGCCGATCGAGGCTCGAGTCTGTTTTGATCCCTTCGCTCAAGGGTGGTCGGGTGGATCGGCACCCTTCTTTCTCTCTCTCTCCCTTCTTTCTATCTACCTAGATATATCCTTATCTAATGGTTACTTTAGTACATGTCTCTAATAATACAGCTTCACATGCAGCCACTGCCGCGCCCCTGTATCTCGCCTTTGTGCTCGAAAGAGCAACGGTTGGTTGCTTTTTGCTACTCCAGGATATTGCTCCGTTGCCAAGGGAAAAAACAAAGCCGGAGGTTGATCTTCTATCGGCTTTGTAGCCGGTCCAATCGGCGTCTGTGTACCCCTCGAGTCGTATTGGCATCGCGGTCTTGTAGAGGATGCCACAATCCATTATGCCGCTCACGTATCGCAGAACTCGCTTAGCGCAATCCAAGTGAGTATCACGCGGTGTTTGCATGAATTGACTAAGGAGATGGACCGGATAACTAAGATCGGGTTGAGTGATTGTGAGGCAAATGAGACTCCCGATGAGTTGCCAATATTGAGTCGGCTCACACGCTTTGGTGCCGGAGTTCGCATCTAGTTTGAGATTGTGATTGAGCGGGGTTACCACGGAGTTGCACTCAACCATTCCGAACTTGTATAACAAGTTGAGGATGTAGTGCCGTTGAGAGATCATGATTCCGGCCGGAGTCCGAATTACCTAGATGCCGAGGAAGTAGTGAAGCTCGTTCATGTCCGTCATCTCGAACTTGTCGGAAAGGAGGGATTTGACCTTATTGATTTTGACGAGATGCTCACCTCCAATTATTAGGTCATCCACATATAAGATGATGACGATCGGACTTGCGGAATTGCTTCGTATGTAGAGGGAGTTGACCAATTTTGACATACGGAAGCCGATTTGATGAAGATATTGTGTTATCTTCTAATGCCAAGTACGGGCTGCTTACTTGAGGCCATAGAGTGGCTTCTTGAGCCGGCATACAACTTTCGGATGGGTGCTCAAGTTGAAGCCGGGTGGTTGTATCATGTATGTTGGGAGACAGGTCCCTCCGGATGGGAAAAGAGAAGAACAGTGCTGATAGGCCGAGGCCGAAACCGGATGAGGAGTACCCGGCTACGGAGAGCCGGATGGTGCAGACCCGGTGAAGACCGGATGAGGAGTACCCGGCTACGGAGAGCCGGATGGTGCAGACCCGGTGAAGACCGGATGACGAGTACCCGGCTACAGAGAGCCGGATGGCGCAGACCCGGTGAAGACCGGATGAGGAGTACCCGGCTACGGAGAGCCGGATGGCGCAGACCCGGTGAAGACCGGATGAGGAGTACCCGGCTACAGAGAGCCGGATGGTGCAGACCCGGTGAAGACCGGATGAGGAGTACCCGGCTACGGAGAGCCGGATGGTGCAGACCCGGTGAAGACCGGATGAGGAGTACCCGGCTACGGAGAGCCGGATGGTGCAGACCCGGTGAGAAGTGCTCACCGGATGAAGAGACATATTCGTAAATATGTTTATGAGAGTCCATCATGGCTATATTTGTAGATAGCCGAAAAGTCATATTAGTATAAATATGACTTAGGGAAAACTTTTATGTGTTGTTGTCATTCTTGTTGGTGCAAGAAAAGTGAGAGCGCATAACTGTGTACAGAGAGAGAGAGAGAGAGAAAGAGGTTGTTGCCTCTGTTGTAACCGCCGCCTGTGGCGAAGATCGTGAGCACGAGGTCGTTGCCTCTGTGAACTCACTATTGTACATTCTAACATAGTGATAGTTTGCAGCTTGTGGGCTGCCGTGGTTTTTTCCCTTAGTTTGGGTTTTCCACATAAACATCCTGTGTCCTCTTCTCTCCATTGTGTCGTGCTTGCATTTCCCGTTTTTTGTGTATGATTCTAAGCTCGGTTTGTGGCCGAGCGTTGCGCATAAGGAGCATCTAGTTCCCGTCAAGTGGTATCAAAGCAAAACGACACCGAAAATGGACGAATCGTTTGGCGGCATGTTCAAGCTCACCGGCTCCAACTATTCGGTATGGAAGTCGAAGATGAGGGACATGCTCGTGGTTAAAGATCTTTGGCTGCGGTTCAGTTTCGGGACAAGAGACCGGACAAAATCGACGCCGCGATATGGGAGGTGATGCACATGAAGACAACGACGTACATACAGGCTCATGAGCTCTGGGAGAAGATCGGCATAATGTTTCAAAACAAAAATGCTGTTAATCAGGTTTCGGTATTCCAGAAGCTAGTAAGACTCCGGTACCAAGATGGCTCCATCATGGCGGAGCACATGAATGCCTTCCAGGGGCTGATCCACCAGGCAACTTCATTGGAAGTACCTCTCGCCGATGAGGTACTAGCGTTACTCCTGCTCGGTTCCCTCCCGGATAGTTGGGAGACGCTGGTTTTCACTTTGGGCAACGCCGGGCCGGAAGGAATTGCGGTTATCCCTAGCAAGAGTAAAGTCGAGCTTGCTAGATGAGGAGGCGCGTCGGAAAGATAAAGATACGAGCTCCGACTCCAAAGCGCTCCTTACCGAATCGGAACGCGGAAGACATAGAAACCGTAGTCCCCAGAACCGGGAGAAGTCGGGGACACGGTCAAAGTCAAG
Organism: Azolla caroliniana; assembly: GCF_043228905.1. Taxonomy (NCBI): domain Eukaryota; kingdom Viridiplantae; phylum Streptophyta; class Polypodiopsida; order Salviniales; family Salviniaceae; genus Azolla; species Azolla caroliniana. The sequence goes on from NW_028230443.1 coordinate 17,438,063, forward strand.
GGGAAGGCCTACTTGCTTCTATTGTGGCAAGCCGGGACACTTCCAAAAGAACTATCGGCATTTCCGAAAAGATAAGGAGACCGACGGTACCGATTCGAAGCGGACCCCGGACCGGAAGGGTAAAGACCGGAGGGGAACGGACCAGAAGGGAACGATGGCAATCGCGGCAAGTGAAGAAGAGTTGATGGTCATCACCGAGGAGAGTGAGATAAACCTTGCCGGCGACGAGATGACCTGGGTGGTAGACTCCGGAGCGTCGTTCCACCTTACCTCGGACCGGAAATGCTTCTCATCCTACTCAGCCGGTGATCACGACTGTGTTCGGATGGCGAATGAAGGTACATGCCGAATTGTCGACATAGGAGACGTGTGGCTGTCAACGCCAACCGGATGCAAGTTGTTGCTGAAGGATGTTCGACACGTTCTGGAGGTTCGACTGAACCTGATATCAGCCGGTCGGCTAGATGATGAAGGCTACACGGGTAGCATCCGGAACGGTTTCATGAAGTTCAGCAAAGGGAGCCTGATTGTGGCTCGGGCCCGGAAGGTCAACACTCTGTACCTGATAAATGCCCGGTTATGTCAGGAAGAAGTGAACGTGGAATCCGACACTGCCGGTGAGCTGTAGCACAAGAGGCTGTGTCATATGAGCGAGAAGGGGATGAAGAGGCTTGCAGACGACAACCTCATTCCAGTGAAGAACGTGCACTTGGAGAAGTGCACTGATTGTCTGGCTGGTAAGCAAAACCGGACCTCCTTCCGACTAAGGCCACCGATGAGACGTAATGCACCACTGGAGTTGGTGCATACTGATGTGTGTCAAGTAGACACGAAGTCACATGCCGGAGCGCAGTACTTCGTGACGTTCATAGATGACCACAACCGGAAGCTGTGGGCCACACTGTTGAAGACGAAGGATCAGGTGCTATCTGTCTTCAAAGAGCTCCACGCGAGAGTGGAAAGAGAAACCGGCCGGAAGCTGAAGGCGGTTCGAGCAGATAACGGAGGAGAATACCGGGGGCAGTTCGAGGAGTACTACCGCTCGAAGGGAATCTGGCTCGAATTTACTGTGCCGAAGGCGCCGGAACTAAACGGACTGGCCGAGAGGATGAACCGGGCCATAATGGAGAGGGTCAAGAGTATGCTAGCGCATGCAAAACTACCCAAGAAGTTTTGGGCTGAGGCATTGTCGACGACGACATATGTGATAAATAGATCACCCTCAGTGCCCTTGGATGGAGACACGCCACAGAGAGTCTGGACCGGTAAGGAAGTGTCCTACCGGCACCTGAAGGTATTCGGGTGTCTCGCGTACGTGCATGTAGCTAAGGACCGGAGAGGAAAGTTAGATCCAAAGACCCAGCCATGCATATTCCTCGGTTACGGTGAAGATGAGTTCAGCTACCAAGTGTGGGACCTGGTCGACAAGAAGGTATTCCAGAGTCGAGATATTATCTTCATGGAGGACAAGACGCTCGCCGACTGGGAGTCGGAGAAGAAGATAATGAACTCCGAGTCGACCGGTAAGGATCGACTCTACGATGAGCAGACCCAACCGGCAAGAGACCGGTTAGCACTCGAGGGACCCGCCGGTTACGGTGAGGATACCGAACAGGCTGAAGAAGAAGTAGAGGAAGCTGAAACCGGAACCGGCCAAGACCCCGAATCGGATTCGGATGAAGAGCAAATGGAGGAGCCGGTTACCGAAGCCCGAAGTCGGAGATATCCTCTCAGAGAGAGAAGGCCCCCCCGGAGATTTCCGGATGCAGAGCATGTGCTGTTAACCAATGAGGGGGAACCAGAAAGCTTCGAAGAAGCGAAGGATGACACCCACAACCGGAAATGGTTAAGTGCCATGTAGGATGAGATGGATTCCCTGCATGAGAACCATAGGTACGAATTAGTGGAGTTGCCAAAAGGAAAGCGGGCACTCCAAAACAAGTGGGTGTACAAGTTGAAATCGGGAGATGCCGGCAACCCCCCGAGATACAAAGCGAAGATCGTGGTGAAGGGGTTCCAGCAGAACAAGGGCGTGGCCTTCGACGAGATATTTGCCCCGGTAATAAAGATGACCTCCATCCGGACGGTGCTGAGTATAGCGGCAAGCATGGACCTCGAGGTAGAGCAGCTAGACGTGAAGATGACATTCCTTCACGGTGACCTCAAAGAGGAGATCTACATGCAACAACCGGAAGGATTCGTGGAGAAAGGGAAGGAGCACTTGGTTTGCCGGTTGAAGAAGAGCCTGTACGGACTGAAGCAGGCTCCCCGACAATGGTACGGAAAGTTTGACTCCTTCATGACCGATCAAGGGTACCGCAAGACGCGAGCTGATCATTGCGTGTTTGTGAAGAAGTTCGAAGGAGGCGACTTCCTAATACTCCTTCTGTACGTGGATGACATGTTGATCGTCGGACGAGACCAAGTCAAAATACGGATGCTGAAGAAGGCTCTCAACCGGGCCTTCTCAATGAAAGACTTGGGTCCGGCAAGACAGATGCTGGGGATGCACATCATTCGGGACCGGTCAAAGAAGCAATTATGGCTGCCACAGGAGAAGTACGTGACAAAGGTGCTTCACCGGTTCAACATGTCAGATGCGAAACCGGTCGGATCGACACTTCCGGCAAACTACAGGTTATCTAGTAAGCAAAGTCCGAAGATGAAAGCAGAGAAGGCGGATATGATGAAGATTCCATATGCCTCTGCCGTCGGGAGCTTACTATAGGCAATGGTTTGTACCCGACCGGATATAGGATACGCAGTCGGAGTGGTGAGCCGGTTCATGAGCAATCCCGACAAGGAGCACTGGAACGCAGTCAAATGGATACTCCGGTATTTGAAGGGCACGTCAAATATGTGTCTCCGATTCGGCTCCGGAAAACCTCAACTTGACGGTTTCACCGATTCGGACATGTCGGGTGATGTGGATACCAGCCGGTCTACATCCGGGTATGTAATGACATATGCACGGGGAGCTGTTGTCAGGAATAGTACTAAAGCAGAGATGGAATTAGTACTAAGAAGAGTAGTACTATTAGTACTAAGAGGACGGGACTGCGTAAGATTCCCGAGAGAGAGAAAATGAGAAGAGGAGAGAGAGAGATAGGATGATGACAGCAGCTCTTATATTATATGAAAGATAAGTACAAATCGGCTAAGAGGCTTAAGACTGGTGTTGAACCAATTTGGTTCAACATAATGCTTAGTGCCTTCTTTTATAGTGTTCTCAGGAATAATCCTGAAGCTTCTAGAATGTTCTAGAGAAATCTGGAATATACATTACTTTCTTATAATAAAACATAAATGAAAATAATATTCTATGAATTACAATAGATGGTGAGATGGTTAAGAGCTCGACCCATATACCATAAGGTCATGGGTTCGAGTTTTGCCATCTCATGACAGCTGTTTGGTGGCAGTTGAGAGTGCAGAAGACGGTTGCATTGTCAACCACGGAGGCGGAGTACATGGCAGTTGTGGAAGCCGGCAAGGAAATCTTATGGAGGAAGGACTTCATCGGAGAGCTCGGTATCCGGCAAGATGAATACCGTCTCTATTGCGACAGTCAAAGTGCCATCCATCTTGCTAAGAATGCGGCCTACCATTCCCGGATGAAGCATATCCAGCGAAGATATCACTGGATCCGGGAAAGAGTAGATGACCAGGAGTTCGCACTGACGAAGATCCACACGGCTGAGAACGGGTCAGATATGCTGACCAAAGTTCTGATTCCCGACAAATTGGATGCATGCCGGAAGAGGATCGGACTAGTAAGACACCCCATGTCGGAGTGAAGGGGGAGTTTGTTGGGAGACAGGTCTCTCCGGATGGGAAGGGAGAAGAACAGTGCTGATAGGCCGAGGCCGAAACCGGATGAGGAGTACCCGACTACGGAGAGCCGGATGGTGCAGACCCGGATGGTGCAGACCCGGTGAAGACCGGATGAGGAGTACCCAGCTACGGAGGGCCGGATGGTGCAGACCCGGTGAAGACCGGATGAGGAGTACCCGGCTACGGAGAGCCGGATGGCGCAGACCCGGTGAAGACCAGATGAGGAGTACCCGGCTACAGAGAGCCGGATGGTGCAGACCCGGTGAGAAGTGCTCACCGGATGAAGAGACATATTCGTAAATATGTTTCTGAGAGTCCATCATGGCTATATCTGTAGATAGTCGAAAAGTCATATTAGTATAAATATGACTTAGGGAAAACTTTTATGTGTTGTTGTCATTCTTGTTGGTGCAAGAAAAGTGAGAGCGCGTAATTGTGTACAGAGAGAGAGAGAGAGAAAGAGGTCGTTGCCGCTGTTGTAACCGCCGCCTGTGGCGAAGATCGTGAGCACGAGGTCGTTGCCTCTGTGAACTCACTGTTGTACATTCTAACATAGTGATAGTTTGCAGCTTGTGGGCTGCCGTGGTTTTTTCCCTTAGTTTGGGTTTTCCACATAAACATCCTGTGTCCTCATCTCTCCATTGTGTCGTGCTTGCATTTCCCGTTTTTTGTGTATGATTCTAAGCTCGGTTGTGGCGGAGCGTTGCGCATAAGGAGCGTCTAGTTCCCGTCAATGTACACCTCCTCTTCTAATTGGCCTTGTAGAAAGGCTTTCTTGACGTCCATTTGATGGAGGTGCCACCCTTTCGCCATGGCAAGCGCAATCATGGTCCATACCGTCCTCATCTTTGCCACTGGGGCAAAGGTCTCCTCGTAGTCAACTCCGTGCGTTTGGGCATAGCCTTTCGCTACAAGTCGCGATTTGTAGCGGTTGACAGAACCGTCGGCGTTGTACTTCACTTTGTAAATCCATCTGCATTTGATCGCCTTTTTGTGTGGTGAAGTGGGAACGAGATCCCACGTCTCATTCTTGCGTAGTCCCTGCATCTCCTCGTTCATGGTTTCGATCCTTGGCTGCTTCAGAAAATGTTTCCGGCTCGCGTACTGTCGCCACCTTCATCAGAAAGACATAGTGATATACCATGTAGTCGTTGTAGCTGAATCGGCTAACCGGATTCCTTTCACTGGTGGATCGGTGGAGCTTTTCATTTGTTGAGATGAGGGCTTTCTTAGCTCCGATTGGTACATTAAAGCCGCCGAAGTCACAGTGAAGTGAGTGAGTCGACTCATCGTCGTCGAAATGATCGTCTTCGTATTCCGACATTTTCGCCTTTCTTTTGTCCATCTTCGGGCTAGGCCGTGATGTGCTTTGATCGCTCGGGGGCTCTTGTGGCCCACTTAGCCTTGTGGTAATTGGGCTATCATCAAACATGTCTTCGAGGCGATCTCCACCTTCTCGCTCTTGTTCGGTTGGTTTCGCGTCGATCGGGGTCGAAATCGGAATCTTCTTTGCTACGTACCAGGATGCGGATTCGTTGAACACGACGTCTCGACTTGAACTTTTTGGGTAGATGGGTTGTAGCATTTGTACCCCTTTTGTTCGAGTGAGTATCCTACGAGGATACATTTCTCCAACTTTGGATCTAGATTTTTCCGCTTTTCGTCGGATATGTGCATGTATGCTATCGCGCCGAATATCTGGGTGTGCGATAAGTCCGGCTTCTTTCCGAAGTATTTTTCGTGCACAGTGACCTCATGCAATCTGGATGTTGTGCACCGGTTCATTAGGTACACGGCCATATTTGCAGCTTCGGCCCAATATGACTTAGGCATATGCTTCTCGTTCATCATGGCCCGCGCTACTTCGAGGAGTACAACATCCGATCGAAGGCATGAAATCACCCGAGAAGTACTCCTTGCCGCCATCCGATCGAAGGCATCGTACATGGTGACCAGTAGCTTTTTCAACTTCGTTTTTAAACCTTTTGAAGTGTCCGAACACTTCGCTCTTTTGCCGCATCGGATAGAGCCACATGTGCCTAGAGAAGTCGTCAATGAAGAGCACGTAATATCGGCATCTGCCGAATGTAGCCCTCTTCGCCGGTCCCTATATGTCGGAATGGATTAAGTCGAGTAGACCTTTGCTCACGTTCTGCTCTTTCGGAAATGGGCGTCAATGTTGCTTGCCGAATTGGCAGGCTTTGCATACGCCTTCAATCTCCTTCTCTTTGAATGTCGGGAGTCCGATGACGACTCCTTTCGATTTCATTGCTTTGAGTTTGTTGAGATTGATGTGGTTGATTCGCTTGTGCCATAACTCTATGTCGGAGTCGGCTTTTGTGCTTTTTGCGAACATGGCGGATTTCATCTCGTGTTAATTGAGAATGAACATCCGGCCCTCCCTTCTTCCGCGAGCGATGATTCGGCCCTTTTTCGATGAAGCACCCTTCTTGGTTGAATCGTACTTGCATCCCTTGCTCAACCATTTGGACGACCGAGACCAAATTCTTCGTGATGGTGGGAACATGCAAGACATTTTTAATGTATGTTTGCTTAATTCTTTCGCCGAACGGAAGATTGCCGATGTGTCGAATCGGGTGCGTAGTGTCATCTCCGGTTTCGACATAACTGGGTCGCTCCGGCTCTCGAAGTTCGAGAAACCATTCTTTATGAGATGTCAGATGGTTTGAGGCTCCGGAGTCAATAAACCATACGTCCTCCGGATTGAGGGCACTAGTTGAGGTAGAGGCCGACATAGAGTTTGCTCTATGTTTCATCATGAACATTCCACCATAGTCGGAGTTGTGTGCATACATTACGCCACGATCTTCGTAGTCAGAGTTGTGCCCGTACATACCGCTATACTCTTCGTAGTCGGAATTGTGCGCGTAATTCGTGAGTTGTCAACTTGTGGAAGCCGATGAGCGCATCTTCTTTTGGCACTCTTCTTCGTGGTGGCCTAGCTTTCCGCAATATCCGCATTCGGTTGCGTTTTGACAGCTCAGACTGGAGTGGATGCTCCCCCTTCTTCCGAAGGTTCCTCGTTGGGTTCCGTTTTGTGTTCGAGATTGGGAGTTGTTGTTGTAGGTCAGACCTCGTCTGCCTTGTCCTTGGCCGAATCGGCCTCTCGCTCCTCCGCGTCCTCTTCCTCCGTTCGAGTACGTGTAGAGCATGTGGCCTTCTGACTTATTGCTCCTTGTACGCACGTGGTTTTCTTTGACTAATTGCATTGATTGGAGCTCAATGAAGGAGGGAGATTTCTCCCATGCTAGAACAGGGGTTCGCATTGCTCCGAACCGTGGTGCGAGGCCGCTGAGGCCTATTTGCACCAACTCATCATCATCGATATTTACGCTTATCAAGCCGAGCGAGTCGCAAATCTCCTTGATCTTCAAGGTGTATGTCGTGATGGACATGTCCCTTTGTTGAATGTTGTTCAACTCTTGGTGGAGTTGAAGCCTTCTTGCGGTTGTGTTCGCCGCAAAAATCTTTTGTAGATTTTCCCATGCCTTCGGCATCTTGGCTTCGCGAATGTCGCCGAGCATATGATCGTGAACACATGTCGCCAAGCAATACATCATGCGGCTTGCAGCTTGCTCCCATGTCGTGTATCCGGGAGCTGTTTCGACGGGTCGGTCTTCGTGCATTCCTTTGATGTAGCTCCAATAGCCTTCTCCGGCAAGGTATTGGTGCATCTTGTACTCCCAAGATGCGAAGTTATTTTGATCCAACTTCTCGGTAGGGAGAGCACTCCCCATTTGAGTATTCATTATGTCGATTCTTCTTCTTCTTCTTCTTCTTCTCTCTTTGAATGCGAGCTATGTAGCAAAGCTACGATAGCGATGGCCCGGTTCTTGGTTGTCGGCGTAGGATACAACGCACGCAGATGGGCTAGATTGAGCTACCAAGCTGCTCTGATACCATGTAAAGAATCAAGAGATGGATTGTGTGCATCGGAATAGATAGGAACTTTATGTGTGTATGAGAGAGAGAGAGATAGACAAGGAGTAAGACACAGAGAATACGCAAGGTAAAGTACATTAACAAAGGAGAAAGACTCAACAAAATACAAGGTGGGAGGAGGGTCATTTATATAGTCACCCTCTCTCTTCATTAACTACAAGACTCATGGAGCATGGGGAATGTGAAAGTTCTTAAGTTATGTGTCATAGAATATGATTCTATGACTCATACTAAATGCTAGAATACAAAGTGGTGACATAATGGTGACTCTTGACCGTTGGAGTGTCTATTCACTCTCAAGGTGAGTTCACACACTAGACCAAGTTGAGCTTGATTCTCAACAACGTGCATGTGGAAAAGTAGAGACTTTGATGCTAGAATGGAGATAATAATGCATTTGAGTGATGAGCAAGTTGCTTATGTTCGAAACTTACAAATAACAAACAAAATGTGGGAGTATTTGCAACAGATTCATCAACCATCTGATGGGACAACTAAATTTTTTTCATTCAGATCATTGATGAACTCACAAATGAAAGACGGTGAATAGATTGACACATTTATAATAAAGTGGCAAAAACAATTAGATACAACCATGTCCTCAGTTTAATGGGAGCGTTGACAGAACTATGGATGACTTTTGTAAGTATTCATTGCAAAGCTAAAGTAGGATGAACTACGAAGGAAAAGAACAAGTTCACAACACAAGGCTAGCCACATGGCCATGACAGCCTCAATGAGAAATAAATGAGCCAACTTTGCAAAGTAGAAATTTCAATGGTTTCCAAACAACCAATGTTTCAACAGAAAAATAAATCAAATGGAATGGGAGGGTTTACGATATCTACAATCACATGTATGTATTGTAATAAACAAGGTCATTTTGAAAAAGATTGTAGAAAGAAGTAATTTGATCTTAAAAGTAAAGGGGAAAAGTATTATCCTCAAATTCATAGTGCATCATTACAAAATGATAATGTGACCTATTGTGAAGAAGATGAAGACAATAATTTTATACAAGCTTTTACAAGTGACGCAAATGAAAGTCAAGTGAATCAAAAGAAAGGCAATGACAACCTTTGGTTCTTCGACACTGAGGTGACGCATCACTTGACAAATAATAGAAATCTTCTACATAACTATTGCCCCCTTCCACAAGCACTCCAAGTTACATTCAACGACCATGGCAGAAAAGTCGCCATTGGCAAAGGGGAAGTACACTTGTCTCTAAACAAATCAAAGACGGTAGCATTCCAAATGTTTATTATGTTCCAGGTGTAATGATAAACTTAATATCCGTAAGTGAAGCAACAAAAAATGGATCGAGTATACAATTCAATAATAATTTTACGGTTATTTCTCATGAATTATGTATTGGTGAGATGTTAAGAGTGATTTGCCCCAAATCTAGAAGACTCTACCCTTTACAAATGATGGATAAAACTCCTATACAAGCCTTTTTGCGTCAGGCACTGCACACATTGATCCTACAATGCTTTGGCATCATCGACTCAGGCATGTCAACCTAAGGGCGATGAAGATTGGTTAAGTTCATAAAGGATTCAAAGCAATTCCAAAGAAGTCATTTAGCTATATATCAATATGCGAGGGATGCATCTGCAACAAGCAATGTCGATAGAAGTTTCCAATAGGCAAACAGAAAAGGACGGAAAGACCGCTACAAGTAATTCATTCAGAGTTATGTGAACCGATGCAATCTCTATCAATAGATGGTAACAAGTATTTTATTTCATTTATAGATGATTTCACAAGATTCATTGTATTATACTTTCTTAAGAAGAAATTAGGAGCGTACAATGCATTTACAAGTTACAAAGCATATGTAGAAACTCAATGTCAACTTAATCTTGACTATTCATACCGACAATGGAGGGGAGTATTTTAGTTATCAATGGATGAGGTTTTGTGAAAAAAAGGGAATAAGGCATGAGCATACTATACCATACAACCCACAATAGAATGGTATAGCTGAGCGTAATAATCAATGCATGTCTGATCCAAGTTGTCGGGTTGCCACTGCATGTTACCTCCAAAACCGATCACCACATAAGATACTTGGTTTGGAAACACGATATTCACTTCGGTTTAAGCTTAAAACTAACCTTAGTCATCTCCGACTGTTTGGTTCTATCTCTTACAGTCATGTACCTACAAACAAAAGGAAGAAATTAGATCCTCAAACTAAAAAATGTATTTTTATTGGATATGGTGAATGTTCTAGACTTAAAGCATACAAATTATTTTATCTACATACATGCAAGTTTTTCTTTAGTCAATCAGTCATATTTGATGAAATTAGTGTACTTGCGCAAAAACAACATGACATATGTGACTTTAAGCCAAATTTAAAGATTAATTATCTAATTTCTCCAAATGTTTCCCAAATAGAAATTTACAGTGGTCCGATCACAAGGAGTTTCTCGAAGCAGTTTCAACATCGCAAACTCGCAGAAGTTCTAGCAGAAGATGAGTATGAAGGAGTAACTTATTACCTATACAACATTCCAACCTACTAGGCTAACAAACAAGCTCCTAGATCATTGGACAAGGATCATTTACGCGAGCAAATGGGAAATGAAAACATACAAGAGATGCTGACAATAGATAATGAAAAGAAAGATTGGTCGCGGAAATCTCATCAAAATCGTGAAATTTATAGAGACATATTAGTGAAAGATTAGAAAGGGTAACTGATAGAAGAGAAAGTTGATGGCGAATGAAAATTCCTGAAAGTCGACAGAATAAAGAGGTTGAATTCATCCCCGCATCAACATTTATGATGAAGCCGTATGAAGACGAACATCTTCAACATGATCATCTTCCACAAAATCAGCATGATCATCCTCCACACGGTCAACAATCTCTCGATCATCTACATGATAAACAACTCGACCACGACCAACACCTCGACCACCATCACCACCAGCTCGGCCACCATCAACACGGCCAATAACAACGCAACCACCATCAGCACAGTGGTGTCACCATCAACACGACCACCACTAGCATCATCACGGACATTAGCAACCTTGTGATCAGCCACAAAACATGGAGAAACAACATCGCCATCTACACCACGACTAGTAGGAGCACTCAGTTTTTCTTGCATCAATGTGGTATGTTGCATTAACCTTGCTATTTTCATACTCTATTATATTGAAACTACAATGCTTAGTTCGTAATTTTATTTGGGGTGCCCCTTTGGGATGAAGGGCTATTATAAAAGTTGCTTAGTCGGTTTTAATCCGGCCAATACGTGAAGGTGGACTGGGCTTAGCAGATCCTTTGCTCCAAAGTAAGGCCCTTCTCTCAAAGAATGTTTTGAGAGGATTTATCCCTGGGAATGAGTTGTGGAAAAAGTTATGGTTGTTATCTCTTCATAACATTAAGCCTACAATAGGAGGACAGTGGCGGGATTCTTTTCGATGGTTGTTTAACTTTGAATTTCCAATTATGGCTCATCATGTTGGTTCTATGAGATTCTTTACAACTATCTTGAGGGCATGGAAGGACGTTAGAGAGGCATCCTATTTCAATTTCTAGTGACAGAAGCCCAAAATTTAAGGCAACCATTGTCATGGAATCCTTTGTTTCCTAATAGCTCTAGTTGTGTTTTAGGAATTAGACTATGTTTATCGTGAGGAAAAATGGACGCAGGACCAGCTAAATTTGTGGTTGCTTGGGAGTGGTTTCAACTGCTCTTGGAGGAGAACAAAACATAATTTTTATCTTCATTGCGTGGGAGTTGTTTGATGTGCGATCAGATTCAACAGGCTTTTCAAAATTGTCAAAGGCAAATTAATTTGGCTAATACTTATACATGGTATGGTCTTCTCTTTCCTTTGCATGTTTTCTTGTTGAAGGTCATTCTGCCCACTCTCGTTAATTGGTCATAAAATATATGTATGTAGTATGTAGCATGTAGCATGTAGAAAGTAGTATCAATATGTACTATGAAGTGTGTAATATATATGATAATATATTATATGCCTTTTTATAACACGCTTAAAATAATATAATGTAAATTTTCATGATGATATATATTTTCTCAAATCGATTTAAATTTTAAACAATAACCTTTATTAAAATCTCTAAGAATGTAGACTTTGGGTTTGATTTGAATGTTTTATTAATCTATTTTTTTAATACTTATTAGTAATTACTATGCTTTATTAAAATTTTAAGGTTAGTATAGAAAAGGTGAATATTAGGTAGCAAGTTATTGTTCACTTAAAAGTTATTGATTTTATATGTAGTTGTTGTGCAAAGCAATAGAGAAAGGCATCCTTCAAGCTTCAACATTTTGGACCTACATTTTTTAAATGAGCATTATTATCTATCATATTATGTAATATCAACAAGTTATTATATAATATAGTTTTTGTATTACCTAATCAATGACTTTTAGTTTTTGTATTACCTCTATCATATTAAAATGAAATACTTTTAGTACATTTTTAGATGTCTATTATTTAAATATTTTTAGGGGAAAAACAAAGAATAAAGCACACCAACATTCTAGCAAGAGTCTGTTTTGCAAGTGAGCACATATTAATATTACTCCAAATAATGAGCACGAGGTTGTTACAAACACAAATGGATTGAGATCTTCTTCTAATAAACAAAAAAGAAACTAGAGAAACCAATGGACTTTGCTTTACCCATGGGCATATGTGACAAAATCCTTATTAGGTGATGATAAAATCAAATGCATGTGGTCCAATACTCCTTATAGCCAAATACACTTGGAAAGGTGTGTGGACTACTTGGCTGGAAAGCAGAATAGAACAACCTTTCATTCCAGACCTCTGATGAGAAGAGAGCATGCTTTAGAGCTGGTTCACATAGATGTGTGCTATGTGGATGCCCCATCACATCGTGGAGGACAATATTTTGTCACATTTATTGATGAATTCAGTAGGAAGGTGTGGGCTTATGTGCTGGTGTCTAAAGACCAAGTGTTGTCGGTCTTTAAAGAGTTTCATGCAAGGGTGGAAAGAGAATCTGTAAAGAAGATGAAAGTTGTCCGGACAGATAACAGTGGTGAATATAGAGGCCAATTTGAGATGTATTGCAAAACTCAAGGCATCAAACTTGAGTATACAATGCCGAAGACACCTGAGCTAAATGGTCTAGCAGAAAGAATGAATCAGACTATAATGGAGAGGGTAAGAAGCATGTTGGCGCATGCAAAACTGCCAAAGTCGTATTGGGTTGAGGCAATGTTGACGGTTGTTTGTCTCATAAACAGATCTCCATCAGTGCCTCTAAAGGGGAATGTACCACACAGGGTGTGGACAGGAAGGAATGTGTCTTATCAGCACTTAAAGGTGTTTGGATGCTTGGCCTATGTACATGTTGCTAAAGATCAGAGGTCAAATCTGGACAGCAAGTCCAAACCCTATATATTCTTGGGGTACTCTTTGGGTACAGGATGTGGGATCTCCTTGATAAGAAGGTGATAAGAAGTCGTGATGTTATATTCATGGAAGACAAGACAATCGAAGACTGGAAAAAACAGAGACCAGAGTCGTCTTACCAATCGACTACTACTACGGAGTCGACACTAGTCGACCCCACTCCCACAAAACCAGTCGGTAGACTACAGCCGATTGATGAAGCCGAATCTGAGTCGGTTGACACTCAACAACAAACAGATGCTCACGAATCTGAGTCGGAAGATGAGCTGGCAGAAGAAACCGAATCTGAGCCGATTGGTGAAGGAAGAAGATATCCACGAAGACAAAGGAAGGCCTCCTCTAGATATCCAGCGAGTCAATATATCCTCTTGATTGATGAAGGGGAACCAGAATGCTATGAAGAGGCCATGATTGATGTACACAAGGAGAAATGGTATAATGCCATGCAAGAAGAAATGGATTCCTTGCATGAGAACGTAAGTTATGAGTTAATGGAGCTGCCTGATGGTAAGAAGGCACTTAGAAACAAATGGTTCTACAAATTAAAGACTGGTGAAGACAGAAGTACACCCAGGTATAAGGCCCGTATTGTCGTAAAGGGCTTTCAATAGAAAAAGGGTGTTGAATTTGATGAGATTTTTGCTCCAGTTGTTTTGAGTATGGCCGTTAGTGTGAATCTTGAAATCGAACAGCTAGATGTTAAAACAACATTCTTGCATGGTGAGTTAGAAGAGGAAATCTATATGCAATAGCCGGAGGGCTTTAAGGTAAAAGGAAAAGAAAATCTCGTGTGTAGGTTGAAGAAAAGCTTGTATGGTCTAAAGCAAGCTCCACAACAATGGTATAAGAAATTTGAGTCCTTCATGTTGGAACATGGATTCCACAAAACACAAGCCGATCATTGTGTATTTGTGAAAAGGTATAACGAAGGTGATTTTCTTATTCTGTTGTTGTATGTGGATGATATGTTGGTTGTTGGACAGGATGTCAAAAAGATTGCAAGCTTGAAGAAATCATTCAGCAAATTGTTTGCCATGAAAGACTTAGGACCAGCAAAACAGATTTTGGGAATGCATATAGTCTGGGACAGGACTGAAAACATGCTATGGCTGTCACAAGAGAAATATGTGACAAAAGTTTTGCAAAGGTTTAACTTGTACAATGCAAAATCGGTTGGATCTCCATTGTCGGTGGACTGTAAGTTAAATTCAGGACAATGCCCGAAAACTGAGAAAGATAAGGCAGAGATGACGAGAGTGTCGTATGCGTCTGTTGTGGGCAGCCTTATGTATGCTATGGTTTGCACAAGGCTGGGCATTGCATTCGATGTTGGAACAATTAGTCGTTACATGAGTAATCCTAGAAAGGAGCATTGGGCAACCGTAAAATGGATTCTCAGATACCTCAAAGGAATTTCAAGTGTATGCCTTAGATATGGCTCCGGCAAACCTATGTTAGAAGGATTCACAGATTCTGATATGTCGGGTGATGTAGACTCTAGCCGATCCACATCAAGGTATGTGATGACGTACTCAGGGGGAGCTATGTCATGGCAATCAAGACTGTGAAAGGTTGTGGCTTTGTCAACCACCGAGGCTGAGAATATGGCTGCAGTGGAAGCCGGAAAAGAATTGATCTGGATGAGAGAGTTCTTGAGTGAACTAGGAATGAAGCAAGAGGAATACTTACTTCATTGTGACAATCAAAGTGCTATCCATCTAGCTAAGAATGCTACCTACCACTCTCGTACAAAGCACATTCAAAGAAGATATCATTGGTTGCGAGAACGAGTGGAAGAAAATGAGTTTGTTCTAGCGAAGATCCACACTAAAGAAAATGGATCCGACATGCTCACAAAAATTCTGTCTATGGAAAAACTCGTTGCGTGTCGAAAAAAGATTGGTTCGGTTAACTCTCCCCCTACAGGAGTGAAGGGGGAGTTTGTTATGTAAAGGCATCCCTCCTTGTGGGGGAGTCGGCCAAAAAGTCGACTTAAGAGTCGGTTGGTCGAAATCGGCTGAGAAGCCGAAATGAGTCGGCTGACCGAAATCAGCTGAAAAGCCAAAAAGAGTCGACTGACCGAATTTGGCCGAAATCGGTCGGAGAGCAAAAAGAATAATCGAATTGCCAAAGAACCGAATTGACCGAATTCGAACTTAGTCGAATAGGAGTTCAGACACACACACACACACACACACACACACACACACATATATATATATATGTATGTATGAAATGACTTACTATCTATATACTAACAAGCGTGGTAGTGCGTCAATATGTGGGATAACTCACTAGAAGTAAAATAGTGAGAAAAGGGGGGGAAAATATATAGATCGTTTAGTGAGTGCATGAGATATATATATGTGTGTGAGTGAAAAACGAGAGGTGTGTGCTACGTGACTCAGAGAACGACTAAGTATATACACAGTAGTGGTTGTGCAAGAGAATATACTCAGAAGCTAAGTGAGAGGAAGAGAGATGGGTGAAACAGCAAAGAAGAGAGATTAAAATCAGAGAAGCTAAGGAGGCTTCGAACGGAAAGACATCTATGTGTTAGGGTTTCGAATGCTCATCAGAAATTGTAGTTTCAGAGAACATTCAGATTAGATCAGGTGCTTTCATTCTATGGTTGTATTTTGTCCTCTATTATAGTGGAAATCTTTGTTCCGTGGTTTTTCCCTAAAATCAGGGTTTTCCACGTAAATAGTGTGCTCTTCTTCATTTTTCTGTTTGTGTCTAAGTTTGATATCGAAATTTGTCGGAGTGTTAGAATTCTAACAGTTTCCTTTATGTCTTCAAAACAAACCAACTACTACTACTAATATTATTACTATTATTATTTTGCTTATTATTATTATTTTCCACACATAGTGTGTACTCCCTACACACAATCCCCTACGTTTAACAATCATAATCTGCAATCTATTCGGTGATATTTGACTTTTAGAAGACAATAATAAAATGTGGTTATAACTTATATCTATTGCTCATTGAATGTGCGCACGTCAATCATAAACTACAGTAGTACGTCAGCAACAAGGGAGGCCTGTGGCTGTCTTATTCAATGCAAGTACAACCAGGATGTTCATTCATAAACCACAATTACCAATGGTGGACGATCCCCAATCAAGAGCGTTGTAACTTGTAATCATTTATTCAGTGGATAGATGGTACGTATATGATGATGCTCATCATGCTATATGACATTTGAGGCACCACCTTAGCTCAAGGCAACGTAGCCTCCACACTGGAGGTGAGGGCATCCACCTCCGCCTGGTCAATGCCGAACGTGTTCTGAAGCACGATGCCTGGCAGTGGTGGCTCGGCGGCAAACAGGGCGGCCGCAAGCTGAGACACCCCTGGATTCTGGCTGTTCAGGGCAGAGATGGCTAACGCTTCAATCTTCTCGTCGGGGTTGATCTGGAAATGGGGAAGACCACGGGGGAACACGAAGAGATCGCCCGCATACAGTGTGGCCTGGAAGAGGGTGTTGTTGGTGGAGATAAAGCCGACCGTGAGCGTGCCCTGAGCTAGCAACAGCACTTCGGTGGCACGGGGGTGGACGTGGGGCGGGTTGAGTCCCTTTGGTGGGAAGTCGATGCGAGCGATGGACAGGCCTAGCGTGTTGAGCCCCGGGAAGTTGTCGACAGAGGCGAGGGTGACGATCGCCTGCACACTATTGTTGGGCCGAGGAGCTGCGGCCGATGATCGCAGCACGGTGGACGTGAAGTCCTCGGCTGTGACTTTGTAGGCAGGCTTGCATGTGCGCCCGTTGATGGTGATGGCCGTATAACCATCATCATCATCATTGGCCACACAAAAATCTTGCAACGGATCCTCGTCTGCTGCGCCCGCAAGATGGCCTGGAACTGTGACACATAAAGCTACAAATAGAAGCCTGAGAGCGAGCAATACAGAATTGGGGAGGGAAGCCATATCCTCACTTTCTCGGATAATAGGAGCAATGTGTTGTATATGCTCTAAGCTATGGCAGAGATAGAGAGCGAGGCTTGGAAGGGTCTGTTGGAAGGACGATAGAGAGAGATGATGGATGAGGATACAGGCTTAATTCTACACATGTATATATATACGTATTTAGACATATTCTTGTGTTTCTTGAGTGCCGTATACTCTTGTGTTTCTGTAGCAATGGGGGTGGGTGTGTGGGTGGGTGCGTAGTTGTTTGCTTCCTTCGTCCGGAAGCTAAGGAGGGAGAGAGAGAGAGATATGTGTGCCGAACTTCTAAGTGTGTGTCTCTGTCTCCGTCTCTTGAGATGCTTCTTATGAACGGAGGACCAAACTTAATGTTTTTTCAAATATTCTACCACTTTTTGGGGTAGTTCTCTTGACAACATTCAAAACGAACCTTTCGGGGTGTATAAGAAGCTTTACATGTAACGCTTGTGAATTCGTAAGCTTTAGGCATATGTAGTGTTTGTGAGTTTGCCATGTAAGTTTTTCACCTCGCCCCTTCCTAATACACACCTCACCTACACACCCCCTCGTCGACGTTATCAATACAACATATTCACGTGTCCATGAAAGAACTGTGTGTACATGTTTGCGGGCTTGCTAACCTCTCTATGATTCCTAATGCATTCCCCTACATTCCACTACAAAGAATACACAATCTCACCCTCATCATTTTATGGATCCTATCAAACTATGTATGGAACATGTAACTTGTTCTTCTGACTTTTCACATGATAGGATAGAACCTAAATGTTCTATTCAATAGTAAATACATCTAACATGCATGGCTCTCTCCTATAATTGCATTCAATGTCACAAACTCAAGCAATATCTTTCAACATATAAGTGACCTCTACAAATTACCTAAATGCATATGTTCAACTATCGGGATGTCTATTGAAATTGGGTTGTCTTCCTACTAGTTATTGGAAATTTTGATTCTTCTCCCACAGTGGGCACCACCAATATTGTTCCATCAAGGTTGTGGTAAATGACATTATCATTTGAACTCCTAATCACCATATCTGAAGCAAACCACCGGTTTGTAAACTTTAGTATGAGTTGTGTTGGTTGTCGAAGCTCTTATAGTAAACCAACATAAACTCTTCGTTGTTAAATTTTCTCAATTGAAGGCAATGTCACTATCAAACGATTCTTTGCCTTTGACCCTTTCTTTCTTCGATTGCTCTATGGTTATCTCTATGTCATGGACCTCATTTCAAGTTGCCTAATCCTTATTGTGAGAAGATCCTCCCCACTCACTTCCTCCCATGGCATAGTGACTACTGAGTAGGTTGGATGGAGCCCATCCCTATGTCACAAATTTGAGTGTAATTGGTTTGGTAAGGATTGTTCAAGTTGTCAATAAGGTTCATAATAGGGATCAAGATGCTAGAAGAAGTTCAAAATGGTAGGGATGTGAAATGACATCCAAACTGCGAGATGAGTTGTGAATAAAATATCACAAAAGCACAAAAAAGGAGATACACGAGCAATGAGGAAGACAAGTAAATAGAATGGTTGGTTGTTGAGCTTCTTGAGAACGAAATTGTAAGAGGACATGCTTTCTATAGAATTATGTATGCAAACGATAGACCATTAATGACTGCCACCTTGCAACTCTCTACATCATGTGACCATTGTTATCACATAATTAGGTGGAATCATTATAGAATATGCTACTGTTGAGAATCAAGCTCAACTTGGTCTAGTGTGTGAACTCACCTTGATACTGAATACACACTCCAACGGTCAAGAGTCACCATTATGTCACCTCTTTGTATTCTAGCATTTAGTATGAGTCATAGAATCATATTCTATTACACATAACTTATGAGCTTTCACATTCCCCATGCTCCATGAGTCATGTAGTTAATGAAGAGAGAGGGTGACTATATAAAGCACCCTCCTCCCACCATGTATGATGTTGAGTCTTTCTCCTTTGTTAATACAATCTACTTTGCGTATTCTTTATGTCTTACTTCTCGTCTCTCTCATTCTCTCTCTCTCTCTCTCTCTCTCTCTCTCTCTCTCTCTCTCTCTCTGTGTGTGTGTCATACACACACACACACATAGTTCACACCTATTTCGCTACACAAGAATCATACCTGATTCTTTACATGGTATCAGAGCGATTTGGTAGCTCGATCTAGCCCATTCGCCTCATTATGATCGTGTGTTGTGCTCTACGTCGACGACCAAGAACCGGCTCATCGCTATTGTAGCTTCGCTACATAGCTCGCATTCGAAGAGAGAAGAAGAAGAAGAAGAAGAAGAATCGACATAATGAATACCTAAATGGGAAGCGCTCTCCCTACCGAGAAGTTGGATCGAAACAACTTCGCATCTTGGGAGTACAATATGCACCAATACCTTGTCAGACAAGGCTATTGGAACTACATCAAAGGAGAGCACAAAGACCGACCCGCTGAAGCGGCTCCCGGATACGCGACATAGGAGCAAGCCCCAAGCCGCGTGATGTATTGCTTGGTGACGTGTGTTCACGATCACATGCTCGGCTACATTCGCGAAGCCAAGACGCTGAAGGAGGCAAGGGAAAATCTACGAAAGATTTTTGCGGTGCACACAACCGCAAGAAGGCTTCAACTCCGCCAAGAGTTGAACAACATTCAACAACGGGACATGTCTATCACGACATACACCTTGAAGATCAAGGAGCTTTGCGACTCGCTCGACTCGATAAGCGTAAGTACCGATGATGATGAGATGGTACAAATATTCCTCAGGGGCCTCGCACCACGGTTCGACGCGATGCGAACTACCGTTCTAGCAAGGGAGAAATCTCCCGCCTTCTTCGAGCTCCAATCAATGTTATTGGTCGAAGAAAACCACGTGCGTACAAGGAGCAATGAGTCGGAAGGCCACATGCTCTACACGTAGTCGAATGGAGGAAGAGGACGCGGATGAGCGAGAGGCTGAATCGGCCAAGGACAAGGCAGACGAGGTTCGACCTACGACAACAACTCCCAATTTCGGCCGCAAAAGGAAGCCAACAAGGAACCTTCACAAGACGGGGAAGCTTCCACTCCGACCCGAGCCGTCAAAATGCAACTGAATGCAGATATTGCGGAAAGCTCGGCCACCAGGAAGAAGAGTGCCGAAAGAAGATGCGTGAATCGGCTTCCACAAGTCGACAACTCACGAATTACGAGCATAATTCCGAGTATGGAGAGTATAGTGGAATGTACGGGCACAACTTCGACTACGAAGATCGTGGCGGAATGTATGCACACAACTCCGACCGTGGCGGAATGTTCATAATGAAACAAAGAGCAAACTCTATGTCGGCCTCTACCTACACTAGTGCCCTCAATGCAGAGGACGTATGGTTTGTTGACTCCGAAGCCTCAAACCATATGACATCTCATAAAGAATGGTTTCTCGAACTTCGAGAGCCGGAGCGACTTGGCTATGTCGAAACCAGAGATGACACTACGCACCCGATTCGGCACATCGACAATATTCCGTTCGGCAAAAGAGGTAAGCAAACATACATTGAAAATGTCTTGAATGTTCTGACCATCACGAAGAATTTGGTCTCGGTCGCCCAAATGGTTGAGCAAGGGATCCAAGTACGATTCGACCAAGAAGGGTGCTTCATCGAAAAAGAGGGCCGAATCATCGCGCACGGAAGAAGAGAGGGCCGGATGTTCATTCTCGATTCGCACGAGATGAAATCTGCCATGTTCGCAAAAAGCACGAAAGCCGACTCCAACATAGAGTTATGGCACAAGCGAATCGGCCACATCAATATCAACAAACTCAAAGAAATGAAATCGAAAAGAGTCCTCATCGGACTCCCGACATTCAAAGAGAAGGAGATTGAAGGCGTATGCAAAGCGTACTAATTCGGCAAGCAACACCGACACCCATTCCCGAAAGAGCGGAACGTGAGCAAAGGTCTACTCAATGTAGTTCATTCCGACCTATGGGGACCGGCGCAGACGGCTACATTCGGCGGAGGCCGATATTACGTGCTCTTCATCGACGACTTCTCCAGGCACACTAGGATATACCAAAGCGGTAATAGAGTTAAGTGTTTGGACACTTCCAAAAATTCTAGAATGAAATCGAGAAAGCCACGGGCCGACATGTACGATGTCTTCGATCGGATGGCGGCAAGAAGTACTTATCGGACGATTTCACAGCGTATCTCCGAAAGGAAGGAATTATGTGAGAATTCACTTGCCGACACGCTCCGTAACAAAATGGAGTAGCCGAGTGCAAAAATCGGCACATCCTCGAAGTAGTGTGGGCCATGATGAACGAGAAGCATATGCCCAAGTCATATTGGGCCAAAGCTGCAAATACGGCCGTCTTCCTAATGA
This sequence comes from Azolla caroliniana, assembly GCF_043228905.1. Taxonomy (NCBI): domain Eukaryota; kingdom Viridiplantae; phylum Streptophyta; class Polypodiopsida; order Salviniales; family Salviniaceae; genus Azolla; species Azolla caroliniana. The sequence continues at coordinate 17,459,625 of NW_028230443.1, forward strand.
ACCGGTGCACAACATCCAGAGTGCACGAGGTCACTCCACACGAAAAATACTTCGGAAAGAAGTCGGACTTATCGCACACCCAGATATTCGGCGCGATAGCATACGTGCATATCTGATGAAAAGTAGCAAAAGCTAGATCGAAAGTCGGAGAAATGTATCCTCGTAGGATACTCACTCGAACAAAAGGGGTACAAATGCTACAACCCCTCAACTCGAAAATCTCGCGTAAGTCGAGACGTCGTTTTCGACGAGTCCACATCCTGGTACGCACCAAAGACAACTCCGACTCTGACTCCGCTCGACCCGGAATCTGCCGAAGAAGAGATAGAGGATGAAGATAGCCTTACGCTGTCGTAGTGTATTTCGTACACTACGTGAAAAAGTAAAAATAATATAACCGATTTAATTACATATAAATAAATAAAATAAAAAAATCAAGATATTTATCACGTGCATAGGGCAAGATTCGAACCTTGTACCTCCACGTAGCCAAACCTCAACTTTACCATTATGCTACCTTATATTTAGTGTTCTACAAATAGATTTAATAACTATAAGTGCTTTATTTGCGCCTACCTTTATTAAAAGGTAAATCATGTATATTTAGAGTGCGTGAATATTTTATAGAAAAACGCAAGCAACTAAAAAGTGACTCATGCACATCTAGCGTGCATGAGCACTATATTTAGCAAATAAAAGCAAGGATTAGAAAAGCATCACATGCACATTTAGTGTGCATGAACATATTAGAAAAAAGCATGTAGCTATGCTTAGTCTCTCCCATCACTATATAAGGATGGGGAGCACATTGTAGTTTTTGTTGATTATTTTTCTATAATGATCAATCAATCTAAAATATTCGTGGGATTCACGAATTTGCTAAATATAATTCTCTCTTACTACCTAAATATTGACTAAATATACTAAACTCGTGGGATTCACGAGATTGCTATCTTACTTCTCTTTCTAATAATCTATTCATTACTAGCCTCATCTCATATTCTTCTTTCTCCTAGTCCAAAACCTCGGCGGTTCCCACCCGACTCACGCAACGATCCGGAGCCGAAAGGCACGACACAGTTGGTGAACCCGACGTGAAGACGGGTGGCAAGGAGATGGAGAATCAACAAGAGGCAATGAGCATAACAATGATGATGATGTTCGAGCGGATGCTACAAGAACAACGAGCGATGTCGGAGATCACGGGGGCAGTAAAGCGGCTCGTACAACGAAATGGACAATTCAACGGAAACGATGTGTCATGCTATCTACGTGACTACAAGGCGGAGATGATACGATGTGGGATACCAGAAGGATTGCAAGTGACATCCTTCAATCGGGTGGCCACGGATGAGCTACAAGAGAGAATCCACAAGATACGGCAACAAAACTCGACATGGGGGTCATTCGAAGAAGCTTTACGAGAGGCATATGATTACAAGAGATCGAAGGGACAAGATCGGCGAAAATTCGACGAATGGGTGGCATCGGAGAAGACCCACCGAAGTGCAACACAAGCATTCCTAGAGTTCGAGCATCGTCTTGTTCAACTCTCGGAGCGGGAACAACGATTGGTGGGAGAGGATAAAGTCCTAATGTTCGTAAAATCGATCGATCGAAAAGAAAGGATGGACATCGGGATCGAACTCGAAGACGATGACGGTGCGAACGGTCTTACCGAAGATTGGGCCGAAGTCCAAAGGGTATGCCGGAGACATGATGAGAGGAAGATGAGAATCTTGTCAACGACATGGCCGATGAAGGATGGTCGATTGAAGACAAACGATGGAGCCGATATGAAGGCCGAAATACAGCATGATGGTGCGACGGAAGAGGGTGTAAAACAAGCTACCCTCTTGTCTTGCGAAAGAACGACGGCGAAGGATAAGGCCGATAACCCAAGTGTAGAAGAAGATTTCGGAATACAAGTGTCCGAAACATCAGGTGAAAAAGGGGTAAGCATAATTGATGTTTCCATAATTGATGCAGTGAAAGAGAGCAAGGAGGACTTGATTGAGGAGGTCACCAAGAAAGATGAGATCGAATCGAAGGTGGCTATGGACGAATCAATGGCGGATGGCCATATCAAGATTTCTCCACCGCTGATTCTAGAGACTCCGGCGGTTGCGTTCGAAAGGCAACGTGAGACCGAAGAGACGGAAGGTGGTGGAGAGAAAACAAAGGTCGAAGCCGATTCATACGACGGAGAGATAGCCGAGAAGGAGGCTATGGTTGAAATGACAGAGGATGATAATACCGAGGATTCCTACCCACTAATTCTAGAGACTTCGGCGGTTGTGTCCGAGAACCAACGTGAGACCGGAGAGACGGGAGGTGGCGGCAAGAAAGGTAAAGTCGGAAGCCGGTTCGAATGGAAGGTGATCCAGACGGGATTCCGAACCGGGCGAATGAGGATTCGACCGAAAGTCGACCCGAAAGAAAGTTGAACCGGGCGAATGAGGATTCGGCCGAAAGACGACCCGAAAGAAAGCCGACCCGAAAAGGGGTCGACTCGGTCAAAACCGATCGACCGAGTCTGACTTGGCCGAACGCGAATATGGATGGAAGCCGACCTAGCCGAAAGCCGATCGGACGAGACCGATCCGGAAAGAAGCTAATCCGACTCAATCGAAGGTTGGACCGGTCGAGGCTGGTGAAAACGAGGAAAAGAAAGCCAACCGAAACCGAAACCGATAGATCGAAACTGGGCCGGAAGGAGACCAACTCAATCGAAACTGAACAACCGATTCCGATTCGGCCGAATACGAATCCGATCAAACCGAAAGTTGATCGGACGAGAGCGATCCGGAAAAAAGTCAAGGTTGATGAAGACAAGAAAGAGGCCAGTAAAAGACACTACCACGAATGACAAGGGCCAAGAATATGACGAGAGAGCACAAAGAATATGGTGGATCGGATGGCGACAATGGTTCGGGTGGAAAGAATGGGTCTACTCAAAATGGAGAGACAAAGTTGACATAGCGGGACAAACGGAGGATGAAGGGGAGACAACGAGCATCGGCAACTTCGGCACATACCGGAGGATGTGCGGGTTCGGAGGGGGCGAGTGTCGTAGTGTATTTCGTACACTACGTGAAAAAGTAAAAATAATATAACCGATTTAATTACATATAAATAAATAAAATAAGAAAATCAAGATATTTATCACGTGCATAGGGCAAGATTCGAACCTTGTACCTCCACGTAGCCAAACCTCAACTTTACCATTATGCTACCTTATATTTAGTGTTCTACAAATAGATTTAATAACTATAAGTGCTTTATTTGCGCCTACCTTTATTAAAAGGTAAATCATGTATATTTAGAGTGCGTGAATATTTTATAGAAAAACGCAAGCAACTAAAAAGTGACTCATGCACATCTAGCGTGCATGAGCACTATATTTAGCAAATAAAAGCAAGGATTAGAAAAGCATCACATGCACATTTAGTGTGCATGAACATATTAGAAAAAAGCATGTAGCTATGCTTAGTCTCTCCCATCACTATATAAGGATGGGGAGCACATTGTAGTTTTTGTTGATTATTTTTCTATAATGATCAATCAATCTAAAATATTCGTGGGATTCACGAATTTGCTAAATATAATTCTCTCTTACTACCTAAATATTGACTAAATATACTAAACTCGTGGGATTCACGAGATTTCTATCTTACTTCTCTTTCTAATAATCTATTCATTACTAGCCTCATCTCATATTCTTCTTTCTCCTAGTCCAAAACCTCGGCGGTTCCCACCCGACTCACGCAACGATCCGGAGCCGAAAGGCACGACAACGCGTATGTTCGAAGAAAGTCCGATCACAACCTGACAGAGCGGACCACAAGAGCCTTTGAGCGATCAAAGCACATCACGACCTAGCCCGAAGATGGACAAAGGCAAGGCAAAATGGCAGAATACGAAGACGATCGTTTCGACGACGATGAGTCGACTCACTCACTCGATAGTGAGTTCGGTGGCTTCGATGTACCAATTGGAGCTAAGAAAGCCCTCATCTCTGCAAATGAAAAGCTCTGTCGCTCCACCTGTGAAAAGAATCTGGTCAGCCGATTCGGCTACAACGACTACATGGCATATCACTATGCCTTTATGATGAACGTGGCGACAGTACGCGAGCCAGAAACATTTTCCGAAGCAGCCAAGGATCCGCGATGGATCGAAGCCATGAATGAGGAGATGCAGGCGCTACGCAAGAATGAGACGTGGGATCTCGTTCCCACCTCACCACACAAAAAGGCGATCAAATGAAGATGGATTTACAAAGTGAAGTACAACGCCAACGGTTCCATCAACCGCTACAATTCGCGACTCGTAGCGAAAGGCTACGCCCAAACGCACGGAGTTGACTACGAGGAGACCTTTGCCCCAGTGGCAAAGATGACGACGGTACGGACTGTAATTGCGCTTGCCGCGGTGAAAGGGTGGCACCTCCATCAAATGGACGTCACAAATGCCTTTCTACAAGGCGAATTAGAAGAGGTGTACATGATACAACCACCCGGTTTCAACTCGAGCACCCATCCAAAAGTTGTATGCCGACTCAGAAAGCCACTCTACGGCCGCAAGCAAGCATCGCTTGCTTGGCATTCGAAGATAACGCAATATCGTCATCAAATTGGCTTCCGTATGTCAAAATCTGACAACTCCCTCTACATACAAAGCGATTCCGCAAGTCTGATCGTCATCATCTTATATGTGGATGACCTAGTCATTGGAGGTGAGCATCTCGTCAAAATCAATAAGGTCAAATCCCTCCTTTCCGACAAGTTCGAGATGACGGACATGAAAGAGCTCTACTACTTCCTTGGCATCGAGGTGATTCGGACTCTGGCCGGAATCATGATCTCTCAACGGCACTACATTGTCAACTTGTTATACAAGTTCGGGATGACTGAGAGCAAATCCGCGGCAACCCCTCTCGATCGCAATCTCAAACTCAATGCGAACTCCGGCACCAAAGCGTGTGAGCCGACCCAATATCGGCAACTCATCGGGAGTCTCATCTACCTCACGATCACATGACCCGATCTCAGTTATCCAGTCGGTCCCCTTTGCCAATTCATGCAAACACCGTGTGATACTCACTTGGATTGCGCTAAGCGAGTTCTACGATACGTGAGCAGCACAATGGATTGTGGCATCCTCTACAAGATCGCGATGCCAATACGACTCGAGGGGTACACAGACACCGATTGGGTTGGCTACAAAGTCGATAGAAGATCAACCTCCGGATTTGTTTTTTCCCTCAGCAGCGGAGCAATATCTTGGAGCAGCAAAAAGCAACCAACCATCGCTCTTTCGAGCACAAAGACGGAATACAGGGGTGCGGCAGTGGCCGCATGTGAAGCCGTATGGCTCAAAAGAATACTCAAGGATCTGGGCGTACCCATCAAGGATTCGACTTCCCTTTACTGCGACAACATGCGCAATATCTATCTGGCTCGGAACCCGGTGTTCCACGCGCGGACAAAGCACATCGAAGTGCACTATCACTTCATCCGAGAGCGCGTTCTAGCTGGCGATATCCACCTACAACACATTAGCACCAATCCTCAAACAGTCGACATCTTCACTAAAGCCTTAAGAGCCAACAAGCTAGGGTAATTAATGACCGATCTCGGATTGACGATCCTTGACCGACCAAGCTTGAGGGGGAGTACTGAAGACGCTACGCAATAACGTGTGGATTTCGCAAAGTGCGCACACTACGCAATAACGCGTGGATTACGCAACCGTGCAACGAAGCCGCGAAGAGCCAATCTACCGTGCAAAGCCTCGAAGAAAGACGCAAGCCGAAGCACAGACTTCGCAACTACGCACAATGCAAGCTAGGGCACGGATTCCACAAGTCCGCATAAATGAGAGTCGACGCAAGTTGACCCGGGCTCCGGAACGCGAGTCGAAGCAGATTTCGGATACCGTTTGAAACCAACCCGACTTGAGCTTCAGGGGGCGTGTTGAGAATCAAGCTCAACTTGGTCTAGTGTGTGAACTCACCTTGAGACTAAATACACACTTCAACGGTCAAGAGTCACCATTATGTCACCTCTTTGTATTCTAGCATTTAGTATGAGTCATAGAATCATATTCTATGACACATAACTTATGATCTTTCACATTCCCCATGCTCCATGAGTCTTGTAGTTAATGAAGAGAGAGGGTGACTATATTAAGCACCCTCCTCCCACCTTGTATGATGTTGAGTCTTTCTCATTTGTTAATACAATCTACTTTGCGTATTCTCTGTGTCTTACTCCTCGTCTCTCTCACTCTCTCTCTCTCTCTCATACACACACACAGTTCACACCTATTCCGCTACATAGGAATCATACCCGATTCTTTACAGCTACCAATATAGCCTATTACATTTTAATGTGTAGCATATACTCGGTCGTGACAAAATCGTGCCGATATGTGAAACAGAATAGGCAAGTGGTTAGTAGTAAGGGACTCTAAAGCATTCAAGCATGTTATGGTCATAGCATTGCAACTCTCAAAACATATTTGAGAATTAGTCACATGTAGGATGTGATCAATGTTGTGCTCGCAAAATATCGTGTTGCACACATCCATACATATTCGAAGGAAGGCACACATATCCTACGACAATAAAGAATGATACTTCCAAGAGGTGAAAGAGAAGATGTCCGTCTTCTTTGCCGGTCAATTAATTGAAGAGGGAAGGCCTTTTACTTTTTATTTCTTTCTTTCTTTCTGCAGGTTTACGATTTCTCCCTCCTCTCTCTCGTGTCTTCAATTCAACAACGCGTTGCCTCGACGCTCTGCACACACAACACACACACACACACACACACACTCTCTCTCTCTCTCTCTCTCTCTCTCTCTCTCTCTCTCTCTCTGTGTCTGTATATAAATACATCCCTATCCCTATCTCTCATTCACGCACATTCAGTAAACAACAACAAACTCTTCCAGCCTCACATATAAGAAACAACAACACTCTACTCCTATTCCTTAACAGACATGGCTTCTTCTTCTTCTTCTTCTTCTAAATTGCTAGCCCTCCTCAGCCTTGTTGTCGCTTTATATGTCACAACTCCTCCTACCCTACTTGTGGGCGCAGCGGATGAGGACCCGCTGCAAGATTTCTGTGTGGCCGATGCCAATGCAGCTGCAGTTGCAGCTGCACCCATCACCATCAATGGCGTAACTTGCAAGCCAGCCGACAAAGTCATAGCCCAGGACTTCACGTCCACGCTGCTGCGAGCACCAGCAGCAGCCACATATGATGCTCATTATACTAGTGGCTCCCAGCGCAGCAGCAATGACAGTAAGGCGGCCATGGTCACCTTGGCCTCTGTGGCCACCTTCCCTGGGCTCAATACGCAAGGCCTGTCCATCGCTCGCATCGACTTCCCGCCAACGGCGGATTGAACCAACCCCACGTCCACCCGCGTGCCAGCGAGGTGCTCTTCCTGGTGCAGGGCACGCTCACCGTCGGCTTCGTCTCCACCGCCCCAAACAACACGCTCTTCCAGGCCACGCTCTATCCCGGAGACCTCTTCGTCTTCCCCCGTGGCCTCGTCCACTTCCAGATCAACCTGGACAAGAAGAATCCAGCGCTGGCCATCGCCGCCCTAAACAGCCAGAATCCAGGGCTCTCCCAGATTGCTGTGGCTCTCTTTGCCGCCAACCCACCCCTGCCAGGGATGGTGCTCCAGAATACGTTGGGCATAGAGCAGTCGGAAGTGGACGCCCTCGCCGCCAGCGTGAAGAAGGCCAGCGTAGTAGCTTGAATACCCGTAGTATGAACGTACAATCAATAACAAGCGGCACCATGACCTAATCAATCTTTCCAGCATAAAGTACCTCATCCTCAGACTATATCTGTTTGTCTATCCGTTTGAATAATACATACATTTTGGGCATTGGACGCTCACAACAATCACCTCTGTAATCTTTCCTTTATAAATGGTCAAATTAATCATTCTAGTTTCTGTGTCCTTTTTGTGAAAATATACAATTATGTTAATAAATAGTATATCGGAAAGATTTGAATGCGTGTTGTCGCCGGTAGGTAACATTACATGTCTCCGGTTTCCGACTCTCTCTCTCTCTCTCTCTCCATGACTTGTAGTTGTAGTAGTGCTCCTAAACCTACTACTACAACATTTGGTCTGTCAAAATATTAAATATTAGAAATAATAGACATGAATATAAATAACGAATTTATCATAATTAAATAAAACGAGAATAAGTAATATAACAACATATTCTTGTCTCTTGTTCAGTGTGACGGTCACAACACATTATGTGAGATTTGCTCAGAATGAACATTCCCACTACAAACTTCCTTACAGGATCTCTTCTACCTATAAATAAAATGTAACACATACCAAGACCATAATGTGGTCTCTCTTTTATCATCAAATTAAGTTATATATATACAATTGTTATACTTTGTTAGATAATACTTTATGTTCCTACATAGTATTAGAGCCTTGCCCTACGAACTTAAGCAGAATCATCAAGAAGATCGACCTCAAAGATCTCTAAAGATGGATTCCAACACAAGTTCAACAAACAAAACAACGTCGATGATAAGAAAGTACACCATGGAGAAACTCAACGACAAAAATTATATAGAATGTGGAAATTAAGGATGATCCTAATCCTTGAAAGAGCACAATTAATCGACATTGCAAAAGGTATAACAACACAACCTAACCATCCCAAATTTGATAGAATGGAAGATTAACAATTTAGATGGATGCACGCCATTGGTATCCATTTAATAGATGAGCAAATAGGTTTAGTGAAAGAAGTATAAACATCAAAAGAAAGATGGCATACAACGAAGGAACGCCACAAATCCTCATACAGAACAATAGATATCAACACTTTCAGACACCTTGTCACATTGGAAATGGAAGAAAGCGAAGGAGTTGATAATTCATGAGAAATAGCCTTTTAGCCAGCATTATCTGTAGGTAATAAAATTGATGAAGATATGAAAGTTTATTTAATCTTGGGTGCCTTACTAGATTCGCGATGTCACGGAAATCCGCGCTTGCGGGTCGGTCGAACGAGACCACCAAGGTCTTTGACCAAGGAGGATGGATCGGGTGACTTGTGCTTGTAAGGAGTCGACCATTGTTTAGGTTTACAATCGGGTCGTTCTTGTTTTCGAAGATGCTTGTGTGGGTTGACTAAGAGAAAGAGAGAGAGAGAGAGAGAGAATAAAGAGATTGTGAAAATATTTACCGCACCACAAAGATGTCGTGAAGCACGCTACACATGTGCCAAACGTTGCGATGTGCGCATTACACGTGCGCAGACAAACACCGACCTCTATCTGCAAGTGGTGATGGAGGAGCGAAAGGATCATTGAAGACAATGGAACAGTGGAAGGATTAGCGCTTGCGAGAAGTATTAAAGATAGATCTGGAGGAGAATGCCAACTCCTAGTTGAAACTTTTGACTTCAAAGTTGAGATACAAGACACGTTGCCAATGGGATAACTAGGATTTATTAATTATTATTGATTGCATACGTGCATGTGAGGGTGTAGTACATGCATACAATGCATGAAATGCATGTGATGCATGAGCACCAAATGGCAATCATGCATCACATGCAATGCATGATGACCATGTACCTCATCCAAGCTCTCATGTACCAGTAGTTCGTGTGAAATGTACAATGAAGAAAATATATTTTAAAGGAAATAACCTAGTCTAATGGTATGTCAATTGCCTCCTATCTTAGAGGTGTAAGGTTCAAACCTTTACTTGTACCTCATTGTATGCGTTAAGCTTATTATATATATTTGTGTAATGAACACCTAAACACACATTACACGTGCACATTCATGTGTTACACATCTAACCATCACTCCTTTCATACGTGTGCATATTGCATCTTCACGATTTCCCTCGTTCCACGCGATTTTCACACTGTTGCCGAAAATCTTCATGACATCCACCCCCACCAAACCGCATGTCCTCTGGTACGTGCCAAGAAGTGAGTGTGAGATTTCGGCTACGGTGATCAATCAATTTCCTCCATGTCCTCATCAACCTCGCTGACATTTGTGGGTGCCGTCATACTATCTCCATTGTTGAGGTCATCCAGGTTAGGACCCTCATCTTGTCTTTTCTTGAATATCTTTACTCTTTTCCCCGCAATGGGTATGACCAGCCTTGATCCGTCTAGCTCCACGAGGTGGTAGGTGGCGTTGTCATTGGCACTCATCACTACAGACGGTCCGAACCACCTTCTTGCAAACTTCCTTGTCGCCCTGTGTTGGTTGTCCACGTTGTTGTCGTAGACCAATACTCAATCTCCTTCTTCGATCTTCTTGGGACATAGTCGGCATGTCTTACCAAACCAAATCTTATTCTTCACACGGGCTGTTTCCATTATCTTTCACGCATTCTCTAGGTCTTCGAGTCTTCTTTCGAGTTGCCTAATTCGTGCCGTCGATAATTCTTCCTGGCTCATCTCATTCTTCCATGGTATTGCTACCCATGAGGCGATCGTCCTCTCAATGGGCATTATTGGTTTCTGTCCATACATGAGCTCTGCTGGCATATAGCCTGTCACGAAACTGTGCGTAGTTCTATCGGCCCACAATGCATAGGGCAATAATCGCGGCCAATTCCCAACTCGACCATCACATGCTCATACGATGGATTTGACTATCGGCCCATGCCCTCGCTCGATCTTCCCATTTGCTTCCGGATTATAGGCAGTTGTGAGGGAGAGGTTTACGCCTAATCGCTCGAAGAGCTCCATTGCTTCATGTGCATCTAGCTCCCCTCGGTCGGCCACTATCTTTCCCACACATCCGTATCGGCAAACGACCTCTTCGAGTAGAAATTTGCATACGGCTGTCATCGTCTTATTTGCTAAGGCTCGTCCTTCTACTTGGTTTGTTAGGTCTTCCCTCCTAGTACCAAGTACTTCATCTGTCCCACTCCCATTGGCATCGAGACCATATCCACCATCCATTTAAAGTGTATGGTGAGTGGGTATGTTGGTCGCAACCCATCACGATGACGTACGTTTGAATGTACTTGACAACTTTCGCATGTGGACACAAAATGTAGTACATCTTTATACATGCTCGGCCACTAGTACTTTTCCTTTAGCTTTTCAAATATTGCCCACGTTCCTCTATGACCTGCCCATGGATTCTCGTGGAATTCAGACATCATTGTTGTTTGGTCATCTTTCTTCACCACTACTCGTCGTGCCATCCCTATCCTTCTCTTTGGATGCCGCCAGAGGAATCCTCCCTTCAGAAACTACTGGTAGGCTTTCTTTCGTATTTGTAGAGCCTCCTCCTTTGTCCATGAAGCATCTGCCATCATTGTTCTCAAGAATCTTCTGATTAGTAACCACTCCCCTTCATATTCGTTCTCGTTGAAAGTGTGGAGGGTTGGTGTGCCTCTGTCTTTTGCCGATAGTTGGGCTGCCTTGAAGAAGTCGAGGGCGACGTTTTCATCTTTTGAAACCATGTCACTTTCATCCTCGAATCTTGCTCTTGACAGCATATCAGCCATGGCATTGTTCTTCCCAGCAATGTGGCGGATTTCCGGCTTCAAAGACTTTATATAAGCGATCCACCTTAACATAACCAGATCTGGTGTTGCACATCCGGAGATCATCCCAAGGATTGGGAGGCAATCCGTTTCAATTACCACCTCTGACTCGATTAGGCAGTCCTTGTGTACTTTTACTACAGACACGATACCCCAGAGTTCCCGCTTTACTTGGGCGTATCCTCATTGTCGTTCGCTAAGAACCTTTGCTCCGAACTGGATGGCGTACCGTATGCTATCTTCTCCTTCTTGGTTGTTGACCCATCCAATTCCCATTGGACTCGTATCTATTGTGACGTAGATGGGCATCCCTTCTTTGTAGATGGATTTCCTTAAAGCTGGTGCTACCACCAGTAGCCCTTTTAACCTCTTCATCGCCTCTGTGTGTATTGGTTCCCATTTGAATTTTCTCCCTTTTTTCAGTAAGCTATACAAGGGTTCAGCCACATGAGCATAGTGCAGAATCCAAATGTGGTAGAACGCACATGCTCCTAAGAATCTTCAGACCTCCATCTGCATTCCACATTCCTCTCGCATCTCTTGAATAGCATTCACCTTCTCGGGAGAGGGTTTTCGTCCATATGGTCCACAAAGATGTCCCACAAAGCTGATTTTTCTCCGGAGAATGTGAGCCCTGCACCTTCTAGTCTTTCTAGCACTCTTCCACAGTCTTTAATATGGTTTGAGACAAATCTTTGACATCCATCTTGATCTAAAGACTCGTCCTTCTCTGATTCGGGGCACCCCTTTATAGGGATATCATCGAGGAAAAGCATCGTAATATCTGGAATGCAGTCTCTTAGTACTTTGTTCATGGCATTCATCATGTGCGCCACCGAGTTAGTTGCCCCTTGCGGTAATGTACACATCCTTACTAGCCCGATGGGAGTCCGCATCATTGTGATGTCTCGACTATCCAAAGACAATTGAAATTGGTTGTATCCAGAATACAAGTGTCCAATCGAGTAAATGGACCTTCCTACAAAAGCTTCAGCAAACTCATCAACACTAGGTCCAATACCAACATTACGAATGGTGACCTTGTTTACCGGTTGTAGATCTTGGATAAATCGAAGCGCTCCATTCTTTTTGGGCACTGTGAACCACCTATTTGAATAAGGCGCATTAGATGGCTCAAGGATTCCCATTCTAATCTTTTCTTGTAACAGCTCCAACAATCTTGGAATGTGAGCTATTGGAACAGGAATTGGCTTCAAGTTCCATGGCACATGGGGTATTGTAAAGATAACCATTGGTTCCACAAGCGTTGGGTCAACACATCTGATTTCTTGTGGGGAAACGGCAAATGCTTTCCCGTGTTGCTCCAACATTTCCTGGAACTTGGACTCTTCTTTGGGAAGCAGAAACTCACCCCCACCAACTTTGAACTTTCGTTGAGTTTCGTCGGTGAAGACATGCCCTACTCCTTTCAGGTCTCTAAGGCACGGATCTCATGCTACCTCCTTTATTCGCTGCCAACTGTCTTCAAGCAAGGGAGCAGCCACAAGTTTGACCTTCTTATCCATAGTCTTGTATTTGGTATTAACTTCGACTTCATCCGTTGCGACACCTTGTTCGTATTTGTCGATGGTGGTGTATAAGGCGATAGAGTTTATTGGAATTATTTTGTTGACTTGCACTTTCGATTTGATGACTTTCTCCATTTCCCCAAGAGTATCATCAAATGATATCATCTCCATGTACCCCTTTATTGCCTCTTCCTTGCTTATAATCCCGATTTCTCTAAATTGTTCCTCTAGGATTCCTATTTTAATATCTCCTCTATTTATGTTGTTAAATTTACACATCCCATTTTCAAAAAACAAGACTTCATTTTCATTAATGGGGTGACAACTTTTATTACACTGAATTGGGGACATAGTTAGATGTCCCAGACTACTGTTGTCCCTCTCCCTAATAGCCCGAATTAAAAATCCTCCCTAACTTCTTTCCCTAAGCTATGCCTATTTCTTTCATGGTTCGGTCGTACCGTGAGGAATTGAACCGAGCTTGTCCCATCTTGACTTCGTATCCGTGCATATGTTGAACCATTATCAAGTACCTTTGTCTCCATTCGGGATGCTGTTATGTAAGGCTCGCCAAGGATGACAGGATGTGACGCTGATTCTTGTACAAAAGACTGTTGATCATGCTCAACGTCACCAATAGTTACCTTAACGTTAGGGCATGCCCCATGACGCTCTTCCGTCACCCTAGTTGCCGCTCGAATCTTCCACCCATGCCTAGTATTAATGGGCCAGCAACCCTTTCGATAGAAGTCAAGAGACATGAGGTTGATCTCCGAGCCATGATCAATGAGCGCCACCACTGAATCTTTCAAATCTCCCGTCCGCACCGGTGTCTTGGTAGTAGCCTTAGCCCAATGTGGCCTTGCAAAATGGCTATCGACAAATTCTTGTTAAGTTTCAAGACCTTCCGTTGTGATAGCGCTCATTGAGACATTTGCCGATCTAGTCCCTTCTTCACTTGTCGTTAGTCTCTTCCTTTTTATTAAGTCAATGATGACATCATGAAATTCTTTCTTTGCAATTCCTAAGTCCTCTCATAGTGTGAACTCGATTCAGCTATCTAGGATTCTTTCTTCCATCACATGTTTAAGGTCGGTGGATTTCTCTATCTTCGAGCGTAGTTTGAATGTTGGTCCGATTCTTTCCTTCCCTCTTTCGGTTATCGTTTGAGGACGTGATGATTCCTCCCTTCTTCGAACAGCTTCTCTTGTGTCATGTTTCTTTGAAGGGCCTGATCAGTCATCTGGTCTTTTTCGTTTCTCTTCAACTAATACGTCGTAGTTTTGACACATGGCCTCGACAAAGCTAGACTTCTCCTTCACAGGGTCCTCCCATCCCATCATTTCTTGGACTCTTCGTTCTGCTTTGAGTGCCTCATTCATGCAGAGCTTCCCTTTTCCGACTTGATTCAATATGATTGGCCAAAATTCTCCTACTTGAGATTCTTGGGCTCTCGTCTCGTGTCCAGCCTGAATTCCAGCTGATGAGGAATAGTAAATACTATTCCCTTTGTTTTCTTCCATTTCCTCCATCAACTTCTTCATACCTCCTCGGCCGAAGTTGGTGTTAAGAGGACGTTGTGTCACCGAGGAGTGAATCCGATTGTTGGAGAGATAAATGATATCTCGTCGGAGGGCATTTTGGAATTCTGAGCAATCTCTCCACTAGTGTTCCAAGGAGTCACACCAAATACACCTACGGGGAAAGTCCAAGCGATGACCTGGAAAAATTTGTGTTTCCTCCTTTCTAATTTGAGAAATTCTCATCTCTCGAAGCATATCTACAAGCTCGTCCATTCTTGCTCCATCTATGGGTTGAGCCATTTCATCATCCCTCGGTCTTTGGGCTTGTGGTTCTTGTCTCACGTTGTGAGCTTGCCGGCCAATTTTAGCTACAACATTCGATCTTGTCTCGTTGTCCCATTGTCAACGCTTATCAAAACGTCCACATGCTCTCTTCACTGCTGCCCAGTCAGAAATGAGGTCTTCATCATTCTCTAATAGTAGCCCAAGATCTCTTCGATCTTTCTCATCTACTGATTTGATAAATAGGAGCACCTTGCTGGAATCAAGAATCGTTTTGTCAAGTGCAAGCAGACGATCAAATCTTTGCTCGAACTCGTGGAGCATTGCACTCGCACTCAACTCTTTGTTAGAAGACTCCACCTAGTCCATTAAATCTTTCTTCGTCATTTGAGATGAGTCACCAAACCCATATTCTTCAAGTAAACTTTGTTCAAAAGATGACCATTCAGGATTGGCCTCTTGTAGCTCTAGGACCCGAGAGTAAAGACTTGAATTTACAATCCTTGAGAAGCTTGCTACTTGTCTTGCCATAGAAATACCCTTTTTCCGCATTTCTGTTTTGTAGGTGTCAAGGTATCGTGTCACATCTCTACCATCAAAGCATCCGTTGGCATCCACAATCCTATCGATGGCAACGTCAAGGCGTGCGACGTTGTCTCTCTCTTGAAGCATTTGGTCCATCATCCTCGCCATTGCTTGTGCTAGACTATCATTAGAGTCTCTAGCACTTGAAGTTTCGGGCATCCTCCCTTGCCGTTCTTCACGTCGGGTTCACCAATTAATGTCGCAAAAATCCGCGCCTGCGGGTCAGTCGAACCAGACCACCAGGGTCTTTGATCAAGGAGGATGGATCGGGTGACTTGTGCTTCTAAAGAGTCGACCGTTGTTTAGGTTTACAATCAGGTCGTTCTTGTTGTCAAAGATGCTTGTCTGGGTTGTCTAAGAGAAAGAGAGAGAGAGAGAGAGAGAGAGAGAGAATAAAGTGATTGTGAAAATATTTACCGCACCACAAAGAGGTCGTGAAGCACGCTACACATGTGCCAAACGTTGCGATGTGCGCGTTACACGTGCGCAGACAAACACCGGCCTCTATCTGCAAGTGGTGATGGAGGAGCGAAAGGATCATTGAAGACAATGGAATGGTGGAAGGATTAGCGCTTGCGAGAAGTATTAAAGATAGATATGGACGAGAATCCCAACTCCCGATTTAAATTTTTGACTTCAAAGTTGAGATACAAGACACGTTGCCAATGAGATAACTAGGATTTATTAATTATTATTGATTGCATACATTGCTTGCTTTCCTTTCCCTTCCTCTCCTTCTTATATTTATGCCCCCATGCATATGTGCATGTGAGGGTGTAGTACATGCACACAATGCATGATATGCATGTGATGCATGAGCACCAAATGGCAATCATGCATCACATGCAATGCATGATGACCATGTACCTCATCCAAGTTCTCATGTACTAGTAGTTCGTGTGAAAAGTAAATGAAAAAAACAAGTTTTAAAGGAAATAACCAAGTCTAATGGTATGTCAATTGCCTCCTATCTTAGAGGTGTAAGGTTCAAACCTTTACTTGTACCTCATTGTATGCGTTAGGCTTATTATATATATATATATATATGTGTAATGAACACCTAAACACACATTACACGTGCACATTCATGTGTTTAACAAACACATCTAACCATCACTCCTTTCATACGTGTGCATATTGCATCTTCTTGATTTCCCTCGTTCCACAGGATTTTCACACTGTTGCCGAAAATCTTCACGACAACGGTTCACTTTGGTCACCACATATGGAAATGATGACACTTTAAACATCAAGAACATGTTCCAAAAAATGAAAATACAAAAGATCCAAAGAATAAAGGGTAACATGAAACACAACAATTCAGTGTTGCCTTTTGACGGCCGTTCTAAACGTTTTTGGCAAATTTAACCGTATATGAAGGTTAATTTTAAAATGAAACCGTCAATCTTGACGGGCATATATTTTATAAAAACGCAAAAATGAAGGTTTAAATTTTGTTGATACCGTCAAATTTTGCTAAGGCCAAAACAATAGTACATGTATTAGTAGTTAGAAATTACAATTCATAGGCCATAACATATAGTTTTATTTAAGAAAAAGTAAATGTGTAAAACATATGTTATATGATATGATAAAAGAAAAGGAAAATAAACTTACGGTTTCTCCTATTTTCAGGCCATTCCGCTCTTTTGTTTGTTTGTTTCTTTCTTTATATCTTTCTTTCTTTCTCTCTCTTTCTCTGTCCATTTGCTTTGACTTCTTTTTTTATTTCTCTCTCACTTTCTCCCTTGCTTTGATCACGTTGTAATTCTTTCTCAAGCTCTTTGTGTTGATCAAATTGTACTTTGTTCTTTCTTTCTTTCCCATCCTCTCTCTCACTCACAAGTTATAATTGATCATTGATGGAACACATCCATAACTTTGCAACTCTCACACACAAGTTATAATTTATCATTGATGTCAATGCATGTCTTCAATTTTTACATGATGTAAAGGCTTGTGAAATGGAACTCTATAGGTTTGTTGACACTTTACGTTTTAATTGTGAAGCCTATACTATGTATGAAGCTTGGCGTATGTTTTGCAAAATGAAGGATTGGCAAGATAGTTTCCCTCATTTGATGAAATTATGGCACACTACTTTGGTTATTCCATCTAGCACAATTTCGTGTGACAGAGGGTTCTCTAAGCAAAATCTCATCAAAGAGATGAAAAGAAACCGATTGAATATAGAACATTTAGATGATTTAATGTGAGTCTCATTGAATGGGCCACACATTGAAGAAATAGAATGGGATTGTGTATATGAAATTAGGAAAGATGCAAAGGATAGAAGGGTATAATATATTGTTTAGTACGAATATTCAACGTATTTACTTTTTGAAGGGCAATTTTTTCGACAAACCATTATTTGACGGGCAAATTTTTTGGAATACCGTTCTCATGATAGGCAATGTTGGCAGTCAAAAGGCAACAATGCAACAATTGATCAATGACAATGAGTGCAATAATAAGATTTCAAAAATCCAACTTCAAAAGTTTCAAAGTTTCCAAGTTCATACAAACCAAACGAACCATCAAACCAAGGAGAAATGAATGTCTCCACAATCATATGTAGATATTGCAACAAACCGGGACACATGGAAAGAGAATGTCATCAAAAGCAATATGACCAAAGAAAGAAAGGTATAAAGTTCAATGCCCAAGCACATTCTACATCAATATCTAATGAAGGTGAAGACACATCTTTCATACAAGCATTCATGTCAGAAGTACAAACAAACAAATTTTAATTGAAAGGTTATGGTACTTTGGTCAAAAAAAACATATTTGAGCACGTCATCATTTTATCACAAACTTGGTCGAAGCAAAAGAGATGTCACTCCAATACACTTCAACCACAACCATGTGGGCTGATTTTGTCACTAAACCCGTACCCAACACAAGCATTGGATATGTTGTTCCAAGATATGACTCAAATATGAGAAACCAAACAAATAGGTTCTTACATTAAAGGGGTGTTACAATAGTAAATATTAGAAATAATAAATGTATCATAAATAAATAAAATGAGAATAAATAATGTAACCTATTCTTGTGCCTCTTGTTCATAATGACGGTTACAACACATTCATGTGAGATTTGCTCACAATGAACATTCCCATTACAAACTTCCCTATGATCTCTTCTGCCTATAAAATGTAACACCTACCATGATCATAATGTTATATCTATTTTATATAATTTTTATACTTGGTTAGATAGTACTTTAAATTCATAGAAATACAATACAATGCATATAGACGTCATCATACCTATAAGTATTGCTTTAGCGGCCCATGCTACTTCTACAAATTTAGCTTCAATTGTAGATGAGAGTGTTAAGAATTCTAGTATTTGTATTGCCATGAGTGTTACGGGCATGACCATATAATATTCCGTGGTGAGAATTTACTGTAGTATTCTATACATGTGGATAACTATGAGGCTTAAATGAGAGTGTAAAGAAGGGGAGGATTACTTTTAATCCTCAGGAGTGAGACAACCCATTAGGCCACGTGTGAATAAAGACGAACTTGATTCAAAAAGCCTCGAAATAAAGACCTCGTACCATCAAACTGTTGGTATTTTCGGTCCCTCCGGATGGGATGTCCGGAGATGAATGACGGCAAGCCCGGTTGCGGTTACGGAACCGAAGGATGAAGAGTACCCGGCTACGGAGTCGGATGATGTAGACCCCGGCTACGGAGCCGGATGATGAAGACCCCGGCTACGGAGCCGGATGATGAAGACCCCGGCTACGGAGCCGGATGATGAAGACCCGGCTACGGAGCCGGATGATGAATGTACCCGGAGAGAGATCCGGATGCGGGGACATATTTGTGAATATGTTTTGCCAAGGGCCCTGGAGGCTATATTTGTAAATAGCCCTAAAGTCATATGTGTATAAATATGACTTAGGGCAAACAGTTTTATGTCGCTACTCATTTTTCTGTTTTTCCACTCTAGAGGAGTGAAGAGAGAGCAGCCGTGAGAGAGATAGAGCGTGAGAGAGGAAGAGGTCGACGCCTCTGTGTAATACCGCCGCCTGTGGCGAGGACAGCGAGCTCAAGGTCGTCGCCTTGCAGCTCGCCATTGTATATTTCTCTGTGCATAGTTTTGGTTTGGAGTCTTGCACTCCCGTGGTTTTTCCCGTATAGGGTTTTCCACGTTAATCCCTGTGTTATCGTGTCTTTCTCTGTGTTTCCTATTTTCTGCTGCATTGATTCGTGATTTCTCGGTTGTGGCCGAACGGTGAAGGTGAATCGGAGCGTGGATTTGTAACAAGTGGTATCAGAGCGACGGCAGTGCAGAAAATGGAAGGCGGCAGCAGCGGGCAGCCGGGGATGATGGTGCTGAATGCGCAGAACTACGCCGACTGGAAGATCAAGATGGAGGATCTTCTGATTGTTCGGGACCTGTACGAACCGATTGACAGGTCGGAAATACCGAAGGGGGTACTTGAGACGGAATGGAGGCTTCTGAACCGGAAAGCCGTTGCAACCATTCGGCAATACGTCGACGTGAGCGTTCTACAACATGTGGCGAACGACACCAACGCATACGAGATGTGGCGGAAGCTGTCGGGCCTCTACGAGAGGAAGAATGCGTTGAACCGGACCTCCCTGATGAGGAAGATAGTGAACCTCAAGTACCGGGACGGCGAGAGTATGGTGGAACACGTAAGCACGTTCATGGGATTCGTGAACCAGCTTGCGGCGATCAAGTTCCCGCTGGAGGATGCAATGCAAGCCATCATTCTGATGTGTACATTGCCGGAAAGCTGGGAGAACTTGGTGGTGACTCTCAGCACCTCCTGCACCGAAGATAACTTGTCTCTACAAACGGTAAAGACAAGTATCTTGAACGAAGAAGCGCGTCGGAGAGATAAAGAACCGGCCTCCGACTCGAAGGCGCTGCTTACCGAATCGGAACGGGGAAGACAATGGAACCGGAGTCCGCAAAGACGGGAGAAGTCGGGGACCCGGTCGCAGTCAAGAGGAAGACCCACATGCTTCCACTGTGGGAAGCCGGGGCACTTCCGGAAGAATTGTCGGCATTACCGAAAGGACAACGGAGCCGACGACACCGATTCGAAGAAATCACCGGAGAGAAACGGTGCATACCGGGGAGCCACGGACCGGAGAGGTCCGGATCGGCGAGGGCAGGACCGGAAAGGAATGACGGCACTCGCGGCAAGTGAAGAAGAGATAATGCTCATTACCGAAGAGAGGGAGCTGAACGTTGCCGGTGAAGAGATGACCTGGGTGGTCGATTCCGGAGCGTCGTTCCACCTGACCCCGGAGAAGAAATACTTCTCATCCTACACAGCCGGTGAGCACGGCTGTGTCCGGATGGGAAATGAAGGTACATGCCGGATTGCCGGCATAGGAGACGTGTGGCTGATGACATCAACCGGATGCAAGATGCTGTTGAAGGATGTCCGACACGTTCCGGAGGTTCGATTGAACCTGATTTCGGCCGGGAGGCTAGACGATGAAGGCTACACGGGTAGCATCCGGAACGGTGTCATGAAGTTCAGCAAGGGGAGCCTGATAGTGGCTCGGGCCCGGAAAGTCAACACACTGTACCTGATGAATGCCCAGTTGTGTCCGGAAGAGTTGAACGTGGCAGCCGACACTGCCGGTGAGCTGTGGCACAAGAGGCTGTGCCACATGAGTGAGAAGGGGATGAAGAGGCTCGCAGAAGACAACCTTATTCCAGTGAAGCATGTGCACCTGGAGAAGTGCACCGATTGCCTGGCCGGTAAGCAGAACCGAACCTCTTTCCACTCAAGGCCACCGACGAGACGTAGTGTACCATTGGAGTTGGTACACACTGATGTGTGTCAGGTAGAAACGAAGTCACATGGCGGAGCCCAGTACTTCGTAACATTCATTGATGATCACAGCCGGAAGCTGTGGACGGCACCGTTGAAGACAAAGGACCAAGTGTTGTGCGTCTTCAAAGAACTCCACGCGAGAGTGGAAAGGGAATCCGGCAAGAAGCTGAAAGCGATACGAGCGGATAACGGAGGGGAATACCGGGGGCAGTTCGCGGAGTACTGTCGCTCGAAGGGAATCCGGCTCGAGTTTACTGTGCCGAAGACGCCGGAACTGAACGGGCTGGCCGAGAGGATGAACCGGACCATAATGGAGAGGGTCCGGAGTATGCTGGCGCATGCGGAATTACCCAAGGGGTTTTGGGCTGAGGCAATGTCGACGGCGACATACGTGATAAACAGATCACCCTCAGTACCTTTGGACGGAGACACGCCGCAGAGAGTGTGGACCGGTAGGGAAGTATCCTACCGGCATCTGAAGGTGTTCGGGTGTCTCGCATACGTGCATGTGGCAAAGGACCGGAGAGGAAAGTTAGATCCAAAGACCCGGCCATGCATATTCCTCGGTTACGGCGACGACGAGTTCGGCTACCGAGTATGGGACCCGGTCGACAAGAAGATATTCAGGAGTCGAGATATCATCTTCATGGAGGACAAGACACTCGCCGACTGGGAGTCGGAGAAGAAGATGAAGAGCTCAAAGTCGACCGGTGAGAATCAACTCTACGAAGAGCAGTCCCGACCGGCAAGGGACCGGTTAGCACTCGAGGATCCGGCCGAAGACGGTGAAGAAACAGAACCGGCCGAGGAAGATGAAACTGATACCGGAACCGGCCCCGATCCCGAAATGGATTCGGATGAAGAGGAAACGGAGGAGCCGGTTACCGAAGCCCCGGAACGGAGATATCCTCTAAGAGAGAGAAGGGCCCCCTGGAGATTTCCGGAACCAGAGCACGTGCTGCTAACCGACGAGGGGGAGCCGGAGAATTTTGAAGAAGCAGAGATTGACACACATAGCCGCAGGTGGTTAAGTGCCATGCAGGAGGAGATGGATTCCCTGCATGAGAACCACACATATGAACTTGTGGAGTTGCCGAAAGGAAAGCGGGCACTTCGAAACAAGTGGGTGTTCAAGCTGAAACCGGGAGATGCCGGAAACCCCCCGAGATACAAAGCCAAGATCGTGGTGAAGGGGTTCCAGCAGAAGAAGGGCGTCGACTTCGACGAGATATTTGCCCCGGTAGTGAAGATGACCTCCATCCGGACGGTGCTGAGCATAGCGGCAAGCATGGACCTCGAGGTAGAACAGATGGACGTGAAGACGGCATTCCTTCACGGTGACCTCGAAGAAGAGATCTACATGCAGCAACCGGAAGGATTCGAGAAGAAAGGAAAGGAGCACCTGGTATGCCGGTTGAAGAAGAGCCTCTACGGTCTGAAGCAGGCTCCCCGGCAATGGTACCGGAAGTTCGACTCCTTCATGACAGATGAAGGGTACCACAAAACGCAGACCGATCACTGCGTGTTTGTGAAGAAGTTCGAAGGAGGAGACTTTCTAATACTCCTCCTGTACGTGGAGACATGTTGATCGTCGGACGAGACCAGGTCAAGATACGGATGCTGAAGAAGGCTCTTCACCGAACCTTCTCAATGAAGGACCTGGGTCCGGCGAGGCAAATACTAGGGATGCACATCATCCGGGACCGGAAGAAGAAGCAGTTGTGGTTGTCACAGGAGAAGTACGTGACAAAGGTGCTTCACCGGTTCAACATGTCGGAAGCAAGACCGGTCGGGTCAACACTCCCGGCAAACTGCAAGCTGTCCAGGAAGCAAAGCCCCAAGACAAAGGCTGAGAAGGAGGTCATGATGAAAGTACCATATGCCTCTGCCGTCGGGAGCTTGATGTACGCAATGGTGTGTACCCGACCGGACATAGGATATGCAGTCGGAGTGGTGAGCCGGTACATGAGCAATCCCGGCAAAGAGCACTGGAACGCGGTCAAATGGATACTCCGATACCTAAAGGGCACTTCGAACATGTGCCTCCGATTCGGCTCCGGTAAGCCCGAACTCGATGGATTTACCGATTCGGACATGTCGGCTGATGCGGATACCAGCCGGTCCACATCAGGGTATGTGATGACGTATGCAGGGGGAGCTGTTTCGTGGCAGTCGAGGCTGCAGAAGACGGTTGCGTTGTCAACCACGGAGGCGGAGTACATGGCGGCTGTTGAAGCCGGCAAGGAAATAATATGGATGAAGGAATTCATTAGAGAGCTCGGTATCCGGCAGGAGGAGTACCGGCTCTACTGCGATAGTCAGAGTGCCATCCACCTTGCGAAGAACGCGGCCCCGGCTCTACTGCGATAGTCAGAGTGCCATCCACCTTGCGAAGAACGCGGCCTACCATTCCCGGACGAAACACATCCAGCGTAGATACCACTGGATCCAGGAAAGGATAGAAGACAAGGAGTTCGTGCTGACGAAGATCCACACGAACGAGAACGGGTCGGATATGCTGACCAAGGTGCTCACACCCGACAAGCTGGAAGCATGCCGGAAGAGGATCGGATTGGAGAGACATCCCATGCCGAAGTGAAGGGGGAGTTTGTTGGGATTTTCGGTCCCTCCGGATGGGATGTCCGGAGATGAATGACAGCAAGCCCGGTTGCGGTTACGGAACCGGAGGATGAAGAGTACCCGGCTACGGAGTCGGATGATGTAGACCCCGGCTACGGAGCCGGATGATGAAGACCCCGGCTACGGAGCCGGATGATGAAGACCCGGCTACGGAGCCGGATGATGAATGTACCCGGAGAGAGATCCGGATGCGGGGACATATTTGTGAATATGTTTTGCCAAGGGCCCTGGAGGCTATATTTGTAAATAGCCCTAAAGTCATATGTGTATAAATATGACTTAGGGCAAACAGTTTTATGTTGCTACTCATTTTTCTGTTTTTCCACTCTAGAGGAGTGAAGAGAGAGCAGCCGTGAGAGAGATAGAGCGTGAGAGAGGAAGAGGTCGACGCCTCTGTGTAATACCGCCGCCTGTGGCGAGGACAGCGAGCTCAAGGTCGTCGCCTTGCAGCTCGCCATTGTATATTTCTCTGTGCATAGTTTTGGTTTGGAGTCTTGCACTCCCGTGGTTTTTCCCGTATAGGGTTTTCCACGTTAATCCCTGTGTTATCGTGTCTTTCTCTGTGTTTCCTATTTTCTGCTGCATTGATTCGTGATTTCTCGGTTGTGGCCGAACGGTGAAGGTGAATCGGAGCGTGGATTTGTAACACAAACTTGGTAGGGAGGCTGATATTTGGCTCTCTAGGGGTGTTCTGAGCCCCCGACGCTTGCTCTCGTAATGACAATATAGTCGCTTCAAGTTGATGAACCCGCTGTGATAACTCTTCATATTGTTGAGCTTTTTCGGCGCTCACGTGTTGTAGATCTCCAAGTAGCCTTTGATTCTCATGCTCGAATGCCACAAATTTATTCGTGAGCATGTCGAGCTCAAAAAGAACACGCATGTATTCTTGTTTGCTCACGGACTCCATAGCTTACGAGGGGAGAAGAGAAGGAAGAAGAGAACTTGTTAGGATTTGTGGAAGACGAAGAGATGAAAGGAAAAAAATTGGTTCAAACTGTCAAGGCTGAGAGAGAGAAAGAGAGAGAAAAAGAGATAGAGAGATAATTGAAAGAGAATTATTATATTGAAGCCTAAAATGGATTACAAAGAGTAGGCTACAAAATGGCGTTGAACCAATTTAGGTTTGGGATGGGTGGTAGATCCCTATTTATAAGTAATAGAGAACACTCTAGAATATTCTAGGTTATCCTAGAATGTAGAGTAATCTAGAAGATCTCTAGAGTATTCGAGAAGGTTCTAGTGGTATAGAACACTCTAGAATATTGTAGAATGTAGAGTAATATAGAATATTCCTATGATATTAGATTTCATATTCTAGAGACTATACATATAAGAATATTAATACAATGGTTAAGGATTTGACATGTGTACAACAAGGTCCTGGGTTCAAATCCTTTCGAGTCATAATGTGAATGTCATGATCCTTTCGATGCATGATGTGAGTGTTATCATGACACTATCCCCCTTCTTCGACGACACGTCTCATGGGTCGTAAGGTTTGTATTAGGACCTGGTTTACAAGCATATTGGCGATGAAATGCATTGACGAGTTCTGCAGCATTGGAAAGATTTGCGGCAGGTTCCCAAGTTCGATCATTGGGGGTATAACCTAGCTAATCGACTAAGTAATACAGCTTGTTGCGCACGATTTTAGAATCAAGAATGGCAGCAACTTCAAATTTAGGCCCATCCAAGAACTCGACAGGTGGTGGGGGTGTCGTAAGTCGGCCCGGAATTGAACTTGTAGTATAAGGTTCCAAAAGGGATACATGAAACACCGGATGAAGATGCATGTGCGGACGGAGGTCAAGACGAAATGCAACATCACTTATCTTACCAGTGATCATGTTAGGGCCAAAACGTTGGTAATCCAATTTACTGCAAGGTCGAGTGGTCTTGATGTTGTGTTGGAGAAGCCATACATGATCCCCAATGCGGAACTTTTTTGAGGAGTCTAGACGATGACGATCGGCAAGCCTCTTGTGTGTAAATTGAGCATCGTGCAAATTGTGGAGAATGTTAGCTTGAATTTCATGGAGGCGACTAAGACGATCCTCGGCAGCAAGGTTCGTAGGAACTTCTGGATGCACATTCATCGTCCACCGAGGATGACAGCTTGTATTTGCGAAAAATGGGGAATATCCTGTAGAAGAATGGGTTGAGTTGTTGTAAGCGAATTCTGCCAAGTGCAAAAAAGCAACCCAATCATCTTGTTGATAGTTGATGAAACAACGAAGATATTGTTCCAATGTCTGGTTGGTACGCTCTGTTTGGCCATTTGTTTCAGGATGATAGCCTGAGGAAAGCTTAACTGAAATGTGGAGAAGTTTGAACAGGTGCTTCCAAAAATTTGAGATGAATTGTGGACCACGATCACTAATAATATCATCCGGCAGACCATGATGCTTAAATACCTCCAGCATAACGAGATCAGCCGCCTCTTGACTAGTAATCGACTTTGTACATGGCAAGAAATGTGCCATTTTGGTAAATCGATCAACCACTGTGAGAATTGCATCAAAACCTTTTGAAACTGGGAGATCAGTAATGAAGTCCAAGGATATAGACTTCCAAGGAGTTTCCGGAATGGGAAGTGGTTGTAGTAAGCCATAGGGTCTGTGACGAGGATTCTTTGATCGACAACATATATCACAACTCCGAACATACTCCTCAACAAAATGACGAAGGCGAGGCCACCAATAGCATCGAGAAATTAATTCTAGAGTCTTGTGAACTCCAAAATGACCAACCATTGGTGAGTCATGGCAATGTTGCAAAACTTGTAGCCATGGGGGACCATCAGGAACATACAATAAATTTTGTCGAAATAGAAAACCACCATGCCAATAGAACCGACAATAGTCATTACGAGGATTTTTCGACCGTGAGCAAGAAGCACGATCCGGGATGATCTGATCCAAAACATCCTTGGCGAAATCATCAGTGGCCATGTGATCTCGAATGGAATCAAGAAGAGTGGAATTTTCAAGAGTTGTTATGGCGTAAACTACCATTAATTGTAATCGATTAGGACCCAAAAGGATTTATTTTTTATGCTCAAATGCAGGTTCCCCTAGACGAAGTTCCATATAAGAGCGCCGAGAAAGAGCATCTGCTTTGCCTTGCTGCATCCCAGGGCGATATATGATGATAAAGTCGAAGTGAGTCAAAAATTGTGCCCACCGGGCTTGTCCCCGACTCAAGACTCGAGCATTTTGGAAATAAGTCAGGTTCTTATGATCATTGTAGACAATGATCTGTTGAGAAGAACCTTCTAGGAAATGTCACCATTGTTGAAACGAATCCACGATTGCAAGAAGCTCTTTGTCATGGATCTCGTAGTTGATCTCTGCAGCTTCAAACTTTTGTGAATGAAAGGCGACATGGTGTAGTTGTCCATCATCTCCAAATTGCGAGAGGACACTCCCTACTGCAAAATCGGATGCATCAACTTCGAGGATGAAGCGTTTTGTTGGGTCGACATATGCTAAGATAGGTGCCGTTGTAAATGCTCGTTTTAAGCTTTCGAATGCCTTGGCTGCATCTAAACTCCATATAAATGGTCGATCTTTATGTGTGAGCTGAGTAAGCAGAAGCACAACCTTGGAATAATCTTTAATAAATTTTCGATAAAAATTTGCAAACCCGAGAAAACATTGCACATCACGCACTGAAAGAGGCGTTTGCCACTCTAAAATTGCTTGTACCTTCATGGGGTCCATAGCAATACCAGTTGACGATACAACATACCCCAAAAATTCCACTTGATTCTGGCCAAAACTACACTTTCTAATTTTGCGTAGAGACCATATTCTCGGAGTCGACGCAGTACCTGACGAACATGTTCATCATGCTCCTCTTGGGTCTTTGAGTAGATTAAAATATCATCTAGGTAAACTATATTGAAGATATCAAGAAAATCGAAAAATATCGTTCGCCATATGTTGGAAAACAACAGGTGCATTCGTGAGACCGAATGGCATCACTGTATACTCAAAATGTCCATAGCGAGTGCGGAAAGTTGTCTTCCATTCATCCCCCGGGCGAATCCGAACTAGATTATATGCTCCGCGAAGGTCCAACTTCGTGAAATATTTTGCACCACTGTGACGTTCCAAAAGATTCGGGATTAATGGTAGAGCATATCTATTCCGGATAGTCACTTTGTTTAGCCCTCGATAATCCACGACCAACCGAAGAGTCCCATTCTTCTTCTTAACGAAGAAGATAAGTGCACCAGCAAGGTATCTAGAATGCCGAATGAATCCGTTTGCCAGATTCTCATCAATATATTCCCGCAAAGTTTCTAGCTCTATAGGGGAGAGATTATAAATTGGGCCCCATGGAGGTTCTTTCCCTGGTTGTAAGTCAATAGGGCAGTCATATGGCCGATGCTCCGGCAATGTATTGGCCTTCACCTTATCAAAGACATCTGGAAACTCCTTGTATTTCTCTAGTAGTTTAATATCCGCCTCACGTGAAGTAGATGATGGAGTTGCTATTATTGTGAAGACGAACATGGCCTCGTTCCCCCCTTCCTCCCGCAACTGTCGTAAAGAGATGGGCGATAACTCCGGGGATCTATTATCACATGTAGGAGAGAGTGATGTAGGGTTTGTGCTTTTTTCCCGGGTCTCCTCAATTGTTCTTTTCATCCAATCAATCTTCAGGTTATGGAGTTCAAACCAGGGGAGACCTAGAACTATTGGGTGTTCCGGACTACGAATAATGTTGAAAGAGATTATGCTTGCCAAATTGCCAAGAACTATCCTAATTGGCTCAGACTCCTCGACTATATCTCCTGATGCTATGGGATGTCCATCAATGACTCCTACGGCTACTGGGTTGGGAAGCTTATTCAAGAGGATGTTTTGTGACAAGGCAAATTCACGATCCATGAAACAAGAGTTGGCTCCAGAATCTAGAAGGGCAAAGGCTAGGACTCGATGACATGCAGATGGGGTAAGCTCGACTGGTGCTAAAAAAACTCGACTCACTTGATTTGATGAAATGGAACCACGACTAGGAACTAACTCTACATAGCTAGGATGGTCCAGCCAAATGGCTCCTATTTTGGCCGGACTTACTCGTTTAACACATCCTCTAATTGACTCAAGACATCGAATCTATTCTCATGGCATGGACTATGAGGCTTATTTATGTTATTAGAAGTAACAATAGAACTCGATGTAGGGATTTCATGGGCACTTACTTGGTATACTTGATGCCTAGGTTTATGTGGACAATTTACAGCTATATGTCCTGGACCGCCACAATACAGACAGAGGCGATGCGCTCGACGTCGTTGCTTCTCAGCATCTGATAACGGCCCACGACGTTGTGTTGACTCTATTTCCATCGGAGTTGGGCCATCCCTTGTAATGGGTCTAGAAACTTGTGGAGGTGTTGCGACTACGGAAGCATAAGTCTGCTCAGGTTGGCAGCGTAACATTTGTTGGCACTCAGAACGTCGCTCAAATAGGCGATTATCGCATCGCACAGCTCGACTAATGGCTTCTGTAAGTGACTGCGGATCTTCAGGGAAAGTAAGAAGAAGATCTTTGACATCATTTCTCAAACCTTGACGCAATTGATCCATTAAAGCTGCCTCATCCCAAGGGATATCGCATGCCAAGAGACGGAAATCGGCTGCATAAGACGACGCGGAACGATCTCCTTGTCAGAGCCTTCGAATCTTGTTTATCGCTGTCTTAGTGTTGTCGGTGTCTCCGAAACTAGCTTGAAACTCTTTAACAAATGCCTCGAAATCCTCCAACAATGGTGATTTCTTCTCGAGAAGTGGTGTGAACCATGCTAACGCCGTACCGCATAGCAAAGTTCCCACTAATCCCACATGAGCAGCATCAGTTGGATATCGATTGGGATGTAGATGAATAACTAGACGAACTTGATTCAAAAAGCCTCGAAATAAAGACCTCGTACCATCAAACTTGGCAGGGAGGCTGATATCTGGCTCTCAAGGGGAGTTCTGAGCTCCTGACGCTTGCTCTCGTAATGACAATATAGTCGCTTCAAGTTGATGAACCCGCTGTGATAACTCTTCATATTGTTGAGCTTTTTCAGCGCTCACGTGTTGTAGATCTCCAAGTAGCCTTTGATTCTCATGCTCTAATGCCACAAATTTATTCGGGAGCATGTCGAGCTCAAAAAGAACACGCATGTATTCTTGTTTGCTCACGGACTCCATAGCTTACGAGGGGAGAAGAGAAGGAAGAAGAGAACTTGTTAGGATTTGTGGAAGACGAAGAGATGAAAGGACAAAAATTGGTTCAAACTGTCAAGACTGAGAGAGAGAAAGAGAGAGAAAAAGAGATAGAGAGATAATTGAAAGAGAATTATTATATTGAAGCGTAAAATGGATTACAAAGAGTAGGCTACAAAATGGCGTTGAACCAATTTAGGTTTGGGATGGGTGGTAGATCCCTATTTATAAGTAATAGAGAACACTCTAGAATATTCTAGGTTATCCTAGAATGTAGAGTAATCTAGAAGATCTCTAGAGTATTCTAGAAGGTTCTAGTGGTATAGAACACTCTAGAATATTCTAGAATGTAGAGTAATATAGAATATTCCTATGATATTAGATTTCATATTCTAGAGACTATACATATAAGAATATTAATACAATGGTTAAGGATTTGACATGTGTACAACAAGGTCCTGGGTTCAAATCCTTTCGAGTCATAATGTGAATGTCATGATCCTTTCGATGCATGATGTGAGTGTTATCATGACACAAAGTAAATGATATGTGTTTGTTGTCGTATGCGTAAGAGGTCAATACCTCAATTGTGTATTACCCTTATTATTGGATGTTTCGTGTGCGTAGACGTTATATGCCTCGATTACGTATCTCAATTACATCATTGTTGGCTATATATGTGATAAATATACATATGTGTATATTAATTATTACTTGATTTCTATATCGAATGTTGTCCTTTTCGGGGAAAGGATCTTGGTGGCCGTCCTCACATTTTTGTGAGAATGGCATAGTCACCATCCTTTTTTCAACAATTTTTTTTGTTGACATCCCCGGTGGTCTCTTCAATTTCGTTACATAACGAAACGATCATAGCCACAATAATGTTGAGAACGTAGGGCTTGACCCACTTCATGTAAGGTCGCACCTATGACACACATATCCAACATCCCTCCCTCATCACATGGATGTGATGCCACCATGAGATCATTCTTACGAAAGGCATTCATAATGACGTAACCATGTGATGGGCCACATGGGCCTACTACGAAAAGAGGGTTCATTTGGTTTGACCATTAGGTTGCACTTTTGGCCGACTAGCCTCCTTGGGAGGTGATCTAGCTCGGTGGAGTGCAGACCAACTAACGTCTTTCTTCTCTTCTCTTGATGGTTGCCAAACTTAGGGTCTTCAAGAAGAAGGGGGAAGGATGTTGTTGGAAACAGATGTCGGTCGGCAGTGAGTTGAAGAACGTGGCTTTGATACCAGATGTTGGAGTTTGAGACTGTCGGTGTAGAAACAAGAACAACATCTACGTTAAGAAGATCACCAAGTTAGCTAGTTAAAACAAGATCAAGGAGAAAGTGTGAGAAAGAGAGGCAAAGAGGCACACAATGTAACTATATTAGTAAAACTTAGAGTTACAACAAAATGAAGGCAACAACAACATGAGCTAGGTTACAAAGCTAGTTATATACTAACTGGGCTAGGGTAGTTGCCCTTTGACATAATTACAGAATTGTCCTAAACCTAGTTTATCCTAAGGAACAATGTGAATACAGCCATTATACACCCATATTTGACAGATATGTTTCGTGCCTACATGGAACACCGAGTTCCGAGCCAGATGAATATTGCTCATGTTGTCATAGTAAGGGGAATCGGATCTTTGATGCAAATGCCCAGATCCTTGAATGTTCTCTTCAGCCAAACGGCTTCACATGATGCAACGTCTGCACCCCTATATTTGGCTTCTATGCTTGACAATGGAACTATTGGCTGCTTTTTGCTTCTATGCTTGACAAATCCCGAGGTCGATCGTCTGTTGGCCTTGAAGCCGACCTAGTATACATTTGTGTACCCTTAGAGTCAAACGACTGTTTTCAACTTATAGAAGTTGTCATAATCCATCATCCCACTAACGTACCTGAGTACTATCTTAGCGCAATCCAAATGAATATTTTGAGGTATTAGCATGAATTGGCTAAGTAGAACGACTGAATCATTGAGGTTGGGTCGTGTGATGGTAAGATAGAGTAAACTACCGACCAATTGACAATACCTGGTCGGCTCACACTCTTCTGTCATAGAGTCGGCATCGACGTTTAAGTTTCGATCTAGAGGGGTTGACACAGGTTTGCACTCTGTCATCCCAAACATGTATAACAAGTTGAGGATGTAAATAGACACACTAGGTTCAAGCTAATTTTGTAAATAATAGAAAGGGCAATTGGCCTAAGTTAGTTGGTATTTAAACCAACTCTTTTGTAACCTAGTTATTGTCGGATGTATTTTTTGTTATAACTATTTCTTGCTAATATAGCTTTGTGTTCTCTCTCTCTCTCTCTATCTCTCTATCTCTCTCTCTCTCTCTCTCTCTCTCTCTCTATTTGTCTTTCACACACACACACACAATTTCCTTCCATTGCACAAGATCACCTACACTCTCCATTTCTTTATCAATATTAAGCTCTAAAGAAGTACTAGCTAATGGTATTGTTTACTTGTTCGATTTAGTTTTTGAGGGGTTTGGTAGGGTGTTTATAGATTGAATCATTTTTAGTCTAGGTGTGTGTGAGTGCTAGGTATTAAGCTATCGTTATCAAACATCAATCACCCACTGAATATAAATCATTTGGCTTTTGGGATATACAATCAATAACCCTTGTAGCATTCCCCAAAACCAAACAAACACGTTACAAATCACATGATTGTCAAATTTCGATTGGTTATATTAGGGTATTAGTGCACTAGTTAAACATCCAAATATTTGTTAGGTTTTCATAATCTAGTCTTTTTCCAAACCATAAATGCATCGAAGCTGTCCAAAAATGTATCTACTATATTTCCTATTGAATTATAACAAGCATTCAATAAAGCCTCATTACAATATATTCAAGAAAGATTTGCAATGGGGAGCACACAATGATCGTTGATGATATCCATATATGGCTAGTTTGTCTTCCAACGATTGAATTTTGTTGAGGAGTATAAGGATTGTAAATATTTGTTGAATCTAATTTATTTTTAAAAAATAGTTTTGGAAATTTTGGGATTTAGATTCTTCACCATTCTTATGAAAGTGCTTTAAAGGTCAATGTTGTTGGGTTGCCACAAGTAATGATATAGACCTTGAAATTTTTAAGGATTTGATTAACAGATTTTGTATTTTTGAAAGACTGTGGCCATTGTGAAATCAGTAAAGGCATTGCTAAAGGTTAACAAATATACAACCCAACAAAATCTATCCCTAATGCATTTTAATCAAATAATTGGGCCATATATATTCATGTATACGAGTTGGAGCACTTTGACTGTTATCTTAGGATGCGAAGGAAAGGGGGAGTTAGAGAGCTTATAAAAAATATACCCTTCACAAAGGTATAGTTTGGATTTTTGCAGTAAAGTAAAACCAATGGCTATGTTTGGCAATGTGAGCCATTGTCTAATGGTTCAAGTCACCGAATTGATAATTCTATAATAGGGTATCATAGCAGGATGTGTTTATATGATATGTTTCTTCAACAAATGCCATAGAGCGACCTAATAAGCAAAGACATCCTTGTCTGGACAATTAACTACATAACCTTGATCAAAGGGTGTTTTATGGAAAATGATGTAATGGTTGTGATAAAGTTTTATTGATGTAGTATCATTTGTGATTTTATTTAGAAATATTAAGTTTTTCTTTAGATTAATGAGCTTCTTTGACTTCAATGAGGTTACGAATCACGATTAGAGAGTTCAAGATAGGTTGTGTGTTGTTAGAGGGTGTATTCAATGCTATTATTGCTAGATATTAGGCCAAAGGGATATTCTAGATTCTTATAACCTTTAAGCCATTCTACCCCTGATGCGAGGTGACATGTAAGTCCTAGATCCGAAGATACACATGGAAGTCAAAGGATGATCAAGTGAAGTAAGGGCCCAACAAAAGGCAATGAAAGAGTCTCCACTGTTCTCATTGCAATTATGGTCATTATGATATGTTGTGTCATTATTATGGTGATCACAACCATTACGGCATGCCTTATACTTGCGTGATTTGTTTTGTATGGTGTTTACCCTTTCTTATTAAAATTCCAGTAGAGTTATTCATTTTGTACCTATTTTTTTTACATTTTTTACAAAATGACTCAAGCAACCTAGATTTGGAATAGTCACGCATATAATTTGATTTAGAATTTTTTGAATAAAATTTAGAGTTTGTGGATTGAAAAGTTTACACATTTAATTTAAATTTTTTGAATATGTTTTGAGATGAGGAAGGTTAATACATTGCTTACTAAGTTAGTTTTGTGGATATATTGGGAGCATGAAGCTCCTCCTCCATTATTATTAGAGTGTGTAACAGGTTAAGGTTGTATAGGATTGGGCACAAAGGGAAAAGAAAATTACGTAAATAAATAGTGTGAACCCTAAATGGATTGTTGATGTAAGTTACATTACCCCAATGCATTCTCTCTTAGAGAGCCTCACCAAGAATTTCATTTGTGGTGGGCTATTGTGGACGAGGAATGGCCCACTTGTCCTAGAAGAAAGTATGTTTCCATACGTTCCCTAACAAAACAAATGTTTTTGCTTCTCAATAGTTGTGCCTAGAAAGGCTTTCATGTGAAGCCTATGAGCTTGTTGGTGGCTTCATAATGCAATTCACTGTCCCTGACCCCCCTCTTTCATAAACTCTTTTCCAAAACAAAGTTCACATGTGAACTAAAACTTGATAGATAGAATGTACATTTTGCCCCTTCATATTCCATGCTACCACTTCCATTAATTAATCTATGATCTCATTGGTACCCTTTCTCTTTTAGAGTAATTGATGCTAGAAAAAGAGTAAAGAATTTTTCCAAAGTTGCGGAGGGCTACCTATGGGAACCTTTTGTCTAGGTCCTTTGCTAGTTGCCTGACAAAAACTAATTACAGCGCAACCAAGTGAATCAAATTGAAATTGAAAGGATTATCCCCATTGCCAAGGAGATTTCTAATACCACTCCCTTGTTCATGAACTACATTGCGAAGTAGTATAACAAGTAGCAGGCAAAACCATATATGTTGTATATCCACCCATTTCTCCTTAGGATTACCTTTAATATGTTGCCAATATTCATCAACATCAACATTGGTCTAAGGCATATCAAATGCTTGTTTGTCATTACTTGTATGCATTAGGCCTCGTTGTCTATCATGTGTTTGTTTGAATTGTCGAGGATTACAGGTCTTATTGTCATGTTGCTAGTGGTGCACAACAGAAAAAATGGGATCTTTGCATATGTAAAATTTAATTTGTAAACAAATTTTATGTGTATATATATATATAGGGTGTGATGTTTGAACCTCGTAACTTATACTCGTAAGGTAGTCTTATAAGGTAGTTAACATACATAAATGTAAAATCAAAATGCATATGTGTAACGAAGGTGTGAACCAGTAATTCCAGAAATAGCATTGACATTTTATATAGAAAAAAGGGAAAAGAGCATGAGCATCTACAGAGGCATGCGTGCGCACCCTCCTCCCCTCCCCTTCTTCATAAGCTATTGAAAGGCCTTGGACACATATGAGAAGGGGAGTTTGGTAGGGAAGAATACAAGAGCAAGCACATGCCTCACAAGTTATTTGTAAAATTTCATGGGTTTAAAAGAAAAAACATGGGTAATTTATTTTGTTTTTTCTAAATTTATTCTATACATAAAATAAATGTTTTATATTACCTTCATATTTATTCCATCTACATTTGATTGAGTATTAAGTCACCGTGTGGCCACTTTGATGATGCGACCATTTTGATAAGATAATTTAGGTGGAGCCATACAAAATGTGTAGTGTTTTGTTGGTCATCACAAAGTCATGCATTCAAGCAAGTTATCTCTTGGTCATAGGCTATATATAATCTTACAACTTGGAATGCACATTAGACAATTCGATGACATTGTGGGAGAATATGTATAGCTTGTGTTAATCCAAAGTATCGAACCACACACATAGCTTTTGTTGGTCGTAGTCAAACGCGGTGACAATAATAAGCAAGATTTCAAAACCAGCAGCAAGTTTCTTGAGTTTGGATATAAATCTTGACGCATTCATTGTGATCAAGAGCCACGACGTGACGGGATGAAGAAAAGGGAGAGAGAGAGGATTTCGTCTTCCTTGCCAATCAATTAAATGAAGGCTTTTACTTTTTCTTCCTTCCTTTCTTTCTGCAGAGTTACGAATCACGATCTCTCCGTCCCTCCCTCGCCAATCCACTTTCCATTCAATAACGCGTTGCCTCATCCATCCCCTCACTCACCTCGTTGTTCCTCTACAAACACGTTACACCAGACAGAGTCTCTGTCTCTCTCACTGTGTATATATACTTGTGTTTAATGCAGAAGCCCTGGCATCCCTCCCCTCCCTGGGCCTGTCCATCGCTGGCCATCTTTGAAGCATGGGAAGAGAAAGACCTGGCAACCCAATTGGAGATTATGTCTCACCTTGAAGATCAACAGGCTGACACAATACGGAAATTTGAACCATCACGTGAAAATGTGGATTAAACTACAAAATCAATTCAAACCAAAAAACCAATGGAAATCAACTTATGATAATACACTATATTAAACTTGAAAAATGAAAAATGATGCCTGAATGATCGAATTCATAAATAGATGGAATACGAAACTCGATGATTACTTTACAACAAGCTTCCACATTAATAATTAACTCCAACTGTTGTTACTACTCAGCGCTTTGCAGAATTCCTAGACTAACTTCTTCATTACACAAATTTCAAATCAAAATGTAAATCCCAAAACGACGTATAACAAGAAAATGCAATGAGAAAAATGTACCCAACATCAGAACAAATGAACGATGACAGCTTACAAGATGTAACCACAACTTGACTATAACTCAAGACTCCCTCCAGGACGCACCAAAAACTAATGCAACAACAAAAACTTACGAAAAAACAAACCATCACAATATTAGATCAAACCTAAAGTTCGTGTACTACATCTAATACTCAATTTTTGAAACTAACACAAAGAAACAACAAAGTTCTTTGGATGAATCCTAGAAATGATGAAAATTGAGCCCTCATATAGAAGATTGCATAGCTTTGAGTAGTCACAATGCTCTACAACCGACGTCTTTGAAGAACAATCAAACGACACGAACTGGAACTCCTGCCGCACAACCATATCGTCAACCATCTCATACAACTCTTTAACAAACTATAGCCTTCAAAATCCCCACATTGATATGAAAAGTTATTGTTCATCACATTCTCCCTCTTATTTCTCTTCACAAGAACAAAAGTTGTTTAGGACTTCTTCCTCTTCATCTCCTTCAACTTCGAAAACTAGTTCACACTTGCAAATAATGATACCTACTATCTCAGTCTCCTCATCTTCTCATCATGAACCTTTGTTCGATTTGTAGTACTATCATGCATGTGGAAAGGGACAGATGATAATTACCAGGTCACTAAGCATTCAAGCACATCC
Source organism: Azolla caroliniana (assembly GCF_043228905.1). Lineage (NCBI taxonomy): Eukaryota > Viridiplantae > Streptophyta > Polypodiopsida > Salviniales > Salviniaceae > Azolla > Azolla caroliniana. The sequence goes on from NW_028230443.1 coordinate 17,497,328, forward strand.
AACTTGAGATGTTTTGATCTAGACTCTTTTCACATAAATTGATTTATGTAAACGAGTTGCAAGAATCTCTAAAGCTAAATATAGAGAGGCGAACAGTTCGACAAGGGTTGGGGTGAAACGACTTGAGACATTCCATATATGTATCTTGAAACAACTCTATTCTTCGCAGAAGGATTATAATGATCTGTGACAACGAGCACATGGGTAGAGGTGAAGTGGTTATTAATTGAGTGTGAATCAATCAATCATGTGTCGTTTAACAAGCTACCATCATAAGCTTGCAACTCATAATACACATATGACAATTGATCAATGTATAGTCCAATGCCATATGAGAATATACTTTGTGCTCCAAAGCATTGTAAAGGACACATCCATAATTGCAACTACACATGCAAGAAAATAATTGATGAGAGTTTCTCGTCTCACATGTGGGGTGCGATCGTTGATGCAATAGAACTTGTTTGGTGGGATAATATGATTTCAAAACCAACGGCGTGTAGAATTTTGGGTAGCATCAACGTGTTTATAGTGGTGCCCCCCTCCCCTCTCTCTCGGATACGTACATACTAGAAACTGTACGGTAATAATCTAGAATCAAAGTCAAGAGTCACACTATGACGTCATGAAGAAAAAAGAGAGAAGATGTCGTCTTCCTTCTTCCATGATAAAGAACTCGCTCAATTCTTTTCCTTTTTCTCCCCAATTTTCCTTTTACTTTTTCCTTCGCCATTGCTTTTACTTTTTCTTCATCATCTCGCGACGTTTGGTACATCCCCATCCTTTAGCCAAAAATCAACAGCGCGTGGCCGTTGGTCTACAGCGTAGACGGCACGACACACAGACAGAGAGTGAGTGTCTTGTCTATATATAATATATAGGACAGGAGCTCTATCCAACCAACGCATATACCTACTCTCTCTTTAATCACACCAACTCTTCCAACCTCTCTCTAAATCTCTGCAATCGCATATCGCATAGCCTAGAGCATATAATCAAAGTTACAACACTACTCCTATTATTCCTTTTCTTAGACATGGCTTCTTCCCTGCCCTCCTCTTCTACTATATTGCTAATCCTCCTCAGCCTTGTTGTCGCTTTATGTATCACAGCTCCAGGACAGCTTGTGGGCGCAGCGGACGAGGACCCGCTCCAAGATTTCTGTGTGGCCGATGCCAATACAGCTGCACCCATCACCATCAATGGCCGCACCTGCAAGCCAGCCGACAAAGTCACAGCCCAGGACTTCACATCCACACTGCTGCGATCACCACCATCCACTTATGATTCCTCTTATACTAATGGCAGTAAGGCGGCCAATGTTACCCTTGCGTCTGTAGCCAACTTCGCCGGCCTCAACACTCTGGGCCTATCCATCGCTCGCATCGACTTCCCGCCCAACGGTGGTCTAAACCCACCCCATGTCCACCCGCGTGCTACGGAGGTGCTCTATCTGGTGCAGGGCACGCTCACCGTCGGTTTCGTCTCCACCGCCCCCAACAACACCCTCTTCCAGGCCACGCTCTACCCCGGAGATCTCTTCGTCTTCCCCCGCGGCCTCGCCCACTTCCAGATCAACCTGGACAAGAAGAATCGTGCGCTGGCCATTGCGGCCCTGAACAGCCAGAATCCAGGGGTGTCTCAGCTTGCTGTGGCCCTCTTTGCTGCTAACCCACCACTGCCCGGCACAGTGCTTCAGAATACGTTCGGCATCGGCCAGTCTGAAGTGGATGCCCTCACGGCCAGCGTGAAGAAGGCTACCGTAGCTTGAATACCTGTAGTCTAGTATGAACGTACAATATAGCAAATAAACCTCATCATCCTTATACCATCGACCTATGTAGCTATCTATCTGTCCGCTGGAATGAATTCGATTTAATAATATATATATTGTGCTCACAATAATCACTTCGTAATCTTCCGTTATAAATGGTCAAATCATTCATTATGTATGTTCTCTCTCTCTCTCTCTCTCTCTCTCTCTCTCTCTCTCTCTCAAACAAACAAACAAACAAAGTACATATGGTAACACGTGTATGCCAAAAACACTACAATCGCAATATGGCCGTAATCGAGACAATAATATCTGCAAACCTGCAGATGCTCTAGTTGTAATTGCATGTCGAGGTATGTGACACAGATTATGGATAAACAAAGAATAAAGCCAACTTACACAATATGTGCACGTGATAGACACTATGCGTATGAGTAAAAATACGACAATAAATGGATCATGTATTTTCCCACAAAATTCTGTTCAACCTGACCGGTCCGTCTATTTGTGAGGCAGAACAAGATCACAATGTACTCAAAATGGTTGTACCATAGAAATTGGAAAAAAAAAAATCCACTTGAGAGCAGGCTTGATTGGGACTAGGTTATCAGCTCCTTGAATGTTGACTTTAGTCTATAATCGCTTGAGAAGTTCTTGGAGCAATCAATGTTAAGAAAGAAAGATTACTAACTGTTTCTTGGTTAGGTTGTGGTAATATACATGTATTCACAATGTCAATCCATCTTCTTTTTCGTGAATAAAGGAAAAAATAGGTGCCCCTCTCAAAGATTTTGAATGGTGTATGGAGCCTTATTCAAAAATCTCATCAATTTATCCTGGAAGGGCTTTGGGTTGTTAGGAATATGGGACTAAATCAAGATAAGCTTGGATTACCAACACAATTAACAATAGATGAAACCACAAGACAGAAAATCAGAGTACACCAAAAAAACCACAATTTGACGAGTGTCATTCTCGTTAAAGGTCATTTTGCCCGACAAAAAATATACACCAAATAAAAATGTCCATCAAGTGACATATAAAGTTTAAATTTTCATTTTCATGTCAAAGGCCCATAAAAATTATACATGTTAAATGACTTGCTCAAATTTTATATTCCATGTCATATATATTATATATATATATGTCACCTTTGTCCAACATGTCATTGCTGCCTTAAAGAATCGTTTCCCAAATGTTACATTTTTCAATGTTGTCAAGTTGTTTAATCCATCTTTATATCCCATTGAGGAAAATGAAAGATAGAAAAAGACGAAGGAATGGTTGCACAAACTTATTGGGAATCTTAATATCGAGAACCAAATTGTTGGCGTGAAAAGATGCTTCAATGAACGCGACAATTTTGTTGGTATGCTTGTAAGAATTGCTAAAGGAAGAGGAATGCATAATGCATGGGATATTTGTAGCAAACCACGATCTTGGTGGCAATTATTTCAGGGTATAATGCAATTGTCACAACTATGTATGACTATGCCCATTAGTACAATTGTATGTGAACGGGGCTTTTCACGTCAAAATATCATAAAAAAAGATATTAGAAATGGTTTATATTTGGAAACTTTAGATGCTTTGATGTTTATATCCTTAAATGCTCAAGAGACATCTAACATTTGTTGGTGCGATATATTTAACCTTTGGTTTTAAGAAAAAGAGAGAAGGATGGTATCATTGAAGTAGACACATATTGCACAATGCTTAGTATGACGAGTCATGGTATGATAAGCATTTTTGTATGATTTTGGGCTTTACGGAATATATTATGATTAATAAGTATTCAATGTGTATAATTTTCACTTTGCAAGAATAGATTATGATTATTGATACATATCTTGTTTGCGCTTTGGCTTAAAAACATTAAAACGATATTTATTTTTTGTATTTTTATTATCTTTTCGAGTTAGTTATGCTGATATGTTATCTGTATCTTTTTGTACTTTGAAATGTATAACAATGTAGCAATGAAATGTATAACAATCCTAATGTGCAATCTATATGGTGATATTTGACTTTAGAAGACAATAATAAAATGTGGTTATAACTTATATCTGTTGCTCATTGAATGTGCACACGTCAATCATAAACTACAGTAGTATGTCAGCAACAAGGGAGGCCTGTGGCTGTCTTATTCAATGCAAGTACAACCACGATGTTCATTCATAAACCACAATTACCAATGGTAGACGATCCCCAATCAAGACTGCTGTAATCATTTATTCAGTGGATAGATGGTGCGTATATGATGATGCTCATCATGCTATATGACATTTGAGCCACCTTAGCTCAACCCACCGTAGCCTCCACACTGGCGGTGAGGGCATCCACTTCAGACTGGTCAATGCCGAACGTGTTCTGAAGCACGATGCCTGGCAATGGTGGCTCGGCGGCAAACAGGGCGGCCGCAAGCTGAGAGACCCCTGGATTCTGGCTGTTCAGGGCAGAGATGGCTAACGCTTCAATCTTCTCGTCGGGGTTGATCTGGAAGTGGGGGAGGCCACGGGGGAATACGAAGAGATCGCCCGCATACAGTGTGGCCTGGAAGAGGGTGTTGTTGGTGGAGATGAAGCCGACAGTGAGCGTGCCCTGAGCTAGCAACAGCACTTCGGTGGCACGGGGGTGGACGTGGGGAGGGTTGAGTCCCTTTGGCGGGAAGTCGATGCGAGCGATGGACAGGCCCAGCGTGTTGAGCCCTGGGAAGTTGTCGACAGAGGCGAGGGTCACGATCGCCTGCATGCCATTGTTGGGCCCAGGATCTGCGGCAGATGATCGCAGCACGGTGGACGTGAAGTCCTCGGCTGTGACTTTGTAAGAGGGCTTGCATGTGCGCCCATTGATGGTGATGGCCGTATAACCATCATCATCATCATTGGCCACACAAAAATCTTGCAACGGATCCTCATCTGCTGCGCCCGCAAGCTGTCCTGGAGCTGTGACACATAAAGCTACAAATAGAAGCCTGAGAGCTAGCAATACTGAATTGGGGAGGGAAGCCATATCCTCACTTTCTCGGATAATAGGAGCAATGTGTTGTATATGCACTAAGCTATGCTATGCTATGGCAGAGATGGAGAGCGAGAGGAGTGGAAGGGTTTGCTGGGGGAGTGTGAGAGATAGAGAGAGTGTAATGGTGGATGATGGACGAGGAGGTTAGGAGATGTATATATATACGTATTTGTATTTCTTGAGTGCCGTATACTCTTGTATTTCTTGAGTGTCTGTGTTTCTGTAGCGATGGGGGTGGGTGGGTGCGTACTTGTTTGCTTACTTCGTCCGGAATCTAAGGGGAGAGAGAGAGAGAGAGAGAGAGAGAGAGAGAAATGTGTGGCCGAACTTCTAAGTGTGTGTCTCTGTCTCCGTCTCTTGAGATGCTTCTTATCAATGGTGGACCAAAATGTTTTCTCAGATATTCTACCATTTTTTGGGCAGCTCTCTTGACAACATTCAAGAGGAGCCTTTTCGTGGTGTATCGGATGCTTTACATGTAATACTTGTGAATTTGTAAGCTTAAGGCATCTATAGTGTATTGGTTATGTCGACGAGTGGTGTGTGGGTGAGGTGTGTACTTGCTTGCCGGCTTGCTAACCACTGTACATTGATTCCTAATGCATGCCCCTACATTCCACTACGAAGAATACACAATCTCACCCTCATCATTTTATAGATCCCATCAGACTATGTATGGAGCATGTAACCTAGTTTTTTTACTTTTCACATTATAAGATAGAACTTGAACGTCCTCTTCAATTATAGTAAATACATCTAACATGCATGGCTCTCGGCTATAATTGCATTCAATGTCACAAACGCAGGCAATATCTTTCAACATATAAGTGGCCTCTACAAATTACCTAAATGCACATGTTCAACTATCAGGATGTCTATCAAAATTGGGTTGTCTACCTACCAATTATTGGAAAGTTTGATTCTTCTCCCACAATGGGCACCACCAATATTGTTCCATCAAGGTTGTGGTAAATGACATTATCAAGGTTGTGGAAAATATGCGTTACCACCCATCCGCCCCCGCGCCAGAGTCGACAGCGCAGATGAGGAATCCCGATCTGTCCCATACCAGCCAGGATCTCCACGTTAGGACCTTGGTAGATGACTAGTCCACATCAAAGAGAGCTTCGTTTGAACCACTCATGGGGCCTCTCCCTTAACTAAGGAGAGTCTCCCCTATTTATAGGCCCTAGGCCATGTAGTGACATCTACCTGACAAATCATGTGCGGGGTACCTTATGACACACATTAGGTTAGTCCAATAAAGCCGACGACTCAGATATTACAGTATGATAGCCCCCAAATAAGCAAATCTAAAACAATGAACATTACATACTCCCCCCCTCCATTTAATTGCACTCTTGCAATGGGAAGTTATTGAAAATGTTTGCGTAATGTCTCTTCAGTTTCCCACATGTTATCTTCTTCCAATCTATCCTTCCACTTAACCTTATAGCGATGAACAACCTTTGACCTTAGGTTTCTAGACCTATGGTCGAGGATTTTCTCAGGTTCATGTGGAGCAAAATGATCATCCTCCAATGTCGATAAATTAGACGGTGTTACAACATTATCATCATAACCAATTGCCTCCTTTAATCGACTCACGTGGAATACGGGATGAACCATAACAATGGAAGGCAAATCCAAACGATAAGCATTGGGACCTATACATTTTAAAACTTTATATGGTCCACAATACTGTGGGGCTAATTTTGTACACGGTCTTGTTCTCAATGTTTCTGAGTCCTTAGGAATTCGTAGAAAAACTTGTTGTCCTACATGAAATTCCCTCGGTTTTCTATCATGATTCGCATAAAAGACATTTCTGTCTCGTGCCATCTTAAGGTTTTCTTCTGCCAATTTATGTGCTTCAAGCATATCAGAGAGAAAATCCTTTGTACTATCCAGAGTATGCGAATCAAACGAAACATCAATAGGAGGACGTGGTGTATAACCATACATCAACATTTAGCGTTGTTGTAGGCAAATTCCACCATAGGAAGGTAAGTCTCCCATAATGAGGGTTTCTGCGCTACATATACTCTCAACATATCCTGTAATATCTGATTCACTCTCTCAGTCTGCCCATCTGACTGAGGATGATCAGAAGAACTGAGACTCAAAGTTGTTTGCAATTTCTACATAACCTCTGACCAAAATGTACTTGTAAACTTGGAGTCTCGATCACTTACAATCTCCATCGGTAGACCATATAAGCTATAAAGATGTTTAATAAACTTAATAGCCAATTGCTTTGTGGTAATTGTGGATTTCGTTGGAATGAATTTTGCCATCTTGGTAAGCCGATCAACAACCACCCAAATGGCATTATTTCCCTCCATGGAACGAGGTAATCCAACTATGAAATCCATGGATATACTTTGCCACTTTTCAGCTGGAATATCGAGAGGTTGCAATAAGCCAGCTTTTTTTTGTCGCTCGGCCTTAATGACCTGACAATGTGGACAACGAATAACATAGGACTCTACCTCAGCTTTCATTTTTTACCAAAAAAACTTAGCTTTAATCAAAGCTAATGTTCTTTGCACACCTCGATGTCCAGCAAAAGGGGCATCATGACATTCATATAGAATTTTATTCTTTATGTCCTTTACATGTGGTATGCAAACCTTACTATTGCGGTACAATAACCCATTCGCAACATAGTAAAGGTTCTTCGGGGTAGATGTGGTTCCAATATCGACGTCAATACCTGTTTCGGCTCTCTTCCAGAACTTCGAAAATGTTCTGTCATCAAGGTATTTTTGTTTACCCCGGATCAAATCAAATAAGTCGTCGTTAAATTCCACGAAACTTAGGGCATTAATTTCTAGAATACGACTCAGGGCATCTACAACGGAATTCAAAGCCCCTTTTCGATATCTAATTTCGAAATCAAAGTCTTGCATCAAGTCCGCCCATCTTGCCTTTCGACCCTCAAAATTCTTTTGAGAGAGGAAGTATTGCAAGGATTTCTGATCCGTTAAAACAGTAAATTTACTACCATACAAATAATGTCGCCATTTCTTTAAGGCGTAAATGATAACAAATAATTCTTTTTCTTGAACCGAGTAATTTCTTTGGGCCGAATCCAATTTTTTGCTTTCAAAAGCAATCAGTCTCCCAATTTGAAATAATGCAGCCCCAATAGCATAATCACTTGCATCCGTCTCAACTTCAAATGTTTGATTAGGATCAGGTATAGTTAAAGTAGGTGCATTGACAATTAACGACTTCAACTTATTGAAGGTTTCTTCAAGAGAGGCATTCCACTCAATAGGTTTAGTGGACTTTCTTGTAATACCCTTCAACAAGTCCGTAAATGGTGCAGTGTAGGATGAATAGTTTTGAAGAGATCTTCTTAGAAATCCAACAAATCCTAAGAAAGATCGTAGCTCCTTAACATTTGAAGGTCGTGGCCAATTTAATACCGCTTCTATCTTAGATTTATCGATAGACACACCCGACCTAGATATGTGGTGTCCAAGATACGTGATTTCCTTTTGAAAGAAATCACATTTAGATAGTTTGGCAAATAGCTTGTATTCACAAAGCTTGTCCAAAATTATTCGGACATGATGCACATGATCGTCAAATGTATTACTATATACCATGATTTCATCAAGGAATACGACCACGAAATCACCAATCTGATCTTTGAATATATCATTCATCAATTGCTGGAATGTGGCTAGAGCATCCGTCAACCCAAATGGTAGAACCCGAAACTCATAATGACCATAACGGGTTCGGAAAGCTATTTTGGAAACATGTTCTTCCGAAACCCTGATCTGATGATAGCCAGTGCGCAAGTCTATCTTAGGAAAATATCTTGCACTTTGGAGTCTATCTATCAAGTCATCAAAACGAGGCAAAGGGTAGGAATTGCGAATGGTGAGTTTATTCAAACCTTTGTAATTCACACACATTTGCCATTGAGTTCCATCCTTCTTCTTGGCTAAGATAATAGGAGCTCCCCATGGCGATTTACTGTACCGGATATGTCCCATCCTCAAGTACTCCTTGATTTGTAAGGTAATTTCATCCTCTTCGGTTCGACTCAACCAATATGGGGGTATGCTCACAGGTTTAGCGCCTGGAACCAAGTTTATCTTATGATCTATAGATTGAGAAGGAGGTAGCCCTTGAGGTAATTTATTCGGGAATATCTCCTTAAAATTCGACAAGATGTCATGTAGAGCCTCTTTCTCAAAATCATCCAATGAACTCTTATCTATAAATTGATACAGAGGATCATTGGGCTCTAATATACATGCATAAAATTGTGCATCAACATTTTGATCATAACCATAAAGAGGATTAACATACATTAAATTGTTTATCGCAATCCCATGAATAAAAACTTGTTGGTTGTTATTTACTTCAAAAGAAATAGTATGATTCGGCCATCGATATAAAGAATATGTCTATTATAAAACCATATGTAACCAAGAACTACATCTACCATTCGCAAACGCATTACATGAAAAGTCAACTTTTCAATGTAGTTATTTATTACTAGGGGTACACCATGTGCAATCAATGAATGCCTTTGAACATGGCCTCCCGCAGTAAGGACTTTGTAGTCGTGGTCAGTTTTGGTTTTTATTCGTAACATCTGCACCATATTAGAGTCAAGAAAATTATGAGTGCTACCACAGTCAAATAGTATAGTTACACTATGATTGTGGATAGTCCCATAAGTTTTAAGTAAATCGTGTGGTCCAAGAATATTTTTCTGTAATGCAATAGAACTAACAGAATTCAAATAATTCAAGAACATACTTGGATTATTTGGAAGTTGATGGCTTTCTTTGCGGATTGTTGGAGTTACCGCTCTCCTTTCTCCGCCTATACTCGTTGGCTTTATGCCCAGGCTTCTTACAAAAGTTGCCGATTATTACTTGCCTTTTCGTATTGATGCCTTGACCTATCGGAGAAGGTTGGTATCTACGTTTACCGCTTTCTCCTTCTGACTCTTTTGGTTGGTAACGAGCTTTTGTGTCAAACAGAATGCGGGCACATTCCATCGCTTCTCCCAAGGTCTTGGGTTGATGAGTGTGGATCTCATAATGAAAATCTTTATTATGGAAACTATTAATATATAATCCTATCAGTATTTCCTCATTAGATGCCGACAAAAGTCCATGCTTTGTTATCATGTCGCAGAAATACTGATTGAATTGGTCAATAGTCCTACCCTTATCAGACAAGTGACACATATCTTGTATCACTTGAGAAGTTGTCTTGGGACAAACAAAGTCCATCCTAAGAGTCTTTTCAAAATGCCTCCCACGTTCCCGGTTTTCTATCCAACCGCTCCCACCATGAGTTTGCGGCACCGATCATCTCACGAACCGCCATATCGATCTTTTCAAAGTCATTCTAAATATTCTCGAGGCAAAAGTGAGCATTCCATCGGTTTATCCAACTACTCACAAACTCGTGGTTGCGTTGCTTATCCTTTCCGGAGAACTGTTGAGGAGTAAATGAAGGCTTCTTCGTATTGCTTGATGTGGAAGCGTGTGCCTTTAGCTCCAAAATTTGTTGTTGAAGGTTTTCAAATTGATGCCTATTGGCATCAAGAAGCCCTTCAAGTTTGGAGGAGAACGGAGTTGTGACCATTGTCATTGACTTGACAATATCATCTTGCGTTTTGCGGAAATCATCCCTTGTGACAAATTCGATATCGTCGTTAATATCCTCGTCATGGACTAGAGATATTGGTCGGTCGTCCTCATCTCGCATAGGAGAAATTGGATGACCTTGATGGGTTGGAGATGTGGGATGATGGTTGGGAGATGTGTGATGTGTGGAATTACAAGAGGAGGAAGCCATGAAAAATAAGGAGAGTTGAGAGAGGAAGGAAATAAGTATACTAAAGTCTAAAGTACTAAAGTATTATAAGACTTTAGAATTTGGTTGAGGGAGTGAAATATGATATATTATCATGAGAGATAATACTTATATACCTTTTTACATTCAAGTCGGTGAGGATAAAAGATCCCCCTATGATATATCCCATTTAGGAAATTATCCCCTTTTTATCTATTTTGATTCCTACATTAGACATTAGGAAATAAGACCCCCCTTTTTAGGAAGTTGGTGATGTGTAGTCGGTCACCACCTTTCTCAAGATAATCCCTCAAATTCTTCCAAACTAGGAAATTCTCCTTTTTTAGTTAAAGAAAATTCCTAGTTTAGGTTTTAGGAATAAACATCCCCCCTTTTTGGAAGTCGGTGGGAATAGCTTGTGATCCACGAGAATCACTGCTAACAAACAGGAGTGATGATCAAAACATCCCTTCAATCATCATCCCCCTATTCTTCCCATCCATCTCACAGTCATGCTTCCCTCTCAGAGAACTAATTTTTTCTCTTTATCTCTCTCCTTTACATCAATTAATAATTGATGATGATCTTATTCCTATAATCCTATAATCAACCATATATCACCCATATAATCCATCCATAAACACTAATGATCTATTGTTTATCCATCCATCATCGCGTAATCAAAATGCACCCGTGGTAATGGATGATTATGGCCATTCGAATAAACCTTAAGGTCGATGATCAATTGATTATCGCCAATCAACGATCATCACCCTAGTTCTATTGGCCAATTTTAATTAAATTGATTATGAATGATCATTATCCATATATATGATGATCATCAATTATTTCCTGGAAAATTCGACGATCAAGCATCACCTATGGTATCTTAGGTGGCCGACCTCTAGAGTTACGATTTCCACACATAAGGCCGCCTCATGGGCATAGCCATTAGATCAAGAGGGGTATACAAAAAATAAAATATAAATATATTTACGGTGAATTTATTTGAATAATTATATATTAAATATCTAAATATATTAAAACAAACATATAACAATAATAACACTTTTTTAACCCCTTGATTATATTTATTTATTTTTGCATCAATGGATCAAACTCATAGCCTTTACTTTTAAGGTTAGAACAAGAATATACTAACCAACCCATCACATAAATCTTGTTGTGATAAGGTAACCTTAATACATTCATTATACATAACCCCCTACAATATACCGCACATCAACATATCACTCCCACACGGAATCTCTATGACGTTTTTGACACTTCCCCAATCCATCATTTAACATACATTAGTACGTAAAAAAAAAAATACATATTTTCCCGTCCTAAAGTACATAACGCGAATCCAATGAAACATTATTTTTTTAGGATTAAAACCGCTCTGATACCATATGTAATAACCAAGATCATTAATCCTAAAATAAAGATATAAATGACACAATCATATTGAAAATACGCGTTACCACCCATCCGCCCCTGCGCCAGAGTGGACAGGGCAAACGAGGAATCCCGATTTGTCCCATACCAGCCAGGATCTCCACGTCAAGACCTTGGTAGATGACTAGTCCACATCAAAGAGAGCTTCGTCTAAACCACTCATGGGGCCTCTCTCTCAACTAAGGAGAGTCTCCCCTATTTATAGGAACTAGGCCATGTAATGACATCTACCTGACCAATCATGTGCGGGGTACCCTATGACACACATTAGGTCAGTCCAATAAAGCCGACGACTCAGATATTACAGTATGATAGCCCCCAAATAAGCATTTCTAAAACAATGAACATTACACATCCCTATGTCACAAATTTGAGTGTAATTGGTTTGGTAAGGATTGTTCATGTTGTCTTAGAAGGGGTTGTTCAATCCAATTGATTGAAGAACCTTGTTGTAGGTGGTAGTGTTTATTGACTGCAAGATATGAATTGTAATTTTGACCGAAAGTACCTTCTTAGCCTGCCAAAAACATGAGGAAGTGTTCCAACAATGTTGATGATGATTTTGTGAACGAAGTAGACCCTACCTATGTTGGCCCTATTAGGAGTGTATTGGCAAGACCTACGGAATTCAAATTGTCAATATACACTAGGGTTAGAGACACATAATAAGTGGAACTTGTTTGATGAAACCATGTATAAGGTTCTAATTGCCATCAAGTTTATCATTAAATCCTACATTTGGGTCCAAACGAGAGGCCAGACTAAATTGTGCCTTTGGTTGTGTGCAACAGAAGGGCAATGTTCTTATAGGAAGGACTCACGAAGCACAACACTTTCCAATTGTAATTGATTAGTTTGCCATAATGTCAATAAGGTTCGTAATAGGGATCATGATGCTAGACGAAGTTCAAAATGGTAGGGATGTGAAATGACATCCAAAGTGTGAGATGAGTTGTGAATAAAATATCACAAAAGCACAAAAAAGGAGATACACGAGCAATGAGAAAGACAAGTAAATAGAATGGTTGGTTGTTGAGCTTCTTGAGAACAAAATTGTAAGAGGGCATGCTTTCTATAAAATTATGTATGCAAACGATAGACCATTAATGACTGCCACCTTGCAACTCTCTACATCACGTGTCCATTGTTATCACATAATTAGGTGGAATCATTATAGAATATGCTACCAATATAGCCTATTACATTTTAATGTGTAGCATATCCTCGATCGTGACAAAATCGTGTTGATATGTGAAACGGAATAGGCAAATTGTTAGTAAGGGACTCTAAAGCATTCAAGCATGTGCCCTCGCGTCTCGCATGTTATGTTCATAGCATTGCAACTCTCAAAACACATTTGAGAATTAGTCACATGTAGGATGTGATCAATGTTGTGCTCGCAAATATCGTGCTGCACACATCCATATACATATTCGAAGAAAGGCACACATCTACTACAACAATAAATAACGATAATTCCAATTCGTGTTCGTCTAGTATAACATTCGTTTTCCTACGTTAGAAAACGAATGCGAATGTTATCCAAACATTCTCATGTTTTTTTTTTTGTTTTTTTCCCATTTTTTTAATGTTTTTTTTTTCATTTTTAGGCTTATCTACCTCATAATAAATAGTTAATCCAAAAGTATGGTATTTATCATTCTTTGAGGGTGTTTTTCTTTCGCGAATGATTGAACCATTCGCGAATGCGAATGTACGTATGGTACGTATGGTTCATACTATGCAAGTTCCAACCATGTGTCTCTCAAAGGAGAAAGAGAAGATGTTTGTCTTGTTTGCCAGTCAATTGATTGAAGAAGGAAGGCCTTTTACTTTTTCTTCCTTCCTTTGTTTCTGTAGGTTTATGATTTCTGTGTGGCCGATGCCAATGCAGCTGCAGCCATCACCAGCAATGTGGTAGCTTGCAAGCCATCTGAAAAAGTCATAGCCCAGGACTTCACGTCCACGCTGCTGCGAGCACCTGCAGTAGCAGCCACATATGATTCTCATTATACTAGTGGCTCCCAGCGCAACAACAATGGCAGTAAGGTGGCTATGGTCACCTTGGCCTCAACACGCAGGGCTTGTCCATGGCTCGCATCGACTTCCTGCCCAATGGCGGACTGAACCAACCCCACGTCCACCCGCGTGCCACCGAGGTCCTCTTCCTGGTGCAGGGCACGCTCACCGTCGGCTTCGTCTCCACCGCCCCCAACAACACGCTCTTCCAGGCCATGCTCTACCCTAGAGACCTCTTCGTCTTCCCCCGCGGCCTCGTCCACTTCCAGATCAACCTGGACAAGAAGAATCCAGCTCTGGCCATCGCCACCTTGAACAGCCAGAATCCAGGACTCTCCCAGCTCGTTGTGGCCCTCTTCGCCGCCAACCCACCACTGCCAGGGATGGTGCTCCAAAATACGTTCGGCATAGAGCAGTCTGAAGTGGACGCCCTCGCCGCCAGCGTGAAGAAGGCCAACGTAGTAGCTTGAATACTCGTACCGTAGTATGAACGTACAATCAATAACAAGCGGCACCATGACCTAATCAATCTTTCCAGCATAAAGTACCTCATCGTCATACTATATTTGTTTGTCTATCCGTTTGAATAATACATACATTTTGGGCATTGGACGCTCACAACAATCACCTCTGTAATCTTTCCTTTATAAATGGTCAAATTAATCATTCTAGTTTCTGTGTCCTTTTTGTGAAAATATACAATTATGTTAATAAATAGTATATCGGAAATATTTGAATGCGTGTTGTCGCCGGTAGGTAACATTACATGTCTCCGGTTTCCGACTCTCTCTCTTTCATGTGGACGCAATTAGAGAGACCATTCGTGATGATGTTATCACGCCGACTCCGAAGCAAATCGACAGTACCACATGACATTATTAGGGCTGAGTTCACATTACCCCCAATGTTAGTAGAGGCACTTTTCCAGCTTGTAGTCTTTCTTCATAGGATACATAGCCAACCACATGATAGAATATCTCATCAAGCCTTTAAGGCCTCTCGATCATTGTATGAGTCCGGCTATACTAGCTCATGGTATGGCATGATGGTGAGTTGGCTTCTTGTGAATGGTCTAGACATTAATAACCTACCTCCCCTTAGGTACAACCACACGATTGGTAACACTTTAATCTCTCATGAGGACCGCAATAAAGTAATATGCCAAGACATATGGCAAATTTACACTCGGTATAAATGGATCACCGCACGAGAGCCACTCCCATCTAAAATGTTGTACTATAAGGAACACTTCATGCACTTCTCTGAGTTAGGTTTTATCACGCGGCCAAAATATCTAGATGTATTCTTACCACATGCACTAAGGGTTGCCATTGGACAACTTAGAATATCATCTCACCAACTTGAGATTGAGAATGGTCGTACTAATGGAGTCCCTAGGGAGGAAAGGATATGTAGGTTATGTCACATAGAGATAGAGGATGAGTATCACTTTACATGCAAGAGCCCAATCTACGCCGAGATAAGGGCAAAATACCAAGACATACTTGGTTCCTCTCCCACCCTCCCCAAACTATTAGATACTCTAGATATAAAGAAACTAGGCAAATACATTCTAGAGCTAAAACAACACAAAGAGAATAAGTTACAAAATGTTGACAATAATGTTGCTAATGTTCACCAACATGTAACAAATGAAGTTTTTCAGGAACAGGGGGAGCCAACAAATGTCGACACACTTGCACCACTCGGCCTTTCCCTTGATGAGGCAGAAAACCAAAGAAGAACCAGACGTCCTCGGGTTCCGGGTTTCAAAGCGACTCGATGTGGTGTGGCAGCAATAATGAAAATAAGGGAACATGAGCTACACCGCCTAGAAGCCATGGCTAGGGCACTCTCTACATTGGAACCACGGGTCACACCCACATCAAAACCCTTTGACCCCCCACTTCTTTTCGAGAGGCTTGGGTGGAAATAAAATTAGGATTAGTTTAAAGTCACTTCCTTTATCGAGTATACCAACACGTTCGCGTTCAGAAGTGGAAGGATCACGCATTCCACTTTTAGATTCCCTTTATAGTTACACAATTTTAGCTTCTTGTGAAATATGACGTGCACCAGTATCACATGATAAACCACAGAGGGTGTTTTTATTGATTTATTAATCGGATACATCTTTATACCAAGAGAACATGCTATTTATTTGAGAAAATATAAATGTACTAGATTTATTCTTGCAATGTTTACAAATTTAGGGTTGGTTTTTACCGCGCATTCATTTTATACAAATTAATTATTTGACTAAAGCATTAACAAACAGGAATTCCATTTTCACGAGATGTAAAGTGCATAGGTTTACAGTGGTTAAACTTTCCAAGAGAGGTGTATATGCTATTTGAGAAATTGATATTTACATATTATTGAATACAATACATAATGACTAATAGTTAGTAAAGATCATTAGGATATAATACCAAATGTATATGTTCATGGCAACACATGAAAATTAGAAGTAGAAAGCGTACTCATAACTATTAGTTTACATTACATTAGACATACAAGAATATACCCAAAACATATATGACTATTATTATGGTATAGGCAGTGCTAAATTTTTGGGTGCCATAATAGAGATAACTCTTTGGTATTAACGTTAAATCATGTATTAAAATTTTCATTTGATTGTCTACACATAAACACTAAATCAAGAGGTTAAACACATATATACAAATGGAGTAATAATAATCTATGCAGATCACACATTCATAGCCCTCCATACATCCAGTCCAGACAACCATCAACCATAAAAACATGATTATTGTTGTACAATCCCCTCTAATAAAGCAAATACTCCCCAATATCTACAAATGCCTCCTTCAGTCCCAGTAAATATTATTTATCATAGTTATTCTATAAGTATAATAAATTTAAAAAGTGATTTGCAATAGTAAACATGGAACTAAGTTTTATAAACACAATTGATGGGTAAATATGAAGAATGAACATACATTTTCTTTCATCTTAACTATATACTTATATGATATGCCAACAAATTTAATAAATATGTGCCACAAGATATAAACATAGCAACACATTAATTAAAACATAATATAACACCATATAAACAAATAAATTGGATCATCTTAGGAAATAGAATTGATTAAAGGATCTTTGATCAGAAGTAAATACATTCAAAGTTGTTTTATAAACTCTGACTACATCGCTAGGAGAGTATCCATATCATTGGATTCATCATCAATTGGTGAACTATCATCCACATTTACCGCAGTAGTATTTACTCCAGATAGACTCGCTATCGTGGGGTCCTCCATTAAGTCATCGTCAAGCTCTACGAGTTCCCCAGGTTCACCAGCCAAAGGAGGAATCAGTTCACGGGAGGCAGGCTGAAAACGTTCGGTATCTGCCATATGTTTGGCCCCTACCTCCTCATCTTGATCGGGGCATTCCCAAAGCGCACGAAGCCTCATGTTGATAAAGATCACTAGCTCCTCATCTTTCTCCAATGCGACCGAATTTCGGAAAAGCTTCAAAGCACATGCTGAAGTGGTGCCTAAACACCATAAATAAGAAATAATGAGTATTATCATATGTCTAAATATAAATAAAACCTTCAACACATTGGGAAAATTATTCGACCATTTACCTGTGCCAGAAAACAAGTCCAATATCCAGTCATCTTCATTTGAAAACATCTCCTCAAGGCACATCATTAAACGTTGGGGCTTCTGGTAGGGATTCACAAGCCCACGCTCAGTCGTGGTCACATGTCGAAGCTTCCATGTCATGGCTAGGTATACGAGCAGGTTTGAGCATCCCACCTCATTCGAATGCTCCTTGATTCTTTGCTTCTTGACCTCGTCATAATAACCAACTGTTATATATTCCATTGCGTTGACGAACCAAAAAGTCGGTCCCCTATTTACGTTGGTTTTAATCCTGATCATTGAGAAAAAAGTTATAAGCAGTTTAAATTATAATATATAATTCCTATTGAAATAAAGTGCTTTCGATAAAATCCTTACCAAGCCAGGTTCTCAATTCCATGGCAACGAGATCTCAACGCTTGAGCCACGGAATATCCCTGGTTCATGCTATGAAATATTACAATTCTCCACAAGGAAGTGGTGGTCAAGTCGGCGAAATCTTTTACAATTTTTTCCAACTGCTTGAACCTAAAAGGTTCTTCATCGTAGATTGAACCAGCCATACGAAAACTGTATGGAATATCAGCTACCATTAACGTATACTCTTTCTTTGGCAGCTTCTGGATCATGTCAGCCACATCACCACAATAAACATTGTAGTACAGATCTCTGGTTATGTCCTTTTTGTGGCTGAACTTCTTGAAGGTGTCGTCATCTTCCACCTCATACACCCTTACCAAGTGTCGATCCTTCTCTTTTCTGGCCCTTTCAAGATGCGCAAGAAAGGATGTTGGAAAGTCATGTATATCCTTTATTTCACCAGGCCTCTTACTCCGACATGGTTTCTAAAAAAAATAAGACATCAACAAAGTTATAGTGATACACAGGATGGACCACCACAAATTGATCAAACAAAGAGTTATACTCACCCAATCCTTAAATGCAATGAAATATTCCGATAATGCCTTGTACGAAGACGTTATCGGATATTCTTCAGTCACTTGTTCCCACGATAAGCAACCTAGTTGCTTCATCATCACTTCTTGTATTTTCATATAGACTTTGTGGCTGAAAATTTATAAACCAACATTAAAATTTCCTTTCTTAAAACAAGATCAACCATAAAAAATTTAGTAACACCTTACTTGTTGAACTCCGTAACCATTTCCTCTAGGCTCAGCTCCTTCACTACAACTCTTGAAAGCACATATATAAGAAGTTGCTCATCTTTGATCCCTTGCATTGCCCTCCATAAAGACAACTTCATATCATCTGCCGCTTCCTCAATGGTAAGCTCAATCTTCTTCGCAGCTAAGCTCTTCAATTCTAATTGAGGGTCAACTTTAGACTACTTTTGTCTTTGACCCTTCACTTCCTTATTCTCCCACATCGTAAATATTTGATCTTGAAGATCCCAGACTCCTCCATCCCTAAATGCAAGTTGAAACCACGGCTCATACTTTCTGATTCCATCATACTTCACCGCATCGTCCACCACACTTCCCACTTCGTGGAGACATTGACGTCGTAGAGCTGGATATAATTTCGCTCCAAATTTGGTTTTCCCGTCGAGGTACTCATGGTGAAAAAATCTAATGCGTTCGATGGAGGACATCTTCTGCCGGTAGTCATTGTCGTTATTGTGGTCCCATGCTAACAACTTCGCCTCCTCAGTTGTTAACCCCACATAAATTTTGCATTCCGCATATTTGAAGAAGAACGTTGTGGAATGCTCGTGGACTAGTTGTCGTCTTGCCTCCGCCAAGTGAGATCCTCCAATCACAAAATAATTGTACTGAACGTGCTACTTAATATCAAAATAATTGTATTGGAAAGCAAAACTTGCGGTCTTTGAGACGTTACTATTTTTCACTCAATGGTGATGAACAAGACACCTATCTTATGACACACTTACAAATGGTGTCAGACAAAGCCTCAGATATCTCGATCTCTTTCGAGTATTACCTTTTTACGGCACGACAATGTTGTAGAGTGGCATTCAAGATCGCACTTTGTGTTAGCAACATAAGATTACATAGAGTGCGACAAAGAGTTTTAAACGGCAACAATCCCATTGAAGATGATAATTTGCCAAGTATGAAGGGTGCATCAGGTAGAAATGCGATCTCCTGGATGAAGACATACTTCAAGTTCAATTGTGAGATAATGCCAACTACCGGTAGGTTGCATCTTTCTGACAATTATACACGTCGAGAAGTTTATGATTCCTATCGATTGGAAATGGCATCTTGTTGCGACAAGTATGTCACCTACAGTCAGTTCACAAGGTTGTGGACATTGCACTTTAGTAATGTTATTATACCTCGTAAAGTGTGTATGGGGTATTGTTCAGTATGTGCAAACCTAAAGAGTGTGTGTAAAGGGGCAAAGACAGTGACAGAGAAGGAGCTAAATAAGAAATTGTTACAAGATCACCGAGACGCCCAAGCATTAGAGCGAAAAAGAGCTATGCACCATAGGGAAAAGTCGATAAACAATCCAACTAAGTACATGTGTTTAATGATAGATGGAATGGACCAAAAGAATACGTGTCTACCTCATCTTAAACGTCTTCCTAAAGATGTCAACGACGATTGTCTCGTGCAGACGCAATTGGTGGGCTTTTTAGCCTATAATGGAAGTGTGAAGCCTCATGTCTTCGTCACCTACCCAAATCTCCACAATGACCCTAATTTAATAGTCACTGTGATTCAAAAAGTATTGATGTCTTGGGGGCAGTCTTTGCCGCTTTATATATTCAACTAGACAATATTGCTCGGGAAAACAAAAATTCTAGGGTGTTTGGTTATCTAAGTATGTTGGTGAACCAAGGAAAGTTTAGGAAAGTGAAAGTTAACTTTCTATTGGTTGGTCACACACATGACCATATCGATCAGATGTTCAATAACTTCTCTAGGCAGTTATCACGATATGATGATTTTACGTTACCTAAGTTGTTCGACATCATTCGTGATGCATATACACCACGCCCAATCGTGGAACACTTGAAGGAAATATATGATTTCAAGAGATACATATTAGATGGTGGTGAGTGAAATGCCAAAGTGTTAGCGCCCTTAAATAATATAAGTTTCAACCACGTATTCTTAATAAATAAAAATGATCATAGTGGTTGTACATTATTATATGCAAAGCAGTATTCATCCTCCCCCCAATGGGAGCCTGAAGGCGGGTGTCAGTTTCTACTTCATATGCCTTCCACTTTTGTTTATGCTACAAGACAAATGCCGATTGAGACTAAGAAAGTTGTCACCAATGTACTAGTTGATAATCCAAAGGATGTTTGGATGCAAGCATTGCAAGACAAATGCAAGCACATTGACAATGCGAAGAAGTATGTTGGGGAACAAGACACATCATGGTGGGATGTGTTCTTTAAAGATCAAGAAAAAATTGTTGACAATTGTGTCCTTGGTACTTGGACCGTGCAAATACCCTTCACCTGGAATATACAACAATGTCATAATTCTCAAACTTCTCCTCTTGCACCTAATGCGATTAATGATAGCTTGCTCCATCCACCACAAAGGGACATATATGTTGGACCCAGGCTGACAAAAACAACGGAAGCAAGGTGGCAAGGGAACTTGCAAGAATTGAAGGTGGGTATGTTAATTGCTACACCTGCTGATGATAATGAGCTGGGACATCAATTTTGGATTGGTAAGGTTTTAGATGTGGTGACACATGAGAACCAAAGCCAAATCCAGTCTATAAAGGTGCATTGGTACAACACTAAAAGCAAAAATGCCTTTACCAGCAAGTATGATTTAGAGATGATGGAATGTCCACGGTCAAGGGGGAATAGAAAGAGGAAAAGAAATATTCGTAGCATTTCATGCCTAGACATTGGTGACGTAGATATTATTGTTTACGACTTCACACTAACAAAAGTTGAACGTCTCAGGAAGTCTACAATATATATTATCAAGGAGAAATTACCTATTCTACAAGGGGTCTCATGTCGAAGGTGAGGTTTTCCAACGACATTTTGAGAACATGTGATACTGGTATCATTACGTTTTGTGAATAGAGTATATAAACCCCAAAATTTGAGGGAATATTCCTTATCCTTCCATTTTTGCGCGATCCTTCCACTTCTGAACGCGAACGTGTTTACCACGTATTGTACACTACTAGAACTCTTTTAGCTTAAGTTCTATGTTTACTTTATTTTATTTTAGTTATGATGACTGGATAAATACTCATTTTGTTGTAAACCAATTGTCTCATGGGCCAAATTTAGCCTTAGAAGACGTTAATATATCTTTCTTTCTCTCTCTCTCTCTCTCCATGACTTGTACTAGTGCTCCTAAACCTAGTACTACAACATTTGGTACTCTTAGAATATTAAATATTAGAAATAATAGACATGAATTAAATAACAAATTTATCATAATTAAATGAAACGAGAATAAATAATGTAACAACGTATTCTTGTCTCTCTTGTTCAAAGTGACGGTCACAACACATTCATGTGAGATTTGCTCACAAGCAACATTCTCACTACAAATTTCCTTATGATCTCTTCTAGCTATAAAATGTAACCAGGATCATAATGTAGTCTCTCTTTTATCATCAAATTAAGTTACATATATACAATTGTTATACTTTGTTCGATAGTACTTTAAATTCCTACATGGTATCAGAGCATTATTACCCTAGGAATCTAAGCACAACCATCAAGAAGATCGATCTGGAAGATCTATGAAGATGGATTCCAGCACAAGGTCACAAACAAAACAACGTTGATGATAAGAAAGTACACCATGGAGAACACAATGACAAGAATGATATAGAATGTGGAAATTAGGGATGAGCCTAATCCTTGAAAGAGCACAATTAATCGACATTGCAAAAGAATTAACGATTTAGATGGATGCATGCAATTGGTATCCATTTAACAGATGAGCAAATAGCTTTAGTAAAAGAAGTATAAATATCAAAAGAAATATGGGATACAATGAGGGAACTCCACAAACCCTCAAACAGAGATCAACACTTTGAGACACCTTGTCACATTGATAATTCATGAGAAACTGCCTTCGAGCAAGCATTATCAATAGGTAATAAAATTGATGAAGATATGAAATTTTATTTAATATCGGGTGCCTTACCATATTCATGGGTCACTTCTGTCACCACACATGGAAATGATGACACTTTAAACATCGAGAACATGTTCCTAAAACTGAAAATACAAAAGATCCAAAGAATAAAGGGTAACATGAAACACAACGATTGATCAATGACAATGAGCACGATAATAAGATTTCAAATTTCCAACTTCTCAAAGCCAGTACTTCAAAAGCAATATGACCAAAGAAACAAAGGTAAAAGTTCAATGCCTAAGCACATTCTACATCAATATCTAATGAAGGTGAAGACACATCCTTCATACAAGCATTCATGTCAAAAGTACAAACAAACAAAATTTAATTGAAAGGTCAAAACAAACATATTTGAGCACGTCATCATCTTATTAGAGACTTGGTCGAAGCAAAGGAGATGTCACTCCAATACACTTCAACCACAACCATGTGGGCTGATTTTGTCACTAAACCTATACCCAACACAAGCGTTGGATATGTTATTCCAAGATATGACTCAAATATGAGAAACCAAACAAATAGGTTCTTGCATTAAAGGGGGTGTTACAATAGTAAATATTAGAAATATCAAATGTATCATAAATAAGTAAAATGAGAATAAATAATGTAATAACCTATTCTTGTGCCTCTTGTTCAGAATGACGGTTACAACCCATTCATGTGAGATTTTCTCACAATGAACATTCCCACTACAAACTTCCTTATGATCTCTTCTACCTATAAAATGTAACACCTACCATGATCATAATGTTATATCAATTTTATACAATTTCTATACGTGGTTAGATAGTACGTTAAATTCATAGAAATACAATTCAATGCACATAGACATCATCATACCTATAAGTATTACTTTAGCGGCCCATGGTACTTCTACAAATTCAGCTTCAATTGTAGATGAGAGTGTTAAGAATTCTCGTATTTGTATTGCCATGAGTGTTACGGGCATGACCATATAATATCCCGTGGTGAGAATTTACTATAGTATTCTATACATGTGGATAAGTGTGAGGGTTAAACAAGAGTGTAAAGAAGGGGAGGATTACTTTTAATCCTCGGGATTGAGGCAACCTATTAGGCCAAGTGTGAACTTGCCTCGGGGCCTTGGGTCTCGCTATAAATATGAGGCCTAACTACCCTCATTTCATCATCTCTTGACTACGTCGAGACTCTATTTTGTGGTGGGTCAACTCTTGTAGCGAGTGCGCCAACACCAGGTATGACTCGACGCCACAATGATGGTATGGGATGCTGCATATGCTTACATTAGATCAATACTATAACAATTGGTATCAGAGCTTATGTTTCTAATGTTTCTTTTGTTGGTTTTTGTTGTCTTCTTGATGGATGGCGTCATGAATCCGTGAACATTATGCTTACATTATGCTTCACCTGGACTTGAACCCAAGACTGTGTCATGAACACATGACCATTATGGTGTCACCCGGACTTAAACCTCAAATCTTGTAATCCATAGTTGAAAACCTCAACCATTAAGATAGCTTATTGTCATATGAGAAAATAAAAGCTACTTTCTATATTACATTGATTATTGTAAAAACTCTAGATCATTCTAGAATGTCCTAGAACATTCTAGGTCTAGAACATTCTAGAACATTATAGATATCTCTAAGCTATTCTATAGGAACCTATAAATAAGGGCATGCATGTATCCTCAAATCAATTCAAATCAACACCAGTCTTTAGCTCCAAGCCCACCTTGTATCCAACTCATCCTTGTAATCATTCTATTCTAATAAACCCACTCTTCTCTTATCAATCCATTCTCCTCTCTTCTATTCTCTTATACCTTCCTTCAATCATTCAATCTCTTACTTTGTTCTGACCAAGGTCGTTAGGTACGTTAGGTATGGTATGGATACCATACGTATATAATATATTAATACCCGTACAGTACCTCCCAATTTAAAAATACGTTTTCTTAATATGTTAAATACTTATAAAATACATATTTTACGTATAGTATGTTAAATACTTCTAGAATTTGAAAACTATTTACCTTTCTAAAAAATATCTATAATATTGTAAAAAACATCTATGTTTACACAATTTTGTGATGTACAATACAGTTCTACGTCCTAAAATGCATATAAGACATTTGAACATTTCACATCCTAAAATACTTGTAGTAATATGGATGTCGACATTCCCTTATTCTATAAATTAGTGTAAGTGTGTATCACGATGTTCTACTTCAAATTGTAATTATTTACAATTATGCCTTCATAGATTGAGGAATCGTCTATGATTATCACACTTAGAGTTAGGACAGGTTTATGTCTTCTTTTCTCTCTTCTTCTTCTTCTTCTTCTTCTTCTTCTTCTTCTTCTTCTTCTTCTTCATCATCATCATCATCTTCATCTTCTTCATCGTCATCTCTTCTATTGTTCTTTCTTCGTTCCTTTGGCTTCTTTTTCACTAAAAAAAAAATTCTTTTGCTTTTTGTTGGTGTTTTACTTACATTTTCTTTATAAATACATATTATACCTATTTTTTTATAAATACGTTAAATACCATATATGTACATGATATTTGACTGAACAAAATTGAGGTATAGTACGTACTATACAAATGATGAGGTACTATACGTATTTAAACGTTAAATACGGATATGTAAACAACCACGGTTCTGACAGTTTGATTCAAATTTTTCTCCTTTACCCTCTTGCACAAACACTAGTAAGTACCCATGGCTACTAACAACCCACAAGAATACCTCGCCCTTGTTGCAGAAATGGAGAATCTCAAAAGCAAGTTTGCATCACTAGAGCTAGAGAATCAACGATTTCTTGAATATTTACATAAGGTTTCTGTAGAGAAGCAACAAATACACAACGAGTCGACAATAGTAGCTTTACAACAACTAAAAGTCGACTGTCAAGGAGTTCTTAAGGAGTCCAAAATCAGCCTCCCAACTAAATTCGATGGTTCGAGAGCACATTTTCGGGGTTTTATAAATCAAGTGTGGTTGGTAATTCAGATGCATCCCACGCGTTATCCAATGGATTCATCTTGGGTCGGGTTAGTGGGAACTTTATTGATTGGCACGACATTGTCATGGTTTTCTCCATTGCTAGAAGCAAATTTTCCCGTACTCAACAACTTTGAAGAATTTATCAAAGAGTTTAAGGCTTGCGTCGGAGACACAGATAGTGTAAGAACGGCAATCAACAAGATTCACACACTGCGGCAAGGGGATCAACCAACATCAACGTATGCAACCAATTTTCATCTCATTGCAAGTGATATTCCTTGGGACAAACAAGCCCGAATGGCGCAGTTTCGTTCGGGCCTCCATGAAGATGTAAAAGATTTACTTCTTACCTTCGTTGAGGATCCAAAATCCCTTACAGTAGTTATTAGCCGAGCTGTACGGTGTGATAATCGGCTTTTTGAGCGTCGGTCTGAGCGACAACAGCAACAAACAAGATCAAGATTTACGCCAACTTATGCATCAATGACGGAACAATCTCCAAGGCAACAATATAGCCCCGTCCCAACTCCACGGCAAGTACGTAGCCCAACACCAATGGAGATTGATATGACCCGGCGACAAGGACCTCTATCGAATGAAGAGAAACAACATCGTCGAGCAAATTGACTATGCTTATATTGTGGAGGTCCAGGACATATTGCCATTTACTAGCCCAAGACGTCAGGTACATCACATTAACTATGATAATAGAAATGAGTCTAGCATTGTTGAAACTGTGCCAACTAGTGTTTCTAGTAATCCAACTCTATCCAATAAGTTTGAGGTCCTAAGCCAATTAGAGGAGGAGTCAAACGAATAAGTCCGCCCAAAATCGGAGCCGTTTGGTTGGATAGTCCTAGATTTGTACAGCCTAGTGTGGGTTCCATCTCTTCCAAGCATGTTAGTAGAGTTTTCTCAACGCAAGTACAAGTTAGGACACCAAGTTGTCAACTTCATGACCCAGCTCTCTTAGATACCGGAGCCAATTCTTGTTTCATGGATAGAGATTTTGCCCGAAAACATCAAATACCCTTGCATAAACTTCCTTGCCCAATTTCCGTAGTAGTGATTGATGGTCGTCCCATAGCTTCTGGAAAGATATTCGAGGAGTTTGAGCCGATACACATACTCTTAGGTGATTTAGGATGTGTAGTTTCCTTTAATATAATTCGTAGCCCTGAGCATCCAATAGTCCTTGATTTGCCATGGTTCGAGCTACACAACCCAATAATTGATTGGAGACGATGAGAAAGTAGGTGCCCTTCAAAAGGAAACATAGTAGTCAAGGGTCGAACCCAGGATCCTCCCCTTGAAAAACATAGTGTTACCAATTCACGTTCTACCAAACATGTTGTTCCTCTTCATCAGATTTTAACCATCACCCTACAACAATTATGCCAAGAAGGAGCAAAAGAAGATTTATTCTTATTTGCCATATCAGTTGAACCTTCTAGTGACACTCAAGGGAAGTCTGAGGGCTACATCCCTAAAAAGTATGAAGAATATGCTAATGTCTTCGACAAAGTCAAAGTTAGTGTACTTCCAAAGCATCGGCCATACGATTGTCCCCTTGATCTACAGCCAGGAAAAGAGCCACCATGGGGTCTGATCTAGAATCTGTCACCAACGGAGCTTGAGGTTCTTCGAGCATACATTGACAAGAATCTTGCAAGTGGATTTATTCGACATTCAAAGTCTCTAGTTGGTGCTCCTATCTTTTTCGTGACGAGTCACTTTGTTTGGTCGTGGATTATCGTGGATTAAATAAAGTCACAATAAGAAATAGGTATGCTCTACCTTTAATTTCCAGTCTTTTAGAGTGCATTGGTGGGGCAAAGCATTTTACCAAGATTGATCTAAGGGGTGAATATGATCTTGTTCGTATTCGATCGAGAGACGAGTGGAAGACTGCATTTCACACTTGGTATGGCCATTTTGAGTATACAGTCATGCCTTTTGGACTCACAAATGCTCTCGTCGTGTTTCAACATATGGCAAATGACATTTTATGAGATTTTCTAGATATCTTTCTCATTATCTATTTAGATGATCTATTGATTTATTCTAGAATACAGGAGGAGCATGATATGCATGTGCGGAAGGTACCATAACGCTTAAGAGAGTATGGTCTTTATGCCAAACTAGAGAAGTGCAGTTTTGATTGCAAAGAAGTTGAGTTCTTGGGTTATACCATTTCATCCAAAAGTATCTTCATGGATCCAGTGAAAGTTCAAACAATATTGGAATGACATACTCCAAGTTCCGTCCGCGATGTCTAGTGTTTCCTTGGATTTTCCAACTTCTACCGCAAATTCATATGGAATTATTTGAAGATTGTATTGCCACTCACTCAACTCACCAAGAAAAATCCAACATTTGTTTGGACTCCTGAAGCAAACAAAGCCTTTACTCAGTTGAAAGAGGCATTCACATCAGCTCCTGTCTTAGTTCATGTTGATCCAAAAAAGCCATTTATCATTGAGGTAGACGCATCCAACTTTGCATTGGGGAGCATCCTATCACAGCCAGGTGAAGATGGGGAAATGCATCCAGTCGCATTTCACTGAAGAAAATTTAATGTTGCGGAGATCAACTACGAGGTGCATGACAAAGAGTTACTAGTTGTGGTCGACTCTTTTGTGCAATGATGACATTTCTTGGAAGGTTCACTTCATCAAATCATCATTTATAGTGACCACAAAAATCTTACATATTTTCAGACGGCTCGAGTGCTAAATAGGTGACAAGCTCGGTGGGCGCAATTTTTAACTCGTTTTGATTTCAAGATCATTTTCCGCCCATGGAAACAACAAGGGCAAGTAGAAGCTCTATCTCGACGCTCATATTTGGCACTTCACCCTGGACATCCAGCTTTCGACAATCAAAGGCAAGTTCTCCTTGGTCCAGCAAAACTACAAGCAACCACAGTTTGTGCCACGCCACTGGATTCAAGTCTTCTTAATACTATTCGACAACAACTTCACTCTGATGATTTTGCTAAGGTTGCTCTACCTAATAAGAAATAGGTATGCTCTACCTTTAATTTCCAGTCTTTTAGAGCGCATTGGTGGGGCAAAGCATTTTACCAAGATTGATCTAAGGGGTGAATATAATCTTGTTCGTATTCGACCGGGAAACGAGTGGAAGACTGCATTTCACACTCGATATGGCCATTTCAAGTATACAATCATGCCTTTTGGGCTCACAAATGCTCCCGCCGTGTTTCAACATATGGCAAATGACATTTTCTGAGATTTTCTAGATATCTTTCTCATCATCTATTTAGATTATCTATTGATTTATTCTAGAACACAGGAGGAGCATGATATACATGTGCGAAAGGTACTCCAACACTTAAGAGAGTATGGTCTTTATGCCAAACTAGAGAAGTGCAGTTTTGATTGCAAAGAAGTTGAGTTCTTGGGTTATACCATTTCATCCAAAAGTATCTTCATGGATCCAGCGAAAGTTCAAACAATATTGGAATGGCATACTCCAAGTTCTGTCCGCGATGTCTAGTGTTTCCTTGGATTTTCCAACTTCTACCGCAAATTCATATGGAATTATTTGAAGATTGTGTTGCCACTCACTCAACTCACCAAGAGAAATCCAGCATTTGTTTGGACTCCTAAAGCAGACAAAGCCTTTACTCAGTTGAAAGAGGCATTCACATCAGCTCTTGTCTTAGTTCATGTTGATCCAAAAAAGCCATTTATCATTGAGGCAGACGCATCCAACTTTGCATTGGGGAGCATCCTATCACAGCCAGGTGAAGATGGGCAAATGCATCCAGTCGCGTTTCACTGAAAAAAATTTAATGTTGCGGAGATCAACTACGAGGTGCATGACAAAGAGTTACTAGCTTTGGTCGACTCTTTTGTGCAATGATGACATTTCTTGGAAGGTTCACTTCACCAAATCATCATTTATAGTGACCACAAAAATCTTACATATTTTTAGACGGCCCGAGTGCTAAATAGGTGACAAGCTCGGTGGGCGCAATTTTTAACTCATTTTGATTTCAAGATCATTTTTCGCCCAGGGAAACAACAAGGGCAAGCTGAAGCTCTATCTCGACGCTCATATTTGGCACTTCTCCTTGGACATCCAACTTTCGACAATCAAAGGCAAGTTCTCCTTGGTCCAGCAAAACTACAAGCAACCACGGTTTGTGCCACGCCATTAGATTCAAGTCTTCTTGATACTATTCGACAACAACTTCTCTCTGATGATTTTGCTAAGGATGTCTTCGCCCACCTTGGTCCAAATCATGCATTTTGCTCCACATTGACAGGGACATCTCGATGCTATAAGGAGTTCAAGTGGCAAGATAACTTACTTTTCTACAAGAATCTCCTTTATGTCCCTGATGGATCACCACGCCTTCGAGTGTTGGAGCACTGTCATGATGCCCATATGGCCGAACACTTTGTTATTGCTAAGACCATGGAGCTAGTGAAGCGATCATTTTGGTGGCCTCATTTACAACAATTTGTTGAAGATTACGTTTGCACATGTGACACATGTTGTCGAGCTAAAATGCCTAGGCATCATCCTTATGGGTTGTTACAACCATTGCCAACTCCAAGCAAGCCATGGTAGTCAATTTCTATAGATTTCATTACAGATCTGCCAGCTTCACAGGGTTTTGATGCTATTTTAACCGTAGTGGAAAGTGAAAATACAAAACGACACCAAAATGAGAGGGAAAAATGTATATTTATTACATGCCCATAAGGGGTTTATATAATACATCCAATGTAACAGTTACGTGACCGTTATAAATAAGACCGTTACGCATTCTTGTACACATGCACATAATTGTGCATGTGTCCATACACATACACATCCTCACACACTCATTTACTTTACACATACACATCAACCACATCATTACACCTACCCTTATGTCTCCCCGTATATTCTTACGGGTAACACATGGCACGCCTGTGGGACAGTGCATTGCACGATGAACCCACTCGCCATGGCAACTCTTCTCGACTAGAACTCCATCGGTCGTCTTCACGGTCGGAAATCCCTCGACCAGATCACTGCTCTACGATTGATAACTTCGATCGGAGCTTTGCTTGACTCGAACCCTCTCGTTCGGTCAGCACAAGTCACGATTGGATCATACACCAATCGGCTAGTTCAATGTGGCATGGGTCGTGAAATCGTGTTGTGCATTTGTGTATTCTTTCTTTCATCATGTGAGTTGTGTTTTTGAAATTTCATGATTTGTACCACTTATTTTTTGAAATTCTGGTTTTTACCCTCATGTTTTTTTTATTTTCTGCCCTTGAGTTTTTGAAATTTTCTCTTCTGCACTCGAGCTTCTGAAATTCGACGGTATGCCCTCGAATTATTGAAATTTTACTCTCTGCCCTTACGTTTCTGAAATTTTGTGGAATGCCCTTGAGCTTGTGAAATTCTCCTCCGCTGCCAGGTTCTTGAAATTCGGTTGCGTGCCTCGTATTATTGTAATTTTTATCCAGCCCTCAAGCTTTTCTTTTACTTCTTTGTCTTTTTCTTCCTTTCTGTTTTCTTCTCTGTCTCTGACTTCTTCCTGCATTCTTCTCCTTCCTTTGTCCCGTTTCTTCTTCACCTTCATCCGTTTCTCCTTCTTTAGCCATGGCAGAGCTCGGTGGAGCTCTCTCTCTACTCTGTCTTGGTATATGTCTGTGTCTATGTCAGTCTACGTCGTTTCTGTTCGTCGGTCGTCGGTCGTGCCTGTCCGTTGGCCATTTGTCGATCGTCATCGTCGCCGACTGTCCGACGACCATCTCTCAGTTCGGCCGGTTGAGTCGTCAGTGGTCGTGTCTGTTCGGCCAGTGTCTTTTTGGTCGTCTGGCCTGTTGGTTGTCTCTCTTGGCTGGCTGTTTGCCCATACTCTCGGCCGCAAGTCTCGGCCATATTCTCGTTTGTGCGTCTCGACCGTGCTCTTGGTCGCATGTCTCGGCCACGCGTCTCGGCCGTCGTTTCTCGGCCATCACTTGGCCGTACTCTCGGGCGCGCGTCTCGGCCGTACTCTCGCTCGTGCCTCTTGGCCCTACTCTAGGCCGTGCATCTCGGCCTTCCTCTCGACCGCACTCTCGACCGCACATCTCGGCCATGTGTCTCAGTCATCTTCTTGACCGCGCGTCTCGGCCGTAGTCTCGGCCACGCATCTCAGTCGTCTTCTCGACCGCGCTTCTTCGTCGTACTCTCGACCATGCATCTCGGCCACGAGTACGACCATGCATCTCGGCCACGCATCTCGGTCGTGCTCTCGGCCACGCCTCTCGACCGTCTACTGCTGCTATCTGGGCTTGTCCATTCGGCCATTGTTCGATCACTATCTGACTACTGTTTAGCCACCGCTATCTGGCTACTATCCGGCCGTTATCCGGTCGTCACTCGGATGCTTGTAGCGGCTTCAACTCTTGCATCTTGCCATTATGCTTCCTGAACTTCTTCTATGACAAATCAAACTTTGAAGGTCCACTAATAGTGCAAACCATACTTCGCCTTAACTGTATCTATGCTGATGGAGAGGGTAGTGGCATTGTATTCATTGATTTGATGGGATCAGCAGTGAGTATCTCCCTAAAACGTATCTTCCTTTCTTTCCCTTGAAATTTGCTTCGTCTTCATCGAGAAGGATCATATTCACCACAAACAACAGAGTCATATTCATGTGTACTCGTAATTCCATCTATGCTTCGAGAAAGACATGCTCCCATTTCTATTCCACTTTTGGATGATCAGATCAGGCTGTGGAAGATTAATGTAGGACAAACCCCTCACGGAGAAATCGTAACTTATATTCCCACCATAGCCAAAAAATTTGAGAGTTTGAAGCTATGGTGGCTTCAAGTTCAAGCGCTAGTACTCCTTAATGGCAACTTCAAACTATTAGATGATCGAATCGATGTCGAAGCAAACAACGGCAAACAACGGCTCCTTGGAATGTAGACAAGTAAACTTCCTTCTAGTCCCACCTTATGCCTGAAGAGAAACATCATGCAGGACAACAGAGACATGGTGCAGAGATCTGCGATACATACTAGTGGCGATGGTGAAGCCTGACTTCTGCCTCTCTCTGTTCTCCTTGATGCACAAAGACACACAACTGATTACAGACACAACTAGGAACACTATCGTAAGGAAGAGAAGGAAAAGAAGATGAAATGGAAGAGGAAGATGAAGCATTAGTATTAGAACTTTTATCGTCCGTAAAGAGGCCAATTTTGACCTATGGGACTAGAGTATACATGTGTTCTTGATATGTCTCCTTCCTAGAAGGGGTATTCATACGTTGAAGCACAAAGTCTCTATGTGTTAGTAAAGCATACACATATGAGCTCAACCTTCTAGGTGGTGTCTTAAGTATGACACTTAAGTTATCACTCCCTCATACGTCAGCATATCTTGAACGAATTGCACTATATGTCGAGCATGTGAAGAGCAAGTGACATTCATCCTCTACCATGCCTTCTTTGCATACTTTACATGTCTTCAAATTCGTTACATTTTGATACCATGATACAACTTCAATACCTAACTTGTGAGATCGAGTGCAAAGTAGTGTAAGGGCTCTACGAGCATTACTACTCATATTGGTAATGAGATAAGGTTGGATACGATCAATAAACATTCTTGCTTTATATTGAGACCAACATTCAGGGTTGACATTTGCAATGTAGTATTCTAGCTTTTTCCTCTTAACATCCTCCCACTTCATCCTTAATGATTCCACCAACCTTTCCTCAATCATTACATATTGCATAACATTGCTCGAAAGCTCTAAAAGATCATCCACGCCCCATTTTCTAAACCATTTCCTTATGTCAACAACCCAACAGGATGAGAGAATCTTACTTTTATGATTCTTTTGTAGCTTACATCCAACATTCCAAGCAAGATGTGGTAATCGATGATTCGGCATATTGTTGACTTTTGTAATGTATTTATATACTCTTTGGAGTGCCAATAGTTCTACGGGTCGAACACTCGTTTCCAAGAGCATAACCTGGTAAGAGGTAGTGTATTTAACTCCTAATTGCCTCCTTAAAAACATCTTTTGAATTTTCTCAATCTCGTTCCATGCATTAAGAGAGATGGTGCCACCCCATACGTCTACTCCATAAAGCAATACTTGAGTTACCATGGCATTGAACAACATTAGTTTTACTTCCCATCCATAAGTATCACTTTGGTTGCATTGGTTCTCCAAAAGGTAATATGATTTCCAACTGGCTTGGAGTCTAGAATCAAAGCATGCACTCCATTTATTTGTGGTGGCTACATCAATACCAAGATATTTATGTCATGGACACACCAAGCACGGATGGTGAGGCTATGACGGAGCGATGATGCGAGGAACAAGAGCATAAAGATAGAGATGAAGATCAAGGAGAGAGGATGGATATTGTAATAACATATGTAAACCAAGAGGTTATGGGTTCGATTCCTGGTTCGCCAAGATGAATGTCATGAAGACATACATCTTGGCTTATCATGACATTCATCTTGAGTGGCATGCATACCTGTTGCACGCATGTGATACAATAGAGCATGTAGGTAGTAGGTACACATGCATGTGCCAAGTGTTAATAATACAAGGGAGAAATTATACACATGATGCTAGCTAAAACCTACAATGAGGAAATATATACATGATTATATGTTAGATGTGTGGTTAGCACATAACACTCGATTACAACATGGTTACATTCTCTATGGGTGCTGGGAGTTCGACGCCTCTGCTTCGTGGGTAGCCCATGCGCTGCCAGCAGAGGCTTTTCCTTCTGCGTTTCTCTGGGTTCACTGTTTTCCGTCCGTGTGCGAGAGTAGGGTCCCCGTGTCGAGCCTATCGCCGCCTTGCCGGTTGTAACCGTCGGAGTTTGTTCACCTTCCAACTAGAAGCATCACCCGTCTCCGTCATCGCCTTTGCTTCTAGAGTTACCATCGTCACCATACCATCATCAACATCGCTTCATTTCCTATCTTCCTCGCCAGTCATGGACATATCAATCTAGTATTTTCGTTTCGCCCAATCTTGTCTCCATGATCTTCATATCTATCTTTATGCTCTTGTGTCATTCCATCATCGCTCCGTCGTAGTCTCATCATCTGTGCTCCGTCTTAGTCCGCATTGGGTGTGTCCGTGACAGTTTGTTCACCTTCCAACTAGAAGCATCACCCGTCTCCGTCATCGCCTTTGCTTCTAGAGTTACCATCGTCACCATACCATCATCAACATCGCTTCATTTCCTATCTTCCTCGCCAGTCATGGACATATCAATCTAGTATTTTCGTTTCGCCCAATCTTGTCTCCATGATCTTCATATCTATCTTTATGCTCTTGTGTCATTCCATCATCGCTCCGTCGTAGTCTCATCATCTGTGCTCCGTCTTAGTCCGCATTGGGTGTGTCCGTGACAATTTAAAGCTTTGAACGAATTGCATATGTTCACCTTTATATGTGAGCATAGGGTAATGATGAGGTTGGATCGTTTGCACTACCATCATTTTTGTTTTCTCTACATTCACTGCTAGTCCACTACTATGGCAAAATTCTTCTAATACCCCAAGTAAATGTTGCATATTATCAACATCATATGAGAAGAGTACCACATCATCTACATATAGAAGCAATAAGATAACATGTTGCATCAAATTGGGGCCATTCAATCCTTCTTCTCTTGCAACCTTATTCACCACTTCTTCTAATTTATCAATACATAAGCCAAAGAGTGTGGGTGATAATGGACATCCTTGCTTGACCCCCATGTTACTTAAGAAGTACTTTGAGAATCCACTATCCATTTTTAGTTGGCATTTAACTTGTTCATATAGGCGTGCAACCGCAACTCGGTACGCTAATGGCATGTCAATGTCTACCATTCTATTCCAAAGCTCACTTCGTGGTATAGTATAAAAAGCTTTCTTGAAATCAACAAAACAACAATAAAGTGTTTTTCCTTATAGTCGACTCTCTTCCATGATTACTCTTAATGTGACCAAATGATCCACGGTGGACTGTTTTGGTCTAAATCTGGCTTGCCCATGTGCTTATCTTTTGTTCCATAATAGTGCTATATATAATTTAGCAATAGTTGAGCTCACCATTATTGTACGATAATTTGATACTTGATTCCTATCTCCGGCTTTAAATATTGGTTTAATCCAATTCATAAGCCAATCATTTGGAAATCCTTGTTTTATAGCTTGCTCTAAAATTGTCATTATCCAATGACGAGTGTGTGGCATTGTCCATTTTAAAAGCTCACTTGAGACGTAGGTTGAATCTGTTGCTTTCCCACTTGTCATCTTCTTTATTCCCTTATTGATATCATCAATATCAATACATGTAGTGCATGGAGTTTCAATTTTCTCAACCATAGGAGCCACGCCTTCATGCATATATAAGCTTTGTACATAGTCTAGCATCTCTTCATTTGTAAAGTGACCTTTCACATCTTCTTTCTTACCCTTGAGTTGTCCCCATGCTAATGTTGGTTTGAGCTTAAACAAGTTTTTCTTTTTCATCTCTTGCATTTGGAAATATCTTCTTTTCTTTCTCCTCACTACTTTCTAGTATATGTGCCATGCAACAATCTTTTCATTTCCCCCTTCTATGGACTTGAACCATTTGAGATATATCTTACATTCATCGTCGAACCAAGAATTACATGGAAAACTACACACCTTATGCCCACCCACATGTCTCTTAAAGCATTGATATCCAACCTTAAGGATTACCTTCAAATATTGCCAATTTTCTTTAACATCGTTGCTTAGAGAAAAATTTAACAAATGGTTCTCCACTTCCTGTGCATACATCTTAGCTTTTTCGTAGCAAGGTCGGATGATACATCTCTTTTCGTCTTTCACTCTACGGCATCTAATGGAATGTGGAATTGCAAGCTCTAAGTACAATGGCTTGTGGTCTGAGTCCGGAGATAGAGAACCAACTTTAAACACATTCACCAATGATAGATCACATGCCAACATTGATGCATAATCAACCACACTTCCTCCACCGGAGCATGGTAAACATGTGAGCACATTTGTCAATGGGAATGCCTTTATACCATCAAGTTTGTGCAATTTAGCATATGTATCAAAAGTTTTCCATAATCTAACATGACACAATCCTCTAAGTCATGCACTACACAATGTTCTACTACATTTTCTTCAAATGTCACCACATTTTGGAAATTTCCAACTCTTGCATTGAAGTCTCCCATAATTAAAACTTTACCAAGCTTCTCAAATGAAAGTATATCATGGCATAATTCTGTAAAAGGATCATCACAATCTAACCCAAACCTACTATACTAGTTTGAGTCTTTGTGAGGAATGTAACATGCAACTATATACAACTTCTCTTTCCCCAAATTAACCTCTATCCATATGTATCTCTTATAGTCATCATATTTGCCTACTTTGATAGAATTATCTAAGCTCTCATGGCAGATACATGCTATCCCGGCACGCCCAATATTCCCTTTGGAGTGAGGCCATATCGATTTTATGAGGGATTAAAGCTTCGTCCTCCCATGAATCGTGTTTTGCCAAACCCTTAGCCTTGCTTAGCTTTGCATTATTGTAGGTTCTCCTGGAAAACATATCTTGCTTGAAGTAGATCCATCACCATATTGAAGTTCTCTATCTAGATGAAGGCAGAAATGAGGCATTATATTGTGGTCGAAATTGAATCTCCTCTAATGGAACACCCACCATTCCTTCACCTACACCAACATACACACACACACACAACACAAACACGAACACAAGTATGTGGAGAGAGAGAGACACTTCTTCTCAAGGGAGCTCGCACATGGAGAGAGATATACTTCCTCTCAAGGGAGGGCCGTCCCATCCGGCGTGCCAAAAGTGTTGTCGGGGTGGGGGGTCAAGCCTAGAATGGCTTCAACCCCCTCTCAAGGGGGTTACGATAGGGAGAGAGCTAGAGAGAGAGACAAATAGGAAATGACACAAATGTGAGAGGGAAAAATGTATATTCATTACATGCCCATAAGGGGTTTATATAATACATCCAATGTAACAGTTACATGACCGTTATAAATAAGACCGTTCCGCATTCTTGAACACATTGCCCCATATCTTTTCCACCATGAGATAGGTTTACATTTTGCAATGTGTGATTTTGATAGTTCATTGCTAAATCGGCCCACGCCATTCCTATACATGTCAAATTGATCTTGCAAGATTTCACATTCATCTATAGAATATACCTTTTGAATATATGCAAGCCATCCATCCGTCATCTCTGCATTCATAACTATTGGTTGATCTTGGGCTTCCATAAAGTATGCAAAATATGAATTGGCTTTTTGAACCACGACCAACGACAATCAAAACATTCCAAAACCTCTTTATATCTGCATTAACATTTGAATTTGAATCAAAACTCGAATACAATGGATGCATAATCGAAATTACAATCATAATTGAAGGCAAAGTAGAGTTATATTGCACAATGGACTTCACCTTGACAACATCTGGCCTTTTGGAGTCACTCCAATCCTCCCAATAGTTACTAACCACAGTTTGTTCAAGGGCTCTCCAAACTCTTGCCAGCCTCTCAAGGACAATAAGAATGTAGCCAAATCGAGTGGCACTTGGCCTAAGGAGCACAAGAGATGAATAGTTACTTAAAAGTTTTCGTGCATTCCTTTTCTTGGTGAATAGTCTACCCACACAATTTGCTCTCTTGTGCTATCGACGAACCCAACTCAACTTCCCAATATCCTCTAGCAATACATCTAAACAATGTGATGCACGAGTCCATACAAGGCTTGGGAATTCAGTCTCTAGAATGTGACCCATGCTAACACAATTTGATGCATTATCAGTGACAATTTGCACCACATTTTCTACTTTTACTTCCTTTATCACAGTTGACAGCATTTCAGCCAACCATGGACATTGAACCCTTGTAGAAACAATACTATAATCAATAGTGTTAAGGTACATAGTGCCATAACAACATGAGACCAAAATATTCACAAGTGCTCACTTGCTAGTGTCAATCCATCCATTTGAAAGTATGGTAAATCCATATTTTGGCCAAAGGGCTTTCACATTTTTCACTTTGTGTTGTACATTCAAATGCTCTTTCTTTAAATATTTAACTCTTAAATCATTGTAGGTAATACCACTATACTTTTCCCTAGTATCAGAGAAAGCTAACAACATGTTCCTCCAACATGAAATTTTCAAAAGATTAAAAGATAGATTACCTTCCACAATGCATCTAACCAACATTGTGTTTGCATGGTCTTTCTAAGTTGATCAACATAGTCGCACTTGATCCTCATCGTACTTTGAGTGAGGCTTTTTCTTCTTGAACCTTCTATAACTTCAATATCAATAGGAATTTGGTCTGTTGAATCCTTCTTAGATGAGGCACATATGCTATCAATTGAAGGTTGTGATTGGAATATTGAATCAACCATTGAATCCACCATGCCTTCTTGAAGCTCAATTTGTTTTTCCACGACTGAATCTACTTCTTTAATGCATTTTAGCTTTTTGCGAGTCAATTCACTTGCTTGTTTTATTGCTATAGCATCTTGATATGCCTCTAGAGTTACTTGCACACACTTGTCTATACCTTCACCTTTAATTCCAACAAGGTGAGCAACTAAA
Source organism: Azolla caroliniana (assembly GCF_043228905.1). Classification (NCBI taxonomy): domain Eukaryota; kingdom Viridiplantae; phylum Streptophyta; class Polypodiopsida; order Salviniales; family Salviniaceae; genus Azolla; species Azolla caroliniana. The sequence continues at coordinate 17,536,853 of NW_028230443.1, forward strand.
CGTTTTAGTGTCCCAGACCCATGAAAACCACATAATCTACAATCCCAATAATAGTTCCTAGATGAGTTCCCAACTTGTTTGTTCAAACAATATTGATCCCATAAGGGAGATTCCTTGTGTGGCATAGTTGATTGAGGATGAGAAGTTCTAGAGACTCAAAGTTGTCTTTTTTGTTGTCCTAAATTCATGAATCCACAATGTTAAATGTGTGAATAAGGAAATCATGTGATGTAACAATGAAGGAAGAAATTGTTTGAATGATAGGCATAAGCAAATGGCAAATCTGAATGGAAGATAGTTTGCCTACGCAAATGGCATTCCATCCCCATCAAGAGGAAAAAATTGTTATTCATTAGAAATGAATTATAAAACAACACATAATCACGGAACTTTTACCTGTGATGCCAACGTGCTCCTGTATGAAGACACTATTCTTTGATAAGTCACCACAAGCTATCAATGTCTCTATCTGCCACAACATTGTTGTATTAATGAAGGGATAGACACACATATACCCAAACCACATTATACTATAGTCTATTATGCATATAAGTTGATGGAATCTGTGTTTTGATGAATTGAATGGGAAAAAGTCCAAGATACTTGTTCCAAAATCTCAAGAGTGACTGCGACAATTTAATGAGATATCATGACTAGGAAATAGATGTAAAGAGTGTCACAATTGTATGCATCAGGAATCATACATGCATACAATACAATACAAACACACACATACATACATACATACATATATACATACATACATACATACATACATACATACATACATACATACATACATACAATACAATACAATACATACATATATGTATGTATATGTATGTATATGTGCATATATAATGTATGTGGTACAAAATTTGCTCACTTATTCTCTTCCTTTCTTTTTTGTGTGGCCAAAGGAAGGCACAAGATAAAGAATGAGATAATGGCTTGCTGCTAAGAGCTGAGATTTAGCTCTTCCCCATCCCTCCGCTCTACCCCTCTCCATCTCACACAGAAGACATTCTCCAATGATGAGGTATTCCTTATCTCCCTCTTCTTTCTTCTCCAAATGGGGAGGCCTTTTAATGGTTGGTTATGATTGCATTAATCAGCCATTAAAAGGCCTAGATTAAGCTTGATTTGATGTGTATTCCATGACAATATGAATCATGATCAAGAATTAAAAATGTATCTATTGTATATAGTCTATGATTAGACAATCAAATTAACCCTAAAATATGAAACTACCTTTAATATGTTCTATAATTTTATGATCAAAATTGCCTTAAATAAAGCTCTAGTTTCAAATTTTATGAAATTCTGGTCAAATTAGGCCAAAAATAAAACTTTGGTTTATGCTCTCTCTGTGTGTACTTGATCAATTAACACTAAAATTTGAAAGCTTGAGTTTATTGTGTTATGTGATGATATTAGGCCTAAACGAAATATTTACTACTCCTAGATGCATGAAACCAAAGCTAAATTTTGAATGGTTAATATTTATTAGAGGTAGAAATTGAACTCCATTTTGTCTCTAGAGGTGGACCCATGTCCAGCCGCATGGCTTATTCCTCCCCCTAACTTATCATCACATTTCATCAATGTCAGAGCTCAACCATCTATTGTTTCTGGCCTGAAGAAAAGCATTTGTCCCAACCCTCAAAAGTTATCAAGGATAACAGCAAATCTAGTAATAAAAAAGCCAATCGATTTTTGTCGAAGATGCACGCCTCACTCATTCGTAGGATTTCTGATCTCACCAAACAACGTCAACTCAATACGGTAAAGTTATGCTTTAAAGGAAGTAATTGTTCATTAACGCGTGTTAAATTATCTAAAATTTGTTGGAATCATTCTCACTAATATGGTATGAATTAGGCTAGGATTCAGTATGCTTCACACACTGATACAACTTGTCATAATTACATAATTACACAAACTAAATAATTGTAATTCATCATAAATATAGTAGATATTGATAGTCTGTGTAACATCAAGATGATGGTAAATCACCAATTTAGCGAAATTTTCACCACTAAAAATTTCTCATAGAAATGAAGAAACACCTCAAAAGAATTTATGCTCACTGAGAGTTGATCCTATATAATACTATAATGATTAGCTTCAACTTGAAGCTAATCATGATGATATTTTACCATAGATAGGCTTTGAGCGGGGGGGAGCAAACTTCCTTACAAGAGGCAGTCAATCAACAGCCTAGAAGGTCAACTAGAGAACGAAAACCATCTATAAGGTATCCTCGTTTATATTATGTCTTTATCTCTGATGAGTTGGAGCATGAAAGTTATTATGATGTTTTAAACCATAAGGATAAGGATGATTAGATAAAAGCCATGCATGATGAAATGAACTTGTTAAAAAAAAAAAATACCTTAGATTTAGTTGAACTTCCCAAGGGAAGAAAAATCTTGAAAAATAAATGGTAACCTTGTAGAACATAAGGTTTGTTTAGTTGTAAAAGGTTTCGGCCAAAAGAAAGGTATTGATTTTGATAAAAACATATCACGAGTTGTGAAAATGAGTTCTATTTGAGTTGTTTTAGGTTTGGTAGCCACTTTAAATCTTGAGATTGAGCAACTTGATGTAAAGACTACTTTCTTGCATGTAGACTTGAAAGAAGAGATCTACATGGAACAATCGGAGGGGTTCAAAGAGAAAGGAAAGGAGCATATGGTATGTAAGCTAAGAAAAAGTCTTTACGGCCTAAAACAAGAACCAAGACAATGGTATAAAAGGTTTGATTCATTTATGGTGAGTCAAAACTACACCAAGACTAATGGAGATCATTGTGTGTATGTTAGGCACTTTTCTAAAGGTTATTTTATAATTCTCTTATTGTATGTTCATGATATGATAATTCAAGGACAAGATGTAGACAATATCCACAAGTTAAAGGTTGATCTATCTAAGTCCTTTGACATGAAAGATCTAGGCCATGCTAAACATATTTTAGGCATGAAAATTACTCACAATAGGGAATGTGGAAAGTTGTGGCTTTCTCAAGAAAAATACATAGAATGAGTATTTTTGTTTTTCTAAAAAAACACTACTTCACATTAGTTAGCAAACGAAGTACATCAAAGTTCAACCATATTCAGCAAAACTCACACTTCTCCACACAAAACTAAACATAATCCTCACCCCGTCATTTTCAACAAAAGTATCCCCTCGACCGGATATGGATAACAGGTATTAGAGAGGTTTAATATGGATAATGCAAAACCGGTAAGTACCCCACTTGCTAACCATTTTAAATTATGTAGAAAAGATTGTCCACGTACCGAGCAAGAGAAAGAAGAGATGTCTTCAATTCGTTACTCTTCAGCGATTGGCTCGTTGATGTATATTATGGTTAGCACAAGGCCAGATATTGGTCATGTTGTTAGTGTTGTAAGTAGATATCTCTCCAATACGGGTAAGTCTCATTGGAATGTCGTAAAATGGATCTTTCGATATTTAAGAGGTACATTGAAATTATGCTTATGTTTCGGAGATTCTAAACAAACTCTTGAAGGTTTTTTAGATGCGGATATAGCAGGGGATCTTGATGGGAGAAAATCTACTTTGACTTACTTATTTACATTTGCAAGGGGAGCCGTATCATGGCAATCTAAGTTGTAAAAGTGTGTTGCTTTGTCTACAACAGAAGCGGAATATACTGCAACCACTAAAGCTACCAAAGAGATGTTATGATTGAAAAGGTTTGTTTCATATTTGGGTTTAAGTAAACTAACTTATGTGATCTTCTGTGACAGTCAAAGTGCAATAGATTTGAGCAAGAGCTCGATGTACCATTCGCACACGAAACATATTGATGTAAGGTATCATTGGTTGCACTCGACAATTGAAGATCAACTTCTACAACTCAAGAAAATTCACACGGATGAGAATGTTGTTGACATGTTGATGAAGGTAGTCTCAAAAGAAAAGCTTGAGCTATGTGTCAAGCTTGCTGGAATGAACACAAACTAAGTGGCTCAATGGAATCTTCTCATATGTGGCTAGAGAGGGATATTGTTAGGTTTTCTATCCACATTTTTCGAGTGTAAATGGGCCTAGGACACCCAAAAACTTGTATGTTAAATTATAGTGTGAAAAGGGGTCAAACTAAGATGGAGTTACACATCTATACTCACTTTTTGAGAGTGAGTTAAGAAGAAGAAAACAAGCATTTTTTTGCAAGACGAAAAACAGATTTTTGAGACCTCATACTCTCAGTCTTGGCTTGCTCCTTCAGCGATCTTGAGTACACCGTTAAACGCCAATGTCTCATACATCACCGCCTCCATTATCAACCATGTGTTGTGAGTTTTTTGTGATTGTTTTGGCTCCTTTAGTTGTTGAGGAAATCTCATATTCCTTTCTTTCTCATAGTACTGTAACTTTTTTAGAGTAGAACTTTGGTCTATAAGATTTACATTGATAGTGAATTATTTCTGGACTAGGTCCTATGGTTTTTACCTCTTTGAGGTTTTTCCACATTAAAAATTTGTGTTGTATTTTGCATTGTGTTTGTTGTGTATCATTCTTGTTTCCTTTGAATAATCTCACATAAGTGATTAACTGCTATTAAGTTTTCGATCATTCTTATTATACTACTAGCTCCAAGCCCAACAATGGCAGCTAGGCGGCCATCGTCACCTTGGCCTCTATGGCCAACTCCCTGGGCTCAATATGCAGGGCATGTCCATCACTCGCATCGACTTCCCGCCCAATGGCGGACTCAACCCTCCCCACGTTTGCACGCATGCCATGGAGGTGCTCTTCCTAGCACAAGGCACACTCAATCTGAAGTGGACGCGCTCACTGCCAGCGTGAAGAAGGTCAACGTATCTTGAACATACAATAGCAAGCGGCACATGCATGAAGCTCATCATCTCTGTACCATCCATCTATCCACTCATTGTTAAATCGATTCAATGATAGATTTTGGGCATCAATAAATAATCACATGCATCATTGGGCCACCTTTGTAATCCTCCTTCATAAATGGTCAAATTAGTCATTCCAATCTATCTTTCTCGTTTTTTTGTGAAAACAAACAATTATAGTAAAAATGAGTGTAAAAAACACTCCAATTCCACGGTAAATAGTTCTGCCCCAAATGTTGTGTCACCAAGCGAACCATTTGTACTACTATTATCACACCTGTACACCCTCTTGTAAGTATACATATATGTACTAGAAGATGCCCTAATTTTAGCATTATCACCATTCGAGAGCACTCTTCGCATGATTCTTGGAGTGGAGTGTATGAATAAAGTATATAACAGATTTTGTATAAACATTGGGTGTTGATTCAACAAATGTGTAGTGGTACAACAAGTATGTCAATTCCATTCTAGTAGTCTTTCTTTCTAATGAGATACAATGTCTCTTCTTCAATCAAGTCTATAGTTATTTAATTCTTTTATTATTGTAATATTATTGTTTATTTCAACATTATGTCGTTTTTATGCATCCCACATACCAAGGCAACATGACACCGGGGCTATAAATTGAAGCCAGAAGCCAAATTGTACCTTCATTAGGATGGCGTGGGTTCAGCACAAAGTGAATTATTCTTTCGCCTTTTACTAAAGAATAACGTGTGCTCCTCCTACCTCAAACGCCCTCACCCTAATTTTTGGTAGGGAGGCTCTCAATAGAGCTTCCCACTATCAGATGTTAAGTAAACAAATTAAAATCCCTACCATTGCCACCTCTTTGCACTTGAGCCATTCTCACTTCAAGTAAGTGGTGTGCTTGTCCAAACCTTGTGAATCTTGGTAACGAACCACACAACAGTTTATATAGGTATAATTTATAAACATTGGCTTGCTTTGACTATTTTCTTGTTAGTTTGCCTCAATAGGGGTTCTTTTCCCTTCTTAAACTTTCATTAACACTTTTCCTTCTCTTGTTAGATTGCTTGCTATCCATATTACAATGATGGCTCAATGGAAACTTCACATCGACTTATGGTCAACAACACAACCACAATGAATTGCTAGTCATCAAAATGTATCCATATTTTAGCCAACATCTTTGTCCAATTGATAAGACAAACCAAATGATAAGGCAAGCTTGTAATATTGAAGTGATGAAAGAGAAACCAAAAGGGAAGAGAGGTCTAACAAAGTTCTATGCATAGTTTATTTGAAGCATTTTTTTTAGATTCTCCAAATGGAAACGCATGGATGTCTCTATATGGACATAGATGGATGTAGATTGCAAACATGATTTTGTCTAATGGTCCCAAAAGAAAAGTGTCATATTTTTCAAATGTTGTTTCTATACAAAGCCATGATATGTATTTTGAGCTTTAGTTTGATTGCTTTAGTTTTAAAAACTTTGATATTGACACTTGAAACATCCTTCATTGGTATGCATGATGTATGATCTCCACGTGATGGTATTGATACCTCAATTGTTTTCCATAATGTATGATAACAATAATTCAGTTTTAAATGAAAGTTATAGGCCACTTAGGCTTTACTAATTCTTGCTTTACATGAAGTTTTTCATCCTTCATTAACTTATATTGTATATAGACCAATGCCATGGGCGTTGTTTTGGTTAAGGGGTTCACAAGTAAATAATTGAAGAGTTTGCTCTTGATGTATTTGGTAGATGAAAACACATCATTGTCTTGTGTACATGATGTTCTCATTGTTTTTGTGAAAGAACTCTCGATTGGTTATTTTTTAACTCATTCTCTTGTGAGCTCTTTTTAATTGGCCTCAACACATGAAATTTATGGACTCAATTCGCTAATGTGTCATACATCAATGTTACTTATTAGGGGCATGGATATCAACCATGGGTGTAGTGTCGTATGCCCCCTCACATGCCACCAGTGATTCCATTACATATACACAATGCACTAATAGTTCTACATCTCACAAAATTACAAATGATGTACTTTGTCATTGTAACACCCTCAAGTTCACATCAAAGGATAATATGAAGAAAACAAATTGCCTTGTAAGCCAATGGTTTGTGTTATCATAGTAAGTAATCATCAAGATATGTCATCTCGTTGTAAGGTGACAATCCTTGTTGCAAAATGGAGTGTGCTTGAAGACAAAAACATTTAGTGATATAACTACAATTGCTTACTTTGTTTGAGTATCTACATATGTTTGTGCCATCCAAATTGGATCAACAAATTAATAAAATCAAAAACCTAGTAGCATCACCTCACATTCCTCAGAAAACTAAGAATATATTGTATCATCCATTGTCTTATCCTAGTAAACATATCTTGATAATTCGATTGCATTATGCATGAGCACATACTGAATGACTTGTTTAATCCATGGCTTTATCCATATACTACTAAACTACTTGTTTAATCCTTATGTCATAATATATAAAAGTTGCTAATTGAGATTTAGATGAATCCTCATTGTTTCATCAAGGATTGTTCTATAGATTTTACAATCTCACTCCTTAAAGACAATTCATCAATCAAATTTATTTTTGACACTTGTGGTACATGAAAACCAAATTGCCTTGTCGATTTAATTTTGAGATTTGGATGAATCCTCATTATTTCATCAAGGATTGTTCTACACATTCTACAATCTCCCTCCTTAAAGACAATCAATTTTATTTTTGAGACTTGTGGTACATGAAACCAAATTGTCTTGTCGTCATAAGCCAACAATCTGTGTTTTCATGGTAAGGAATCATCAAAATACGTCTTGTCATTATAAGTTGCCGATTCTATAAATGAATCATATACAAACTTTGCAAGATTTATTTTTAAGTTTGGGATGAATCCTCATCTCCAATCAATTTACATATCCATTATTTTAATAAACATTGTAATATATAAGTACAATTTATATATATATATATATATATCCATTTACATTCCTTAAAATGTAATATTATTCCTAAGAATGTTTTCTTCAAAACTAGGAAAGCAACAGTTTGGCATTCTTCTTTTACATTATTTAAAGCAGGAAGCTCTATTGAGAGCCTCCCTACCAAAAATTAGGGTTAAGGCGTTTGAGTTAGGAGGAACACACAGTATTCTTTAGTAAAAGGCGAAAGAATAGTTTGCTTTGCGCTCAACCCACGCCATCCCAATGAAGAGAGTTTGTCTCAAATGTCTTCAATTTATAGTTGCTGGAGTGAATTTGCCTTTCTATGTGGGATGTATAACACAACTTCAATTATTGCCTTCTTTCTTTATTCTCCATGACTGATTCTATTATTCCTTTCAATGCAAAAATCATGATCCTTTTCAACATTTTACTATTGGTTTTTATTATATTCGTTTTTGCCATTTGTATCCAAATTCATATTTGCAAGCTCTCATTCCCTAGAAAACAACAAATCAACAACATCAAAAATCTCACATTGCCCAATCCATGACTTTATCCACAGACTACTAAATTACCTAGTTTAATCCATCATACGTTATTTCATATACAGAATCTAATTTTGAGATTGGGATAAATCCCCATTCAATTTAAATATCTATGATTTCACTAAGCATTGTTCTATGCATTCCACTATCTCACTCCTTTAAAAGAAATATAATAGCTAATATCAATTGCTTCAAATCAAATCATCTAGTAGTAGTTCAATGTTCATGATATACTTCTTTTATTTTATTTTATGATGGGAAGCTTTGATGAGAGCCTCCCTCCCAAAAATTAGGGTTAGGGCGTTTATGGATGGAAGAGCACACGGTATTCTTTAGTAAAAGGCGAAAGAATAGTTCGCTTTGTGCTCAACCCACGCCATCCCAATGAAGTCAACCACTATCAAATATCTTGATTTATAGCTCTTGGAGCGACATTGCCTTTCTATGTGGGATGTATACCACAACTTCAATTACTGCCTTGTTATTTTATTCTTCATGATCCGATTGTATTATCTCTTTCACTACAAAATCATGATCCGATTGTATTATCTCTTTTACGGAATAACCACATGTGTAGGGATTTTTTTACTGCGGGAAACATTGCATCTCTTATGGTAATTCATGTAACGTGGAGGCTTGAATTATGTGCTCAATGTCACAACATGCACATAATCTACGTACCATCCATCCATCCACCGATTTCGTAATATATACTATGGTCGCCATTTGAATGAATAATTACATGTGTCGTGGTTTTACTTAGATTCAATAAAACCAAGGGCCCTCATGCATGTTCCATACTTATTATTGTACTTTATGATATGTGCACACATTCATAGAGCAATCCATACAAACACAGTTTGTTATTCTGTGTCTTCAAAGGTCAAATCTCACCTATGGAACCGAAAGTGAATAATTCTGGGGAAGTGTATTTCGAACCAATTGAATAGATAGCGTGTCATGATGTTCACGAATTTTACATGTCAATGTTGCAATTGGGCTTGTACTCCGTGATTGTTATACAAAGGGGAATGTGTGTTGGAAGCGAGCAAGATTGATAATGTGCATTCGATAACATGAAAATCAAATGTGATTGAAAGGAGCACATTGTATCGAAGTGTGATACTCTTGAGTCGTGCACTTGGTTCATGTGAAAAAATGCATAGTTGATGATTCTCCTAGCCTATGCCTACAAGAAGAATCGTGCGCTGGCCATCGCGGTCCTGAACAAGCAGAATCTAGGGGTCTCTCAGCTTGTTGTGGCCCTCTTTGTTGCTAACCCACCACTGCCTGGCATATTGCTTCAGAATACGTTCAGCATCGGCTAGTCTGAAGTGGATGCCCTGACCGCCAGCGTGAAGAAGGCTACCGTAACTTGAATACCTATACTCTAGTATGAACGTACAATATAGCAAATAAACCTCATCATCCTTATACCATCGACCTTTGTAGCTATCCATCTGTCCGCTGGAATGAATTCGATTTAATAATATATATATATATATATATATATATATATTGTGCTCACAATAATCACTTCGTAATCTTCCGTTATAAATAGTCAAATTAGTCATTATGTGATGGGAATATGGAGCGGAATCGGGATGATTAAAATTTCAAACACAATTAACACTTGATAAACAATAGATGAAACCACAAGACGAAAATGAGAGAGTACACTGAGATTTAATGTGGAAAACCCAAAATCGGGAAAAACCACGAGAACCTTAGGTTCCGAAACAAATTCACTATTTTTTGAGTATACAAGGTGTTGACATCCTCTAGAGCTTACTCTAGAGATATGCACATATATTTCAAGGCTACCGCCTTGGATACAATATTCACCCTACCAGATAGGATAAACAACTGAAAAAAAAACCAAAAACACAGAACAAATAAACCTGTTGCAAGTGGACAGAAGAGTTGTTGTGACTCTTTTGGGTAGTCCAAATAGCACCTCGCTAGATCTCCGGCTTTACACTTGCAACAAGTTTTCGTTCTCCATCACCCTGTTCTCGAGCTCTCACACTTGTTTATGTTTTCTTGCAGAAGCTTTGTTGTGTTTTTCTCACACACCTCTTCTTCTCGAATCTCTATTTTTCCAGCCTTAGTTTTGTTCACTCCTGTGCAGTTTTTCTCTGTAACGCGCTCTGTTTTCTCTGTCTTTCTCTCAATTTTTCCCTGTATGCATTTTTCTGTCTATGGCTTCTTTTTATTAGCCTTTTTGGAGTAAGGTCTCCTCTTTTCATATCTGCATTCACACAGACATACAAAAACACACACACACACACACAAGAAGAAGAAAGGACACATAAAAAACGTACATATATATATATATATATTAATAAACATATAACCTTTTCCTTTCTTTAGCTCTAAGTCGATTCGACATCCAGCCGAATCAACGCTCAGCCTGAATTGACGCCCAGCCGATTCAACACTCAACCCAAATTAGTACCCAACCGATTCGACACTAAGTTGGTAGCTGGCTCTCAGCCAACTCCATGTCATGGGCTCCACTTGAGTGGATAGACCCAACATTATGTATGTTCTCTCTCTCTCTCTCTCTCTCTCTCTCTCTCTCTCTCTCTCTCTCTCTCTGTGTTGAAAATAAACAAAGTACATATGGTGACGGGAACCCAACGTTCCTTATGCGCAATGCTCGGCCACAACCGAGCTTAGAATGATACACAGAAAACGGGAAATAAAACGCGACACAAAGAAGGAGAGAATATGCAGGAGGTTTACGTGGAAAACCCCAAACTAGGGGAAAAACCACGGCAGCCCACAGGCTGCAAACTGTCACTATGTAGGAATATACAACAGTGAGTTCACTGAGGCACCGACCTCGTGCTCACAAATATTCGCCACAAGCGGTGGTTACAACAGAGGCAACGACCTCTTTCTCTCTCTCTCTCTCTCTCTCTCTCTCTCTCTCTCTCTCTCTCTCTCTCTCTGTACAGTTACGCACACCAATCTCGTGCAAAACAGAAAATGACAACCACACCAACAAAAGTTTGCCCTAAGTCATATTTATACTAATATGACTTTTTGGCTATTTACAAATATATCCTCGATGGGCTCTCAGAAACATATTTACGAATATGTCTCTTCCTCCGGTTCTCACCGGGTCTGCGTCATCCGGCTCTCCGTAGCCGGGTGCTCCTCATCCGGTTCTCACCGAGCCTGTATCATTCGGCTCTCCGTAGCCGGGTACTCCTCTTCCGGTTCTCACCGGGCCTGTATCATCCGGCTCTCCATAGCCGGGTACTCCTCATCTGGTTCATACCGGGTCTGCGCCATCTGGCTCTCCGTAGCCGGGTTCTCCTCTTCCGGTTCTCACCGGGCCTGTATCATCCGGCTCTCCGTAGCCGGGTACTCCTCATCCGGTTCATACCGGGTCTGCGCCATCCGGCTCTCCGTAGCCGGGTACTCCTTTTCCGGTTCTCACCGGGCTTGTATCATCCGGCTCTCCGTAGCCGGGTACTCCTCATCCGGATTCGGCCTCGGCCGAGTTTGTTCGTCGGCACTGTTCTTCTCCCTTCCCATCCGGAGGGACCTGTCTCCCAACATATGGTAACAAGTGTATGCCAAAAACACTACAATGACTAGTATATATAGGAACATGGATTCATATATATATGGAAAGTTGGGCTACTATATATATAGACATAGTGGAATTAGTTGGCTATGTATGTGTGATAAATCACTAAGAGTTAAAATAGTGAGAAAAGTGTGTGAAGGGATATATATAGTGAACCCTAGAGAGAAAGGGGATATTATTGAGAGGGTGAGCACGCGAGAGAGTGGAATCGTTCCAACATGAAGGACTCAAACTTCTATACCATGGAAGTTTGAAACATGGATTCCACAAAACACAAGCCGATTTCGGCTCTTCAACTCTTCGGTGGATTTCGGCTAGTCGTGTCACAGTTTGGCCTTTCGGCCGATTTTCCCGTAAGGAGGGACAATCTTACATAACAAACTCCCCCTTCACTCTTGTAGAGGGAGAGTCAACCAAACCAGTCCTTCGCCGGCATGCAACAAGTTTTTCCATAGATAAGACTTTGGTAAGCATGTCTGATCCATTTTCATCAGTATGTATCTTCGCTAGGATGAACTCATTCTCTTCCACACTCTCACGCAACCAATGATACCTTCTTTGAATGTGCTTCATACAAGAGTGATAGGAAGAATTCTTAACAAGATGGATAGCACTTTGATTATCACAATGAAGTAAGAACTTTTCTTGCTTCATTCGTAGTTCGCTTAAAAAATCTTTGCCTTATCCTTCTTAGTTTTTAGACATTGTCCTAAATTTAACTTACAATTCACCAACAATGGAGATCCAATAGATTTTGCATTGTACATGTTAAATCTTTGCAAAAATTTCGTCACATATTTCTCTTCTGACAACCATAGCATGTTTTTAGTCCTGTCCTAGACTATATGCATTCCCAAAATCTGTTTTGCCAGTCCTAAGTTTTTCATGGCAAAGGCTTTGCTCAAAGCTTTCTTCAAGCTTGCAATCTTTTTAATATTTTGTCCAACAACCAACATATCATCCGCATACAACAAAAGAATCAGAAAATCACCTTCATCATATCTCTTCACAAATACACAATGATTGTCTTGTGTTTTGTGGAATCCATGTTCCAACATGAAGGACTCAAACTTCTTATACCATTGTTGAGGAGCTTGTTTCAGTCCATACAAGCTCTTCCTCAACCTACATACAATATTTTCTTTTCCTTTCACCTCAAAGCCCTCCGGCTGCTACATATAGATTTCCTCTTCCAACTCACCGTGCAAGAATGGTGTTTTAACATCCAACTATTAAATTTCTAGATTCACACTGGTAGCCATACTCAAAATAGTCCGGGTGGAGGTCATCTTCACTACTGGAGCAAAAATAGTCCGTTGTCGCTGCCTCTCGCCAACAGAACATCGCTATTACTGACGATCGCCGCCTCCCAACCAACAAAACATCGTTGTTGCTGACGATTGCCGCCTCCCACACAACACCGCCACCGATGCCGCCTTTTGCTACCAACACAACAACATTGATGATGATAATCGTCGACAAAAGAATGTTGATGTCGTTGCTATCACCGCCAACAATCAATAGAAAAAAGCCGCCAATATCATCGCCGCCTCTCACTTTGATGAAGTCCCCGATGTTGTCGATCGTTATGTGGTAATCCCTCGCCCTTTTATTCACACTAATCAGCCCCTTGCACCTCCTCCGATCTCTCATGCACATCAACCCCTTGCATACATTTATCACTCTCTTTATCAAATTTCTCGACCTCTAATCAACATGCACTTGAAAGCCCTTGAACCCATCAAATCATTCCGCCATTTAATCTTGAATCACCCAACATCACATGTGATTTTTCAATCAACTCAAAATCACAATCCTCACAAGACTATCCAAACCCATATGATAATGACTCACCACGTCGTCGTACGAGCTCCTTGTCTGATATCTATAAGGAACTCGACCAATTCATGGCACACTTTGTGGACCTCGATATGGACGCTCTCATAGTTGAAGAAGAGTCGGATACCACAAATGAATTGATTATTAACGTTAGAGAAGCATTGCCTGGTACCGATGGCCCTAAATGGAGAGCAACCATGGAAGAAGAGATGACAACCTTATTAAAGAACAAAATTTAGAGCCTTGTCGATCCACCACCTGATCGACAAATTGTTAGTTGTAAGTGGGTTCTTCGGAAGAAGACCAACGCTAATGGAAATATTATAAGCTCATCTCGTAGCTCGTGGTTTTTCGCAAATACATGGATTCAACTTCAAATATACATTTAGCCCTATATTGCGAAGTATCACATTTCGCATATTTGTCTCCCTCGCGGTCGAACTTGATTTGGAACTCCATCACTTAGATGTTCAAACCACTTTCCTTCACGGAGAACTTGAAGAAGAGATCTATATGCAACAACCACCACATTTTGAAGATTCAACTCGACCAAATGATGTATGTTACCTACATCGATCCTTATACGGTTTGCGACAATCTCCACGAGTTTGTGTATCTACAACTTGCGAAGAAGGAACTTCAACAAGCTTTTCCAATAACTGACCTTGGTCCGATGAAGTATTTCCTTGGAATGAAATTACAAAGAGATCGTGCCAAAGGAACCATTTCTCTTTTCCAAACTCAATACATTGAAAGTGTATTAAAACGTTTTGACATGCTACATTGCAAGCCTATCTCTACACCCATGTCAACTCCATGCAAATTATCAATCGAAGATGCTCCAATAACTATTAAAGAATGAGATGAAATGCTCAATGTTCCTTACAAGCAAATTCTTGGATGTATACGCGACCTTGTTAGTTGTACACGTCCCGATTTATGTTTCACCACTAGAATTCTTTCAAGATTTATGCAAGATCCCGGATTGAAACATTGGCAAGCTTTAAAACAACTAATACGTTACTTAAAACGAACAAAAGATATGGTGTTAACTTACTCTAGATCACAATCAGAGTCTGTCAACATGAATCTTGAAGGATGGACCAATCCATCACAATTGTCTGGTTGGATGGATTCAGATTGGGGAGGGGATATTGATGGTCGTAAGTCAACAAGTGGCTTCGTATATTGTCTCACCAGAGCCGCTATAGCATGGAGGTGTAAGAAGTAAACAACAGTCGCTCTATCTTCAATGGAAGTTGAATATGTAGTTGTCGCACTCGCTGCTAAAGAAGGAATATGGATTCATTCTATACTTGAAGAACTTAACTTGTTTAAGACTTCAAAGCTAATCCTTCATTGTGATAATCAATCATGTGTAAAGTTAGCTTGTAATCAGAAAATGAGTGATAATATTCGACATGTCTCTTTCAAGCATCATTTTCTACGAGACTTAATCTAAGAGAAGAAGCTAGATTTGAAGTATGCGTCTACAACACTAATGTGGGCCGATTTTCTAACAAGGCCAGTACCTCAAACAAAGCATGTTGTTTGCTGCCGAAAGATTGGTCTAACAATGCCAAACTATTCTTCGAACGATACTTTTGAATAAATTAATATTTAGCTGAAGGGGGGATTGGAAATATTTAACGTAAATATTATATTATTATTAATTAGAAAAATAAGTAATTACGAAAAGTTATTTATTATTAGACTTTAGAGAAAACTCTTCATTGAAGAGACATAACTTTTTGTCCATCACCTCTACAAACAAGCCATTTTGACTAATGTAATATTACACAATCAATATAGAACAAATTCTATGTATGTGTGATCTCTCTCTTGTAATCATTCTCTATTTGTATAATTGCTGAATTCTACACTGGAGCTGTGACACATAAAGCTACAAATAGAAGCCTAAGGGCGAGCAATACAGAATTGGGGAGGGACAGCATATCCTCACTTTCTCGGATAATGGGAACGATGTGTAGTATATGCACTAAGTTATGTTATGGCAGAGATGGAGAGCGAGGCTTGGAAGGGCGATAGAGAGAGATGATGGATGAGGATACCTGAATTCTACACATGTGTGTGTGTATATATATATATATACGTATTTAGACATACTCTGTGTTTCTTGAGTGCCGTATACTCTTGTGTTTCTTGAGTGTCTATGTTTCTGTAGCGATGGGGGTGGGTGAATACGTACTTGTTTGCTTCCTTCGTCCGGAAGCTAAAGAGAGGGAGGGAGAGAGAGAGAGAGAGAGAGAGAGAGAGATGTGTGGCCGAACTTCTAAGTGTGTGTCTTCGTCTCCGTCTATTGAGATGCTTCTTATGAATGGAGGACCAAACTTAATGTTTTTTCAGATATTCTACCATATTTTGGGAACCTCTCTTAACAACATTCAAGAGGAGCCCTTCGTGGTGTATCAGATGCCTTACATGTAACGCTTGTGAATTTGTAAGCTTAAGGCATCTGTAGTGTTTGTGAGTTTGCCTTGTAAGTTTTTCACCTCGCCCCTTCCTAATACACACCTCACCCACACACCCACTTGTCGACATTACCAATACAACATACCCACGTGTCCATGAAAGAACTATGTGTACTTGCTTGCTGGCTTGCTAACCTCTGTACATTGATTCCTAATGCATTCCACTACCAAGAATACACATTCTCACCCTCATCATTTTATAGATCCTATCCGACTATGTATGGAGCATGTAACTTGTTTTTCTGACTTTTTTGTTAGGAATCAACCGACCACAACCGGTTTCACGTTCGTATTCGTGTGCAGAAACCAAGAACTAGTACACAGACAATAAAAATGTGAAGACACAGAGACACTGATATTTTTCGTGGAAAACCCGAAATGGGAAAAAACCACGGGGGTCCACAAACCCCGAGAAAACAGATCACTATAGTAGAGAGGAAGTACAAATACGGAACTCGGAGGCAGCGACCTCGAGTTCTCTTTCGTCTGGCAGACGGCTACAGAGTTACACTCTCACTCTCTCACTCACAGTTACAGAGGTAACTACCTCGTTCTCACCTTTTAATAAGGATCACTAGCTCATAACTATAAGATTTGCCCTAGTTGCTTATAAACCAAAGCGATTTTCTGGCTATTTACAAGTATAGCCCCTAGGAGGCATTTTTTACTATTTACAATTATAGTCTTCTGAAACGATTTCCGATTTCGGTTTCTTCTCTTCCCATCTGGAGGGACATGTTTCCCAACATTTTCACATGATAAGATAGAACCTGAACGTCCTCTTCAATTATAGTAAATACATCTAACATGCATGGCTCTCGCCTATAATTGCATTCAATGTCTCAAACGCAGGCAATATCTTTCAACATATAGGTGGCCTCTACAAATTACCTAGATGCATATGTTCAACTATCATGATGTCTATCAAATTTGGGTTGTCTTCCTACCACCTATTGGAAATTTCAATGGGCACCATCAATATTGTTCCATCAAGGTTGTGGTAAATGACGTTATCATTTGACCTCCTAATCACCATATCTAAAGCAAACCACCGGTTTGTAAACTTTAGTATGAGTCGTGTTGGTTGTCGAAGCTCTTATAGTAAACACACACAAACTCTTCTTCGTTAAATTTTCTCAATTGAAGGCAACTTGTTTGATGAACCCATGTATAAGATCCTAATTGCCATCAAGTTTATCATTAAATCCTACATTTAGGTCCAAACGGGAGGCCAGACTAAATTGTGCCTTTGGGTGTGTGCAACAGAAGGGCAATGTTCTTATCGGAAGGAGTCACAAAGCACAACACTTTCCAATTGTAATTGATTAGTCTGCCATAATGTCAATAAGGTTCGTAATAGGGATCATGATGCGAGAAGAAGGATTTCTCCCTCCCCTCTCTCGTGTCTTCAATTCAACAACGCGTTGCCTCCTCTCCTCTCCTCTCCTCTCCTCTCTTCTCCTTTCCTTTCCTTTCCTTTCCTTTCCTCTGCACACACAACACACACACACTCTCTCTCTATATATATATATATAAATACATTCTCATTCTCATCATCCTACCCCATCCCTATCCTTCCCTACTGTCTCTCATTCACGCACATTCAGTAAACAACAACAAACTCTTCCAGCCTCACATATAAGAAACACCAACACTCTACTCCTATTCATTAACAGACATGCCTTCTTCTTCTTCTTCTTCTTCTTCTTCTTCTTCTTCTTCTTCTTCTTCTATATTACTAACCCTCCTCAGCCTTGTTGTCTCTTTATATGTCACAACTCCTCCTGCCCTACTTGTTGGCGCAGCGGACGAGGACCCGCTCCAAGATTTCTGTGTGGCCGATGCCAATGCAGCTGCACCCATCACCATTCATTGTAGCATTATCACCATTTGAGAGCACTCTACACATACATATATATAGCTAGTTAAACAAATACATATGGTCCATCATTTTGTGAACCCATCAAGTCCTTTGAGTCTCCTTGTTGCCGACATATTCCCTAGTGGACGGATTAGCTATCAAGAAACCTACATTATTTCTGGAGTTGATATGTATAGGAGTATACGAATAGAATATATAACAACTTTTGTATAAACTTGGTGTGTCGATTCAACAAATGTGTAGTGGTACAACAAGTATGTCAATTCAATTTAACTGGTCTTTCTGTCCGATGAGATACAATGTCTCTTCAATCAAGTCTATAGTTATTTATTTATTTATTTATTTTATTATTGTATGTATTATTATTTATTTCAACATTATGTCATTTTTTATGCATCCCACATACAAAGGCAAGGTGACGTTGGGGCTATAAACTGAGGCCTCAAGCCCACTTGTACCTTCATTGGGATGGCGTGGGTTGAGCACAGAGCGAACTATTCTTTCGCCTTTTACTAAAGAATACCGTGTGCTCCTCCTACATCAAACGCCCTAACCCTAATTTTTGGGAGGGAGGCTCTCAATAGAGCTTCCCATTGTAAAATGTTAAGAAAACCAATTAAAATTTGTATCCTTGTCCAAAACCTTGTCAACCTTGGTAACGAACCACACAATGGTTTATATAGGAATAAACATTGGCTTGTTATGACTATTTGCTTGTTGGTTTGCCTTAATAGGGGTTCCTTTCCCTTCTCAAAGTTTCATTAACACTTTCCCTTTTCTTGTTTAGATTGCTTGCTATCCATATTACAACGATGGCCTCTTGGTCATTGCACATCGACTAATGGTCAACAACCCAACCACAAGTACACATTTTAGCCAATATCTTTGCCCACTTAAGTTTTTTGTGAAGTAGTATAGGTTACAATTTATTCCTAAAAGTCTTTGTCCACGGAAGTATTTTGTGTAGTATAGGTTGCAATTGGTTTCTAAAAATAGCAAACAAGAGTTAGTTGAGCATTCACATATGTGGAAATGTGGTTGATACTAATAAAGATTTTCATGTTTTCAAAGCAATGGGTAAAAAACTCATATGGAACGACCATCCTCATAAGAGAACGTGAACAGGAAACAAATGATATGGCCAGAAGATCATGTTCTTTACCAAACTCAAGTAAGTATGAATAAAGATGTCAATAGAATACCATATAATATAGTTCATACATTGATGAAATAGAAGTGGTACTAAAATAATGACTAGATGAAAGAAGCATAAATTTGTGAGGCAACATTTGAGTAGGAGAACATGTGCAAAGTAGTGATGGATTGCTTAGATTCTTGTCACTTGGCTAAGTATTATTGTAGAACATAAGGATGGGTTTGTTTTCCATGGTAATTTTAAAAGTATTTATTTGGTTCATGAGTTGTCAAGAACTCTCCTTCCAACTCAACACTATCAAACTACAGAAAATGGGCGTTTGAGCGACAGTTGGACATGAGGGAAATATCTTGGAGGTTTCGAGTTCGAGTTTCTCCCATGGCACGCTGAGTGAAATATAATTCATGGAAACAGTCAATAAGAACGTTTAGGGTTTAGGTATTTTAAGTATCCCACATACAAAGGCAAGGTAAGTCTGGGGATATAAATTGAAGGCAGCAGCAATGCAAGGCTTCATTGGGATGGCGTGGGCTGAGCACAGAGCGAACTATTCTTTCGCCTTTTACTAAAGAATACCGTGTGCTCTTCCCATCTCAAACGTCCTAACCCTAATTTTTGGGAGGGAGGCTCTCTATAGAGCTTCCCACTATAAGTGATGTAGATAAGACCAATCAAATCTGTATATGAGAATGTGATGGATTAAACATGTAGTTCAAGTTATCATATAGATAATGTGGACTAAACTTGAGGTTCAAGTCTCACATAGATAATGTGGATTAAACTTGGAGTCCAGGTTTCACATACATAATGTGGATTAAACAAGTGGTTTAGTAGTATTTGGATAATGATGATAGCATGTAGTAGTAGCAGTAGAATTGTGTGACTTGGATGTATAAGGTAAGTTAATATTTGGGTTAATGATGAAGTGAGCCTTGGGGTTTGAAAGATTGCAATATGGCATGCAAAATTCATATCTATATAGTCCACTATTGGAATGTTGAACAAAGTGCAAAGGAGGTTGTACTAGAAATGGTGATTCTCCCCTTGTAGTCTATATAGTTGTCATGATGTTGGCATTACCTTGAGATTGTTTTTTTATCCAATCAAACCTTCATGAGCAATAAAGGTCGAACACCACACACTAATGTGATGAATGGGCAAAAACTCATGGACATATGTTCAACATTGTTATACTCCAAAGTCTTAAATGATTAAATAACCCTTCTGGCTCATTTGTTGGCATTTATATATATTCGGGAAATAGATGCGCCGATATTTGAACCTAGTGTTGTTGGTGGTAATTCCTTGCTTGATATGGATGCTAAATATGGCTAGATTGTTGAAGCTACATCAGTGTTCAATAGATTTCTAGTTAAATATGTTGCAATATTCTTTGTAATAGTGAATTGTTTGGTATATTGCCTTTCGCCACGTTATGTTAATACCAATGGAGGATATTTTTATGGGTAAAAAAAAAAGATGCGCCAATATTCGATTCAAATGTTTAGTCAGATCATCCGTTTGAGGATGACAACTTTTTTGAATGAAAGCAGATGTTGTCAAAGTGCATAAATAACCATGAGAACATGTGGCTAGTATATCCTATACTCATACACAATCTATTCTATGCAACGTAAACAAATTATCCATGAAAATACATGTTGACTCTCGAGTCAACATGTATTTGCATAGTCAACTACACTAATTTTCATAAGTTTATCCGTTGTGCCCAAACTATGCTTTAGGTATTAAATTACAAATCATAACGTTGATGGAGGTTTGTATAGACTTTTTTTACTACAACGAATTGATTGAGAGAACTAAGCTTAGATTACATCCATATTCCATTGGTGCACATAATTTTCAACAACAAAAATTACAACCCTCAACTTACTATTACCCACATGCATGATGACGCAAAAGGAAACACACTTATGTCTTCATTCGACCCATATGTGCCTTTTAGCATTAAACATCAAACCTTGTCTCTAAGTGACATCCATTCAATGGTATCATGTGATTATACAATCATTAACTCCCTTTTAGCAATAAAATGAGACTAGGTTGTTACCAATACCCATTCAATGGTACCATGTGATTATACCATCATTAACTCCCTTTTCAACCATCCAAAGTCTATTATATACACCATAGAATAAAATGAGACGAAGTGGTTAATAATAAGATGTGAGCGTTTTTAAAATTGTGATGTTAGATGTGTCATCGTTTGTTCATCCTACATACAGAGGCAAGGTGACTTCATGGGTTATAAAGTGAAGAAATTTATGAATGATAACACGGGATGGTGTGCAAAAATGTTTGATACTAATCAATGTGTTCCTATTTTAGAAGTTAGTAAAAAAACCCCAGATGGAACCACCATTCTTAACACATGAGAACGTGAAAAGGAAACAACCAGAAGATCATGTGCTTTACCAAACTTTGTTTTTCTACAAAGCCATGATGTGTATTTTGAGTTCATGTATGGCACATAATCTTTACTTTGATTGCTCTCTTTATAATTCTTGGATATTAGCACTTGAACATCTTTCTTTGGTATGTATGATGTGTCATCTACACATGATGTTATTGACAACTCGATTGTTTTTTTCTGTAATGTATGATAACAATACTTATGTTTTAAATGAAAGTTTTAAGCTACTTCGGCTTTAGTAATTCTTGTTTTACATGACGTTTTTCATTCTTCATTAATTTATTTTGTATATAGACAAATGCAATGGGTGTTGCTTCAGTTGGGGGGTTTGTGTATAAATGAGAATTGTGTTCTTGTATTTTGCATATGAAAACGTCAATGTCTTGTGTACTTGATGTTCTCGTTGTTTTTGTGAATGACCTCTAGATTGGACATTTTTGAACTCATGAGCTCGTTCTAACTAGCCTCAACACATGATCATTGGGAGAACATTGTGGACATCAATTCTCTTATGTGTGATGCAACAATGTTATTTATTAGAGGCATGGATATCAACCATGGGTGTAGCATTGGATTCCCCCTCACATGCCACCTATCACTTTGTAACACAAACACAATGCACTAATAGTTCTAGATCTCAAAGAACCACAAAATTGCAAACAATCTACTTTGTCATTGTAACACCTCAAGTTGATGTAAAAACGAGAAAACAACTTTCGAGATTTGTGGTGCATTATAACCAAATAGCCTTGTCGTAAGCCAGCGGTATGTGTTATCAGAGTAAGTAATCATCAAGATATGTCTTGTCATTGTAAGGTGGCCTTCTTGTTAGAAGTAGAGTGTGCTCAAACACACAAAAAATTAGTTATATTGCCTCAATTGCCTATTGTCTCTAAACATCTAGTTATGATTGTGTGCTATCCAACTTAGATCAACATCAAACACCAAGTAGCATCACCTCACATCCTTGAGAAAAATAATAATATATTGTACCATCCATGGTGTTATCCTAAATAAATCTTGATAAAAACGATCGCATTTTGCATGAGCACATCCTAAATGACATGTTTAATCCATAGCTTTATCCACACTACTTAATTTAATCCATACATTGTATAATATATCTATGAATTTGCTAGATTTATTTTTTAGATTGGGTAATCGCTCTATTCAATTAACATATCCATAGTTTCAATAAGCATAGGTCTATAAATACCACAATATCACCCTTTAAACACCATTCCCAAGCGTTTAAATATGTTGACCATACATATACTTCTTTAACTTTACTTTATGATGGGAAGCTCAAAGAAGAGCCCCCCTCCCAAAAATTAGGGTTAGGGCGTTTGAATTAGGAGGAGCACACGGTATTCTTTAGTAAAAGGCGAAAGAATAGTTCGCTCTGTGCTCAACCCACGCCATCCCAATGAAATCTAGGCAACACATATCTTCAATTTATAGCTCCTGGAGTCATCTTTCCTTTCTATGTGGGATGTATATACCATTACTTCAGTTAGTTTCTGCTTGCTTTATTCTTCTTGATCCAATTGTATCATATCTCTTTCCATGCAAAATCATGATCCTTTCTAACGTTTTACTATTTAGCAATTGTGTTGGTTTTTATTATGTTGCGTCCCGTCATTTGGCTGTCCAAAATTATCTTTGCAAGCTTTCGTATCAATATTCAAATGTAAATATAGATGAATGTGTGTACATCATGTATGTGCAAATCATAGATCAATAACACCAAAAACCTCACATTCCCGAGGAAAATAATAATATCTTCTATCATCCTTTGTGTTATTCTAAATATATTTTGATAATTCGATCGCAATATATATGCATGATCACATACTAAATGACTTGTTAATCCATGGCTTTATCCACATACTACTCAATTAACTAGTTTAATCCATCATACATTATATCATATGCAGAATTTATTTTTGAGATTGGGATAAATCCCCATTCAATTTACATATACATGATTTCATTTCACTAAACATTGTGCTATACATCCCACAATCTCACTCCTTAAAAATGATTCCTAAGAAGGGTTTCTTTTAATCCTCAAGTAGCATTTAAACGTTGATGATATACTTCTATAATTTTACTTTATTGTGGGACGCTCATAGGAGAGCCTCCCTCCCAAAAATTAGGGTTTGGGCGTTTAAGGTAGGAGGAGCACACGGTATTCTTTAGTAAAAGGCGAAAGAATAGTTCGCTCTGTGCTCAACCCACGCCATCCCAATGAAGGTAACCAAAATCAAATGTCTTAATTTATAGGTCTTAGAGTCACCTTGCCTTTCTATGTGGGATGTATACCACACAACTTCAATTACTGCCTTGTTGCTTTATTCTTCATGATCCGATTGTATTGTCTCTTTCAATGCAAAATCATGATCCTTTCTAAGTTTTACCATTCTACAATTGTGTTGGCTTTTATTATGTTGCTTTTCGTAATTTGTCTGTACAAAATTATCTTTGCAAGCTCTCGTATCAACATTCAAATGTAAATATAGATGAGTGTGTGTAAATGTATGTGCAAACAATCTTCAAAATCCATAGTTTGTTGGCTTATCTTCACAATATGTATTTGTCTATGACACTTCATTACTTAAGGAATGAGGTTCATTACAACTTACAAGCAAAATATCATTGATCTACTAGATAGGCTTCATCATGAAGGATGAATTTTATGGAACCCAACTAGTAAGCTTAATCTCTTTGTGAAGGCACAAAAAAGAAGTTGTTTGGAAATAATCCAACGAAAAGACATTTGGGATGTTTGGAAATAAACCAATGAAAAGACATTTGGGATGAACATCCATTGAAAAAGAGAGCAGCCAACCAAGCTTTCCATAAAAGCAATTGTAACTCTCCAACTTTTTTTCTATGATGAGAAAATTCTAATGTACTAAGAGCATCCATGCATTCCTATATAGTGATCCTTGCTTTTACATCCTAATCTTGCCCTTATGTGTTTACTTCGCGCTTCGTCCCACACATTCCATGTAAAACTATATAATGGGGCGGGTAACGCAACAATAAGTATTTAGCTCCTACAGGCCATTATCTAGGTTATGGACCACTGCCTTCGCAAACAACCACGACCCCATCACGAGGGTGAGAAATGTCTTGCGTCCTTATCCTTGCAATCAAATGGGATAATGTTGATCCTCTAGAGTGGGCGATCTTTTCGAGGATCAAAATTTGAATTGCTTTAGTGTGCTTCACGATTCAAATTGGTAATAATTGCATGTGTATGGAGTTTTTGAGTGAAGAAAACATTGCATCTCTTATGGTAATCCATGTAACTTTTTTGTGTGGATGATGTTAGCCCTTAAGCAAGTTAGTTTCCAACAAATTGATGGTATTCTTTGGACTCAATTGCTACAACGACTATTGCTAGCAGTCTACGATGTCGATCATACAACTTGGCAACACTAGGCCCAATCCCCAAGCTTAGCTTCCAAACACAAGAATTCGATAGGAATCGACAACAATTCAGTTTTGGCTTAATCGAGTTGGCATTGTCCATCCCAAACCGGTTAAACCTACCAAATTGGTGGAGTTCAAACCTAAACCAAACCAAACCTTAGATTGATTAAGCCTTTAACCAATTTGGGTTAAACCAGTTACTAAAACTTACCAACTGAGCTATATCCATAGGGGTTCTCTCTCTCTCTCTCTCTCAAGATGTTATCTCTTTCTTTCTTTCTCTCTTCTTCTTAAAAAATGTTATATCTTTATTTCTCTCTATCAGTTGAAATATATATATATATATGGCTTAATTGGTTTGTGCCGGTTAGGCAAGCTAAACTAAATCTAGCTCAAACTTGAAAAGAGTCAAACTGAATCGTCAAACCGCCAAACTGTTTAACGATTTAAGGCTTGCTTTGGGCTTGAGCTAAATCGTTGCCGACTCCTAGAATTCAATACACTTTCCGCTTATTTCCTTCCCTTCACACTTATTGTGTCCCAACGGGGCGCTAATCTCAACTTAGGAAAGGGAGGGGAATTTTTTGTTCCCAAAATACCCCTCCATTCGAATAAAAATAATATTGTCAATACATGTACTAAACGTACCTTACCCCACGGGATTTATAGACATACACATACCAAATTTAGCAATCACATACACATACACATGGATCCTATATTTTAGGTATTGTTGTAGAATACTTAGAATACAATACACGTAGAATATGTATGCAAAGTATTCTAACTTTTTAAAAAAAATACTTTGAATACGTGTATATTAGTTTAAATACATAGAATACCTATAAAATACGTTAAATACTTCTTAAAATTCAAAGTTTTTTTAAAATTGTAAATTTTTTAAAACTTTTTTGAAATGTTAAATACTTGTTAAATACATAGAATACTTGAAATTTTGAGAAATGGCAGTTCTAAAACATAGAATATGTGTAGAACATGTTCTAAATGTAGAGTACACGTTTTTTTAACAACTATGGTTTTAGGTAAATATGGCGCCTATGTTTCAGGATTTACCATTAAGCATTCCAACATTGTTATTCTCTACACATAAATTCATGATGATGTTGGGGTATACAAAGGAAGAAATTCAAACAAATGGCCCTCTTACGAACATTGGAGTAGGACAACCTTCAAAAATGTGTCAACCAGTAGTTACAACTTAACATTTCTTCAATGTTACTACCAACATTAATGAAGATGACAAGTCAAGTACAACCACTAGAACCATCATCATCACCAAGAACTCGTATGGACCTTGGCATGCCATTCCATGAGACCATGATCCCATGTCCACAAAATTGAGATAGGTGCATTGTTTATTACATTCTTTCTTTACATGAGTTCTTAATTTCTAATTGCTCCATGTAATAGGTGTTGATGTAAATGACACCATATTGACGCCAAAAAACGAGGGTGGTGAAAGGTTTGTATTTTGATGTAGAGTTTGGTGTCATTTTAGTGGTCCCTAATTTATTGAAGTATCTTGTCTTTGTTGGTTAGGAGAAACTAAAAGCATCTCAAATGTCGTAACTAATCAACAGTTGGCACGACCTCAAATCGACACGGTGCAAGATCAAAGTACACACCCACATTTTCTAGATGATCATGTGTTGGTTTTGTCGAGGTTGAATGTAATTTTGATGAAAACCTTGGCGTGATTTGTCTAGAAGGTGGGGTTGCGTTCGAAAAGAGGTAAAATGACCTTGTGGAGTAATACCTCCCTCAAATGGAGACCCTTTGAAAGTAAGTGTAGATATTTGCGACTCTCATCACTTGTGCCCCAACGCCCTGTCTCACATCACAATGCATGTGAGCTAAGTCACATGGAAGCAAAAGACCTAACTCTAATATTATAAAGTAAAGAAGAAGAAGAAGTAAAAGGTTTATAATTCCACCTTTTTACTTCTGAACATTTAAGATAATTACATATATGTCTTTTCTTTTGTTTCTAGGGCTATTTCCATATAGTTCAAAGTAAATCAACATATAGTTTTGTTTCAATCATAACATTGTGCAATATAAGCATAATATGCATACCATGATATTATGGTGATTTCTTATATTACTGATATAATACACACTATTGAGATACCCAAAATTGCTTGTGAGGTGCTACGACTATCTATCACCTATTTGCAATTTATTTGGAAATTTTGAGAAGTATTAATACTTATGATTGAGTAAATTCTTGTTGAGTTTTTATATTATTTCGATGAAATGATTAAATGTTTAATCTTCTTTGATTTTCCATACTTGTTATACACACCTTTAATGTTGCTTGTTTTGGCATATTTGCTACGGGTGAATTCCTAGTTTAATGTTGCTTGGCCAATCTCCTACAACATGCTCACACCCAAAAATAAAAGTAAACTAAAAAGAAAAATCGAGTTGGGTATGGAATGATGGGCGAGAATAACCAACTTTGTTAAACATTTCAAGATTTTTATTTTATTTTTGTTTTAACTCGGTTTTTGAAGAGAGAGTTGGATCGATTGAATTCTCAAAACCACCATGAATGCACTGGATCCAACTAAAGATCAATCCCTTGGCATATTGATGACAAATTGAAATAAATGATGGTTGATCATTCCCATATAAATGAATCATGAATGCCAAATGTTAAAGAGCAAATGTAAGAGCAAACATGTCACACATAAAACGTACATATATGTACATACGTTGGGGTTGATAAACGAACATGAATGCTCGAGAGCCACATAGGTGGATGATAGATAGAGAAACACTTATTATAAGGAACAAGGGAATTGGGGATGGTAATTTATAATTCAACACTCATGTACCATGAAACGAACGTTCTCACATGGTATTCACCATATGAACCATACGTGCATGCGCATTCGCGAATGTTTCAATCATTCGCATAAGAAAAACACCCTCAAAGAATGATAAATACCATACTTTTGGATTAACTATTTGTTATGAGGTAAATAAGCCTAAAAAATGGAAAAAAAACAAAAAAAAACATTAAAAAAATGGGAAAAAAACAAAACAAAAACACAAGAATGTTTGAATAACATTCGCATTTGTTTTCCAATGTAGGAAAACGAATGCTATGCTAGACGAACACGAATTTTACGTACTAACTATTCACACACACACACACTTGTAGATGAGAAAGAATTATAGAAAAAGGAGGGGGGCATTTATAACTCTAGAAACACCACCAAAGAAAAGGTTTTTTTACCTCACCCATATAAAATTCTAGTTCTACACACATGTATATGTATAATGTGTTACATTATATAGTATATGTGTGTAAAATGTAAAATGTATTACATTTTAATGTATATGTATGTGTATATGTATATGTTTATGTATAATGTATTATAATGTATATGTATATGTAGATGTAGTACAATCTATCTTTTATAATGTATAATGTATAGATGTGGATATGTATATGTAGTAAAATCTATGTTTTATAATGTATAATGTATAGATGTGGATATGTATATGTATGTATAATCTATCTTTTATAATGTATAATGTATAATGTATAGATGTGGATATGTATATGTATGTATAATGTATCTGAATCTGTATCTGTATCTGTGTGTATCTGGTATGTGGGCGAATACATATGTAGATGAGAAACAATGGGTAAAAAGCATTCATGAATTCATGGATTCTTCTGCTCCATGAAAAAGCTTGGAGTGGAAAAAGGAAAAGGCATGTTGGTGTAACCATGGTGGATGCAGGGTTTGGTGGTGGTGGTAGATACTCAGAGGAACAGAGATGGTGATGGTGATAGTGATAGTTATGAGCTAGCAGTGATTGTGACAGTGAAATTAATGAGATGGTGATAGTTCTGAGTTACTACCACTGTCTCTTTCTCTGCTGCTCTTTTCTGATTGCTCGCTCTATAAGTAAGCTCCCCTGTCTCCTGTTCACAAACATCAGAAGACAGAGAGAAACTCAGATTGATCGGTATATATCTTTTAAACGTCTACTAGAGAGAGAGAAAGAGATGGCCCTCCAACTCTCCATCTTCTTTTCTATGCTTTTGTTGACTATAAGTTTTCAACATTGTTATGTCTATGGAGCTGGAGATGGAGATGAAGCTTCTTCTTCTTTGCTCTGCTCTTCCATTGCTCGTCCACTGGGTTACCCTTGCATCGATTACACGGTATAAACTCTCTCTCTCTCTCTCTCTCTCTCCATGTGAATCACTGACTACCCTCCATGTACTAAATGAAGACCACAATCTACAGAAAACACATTTGAAATGACTTTGAAAAATGATGTAAAGCTATTTTTGCAATAGAGTGAAAACATGATGGAAATTTCTGAGGCAAGCCAGGAAATCTAAGGCTTCGCTTCATCAATGTTTAGGAATAAGAGAAGTGAAGTGGAGAATAGGATGTGTTTGCTTCCCTTCTTGAACAAATTACCTTGTCAAGGATGGTATTGTTTATCTATCCTTAATGCAGTGGGACCAATTGTTATTGCTTGGAAGGATTTCATCTGAACTTGTTATATTAACTTTGCACACTTCTGTTTGTGGATGATTTTGAAACGTAAAGATCAGAAATGAAAGCTATGTTGATGTTAGCTCAGCTCATTCTCTTTCCATGTGAATCCTTTCAATGTCAGTGATTCATGGTATTGCATCTGTGTGCATGCAGACTGTTACAAATGATGGCTTCATTCTTGGAGTTCAAAGAATCCCATATGGTCGAGAAAATAGAGATATGAATATCGTGAGGCCACCAGTGTTTCTGCAACATGGTTTGTTCATGGTTAGTAAAGTTGTTTCATCTTGTCGGTATGCAGTAGGACCAAAGGATGTCCGTAGGCTTACGTGACAGACACTAATCAATTAAAACTCTTATTGTCCATGTTTTGATAGGGTGGAGAATCATGGTTTTTGAATGAACCAGATCAATCATTAGGCTTCATACTTGCGGATGCAGGTTTTGATGTGTGGGTTGGTAATGTTCGTGGGACACAAAGTAGTCAAGGACACGTGTCTTTACCAACGGATTCGAAGGTCTATCTCTTGCTCCCATCACATATTTGAACGACACTTTGCTTCAAATTATATCGAAATACGAACGCAGACACTCAAATATGCATTCACCAAACCGAATATTCATCGTTTTCTTGGTTGCAGGAAATGTGGGATTGGAGTTTGGATGAGTTGGCAGCTAATGACTTGCCCTCTATGGTGGAATTAGTTTATAGTGTAACCAAAACTCAAATGTTTTATATCGGCCACTCGCAGGTAAAGTTTATTTTCTCATTTGAACGACACAATGAGTATATTAAATGCATAATACACTAGGCATTGATGTGTATACAAAGAATCATGCAGCCTCTTGTCTATGTTGCATGGATTACAGCATGCATAACTTTCTTGTTGCTATTTTAATGTACAAGAATAAAGTGTTAACGACGACATAACAAGTTGGTTGCCCATTTTCAGGGAACTTCAATTGCTTTTGCAGCATTCAGTGAAGGAAGAGTGGTGAATAGGATTGTTGCAGCTGTCTTGTTAAGCCCCATTGCCTATCTTGATAGGGCATCTGCCCCCATTGTGCAGCTAGCAAAGGATTTAAAGATAGATAAAGTGAGTAAGCTGGTCTTGAAATGTATTGTCATGAGAACCAAAATTTGGAACCATCAGTAAAAATTGTCATACTTTTATCATAGTTGCATTACACCATAGAATGCATTCATCCATATATTAGTTACATCTTTTGCTCTCTCTCATTTTTTATGAATATTACAAACGCAGGTTCTTGAACGCCTGGGAATATACGAACTAAATTTAGAACGGTGAGACTTCTTATATTTTGGGTCATGCTTTCTTTTGGTTTTTTAAGTTATATATGAAATAAAACCAATCAATGTAGAGAATACTTTATATATAGCTCTGAGTTTGGCAATTTTTACCCTATGCATTTTGGAATTTGAACAATGTTTTATTATGCACCCCAAATCTAGTTGTTTAGTGTTCACATGTTTGCCCTTATTTTTTCTAATATACTCTAGTTAATATTTTCTCATTAAACCTATAATTTTCAAGTGCCAAATTTGGTCTTAGAAGACGTTAATATATCTTTCTTTCTTCCTTTCTAGCCTAAACCAGTAATCTGTTGTATAAAGAAAGGGCTGTTAATCATAACAATAAATTTCATGGCATTAGCAAAAGCTTTAGATTTATTGAAATGTTTTATGATTGAGTTTGCACAAAAAGCTTTGAAAGAAAAAGATTATTTGAATGGGAAATAACTATGAAGTCTCGGAACAGGAAGCCTGTCATAAAGCTTGTTGATCAGATATGTGCTTCAAAGAAGATGATATGTGCGGACTTGATAAAAACAGCTGGAGGTTAGTAGCAGGGAATGAATGCATTCATAGTCTAGGAAGAATTGCATAGTATCCAAAGCAACTAAAATTAATTTTGCAATATTTTGTAGGAGTCAGTTGTTGTTTAAATAATTCTCGGTTACCGTATTATGTAAACTATGCGCCACAACCATCAAGTGCGAAGAATGTCGAGCAATATCTTCAAAGTAAGGGTGCAACTGTTCTTTTCTTGATATTAGAATGTCCATCTCTTAGAGAAAATCAAGCCTGTGATTCCCAATGTAGGAATGTGAACAGAGGATTTATACATCGAACAAAGTGGACATATAGCTAATCAATGTTTGATTTCTTGTTTGCAGTGATAAGGAAGGGAACATTTAGCAAATTTGACTATGGCTCTTTAGGTAATGAAGAGAAATATGGTACCAGCGTTGCACCTCTATATAATGTTACGAATATTCCAAAAGATTTTTTGATGTTGCTAGCCCATGGGGGAAAAGATACAATATCTGTCCCAATTGATGTTCAGAGGTTGCTCACGAAGCTATCTTGTAGAACACAGCTTGTGTATATTGAACCATACTCTCATTTTGATTTTGTTATCGGCACAAAAGCAAAGATCGATTTATACGACAATTTGATAGCTTTTTTCAATTCAGGAAGGTTATAGCATTATTCCTATCATGCTGCACATACGTTTCCTTGAATCTCCTCATACCCCCAAATTTCAAATACACCAAATACTAACAAAGTGTGGATTTGGAATCATAAGCTCCATAACTGTATGTAGAATATATTTTTATAAGCAATGAAGCAAAAAAAAATCTATATTTAAATCCTTCATGTGAAGACGACAATTTGATAGCTTTTTTCAATTCAGGAAGGTTATAGCATTATTCCTATCATGCTGCACATACGTTTCCTTGAATCTCCTCATACCCCCAAATTTCAAATACACCAAATACTAACAAAGTGTGGATTTGGAATCATAAGCTCCATAACTGTATGTAGAATATATTTTTATAAGCAATGAAGCAAAAAAAAATCTATATTTAAATCCTTCATGTGAAGATTCTTTTGTCACACAATTAAAAATGTAACATAATGCACCATTGTCAAAACTAAAGATTCAAAAGCAATATGATCAATAAACAGTGTATGAGAATACTAAAGTTAGTTAATCTTTGAGGGATTCACAACATTGTGATGATGGGTTAAATAATTTAAAATCATGTACATCAAATTACATAAATAAAAAGCACCAAGCAATAAACCTGGAGATGCCAATCAACCTTGTCAGAGTTCATCCCTTTGATCAAGAGCATAAAATGAGATTTGATGAAATATACACTAGTAATCCCAATAAGAGATTGTCATTGCTTGATACATCAAGCAAACAATATAAAGGCACTACATCCTTCTATTTGTACATTTTTCACATGGTAGAAACACACAAGCATAGGTCAGAAGCTCAACAAATTTCATCTATGGTCTAAAGGATGGGTTTTCGATTTGAAGAACTCAATGACGATGCTATATAGATCAGCATTGGCCTTAGTACTGAGGACAAAGTCAAGATGAGCGTAGTTTTCCAGGTACAAGATTTGTGCATCACAAGGTAATTTTCCAAAGAGCTTAAGTACATCAGTAAAATCTGCCAATGTATCTTTGCCACCAAATGCCATGAACAAAGGAAGCTCTTTTGGTATCCTTGAGATATCGTATGCAGGTGCCAAATTGCTACCATAGTGCACCAAGTTTCCTATCACCCCATAATCAAACTTGCTAAATGTTCCCTTCCTTATCACTGCAAATATGAAAAACAAAAGTTGTATAAACATAGCTAGCATACCACATCAATACACCTGTGGAACTCAACAAGAAATTACACCTGAAAATATCAATACATATATATATCCTTGATAAACAAAATATCAATACATATATATATCCTTGATAAACATTGCACATAAATGAAAAAGCCCTCAAATAATGCCCTTTAATTCTGAAGTAAAAGGTTAGTAAAATAAAACTCCGCACTTTCACAAGAGTTATCTATACAGAAAGAATCACAATGTGCATAGAATGAGGTATGTCTCTTTTCCATGCATAAGGGCATTGGATGATAAATCTTACTCTGAAAATAATGTTCGAGGTTCTTTGTCGAAGATGGATGTGGCTCAAATTTGAGGTAATAAGGAAGCCTTGATTCATTGAAACAGCAATTAGGACCTAGGAACATATCAACATGAGAATTTTGAATAATGAGTCTTATGAGTGATTGGCTTTATGTGTTCATCATGAATTTAATGGTATTTTTACTGAACTCTTTTTTCTTTGCAATCACCTGTAATAGATGATAGTAGATCACCACACATCCCCTCTTTAGAAGCACAAATCCGGTCGACAAGTGTTACCGCAAAGTCACTGACACCCAAAGGTAGCAAAAAGAATTGAAGATGTGCCCAAAACACTATTAAAATTTTATTGGATTCCACACCCTCAATAAGATATGTCTGGAAGAAACATTTCTAATCATATCCATGGCCCCTCTTCCCTCCATTGATACATATGTTTACAAACAGCATGAAGGATCCCAGAAACATAAAATTGAAGATAAACATTTTCTCCAAATACAAATTGTAACTTATTTTTCTTAGGGGAGGATTAGCATTTGCCTCACCTTCGTAAATTCAGCTGATGAACCCCCACACTTTTGACAAACTGCCCATATGAATACAAATAAAAATCATGAGATCTAAAGATCTATCTAGCAATATAGTTACATTAAATTTGTTAAAAAAATAAAGTGTGGATCCCTATAGACGTTTATAACTTTTCACTACTTCACCTACTTTCACACAACACAATGCCTTCATCTCCCCAAAATGATATGAGCAACTTCTTGTTGTGAATTGATGCATCAAGAAATTGTGGGTTGATAAGAAAATGGTGAAATGAGATGCAATATATATAAAGTTAGGGCATACCTTCTCAATTTGCAAGTTAACAGCAGTACGAATAAATTGAGAAGACATATTGGAAAGATAGGTTATAGGGCTCAGTAAAGCGGCGGCTGAGATCATTTTCACCACCCTTTCTTCAGTTAAAGATGCAAGTGCAATTAAAGTTCCCTGGAAATAGAAACCTAGATAAGAATTAACTAAAAGGTTTGAATTGAGAATGTAACAAGTAAATTTCTGTAACATAAATGCAAATTAGTTTGACATTACTGAGGATGAGACAACATCCGATTCAAAGAGTATTGAGAAGTTTTAAGTCCCTTAAAATATGGTGCATTCCTGGGAAAGTAGCATCATTGCAATAAAGTATAGAGGCCAATAAAAATTAATATCATTTTCATGGGCGTATACATAACTATGTGATTTAAGGCTGATGGGTAAGCTAATGTCAAATTTCCCAGGACCCATGTAATGTCAATATCCTGTAATGGATGATAATGTGAATCTTTTGGGGAAAATATAATGTGAAATCTCCTAAAACCAATATAGCATAATCAAACCTAGTATACCAATAAGAACCTAATGGGGGAAAGAAAAATGAACTTAAGAATGGGAAGTAGCTTAAATTAGAGAAAGTAACGAGAATGTAAATATAAATTTACCTGAGAATGGCCAACATAATATATCTGAGATTGTGTAACGTTATAAACTAGCTCAAGCATTGCTGGAAGATCATGTCCTGCAAGCTCATCCCAACTCCAATTCCAAAATTCCTGGGGGATAAAAAATTATGATATCTTAAATAAGAGATTACTCAAGCAAAACATCTGAATGGTAAAATAGACAGAAATGAGGAACCCTTTTTCAATAGTTGGAATACATTTTATGATAAAATAGGATGGATGTGCATCACAAAAAGGCACATAAGAATGAACAAGACCTTTGAATGCTTGGACATTGACATGTGGCCATGACTCCACCTTGTACCACGAACATTACCAACCCATACATCAAAACCTGCATCAGCAAGTAGAAATCCCAAAGATTGTTCTGCTGTGTTCTCAAACCATGTGTCACCAGCCTATTAAGATATATATCAACAGAAACACATTCTTTAGTAACAGATTTGGAGTGCTTCAGTATGCATAAACTGTGTAATAAGTACACACAAACCATGATATAAGTAAGTATGCAGAAATCACATGGTAAATATGTGTAAACCATGCACTGAGCATGCATCCATCATGCATTAAGCATGTATACACCCTCTAATAAGTATGCATAATCATGGTAATGCTTTGAGCCCTTATCTTCTAACCTGGAACAAACCATGTTGTAAAAACACAGGTGGTCGTGGTAAAACCATGTTTCCATCACTCCCGTATGGGATCCTCTGTACCCCAAGCACATACCCATCATCTGTAGTGGTCTGGAAGTATACAATTAAAAACATATTGAGTTAAAACCATACACAAAATCACTAAAGATTTACATATATTCACAATATTTACTGTGTTGAAACACAAATGCTCCATATACATATTCATTTATGGAAAAACGTGAAGAATACCAATTTTGGCTCTTTCTCAGAGGAAAATACCGAATTTTAAGTTATGTTTGCAAAAAAATGATCTTCCTGTTGTCTAATGGAGAGACTTAACTCCTAATTTCTTATTTACTTTTAGGGCTTTATACCTTAACCAAAATTCTCAAACCATTTATATTTAAGTATAAAAGTCTATGGAATTCTCCCTCACTTGCTCTTGGTACTCAATACTAACGATAACGATATAGTCATTTGGGTCTATTTAGTGCTCATATTCATGATGCCATATTATATGATAGATCGTGGTGCTTTTTTTACATGATGTGCCCGTATTCTTCTTCTTCTTCGACACTTCATTTTACTAAACACATCAAAATATGTACAGAATTGTCTTCTTATTTATCAAAAGTAACTAAAGAAAGGGTATCAGTTGTATTCCATTAGAGAGAAGAAAAAATGAGAATATCATTGATGTATTCATCCATTCATTGTGCACAATATATATACGTGTATGATAGAGCCATGCATCAGAGCGCTATTTAATGAGACAAAGAAAGAAATTCAGGCGTTACAGATGCATAATGCAAAAAAGAAGATGAAAGATGAAGAAGAAGAAGAAGAAGATGATGATGATGATGATGATGAATGGATGGATGTATGGAAAAAGAACAAGAAAAAGAAGAAAATGGGGAGACTGATCTTACTCTGTATTCGATGCAGGGGTAACCTAATGGATGGATAAGTGCGGAGCAGAGGCTATCATCGACATCTTCATTAGCAGAAGATGAAGAAGAAAAAGAAGAAGAAGCTCCATGGAAGAGGGAGAAGAAGAGGAGGAACAGAGTAAATCGCATGGTATCTCTATTACCTCTCTGTGTGCTTGTGACTGGTTTTTTTTTCTCAGAAGAAATCAAACCATATATTTATAACCTCCTATTTCCTTGTTATTACAATTGTAGCCCCCCCCCTCTATTATTCTCTCCATGAATATAAATAAAACAAGCCAAAATACTTTCCCTTTGTTCTCTTTTCATGTACTTTTCATTCATGATTGCTGTAAAGAAAGCCAAAAAGCCTTGCAGAATGCAATACAGGAAATATAAGCAAAAAGCAAAAAAACAATCAATCCGGATTGTTTATGTATGTGCCTCTCGTTGCCCATAACATAGCAACGTGACACAACCTGAAGTCTCTAAGTACATATGAGTTACTCCTGAACATTTGTAATGCCAAGCTTGACCTGACCTGGATTGACTTGACTTGACATGACCTAGCTTGACTTGACTTGACATGACCTTACTTGATGTACCTAACTAGACTCGATGTAACCTTCCTTTCGTGACTCCTTACATAAATCACTAGCACACTATTGGTGCAGTTTGTTGTTTGAATAGGCCTGTGTTTGGAGACTTTACCATTAGTTGTTGTAACAAGCGAGCAATTCTCGAACAGAACAAGTGTATGGGAATGTAGTCGTGCTTTCAGGCAATTGTTGCATTAAATAGGCTAGCAAGGGCAACGTATAGTTTCAAGAGGCGTGAGTTCAAATATGTTGGTGTCGTCGTCATTTTTGTAATGCTTAAATATTGGTGTTGTCATTCATAAAGGCCCTAAAGTCTAGGATCAAGAAGCCTTGATTTTCTTAAATAGTTACAGCTTGGTTTTGTTATTCTTGGGTTGTCAAACACTTACTAAACCCTTGACTTTAACCAGTTAGTTCAAACCCTTTAATATAGACAAGATCACCTTGTGCCTCGTAGATAATGGCTTATTAGTGAGCACTTGGTTTGTTTAAAGATGTGAAGAAGGAATTTCATGTCTAGTTTTAAGAGTGTCACTAATACCCATAGTAAAAAAGTAAAGAATTTCATATACATAGGTGTAGGTAATAAATGATTTCTCTTGTGAATTAGTTTGAGAATTGAGGCATCGAAATCGCTTTAAATGCATCATGTTTGCTCTAGATGTACGTTGTTCGGTGGGCATATGAAAAAGGTACATGGGTTCCTCGTTCATGTCTTCAATGCTCTTCCTTCGGAAATTATGATTGAGATGGTCCTAGCTTTCGTACAATTGGGCATTAGAATGTTTTTTATTTTTCTTTACGCAACGTTTAAGGTTTGAAAGAATTAGTTTTACTACGACTAGATCATCACTTTATACATTTTATCCATAATGCTTTTTCACATGGTGCTTTAACGAGAGATGTTGGGGTAAATACTATACCCTCTTTGATATTGTTCACCCATATTCCATGATGTGTAAGTTGTGCGCCTTGTTACAGCAACCCTTCTGGATACCCATGGCCCCCCAACTTGTGCAAAACGTCATAAAACTGAAAGATGCCAAGCTATAAATATAGTTGGCCAAGTTGCAAGAAAGAATTGACGCAAATCCAAGTGGAGAGCATGAGAAGCCAAAGTATTAATTCACTAGCTATTGTTGCACTCAACATACATGAAGCTAGGGCATTAATTCACAAGCTAGTATACATCATTCAATGCACAAAATGGTATAGAAGAAACAACCTAAGA
This sequence comes from Azolla caroliniana, assembly GCF_043228905.1. NCBI lineage: Eukaryota > Viridiplantae > Streptophyta > Polypodiopsida > Salviniales > Salviniaceae > Azolla > Azolla caroliniana. The sequence goes on from NW_028230443.1 coordinate 17,575,523, forward strand.
TTATGTATATATTCATGAAACAATGGGACAGTACATTTTCGTGCCTCAAGTTTACTTTTTTGAGACATCTTCAAAACGCAAATGAACAACAAATTTATCTTACCTTGAGATTATTTTTTTGAGACATCATCCAAAATATAAATGGATGGCAGGAACTGCCACTATGTAGTAGTGACAAGAACATACCCATACGCCCATGAAAACATTGACAAACCCCAAGTATTCTCTTAGTTAGTAATGACAACGTTGACTTTATTTAGTGTTCCTTATAATAAGGTAAGTTCATCCAATAGGGAAAACATACATACATATATTTACTTGTTTATAAATTTATAAGCATATATACACATGCATATGCATTTGGTACATGTGTGTATGTGTTAAACAAATATCTACATACACATACATGTTGTGGGTAACGTATTTGCTTTTGGAAACTTGCTACATCATAAAGGAGGTATTGGGATGCGTGAGAGGCTACCTTGGTGTTCACATTGGTAAACGACTGAGGCAGGTTCCATAGTGCTTGTACCCCTTTGGAAGTACCAGTCACTGTCACCTACCTCATAGCATGCACCTTGGGCCCTCTAATGAGCATTCCCTCTAATGAGTTGGCAAATGCATAATCTTAATGATTAATATGAAAAAGTAATATTTGTCGACTTGGGGGACTTTGGACACGACAAAAATCGCGGTCAAGGTTGAAAAGCCAAGTGCTAGGTGGTCAAACTACTCTCCATAACGAGACATATACCCCCCTTGATCCAAACTAAAAAAAATGACACATACTTGCCATGCACTTCGATTTCCAAAGTAAGGGCATTCAATTCAAGTTTCAAGACATTGTGGTTTGAAAAAAGGACATCATATCATTTAACAAAGATTTGCATGCTTCATGTTGTGAACCGTGCTTGGATACTCTATATCTAGTTTATGGTATTTACGAAACAAGATGAACAGATTATGATAAGCCACATTCGATAACGCTACTACTCCAACATAGTTATTGTGAGGAAACATGATATGGCATGGGTTTCCATTACTATACATTATGCGTATATCATTCAGTACTCAACAACACATTGGGATCACTATCCTTGTAAAGTTGTCAATTAGCATGTGCAACTATGGACACATTTAAGTTGTGAAAATGGATAGGACAAACAACAATAGAGCAACTAAAACCAAATTAGGCAAAGTAAACCAAATTATGATCTGAATGTACCGAGTGCCATATGATCCATAAACTAAATTCAGTAAAATGATGATAAGATGCCATTGCTAATCATTTTAGAGGAAATGCAATACACTACTCGCATATGTGAAAGAAATTCAACAATGCAAGTGGCATTAGTTAACTTCGAACAAATATCAAGAGCAATGACATACATGATGGCATGACAACATATATTGGCTCATGCACCCGATTCTTCAATTGTCCATCCCTACAAAATGCAACAAGGATAATAAGGTTGGGACTTCATCTTTACATTCGTATTACTGTTGGGCCCAACTCAAGAATGGGAAACTAATGTGATTATTCATCATTATCATTCATGTTGTCAACGAGACAATGACATTCCAATGCAGTAAACCATTCTATTGTCAATTACGCAAGTTAATCCAAGAACACCAAAGATAATGCCGAAGATATAATGACCATGTCTTGATGACCAACTTAAACGTACCATAGCAGAATAATTTAAGCCTTTTTGACACTCAAAATCCAGAAATTTTAATACACATCATCAAAATCCAAATCACACTACACATCAATACCATTACATGACCAGCTAACTGGTCCTGAAAGAGATTAAATGACATTGGAAATCAAGCCTTCCTGAAAATCGAGATTGGTAGTCTCTATATAATCAACAAATTTGAGTATGAAAAATAATGGCCGAAACATTGATGTAAGTTCCAGAAATGTAATGATATGGCGAAATTTCAAACTCTTCTCTCGAGTAGATTGTATAAATAAAAAACTTATTACAATAAAAGAAAATCCTAACAATTTTTTTATTTAATGGAATGAGAACCCATAAAGATAAATGTCTTCTTATAAGAATGTTTAACCTTCCCCAAAGGCAAAAGAAACATCCCAGTAGATCATTCGATACTCAAGTAAGGATCCATCAAGAGAAAGATGCAACAAAATTATTTCTCTCCATAGATGCCGATAAACAATTCTCTTAATGAAAGGCCTAATATGTATAGAAATAAGTACATTCTCTGGGGACTTTGGATCGTGTAGTTCCTATCACAAAAGATAAACTAGATACAAAGAAGTTGTTTGTCCGTCTAAAGAGACTTGCACTATAAAGATCTATCCAAACTCCCCAGAAGGAAAAGGCTGAAGAATTAGTTACAAATTACATTATGAACTAAATCTAGCTATTGATTTGATAATTACAAAGATTTATCGAATATGTGTCCGCCCCAGAGACCAGACTCCATTCTCACGTGAATCATTCTGCTGAGGACAATAAATTGCAACAAGATAAATAAACAAATCACCCGATGTTCTGGTGACAAGAAAACAAGATGACATTTACCTTACACACACATGTTAATAGACAGGACAACATAAGAGGAATAAATGTGTTATGTGCATGCATATACGGTAAGTACATGTATAAGAATACGTGTATGTGTGTGCATATATCTATATACACACATATATGCAATGCTTCGCTGGCGTAGGAGAATAATCCAATATCTGACAGTGTAATATAAAGGGAAATGGTGATAGATCACCCCTATGCTATTGAACACAAGATAAGGATCATCGGATATGCCGACAGTAAATGGTATATTGATCCAATGATAGAGGAAATAAGACCACATTGGAAGTTGGGGGTGTTAGCTAAAAACCGCTATTCAGATTAGATTGGGACCCAATTGATTATCAATGGACAGATCCTTACACAGGTAACAAGTTCAATTTCTTCCAATATTCTGTACAGTTAGGACGGCGTACTTTCAGATACATGTGATGTGTTGCCAGCTGCATATCAATATTGGAATCAACAAGGTATTACTCCCCAATTTCTTGCAAAATTCTGGGATATCTTATGGGCAAGAAAACAGCCACACAAAATATTGCATGTACAATGGTTAGTTGTACACTGGGCATTGCCGGTTGGCACATGGTTGCATAGGATGGGAGTATCTTCTGGTTGTACTCGATGTCATTTACAAACGGAAACTCAAAAACATTGTTTATGGGAATGCATTGAGTCTCAACTGATACGGCAATGTCTCCTTAGAATTTTTGCTAATTAGTTTTCACTTGGGGCATGGTGGTTTGGACATCACTTGTCCGTGATGCATTCCATTATGACACCAAATCTATGGACCATGGGTTCTACACTAAAGATGGAAGTGTTCATACATTACCACTGCTGTCATTACAGTTTTCAGGAGTACGGAAGGAAGTTCAGTTAGTACGGGAGATACTGAGTAGTACCATTGTATATCACATCTGGAAGACTCGGTGCTTTCTCGTTTTCCATCAACTTAAAACACCACCAGCTAAAGTGGTTTCAAATATTTGGTTAGACATAGTTCATACTTTGAAGGGTCAATGGGATGGTATAGCTGGACATTCTGAGGCTAAAATTGCTCGACGGCATGAGTTTCTTATTAGCTGGACAGCTACTCCATTCATGACTTCCAATTACGGCACACCTTATTGGCATTTTCAGCCTCCAAAATGGTTGTTTTCCCCACCGATCACATAGAGATTTAAAATATTGTAAAACGTTTTATGCTAATGTCAAGATATCTTCTTTAAAAAATATATATATAAAGGGAAACTTCTGCAGTAGCAAAATTTGATCTCTACAGTGGGGTATTCTGGTTAAGTTTTCAACACCTAAGGGATTCCAATGAACACCCAAAACAAGGCATCCGAGAAAGATAGTGACAAGAGAGAAATCAGTAATCAATCCTCTGATCTTGTTTTCATGAGATTCAAGGACAACACTTTTTGAACCAATATAACAATATATGATTTTTAAGAAAGATCAAACAGATCTTTTTAATTTCTGAGAAGCAATACCATTATATTTATATGCATCACATATGCAAATAAATTTTACCTGTGATTTTGGTGAAGGAAAAACGGTCCAAAACCTAAGGGTTTCATCACCAGCACCAGTCACAATTGTCTGTATAGAAAGAGGTAAAGAAAAATGCACAAGAGAATCAACAACAAGCTTGTTGGCAGTAGATATGGTTGAGCTAGGAGAAATGGAGAATGTGAGACATGAACCCATCACCTGACCATCTGGTGATATTGCAAGATATAGTACTCTAAATGTATGCCCAGTTAAGGTTGCAAGCTGCACAATTCATAAAGGTGACAAAAAGTTACAAAGAGCTTCTCATCAGTGCTCAGAAAAAATCGCCTTGAGAAATAGAAACACAGATTAGAATCGTTGAGCTTGACAAATCGAATATTTATAAAAAGTGCAAATGTCTATTTACAGATTTTCTACTAGATTTCTTATAAACTTTTTGAGATTGTGGTCAAAATAATTAGTTACCCATTGGAAATGTATTTCGAAAGGAAAGAAATCCATGATTTTCTACGAGGATTCTTATACGTTTGCGAGCTCTTATAAATACTCCTATTGTTTCATACATGAGAAAAAAAAACTATATCTTTGTGGATCAATGATGCAAAGTTTAACTTTCCAAACATCCCAAGTTATCACTAAGAAGCCATGAAATTGACATGAATTTGGAGTTCTTTTTCCCAGTTTTTTGATGGCTTACCTTGGACATAGTTGGGTAGCGCCAAACGATAATTTGATTTTGCGAGTAACCATGGGTGCTCACAAGCTCATTGACATTTTTGGACCACACAAGATTACAGACCTGAAATAGACCCTCAAACGTAAGTATCTCTCAAAAATCAAATTAGACTCAGCATTACAATTTAGCAAAGCCTAATCCACAATCTTAGATAACACCAGACCTTAAATGTGAAACCAGTGGAAATGTTTCACACTATTCAAATGTGATACAGATTCTTATATAAAACTTTCACAATAATACACATTTCTTCTACAGATATGTTTTTGAAAAGCATTTAGGCTCATTTCAATCAGTTTAACAGCACATAATATAAACTATAATCATGTTTAAATGTGACTAGGACCTAAATAACTTCAAAGCCCAAAATGCTCCAAAATAGGTTTCTGTGGTCCTATATCCCAATCAATTTAGCAGTAAAAAGAAAAAACTGTAGTTTTCCATCAATATGCAAGGGAATACATCATGTTTTAAAGAAAAACTATATATACCTGGCTTCCTGTGTCAACACAGTTCAAGTTTGAATTGGTTGCAGTGTTCCAAAATCTTATGCATCTGTCAGCAGTACCACCACCAGATGCTAGAAGTCCATGCTGATGAGGAGACCATGCAATTGCTTTCACAGCAGCTGTATGTTCAGTGAATTTCAGCATGGGTTGTGTCCCTTGTTGACCCCAAACAAAGAGCTGAAAACAACTATTTTGTCAGTTGAAAAACTTGATCAAACTATGCATGACATAAGCAACAAAAATATTAAGTCAATAACTCATTGAAGGTACTGATTGCATGATATAATCTATAAGAATATAGCTTTTGGATTCACTATCTAATGTAAGTCACTCAAAACAATCTGTTGACATAAGCAAAGTTCTTTGGTAAGATCAATCAAAATTGAGCACCAACCTGATTATCATTTCCTCCTGATGCTAGCTCCCGATCATCATATGACCATTTCAATCCACAAACCTAATGTGTTAAAACAAATTTTTGACTTAGGATTTGAAGAAGAAATTCATTAAGTAATCATAAATATGTCAAATCTTATTTTTACCCACTTCAGACTTGTGTCCAATTAATTTTCCGACAAAATCATCCCGTACACGAATGTCACGTTGCAAAATACTCCGATCCCGACTGCCTGAAGACAAAATGTTTGAACTCCATGCTAATGTACCAACCCTAGTGCGATGCCCTTCCATAATCCTTATTCTTTTACATCGCGCAGCATCCCAGATCTACAAATATAAATGGGTGAAGTTGCATTAAGCTAACAATGGCTATGGCAATGTATACATGGTCAATAAGAAAAATACTATATCACAAGAGCAGTAAATAAAGACTAGTTTGCAGACATAAAAAATAGATTGAATAGATAGTGAACTACAGCATACCTGCACCTCGCCAAGATTTGTGCCGACTGCTAAGTATGTGCCTCTCTGGGTCCATCCAACTGAACAAACAGAGTCGCTTGGACCTAGGTCACACAGCCTTGTTACCTAAACAGAAACCAATAATGAAATATGACTTTTGGCAGTTCAAACCAGCAACACGCTCATTAGACTTCATTAGAGAATTCAAAAGAACCTTGCTAGTACATGCACTCCATAGATAGACACACGTTCCTAGGCCAACTGACAGCACATTATGTGATGACCAATCCACTAAATTGAGGTAGAAATCATCCTGCAAGGCAGGTGCATCAAGTACCTATAAGAAGAAAAACACCATGTGAATAACTGTGAAATATCATCCCGTATATGGAAGAGCACTTGCAAACATTGAACACAATTCTTGTATGTAAAGAAATCGCACATAAAGGATAATGAATTGGTTTTAGATTGAACAGAGATAGTTCATTAGAAGAGAAACCTATTGCAAACGCTGAATGCATGCTTATATGTTAAGATATTTTGTGTTAAATAATAGGAGGTAAGGACTTTAGAATTGTTTTCGAAACAAATTATGAACCCAAAGAGCAGGGAGTTCTTTCCAGCATTGAATGCATGCTTATATTTAAGAAATGGCATATATAGGAACTACATAACCATTTTTACATCATAAAAATATACTTGTAGTTGAGAGCCCATTTAACATTGAGGAGCATGCCTGTATGTCAGAAGAAAAAGAACAAAATATAGGTGAATGGAATTTAGGGCTTGAATTTAAATCACTTGGGTAGTTCAGTAGAACATGGAATGCCTGATATATGTTATAATATAGCATATACAAGAACTTAACTTAGGTATTGGCTTTGAATCAAATGAGAGAGAATTTAAATACTGATCGTGTGTTATGAAATATCATTTACGGAATCAAGTATTGGTTTTAAGCATTAAATGCATTCTTATGTGCTGAGAAAATAGCATAGAACAACTTCAGAATTTGCCATCAAGCATGCATAATTCTGCAGTATGAGAGCCTGAATCTCCTCTTGCATTAGAGCCTGAATGTAAGAGTTATTGTACTCATTCTAATATTCACAAAGCTCCCAATTGGGACCAACAAGAGAAATCACTGTGTGCTTTTAGGTTCACATAATAGAAGCAGGGAGTGAGCCAAACTATTAGCTGGAGTAGAGCCCAAAGTTACAGCTTCCAGCTAAGAACCAGCTAATCCATGCGTATACTGTGAGGTGACAAAGGTTGTGTGCATGAATATGCAGAGAGAAACAGCATTTCCTCCCCACATTCTGCATCTTTTCAAATTAAGCGTTCATTCAAAATATTTGCATATGGAAATGCAAAGAGATGCAGCACCTTCATTCCCATTACATTGTGCATGTCTTCCATGACAGGCATTAATTCAAAAGATTCCATTCATAGAAATTTTACACACATCCCTTCAAGATACGCATTGCGAGGATTCCTACATAGAATCACATAAAGCAAAGGTACATCTCTAAAGCAGATTGTGCAATGAAAAGATACATAAGAATCAATTCAAAAGACTCTTATATAAGAGACGAAGAATCAATTCAAAAGACTCCTATATAAGAGACGAATTATGCAATGAAAAGAAACATAGGAATAAATCCAAAAGATTCAAATATAGGAGATGCAAGAGAGGAAAGTCCCACGTCGTGCATGCCTCTTAGAGATAAGAAATTCATTTTGTTCAAAAGTTTGCTATCAAGCAAAAGAACCTTCCCACATTGTGGGAAATTCTCCAATATAGACAATTCACTCAAAAGATGTCTATACAGAAATGTACATAGAGGAAAAAACTGCCAAGCACCTTCCTTCCCACATTGTGCATTGCTTCTGGAATATCATCCATTCAAATTAATTTTTCATATAGAAAAGCTTAGAGCAAGAAAAGGAAAGATATATAACCTCTTTTAAGAGGTTGAAATGGCCTATAAGACAGAAGTCTTTTAAGAGGCTGAAATGTCTTATTATGAGACTGAACAAGAGATTACATCTTATTATGTTATCCTATCTTCAAGAAGGTCAACCCAAATTAAATATAGCTAAATTAGAGAGAGAGAGAGAGAGAGAGAGAGAGAGAGAGAGAGAAAGAAACTTCCTTCTTATACTATGCAATTAGCTTAAGCATACTTCGATGTACAAATTCACAGCTAGAAGGCAGAAAAAGAGAGAATAAGGTATCTACCTTGTATGGAGATCGTGGAATCTTCCTTGGAGCTTTCCGTGGGCTCGAGACGCTTCCAGATAGTGCACCATCCAACCCAACTGGAGAGAGAGAATAAGGAGACTCAGGCTTCGAATTCGACCCACTCTTGAACCTAAATATGTTTTTGCTAGTAGGACTCAAAGGTGAGTAGAATTTAGTGTCTTTCGAAGAAGAATTCAATTTCTCGGGTGTGGATGGGGACAAAGGACCAGCCATTTCTTCGCCGAAAAGCTCTGTTCTGAGAAGCATGGAATAGGCTGCAGCGCCATCATCACGGCCATCAGATGAGAGACCACAGAAGGTCGTTCCTGAAGAAGAAGCGGGTGACTTGTCCAATAAGGAGAACGTGCTAAGGTTCGAACCTGATCGGCTTGGGATGAATCGATCACTATATGAGGTTCTAGATGGAGATGGCGTGTGGAAACTAGGGTTGGGATTAGGGTTAGGTTTTGGTGAGTTGGGATTAGGGTGTGGATTTAGGTTAGAACTAGGGTTTTGGTTTAGGTTAGAATAATCAGGGATTGGGTTTAGGTTAGGGTTAGGGTTAGGGTTAGGATTCGGGTTAAGGTTTAAATTAGGAATTGGATGCAGCGAGAGTGCGCCTGGTTGTGTGAAATTGGGATTGGGGGCATTTGCAAAATTGGCATCCGTGCCCTGTTCTTCCATGGATTGATTGCAGGTGCAGGAAACATGAGAATGGCAATGGAATTGAAAGGTAAGCTAACAGGAAAGCGTCATGTTGGCGATTTGGGGGGGAAGGGGGGGTGATGATGAATCAACACGTGAAGGATCGATCGGTGGTGGCGAATGGCGATGATGAAAGAAAGATGCAGAAATGCAGAGAGAGAGAGAGAGAGAGAGAGAGATCTGCAAGAAGAAGGGGAGACCCTCGACCTTTCGCCTCTGAATCCGGACTTTCCTTCTTCTTCTTCTCTTTCTCTTCTCTCCAGCCCAATTCATCACATTTATTCTATGTACAATACATATATACTGTTATACATATGCATACATACATACATACAATAATGTACATTATGTAATGTATGTATGTATTGTATGATTATATGATTATATGATTGTATGTATGTACATATTGTATGTATTGTATGATTGTATGTATGTATGTATGTATGTATGTATGTATGTATGCATGTATGTATGTATGTATGTATGTATTGTACGATTGTATGTATGCATGCATTCTATGATTGTATGTTATGTATGTATTGTATGATTATATGATTGTATGTATGTATTGTATGATTATATGATTGTATGTATGTGTTGTATGATTGTATGTATGTGAACTTCCTTGCTTGTCATCAAGGTGTCATCATCTGACATCAATGTCGAGGTTGGCGTCCCGAGAGTGTCAAATTTAGGGTTTCCTTCATCAAAGTGTCGATGTATGGGTTGCCATCACCGAGGTGTGTGTCTGTGTAAGCTTCCATCTCCATCTCCTTGTATTTGTCCATTTATGACCATGCATGTGTTTGTGTCCGCATTCGTGTTCATTATGCTCGTGCTAACCTCCGTCATGAGAGCGCATTGATCGAGTTGGCTCGTCTCTCTCAAACCATCCATCTTGAATTAGGGTGACCATATGCATGTGTGTTTTCGAGTGGTTGCAATCCGTATGATATGACCTCTCATCTTAAAATGCTTCGTCATTTAATGCTTGTTGGACATGCAACATAAGGAGGAACTTAGCCTCTCCCCTTCGATGAAGTTGTGTTGATGTCCATTGTGAGTGTGCATTGGCCAAGTTGGCTTAGCTTTGGAACCACTAATCTCAAGATAGTGGTAGACCTACATGTTTTGAAGTCACTAAAATGAATTCAATGAAGTGTTCTTTGATCCCGACTTAATGTTCAATGTGCATACAATGTTTAAAGGAACTCAATTATGTTAATTATGCATGCGCCTTGAAAGAACCTATGCTCTATCAACTCAAAACGTAGATGAACATCACATTCATCACCAGTTAGAAAAGAGATGGATGTAGAAGGTTGTAACTTGTATTATGTGAGTCATCTAGCTAAATAGGAAAGTTGGGTTGTGTTTCAATTCCAAGCCTACAAACATGCCCCCACTACTAGACCAAGGCTCTCCAAATAGAGGATTTTAATTGTCCTCAAAGGTAAAATATAAACAATCAAACCAGAGTGAAACATTTTCATTATACTATGTTGAGCTAGTAAGTGACTCCTAACGCTCAAGAATTTTGCTAACGATGTTGCAATTGAGTGTCCACATCTTCAATCATAGAGAAATGTGTATAGGGATAGGCCAAAGTTGAATATCCAGAGAAAGCAAAGGTGGAGCACTACTAAAGAGTATGGTACTAAACTTGATGAGTCTCCTCGTTGATGCCATAATCCCCCCCCATCTCACATGAAAGAGAATGTGAACTAAGTCATTTGGAAGCAATGGTGTGGATGACATACAAAGAAATGGTTTGTAGCATGTATAGGTCAACATGGTTGTGCTTTCCAAGGAGGAGAAAATATACACTATTCTGGTTTGGTGTAAGATATGTAATATAATATGCGAAGAGTAAGCCTCCACATCTTTCCTAACATGATACATGAGCATTGTAAAAAACATTAATTGAAGATTCCATTGAGGCCATCACTAAGCAATTATAATTCATACCATCTTCCAAACCATTTCTTCATATCATGTATTTATCCTGAATTCAATATTTTCTTTTATATATATCTTATTCGTAATTTTTTACTTGCTTCCCAAACAAATTAATGTTGACATGATGTTTGATTAAAGAACCCTTAAGAATGTACTCTACCATTCTCTCCATTTCCCATGACCTCAATGAGAATTGATATGGTCTTAAGATCAAGAAGTAAGAGCATGTATAACATGTTTAACTAAACTTGAAGAAACTACATTAGAAAGTGATTTTATAGATTGTCAAAACTCACCCTAAGCAGTTTTACTGATGCCACAACCCCATACTTTGAACCCATAAGGAAGCATTCGTGTTGCCAGAGTGTGAGATAGACTTTTCTTGTAATCCTAACATTTGATTTCTCCTTCATTACATATGTTCTCAAATGCACAATAAGCCCTTATTGCTTCTTGCAAGTGGCAAATGGCGCATTTATTCCATCAATGACTAGAGGTAAGTATTTGAAGCTTTGTATTGGTTTAGAGTGTCATATTAGATTGTGTGTGTGTGATAGAGAGTGATCCTCAATTCTAGTTAGATTTGTTTTGTTAATGATACTACAATATTGGGCTTTTTGAGCTCCCACTTGGAATCTAAGAGCATGAAGTGCTTGTGTGTAGGAACTTTTCATAGTTCTAGGGTACAATGAGAAACATTTATTTGGTGTTTGACATTTGGCTCAACTTAGACATTACTTGATGCCCAAGTCAGTCGAGTCAAGGAGGTGAATAGAGGAAAGATTGGAGTTAGGTCATCATGAGCACTTCAACCATAAGGCTTCATTGTGATCTGCATTATATTGCCAACAAACTCATTTGAATTTTTGTTTGAGGAAACTTGATGGAGACTTTTGCAACACAGAGTTGTATGCATTTTCCACATTGCACCCCCAATGAGAAAAGTTTTGATAAAATTTAAGTGCCTACATATATTATCCATTTCGAAACGTTTCCTATCTTTATCTTTACTGAAATGCATTTTCAAGGTTTTAAACACAACAAATATATTTAGCATAGAACTATATTTTGCCACTTACCCCTCCTTTTGCGTACTAGAGCCTAGTTCCTTTTTAAGCTCTGTCACTATTCATTGTCATCTTACACGTTTTCAAACTTGATGATTCCTTATTCCTTCACACGTTTAAATACCTAACTATTCCTTATCACATTGTACACTCTTGCTCACATGTAGATTCATACTTTTGAACAATGAAAATTCCTTGTCAATTTACATACACTTTTTCACATTGGACAATTCCTTGTCACCCTACAGACTTATTCCTTTTTAAGACACCACCGAGAAGGTTGAGCTCATATGTGTATGCTTTATTCACACATAAAGACTTTGTGCTTCAATGTATGAATACCCCTTCTTAGGAAGGAGACATATATTAAGAACACATGTATACTCTAGTCCCATAGGTCAAAATTAGCCTCTTTATGGACGATAAAAACTCTAATTCTAATTCTAATTCCTAACATACCTCCCACCCCTCATGTTTTGTTTCATTCATTCTTCACCTCCAAGTTATCTGGGCTTCGAAGATCAAGAATACATTTTTTTCTTCCAATAGCGAATGCTACCAACATAAGGTTAGAGAGAGATAAAGATGATGTGTACGTGGATTTTCCACATAGAGAGATACATCATTAATTGTTAAAACATTAAAAGATTTTAGATTCTTTCACATTGGGTGACCATTTATAAAATAAGCTTAGTAGTTGTGAGTGATTGTTCCACCCAATTTTGCGGTTTTCTTCTCCTTCCTCCTTCCTTCCTCCTTTTTCACATTGGACAATTCCTTGTCACCCTACAAACATTCCTAACATACCTCCCACTCATGTTTTCTTTCATTCTTTCTTCTCCTCCAGGTTATCTGGGCTTAGAAGATCACGAATACATTTGTTTCTTCCAACAACAAATGCTACCAACATAAGGTTAGAGAGAGATGGAGATAATGTGTACGTGGATTTCCCACATAGAGAGATATATCATTAATTGTTAAAACATTAAAACATTTTAGATTCTTTGAAGGGGCTAACATTTATAAACTAAGCTTAATAGTTGTGAGTGATTGTTCCCCTATGCTCACATATAGAGGTGAAAATATACAATTTTTTCAAAGCTTTAAATATCTTGGTATTTATGTACGTGCCACAAATAAATGGAGTGCATGCTTTGATTCTAGGCTCCAAGCCGGTTGGAGATCGTATTACCTTTTGGAGAACCAATGCAACCAAAGTGATACTTGTGGATGGGAAGTAAAACTAATGTTGTTCAATGCCATGGTAACTCAAGTATTGCTTTATGGAGTAGAAGTATGGGGTGACACCATCTCTCTTAATGCATGGAATGAGATTGAGAAAATTCAAAAGATGTTTTTAAGGAGGCAATTAGGAGTTAAATGCACTACCTCTTACCAGGTTATGCTCTTGGAAATAGGTGTTTGGCCCATAGAGATATTGACACTCCAAAGCGTATACAGATACATTACAAAAGTCAAGAATATGTCGAATCATCGATTACCACATCTTGCTTGGAATGTTGGATGTAAACTACAAAAGAATCATAAGAGTAAAATTCTCTCATCTGGTTGGGTTGTTAACATAAGAAAATGGTTCAAAAGATGGGATGTGGATGATCTTTTAGAGCTTTTGGGCGATGCTATGCATTATGTAATGATTGAGGAAAGGTTGGTGGAATCATTAAGGATGAAACGGGATGATGCTAAGAGGAAAAAGCTAGAATATTACATTGCGAATGTCAACCCTGAATGTTGGTCTCAATATAAGGCTAGAATGCCTATTGATCGTATCCAACCTTATCTCATTACCAATATGAGTACTAATGCTCATAGAGCCCTCACACTACTTTGCACTCAATATCACAAGTTAGGTATTGAAGTTGCATCATGGTATCAAAATGTAACAAATTTGAGGACATGTAAAGTATGCAATGAAGGCATACTAGATGACGAATGTCACTTGCTCTTCAAGTGCTCGGCATATAGAGAAATTCATTCAAGATATGATGACATATTAAGAGGGAGTGATAACTAAAGTGCCATACTTAACACACTGCCTAGAAGGTTGAGCTCATATGTGCATGCCTTATTCACACATAGAGACATTGTGCTTCAATGTATGAATACCCCTTTTTAGGAATGAGACATGTTGGATGAGCAACAGGAAGCAGACGAGTTGCTGTTTTCCTGCACAGAAAATGGTGAACAACACAGAAAGCAAGAGAGCACAAAGAAAGACACAAAAGAAAATGTTTTGGCGTACACAACAAACCCTCGTTTTTTATTAACTTATATACCTAGTGATAAATGGTGAGAAATACCTTTTTGGCCTTTCTCACTATCTATCAATCTCCCACTAAAGGCCAAACAAGGGATCAACAAAGCTGATGGGAGGATTGTACAAGACCTACACATCCTACTTGATGAGTATGTTACACAATATACAAAAACAATGTGTAACCTGAACACCTAAGTAATTCCCATCAAGTGACAATAATGCTCTAGCGCATCACGGGATAGAGCTTTGGTCAATGCATCTGCGACATTTTCTTGAGGGAAAACTTTCTCAAGACTGATGTAGCCAACAACTATGCATTCTCGGATGAAGTGATATCGCCCTCCAATGTGCTTGGTCTTTTCTTGGTATACTGAAATTTTCGCCAATGCAATGGCACTCTAACTATCACAAAACAGTATGGGTACAAGTTTAGGTATGCCCATGCCACAAGCTAATTTGGACAGCCATACAGTTTCCTTGGATGCTTCGTTAATTGCAACATACTTTCCTTCTGTAGTGGACAAAGCAGTACATTCTTGGAGACGAGATCTCCAAGATATGGCACCTCCCATAAACTGAAAAATATACTCCGAAGTGGATTTTTTGCTTTCAAAACAACCAACATAACCAGAGTTTGTATATCCAATAATGGATACATTTCCACGACCTAAACATAAACACTTTGTTGAGCGAGCAAGATCAACCGGATCTAGATCGACTGAATAAGGCAAAGCCGGATCGGTGTTTGGATGATATCCGGAACCAGGAGCTGGATCGGAAACCCGGATCAGATTGTAACCGGTAGGCCGTTAGAGGCCTACGGATCCGGCCTAGTACGAAGGCATATTTTTGGGAGTCAGTGATAGTCGCTCATGTGAGCATTGAAGTACCTGTCAGTACTTCTGTCAGTCCTTTATGGACTTGTATAAAAGTGCTCTCTGAGCACATTCTATGTACAGAATATTGAGAGTATTATTTTGGAATAGAGTTTATGTTCTGCTCTCTCTCTCTCTCTCTCTCTCTCATACGTACACGTACTCTTTGTGTTGAGCCTTTCTTTCATCTTCTGTTGCTATCCGGTTGAGCCGGTTTGTCAAACGCTTCTGCACGCTTACTTTGACATGGTATCAGAGAGTGAGGGTTGAGAACCTCTGCAACTGACAAACGCTTTCGAAGACAAACCCTAATACCCGGTAAGGACAGACAAAGAAAGATATGGACAGAGGTATGGCGCGTTCACTTCCCATAGAGAAGCTCGACCGGAGCAACTACGTGTCCTGGTCATATAAAATGCACCAATACTTGTTGGGGCATGGATATTGGAGCTACGTGGAAAGAACCAACGAGGTAGTGTCGGAGTTGGCACACAAGGACTTCCTGGCATGGGAGCAAGGAGCGAGCCGAGTTTTGTACTGCCTAGCCTCATGTGTGCACGATCAGATGCTCGGCTACATCAAGGATGCAAAAACGCCAAAGGAGGCCTGGGAAAATATTTGGAAGATTTTCGCTGCGAGTACCATAACCCGTAAGTTGTAGCTCCAGCAAGAGCTAAACAACATCCGACAAAGAGATATGTCGATTACGGACTACACCACCAAGATAAAGGAGATTTGCAACGTGCTCGGGGTCCATCAACATGACGGTGGACGAAGATGAGATGGTTCAAATTCGCCTCGGTGGTCTAGCACAACGGTAAGGACCAATCCGGATGACAATTTGCACCAGGGAGAAGCCACTGTCCTTCTTCGACTTACAATCAATGTTGATGGTCGAAGAAAACCATGCGAGTGGGTTGAGGATCACTCAATTGGAAAGCCGAATGCTATACACAGAGGCGGATCGGTCCTGTGGGCGTGGAGGTCGAGGTGGGTTGGCACGCAATGGAGGCGGCCGACAAGAGCAGAACCAAAGGCACAGAGACAGTGCCAACAGTAGTTCCGGACCCTCCACAAGCAGGGGGAGTCAAGTTGGAGTCGGAAACCGGCAGTCGAAAACCGACACAGAATGTTGGTACTGTGGCAAAAAAGGCCACAGGGAAAGCGAGGGCTGGATGAAGCGCGCCGATTCGGACAAATCCAGATCCAGCAAAGCCGGTCGGGAAAACCAGCAAAGCTCGCACTACATGGCAGGATTAGAAGGATCTGGAATCGGGAATACCGGAAAAGGGCCAACCTTCGTGATGAAGCACAAGGCTAACTCGATGAAGAAGACTACTTCCAAATCGGAGGAAGTATGGTACGTTGATTCCGGAGCGTCCAACCACATGACGAGCCATGAAGAGTGGTTTTCTTTTTTGGAGAAACTGGAACAACCGGGGATCGTCAAAACCGGAGATGACACCCCTCACCCGATTGTGAATGTCGGAGAAGTCCCTTTGAGCCATATCGGACAAAAGGGGAAACTGATGAACGTACTACACGTTCCAACTATCACAAAGAACCTTGGTGTCGGTTGGACAAATCGTCGACCAAGGAATGCAAGTGCGGTTTACGCACCTCGGGTGCTTCATCGAGGAAGAAGGCTGGATAATTGCGCAAGGGCGCAGGGAAGGGAGGATGTTCATCCTCAACACTAATGACGTCGGCACCGCCATGTTTGCCAAAGGACAGAAGATTGAATCGGACATCGATCTCTGCATAAGTGGATCAGCCACGTCAACTACCGGAGGCTTCAAGATCTGCAATCGAAACAAATTGTGTTCGGATTGCCGAAATTTAGTGGCCAGAAGGCCCAAATATGTGAAGCCTACCAACACGGGAAGCAACACCGGCTTCCATTCCCCACCAAACGAAACCGGAGCCGTAACAAACTCGACTTAATCCATTCGGATGTATGGGGCTCGACACAAAACGTTAGTCTTGGCGGGAGTCGGTATTTCATCTCTTTCATCGACGACTACAACCTGCACATGTGGATCTACCTCATCGAGAAGTAAAGCGAAGTCTTCGACTGTTTCCGGAACCTTCAAAGTTTAGTCGAAAGGCAAACAGAGAGGAAGATCAAGTGCCTGCAATCGGATGGCGGAAAAGAATATTTTTCCAGCCAATTCAACAGTTATTTGCAACAGAACGGAATTCGGAGAGAATTCAGCTGCAGATACACACCAAACCAAAACGGTGTGGCCAAAAGGAAGAACCGGTTGATTGTCGATGCGGCAAGGGCGATTCTGGAGGAGAAGAGCATGTCCCAATTCTACTGGGATGAGGCGGTCCGGACGGCCGTCTACATCCAAAACCGGATCGGAGGCAAGGCGTCAGCACATGAGGTGTATTTCGGGTGGAAGCCAAATTTGAGGCACCTTCGGATATTCGGTAGCATAGCATATGTGCATGTACCGGATGAGAAGCGGAAGAAGCTAGATCCGAAGTCAGAGAAGTGCATCCTAGTTGGTTACTCACATGAGCAAAAGGGGTATAAGTGCTATAACCCCCGGACTAAACAAGTACGAGTAAGTCAAGATGTCAAGTTTGATGAGTAGGCATCATGGTACACCCTACTGACTCGAACTCCCATCGAAAACCTGATTTTGGAAGATGAGGCTAGTGAGACCGAGGAGGTCCAGGAAGAAGATGAAGACTTCGGCACTCTAGACGAGAGTCCGATCTCATTCCGGCTATGTGGACCGAATGAATGGCTGAGTCGGAATGACCAGTCGGATATAGAACCGGCGAGTAGTGGAGACTCTGCCATGCTCTCCCCGCGCAAGGAACCAAGGAGACGGTTCACGCGCAAGGAGAAGGGGAAGAAGAAGATGCTGGAATATGAAACCGACAATGATGAGTCGGATCGGAGCGAATGCAACTCCGGAAAGGAAGAAGGCAGACCTTCAGAAAGGAATTCCGAACCGGCCAAGAAGGGTCCTAAACCGGATAACAACAAGTTACGCCGGTCATCCCGCCAGAAGAAAACTGTCATGAGGTACGGGTACAATGAATACATGGTGCATCACTATGCGTACATGACTAAGGTGGTGGAAGTGCGTGAGCCGGAGAGCTACGCAGAAGCGGCAAAGGACGCAAATTGGCGTGCCGCTATGGAAGAAGAAATGCGGGCATTCGATGCCAACGACACATGGGACCTGGTTGACCCACCCCTACAGTGCAAACCGATTGGTTGCAAATGGGTGTACAAGGTAAAGTACAACGCCGACGGTTTGGTTAACCGGTACAAAGCCCAGTTAGTGGCGAAAGGATACACACAGACCCACAGAATCGACTATGATGAGACCATCGCTTTGGTAGCGAAGATGACGATGGTTCATGTGGTACTGGCGGTTGCTGCGGCAAAGGGATGACATCTTCACCAAATGGACGTGAAGAATGCGTTTCTTCAAGGTGACCTTGAAGAACGGGTCTATATGATCCAACCCCCTAGTTTCCAATCTGAGATGAACAAGTTGGTAGTGTGCCGACTCAAAAAGTCGCTTTACGGTATGAAGCAAGCACCTCGAGCTTGGAATGTGAAGATCACGCACCGGCTGCGTAAGATGGGGTTTGTGGCCTCAAAGTCCGACTCTTCGTTGTTCATTCGGAACGGTCCGGTTTGCATTTTTCTTTATGTAGATGATTTAGTCATCACCGGACCCAGACTCGTTGAAATCAGCCGAGTGAAGTCCCAACTGTCGGACGCATTTGAAATGAAGGACATGGGGGACCTTCATTATTTTATTGGGATCGAGGTGATCCGAACCCCCAATGGCATATTGCTCTCACAACGCCATTATGTCTTGAATATGCTGTACAAGTTCGGCATGACTGAATGCCGACCAATCTCCACACCCCTGGACTTGAACTTGAAGCTATGTCCCGACTACGGACCGACCTGCGATGAGAAACGGTTCCGACAAATTGTCGGAAGCCTTATCTACTTTACAATCACCCGACCCGACGTCAGTTATCCAGTCGGAGTGATCAACCAGTTCATGCAAAAGTCGACTGTTGAGCACCTTCAGTGCGCACACCGGATACTCCAGTATGTTAGCAGCACGAAGGACTGGGAACTTTTATACCGACACGGTATAGCTAGGAAGCTAGTTGGAGATACCGATGTTGACTAGGCTGGTGATGCATCGGATCGCTGATCCACCTCTAGTTACATGTTTTCTCTTGGTAGCGCGGTTGTTGTATGGAGCAGCAAAAAGCAACCAACAGTGGCTCTGTCGACCATCGAGGTTGAATACCGGGGCGCTACCATTGCCACCTGTGAAGCCATCTGGCGTCAACGACTACTGCGTGACCTCCAAATGGAGGTGCCGACCCTGATCTCGATCCACTGTGACAACATGAGCAGCATACAGCTCGCCAAGAACCTAGTGTTCCATGCTCGGACAAAGCACATAGAAGTGCATTATCACTTTGTTCGTGAGCTGGTCCTGAGTAGTGAAGTTGAACTTCGGTATGTTCACACGGATCGGCAGGTTGCCGACATCTTCACCAAGCCGCTCAAGTCGGACAAGTTGCAACACTTTTTGGTGAGGCTCGGCCTACAACATCTCAACATGCCACACTTGAGGGGGAAAATAGGAATGGGAACGAATGGCACCGGACAAGGAGCCGGAGAGGAAGAAAGAACCAAGGGGGGAGGTAAGCAGAAAAAGGAAGCCGAGCCGACCGAAGGAGTCGGCACATCTGAACAGGTCGGAGCAAGCAGGAGTGGCGACAGAGTCAAGAAGGATAGAGCCGATCGGAAGAAGGTCAAGACCCGGACGTGGTCCGATGTGGTGAAGGGCCTAAAAACGAAAGACGAGTTGGAGACTACCAACTCTGACAAGAGCTGGAACGAATTGGAGGAAACCGAATCGGTTCAAGATTCAGTGAAGCCGGATCAACTAAAGGCCAAGCGGACGAGAAGGGAGCGGAAGTCGACACCGACATGGAGGAACCAATGGATCGACAAGCGCCAGAGTCATAACAACGAAGGAGCTGAAATGGGCCTATTGAGCAAACAAGCCGACCAAGGAGGTCGAGGTGCACAGTACCGGACGGGTCGCGGGAAGCGGAACTGGACCGGATGTCAGAAGGAGCCAGAGGAAAGGACCGGCTACTGCAGACACTAACACCACGATCCGACCTCAAGTTGAGCTTGAGGGGGTGTGTTGAGCGAGCAAGCTCAACCGGATCCGGATCGGTTGAATAAGCCAAAGCCGGATCGGTGTCCGGATGATATCCAGAACCAGGAGCCGGATCGGATTGAAACCGGTAGGCTGTTAGAGGACTACGGATCCAACCTAGTACGAAGGCATATTTTTGGGAGTTAATGATAGTCTCTCATGTGAGCATTGAAGTACTTGTCAGTCCTTTATGGACTTGTATAAAAGTGCTCTCTGAGCACATTCTATGTACAGAATATTGAGAGTATTATTTTGGAATAGAGTTTATGTTCTGCTCTCTCTCTCTTGCATATGCGTACTCTTTGTGTTGAGCCTTTCTTTCATCTTCTATTGCTATCTGGCTAAGCCGGTTTGTCAAACGCTTCCGCACGCTTACTTTGACACACTTATTCTTGGTGCCACGTAGATATCTCAATATCATTTTAATTGCCTCCCAATGTTTCTTACCAAGGTTTGACAAAAATATGCTCACAACTACCATTGCAAATGCAATTTCTAGCCTAGTCACTATTATCGCGTACATAAGGCTACCAACAATAGACTGGTAAGGAATTTTACTCATGAACTCCTTTTCATGATCAGATTTGGGGCATTCATCTTCACTCAATTTAACCTGCATAGATAATAGAGTGCTCAAAGGCTTTACATTCTCCATATTAAACCTCTTGAGTATTTTGCATACATACTCCGATTGAGACAAGTAAATACATCCATTACTCCTATCCCGAGTAATACGCATTCCAAGCATGTGTTTAGCATCTCCCATATCTTTCACGACGAAGGTTTGACTCAAATTTTTCTTTAGTTTGGACAATTCATCCTTGTTTTTACCGGCGATGAGCATGTCATCGACATAGAGTATCAAAATCACATATGAGTCATCTATACATTTCTTCATATATAAGCATGAGTCTTCATTACTCCTAACATAATTTTGGGACCTCATAAAAGCATCAAATTTTTGATACCATTTTTGAGGTGATTGCTTAAGACCATATAAAATTTTCTTAAGTTTACATACCAAAGGCATTTTCCCATAAACTTCAAAGCCCTTTGGTTGCTCCATATAGATCTCTTCATCGATATCTCCATGCAAAAAAGAGGAACCACATCCATTTGAAATAAATCAAGATCATGTTTTGCAACCAACGCAAGCATCATGCGTAACATAGTCATCTTGACTACCAAGGAGAAGATTTCATCAAAATTGACTCCTTGTTCTTGTTTAAAACCTTTTGCCACAATGCGAGCTTTATACTTGGGAAGAACACTATCGGATGTGTATTTGTACTTATACACCCATTTACATGGTAGTGATTTCCTACCTTTTGGCAAAGGCACTAAATCCCAAGTTCCATTCTTATGGATACTATCCAACTCATTTTGCATTGCTTGTTTCCATTTAGCATGACCGTGAACAAATATGGCTTCATTGTAACATGAAGACTCACTGGCATCTGATAACATTACATAATCAACAAATTTACTAGGTGCTTTAGAGACACGTGTTGTCGTAGTGTAGTCCGCACACTATGTGAAAAATGTAAAAATAATATATCCGATTTAAGTACATATATATAAATAAAAGAAAATATTAAAATATTTATTACATACATAGGGCAAGATTTGAACCCTATACCTCCATGTAAATAAACCAAAACTTTACCATTGCATTAACTTATCATAAGTATTATAAATATAGATTTAATAGGTATAACAATTTTATTTATGCCTACCTTTATTAAAAGGTAAACCATGCATTTTTTAGTGTGTGAATACTTTATTTACAAGAAAAATATAAATCAATAATAAATAAATAAATAATAATACTCGTGCACATCTAGCGTGCATGAGCACTATATTTTGGAAATAAAAGCATAGTGGGAAAAGGCAACTCATGGACATTTAGTGTGCATGAACACTTTAGAAAAGGAGGAAGCTATGCTTAGTCTCTCCCATCCTTATATAAGGAGGAGAGAAAGATGGGGGTTGATTATTTTGTAAGGATTGACCAATATAATATATTCGTGGGATTCACGAATTTGTCAACTAAATTGTCTCTTACTATCTAAATACTGATTAAATACACTAAACTCGTGGGATTCACGAAATTCATAACTTACCTCCCTTTCTACCTATTCATTACTAGCCTTATCTCATATTCTTCTTTCTCCTGGACTTCCAAACCCTCAATGGTTCCCACCCGACTCACGCAACAATCCGGAGCCAAAAGGCACGTCAGCGTGGATCTCCTTAATGATTCCTAAACTTGGATACCATCAGGTTGTGCATGAGAAACATCATTGTAAGCAAATTCTTGCTGAAAATCATCATTTTGCACATCATTGTGTTGAGCATCATCATACTGACCAATAACAGTTTTGCATGACTGACCACATGTAGAAGCATCTACATCAATAAGATTTTTATGTTTTACATCAACAGAAGGCACAATATCTTTAAACACAATCTTTCTCACTTCTACCTCCTTTACAGATTGTTTATGCATTTTGTTCTCATAAAAAACAACATCGCTACTTCTGACCACAATACGTGTGTCAGGGTCCCATAAGAGATGTCCAAACTGCCCATCAATTCTGTAACCAAGGAATATACATTTTTTGCATTTATAGTCCAATTTCTTTCTTAGAGTTTTTGGAATGTGTACATATGCTTTGCATCCAAAAACTCTAAGATGAGGATAATGAGGTGTCTTGCTTGTCCACAACTCTTGTGCCACTTTTAGACCTATGGCTGTGTTCGATGATAGATTAATCACATGGATTGTTGTTAAAACAACTTTTGCCCAAAAACCTTGTGAGAGTTTTGCATGGTGTAACATAGAGACAACTTTGTCTTGAATGGTTCTATTCATCCTCTCAGCCACACCATTTTGGACAAGGGTGTAAGGAGCTATAAACTCTCTCCGAATGCCTCCAGACTTACAAAAGTCACCAAATGCGTGAGAGGTATACTCACCTCCATTGTTCGAACGTAAAGCCTTAAGCTTTATGTCCTTTTCCAACTCAACCGAACTAAGTAATTTTCTGAAAGTAGGGTATACATCATCCTTTCACTTAATCGAATAAACACAAACTTTCCTAGTGGCATCATCAATAAAAGTAACAAAGTACAATACACCACCCAAAGATCTTGTGGGCATAAGTCCACAAACATCCGTGTGGACAAGGTCCAATGGTTTAGTGGATGAGTTAACACTGGTCTTATGTGCACTTTTGGTTTGTTTACCATGTTGGCAATGTTCACATAAGGCAAAATCAGAGAATGACAACTTAGGTAAGTGGCCATAATGAGATAGAATTTCCATGCCATTTCTTAACATGTGGCCTAAACAGCCATGCCAAATGCTCGTCATTGGTTGGTCTGTGATAGCCAACAAATGTTCTTTTTGATGAAGAAATAGGGTAGAGGGAACCTACTTTGTTCCCTTTTGCAACAATCATATTTCCTTTCGTTATACGAAAGGATTGGGAAGCAAATATCACTTTATATCCGTTGTCATCAAGTTGACCAATGAGCATTAGACCTCGAGTTAGTTGAGGAACATGGCGTACATCTTTAATGGTAAGATGAGAACCATCACTAAAGTGCATTGAGATATCTCCAATGCCAATCGCATCACATTGATGTGAGTCTCCAAGTCTAACTTTCCCAAGTGACTTGGCTTCATAACATGTGAACCACTCTCTATGTGGAGTCACATGGAATGATGCACCAGAGTCCAACAACCACATATGTGATGGAGAAAAAACCATATTCACCCCAACATGTGTGATAATATCACCTAAGACCAAGGTGTCCGTTTCATCACATGTTGCATTTACTTCCTCTATTTCCACCGAGGAAGAGGGACCACGTGATTGTCTTCCATGCCCATCACCTTTGAATTTAGCATTACCTTTTTCCTTTTTTTTAGGGCATAACAATCTTTCTTGAGGTGTCCCTTTTTATGACAATAATGACACTCCATATTTTTCTTCCTAGATTTGCTTCTACCTCTATCATTTCCACTACTATTTCTCATTTGGCTCCTACCACGATGTTGGTTCTTGCAAGAACCAACGTCATAAACATTATATGCATCTCCATTATGTTACATGTTGGTGAATATTAAAATGATTATGGTTAACATTTTGTAGTTTTTCCTCCCTATGTTGTTTTAGCTCTAAGATATACCTACCTAGTTGAAGAGAATAGCGCGGAATATTGCTCGGGCACAATGAGTCTTGAATCACAGAAATGGGAAGTAGAGAGTACACAGAATATTTATGTGGAAAACCCTAATGGGAAAAACCACGGGAGCCCACAGGCTCCAAGCTATCACTATATATAGGAAAGATACAATCAGTGACTCGGAGGCAACGACCTCGTGCTCTGTATCTTTGCCAACAGGCGATTACAACAGAGTATAACTCTATATCTCCTCTCTCTCTATACAACAGTTATACATACAACAATATGACAACAACTCATATAAAGTGATTGCCCTAAGTCATATTTATACTTATATGAACTTAGGTCTATTTACAAATGTAGCCTCAATAGGCTTACTCAGAACATATTTACAAATATGTTTTCTCTTCTGGTTCTCACCGGGTCCTCTTCGTTCATAACCGGATCCCATCTGGAGGGACCGTCTTCCCAACACTACTCTCTTTATATCTGGGGTATCTAATAGTTTGGAGAGGGTCCTAATATGTCTTGGTATTTCACCCTTATCTCGGCATAAGTTGGACACTTGCATGTAAAATGATACTCGTTCTCTATCTCTATGTGACATAACCTACATAGCCTTTCCTCTCTAGGGACTCCATTAGTATGACCATTCTCAATCTCAAGTTTGTGAGATGATATCCTAAGTTGTCCAATGGCCACCCGTAGTGCATTTGTCAAGAATGTATCTAGATATTTTGGTCGTGTAATAAAACCTACCTTAGAGAAGTGCATGAAGTGTTCCTTATAGTACAACATTTTAGATGGGAGTGGCTCTCGTGGGGTGATCCATTTATATCGTGTATAAATTTGCCATATTTCTTGGCGTATTACTTTATTATGGCCCTCATGAGAGATTAAAGTTTGATCAGTCCCATGGTTGTACTTAAGGGGAGGTAGGTTATTAATGTTTATGCCATTTGCAAGTAACCAACACACTACAATGCTATACCAAGAGCTACTATCTCAGGACTCATATGTTAGGAAACAGGTCCCTCCGGATGGGAAGTGAGAAAAACAGTACGGATGAGCAAACTCGGTCGAGGCCAAAACTGGATGTGG
Organism: Azolla caroliniana; assembly: GCF_043228905.1. Classification (NCBI taxonomy): domain Eukaryota; kingdom Viridiplantae; phylum Streptophyta; class Polypodiopsida; order Salviniales; family Salviniaceae; genus Azolla; species Azolla caroliniana. Next base: position 17,601,372 of record NW_028230443.1, read on the forward strand.
AGTACCCGGCGACGGAAGACCTGGTGAGAACCGGATGACAAGTACCCGGAAACGGAAGACCCGGTGAGAACCGGATGATGACTGCCTGGCAAGCGCTGGATGATGCAGGCCCGACGAGGAGTGCTCACCGGATGAAGGGACATATTAGTAAATATGTTTCTGAGAGTCCATCGGGACTATATTTGTAAATAGCCGAAAAGTCATTTTTTAGTATAAATATGACTTAGGGCAAACTTAGGATGTTGATGTTGTCATTCTTGTTGGTGCAAGATTAGAGTGTAACTGTGTACAGAGGAGAGAGAGAGGAAGAGGTCGTTGCCTCTGTTGTAACCGCCGCCTGTGGCGAAGAAAGCAAGCTCGAGGTTGTTGCCTCGGTGCTTTACTATTGTACGTTGTGATATAGTGATAGTTTGCAGTTTGTGGGCTGTCGTGGTTTTTCCCTAGTTTGGGTTTTCCACGTTAACATCCTGTGTACTCTTCTCTCTATTGTGTCGTGCCTTAACTCCCGTTTTTTGTGTTTGATTCTAAGCTTGGTTGTGGCCGAGCGTTGTTCATCGAGAGCGTGTAGTTCCTGTCATCATATAGGGATCGGAATGCCTCAAAAGCTCGACGGGATATCCTATCTTGTGGTTGGCTATGTATCCTATGAATAAAAACTACCTATTGGAATAGTGCGTTGTCGTGGAGAAAACCGTCCCTGGGTGGAAACCGGGTATAACGTGTGTAAACCAACCCTTACACGTGGGCACAAGTTTTGTTGTATAGTACGTAGGTAGGTACAAGTCGCTTGAGGCGAAATCCTAGGTAGTCCACATCCGGTAGGGGGGAAATCGAGGTGTATCCCTGTCCGAAAGGACAGGGAATAAACATGATGTAACGGGTGGTAACGGCCTCCCTCCTTGGGCTATAAAAGAGAGGGAGAAGTGAGGTAAAAATATATCGACGTTTTGGGGGGAGAGAGGAAGAAGTGATGTCAGACTGGGACCGAGCTCTCTCCTCCATCATTTGTCCTTCTCTGCAGGATTTTGGACTGTGTTGCCTCTGCTTCGTGGACAGCCTGTGTGCTTCCGGCAGAGGCTCCACAGTGCAGTCGGGGTTGTGTGCGAGTTCGCTTGGGTTGGGTCCGTCGCCGACTTGCCGGTTGTAATTGTTATTGATTTATAATTAAGACGTTGTTCTCTCTCTTTCGCCCTCTGTGTTTCTGCAAGCTGCTCTCTCCCCCTCTCTTCTTTCTCACGCTCCTTGGTTCAAGGCCCCCGTGGTCCCACCTCTTTCCACACGCAAAGAGCATAACAACTCAACATATTTGGTGAGCCCGACGTGAACAGGCGGCAAAGGAGTGAAGGATGAGGGGATCTGAGCTTGCTGAAGCTATGGCCGTAGCCGTCGACTGGTTAGTGAGCGCTCGCGAGGGAATGGGTGCCCTCGACAGGGCCATTGAGTCGATCGTTGGCACCATAGGTCGATTCGGTGGGAAGAATGCCATGAGCTACTTGGAGGCCGACTGAGCCGAAATGATCATGAGGGATATCTCGGTGGACAGGCAACTGTCTGGATTCCCTGGGGTAGTGACGCCGAGCATCCACACAGAGGTGCTCGAGGTGCTGGCCGGATGCCGGAGGAGTTCGAGCTGCGGTAGTGACGCCGAGCATCCACGCTGGACCGGACCGTGCTCGACACAAGCCAAGTACTACTGTTCGTCAAGGCGGTGGACGCCATGGACCGGGAGAAGGTGGGTCTCCTGTTGGAAATGGACGAAGGGCTCACGACAGACTGGGCCATGGTAAGGAGGGTGTCTACGGTCGTTTCGACAAGCGGCGCGAGTGGAGCGATGAGGGCTCGTCGACGGCAAGGCTGGTCCCAGCAAGGGAGCTCGAGGAGCCGGTCTTGGTACCGGCTAGGAAGGAAGAAACGCGCAGTTGGCTTGAGACGTGCTCAGCCCCGAGCGGAGTGGTCAAAGGTCCCTCCGGAGGCGCGGCTCTAGAAGAGTTGTCGCAGATGGTGCGAGATCTCCAAATCGCACAGGCCAGGAGGGACAACGGCAAACAGTCTCGTGACCGAAGGCCGCCGGCAGGGCAACGATGCATGTGGTGCGACGCGGTCGGCCACATACGGAAAGAATGGGCGGATTTCGCAGAGGCACTCAGGACCAACGTGGTTTACCTCTGGAACGGGCAGGTGCATGTGAGCGAGACCCGGAAAACCCTAGAGTTGAATTCGGGGCGCGATGGAATGAAGCGGTTGATGGAAGAGGCCGCGACACGACATGCAAAGTCCGTTAACTACTCGGCGTCGACGGGAATCCGGGTTGGGGGTGATGAGGCCCGGAAAGCGAAGGACTCCGGATTCTGGCCGCTGGTGCTAGAGGGTCTCCCTGGAATACGGCTGAAGAAGGAAGAGGAAGATCGCGCGGAACAACAGATCTGGGAGGTCACCGGATGGGACGACATGGTGGAAGAGAAGACTGGCTTCGTGGCAGCCGCATGCTAGAACTACGAGATTCTAGTAGAAGACAAGCGCGCGGGAAAGGCCCCTCGCAGTGGTACGAGACCCGGTTCGGACCGAAGCCGAATGAGACTGTCAACGCCGGCGCACCGGAAAAGAAGAAGCAGGCCGGTTTCCGGCTGAGCACCGAAATCGAACGAATGACGGACCTGGGGGAGGTCCTGGAAGAGAGAATTCTCGACAGCAAGGTCAAGCTGTCGTTACGGGAGGTGTTGGGGATCGCCAAGAAGGAGTTCCATGACTCCATCGTGGACTTGGTGAAGCGGAAGAGGCTCTTGACGGAACCGGAACCGGAGAGGCCGGTGGAAGTGCGGACGACGCACTTAGAAGACACGGCCCTAGAGGATGAGTTGGCAAAAAGCCACTATGCGAAACCGCATTGGGCTAGGGCCACTACGGAAACCCTTGTTCGGATCGGCGACGTCCAGGAGCCGATGGTGGCATTGGTAGACCACGGTTCGGAGATCAACCTGATGTCCATGGACTTCTATAAAAAGGGGAAATGGCCGATCAACACCAAGCACGGGTGGAAGATACACATGGCGACGCGCTACAGAGGAGCTGCATGGTGCGTGCCCGAACGTACGCGTGAAGATCGGCGACGTAGAGATAGATCAACATTTCTTCATTCAACCTGATGTCCATGGACTTCTATAAAAAGGGGAAATGGCCGATCAACACCAAGCACGGGTGGAAGATACACATGGCGACGCGCTACAGAGGAGCTGCATGGTGCGTGCCCGAACGTACGCGTGAAGATCGGCGACGTAGAGATAGATCAACATTTCTTCGTGCAGGAGACTTCCTCGCACCCGGTAATTCTTGGCGAACCGTACATCACGACAGCACGCATGGAGACGAAAGTACTGGACAACGGTTCGGCGTATGCGCGCGTCAAGAGCCTAGATGGTTGGCATTCCGTCCAATTCATGACAGTGCGACCCAACCACGAGCGAAACCGCGAGACCCTCGCGGCGACAACTGAGGGGATTTTTAGAGAAGGCTATCAAGGCGTGGGGCCGCGATAGTCTGGACGCCCCGGTAGAACCCCACACATGTATTATAGGTAGGAAATTTTGGCTCTCCGAAAGCGGAGGTTATACGTTAACCGACATCAGTAGCCAGGAGAGGAAGCGAGCAGAGAAGCGACTTAGGGTGTGTGGAGTCCTCTCCCCGACGAAGAAATTAGCGGCGCCGTGGAGGCGGTCTCTTTTGACGACACCTTGGGCGAATTACGAAAGGTGGTCGGTGAAGGCCTTAGCGAAGACTGGACCGTTCCGGTTAGCTCGATGGGAATGTACGAAGTCATCGTGGACTTCGGGGAGGGGATTGGGTCAGATCGAACGGCCCGCGTGGATACGAAGTATAAGACTGTGGACCGGAAGGTGAGGCCAGTTGCGGCACCCTTGCCAAAGGGCAGTGGAGAGCGGATAAAGGGGGTCGCGTCGGACCAAGTTTACGGAATCTAGCTGGCATAGGGCACTGGTTCACCGACATAACGCTATGGGAGCTTAAGGTTGGTGGTGGCTTTTTACTGCCGGAGGATGAGGACCGGTTTTGAAGGATGCTCGGAAGGCATGGGAAGGCCTTCGCGTTCTCGCCAGAGGAGATCGGATGTGTAGACCCGACAATCGTCGAGCCAATGGTGATCTTCACGGTACCGCATGTGCTGTGGAATCTCAAACCGATTCCGGTACCCAGAGCTCACATCCCGATGTTGATGGAGCCATTGAAGCAGAAGGTGGAAATGGGCATCCTCTAACCGTCGAGTGCCCCATACTCGAATCGGTGGTTCACGGTGCCAAAGAAGAACGCCACGTTGCGATTCATACAGGACCTGCAATCGGTCAACAAGGTGACCATCCGTAACGCAGGAATCGGGCCGACCATAGACGAGTTCACGGAGGCCTTCGCCGGAAGGTCGATCTATTCGGTCAGTGACTTATACTTAGGGTACGACCAGTTCCAACTAGCCGTAGAGAGCAGGGACATCACGACAATGCGGACTTCTCTCGGCTTGCTGCGGATGTGTACCCTACCGCAAGGAGGAACGAAATTCGGTGGTGCACATGGTGAACGCAATGAACAAGGTGCTGAGGGACTGCATCCCAGACATCACTATGCCATTCCTAGACAACGTACCGATAAAAGGGTGTCCGGTGGAGGATGCAGACGAAATGGTCGGGCCGAACGGATGCCGGAGATTCGTCGTGAACCACATCAACGACTGTGATAAGGTGCTGCAAAGGCTCGAGAGCGCGTGGCTCACCTTCTCCGGAGAGAAATCAGCGTTCGGGCAGACAGAGATCCTGGTAGTCGGACACCTGTGCGGGCCCTATGGCCGGAAACCGTCCCCGACAAAGGTAGAAGCCATCTCCGTGATGAAGGACGATTGCGGGTCGGTTACGGAGGTCCGCAGATTCTTGGTTGCGTGCGCGTTCTACCACATCTGGATTCCGCACTACGCACATGTCGCGGAACCACTCTACGGGCTATTGAAGAAAGGGCGTAGGTTCGAGTGGAGGACGGAGCACACAGAGTCGGTCCGGAGACTGAAAGAGGCGCTTGCTGTGGCACCAACTCTCCGGAAAGCGGTTTACGGCAAGGAAGTCCCCATCTATGTGACGGTGGACACGAGCCCGACCGGGATCGAGTGGGTGGTCACTCAGGAGGAAAAGGACGGCGTACGGTTCCTGATCCGGTTCGGAGCGAAGGTATTGAGCGAGCGGCAACGAGGATACACCCAAGTTAAGTGCGAGTTGTGGGGTATCGTTTCGGCAATCAAGGCTGACAAGGACTATCTGATCGGGACGGAAGTGATCATCGAGACGGACTGCCTACCGATTCTGGGTATGGTCTCCGCATGCGCGACTCTGGACCTGGCGATGCTCAGGTGGATCGCGTACATCAAGTCCCTGAACCCGGAGATACGACACATCTCCAGGAAGGATAATGCCATGGCCGATATGCTTTCGAGGGCTCGGTTCAACGACGAGGACATCATGATTTCGGATAACGAGGAAGTCGGCGAGGATTTCTTCGGGTCAGCCAACGTAACAACAAGAAAGGGGAGCAGTCTGGCGCTTAACGAATTCGACGAAAGTAAGTACGACGGGGAGTGGCTCTAGATCGGCGGGTTCCTGAAGATAATGACACCGGACGCGGCATGGACGAAGGAAGAGACAAACCGGATTCGGAAGAAAGCGTACCGATTCTTCCTACGGGACGGGAGCATATGGAAGCACCCGAAGAAGAGAGATGGCATCCCGCTCTGAGTGGTGGCAAAGAAAGAGGAACAGGAAGAATTGCTAATGGCGTACCACGAGAGTCCCTGGGCCAGACACCGCGAGACGTGGGCCACATTCGAGAAGCTAAAGGGGAAGTAATGGTGGCCGGGACTATACCAGGACGTGCATTGGTTCGTGACGACTTGGGAAAGTTGTCAGGTGCACTCCATAGTCCGACATCGGGACGAGCTTCACCCGACCTACCCTCCGACCATCCACTTCAAGTGGATGGTGGATTTGGTGATGATGTTGATGGGGGTAGGGCAGATGCGGTATCTGGTACTAGCTCGGGAGGACTTGACGAACCAAGTGGAAGGTCGAGCATTGCAGACCAAAATGACCGCGGCCGTGTGCTGATTTCTGATCGAAGAAGTGTATGCCAGTACGGGTGCGTAGGTAAGACCAAAATGACCGCGGGGAATTGGACGCGCAAGAGGCGGAAGAGCTGTTTGACCGGCTAAGAATTAAACTCTCGCTCACCACGACGTACAATCCGGAGGCTAACGAGAAGGTGGAGCACGGACACGGGCCGATCGTCAAAGAGTTAGTACGGGCGTGTGGAGGCCATGTCGGGAACTGGTCGTGGCTCTTACCCTATGCGTTGTGGGCGGATCGAACTACGCACAACTCGGTAACCAGGTTCATGCCGGCAGAACTAATGTACGGGCAGAAGCCGATCATGCCAACGGAGCAGACAATCTCCTCATGGGCCACGGTGGACTGGAACAACGAGATGAGCCGGGAGGAGCTGTTAGCGGCACGGATTCGGCAGCTGGAACAAAGACCGGAAGACATGAACCGAGCCGCGGTGAAGCTATGGGCGGCGAGGGTAAAGAACAAAGGACAATTCGATTGGACTCACCGACTGAGACCGAAGAAGATCGAGGAAGGCGACTAGGTTCTAGTGTATGACAACAGCCTCGACAACTAGCACCGGGCAACGCGGAAGTTACGGCAACCGGATTAGACTTCAACGCTTAATCCTACTTGGTTAAGTTACTTATTATGATCGTCTTTCATAACACACACGTAAGATATAACAATTAAGACAGAACGGCAATTAACACAGAGAGATAACAACGCTTAAGCTTTCATTAATTAACCGCTAACTATTACATTGTATCCGGGCCTTTAAATAGGTTTCCGGTCTGTATTACAAAACGGTGCCATCCGCACCTGTTCGGGATCGGTCCAGATCCGGAACGGCATATCGTTCCGGTCCGTCCGTCCACACTCATAGCTTAATTACAACCACATTCCCACTACTTAAATAACTCTCCGTTTCCCACTCTGGACTCCTTTGCCGGCCGGTAACACTAGGCGAATACAATGCTCTTCGATATTACAACCGCCAAGCCAGTGAGCGACCACGCGCAAATACCCACACAGAGAGAGCACGCAGTGGAGCCTTTGCCGAAGCGCACGGGCTTCTCCCTCGAGCAGAGGCAACTGACCAAAACGTGCAGAGCTCAGTGAAGAAAAATGAGAAGAGTACTCGGTTCCCAGTCCGACCGCACTTCGTTCTCCCCCAAAACGCGATCCCCGTTTCAGCCTTCTCCCCTCTCTTTTATAGGCCGTCGGGGAGGGCTGTCACATCCTGATTACATCATCTTTATTCTTTGTCCCTTCGGACAGAGATATGCATCGATTTCCTAGCTAACAAATGTGTACTACCTAGTATATTTACATCAGCCGACCTATCCCTAATTATGTACAACTTATCAATACTTGTGCCCGCGCGTAACGGCCGGTTCATGCCTTTTACATTGATTCCGCCTAAGGCCGGTTTTCTCCACGACACCATCCTTCATCGTTTTGACCACAACCACCTCTTGGGCAAGTGTCATAGAAATGTGTCATGCCTTTTGGCACTAGGTCATTGCGTGAGTCGGGTGGAAACCACTGAGGTTTTAGACTAGGAGGAGGAGGAATTTAAGACGAATTTCGTTATGAATAGTTTGTAAGAGAGAGAGATAGAAAACTTGTGAATCCCATGAGTATAATGTATGTATTTTATTACTATCTAGAAACCCTAATAATTTTCCCAAGAAGCAACCCAAATTTTCAAACCCCCATATTGCATTTTACTCCCATCCTTATATAGTGATGGGAGAGGCTAAGTATAGCTTACCACATGGCAATCATCATGTTTTTCTTTCTCCTCTAACTAAAGTGTTCATGCACACTAGATGTGCATGAGTAGCTTTTTCTATCATGCTTTTTCTTCTAATTTGCACACTAGGTGTGCATGAGTAGCTTTTTGTATCATGCTTTTTCTTCTAAAGTGTTTATATACACTAAATGTGCATGAGTAGGTACAATGGTAAGACTTCAAATTATTAACATGGAGGTACATGGTTTAAATCTTGCCCTATGCATGTAACAACATTTTCACATTTTTCTCTCTTTTTTTCTTCATAGTTATTCAATCTAGTACTCCGTACGTTTTTCACATAGTGTACGAAGTACACTACGACACTCACCCCATCCAAACCTGCACATCCTCTGTTATGTGCCGAAGTTGCTGGTTCTCGTTATTCTCCTTCATCCGTAGTACCCTTCGTTTCTCCCACTATGTCAACTTTGTCTCTCCATTTTGAGCACGTCCATTCCTTCCACCCGAACCATTGTCGCCATCCGATCCACCATATTCTTCGTTCACTCTTTGAATTGCCATGACCAGTTGGCATGGCTCCTTGTGCTCCCCTTTCATGTCTCGTGCATGTGCCACCTTCGTCTCAACCGACCAACCCATCATTTATTCTTGTTTTGTGCCTTCCTCCCCAAGGCCTTGTCTGAGAACCAATCTTGACTACCCTATGTAGTCCTTTTAAGTGCATATCCACCTCTAGATCCTTATGCAACCATACTTCATGCTTCCCACTTCATCCACCATCGTCATACAATCTCGTGTTAGAGTTGACGATCTTCATGTCAGAGCCCTCCTTCTTTCTTGAGATCTCGCCCTGGGTAACACCCTTCAAATCCTCTTGGCCCGTTTGGCCCTTGTCGTCTGTGGTAGTGCGCTTGCTTGGCCTCTTCCTCGTGTTCACCGGCCTATGGAACAACTACCGCAGCTAGAGGAAAATCAATTACATGGCCTATGGAACAACTACCGCAGCTAGAGGAAAATCAATTACATGGCCTATGGAACTTAGAGCAAGATCAAAGACGCCAGAAAGCGTTTGTCGACCGACATCGGCTAGAGAAAAAAAAGTTGTTCGAAATCTGTCAGCTGGTGCTTGCCTTTCATACCAAAATGGGGTCAATGCCAGGGAAATTACTGTTCCGATGGACAGGGCCTTATTGGATCACCAATGCAAACAATGGAACGTATCAACTCGGCACACTGGCAGGAGAAATAGTGTTGAAATGGGTAAACGGATTTCGACTTAAACCCTACATAGGACCAACCCCACTGAATCCATTTTCGACCAATGGTCCGGATGAACAAGCTGAACATTCTGGAATTCTGGAAGAAAACATTTTGTGGGGTCAATCATGCAAGGCACTGTCCCATGGGCGTGCCATGTAACCAAGCGACTCGACATAGGAAGGGGCCGTATGGTATGTATAGTCGAAAGTATACTAGGAGAGTAGTCAAAAGAGTAGCCGAACAAGTGTGGAACCGAACAAATATAGTCGAATGAAGATAATAGCCGAGTATAAATATTAGGTAGTTTTAACTGTTAGAGTTTTTTGTTCTTGCCGAATGGCATATTGCATTTTCTTGATGTAAGCTTCCAAGACACCCTATAAAAAAGGGGCATAGGGCATTGTAAAAAGATTATCGGTCTATAAGTGTATTAAGGTTTAAAATATCTAGTTATTTTTATTGAGGAACTTTGTGTCCAACAATGTATTTCATCTAATTGTGTAAGGTGATCGGTTTTGGCCGATTCAAACATCAGATAGTTATCTAAATGCAGCCGATCAAAATAGATTAATTCATATAATTAAGTTATATATCAGTGTAAGTGGTAAATCATAAAACCATCCCTCCAAAACACGATCTTCCTTGATAGGATACTTACTGATTAAGTATTTGCATTAACATTAATTCCTCGAAGTAGCACCTTCGAACATTTAAAGCTCAAAGGAATATTTTCCTCAAGCCAAGGAAAATTGGTTTAAGTTTTACCTTGGTTCAAGGAAAGCTCTAGTTTTAGCATTTAAATCTTGAAGGAAAGCTTTCCTCAAACCAAGAAAAGCTTGTTTGAGCTCAATTCCCCCAGTTTGAGGAAAGCTTCGATGTAAGCTTCCTTGAGGGATATGCTTGAAGTCGATGTTGTTGCCACATCAAGATGCCACACAAGGCTTCCACGTTAGCTGCCATGTCACCCTACCTTGTCATTTGCCACATCATCTTACACACACAATTTACTTTTAACTTTAATTAAAACCTTTAAGATCCCCCCATTAAAACAATTAGCCCTTTCTAGTTTTCCAAAATACCCCTCATTTACCAAACAAATACATACTTAAACCCTATTTCCTTAAACTCACCTTACCCTCTTATAACAATTCAATATACCTGTTGTTGAGAGATCAAGCTCAACTTAGTTTAGTTATTTAGTCAACCATGTAACTTCGTAGTTACCTAGATAGAATCTAGTTAGGAGTGTTGACTATAACGCCTTAAATAGGACCTTGTACTTAAGTGGGATATTCTAGATCCTCCACTCCTAAGCAGATTTAATATAGGACTTACACCTTAGTACGTATATTCTACTCACACATGTGCACCTTTGCACATGATACATCATTGTGGGTAGTTTTGTATTTGATGATGATAATGCTAATTTAATATAGAGTTAATGATCCCCCATCTTGTGTTGTTCATAAGTGTTAACTTCCTCTCTCTCTCTCTCTCTCTCTCTCTCTCTCTCTCTTCCTCTCACACACATATCACTTAATCTTCTGCTTATCAACTAATCACATAATTAGGTACTTATTAACCCATACTTAATTACCTAATTCTTAACTTGGTATCAAAGCGTGTGGTTTAGAAAATCCACTAAGCCCACTCGACTCCGTGATTGTATGTTCGAGACGCCGACGACAAAATCCGGCTATCCGCTACCGTAGTGCCACTACGTAGCATGTGTACGCGACTGAAGGAAGGAAAGCAAAAACGAAAGACACTACAATCAACATGAACACACAAATGGGTAGTTCGCTCCCTAGTGAAAAGCTAGACCAAAGCAATTATTCATCTTGGGAGTACCAGATGAACCAATACCTTGTCGGCCAAGGGTATTGGAGCTACATCAACGGCACTCAAGAAAATCGACCTGACCCAAAGAACGTATTGCTTGGCAACATGTGTCCACCACCACATGCTTAGCCACATTCGAGACGCCAAGACGCTTAAAGAGGCGTGGGAGAACTTGAAGAAGATGTTCACCACCAACACGACCGCCCGAAAGCTTCAACTCCGACAAGAGTTGAACAACATTTGGCAAAAAGACATGTCCATGTCGGACTACACCGCCAAGATCAAGAACATTTGCGACTCGCTTGACTCCATCAAAATAAACGTCGACGAAGACGAGATGGTTCAAGTATGCTTGGGCAGCCTCACACAACGATTCGACTCATTGAGGACGACAATCTTGGTGAAGGAAAACCCTCCTTCGTTCTTCGACCTTCAATCAATGCTAATGGTTGAAAAGAACCACGTCCAAACCAAAACCAAGACATCGAAAGGATAAATGTTCTTCTTGAATTCGAATAGTGGCCGAGGATGAGGTCGAGGTGGTAGAAGAGGTCGATTCGACCCATCACACGAAGGGAACTCAAACATTTAACAACAAGACAAAAGCCATCAAGGAACCTTCGGAAGAAGGGGGAGCTTCCATGCCGAATAAGGTCGGCAAACGAGGCCCGCAACTTGCAACTATTGTAGAAAAATCGGCCACCGCGAGGAGTGCCGAAAAAGAAGAAGTCGACAACTCACGAATTACGCCATCAACTCTGAATAAGACGACTACGGTGAACTATTCATAATGAGGCATAGAGCGAACTCTATGTTGGCCTCCGACTCCGCTAGCACCTCCAATTCGGAAGATGTGTGGTTCGTCGATTCCGGCACCTCACATCACATGACATCCCACAAAGAGTGGTTCAATGACTTGCGTACACCGGATCGACCCGGCTTCATAGAGACAGGAGACGACACCACACATCCCATTCGGCACATCGGCAATGTCCCATTCGGGAAAGAAGGCGAGCAAACTTGCACCAAGAATGTCTTGCATGTGCCCACAATAACGAAGAATTTGGTCTCCATCGGCCAAATCGTGGAGCAAGGCATGCAAGTACGCTTCAACAATGAAGGTTGTTTCATGAATAAGTCGAAAAACAAACCGGTCGGCACATTTGATGCCTACGATCGGACGGAGGAAAGGAGTACTTCTCCGATGAATTCACCTCCTACCTCCAAAGTGAAGGCATTCGGAGAGAATTATCGTGCCAACACACACCCCAACAAAATGGAGTAGCCGAAAGGAAGAATCGGCAAATACTCGAGGTAGCACTCGCCATGATGCATGAGAAGCACATGTTGAACTTCTATTGGGCCAATGCGGCATCCACGGACGTTTTTCTCATGAATCGGTGCACCACTAATGGAGTGCATGAGGTAACTCCATACAAGCTCCTCGTCGGAAGGAAGCCGATCCTATCACACCTCAAGGTCTTCGGAAGCATTGCGAATGAACGCATGTCCCGAACGAAAACTGACAGAAGCCCGGCGCGAAGTCTGAGAAATGTATCCTCATACGATAATCGTCCGAGAAGAAGGCATACAAGTGCTACAACCCTTCTACCTGAGCGGTTCGGGTAAGTCGAGACGTAGTCTTCGACGAGTCCGCATCCTAGTACGTGTTACGAATCCACTCTCAGATTCGCCTTCACCGTTTGGCCACAACCGAGAAATCACGAATCATTGCAGCAGAAAATAGGAAACACAGAGAAAGACACGATAACACAGGGATTAACGTGGAAAACCCTATACGGGAAAAACCACGGGAGTGCAAGACTCCAAACCAAAACTATGCACAGAGAAATATACAATGGCGAGCTGCAAGGCGACGACCTTGAGCTCGCTGTCCTCGCCACAGGCGGCGGTATTACACAGAGGCGTCGACCTCTTCGTCTCTCACGCTCTATCTCTCTCACGGCTGCTCTCTCTTCACTCCTCTAGAGTGGAAAAACAGAAAAATGAGTAGCAACATAAAACTGTTTGCCCTAAGTCATATTTATACACATATGACTTTAGGGCTATTTACAAATATAGCCTCCAGGGCCCTTGGCAAAACATATTCACAAATATGTCCCCGCATCCGGATCTCTCTCCGGGTACATTCATCATCCGGCTCCGTAGCCGGGTCTTCATCATCCGGCTCCGTAGCCGGGGTCTTCATCATCCGGTTCCGTAACCACAACCGGGCTTGCCGTCATTCATCTCCGGACATCCCATCCGGAGGGACCGAAAAAACCCAACAAACTCCCCCTTCACTTCGGCATGGGATGTCTCTCCAATCCGATCTTCTTCCGGCATGCTTCCAGCTTGTCGGGTGTGAGCACCTTGGTCAGCATATCCGACCCGTTCTCGTCCGTGTGGATCTTCGTCAGCACGAACTCCTTGTCTTCTATCCTTTCCCGGATCCAGTGGTATCTACGCTGGATGTGTTTCGTCCGGGAATGGTAGGCCGCGTTCTTCGCAAGGTGGATGGCACTCTGACTATCGCAGTAGAGCCGGTACTCCTCCTGCCGGATACCGAGCTCTCTAATGAATTCCTTCATCCATATTATTTCCTTGCCGGCTTCAACAGCCGCCATGTACTCCGCCTCCGTGGTTGACAACGCAACCGTCTTCTGCAGCCTCGACTGCCACGAAACAGCTCCCCCTGCATACGTCATCACATACCCTGATGTGGACCGGCTGGTATCCGCATCAGCCGACATGTCCGAATCGGTAAATCCATCGAGTTCGGGCTTACCGGAGCCGAATCGGAGGCACATGTTCGAAGTGGCCTTTAGGTATCGGAGTATCCATTTGACCGCGTTCCAGTGCTCTTTGCCGGGATTGCTCATGTACCGGCTCACCACTCCGACTGCATATCCTATGTCCGGTCGGGTACACACCATTGCGTACATCAAGCTCCCGACGGCAGAGGCATATGGTACTTTCATCATGACCTCCTTCTCAGCCTTTGTCTTGGGGCTTTGCTTCCTGGACAGCTTGCAGTTTGCCGGGAGTGTTGACCCGACCGGTCTTGCTTCCGACATGTTGAACCGGTGAAGCACCTTTGTCACGTACTTCTCCTGTGACAACCACAACTGCTTCTTCTTCCGGTCCCGGATGATGTGCATCCCTAGTATTTGCCTCGCCGGACCCAGGTCCTTCATTGAGAAGGTTCGGTGAAGAGCCTTCTTCAGCATCCGTATCTTGACCTGGTCTCGTCCGACGATCAACATGTCGTCCACGTACAGGAGGAGTATTAGAAAGTCTCCTCCTTCGAACTTCTTCACAAACACGCAGTGATCGGTCTGCGTTTTGTGGTACCCTTCGTCTGTCATGAAGGAGTCGAACTTCCGGTACCATTGCCGGGGAGCCTGCTTCAGACCGTAGAGGCTCTTCTTCAACCGGCATACCAGGTGCTCCTTTCCTTTCTTCTCGAATCCTTCCGGTTGCTGCATGTAGATCTCTTCTTCGAGGTCACCGTGAAGGAATGCCGTCTTCACGTCCATCTGTTCTACCTCGAGGTCCATGCTTGCCGCTATGCTCAACACCGTCCGGATGGAGGTCATCTTCACTACCGGGGCAAATATCTCGTCGAAGTCGACGCCCTTCTTCTGCTGGAACCCCTTCACCACGATCCTGGCTTTGTATCTCGGGGGGTTTCCGGCATCTCCCGGTTTCAGCTTGAACACCCACTTGTTTCGAAGTGCCCGTTTTCCTTTCGGCAACTCCACAAGTTCATATGTGTGGTTCTCATGCAGGGAATCCATCTCCTCCTGCATGGCACTTAACCACCTGCGGCTATGTGTGTCAAGCTCTGCTTCTTCAAAATTCTCCGGCTCCCCCTCGTCGGTTAGCAGCACGTGCTCTGGTTCCGGAAATCTCCGGGGGGCCCTTCTCTCTCTTAGAGGATATCTCCGTTCCGGGGCTTCGGTAACCGGCTCCTCCGTTTCCTCTTCATCCGAATCCATTTCGGGATCGGGGCCGGTTCCGGTATCAGTTTCATCTTCCTCGGCCGGTTCTGTTTATTCACCGTCTTCGGCCGGATCCTCGAGTGCTAACCGGTCCCTTGCCGGTCGGGACTGCTCTTCGTAGAGTTGATTCTCACCGGTCGACTTTGAGCTCTTCATCTTCTTCTCCGACTCCCAGTCGGCGAGTGTCTTGTCCTCCATGAAGATGATATCACGACTCCTGAATATCTTCTTGTCGACCGGGTCCCATACTCGGTAGCCGAACTCGTCGTTGCCGTAACCGAGGAATATGCATGGCCGGGTCTTTGGATCTAGCTTTCCTCTCCGGTCCTTTGCCACATGCACATATGCGAGACACCCGAACACCTTCAGATGCCGGTAGGATACTTCCCTACCGGTCCACACTCTCTGCGGCGTGTCTCCATCCAAAGGTACTGAGGGTGATCTGTTTATCACGTATGTCGCCGTCGACATTGCCTCAGCCCAAAACCCCTTGGGTAATTTCGCATGCGCTAGCATACTCCGGACCCTCTCCATTATGGTCCGGTTCATCCTCTCGGCCAGCCCGTTCAGTTCCGGCGTCTTCGGCACAGTAAACTCGAGCCGGATTCCCTTCGAGCGACAGTACTCCTCGAACTGCCCCCGGTATTCCCCTCCGTTATCCGCTCGTATCGCTTTCAGCTCCTTGCCGGATTCCCTTTCCACTCTCGCGTGGAGTTCTTTGAAGACGGACAATACTTGGTCCTTTGTC
Source organism: Azolla caroliniana (assembly GCF_043228905.1). Classification (NCBI taxonomy): domain Eukaryota; kingdom Viridiplantae; phylum Streptophyta; class Polypodiopsida; order Salviniales; family Salviniaceae; genus Azolla; species Azolla caroliniana. Next base: position 17,617,134 of record NW_028230443.1, read on the forward strand.
TTCAACGGTGCCGTCCACAGCTTCCGGCTGTGATCATCTATGAATGTTACGAAGTACTGGGCTCCGCCATGTGACTTCGTTTCTACCTGACACACATCAGTGTGCACCAACTCCAATGGTGCGCTACGTCTCGTCGGTGGCCTTGAGTGGAAGGAGGCTCGGTTCTGCTTACCGGCCAGGCAATCGGTGCACTTCTCCAGATGCACATGCTTCACTGGGATAAGGTTGTCTTCTGCAAGCCTCTTCATCCCCTTCTCACTCATGTGGCACAGTCTCTTGTGCCACAGCTCACCGGCAGTGTCGGCTGCCACGTTCAACTCTTCTGGACACAACCGGGCATTCATAAGGTACAGTGTGTTGACTTTCTGGGCCCGAGCCACTATCAGGCTCCCTTTGCTGAACTTCATGACACCGTTCCGGATGCTACCCGTGTAGCCTTCATCGTCTAGCCTCCCGGCCGAAATCAGGTTCAATCGAACCTCCGGAACGTGTCGAACATCCTTCAGCAGCATTTTGCATCCGGTCGAGGTTGTCAACCACACGTCTCCTATGCCGGCAATCCGGCACGTACCTTCATTTCCCATCCGGACACAGCCGTGCTCACCGGCTGTGTATGATGAGAAGTATTTCTCCTCCGGGGTCAGGTGGAACGACGCTCCGGAATCGACCACCCAGGTCATCTCTACACCGGCAAGATTTAGCTCCCTCTCTTCGGTAATGAGCATTATCTCTTCTTCACTTGCCGCGAGTGCCGTCGTTCCTTTCCGGTCCTGCCCTCGCCGATCCGGACCTCTCCGGTCCGTGGATCCCCGGTATGCACTGTTTCGCTCCGGTGACTTCTTCGAATCGGTGTCATCGGCTCCGTTGTCTTTTCGGTAATGCCGACAATTCTTCCGGAAGTGCCCCGGCTTCCCACAGTGGAAGCATGTGGGTCTTCCTCTTGACTGCGACCGGGTCCCCGACTTCTCCCGTCTTTGCGGACTCCGGTTCCATTGTCTTCCCCGATCCGATTCGGTAAGCAGCGCCTTCGGGTCGGAGGCCGGTTCTTTATCTCTCCGACGCGCTTCTTCGTTCAAAATACTTGTCTTTACCGTTTGTAGAGACAAGTTATCTTCGGTGCAGGAGGTGCTGAGAGTCACCACCAAGTTCTCCCAGCTTTCCGGCAATGTACACATCAGAATGATGGCTTGCATTGCATCCTCCAGCGGGAACTTGATCGCCGCAAGCTGGTTCACGAATCCCATGAACGTGCTTACGTGTTCCACCATACTCTCGCCGTCCCGGTACTTGAGGTTCACTATCTTCCTCATCAGGGAGGTCCGGTTCAACGCATTCTTCCTCTCGTAGAGGCCCGACAGCTTCCGCCACATCTCGTATGCGTTGGTGTCGTTCGCCACATGTTGTAGAACGCTCACGTCGACGTATTGCCGAATGGTTGCAACGGCTTTCCGGTTCAGAAGCCTCCATTCCGTCTCAAGTACCCCCTTTGGTATTTCCGACCTGTCAATCGGTTCGTACAGGTCCCGAACAATCAGAAGATCCTCCATCTTGATCTTCCAGTCGGCGTAGTTCTGCGCATTCAGCACCATCATCCCCGGCTGCCCGCTGCTGCCGCCTTCCATTTTCTGCACTGCCGTCGCTCTGATACCACTTGTTACGAATCCACTCTCCGATTCGCCTTCACCGTTCGGCCACAACCGAGAAATCACGAATCATTGCAGCAGAAAATAGGAAACACAGAGAAAGACACGATAACACAGGGATTAACGTGGAAAACCCTATACGGGAAAAACCACGGGAGTGCAAGACTCCAAACCAAAACTATGCACAGAGAAATATACAATGGCGAGCTGCAAGGCGACGACCTTGAGCTCGCTGTCCTCGCCACAGGCGGCGGTATTACACAGAGGCGTCGACCTCTTCGTCTCTCACGCTCTATCTCTCTCACGGCTGCTCTCTCTTCACTCCTCTAGAGTGGAAAAACAGAAAAATGAGTAGCAACATAAAACTGTTTGCCCTAAGTCATATTTATACACATATGACTTTAGGGCTATTTACAAATATAGCCTCCAGGGCCCTTGGCAAAACATATTCACAAATATGTCCCCGCATCCGGATCTCTCTCCGGGTACATTCATCATCCGGCTCCGTAGCCGGGTCTTCATCATCCGGCTCCGTAGCCGGGGTCTTCATCATCCGGCTCCGTAGCCGGGGTCTTCATCATCCGGTTCCGTAACCGCAACCGGGCTTGCCGTCATTCATCTCCGGACATCCCATCCGGAGGGACCGAAAAAACCCAACAGTACGCACCAACGACAACTTCGACACCGACTCCGCTCGACCCGGAATCCGCCAGAATAGAGATAGAAGCCGAAGATTGGCTCACGTGCATGTTTGCAAAAAGCCCGATTACAACAAGGCTTAGTGGGCCACAAGAGCCCCCGAACGACCGAAGCACGTCACAGCCAAGTACGACCTTCAACAAAGGCAAAGGTAAGATGCCCGAATACAAAGTCGACCACCCCAACAACAGCAATTCGGATGTGTCGGCTCGCTCACTAGACAGTGAGTTTGGTGTACCCATCATGCGGACACCCGGAGCAAAGAAGGCGCTCACATCTGTGAGGGAAAAACTTCGATGTTGAACTAGAGCTAAGAACCCCGTCACTCGGCTTGGCTACAACGAGTACATGGCCCATCACTATGCCTTCGCGATGAAGGTAGTGACCGAACAAGAGCCCAAGAGCTCTACCGAAGCGGCTCGTAACCCACGATGGGTGGAAGTAGTCGACCTTCGCCCACACACTACAAGTCTTCGTCAAGCTTGAGGGGGAGGAACCGAGATTGCCTTGGAAAGGCCGAAGAAAGCCGAAGGCCGGATGGAAGCACACGAGCCAACGAAAGCCAACACGGATGTCGAACGCCTCACACTTGAGCTTGAGGGGGCGTGTTGAGAGATCAAACTCAACTTAGTTTAGTTATTTAGTCAACCATGTAACTTCGTAGTTACCTAGATAGAATCTAATTAGGAGTGTTGACTATAACGCCTTAAATAGGACCTTGTACTTAAGTGGGATATTCTAGATCCTCCACTCCTAAGTAGATTTAATATAGGACTTACACCTTAGTACCTATATTCTATTCACACATGTGCACCTTTGCGCATGAGATGTATATATACATACCTCATTGTGGGTAGTTTTGTATTTGATGATGATAATGCTAATTTAATATAGAGTTAATCATCCCCCATCTTGTGTTGTTCATAAGTGTTAACTTCCTCTCTCTCTCTCTCTCTCTCACACACACACATACATATCACTTAATCTTCTGCTTATCAACTAATCACATAATTAGGTACTTATTAACCCATACTTAACTACCTAATTCTTAACTCCTACGATCATATCTATTGTTCATGTCATTGTCATCACTTCTATAATTTGATCCTAGCGAGGTTCAAACTCTTAAACATGTCACTCGCATACACTTCCAATTGCGTCAGACATGCCCATACCTCAATGTAGAATCTCTACACCACTTCAATAACCATTGAAGAAAGATGCATCCAATAACTAAGATGACATTATTGAGATCCCTCGGTCAAGGTCACTTGTAAAAACGTCCTTTAGTGATCAGCCACCATTGAAAAACAAAGGTATCATATACAAACCCTCAAAAGCTCAATGTACCACATTAGAAGAACAACTACTCAATGAACAATCCACCCATGCCAAATTGGTGCCCACTAGAACGAAACAATAACCTAACTCAAATGGCTAACCTTTGGTTCTCATTGTTCCCTCTCTCTACATCCAATAAGAGACACTTTCCTTTATGTAGCTTTTCCACTCTAATTTATTGAAATGCATGGTTTTTACTTAGAAATTATCTATTTAATCGAAACACCTCTTATGTTTCTCATGTAACAATGATCTATTTAATTAAATGTAGCATATATTCGTAATTAGTGTAGTGACTAGGTGTGTGTTAATTTCAAATTAACTTTGGAAGCTTGAGGCTTCCACGATTGCATGGAGTGGAGAGTAAGTGCTTTTATGTGTTGATGTATGACTTGGTCTTTGCCATTGGGGAGCGGCATTCCCAAATCCTTTGACTAACACATTGTGAGGAAGGCGACCCCTCAGGACTGGGTAGTGACCCTTGGAAGTCCAATGATCCAAGTCATGAGTTGTGTTGGCCCCTTCGAGGAAACACGATGCAATGGCCATTTCGCACTATGGTGATTACAATGTTAGTTGGGTGGCCAACAACAATGGTCCATGATTTGTCCCTTTCACCCTCCGCCTACATGAATGGGGAGAGCTCTTTGTAATGATCATTGGACTCACATCACTCCCCCCCCTACCCATGTGGATGTCTCTCTCCCATAATCTTACAACAATTTCACATTTTTACTAGGATGTCTCCTTGATCCCACAATGTTAAGGAACACATAACCGATGGTAAGGAAGTTCTAAGGCCATGCAAGTGATGAATAAGGTTATATTCATGAGGGAGGGGAGTGAGTGTCAACGTTGAGTTGGTATGAATGAATAAGAACATGCAAACAAAGAAAGGCAGAACGTTTACAAACGTACACGTATGATACGCGATATTCGTTTGGCTTTTATTTATAAGAGAGGGAGAGAGAGAGCTTAGAACAAGAAGCTATATTAGAGAAAAATAAAATTACATCCAACAATAACTAAGTTACAAAAGCTTGGTTTAAATACCAACTAGTTTAGGGCAACTGTCCTTTCTACTATTTACAAAACTAGCCTAGTATGTCCTCTGGTTATTGTGAAAACCATTTCATTGGGGAAGTTGAGTTCGTTTCTCAACATTGTCTCGTATTCGCTTAACTCATTAGGGAACATCCCTGAAATCCCGTTTCCTTGACATTCCCTAAGGGAAAACATACTGAATTGCTTTTAGGACCCGTTGAGTGCCCGAAGGAACTATCTTATCCTCTGCACCCACTGAGCTGTGTTTAGGACCCATTGATCGCCCAAAGGATCTATCTTACCATGCGCACTCAATGAACTGCTCTTAGGACCTGTTGAGCGCCCGAAGGAACTATTCTTACCCACACTAAGATCTCAATCACTCCATATATATGTAGAGGGAGAAGAGTCTTGGCCCACATAATCAAAACACTCTCTATATTATGTATGCATATGCATATCTGTGTAAGAGAACTCTGTTTCCATATACTTGGGAATTCTTCAACATGATCGAAAGCATCGAAAACAGAGAGACAAAGAGCATATCGTAAAGGTAAGGTGTCTCAAACTCGTTTTTTCTTAAATTCGATGATGTCTGCCATGTCTCCAGCTCAAGGTTAGACAGGCAATGTTCTCCTCTTGATTTCTTCCAAATGTTGCTGATTTAAATATGTAAACAGGTATATACATGTATGCATACTTAATGTGTATGTACACATATGTATATGTCAACATATACATATGTATATAGATGCACACACACACATATACTTTTGTATGTATGGATGTATGCATGCATGCATCTATATATATAGTATAATGCATATAGAGGATTTCCTATGGTCCTTTGAAGACTAATAACATGTGCTATGCCACCCGAAACGAAAAAAGCCTTACACGGTAGCAGCAGGAGCTTCTTATTGCTCATGTATCCTTCATGAGTGATTTTCTACGCCAAAAAAATGGGTTTCTAGGATGTGAGTTTCCTAGAAGACACGATCTTCTCTTCTCGAACCGTAGACGTTCTTGGATATTTCTCCATTATTGGGAATCATATATTTTACTTCATCGGCGTATGTTGTATGTTTAAACCTGAAATATTTTTCATTCTCTATCTCTCTTGCATGCCATAATGTCACATGCATGTAGATAAAAGCAAAGCGGAAAAGCTGAGAAGCTGTTGGAGAGAGGGAGCTTTTTTTATTTGTCATGTACATTATTGTTCTCATTGGAATGAAAGGATGTGCATGAAAAATGTTTGTGCCTTCCATCCACTTACTTATTTTTGCAGCTAAAATCCCTCTTGACACGTGGATTAGGAGAGAGGAACATTTGAAAGGACTATGTTCATCACAATTACCTCCTAATTTTCTATATTCCAAATGATATGGCTTAATGAAATGTTATCTTCAAATTAGTTTACATATTTGAAGAAGCTCATCATGGTATTATTGATATTCATCTAGCTAATCTTGGGGAATTCCCAAAAGTATGTAAACTGAGAATTTATCTACTGGATTGATCACAAACATAATTTTCTCATCATATTTCTGAACGTGATAGGAAATGCATTCATATAGAAGGAGATTGGAAAAAATCTCCACAAGGTAGGAATTTGTGTACGCAATGAAAGAAATGAGGGAAGAACTGCAGATTGTGAAGGCTATTTGGTAGCATTCTTTTTGTTACCTCACATAGCTGGATACTTTTTTCGGAGTCAAATCAAGCTGGGAATGGGAACCAGACATTTATATTTTAGGTGCAACCTAGGATTTTGGCATACATAGGGTGAGCTACCTTTGTGCACTTTGTCCTCCTGCTTCTTGATCCAGCCTCATTTTAAAGGTTGCAGTGGATGCCTGTCCTGAAGTGCATGATTAATGTTATGTATTATGAAATACAAGATTCACCTTATGTAGTATGGGATGCATACAATGCTTTAGTGGGATCATTGGGCCTCAGTTTGGTAGATTTTCAGTTGGGTGAAGTGCTCTCAGACATTGGGAAATTCAAAGAAAAACTTCTATACAGATTTTCTGGAAGAGATTAAAATTCAGTTACTATGAGCCACTTTAAGGTTTTGATACTATTTTTCATGCATCATGCTGATAGGTTGATTGATGACTGTCACCTTGCCAACCTCAAGCATACTTACTTACACACAAAGATACCTACATGCACAACAGTCTCTGCATCGTTATGTCCAAGTATGCATCCTACCTACCTTTTAAACAGTTTTTTGGAAACCCAATGTCCTTTGGATGTGCTCTTTTTTAATTTATTCTTAGTTCACCGTGATTTTGTAATTAGGAAATGGAGCTTATAGATACCTTTTATTTCTTCTCAGACTTTCAAGAAGGTAGCATTGATATCAACATTCAAAGGTTGCTCTATGACAGCAGAAAATAAAGGCAGCAATATGACCACTGGCTTAGACAAAAATGATGGTACTGGAGTTTTCGTTTTTCCTTGTCAAATGAAGGCATCTTATGTTGGTTTTGTTCTCTACATGCATGTAAGAATGGTCTGGTTTTATTCTTTACATTATTGTTTAGAACAAGAAAAAGCGATCTATATTTTCTTTCTAGCCAATGTATGGGAGGTAATCAAATTCTTTAAAATAGACTACCATTTTAAATTCCGATAAAGGGAACCATTTAAATATTACGTACATTAGTGAATGAACATTTAGCCGCATTATATATTTTTAGAACAATCAGAGAAACCTGGAAGCCATCATATGTATGTGAAACTCAGATCTTATTAGTTACAAAATGCAATGCTAATAATTTGGGCAACCATATATTTTGGCTTATGTTTACAGGTGATGCTAAGTTTCCTATATTTCTATGTGGGGAGTTTGTTGATGAAACTGCAAAAAACATCATCAATAATAAAGAAATTATCCTTCCTGAAGGAGCTATTTTGTTGCATGAAAGGGAAAAATGCACTGATAGCAGTAGAAGTGACTTGTTCAAAAGTGATGTCTATATAAAAAGGCTTTATACATTAGAATTTGGAAAGCATCTACTATGGTCACCATGTTTACCATCAACACATACCTTATTGTCTCAGTAAGTATGATCTTTTTGTGTCAATTTTAAATCCTAAGAGATGCTCACGATTTTAATTCTGTGCTTTTCTTAATTCAGAAACTTCCATATCTTCCCTCTTGGCACTGTCTGTGTTGCAGATGCACAACTGTCTGGTAAAGGTAATGTAAATGTTCTGACTGAATTCAATAATGTTTATTGGTGATGTAAGTTGAGGTATGTTAAAGCTTCTTCTTGTTGGATGTAAGGGACACTAACATTGGATACCATGTTCAGTTACCATCAACTCATCCCATACATAGTGATTATGCACTTCGTGCTTCTAAAACCATCTCAAGAATCATTTCTAATTGTAAAGCCACCCCATGCATATCATTTCTAATCATTTCTAATAGACACAAATGAGAATGGCCATTGTACAAGAGAACAGAACATCATGACAGAATGTCTTAATACATTACATTGCTGGTTCATTACCTTACAAGGTAAAATACAAACGGTATGGAAAGGTAAATGTAACAAGAATAGAGAGAGAAGACCACTAATTTGAAATACATGTAATTTTATTAGATTGGGCATGGAATTATAAACTATCTCCATTTGAGATGGCCAATCATTTTTATAAATCCTAAGTACTAGTCTCAGAGGAGATTCTGAAGTATATTGTTTTTATTCACAGGAAGGGGTGGAAATGTATGGGAATCACCTAATGGTTGCTTGATGTTTTCATTTACTCTTGCAATGGATAATGGGCGATTGCTACCATTCTTACAGTATGTGGTATCAATTGCACTACTTGATACAATTCAGCAACTTGCTTTAGAAAAGGTGAGAACATTTACTAGATAATACTGAATAATTATATAAATCCATGAATTACAAACACTTCTGTTTTGCCATTAATCTGTATCTATGTTCATAATCAATGTATCTTGTTATTACCTTCAATACATTGTTATTTGCTGGTGATATGAGATTTCTTGCTTACTTACAATTTTGTTTCGAAACCATTTGCTCTTTCTATCCAATCCATTATTCACTGATAAAATGATGTCCTTTGCGGTCTGTTTCTGTTATTATTGGGCAGTGCCTCCCAAAACTTCCCATAAAAATAAAGTGGCCTAATGACATTTATGCAAATGGTATTAAAATTGGAGGTGTACTGTCTACATCAACTTACCGAGACCGAAAATTTAATGTTGTGATTGGTGAGTTATTATATGATTTAAGTTGATTGTCTTCTTTATTACGATGTTTTAATTGATAATGAGTCAATGTCTTCCTTATTACAAGGTTAAAGAGATTTTTTCTATTTGAGAATGCAGGCATTGGACTGAACGTAGGAAACTGGGAACCAACAACATGTTTGGATGCTCTTATGCAAGATATGGTACCTGGGGCCCCACCTTTTGAAAGAGAAGAATTTCTTGCTCTCTTCTTTGGAAAGTTTGAACAACTCTTCAGCACATTTGTTAAGGAAGGTAAGCTGCAATATTTACATCCCATTGGTTGCCGCATCTCATGCAACTACTTATTACCACCGTGGTATGTTATAGGTAGTTCATCTCATGTATATGTGTTTTGTCTGGTTCTTCGTTTAAAAATCTGCTGCGGTGATTCTGATGGACCTCTGTAATACGTGCATAGAAGAAGGATGTAGTAGGTATGCGTCAGTATATGTATATGCATGCATATATGTATGTAGTATATACATGTCTATATGAATGTAATCTTTATCTATAATGTTGGTATGTGTCGGTATATGTATATGCATGCATATATGTATGTAGTATATACATGTCTATATGAATGTAATCTTTATCTATAATGTTGGTATGTGTCAGTATATGTATATGCATGCATGTATGTATGTAGTATATGGGTATCTTGCAATCAACTCATTATGATCAACCTATTTCTGACACATATCAGTCCCAAGTTTTCACACTCGCAATCTTTATATTTGGGATGTCTCGTAAAGCAAATAGAAGAGCATATATATGGCCTCTGCTTTTAAGATTTCTAGTCTGAAGATAGTTTTAGTGGCCTGCTACTGGTGATGATGTCATAATCACTTTTTGCAGGGTTTCACATCTCATTGAGATTTCTAACCGCAAAAAGGTGTATATGTACTTCTATGAATGTTTCTTATCTGTAGACAGATACAGCAATTTTGTGGTCTTTTTTTCTGTAATCAGTTTTTTGAGTTTTTACTGCTCATTGGGGATTCCCGCCAGTAATATAATGCAATAAAAAAGTGTGTAAAGTACATATATAAATATATGTAGGTATAATGTCTTCATATAGCTGCATCTTTTTACATTCACTATCGCACAATCATGTACTTTCATTAATGTTGAGTTTTTGGTTTTTATTGTTCTTCTTGACTCTAGGTTTTGCACCCTTGGAAGACAGTTACTACAGAAAATGGCTACATAGGTGAATGCTTGTAGCAGCTTGGTTTCTAATATGCCTTCTTGTTTGCATTATTTGGGAGTTCAGCATGTGTAATCATTTATGGTACAAAGCAGTGGACAGGTTGTAACATTAGAAGAGACACAAGCTGGCACAACGAAAAAAGTTCCATTGGTTATCCAAGTAAGTGTTCGAGTTTCTATTCTTGATGTTGTAGGCTATTTTCTTGTTTCATATGATTCAATACATTAACTCTGATGTCTAAAAAAGGACACTGTGATTAGGGCTTAAGCCCTACAGGTTATCTCCTTGGAGTTGATGATAAAAAAAACATGTATGAGCTACATCCCGATGGCAATAGGTAGTGAGTGAGATTCAGAATTATATTCTTCCATTACATTTTACAAACTTTCATAAAGATTCATGACTTCTTCGTGGGGATTTATGCTCTTTTTTAAGGTTCCTAATCATTTTTGTTTGGCAGTTTGGACTTTTTCAAAGGTCTTCTACGAACTAAGCTACAATCTTAGGATGTGAAGAGGAGGAATAACAAATATATTGAATAAACCTTTCAAAAGGATGTACTTAATAGAAACAGTTGTATTTATTTGAGCCAAGTTTTATTTGTAATTGAAACTACCAGCAAACTACTAAAAAATAAACCTCATCAAGCAAATCTATGCTGTTCTCTTGCAAAATACCATCACATGTGTTTACAATGGCAAACTAATTTGTTAAAACTCTTTTAGTTCTGGGTATGTAGTCAGCTATCTTGTCTCAATGGATATGATGTCTATTTTAAGAGTTTTCACTTCTTTGCGATGCAAGGATTATGGTGAAAATCATTGGAGGACATGATTTAAAAATTGATATTTGGAAAAATGAAAAGCTTCACTTGAGCATCCCCATCATATGCGGATTTAATGGACCTTGTGGATTTAATGAGGTCCATGAACTGAAAAAATAACCTTTTGTTGCTATACCAAGCATCTATTTAGGGTTATAATACAATTGTGTTGTCTTTCAGGATCATAATATCTTTTTTAGCCTTTGGTAATTAAGAATAGCTTACCATTTGCTTTATTTATTTATGAATAATCATAGAATATGTTTAATATTGATGATGATCCCGATCCCAATTTGATATTGAACAATGTTCATCTTCCAATGTTTATGATGCTTCATCAATACAAAGAATATTGGATTTATGACCTTAGTGACAAAGAGTTTTTAACGTACCATACCATGAATAATCCCACTCCTAAATTTCATGATAATATATTTGTATTTATAATAATTATATTGAATTTAAGTCTTCTAATTACACACTGGCATATTCCATTACATGTTCCAGGACTTAGGAATAGATTGGCTTATTCCATTACATGTTCAAGGACTTGGGAACGTTCATGAATATTGTTCTTGTTGGAATCTTAGTTTCCTTATGTTTCTTGAAACCCTCTTTTCATAGCTCTATGATTTAACTCACTTAAATAATGTAATGCAGCAATCTTAAGCTTATTCCACATTGTTCACTTTTGGATCATGAAGAATAACATACACCCTACACCAAACAAGGGGACTACATCCAAAAGCCAAATTGAGCTTATTCAATGGGCCAACACAGTCTTAGCGAGTGTTTGGAAAGAGGAGGTGATCTCGTGCGATGAAAATTTCAGTCTATTGGTTGAATTGATGCAGATGAAAATTTCGATGTACTGGTTGAATTGATGCAGCAGGAACACACTTACAATTGGACATAATAGAAGCCGAGGACACCAACTAAAAGAAGATTCTACTTGATTCTGATAAGTTAGGGATATATTCTCTGCAAATATTTGGGAACCAATCAACAAGAAGAACAACAGTTTCCCCAACTCTAGGAAACTCTTAGTAATATATATATATATATATATATATATATATATATATATATCATTCTTACCGTCACTCTGTTTCTATTTCTCCTCTGAACTGGTACCGGACCACCCACATGTTAGAATCACTGTAAATTGATGAGAGCAAGCGCAGTCAGGAGACACATAGACTTGGCCATGGCAGAACTTTCCCCAGGATAACTGCCCACTAGGTTCTACCGCTATACTTGCATTTTTGGGGTCATTTTTGTGACGTAATCCATGGAAACTGCATTATGTTTTCTCTTCGTCGATTCTTTTTGGGGAATTTTTGTATTCACATTGGAATGTGGTTTTTTTTGTTTTTCTTAGGTTTTCTTCTTAATGTAGTTCATTGTGGAAACTGCGCATCATGTTTGGTACTTAAGATTTTATTTTCACCCTAAATAAAGACAGAAAGAGATGTAATTTGTCAATGCTGTGAAATGAAGCCTCTTCATGAAATGGTTCTTACTATGATTTCCATGCATCAGCGAGGAATGCATGTGACAAGAGAGATGGTTTATAGTCTTATACAATCATGTATAAAAAAGAAAGATGTAGACTCTGCAAAATTCTTCCTTACCACTTTTGTGTTGAAGTATAAGATCAATTTGGCATCATCGATCGGGGATATTTTTATTCGTTTTTTTGCCTCTTGTGGATGTTTGCTTGAAGCAAATAGAGTCTTTGAGATCATTTCATCTCCTAGTGTACATACGTGGCATGCCATAATCTATGCACATTCCCTTAATGGGCAGAGAAAAGGCGCCATTGATCTTTACAATAAGATGCTAGAAAGAAGGGAAACAATTCCGAACAAATATATATTATCATGCATTTTGAAAGCATGTAGTGACATGCAAGATCTACACCAAGGTGCTTTGATATATACTGATGTTATCAAAATGGGTTTAGAATCGGATGTTGTGGTCGGGAGTGCAATCATTCATATGTATTCGAAATGCAAACGAATGGAGGACACATCAAGTATATTTGAGAAGATACAAGGCCAGAATGTGGTTTCCTGGAATACTATGATGACTGGCTTTATCGACCAAGGAATGTATCTTTCTGCCATTCAACTTTTTGAGAAAATGATCAAAGATGGAGTGAATCCTGATAAAGCTACATTTCTATGTGCTATTAAAGCATATGGTAACCAAAGCTCTGCCTTAGATGCAAAAGTGCTTTGTGAACTTATAGCACAAAGCCAGTTTACTGAAAATAATGCTATTGGAAATGCTCTCATTGACATGTATGCAAAATGTGGAGACCTTGAAAAAGCTTATGGAGTCTTTAAAAGTTTGGCGAGCAGAGACATAATCTCATGGAGCACCATGATTTCTGGCTATGTAAGAAATGGCCATGGTGTTGCTGCATTAGAGTTATTTGAAAAGATGCAGGAAGAGGAGGGTATAAGACCTGACAAAATTTCTATTTTGTATGTTCTAAAAGCATGTAGCATCATCAGGGCCAGTGGCTTGTGCAGGCTTTTACATGATCAATTGATTAGGAATGGACTTGTATTTGATTTAATGGTTGGAAACACCCTAATCGATACATACTCTAAATGTGGTGACATTGAACAAGCAGAAAGAACCTTTGGTGCTTTGCCAGATAGAAGTGTAGTATCATGGAATGCCATGCTATCAGCATATACCCAGCATGGATTTGATCTTCCTGCTCTTCAGCTTTTCAATATGATGCAAGAAGAGGCTATACAGCCAAGTATTGCAACATTTTCATGCATCACGAAGGCATGTGGAAATTTGAGAGACCTGAAGTTGGGTCAAATCATACATGACCAAATTCTGAAAGATCAATTGAAAATGGATGTAGTAGTTGGAAACACACTCATTGACATGTATATGAAATGTGGCTGCTTGGATGATGCACGTAAGGTTTTCACTGATTTGCCGAATCGCAATGTTGTATCATGGGCTGCTATCATTACAGGATACCTAGAACATGAAGATGATATTATGGCCTCTTTGATTCTATTTCAGATGATGCGAGAAGAAAATGTGGAGCCTGACCTGGTCATAACTTTGTCTATTCTGAAATCATGTGGTAGTATAGGTGCATTAAATTGGGGTAGACTATTACATGATCATGTCATAAGAAATGGGCTAGAGTTGGATTTCGGGGTTGGGAATACACTCATTGATATGTATGCAAAATGTGGAAGCCTTAAAGAGGCTGAGACGATATTTGATCAGTTACTGAGCCGAAATGTGGTATCATGGAACGCAATGATTGCTGGTTATGCACAGCATGGCTATGGAAAGTTAGCCTTTCATTGGTTTGATACCATGCAATTACAATGCATAGCGCCAACACATTACACATTTATCAGCATCCTGGCTGCATGTAGTCATTCAGGTCAGGTTGGCGAAGGGTATGCATACTTTAGGTCTATGTCTAATAGTTATAAAATTACTCCAGGTGATGAACATTTCAATTGTATGGTAGATCTTCTCGGACATGCAGGGTGCTTGAATGAAGCTGAAGAACTGTTGAATAGCATGCATTTCTTGCCAGATATAAATGCGTGGATGTCGTTACTCACCTCGTGCTCATTGTTTGGCAATAAGGAACTTGGAAGAAGATGTCTTGGGGAAGTCCTAAGGTTGAGCCCTGATACATCTGCTGGACATGTGCTTATGTTTAACATATATGCTGATTCGCAAATGTGGGAGGAGGATGCCCACAAAGGATTCAAGAAACAATTAGTATGTGAATAAAAATGACTAGGAGTGTATGTATATTTTGCACAATGGCATTGGCTCACCAGGAAGGAAAATTATCCATCCAAATCAATTGACACGAGATGTCAGATACCCACAGGTTTGAATCTTCTCTGAAGGTGGAAAAGATTCAAGAGGAATTTATAATATGAGAAAGATTTATCCACATGCTTGTTGCATGTGTAATGGAGGATAGTACAACCTGTACTCATTGTTTACATTCAATTCTTTTGTCACTGGAGCGGCAAGCCCATCGACAGCTTTATATTTCAAAATTGAGTGAATTTAAAGAACTTAATTTAATAGAAAAGATCTTTTTGGTTATCCCAGAACATAATTTTAGGTAACATGTGTGAATGTGGTCAATACCAAAAATGGACATGGTATACAGATTTTTACCATTACGTACCCATATTAAAGGAGAAGTTTCATTTGTGGATCTGCTTTTCACGCACCTGAATGATAAGGTGTTAGAAGAAAGATTTAAAACAATGTATAAAGAGGTCTAGTAATGTAAGCAAATTCAATGAGACAAGCATTTGATGGACAGCAAGCAATAATATTTCAGGAACCACACTCCAAATTGTGGAATATAGGAACTTCTTTTGATCAATAAAAGCATATTTACAATTCAAAATGTGATCAAAGCTTATGGAAATAAGGATTTCTGTTTGTTTCAACGATCCAGAAATCAACAAATTTTCTATTTTTTGACAATACATGATGTATACTGATGAGATATAGTGGAAGTCTATCCATGGATTTGATGTCTATCCATGACATCAAGAGAGAACTCAAGTTGTTCTTTAGAGTATGAAAAAGATGGGGGTTTACTACCATCCAGGTAAATGTGATTGGATTATATTCATCGGATTGAAGAAGAACAAGGGGGGCCACCTGAACACAAAGCTGAAACAACTTCATCACTGCCAAAGTCTTGCTTTCAATACCCCAATTTTTAAACATAATATCAGGTGCTGAAAACTATGGTATCATTTGATGATGATATAAACATTGGATTAAAACTCAAATGTCTCATTGCTTTCAAAAACAATGCCAAGCTCTTTTTTTTAGGCTTGGTAGGCTAGATTGTCCACTCTTTGAATTCCCGACGAAGATTGCCTCATTCTTCGGTGAATAAGTTAATGCAGACATTTGGCTTTCACATAGTTGGATTTTATATCCACATGCCCTACTACACACAATAGAGCACAATCAAAAATATTGTTTATACCCCCAAATGCCTATCTATATTCCAGCAAGAAGTCCATAAAAACGCATCAGCACCATGGCAGTAGTATAATGTCCCTTGACACTCTGAGCTTGAGATTATAGTCTTATATCCACTTGTTGATTGATAAATGACAGAGTAAAACCCAAATATGTGAAAATCATGCATGTGAAATCTACATCTGTTTGTGTCTTGAAAACTTTGATCATGTGGCTTAAACACCATGGGCTACGTTTGCAGCTTGTTTTAGATTTTCTTCAATGGTTCTTTGATAGGGCACGTTCCAAAAGTCAATGCAACGTACGCTTATTTGTCATAACAAATCAAACTAATGATATTAAGTATTAAGGAAAAGAATGGAGTAAGTGTGCTCTAACCACATTAATCACGCTTGAGCGAAGGGCATGAGACAAACATAAAATGCCATCAGTGTCCCATATCACCGAACATTATCTGGCATTATACCTTAGTAGTTGAATAGTGGATGCAAATGAGGGAGCTACACATCACCAATAGAGTCTTGATAACGTCTCAAGATGTCATAATGAAGATGGTAGTTAGTCCCCTTTATATGGCACAACACCTAACCCCAGATCTCCACATTTTCCCACGTGTCATAGGTCCTAACAAGTTTGTTACAAATCCTAGGATAATTAATTTCCTGCTTATCTTACCCTTAAACCATTAAAGTTAGCTTTAGGATTGGTCCTTAAGGTTATGCCTACAACACATGACATGGATACCCAGAGTACCCATGTATAATATTAGTTTGGTTTAATGTCATCCAAAATCGGTAGATGCCATGGGAAGAAATTTTCATTTTGAATATGATGGTATGTTAAAAGTAAATAACTTATCGAGGTGGTTCAAAATGAAATGGCAAAAGGACTAAAAAGTTAAATTGGAATATTGCATAGCAAACATCAACCTCAAATGTTAGATCCTATACAAGGGTGTTAAAATGTATCCAACAACACTGTACCACCCTGTTGAGCCTTAGCTCATATAGTGTCCTTCACTTCTTCAAACTCATTTGCACAACTTAGGCATTGAAGTAAAATATCGTGGCATCAAAAAAAGGTAGGAGATGTACAAGGGATTGATGACGACTTAATGAACAACAAGTCTCATTCCTCATATGCTCAACATATAATGTGTTTACGAAAATTATGAAATCTTAATTAAGTGTGTGTGTGATAGCTTGGATTTCATACTCAAAGCACCATTGATTGAGCATATGTGCCTCACTTAGGAGATTTTTTGCTAGAAAGTAGCAATCCCCTTTCTTGAGAAGGAGATGCATACAATATGTATGTGCTTTTTCTAGTCCCACTAGTCAATTTGGCCTCCTCGTGGACATAAATTCAAAAAACATGTCAATAATGTACCAAATTTTTTGAAAAGGAAAGATTCCAAATACCTTGTAAGTATGGGGTGATGTCAACGATATTGCTTGTACTCTAAGGAGGAACTAACTTTATGGACCACAAATTGAGCAAAGGTGATATTATGGAAAACACAAGGGGTATTCTTATTATTACTTTCCCTAAACCAAATTGCCCAACATAAACTTAGGAAAACTAAACTTATGTGAAAATCAAGTGATCTTTCTTTGACAAACATATCTTTTCATGGTATCGTTAACTGTTGCCAAGGTCTCAATGACCAAGATGGAACGTGAGTTCTCAAAAGACCAACTCTTGAGTTCAAGAACTCAACAAGAGGGATTGTTCTGATGCAACAATTCCTTTTTTAAGACAAGCGAGCTTCAAGCCATCTTTCTTTAATGAACCCAACAAACAGTGTATCATGCCATGGTATTGTGAGAGCACCGATGAGGCGATGGAATTCGAGTTCCCGAAAAAGCAAACTCTTTTTTAAGTTCGGGGTCTTAACAAGAGGGATGGTTCTCATTGCGACGATTTTCTATCATTCTTGTATGTTGAGAGAGCACCGATGAGGCGATGGAATTCAAGTTCCCAAAAAAGTAAACTCTTTTTAAGTTCGGGGTCTTAACAAGAGGGATGGTTCTCATTGCGACGATTTTCTATCATTCTCGTATGTTGAGAGAGCACCGATGAGGCAATGGAATTCGAGTTCCCAAAAAAGCAAACTCTTTTTAAGTTCGGGGTCTTAACGAGAGGGATGGTTCTCATTGCGACGATTTTCTGTCATTCATGTATGTTGAACCGTAATGCGAGTTCATGGGGCAGACAAGTAGGCAGGTGGGCAAGGGAGTCGAGGAGCCGAAGCCGAATGTATGATGCATCATCCATCATGTATCATGCATCATGTATGTATCATGTATCATGTATCATGTATCATGTATCATGTATCATGTATCATGTATCATGTATCATGTATCATGTATCATGTGTCATGTATCATGTATCATGTATCATGTATCATGTATCATGTATCATGTATCATGTATCATGTATGGTGATGGTGAGAAGTCATGATAGATATACATGGATATGTATTAAGGATTGTGATGACGACAGTGATGAGTCTTAAAGAAAGAAACTGTCTGCACGCTGTTTTCTATCCATCCACGTGTTTATTTCGCTTTACCGGCAACAAAACCACGGTTTTCTTCTCTCTCCTCCTTTGTTAAGAAGAAAACCATGGTTTTCCTCTGTCTCTCTCCTCCCCTGTTACCTCAAAACAATGGTTTCTTCTTCTTCTTCCTTTTCTTTTCTCTATATATAAGAAGCTAAATTTCCTGTTCCGTTCAAAGGTTCAAATATCTTCTCTGTCTTTTTTTGCTTTTCTGGTATTCCTTCTCCTCCTCCTCCTATTCTCTGCAATCCGTCACAGGTTAGAAAAAAACCCTAAAATTCCCAATCCATGGATCGATTGAGCACTGTCATTCCCAACCTTCTGAAAGCCCTCTCAAAGAAGAAGAAAGATGCCCTGCTCCACCACCATCTCCACCCTCGCACTGTTTCTTCATCGACGTTAGCATCGACCAACCCTAACCCTAAATCTGCATCTGTTTCTTCGTCGTCATCTTCTTCTCTGCAGAGGAGTGCCTCTGACACGATTGAGCATGATGATGCTCTCCAAGCTCTCATGTTTCAAGTCCTCATCCAGCTTGACTAGCCATATGGCGTATAGGTCCTCCAAACTCTGGTGTTGCAAATCTTTAACCAGCTTGGCTGGCTATATGCCTGTGCCTTCTTCCTCCATCTGTTATTATATTTCATATATGATTTGAAATGTATAGAGATAGAACTTCAATTGCTTCAAATTGAAGATTTTGGTCTAATTTTCAGTGTATGATGCATCATCATCTCAAATATACAGTTTGACATTGTCTGTCACGGAAAAGAAAAGCCTCTTTTAGTTTGTACATTCCAGTTGATTTGCATTAATAAATATTACTGATGTTTAATTAATCGTGAGATCAGATATGACATGTCCTATCGCAAATCTGTGGATTCCAATTGATTTGTTTTAATAAACACCCTGGTGTTGCATCATTGTGAGATTAGAGATGACATTTGTAACATCAATCCGTGAGTTGCAATTGGTTTGCTTCAAAAACATGCCAGACAATTTACCTGACTCAAGGACAATACATGTATGGATTCGTTGATATAGAAAGCCTTGTTACATTTATACAATTTGACTGACACAAGATTGAAATATGTATCGATCAATTGATTTAGAAGGCTATGGTTACATCTGTACAATTTAATTGACACGAGCTTACAATATATATCGATCCATTGATTTAGAAGGCTTGATTTGGCGCAAGGCTATATGCATTGATCAATTGATTTAGAAGGCTCTGGTTATATTCACACCAGTATAAATTATACAAGTATGATGTAACGAAATGCAAGATCAATACAGAGTGGATAGATACACAATTGTATCCATGTCAAAAGGACTTGAGAGGGGAACCCATTTGACTATCAGAGGATTCACCTGTCATTCCATAGGGATATATAAAGCAAAAACATACGAAAATGATTAAAAACTTAAGCTCAATGCTTCCATCTGCAGACAAGATTTGCATGATTTTCCTACCTACCATGCTTTGGCCCTTAAAGTCTCCCCTAGATAACTAGTCTATATATATTTATGAAAGCTAAACAATATGCTATGGGCCCTAGAACACTGGAGATTAAACCCCTTTCACACGTACTCTACTCCTATAACTCAAAAACCCTACATTATTATGAATCATCACAAAATTAACTTCTAACATTGAGAAGGCAAGATAAAAGATACAAGTGAACAAACAAATGGATGGGTACAACAGTAAGTATCAATGCAGAGAGCAATCCTTTGGACAAACGTGAGAGATTGTTAAAAAGCCCTTTAAAAACCTGAAAGAATGTTACATTCACGTACAAGCAATATTGAGTATGTATAAATAAGGAATCCACACAATCAACAGGTAACCTCCAATGTCATAAGCAACTGAAGCTTAAAAATAAATGTAGGTTCTACCTCCCGTGAGATAAATATTTTACAGTTTGTTTGGCCTTGGACATCATAAACAAAGGCGCCATCTCTTTCTGTTTGTGGTGACTTTTTTCAAACTTTTGCATACTCTGTCATAAACTTGCCATAGGATCTTGCTTCTTTTGTAAGTCAGTGATTGGATTACTAAATCACAACAAAATACCAGGAAACAAACAGCCCCACTAGAGTGTTGCTTCTGGTTGCAAACAAACTAGTCAAACGCGGTGATAATAATACCTAATAGAACTCTGAGACATTATTTCTTTCTCCTTTGTGAGTTATAAGCCAATCTTAAACTAGCAAAAGAAAATTTGAGCTCGCTTCCACCAATGACGGTAACATTTTGCAGATGTGAGATTATTTATATGTTCCAGAGAATCTTCGTGCAAATAAGTAGTTTGTCTTCACCATAAGGCCCATTCTCTGTCTCCATGATTCGGGTTTTCCATCGTGCTGACTTAGCAATAGTTTCTATATCTTGTACGACATCAGTGAAATCTCGAATCAAAGCAGTCCCACCCGGACGCAATATGCGATCCATCTCCAAAACAATGTGAGTCATATCACATCTGTAAGAATGAATACTTGTATTCAATGATGATAATTGATTACTATTCCACTTTTTCATTTATTAAAGAACCCTAAACCCTAAGCCAAATTAATTGAACAAAAAGGAAACATAAGATTGTTACGCTCAGAAACAAATTTACCTTTTCTTTTCTATGCTAAACAGCCTTGTTACATGTAAAAGATCATAGGTCCGAGGATACGTATCAAAAGATTCACACCTAAATTTTAGTTTAGAAAAAGAAATCATGTTAACTTTCACATGATTATGTCATCTCATTGAAGATGGAAAACAACAAAGTTGAACCATATTTTTATACATACCAATCATGAGCCACACCTATGAGTCCACGATCATATATAACAGGTAAAGTGTTTGGACCATTTATCGGTACCACATTCATCACCCACCAATCAAGTTCAGATAAATCTGCTATAGCTGCTGCAAAACTGCATAGAAAAATGTTTTAACCATAATTATTTCTTTGAACTAATTAAACTTTCTTGATTTGATCAAGTGTTTTATTTAATATCCTAGTTTTTTGGCGACACTAATCTAAACGCTTTCTTTCTTTCAGCTATAATATCTTAGTACCAGGAAGCACCAAATTTGAAGTCATTTAAACCAAAATTTTGCAGGATGAATTGAAAGATATAGCAACAAATAATAATAAATAGTATTGCAACAAAGATCTATCACACTTTTATGAGTAAAGAAATTGTAGGATTCTTATATCTTAACTTAAAATCCTTTCAAGCATGTCAATAAAATTTTGTAATGAATGAAACTGAATCACCTAACTAGAACAAGAAAAAAACAGACAAAGAATATGCTGCCCTACCCTCCATAGCCAGCATTCATATCCATAACATTTCGTATTTCCTGTGGGCGTAAATCAAGAACATCGAGGTACCCTCTCACAATCTCTTTCATGTATCGTTCTTCTGCGACAAAAGCTTCTTCTTTAGCCTCCTTTGCATCATCAATATCCAATTGAAAGAGTCTTTTTGGTGGAATATGCAACCTATCTGGCCAATCAGATGTATTATGCTGCAATGTAACTGAAGGCAATGGCGTTATACATGCTGACATGTTAACATACCTGCAAAAAGAAACAAAAAACATTACAGTTTACTTCATCTTGTTCTTGCATTCATTCATCAACATAAACAGTTACATAAGTTATGACGCTCAATTTACCAGACATTATCTGGATTATCATCTGAATCACATAGAGGTGGATCATTCCCTAGTGTTCGATTCTCATAGCAAACATTATCAAATGGTTTTCTCCAAATAGCAAGATACCCTTCCTTTGCAACCAAGGTCCAACATAAGCTCTCTGTAAGATTCACCATTGCTATGAAAAATACAAATAATCAAATTAGTTGGCATGAAAGATTTAAAAGGAACGTTTTCCAATCTGAACACAAAAGGTTTTAATAAGATTACAGAACCCACCATGCCACTCCTCGGGAAGGTTTCCCTCATGTTTGTAAACTGGTTGTGCAGCCCAAGCAAAGTATCCACCAGATCTTAAAACACGGTTTACTTCAACCAAAAGAACCCCACCTGAAAGACCATTTGAATCAGTAAGAATCAAAATGAAAAATCCTGAATAAGAAGGAAATCCTTATGATTGTTAAGACTCTGAAATTTTGGGCTTTGTTTCTCTTGAATAAAAGGGTTGCTGGCAGAGTCAAGATTCTCATGAAACTTCCGGCAAATCAAGTTGGTATAAAATATCTAGTTCTTGTTGTAAACTAATGAATATGGTGAAGTTCTCCTCTTGCCCAAACATCAAGAAAAAACATACAAGATCCTTCCAGAATAGGTTATTGTGATATGCTGCTTATTATTTCATTCAGTGGTTCCATCAGATTTATTTTATCATGACATCTCTGGGGATCATAATAACTAGAAGAAACACGAAAATTCAGGCCCCAAAATATAAATATAAATTTATGATCATACATGTACAAAATATTAGAGTTATGACTATGAGAAAAAAGTCTTACGAAATGTGAAGGCATGAGAACAAAAAAACCCTAAAAACAAATTCGGTGAATTTCTTCTATTGAAACAAGTTCATGAAGAAAAGGTGAGAAACATGCATTATCCACTCAATAGAACGTATTGATCAACAAATAGGAAAACCTGCTCTATAATGTTACCATCGCGTGTCCATTCAATACGGCATCTTGAGCAATGTATAATATCAAAGGCTTGGCTGGGATACAAGAGCCGGTGTGTGGCTAAAGCAGCCACCATAGCTGGGACACCGCGTTCGAGTGCAAACTGGATCTGATTTTCATGCACATCCTTGGGGGCAATTGAAAGTGTCAAGACATTACGAGACATGAGATACGCTCCCCAGCTAGCAACTCCACATCCAATGTCTAATGCAACACGGGTGTGTCGTCCAAAAGCGATCTCCGGAACCATCTGAAGAAAAAATAAGACATATATGAGCAAAGTACAACATCATGCATTGCATTTTTTTTAAAACATGGTGGTGATGAATCAATCAAAAAAATGTGTAATTAAGATATAGATATTAATAGCAATGACAGATATGATTGAGAATGTGAAATACTAATAATAATATTTCCTTAATATTTTCCTAGCTTTTGAGGGCTTTCCGACAATGGCCTTCCAGTTACTCATATTGCATCTGGAGTAAATCAAGAAAGGCTAGGCAAGTGACCTTTTCCATTTGATCCAGATACTGGTCTGCCCCATGTGCAAACTGTGTTCCACCTCCTGGAAATGTGAACTTGTCTTCCTTTATCGCAATCCAATTTTGTCCACCTTTATCTTCGACCAACCGTGTGTGAGGAACATTGCTATACCAGACCTGGAAGTTTCAAATGGTTGTCAAACATCTTTTGAACCCATGAGTTTTCCGTGAATTACAATCATAGATTGACATATTCGCATTCAAGGGGTTTCCCATTCAAATGCAAACGAATACGGATATGAATGCATGGTCAAGTATTCGTTTAAAAAAAAAAGAGTACATGTGTCATGAACTCCCTCCTTTTTAGTTTCCTAAGATATAGAAAAGGAGACTCAACAATAAAAGAGGGACTTGACACTTATCAATTTTTATAGTAAATGTAAAAGTATTCGTTTTATTTTTAATAAATAAATAAAATAAAATAAATGTTCATTAATTCCTCACTTTTTATTCTCCCAAAATTTATGGATATTTTTATTTGACATTAAATCATATTTTTATAATAAATATAAAAATACTCGTTTTTTTAATTAATTAATTAATTAATTTAATTAAATAATGGTTCATAAACTCCCCCCTTTTTATTTGACACTATAAAGGACAGTTAATACTAATCATATTTTTATAATTTACTAATGAATGATTGTTCCTTTTTAGTTTTTTTTTAATTTAAAAAAATGAATTAATAAATTTTTTGTATATCTATATAATGCAAAACGAATGGTTTTTTTAATAAATTAATTAAATTAAATAAAGGTTCATAAACTCCCCTCTTTTTTATTTGACACTATAAAGGAGAGTTAATACTAATCATATTTTTATAATCTACTAATGAATGATTGTTTTTTTTTGTATTTTTAAAAAATTACTTAATTAATTTTTTGTATATTATATAATGCAAAACAAATGGTTTATAATGTTCTTGGGGCCATTTCGTATTCTCGAATATTGCGAATATCGCACATGGAGAATATCACGAATGTGTCATCTATGATTACAATACAGCCTTCTCTAAAGTTAGGAATATGTATTTTCTACGGAAATTTAAACAATTACTTCCTTCATGCATGAATCCATGATGGCTTTTTGTCCATGATTTAGTAATAAACCTTATATTAGAAAAAGGGGCAACAATTAATTCATTATCTAGAGAAATAGCATGAATCTATCCACATTATATGTCTAATGGTCCTATCTCTAGAATTCAATGAATGCTATTGACACTAGTTACATTTTCACACAACAAATCACTTCACGAATTGGTGAGGAAAAACCGAGTACAGCGGAGTAGCTTCCCCTTTATAGATCCATTAGAAGGTCATTGTGTTCAGATCAGCACAAAATGGATCTGATCTTAAATAAATTATGCATATTTATAAAAGGAAATGGTCGAACTAACTGAATAGTCAGCCATACTAACCTCGTCTCGACTTTTTGGCCACCGGATAGGGTACTTATACCCAGGAGGTGGAGGGATAAGACAATTCAAAACATCTTCATTGTTAGGGCAATGCCTCTCCCATTTCTCTCCTTTATTAAACGACCTTAGCCTTGCGATGGCTGCTACATTGTCCAGGCATGGAATATACTCCTTCATGCTAGAAGGGCATACTTCAAATTTACTATAGCTAACCTTGCTTGATGCATCAGGTGAATCTAAACCATCATGAGACATAACAACTTCACTAGGGTTGAGATCATCTTCCTTTCCCTTTTCTTCTTCTTCTTCTTCATCTTTTCCACTGGCATTTCCATTCCCCTGTTCTTTCTCATCCATTGGAAACTCCGTAGTGATGATGGAGCCATCTTCTTGCAAGACCCCTGTTTCTGAGACAACTACATGAGGAGGTGAACTGGGTCTTCTTTTGTCTTCCTTATTTCCTTGTTGAGTATCATCTTCTCCATTGTAGGGTGTGATGACCAAGGAGACGTGGTGCTGGGATGGGGATGAAGAAGATATACTGTATGAAGATTCATATACGACGGTTTCTTCATTTCCCATTGCCCATCTCTTGCCCAAGTAGAAGCACAGAGAGGAAATGGTGAAGAGGAAGAAGGCTCTGAAGAGAAGGGGTCTCCTTGTAACCTCTTCACAAATCCTCTTCAATGGAAGGGATACATTACTCATCATTTTCTCATGAATGAAGAAGGAAGATCTCTGCAGAGGGAGGAGCTCCCCTGTTTTGCTGGGCAAATCTAATACAAATCCTTCCTTTCTTGAGAAGTGATGGATCTTTTGTTTTGTTGGATCAAAAAATTGCAAAGCTACTATGTACACTCTCACTCACCCCCCCAACATACATTGTTTCTCTCTTGATTGGTTTCACACTTGGGAGCCAGATATCGTCTTCCATAAAGAAAGCAAATGATTGCTAGTTATCGCCTTCTGTAAAACACGCATGTTTGTTGTAGGGACAAACCCCGGCGTCAGAGTCATTGAGTTGGACAAAACTTGATCGAGTTCTCGAGGTACATTGTGAGCAGTTTCAACATTGCTCTGCTAGGGGCATTCTCTCGTGTGAGTTCACATAGCATGACTAGATATCACCTTTAGCAAAATTTGTGATCAATGGAGGAAAAAAGCCCAAATTTGGCGCCATCAAATTGGCCAAAATCTGATAGGGTTCGTAAGCTACATAGTGAGTGACCAACATAAACTATGTTAGAGTAAACTTGTGTGCAAGGTCGTTAAGCATAGGCATAGTTCTTTAACCTATTTGAGGTTCATGAGGAGTTCGGCTAGGTTAGCATATCTATTAATTTCTAACATATGACTCCTCTATCCGTTTGCATTCAAACTAAGTGTTTAAATATTAATTTCTAAATATATGGCACATGTTCAATATGTCTGCGAAAAAAAAGAGGTGGACAAGTTTTTTGTATGGCTCATCCAATTGGACAAGCTCAATTAGGGCAACATATAAAAAGGTCACTAACACATGCCTCCTCTATTAAGATTGTAATCAAGCCAAGTGTTCAAAAGTGATCTTTAGCATATATAACACGTTCAATGTTTTTAGGGTCATCAAATTGAACAAGATCTCAATGTATTTTGTGGGTTTTAAAGTGAATTGTGGAACCTCATCACAACTCATCATGTATAGTTGAAAGAGGCTTGAGAACTTGGGGTTGAGTGCTTATCACAAACCTTTGGTAAATTCAATTAGGTTATTTCTAGGGGTCAAAGGTTTATGATAAGCTCTCCTAAATATTTCATGGGGATAGATTCATATTACAAGACACATAATTTATTATCTTTTTATCTCCTCGCACACCTCTGAGGCCACACTCAAAAGAGCCAACCGTACGGTGAACAGGGATAGGATGGGAAAATAAGCAAGGGCCTGCCTTTTTATGATGATATCATAAACATATACATATACATACATACATACACACACACACACACACACACACACATATATATATAGAGAGAGAGAGACCCTTCGGGGACATATGATAAAATTGGAATGATACAGAGAAGATTAGCATGGCCCTTGCACAAGGATGACACGCACAAATCTAGAGAGAGAGAGAGAGAATTGATAAGGTTGTAGCTCAGTTGGTAAGATTGCCCAATGGAGACCAGGTGGTCATGGGTTCAACCCCTACATTCCACATTGGCATCTAGTGAAATAAGAGATATCTATAGTGTAATATAGAGGTGAGAAATTTGGGTTTCAAACCCAAGATGCAGTGTTAGTAGTGTAAACAACTTACCAATAGGATAAGCTAATTACGATAAAAGAAAAGAGAGAGAGTGGATTGATGCCATTTTATGTTTTGTTCATTCAAATTATTTTCTTCGTTGAAACTATAACTTAAGTTTTCTTATGAATCACACTTTTAGGTGTTTTGATTTGTTTATGAAACTTATGAATGTATAAGGTTTTGCATGTATGCAAAAGTTGGTATTAAAGAGGTAATTTAGATCAGCATCATACACCATTACACTTGTAGCTCGTAAAATTATCTAGATTTTTGAAAAGGAAAATCACCAAAATACCAATACGATTATGGGAAGCTACTAGTATTCAACTTCATCTCTAGTTGTTTATTAGTCATTTTCCCATTTATAACCATAAAAAAGGTATACCATAATTTGTGTTCACTAATTCATAATATGGTTTTTTTCACGAAAACTAATTCAACACATTTATTGACTTCAATTTTCACATTGTCCATTGTGTTCAAAGATGAGGGGCAACTACAAAAGCCCATTTATAGACCAAGGTTGATAACAATTTTATTTACATATTACAGATGACAATATGATATAAAAGACGCTAAGTTAATACTACCAAATTCCATTTATGTAAACGATATGCATTGATGATATTACAAACACCTCGTACCTCCATATTCTTCCATATGGAATCATGATTCATCATTCTTGTTGGGATCAATAAGATTGATGTAGTTTTGAAAGTTGTCATGCACAGGAACCGCCTTTTAACTCCTTTACTAATCTCTAATTATGTTGTATCACGTAATGTCACCAAATGATACAAATGTCACCACAAAATGTCATGCATTGTTGCTTATAGGGGGATTCCACAAAATGTCATGGAAACGGGCCACCAAGTGCAGAGTAAGTTCAAGTACAAGTGGATAATGATCGAACAAGACTTGCCCATCATAAATTGTGATATCCATTAACTCTAGTGAGAAATTAGAAGTATACATATTACAGACATTATGTATATTCAATCCAACCTACATTATGTACGTAGACTTATATTGCACAAATTGAATTGTGATCTAAGAATCATCCCATGAATCCACTTCTATATATCACCTCAGAGATTTCGACCTCAAATTGTTCCCATGATTGTAATTTTGGGTCATCCATCAAAGAGTATGGAGATGTGGATTGGTCTACCTCGTAACATACATTAAAATCCTCCATGAGAATCCCTAATCATCCATCCCTATTTCACTCCTATATATCACCTTGGAGATTTCGACCTCAAATTGTTCCATGCCTGTAATTTGGATCATCCATCAAAGAGTATGGAGATGTGGATTGGTCTACCTTGTAACAAACATTTAAATCCTCCATAAGCATCCCTAATCATCCATTCCTAATGAAAAGAGTCAAATGAGTACCATAATAACCTCCACTTTTGAGATATATTCAATGCATATATTCCAACTAACCATATTAACTCTCCCTCGTATAAAAATTCTACCACAATGTATCTACCATGGACATCACTTGCTACAACCCATGGTTGGAATTGATATTGTCGAAGCATCGAAATGGTTGAAAGAATAATCACCTATCTTTATCCCACCATAACATGCCTTATATAACTATGTAACAAAATAGAGGGCCTTGCTTTTTTACAGTCTTTATGCTCCACTGCACACACAATACACCATTAACTCTGTAGCAAAGTGTGCCATAACTCATGCTTGTCTCAAACACATATTCGATATTCACATGACATAATTATGAGAATTTGTGCGAAGCTACAAGGCACATTACAAATTGCCACCTAACAAAGAAACCGGTAGATGTGGAGGCTCCTCGATCTATCCTTCATGATATCGTGTTTGATGCAGTCGTTAAGGATTCCCTATTATACATACACACACACACACACACACACACATACATACATACATACATACATACATACATACATACATACATACATACATACATACATACATACATACATACATACATACATACATACATACATATGTATGTATATATATATATATATCTCTTAAATTGGGAGTATGTGCCTGAACATTCCATGTCGTTACATTCATTCGTTAATGTTTCCTTTTAACATATCCATTCTCTTTGCTTCATTACTAAAGTTTCTACCAAATATTGAAAGAATTTATCACGAATGAAGCTTCGAAGAGGTCAATTTCAAAGAAGAGGACATAATAACAAAAGAAGAATTTGTATTACCAAGAGATCAAGATGACAAGGGTGCTGAAGACTGACTTTGAACCAGAATGGTTTGACACTAAGTAGATATTCCACTTATATAGCATACATGGGATCCCCTCATTTGATGACGAGTTCTACGAGTCACAATGCATGACCTAGGATTTCATTTATTGTGGTAACGAAGATAAAACTCTTGTATAAGTTCAGGGGCATTAACGATGTTCGTTGCAGGTTCCCATGTTCAATCATTAGGCATGCATCTAAGCCAACCTACAAGGTAATGTAACTTGTTACCAATGATCTTGGAATCCAAAAGAGTGTATACGTCATATTATAGTCCTTCTGCAAGTTGAACTACAAGTGGTGATGGAACAACTCGGTTCAAGATAGAACTTGATGTTCATGGCTCTAACAATGAAACAAGAAATATTGGATGAAGATGCATATGTAAATGCAGGTCCAAATGAAACGCAACATCGTTGACTTGATAAATGTTTACAAATGGACCTAGATGTTAGAAATAAAATGTCTTGCATGGTTTAATAGTCTTCACATTACATCATAGTAGCCATACACAATCACCAATTTGAAACTTATGTTCCTTGGGTGCAGAGTCTAAGCGATGCCAATCTGCTGCTTTTCTTGTACTTGTCTTGAGCATGAAGCAAATGTTCTAAAGTCTTGGTTTGAATGTCTTTGAGTTGTTCTAGGTGGTCCTCAATAATGGGATTTTTTGAGACTTTTGGATATTCAAGCATCATCTAATGAGGATGATATCATGTGTTTGCAAAGAATGGAGTGTATCCCATAAAAGAATGAATTGAATTATTGTAAGAAAACTATGCCATATGTAAGAAATCAACTTAAGCAACAAAGATATTGCTCTAATGTTTGACTTATGCATTCGGTTGGACCATCGGTTTGAAGATGATAACTGGATGTTGAATAAAACCGTTTGTAAGATTCTCATAAATATATTCTAGAAGAACTTTCAATTTTGATGGCGAAAGGTTATTAAAGGTTGGAACCGCTTCAATTTTAAATTATCAATAACCGATTTAAACTAAACACATCGGGCATTATCAATAAGCTTAGTTTAAATTACGTTTTCTTATCTTAAATTCACTTATTGCATGCATGTGTGGTGTTCCTCATAACATTTTGCCTTCACCATCTACCAATACTAATAGAGATTTGTAACTTGCAACTAATGTACTTTGAAGTATTCTACACGTATTCTATGTTTTAGAATTGCCGTTTTTCAAAATTTCCTACATTCTACATATATCCAAAAATTTGACGTATTCTACGTATTTAACAAGTATTTATCATTTCAAAAAAGTTTAAAAAAAATTCTTAAAAAAAAACTTTTAATTTTAAGAAGTATTTAACATATTTTACAAGTATTCTTCGTATTTAACGTATTTTATCTATAAAATACGTATTCTAAGTTTTTTTTTAAAAGTTAGAATACTTAGCATATGTATTCCACAAGTATTGTATGCTAAGTATTCTACAACAATGCGCCAATTTGATGTATGAAAATAGGTAAATCGAGAGTTGATCATAATGGTGTAAATGTTGATACGATAGCAAGCAAGATGAATGCTTACGTTCCCTAGACTCTCGAAACTAGTGAGAATGTTCTTCCCACCTGCCAAATGTAACTTGCCATTCTTTATTACATCTTACTTGTTAGTCACCAATTATCATGGATTGGTAACTTGTACCTTTGGTTGTGAGTTCATTGTTGTGGTAATGACAGCAATTGTGGTTGTTACTTAGTTCCATCTAAGGAAAGGTGACGGTAATTTCTCATACAACATATTCTAGAAAGATTGGGAGAACGTTTTGACCACATAACATAAAAACTTAATTGCAAATAGGAATTGGATAGATGAAAAGATGTGAAATAAGAATGGATCATAAGATTATAAATGTTGATATGATAACAAACATATGACTTTCCAAGTTCCTTAGCCTCTAGAGGTACTCAAATATTCTAAATGTCCCTGAGTCCACAACTCCAAACCACAACTCCACATTGAGGAATCAATAGAGCATTGGGATCATGTCACGAAGACCTCTGTATCATCATGATATTGGCATGTTACTTATACAAAAAAAACATTTGCTCCATGACACAATTATAGAATATGAATACATATCTTGATGTATTATGCTCATTTTCATCTGACAACTTGAATGGCTACTCTTGCCTATATAAATAAGTTTATAGAAACAAAAAATTCCCAAAGCACACATGTCCTTGCATATCATATTCAATTTCTAGTTGTGACCAAAAGTGTCATGGGGACATTTAAAGATGTCCTTGGGTGTGGGCATACAACCTTAATGTTGTGAGGGCAACAGGGTAGACATGCACCATAATCTGAATCCATGGTTTTCAGGATGCAAGTTTGTTTTGTGCTTAAGGTTCTGATCAGTCTATTTCCCTACAATTTACTTGTTAAATCCAAAGTTGGGCAGTTTTTATGGTCATATAGCCTTAGCCATCTATGCTTTCTGTATTCTAATGGTAGGATAAATATTAAACTGGCTAATCATTAAGATCTGCAACACGGGGCAACACATGTAGGTCTTGAAGCTTATAGAGTTTTGCTAATTAGAGAGTATTAGCTACTTCCTTTGACATGGCATCTCATAGATGCCTGCCTGGTAAGACATTATCGTTGAGGCAAAGCTCTTATATTTTTGATTCTGTCAATCGGCTGGCTTCCACAACATAATGCCATATTTGGTGGTTTGGATGCTGATCGGGTTTGTTATCTTCTCCTATCCTCTTCTTGGGGGTGGTTAGTGTGGTTAAGTGCCCTTAATCCATTATTTTCTTTATTTTGTTTATCTAATTGTTTATCATTAATATATATGCATATACAATCAAGGTTATATACTCAATTGGTGGGAGAACATCCATATTCATGCACTTCGTTATATTTAATTTGCTTAAATGAGCGATTTTGCAATTTTTTTTTGATGTCTAATAGCTGTTATAAATGATACATAGACATTTGGGCGTGTAGAGAGTCTTCATTTCCTTACCACTTGCAAGATAAGTTTTCAAGGTTCATAAATGGAGATGTAAATCCTGCCATTGCCACCCTGTCCACCTTCACTTGAAATTTGTTGTGTTTGCCTAAGTAAAAAAACAACACTTGCCAAGAAATAAACACCAAATAATCATAGTTTATCTACACACACATATGTATATACATGTATCTAAAGTCAAGCACACCCCAATTATCCGAATAAATATGTTGGTGATAGTTTAGAACATTCTACCAGACATGCATGTCCATATGACTAATTGGAGGATATTTGCATGGCAGGTGGCATTTTTGAATATTACAGGTTTCTGAGATTTTCCATAGCAGATATGCCAATGCTTGAGGTGAGTGTTATGCACTAAAATTTTCAAGCAAGTGACAGTTTGTTGACCTTCCAATTGAAATTTGTTTTTTCAACCTTTTGTAGGTGGTTTAACGTACATCAGAGAATGTTTTTGTTCCATAACTGTAAGAGGAGGTATTTGCAACTTTAAAGATAAGGATGGGAGGTGTGTATTTGCAAAGTTTCGCACACATGTTTATCAAGGACATTATGGTATTTTGAGATATCGAAAGTTCTCTAATAGGATGGCTAATCTTGATAATTTCCCTTTATAATGTTATTTCTGCATGGAGATAAGCAGAGCTTCAAGCATGTGTCTCAATGTCATTGATTATAGATTTGTCAATGAGAATAGGGAATGTACTTTAGTATTGGCGATTTTCTTTATTTTAGTGTATTGATGTTGGTTCTATGACAAAAGGCTTGGGAACTCCTAACATGTTAACACGCTTTGTTGCTATAGAATTGGATTAAAAAATGGAAGGTTTGTATTGATTGTACGGAGCTATAAAGAATTTCAGGTATATATTTTCTGAGGATATGAGGTGATAAGTTTAGAAATACAAAGGTAATCTTGATATTTTCCCTTTATAATGCTATTCTTGTATTGGCCTATGCAGAATTTCTACTATATTTTCCAATAATTTTACAAGAATGGTTATGGCACTTTAGACTTTCTGTATTCTATTGTTTTTGGCAAAGGTTCTACAACAAGAGCTTTAGAGTCTCCTAACCTGTTAGGTCATGCTCCGTCCCATAGAATTATCCTAAAAAATTGATGTTCTTCTAAGCCAGAGCAGTTGTTTAAAAATAGAATTATATTGAGAAGTTGACAAAGCAAAAACCAAAGCTGAAATTAACCCTGAAAAAGATAGGTATAAGTAAGGCAAGTCATTTGACTAAGATTAGTACTTTTTTCTTTTTGCTTATTAAGATATTTTGAAAACATGCCTTCTTCTACATACAACATCAACAATAAACAAGGATGGTGAACTCATAAATATAGGATGCGAACCCAACTATATGGTTTCTAGTCTCCTCACTGCAATTTCAGTAGTTTAATCAATTTTGTCTACAAAATTTTAATTTGTTGCATGCACATTGAATCTCCATTATCTAATACTTTTATTTGTTTATTTGTCTATGTTCAATTTGCACTTTTCATGACTCATAGGCTATACTTTAGCCTTGAAGTTGTGGTTGAGTACGTCAGATCTGGTGCAGACAAGATATATATTGGAAGGGATGCAGTTTATGTTGCAGAAGAATACCTAAAGATTGATGTATGTATTCATGAATCTCTTAAATGGTACCTAGTTGTGTCAATATGTCAATAAAGAATTATGGTATAATGCAATTATTTAGATGAAGGATGCATGTTTTGCTTTTGTTGATTTTGCTACGCTAAACATTCTCTAATGAGTCCCGCTGGAAACTGGCAGCAAATTCAAGGCTTCGGATTTGTGTTTTACCTAGGTCGTCAAATACCTACCCTGACAAAAGATCAAAATTTATTTTCTTAGAAAATATCTGAATTTAGTTTCTGTAAAATACATTTATTTTCATATAAACACTACCTGCCTGTAGGATCCTCATTCATCCTTTATGAGATAAAGAGGAGATCACGCATCACGGATACTTACAGAGGTAGAACAACAAATCCACTACATTCCTAATAATCCACCTAAAGGTAGATTATGCAGAACAGTGCAATGGACAATGGCAATGGTGATAATCGAGCTTTAGGTAGGTTATCCAAGGTAACTAGGGGTCCCAATTGAAGAGACTAGAGCTATGGTGGTGGTAGAATGTTGGGCTCACCACTTTTGATCATTACAAAGATGGATGTTATGATATCAATACATCATGTAAGTAGTTTACCCCTTAGATTTATTTGAAAAAGACTTGTTACCATCATGTTCACCATTGTCATAGGTAGTATTTTCGGATTTATGGTTCTTTAGCCATTTATCTACTACTCTGTACGGTGAAAATTGTTGAGAATCAAGCTCAACTCGTGTGAACATGTGCTTGTGAAGAAAAGCACAATGTGTGAAAAAGTGCCTGAGCACACTTTATTGTAATATGTTGTCGTGAAGAAAACCGTACACAAGCAGAATCGGTGCGCCCGAGCATAGGAACCGGCTCTTCATGCACGTATGCCTTGTGTTGTACATAGGAGAGAATTAGGGACATGGAAGATCCTAGGTAGGTAGATTCGGTAGGTAGGAAGTTAATAGGAAACGGCTCCCTTCTTGCCTATAAAAGGAGGGAGACGAGGAGGAGGAAGGGATCGCGAAGTAAGAGAAGACGAAGTGTTGTCGGATTGCGGGCCGAAGGCTTCTCTCTCTTCCAAACTCCATTGCTTCTTTCTGTGCAGGTTTTGGGAGGCTTGCGCTGCTCTGAGGAAAGCCCGAGTGCTTCCGGCAGCACCTCCAACCTACTCCTTTCTTCCTGTGCGTTTACGAACAGGCATCGGCATCTGTTCGCCGGCCTGTTCGGTTGTAACCGACTTCATGTTCTTGTTGTTTGTCTTTGTTAATACATACATACATACATTCGTGTCTCTCTGTGTCGCTGTCCCACTTGCGTCTTTGTGTCGAAGGGCCGTGTCCCTGTGGATCTACGCTCGCACCCAATGGGTCTCTTCCCTTCTCCTTTCTCCCTTGCTCTTCGGTACAAGACCCACGAGGTCCCGCCTCATTCCACGCATCCGCGAGGAGTACCTCGACATCTTGGTGAACCCGACGTGAAAGAGGCGGCAGAAGAGCAGAGGATGAAAGGGTCGGATCTTGCGGAGGCCATGGCTTCGGCCGTGGATCGGATACTGAGCGCACGCGAGGGCTCTGGCGCCCTCGACAGAGCCATTGAGGCGGTCGTCGGTACGATCGGCCGGTTCAGCGGAAAGGATGCCACGAAGTATTTGGCGTCCTACGGGGCAGAAATGCTGATGCGGGACATTCCGGAAGAGAGGCGTCTTGCCGGGTTCCCTCGAGTGGCGATGCCGAGCATCCATGCGGAGGTGCTCGAGGTGCGGGCGGAGAGCCGTACCTGGGAGGAGTTCGAAGGTCGACTCCTAGAAAAATACGGGCTGGACGACACGCTCCGGCTTTCGAAACGGGACTTCATGGAGTGGGTGGAGTCCCCCGGCAAGGGAAGAAATGCGTCGGCACTCTCCGGGAGTTCGAAGAACGCTTTGCGTGCCTTTCAGCGCTTGACCGAACCGTTCTGGATACGAGCCGTGTCCTACTGTTCGTCAAGTCGGTGGACGAGCGGGACCGGGATCAAGTCGGCTCCTTGCTGGAAACCGAAGACGGGCTGACGACCGATTGGGCTGCGGTTAAGAGAGTTTGTGGCCGTTTCGACAAACGGCGAGAATGGGCTGACAACGGGGCGGCTGGTGTGGGCTCTATCACGGCAAGGAGGCTTGAACCGGCACCGCAAGAGCAAAGGGCAGAAGCCCGGGAGTGGCTCGAAACCGGTTCGGCTTCGACCGGCATGGTCAATGGCTCATCCGGAGGAGCAGCGCTGGAGGAGTTGACGCGGGCGATAAAGGATCTCCAGATCGCCGAGGCTCAAAGGGAAGGCGGCGAACCGGCTCGTGACCGACGGCCGACAGCAGGGAACAGGTGCATGTGGTGCGACGAGGTCGGCCACATCCGGAAGGACTGCGGCGATTTCGCAGAAGCGTTGAGGAACCGGGTGGTGTACCTGTGGGAAGGCCGGGTGCACGCCGGCGACACCAGAAGGGCCCTAAACCGAAACGACGGGCGAGGAGGTATGAAGAGACTGGTGGAAGAGGCAGCGGCCGGACACGTGGAGGCCATCCACTACTCGGCGTTGGCCGGTATTCGGGTCGGGGGCAGCGAGGCCCGAAAGGAGAGAAAAGACGGATTCTGGTCGGCAATGCTGGAAGGCCTCGCCGGCGCACGACTGAGGAAAGATGAAACGGACCGCGCTGAGAGATGGGTCCGGGAAATAACCGGGTGGAGCGACCCGGTCGAGGAGAAGACGGGCTTCGTAGAAGCCGCCTGCCGGAACTACGAGGCTCTGGTAAAAGACAAACGAGTGGGGAAAGCCGGAGCGGCCGGGCCCTCACAACGGTACGAGACCCGATTCGGGCAACGACGGAACGATGCCGGTGGGTCCAGCTCGCAAGATAACCCCAGGAAGGGCGGATACCGACTGGGGACGGAAATAGAAAGGACTACGGACCTACGAAAGGTCCTAGAAGAATGGATCCTCGACAACAAAGTGGAGCTGTCATTGCGAGAGGTGCTAGGGATCACCAAGAAGGAGTTCCACGACTCCATTGTGGACCTGGTGAAACAGAAGAGGCTGTCGACGAAGACGGAACCGGAAAGACCGGTGTAGGTGCGGACGACGCACATCGACGACATGGCGCTGGAAGATGAGTGGGCGGAGAGCCACTATTCAAGGCCGCACTGGGCCCGAGCGACCACGGAGACCCCGGTAAAGATCGGAGATGTTCAGGAACCGGTGGTGGCATTGGTGGACCACGGTTCGGAAATAAACTTGATGTCCATGGACTTCTATAAGAAGGGAAAGTGGCTGATCAACACCAAGCACGGGTGGAAGATACGGGCGGCGACGCGCGCCACCGAGGAACTGCACGGGGCCTGCCCGAACGTGCGAGTCAAGATTGGTGACGTCGAGATTGACCAGCACTTCTTCGTACAGGAGACGTCCTCGCACCCGGTCATATTAGGGGAACCATACATCACGGCGGCGCGAATGGAGACCAAGGTGCTAGACAACGGTTCGGCCTACGCAAGGGTCAAAAGCCAGGACGGGCGCCATTCGGTCCAATTTGTGACGGTGCGACCGAACCACGAGCGAAACCGCGAATCCCTCGATGGCGAGAACTGGGAGGATTTTTAGAGAGGGCTGCCAAGGCGTGGGGCCGAGACAGTCCGGACACTCGGGAAAGACCCCACAGCTGTACGATAGAACCGAAACCGAAGAGACCCTGTACGATAGGTAGGAAGTTTTGCTTCTCCAACAACGGAGGGTGTATGATAGTCGGCATCGTTGGCCGAGAAAAGACAAGGGCGGAAGTACGAC
This sequence comes from Azolla caroliniana, assembly GCF_043228905.1. Classification (NCBI taxonomy): domain Eukaryota; kingdom Viridiplantae; phylum Streptophyta; class Polypodiopsida; order Salviniales; family Salviniaceae; genus Azolla; species Azolla caroliniana. The sequence goes on from NW_028230443.1 coordinate 17,655,402, forward strand.
TTCGAGCGTGCGGAGTTCTCGGCTCGGACGAGGAAATCAGCGGAGCCGTGGAGGCGGTCTCCTTCGACGACACCTTGGGAATGCTGAGGGAGGTAACCGGAGAAGACCTTAACGAAGACCGGACGATACCGGTATGTTCCGAAGAGATGTACGAAGTCATCGCGAACTTCAGTCGGGGGCTCGGGTCGGAGTACAAGACTGTGGACCGGAAGGTAAGGCCAGTCGTGGCACCCTTACCGGAGGGCAGCGAGTCCCAAATCAGAGGGGTTGCGTCGGACCCCAGTTTACGAGATCCGGCCTGCATAGGACACACCTTCACCGACGGGACACTCCGGGAGCTCAAGATTGGTGGGGGCGGGTTCCTACTGCCGGCGGAGGAAGACCGGTTTTGGAGAATGCTCGGAAGGCACGGGAAAGCCTTCGCATTCTCACCGGAAGAGATCGGGTGCGTAGACCCGACGATCGTGGAGCCGATGGTGATATTCACGGTACCGCATGTGCCGTGGAATCTCAAGCCGATTCCAGTACCGAGAGCTCACATCCCGAAGTTGATGGAGCTATTGAGGCAGAAAGTCGATATGGGCATTCTCGAACCATCAAGTGCCCCATACTCGAACCGATGGTTTACCGTACCAAAGAAAAACGGAACATTGCGCTTCATTCAAGACCTGCAGCCGGTCAATAGAGTGACCATTCGGAACGCAGGAATCGGACCGACCATAGACGAGTTCGCGGAGGCCTTCGCCGGAAGGTCGATTTACTCGGTCGGTGATCTGTACTCGGGGTACGACCAGTTCCAGCTAGCCGTGGAGAGCAGAGACATTACGACGATGCGAACCCCCCTCGGCCTAGTGCGAATGTGTACCCTGCCACAAGGAGGGACCAACTCGGTGGCCCACATGGTGAATGCAATGAACAAGGTACTGAGGGATTGCATCCCGGACATCACCATGCCATTTCTAGACGACATTCCGATCAAGGGGTGCCCGGTAGAAGAGAAGGACGCAACACTCGGACCGGACGGATGCCTGCGATTCGTGGCAACACACATCGACGACTGTGAGAAGGTGCTACAAAGGCTAGAGGATGCGAGGCTCACCTTCTCCAGGGAGAAATCGGCCTTCGGGCAATCAGAAATCTTGGTGGTCGGACACCTATGTGGACCATATGGCCGGAAGCCGTCTCCGGCAAAGGTAGAAGCCATCTCCGCGATGAAGACCGACTGTAGCTCGGTTACGGAAGTTCGGAGGTTCCTGGGGGCATGCGCATTCTACCACATATGGATCCCGCATTACGCCCACGTTGCGGAGCCGCTATACGGGTTGCGGAAAAAGGAGCGAAAATTCGAGTGGCGAGACGAGCACACGGAGTCGGTCTGGAAGCTAAAGGAAGCTCTTGCGGCAGCACCGGCGCTCCGGAAGGCTGTCTACGAGAAAGGCACCCCGGTATACATAACGGGGGATACGAGCCCGACCGGGGTCGGATGGGTCGTCAACCAAGAAGACGAGGACGGCACCCGGTTCCCGATCTGATTCGGCGCAAAGGTCCTCAGTGAGCGACAGTGAGGGTATGCCCAGGTTAAACGCGAACTCTAGGGTATCGTTTCGGCAGTAAAGGCCGACAAGGACTACCTAATCGGGACGGAAGTGATTATCGAGACGGATTGCCTGCCAATTCTCGGCATGGTTTCCGAATGCGCGACACCGGACTTGGCGATGCTCAGGTGGATAGCGTACATCAAGTCCCTGGACCCGGAAATACGACACATTTCCGGAAAGGACAACGCCATGGCCGACATGCTTTCGAGGGCGAGGTTTGATGACAAGGGCGGCATGGTTTCGGAGGACGAAGAAGTCGGCGTGGACTTCTTCGAGACGACATACGTGACGACTGATGGGATGAGCACTCTGGCACTTAACGACTTCGACGAGAGCAAGTACGACGGCAAGTGGCTCCAGATCGGTGGATTTTTGAGGACAATGACGCCGGATGCGTCATGGACGAAGGACGAGGCCAACCGGATCCGGAAGAAAGCTTACCGATTCTTTCTCCGGGACGGATACTTATGGAAGCACCCGAAGAAGAGGAACGGCGTCCCGCTCCGGGTGGTGACGATGAAGGAAGAACAGGAGGAGCTGCTGACGGCCTACCACGACAACCCTTGGACTGGACACCGTGGAACGTGCGCCACGTTCGAGAAGATAAAGGGGAAGTACTGGTGGCCGGGACTGTACCGGGACGTGCATCGGTTCGTGACAACTTGCGAGAGCTGCCAGATGCACTCCATAGTCCGGCATCGGGACGAGCTTCACCCTACGTACCCTCCGACCATCCACTTCAAATGGATGGTAGATCTGGTGACGATGCCGATGGGCGTAGGACAGATGCGGTATCTGGTCCTGGCTCGGGAAGATCTGACGAACCAGGTGGAAGGCCGAGCCCTTCAGAACAAAACGACCGCGGTTGTATGTCGGTTCCTGATCGAGCACGTGATATGCCGGTATGGGTGCATCGGGAAGATCGTGGCTGATCGCGGGGAGTTGGACGCCGAAGAAGCCGAGGAGCTGTTCGACCGGTTAGGAGTCAAGCTCTCGCTTACCACTGCGTAAAATCCGGAGGCGAATGGAAAGGTGGAGCGCGGACACGGACCGATCGTCAAGGCGTTAGTTCGGGCATGCGGAGGTCAAGTCGGGAACTGGCCGCGGCTACTGCCTTACGCGTTGTGGGCGGACTGAACTACGCACAGTTCGGTAACCGGATTCATGCCGGCAGAGCTCATGTTTGGGTAGAAGCCGATCATGCCGATGGAACGTACAATCTTCTCATGGGCAACTGTGGACTGGAGAGACGAGATGAGCCGGGAGGAACTGTTGGCGGCGCGCATACGGCAGCTCGAGCGAAGACCGGAGGACGTGGAGCACGCTGCGGAAAAGCTTCGGGTGGCAAGGACGAGGAACAAAGCCCAGTTCGACCGGACGCACCGGCTCCGACCGAAGAAGATCGAGGAAGGCTACTGGGTGCTAGTCTACGACAACGGCCTCGACAACTAGCACCGAGCGACACGGAAGTTCGCAAGAAGGTGGTTCGGGCCTTACGTGGTACAAAGCGCCAACGACAACGGGACGTACCATCTGGCGGAACTCGACGGCACGAGAATGGCGATACCGGTAGCTGGGAAGCGGATCAAAGCGTTCAAGAAGCATCACGACGACGAGCCGGATCCGGATAACCTGGACCGGGACGACGAACGATCCGAAACCGATGAAGAACCGACGGGCGGGGAATAAAGGCTGGACCGGTTTTCTCCGTCCCAACTCAATTTGGCGCATGCCGGTGGATGCGCGGTTAGGTGGGGGCGGATGTCGTGAAGAAAACCGTCCACAAGCGGAATCGGTGCGCCGGAGCATAGGAACCGGCTCTTCATGCACGTACGCCTTGTGTTGTACATAGGAGAGAATTAGGGACATGGAAGATCCTAGGTAGGTAGATTCGGTAGGTAGGAAGTTAATAGGAAACGGCTCCCTTCTGGCCTATAAAAGGAGGGAGACGAGGAGGAGGAAGGGATCGCGAAGTAAGAGACAACAAAGTGCTGTCGGATTGCGGGCCGAAGGCTTCTCTCTCTTCCAAACTCCAATGCTTCTTTCTGTGCAGGTTTTGGGAGGCTTGCGCTGCTCTGAGGAAAGCCCGAGTGCTTCCGGCAGCACCTCCAACCTACTCCTTTCTTCCTGTGCGTTTACGAACAGGCATCGGCATCTGTTCGCCGGCCTGTTCGGTTGTAACCGACTTCGTGTTCTTGTTGTTTGTCTTTGTTAATACATACATACATTCGTGTCTCTCTGTGTCGCTGTCCCACTCGCGTCTTTGTGTCGAAGGGCTGTGTCCCTGTGGATCTACGCTCGCACCCAGTGGGTCTCTTCCCTTCTCCTTTCTCTCTTGCTCTTCGGTACAAGACCCCCGAGGTCCCGCCTCATTCCACGCATCCGTGAGGAGTACCTCGACAACGTGTGAACTCGAAGAACTAGATTGTGATAGCTAATTGTTTGTCAAGTGTAAATGTGGTCAAGGATTAAAAGATATTCTTATGACAAAATGGTACTTGAGTAGATATCTATGAGTAGTGTTACCCGTTCCTTTGGGTGAACACCTTTGATAGAGCTGCGGCTATCGGTATTCAAGGGCGTGGTACGTGAAGGCTCGTAACAGAGGCGTCGAGAGAGAGACAGGGCTCAGAGAGAAAACACTAGCGAGGTCTTGATAGGCGTGGGCGGCTTGGAACTCATAGGTATGGATCAAAACACAGACTCATGGAGCAAAATGGGCACAAATAAGATATATTACTATGACAGAAAAGATTACAGAACACGGCCTATGGCCGGTGATCTTACAAGTTTATCTAGTTACGATGGACTAAGCTAGTGCTTCCGCCTATATTTTTCTTCTCTCCCTCTCTGAGGTACTGGTCCTCGTTTAAATAACTTTTCCCCTAATACACAGCCGAGCCGTCGGTGGCCCGTAATACTCGGACTCGGCGTTTGCTAATTCCCTCATTTTACATTTCTGTCCTTTGGACAACACCTGGCACGCCCGTGGGACAGGACCTTGTCCGTCGGACCCACGACCTACAAAATACTAACACTATTACAAAAATTGCCTTTTAGGCGTGATCCTCGTTTCATTCCTCCTTTAAGATGTCGAGGATGTTTTCAAGGTCCGGGGTGGTGGCAGGGTGGTCTGGTTGGACTATCGGTGCAGGGGGTTGAGTTTGGTTCGGGGGTGTCATATCTTCTCGGGCGTCCGCCTCAGGTGCGACCGATTCTTCTGGTGGGGGTGTGGGTTCGAGATCGCTGACCCCTACTTCGACTGGATCTGGTAACGTGTGGGCGTCCATGGGATGTCTGTTGGCCGGGGCAAGTTCCTCATGTGCCGTGTCCGTGATCTCCTTGCTGGAAGGTTCTTCCTTCTGCTCTATGGCCGTTGGAGGGCTGGTGGGGATGGCTGCGAGTCGTTCTCGTTCGAAGGCTTCTGCTTCCAGGCGAAACAACATTTGACCGTCATTGAAGTTCTCCATTATTTGCTCGATTGCCGCGGTGTGAGATTTTGCCAAGGACTGGTAATCCTCAGTTAAATCTGCACAGAGGTTTTGTATGCTGGCTTCGTCCATTTTGTAGAAGCCGCGGCCCTCCTTCCGTCGGTTCTCGGCGTCGGCGCGTAAAATATGCAATTCGGCAGCTTGGGCTACCCATTCGTCTCCTGCGCGACTTAATGTTTCCTCGACCTTTTTGGTAAGGTGTTGGCGCTGTTTCTCGATCAGTATTCTGATGCGTGTCTCATCCATGCCGGGCTATGCTCGGATGGCTACTAATTCCTGTTTTAAGTTGTCGACCTCGGCCTAAATCTTCTGTGCTCTTAGCTCATAGATGGCTTGAGTGTTCTTTGCATCCGCGGTTACGAGCTGGAGAGCCTGCTCGTAACGATTGGTGAGCTCTTCGGTGGCTTGCTCCCGTTCTTTTTGACACGTGGCCCGGATTTGTTCCCGTTCGACGATTCTCTCTTCTTGTAGGGCGAAGTAGGAATCCGATAATTCGTCTTTTTGCTCCGAAAGTAGCTTGCATTTGATGAAAAACTCGTCAACCATTTCTTTAAGGGTCGTACGCTGACTTTGCAGCTCGGCATTCTCCGCGATCATCCTCTCCTCCCGTTGGCGATTTCTTTCCTCCTGCCGATGGTTCCAGTCTTTCGCATTGTCAAGCGCGGCCTGTAGGTCTAGAACCTCCTTCTCTTTCTTCACCACTGTGGCTGCGTATTCCTCCAGCTTGCTTTTGAGTTCGGCTTCTTTGCCCGCGGCTTGCGCTTGTACCCGGCCCAGTGCTTCGTTCTACTCGTGTATCCTTTGGTCGACCTGGGCTCTAATCTCGGCCATCTGCTTGGAAGCTTCTTCTTTTAGGCGAGCCATCGCCTCTGGATACCGTTGTTCGTGTCTCTCGGTTTGCCGTTGTTCTTCTTTAAGCTCCGCGTGGTAATCTCGGAGCGGGGGTTCTGTCTGGGTTGCCACCTCCTTGGGTGCACGAGGGGGTGGTATCTCGGTCGTTTCCATGGGCGTGGCCGCCTCGGTTGTTGTGCAGACATCGACCATTTGTAACGAGTCCGTTTGTGTACTGGCCTGCACCGTCAGGATTGAGTCGGTGATGGTGCTTTCATCCATCATTGTTATGCGTGGAGGCGCTGGGAGGGCCTCGGTGGTCGTGATCGGAAGGCTCAAGAGTTGTTGTTCCGGCCGGTTTTGCTCCCAGGCTGCCAGCTTCTGGTTCGCAGCGTGCCATAATTCTGTAGCCATCTTAGCCTGTTTTTGAGCTATTTTTATCTTTGGGTGCCCGCGTAGTGCGATCCAGGTCCCGATATGCCTCGATAAGGGCCGTGTTCAACTCGGGGACCTCCATGAGGAAAGCGGCCTGTTTTGCCTACTTCTTTCTCCCGATTTTTTGTAAAGCCCTGTCCTCCTGAGGCTCAATTTCACCTATTAGCGCGTTGTCGTGAAGAAAACCGTCCCTTGGCACAATCGGTGAATAGCGCACATGAACCGGCCCTTCACGTGTGCGCGCTCTTAATGTATATAATAGAGAATTAGGTACAGAGAGATATCCTGGGTAGTTAGATTCGGTAGGTAGGAAGTAAATGAGGGAGATGGCTCCCTTCTTAACGCTATAAAGGAGAGGGAGACGCAAGGAGAAGGGATCGCACATTGAGGAGGACGAAGTGCTGTCGGACCGGAACCGAACGCTTCTCCTCTGTTTGTTCTCTGTTGCTCTTCTCTGCAGGTTTCGGGAGGCTCGCACTGCTTCGAGGAACGCCTGTGTGCTTCCGGCAGCACCTCCATCCTATCCCCTTTTCGTGCACAGACGAACAGGCATCGACATCTGTTCGTCGGCCTGTTCGGTTGTAACCGCTCGCGTGCTTTGTTGTGTACTTGTTATTCGTTAATATACAAACACTTGCGTATCCCTGTCTCTGTGTCTATTTCGCGTCTTCTGTGTTGACGGGCCGCGCCCCCCTGTGTTTCTCTGCTCATACGTGACCGGGCGTCTCTCTCTTTCTCTTTCCCCCTTCTATCACTTGCTCCTCGGTTCAAGACCCCGGTGGTCCCGCCTCGTTTCTCCACGCACACGCGTAGTAACACGACATATTTCGTGAACCCGACATGAACAAGGCGTCAAAGGAGCAGAAGATGAGGGGGTCGGATCTTGCAGAGGCCATGGCTTCGGCCGTGGACCGGATAGTGAGCGCGCGCGAGGGCACCGGCGCCCTTGACAGGGCTATTGAGGCGATCGTCGGTATGATCGGCCGGTTCAGTGGAAAGGATGCCACGAGTTATTTGGCGTCCTACCGGGCGGAGATGTTGATGAGGGATATTCCGGAAGAGAGGCGTCTTGCCAGATTCCCTCGAGTGGCGATGCCAGGCATCCATGCGGAGGTGCTCGAGGTCCAGGCGGAGAGCCGGACCTGGAAGGAGTTCGAAGGACGGCTCCTGGAGAAATACGGGCTGGATGACGCACTTCGACTTTCGAAGCGGAGCTTCATGGAGTGGGTGGAGTCCCCCAACAAAGGAAGAAATGCGTTGGTACTCCTCCGGGAGTTTGAGGAACGCTTTGCGCGCCTTTCGGCGCTCGATCGAACCGTTCTAGACACAAGTCGTGTCCTACTGTTTGTCAAATCGGTTGACGCATGGGATCGGGGGCAAGTTGGCTCCTTACTGGAAACCGAAGACGGGCTGACGACCGATTGGGCTGCGGTAAAGAGAGTCTACGGCCGTTTTGACAAACGGTGGGAGTGGGCTGATACAGAGGCGACTGGGGCGGGACCTGTTGCGGCAAGGAAGCTCGAACCGGTACCACAGGCGCAAAGGGAAGAGAACCAGGAGTGGCTCGAAACCGGTTCGTCTTCGACCGGCATTATCAGAGGCTCGTCTAGGGGAACAACTCTGGAGGAGTTGACACAGGCGGTAAAGGATCTCCAGATCGCCCAGGCTCGAAGGGAAAGCGGCGATCAGGCTCGTGACCGAAGGGCTCCGGCAGGAAGTAGGTGCATGTGGTGCGACGAGGTCGGCCACATCCGGAAAGACTGCGGGGACTTTATGGAGGCTTTGAGAAGCCGGGTAGTGTACTTGTGGGAAGGTCGGGTGCACGCCAGCGATACCCGGAGGGCCCTGAACCGAAACGACGGGAGAGGGGGAATGAAAAGGCTGATGGAAGAGGCGGCAGACCGGCACGCGGAGACCGTCCACTACTCAGCGTTAGCCGGTATTCGGGTTGGGGGCTGCGGGGCCCGGGAGGAGAGCAAAGCCGAGTTTTGGCCGACAGTGCTGGAAGGCCTCGCCGGTGCTCGACTGAAGAGAGACGAGGCAGACAGCGGGGAGAAGCGGGTCCAGGAGGTAACCGGGTGGAGTGACCCGGTCGAAGAAAAGACGGGTTTCGTCGAAGCAGCTTGCCAGAACTACGAGGCTCTGGTTGAAGACAAACGAGTAGGTAAGATCGGAGGGGCCGGGCCCTCACAGAGATACGAAACCCGATTCGGGCCGAAACGAAACGAGGCCGGTGAGTCCAGTGCCCGGGATAACCACAAGAAGGGCGGATACCGTTTGGGCACGGAGATCGAAAAGACCACAGACCTACGAAAGGTCCTGGAAGAACGAATCCTCGACAGCAAGGTGGAACTATCGTTGCGGGAGGTGCTCCAGATCGCCAAGAAGGAGTTCCACGACTCCATCGTGGACTTGGTGAAGAGGAAGAGGCTGTCGACGGAGGCAGAACCGGAGAGGCCGGTGGAAGTGCGGACGGCGCACATAGAGGACATGTCGCTAGAAGACGAGTGGGCGGAGAGCCACTATTCGAGGCCACACTGGGCCCGAGCGACCACGGAAACAATGAAGATCGGGGATGTTCAGGAACCGGTGGTGGCGCTGGTGGACCACGGTTCGGAAATAAACCTGATGTCCATGGACTTCTACAAGAAGGGGAAATGGCCGATCAACACTAAGCACGGGTGGAAGATACGGGCAGTGACGCGCGCCACCGAGGAGCTACACGGGGCCTGCCCAAACGTGCGAGTCAAGATCGGCGACGTCGAGATAGACCAGCACTTCTTTGTGCAAGAAACGTCCTCGCACCCGGTCATACTAGTGGAACCGTACATTACGTCAGCGCGAATGGAGACCAAGGTGCTGGACAACGGGTCGGCTTACGCGAGGGTCAAAAGTCAGGACGGGCATCATTTGGTCCAGTTCCTGACGGTGCGACCGAACCACGAGCGAAACCGCGAGTCCCTCGGTGGCGAGAACCGAGAGGATTTTTAGAGAGGGCTGCCAAGGCATGGGGCCGCGACAGTCCGGACACTCCGGGAAAACCCCACAAATGTACGATAGAAGCGAAACCGAAGAAACCTTGTACCATAAGTAGGAAGTTTTGTTTCTTCGACAACGGAGGGTGTACGATAGTCGGCGTCGTAGGCCGAGAAAAGACAAGGGCGGAAGAGCGACTTCGGGCGTGTGGAGTTCTCGGGCCCAGCGAGGAAATCAACGGAGCCGTGGAGGCGGTCTCCTTCGACGATACCTTGGGAATATTGCGAGAGGTGGTCGGAGAGGGCCTTAAAGAGGACCGAACGATACTAGTTTGTTCAGAAGAGATGTATGAAGTCATCGCGGACTTCAGTCGAGGGCTCGAGTCGGATCAGACGGCCCGGGTTAACACGAAGTACAAGACTGTGGACCGGAAGGTAAGGCCAGTCGCAGCACCCTTACCGGAGGGCAGCGAGTTGCGAATCGAGGGGGTCGCGTCGGACCCCAGTTTACGTGATCCGGCCTGCATAGGACACACCTTCACCGACAGAACGCTACGGGAGCTCAAAATCGGTGGGGGCGGGTTCCTACTGCCGACAGAAGAAGACCGGTTTCGGAGAATGCTCGGAAGGCACGAGAAAGCCTTCGCGTTCTCATCGGAAGAAATCGGGTGCGTAGACCCGACAGTCGTAAAGCCGATGGTGATATTCACGGTACCGCATGTGCCGTGGAATCTCAAACCGATTCCGGTACCGAGAGCTCACATCCCGGAGCTGATGGAGCTGTTGAGGCAGAAAATCGATATGGGCATCCTCGAACCGTCGAGTGCCCCGTACTCAAACCGGTGGTTTATAGTACCAAAGAAGAACGGGATGTTGCGCTTCATTCAAGACCTGCAACCAGTCAACAAAGTGACCATTCGGAACGCAGGAATCGGACCGACAATAGACGAGTTCGCAAAGGCCTTCGCCGGAAGGTCAATCTACTCGGTCGGAGATCTGTCCTCAGGGTACGATCAGTTCCAACTAGCCGTAGAGAGCAGAGACATTACCACGATGCAGACTCCTCTCAGCCTAGTGCGGATGTGTACCCTGCCACAAGGAGGGACGAACTCGGTGGCCCACATGGTGAATGCGATGAACAAGGTGCTGAGGGATTGTATCCCGGACATCACCATGCCATTCTTGGACGACATCCCGATCAAAGGATGTCCGATGAAAGAAAAGGATGAGACGATCGGACCGGACGGATGCCGGAAATTCGTGGCAACACACATTGACGACTGCGAGAGGGTGTTGCAGAGGCTAGAGGACGCGATGCTCACCTTATCCGGGGAAAAATCGGCCTTCGGGCAATCAAAGATCATGGTCGTCGGACATCTATGCGGACCGTATGGGCGGAAACCGTCTCCAGTAAAGGTAGAAGCCATCTCCGCAATGAAGCCCGATTGTAACTCGGTCACGGAGGTACGGAGGTTCTTGGGTGCATGCGCGTTCTACCACATATGGATCCCGCATTACGCCCACGTTGCCGAGCCACTATACGGGTTGCTAAAAAAGGGGCAAAAATTCGAGTGGCGTGACAAGCATACGGAGTCGGTGCGAAAGATGAAGGAGGCCCTTGCCGCGGCTCCGGCACTCCGGAAGGCTGTCTACGAGAAAGGCACTGCCGTCTACATAACGGTAGATACGAGTCTGACCGGGATCGGATGGGTCGTCAACCAAGAAGACGAGGATGACATTCGGTTCCCAATCCGGTTCGGCGCGAAGGTCCTCAGCGAGCGAAAGCGAGGATACGCCCAGGTTAAACGCGAACTCTAGGGTATCGTTTCGGCAGTAAAGGCCGATAAAGACTATTTGATTGGGACAGAGGTGATTATCGAGATGGACTGCCTGCCGATTCTCGGCATGGTTTCCAGATGCGCAACCCCGGACCTGGCGATGCTCAGGTGGATAGCGTACATCAAGTCCCTGGATCCAGAAATACGACACATTTCTGGGAAAGACAATGCCATGGCCGACATGCTTTCGAGGGCGCGATTCAACGACGAGGGTGACATGGTTTTGGAGGACGAGGAAGTCGGCGTAGACTTCTTCGAGGCGGCTTACGTAACAACCGAGAGGGGAAGCACTCCGGCGTTTAACGATTTCAACGAGAGCAAGTACGACAGGGAGTGGCTGCAGATTGGGGGATTCTTAAGGACAATGATGCCAGACGCATCGTGGACAAGGGACAAGGCCAACCGGATCCGGAAGAAAGCGTACCGGTTCTTTCTCCGGGACGGATACTTGTGGAAGCACCCGAAGAAGAGGAACGACATCCCGCTCCGAGTAGTGGCGATGAAGGAGGAACAGGAGGAATTGATGAAAGCCTACCACGACAGCCCCTAGGTTGGACACCGTGGGACGTGGGCCACGTTTGAGAAACTAAAGGGGAAGTACTGGTGGCCGGGACTGTACCGGGACGTGCATCGGTTCGTGACAACTTGTGAGAGCTGTCAGATGCACTCCATAGTCCGACATCGGGACGAGCTTCACCCCACTTACCCTCCGGCCATCCACTTCAAATGGATGGTAGATTTGGTGACGATGCCGATGGGCATAGGGCAGATGCGATATCTGGTGCTGGCCCAAGAGGACCTGACGAACCAGGTGGAAGGCCGAGCCCTGCAGAACAAAACGACTGCGGCCGTGTGTCGGTTCCTGATCAAGGACGTGATATGCCGGTACGGGTGCATCGTAAAGATCGTGGCTGACCGCGGGGAGTTGGACGCCGAAGAGGCCGAGGAGTTGTTCAACCGGTTAGGGGTCAAGCTCTCGCTCACCACAACTTACAATCCGGAGGCAAACGGGAAGGTAGAGCGCGACCACGGGCCAATTGTCAAAGCGCTAGTCCGGGCATGCGGAGGCCAGGTCGGGAACTGGCCACGGCTGTTACCTTATGCCTTGTGGGCGGACCGGACAACGCACAGTTCGGTAACCGGGTTCTTGCCGTCAGAGCTCATGTTCGGACAGAAGCCGATCATGCCGATAGAACGGACGATCTCCTCTTGGGCGACAGTAGACTGGAGTGATGAAATGAGTCGGGAAGAACTGCTAGCGGCGCGTATACGGCAGCTCGAGCGGAGGCCAGAGGACGTGGAATGAGCGGCGGAGAGAATTCGGGGGGCAAGGATGAAGAACAAAGCCCGGTTCGACCGGACGCACCGGCTCCAACCAATAAAAATCGAGGAAGACGAGTAGGTGCTAGTCTACGACAGCAGCCTCGACAACCAGCACCGAGCAACACGGAAGTTCGCGAAGCGGTGGTTCGGGCCTTACGTGGTAACGAGCGCCAACGACAACGGGACGTATCACCTGGCGGAACTCGACGGTACGAGGATGGCGATGCCGGTAGTAGGGAAGCGGGTCAAAGCGTTCAAGAAACGCCACGTTGACGAACCGGATCTAAGAGGCCTGGACAGCGAAGACGAACAGTTCGAAACGGAGGGCGAACCGATGGACGAAGAAACGGAACCCGGACCGGTTTTCTCCAACCAGAACCCAATTTTGGCGCATACCGGTGGATGCGCGGTTAGGTGGGGGCGGATGTCGTGAAGAAAACCGTCCCTTGGCGCAATCGGTGAATAGCGCACATGAACCGGCCCTTCACGTGTGCGCGCTCTTAATGTATATAATAGAGAATTAGGTACAGAGAGATATCATGGGTAGTTAGATTCGGTAGGTAGGAAGTAAATGAGGGAGACGGCTCCCTTCTTGACGCTATAAAGGAGAGGGAGACGCAAGGAGAAGGGATCGCGCATTGAGGAGGACGAAGTGTTGTCGGACCGGAACCGAACGCTTCTCCTCTGTCTATTCTCTGTTGCTCTTCTCTGCAGGTTTCAGGAGGCTCGCGCTGCATCGAGGAACACCTGTGTGCTTCCGGTAGCACCTCCATTCTATCCCCTTTTCGTGCACAGACGAACAGGCATCGACATCTGTTCGCCGTCATGTTCGGTTGTAACCGCTCGCGTGCTCTGCTGTGTACTTGTTATTCGTTAATATACAAACACTTGCGTCTCCCTGTGTTGACGGGCCGCGCCCCCCCTGTGTTTCTCTGCTCATATGTGACCGGGCGTCTCTCTCTTTCTCTTTCCCCCTTTTATCACCTGCTCCTCGGTTCAAGACCTCGGTGGTCCCGCCTTGTTTCTCCACGCACGCACGTAGTAACGCGACAGCGCGTTGAATCATTGTTGTTTCGGCGTGCTCCTCCGCCATTCGAGCGGCTGCCGCGACTTGGGCTCTGGCGAGGAAGTCGACCAGCTCGAATGTCGTACCAAGGCGTAGGAGCGCAATAAATTCGTAAGCCTCCGCGGGGAGGTCCTTATACCCGAGGACTTCATCCTCCGAGATCTGCGTTGTCTGCCCATGCTCGATCTTTCCCTGGTTCAGCGATGCCTCCTCAGGGATGATGGCCAGGTTGCTCTGTCTGACAACTAAGGCTTGGTCTTGTTGTGGCTCTTTCTGTTCTTCCGAGGACTCGCAGTTAAGCCGTCTTCTCTTGCTCGGCTGTGTTTGGGTTCCGGGGCCGGTAGTGTCGTTTCCTCCGCCTGCTTCCTTTTCTGGGGTCGTGGTGGTGCAGCCTGCTATGTGTTGGGGCGTGGGCTAGGCCCTGGGCACGTTACCGAGGGGCGCGACGTTGGTTGTCGAATGGTGACGTCATCGGCCGTGTTGTCTTCCTCGGCTACCTCCTCCTCCCATTCTTGGCAGGTCTCGGAAACTGCCCTTTTTGTTGGGGTTGGGTGGGTGGTGGTGCAGATGCGGGGTTTTGGTCGGCCGTAGAAGGTGAAGGCGATGTGGGCTCCTCCCATGCTTCGTGGCTGATGGCAACGAATTTCTCTCTCTGCCTTCGTGGTGGTGGTGGGGACGTGAGTGTGTGAGGGGAAGGAAGAGAAGAGGGTGGGTATAGAACCATCAAAAAGTGGGTAAGAACAGACAACATCTTCTTACCGGATTGAAATGAAGCTAAGGCGGCGCGGAGTTCCTCGCCTGTGATGATTCCCCAATCGATTCTGTTTCCTTCATACGCGGTGATGATGATGGCTGCCTTGTTCTGCGGCATGCTCGTTGGGTTCGTATGCACGAACGCATACTCCATTAATATACGAGCAATCTCCCCGAAAGCTCTGTTGGGACCGCCATACGTGCGATATGCCTTCCCTGAGGCTGAGTACTCACCGAAGTACGCTTTCATCTTTGATGCTGGGGGTATGTCGACCTCATGGTCCCCGCCCCGTTGCAGGTCCAAAACAGCCCGAAGCACGTTGTTGGTGATGGCTTCAGGACTAATACGTTTAGCCACAGCTTGGGCATCTGGGTGCGTGGGGGCATCGATGACCTGCATGTAACCGCCCATTCCTCGTTCCTGGAGCCAATCGCGGGTTTCTGTTGAAGCGGTAAGAGGCATGGTAGAGATGGAGACGGGGTTCGACTGTGTGGAAGCATGAAGAAGAGTGATGAGGCGAGGGCGTGACACAGGAGGAACAGCAGGAAGGGGAAGTCCAGCAGAGGGGTTATGAGAGCAAAAGAGGGCTTGAGAGCAAGAGCGTTTTGCGCGATGTGAGCGAGACGGGGTTTCTGAGCTTGAGATCGATGGAGATGGGGGTGATAATGAACTTCTGTGTCTGTGCTGCGTTTTGGAAATGGTTTTAGTAACTTACTCCTAGGGTTTTGTGCCTGAAGCGAATCCTGAAGATTCTGAGTCGTGGGTGCCATAATAAGTGACTAGCACCACGTGTCTTGAAGGTGAGTGGGTTGCTTTTAGTGCTTTGCATGTGCTTAAATAGGTACTAAATGAGTGGTGGCGAGGGTTGCTCCTAAAATTGTGGGTGCCTAGGTGGGTGGTGTAGGTGTAGCTAATCGGTGGCTAAACTCTGGTTAATCCTACCTACTACTACTTTTATTAATTTCAAGAAGGTGGGTGAGTCCTTATTTAGGGGGACACATGGCCTCCTCCGTGGTGGTCTCCCGAAACTCGTTTGTGCCGTGTGGCTCGGTAAACGGGTTGGGTGGTGTAGTCCGTCGATATGGTCAAAGTCGGAAACCATTGGCCCAACTTTTGACAGTGTCGCCGGCGAGTGTGCCGAGCTGGAACGTCCCGTTGAACTCGTCGATAATCCAGAATGGACCAATCCACCGAAATCTTAATTTTCCCAGCATTGACCCGAGTCGTGTTTGAAAAAGAAGAACTGGTTTGCCGATGGTGAGCTCCTTCTCCAGCCCGTGTCGATGTCGATCCACGAAAGCCTTGCGTTGCCGTTGGCATTGTTCGAGCTGGGCCATACTCTCTATCCTATCTTCACCGAGTTCGAGGAGTTGTTCTAGCCGGTATTGCTTGGATTGGGCCTCGGGGAGCCGTGCTTTGACTTGAACTCGGAGGCTCGGGACTTGGAACTCGACGGGCATTACGACTTCTAACCCGAACGCCATTCGAAAGGGGGTTGATGGGATGCTTGTTTTGAAAGTCGTACGATACGCCCACAGCGCGCTCTGGAGTTTGTCATCCCAATCGGTCCTGTTTTCATTGACGATCTTCTTGAGTATGGTTTGGAGGATTTTATTGGTCGATTCCACCAAGCCGTTCGCCTGCGGGTAGTATGGTGTGCTTTTCTTGTGCACCACCGCGTAGTGGTGTGTAAGCTCACGTATTATATGGTTGATGAAGTGCCCACCTTGATCACTAACGAGCTCGATTGGGCATCCGTAACGGCACCAGAGGTGCTCGTACACGAATTTAGCCGTGAATGCCGCCATGTTATCTCGGAGTGCCTTAGCCTCGACCCATTTGGTGCAGTAATCCGTGGCAACGATAATATACCTATTCCCTGTTCGGGCCACGGGTGGTTTGAAAGGGCCTACAAAATCCAAACCCCATTTTTGAAATGGGTTCAACGGAAGAATCGGCTGGTGTGGCATCCGTGACTGTTCCATTGGTTGCCCCAGTCGTTGGCACAAATCGCACTGCCGGCAAAACTCGTGAGCGTCTTTCTTTGTTGTCGGCCACCACAATCCACTTTGCCAAACTTTCCTTGCCGTGGAATCCCCGGCGTAGTGCCCCCTAGCTACTCCCTGGTGGGCTTCCTGAAGAACGGCGTTCTTCTCAAATTGTCGAATCGCTCAGCGCCATATGCCGTCCGAGCCTTTGTGATAGAGAATGTCTGAGACGAGGCAAAAATTCCGGCTACGCACTGCTAGGCGTTTTCTCGTGTCAAGGGTCATGTGCTCGGGAGGTACACCGGTAGTGAGAAAATGGGTCATCTCCGTGATCCCTTCATCTCCGTTATCGTCTGGTATCGTGGTCAGGTTAAATAGGCTGGTGTCCGGTAGCTCGTCGTACATTGTTTTCGCCGGTTCTCCTGACTCAAGACGGCTCAAGTAGTCGGTGACGGCATGTTGTACCCCGGGTCGATGCTGAATCTGGAAATCAAACTCTTGTAGTAGGAGCATCCACCGAGCCAACCGTCTGGTGAGGGCTTGTTTATTGACCAAATAAAGAAGGGCCGAGTGATCCACGTGAAACGTAAATTCTCGGCCCAAGAGGTAATGCCGAAATTTATTGATGCTATAAATCATACCGAGGGCCTCCCGCTCGGTGGTGGAGTAATTCTTTTCCGCGGTTGAGAGCCGTCGGTTGGCGTAGTACATGGGCCTATACCAATTCGGGGGTGTGCATTGCATCAGGGCACTTCTGATGGCGATGTCCGAAGCATCTACGAAGACATGAAACGGTTCGGACCAAACCGGGGACTGGACCACCGGGGCATGTGACAACATTCGTTTCAGGGTCTGATAGGCCGTGTCCTCGATTGACGTCCATTGGAAAGGAAGGTGATGGACTACCTCGTGTAAAGGTGTCGCGAAATCGGCCAGGTGTCGTATCATTCGGCTATGCCACCGGATCTGTCCCAAAAAACGGCTTAGTGCCTTAGCGTTCGAGGGTGTGGTGGCATTCAGGATTGCCTTTACTTTATCCGGGTCCATAACGATGCCTTCTTGACTGACAATGTGGCCGAGAAGGTTGCCGCTGGTGACTAAGAACGCGCATTTCGCCGGGTTTAAACTCAATCGAGCTTGGCGACATCGGTCCAGGCAGAGTCGTAACTGGGTCATGTGTTCCCGTCGATGGCCATACACGGCGAAATCGTCGAGAAAGACTTGCATGAACACCGGGATGTAGTCATGAAAGATTTTGGTGATGATGCGCTGGAACGTAGCCGGCGTCGTTTTTAGACCGAACATCATAACTTCTGCTACAAAAACACCCCATTCCGTGACGAAAGCGGTTTTCTCCTGATCCTTCGGGTGCATTCTTATCTGGTTATAGCCGTTGAACCCGTCGAGGAAATTGTAGCATTCGTGGCCGGCTACCGTGTCGAGGACGCTATCTGTGAATGGGAGAGGGAAACCGTCGGTGACTGTTGCCGCGTTAAGCTTCCGATAGTCGACGTAGACGCGGATTTTTCCATTCTTCTTTGGGACCACTACGATCGGGCTCAACCATGTGGCCCGTTTAACAGGGCGAATGAAGCCCACTCGGAGTAGTTTGTCAATTTCCTCTTTGACTTTAGCGGCGTAGTTGGGGTTCATCCTGTAGCGCCTCTGCTGAACCGGCCGAGTGTCGGGTAAGATGTGAATTTGATGTTGGTAGTATTGAGGATCCAGCCCCTTCATATCGGTGTAAGACCAAGCGAAAACATCCTGGTAGTCGGTGAGTAATTCTACGAGGCATGCCCGTTCTCCGGTTGGTAGATTATTGGCAATTTGTAACGTACGGGGATTCTCGTCTGAACCGAGGTTTATTGTTTCTAGGGTTGATGCTTTCACCCGTTGTAAAATGGCAAGTTCATGTTCGAAAGCCTCCCGAGCATGACGTATCTCGGCAACTGTGGTTGCATCTGGTTCCTCCTGGGGTGGTGACTCCTTCGTGACTTCCTCGTCTTTAGATGGCTCGATGGTTGGTAAGGCATTGATTTCGAAGAGAGGGATGATCGTGGGATGATCATCTAGGAAGTCATCGACCTCCTCATCGGCCAACCCTTCAAGCATATGGACCCCTTCCGCGTATAACGGCGAAGTGTTGAGGGCGACGGGGACTCGTTCTTCAGTGATGATGCGGACTTTTGTCTTGCCTCTTCGAAACGAGATCATGTTCCGTTGCCAATGTTGCTTGATATTCGTTGTACGCAACCATGGTCGACCTAGTAACAGTGGGTAGGTGCCTTGTGTCTCCAGTCTCAGCACGATGGCCGAGATCGTGAACATGTGGCCTCCGAGTGTGAAGTCGAGATGGCGGATTAAACCAATGGGGCGAACAGAGCGTGTGTCGGCCATCCGAAACCAAAAGGGGCATGGTTCCCATTGATTCAGGCCGAGGTTGAGACATGTTAACTCGCTAATAACGTTTACGCCGAATCCGCCATCGATGATGCATCCGTGCAGGTCTTGTCCCTTAATGATGATTCGCACGGCTGGGTTCTGAGAATCCATGAGTGGTGGACCGGTTCCTGCTTCGGTGAGGTGTATCGATGGCGTCATGGGCTTAGTATTGGCCTGGAGTGCTGCCAGGGTATCCCAAAATCTCGGCATGAGTGGTAGCAGTTTATGTAGGGGCAGCGAGATGCGGGAGTTGGTAAGAACATCCCATAGTTGGTCGTCCTCCGACGACGTGGATGGTGCCGAGGTTTGTGGTACTTCACTGGGCCCGTCTCTCATGTCAGTTTGCATGCGTACCACATTATTTTTATTGGCCGTGTCGATCCATTCTTTTGCTGCCTGACGTACTTCATCCTGGATTTGCCATTGAGTAGTCTGCGCTTTACTCCGGGTAGTGACCGTTTGAACATCGGCCATGATACTGTTCACCGCAGGTGCCTTGCCACGGTTGGTTGTCGGACATTGCGTGGCGTAGTGGCCTGGTTGATTACATTTAAAACATGTCACGTTGGCCGAGCTACTGGTGTCCGCTCAGTCTGTGTGTGGAAGCTGTTGTTGTTGATTCTCGGTCTCGTTTGGTGGTGGGTTGTTCCGAGGTGCGTTGGAGTTGTGCTGGTCATTTTGAGGAGCGTCCTGTCGGCGGTTGTCATTAGGTCTTCTATTGTTGCGCGTATTGCGATTGTCGTTTCGCCGATCAATGCGTGAGTTCTGTCTGTCATACCGGTCATCGTGATCGTCATCATATCGAGCATAATCGTCGTGCCGGTCATCGCGACAATGATCATGGCAGTCATCACGTCAGCAGTCGTCGTCTCGGCGCCGTCGATCCGGGGATCGCAGTCGGTCGTTATCCTGGTCTCGGTAGATATATCGCTCGTCCTACCGAGAGTATGTATTTCAGGGCTCGATCTGGCAGACCGGTGCTGCTGTTGTGCGGTTCAACATATTATATTCGCACTACTCGACCGTGTAAGCTCGAGACTGACAGATCGGACACTGTGGTCGGTGGGGACATTCGAGGGCCAGGTGCCCTAATCCTGAACATGCCGTGCATTGGAGGGCTTGGCGAAAGCGATTGTCCTCTTGGGGAAGAGCGTTTTGCAAGGATCTCATCGAGAAGGCCGCGTCGTGCTGGTTCCGATCGAGGGCGAGAACGCGCGCTATGACTTGTTCGATAGTATGGTTGGCGAAATTTGTAAGTGCGAGAGTCGTTCGTAGAGGCTCTCGTAAACTGGATAGGAAAGTGTCCGGTATATGTTGTGCCGAAAGTCTGTAGAGATCCTGGAACCGGATCGTGAACTGCGCGACCATTTCGTGCGGTTCCTGGCATATAGAGAAGAATTGTCGTAGCAGTTCTCGTTTAGGCACCTCGCGATGAAAAAGTTCAAGGAACTTTGTGCGCACGATTTGGAAAGTGGTGGCCTCTTCTATTTTGAGGCGAGAGTACCAGCGTGCGGCCGGTCCATCGAGGGAGAGTGTGAACTCGGCAATCTTTGAGGCATCGATTTCAGCCGGCGTGAGGTGGTGCGTGGAGTGGTTAGCCTGCCACGTGGATATGAAGGCACGGATGTGTGACTCCGCGTCTGGTCCGTCGTTGTATCGTGGGTATGGGTACGACATGATGTCGTACTATGGGTCTTCTGATAGCACCGGAAAAGGGTTTAGTTCCGGTTGATTGACCTCCGGAGGGCTCAATGGGGGTTTTGGTGGTGAATCAACTCGTGATCGAGTGTCCGGTGGCGAGGATTGCACTGGACAAGCCTCTGATTGATCGGGAAAGGATTGGTCAGTGACCGCCGAGTCGGAAGTTCCTTCGACTAGCTCAGGGCGTCGGGCGGGTGGCCGAGACCTCGTGGTGCGAGAGGGCGCCGTAACGGCGGCTGGTGGTTACCTTCAACGAAGTTCGTTGTGCACTCACAGCTGTAACCGAGCGTGCCAAATTGTGTTACCCGTTCCTTTGGGTGAACACCTTCGATAGATTTGCGGCTATCGGTATTCAAGGGCATGGTACGTGAAGGCTCGTAATAGAGGCGTCGAGAGAGAGACAGGGCTCAGAGAGAAAACACTAGCGAGGTCTTGATAGGCGTGGGCGGCGTTGAACTCATAGGTATGGATCAAAACACAGACTCATGGAGCAAAATGGGCACAAATCAGATATATTATTATGACAGAAAAGATTATAGAACACGGCCTATGGCCGGTGACCTTACAAGTTTATCTAGTTACGATGGACTAAGCTAGTGCTTCCGCCTATATTTTTCTTCTCTCCCTCTCTGAGGTACTAGTCCTCGTTTAAATAACTTTTCCCCTAATACACAGTCGAGCTGTCGGTGGCCTGTGATACTCGGACTCGGCGTTTGCTAATTCCCCCGGGTGCCACAAGTCGATGTCCGACTCGGAATTTTGTCCCTTCGCGAACATTGCGGTGCCGCCGTCAGTGGAGTTGAGGATGAACATCCTCCCATCTCTGCGCCCTTGCGCAATCACACAGCCTTCTTCCTCAATGAAGCACTCGAGGTGTGTAAACCGAACCTCCATCCCTTGGTCGACGATCTGTCCGACCGAGACCAAGTTTTTCGTTATTGTCGGAACGTGCAACACGTTCATGAGTTTCCCTTTCTGCCCGACATGGCTAAGGGGAACTTCTCCGACATTCACGATCGAATGCAGAGTGTTGTCTCCTGTTGCGACTACTCCAAGTTGTATCGGTTTTTCAAGGTACGAGAACCACTCCTTATGCCTCGTCATGTGGTTTGACGCGCCAAAGTCTATGTACCACACCTCGTCCGATCTCGAGGTGCTCTGTTTCATTGAGTTTGCTTCGTGTCTCGACACGAAGGCAGACCCTTCTCCGGCTCTCCCGAAGTCTTCGGCGTAGTGCGATCGCTGCCGATTTCCCTTGTCGGTATGTCTGGAGCCGTTTCCAGAACCGGTTCTCTCCGACTCGGCGCGCTTCTTCCAGCACTCACTTTCCCTGTGGCCTTTCTTGCCACAGTACCAGCACTCCGCGATGGCCTTCCCTTGCCGGTTCTCATCGCTTCGACTCCCCTTGTTTCCGGAGGGTCCGGAGTTGTTGTCAGCATCACTTCGGTGCCTTCTTCCTTGATCTCGTCGACCGCTTCCATTGCGTACCGACTCGCCTCGTCCGCCACGACCACGGGGCCTTTCTCCCTCCGTGTACAACATCTTGCTGTCGGTGTGTGTGCTCGTCGATGCACCCGCGTGGTTCTCCTCTACCAGGAGCATCGACTGTAAGTCGAAAAAGGACGGTGTATTCTCCCGGGTACACACAGCCGTTCGGAACGCTCCGAACTTCGACGCCAAACCTCCGAGACAGATCTGGACCATCTCGCTCTCCTCGATGTTCACCCCTATGGAGGCGAGGGAGTCACAAATATCCTTGATCTTCGAGGTATAGTCCGCCACCGACAAGTCGCGTTGTCGTAGGTTGTTCAACTCCTGTCGGAGCTGAAGCTTCCTGGCTGTGGTGCTCGCGGCGAATATCTTCTTCAGATTTTCCCACGCACCCTTCGACGTCTTTGCATCCCGAACATAGCTCAATAGCTGTTTGCCCACACACGACGCGAAGCAGTATAATACCCTGCTCGCCGATTGCTCCCACGACGGAAAGTCTCTGTGTGTCGATTCGGGTGCCACGTCATTAGCTCCTTCGACATAACTCCAGTAGCCGTGCCCGAGCAGGTACTGGTGCATCTTGTAGGACCAAGACGCGTAGTTGGTTCTGTCGAGCTTCTCTGTTGGAAGCGAGCTCGCCATGCCTCTATCCATCATTCTTCTTGTTCTTCTTCGTCAAGCTGTGTCGACTGCAGAGAGGTTCTCAACCCTCGCGCTCTGATACCATGTAAAAAGTAGCGTGCGGAAGCAAGTATAAAGACAGAACAGAAGGGAGAACACTCAGGTTTAATGGAGAGCTTGAGCTTACACAGTATACGCGGGAGAGACCGAGAGAGTTAGAGAGAAGACACCAAAAGGATCGTGTATTATGAAAGACAAAAAAACACAATACATATATGTGTTCAATGAACACTTTATACAAGCCCTAGAAGGACTGACTGGAGGACTAACAGTACTTCAATGCTCATTAAGAGCTCCTACACTAACTCCCAAATATATTCCTCACGGAATATCTTTCCTAACGGCCTAACCGATCCGGCCGATGTTAAGCTTATCTCTCAACAGATCAAAACACAAACTCATGGAGCAAAATGGGCACAAATAAGATATATTACTATGACAGAAAAGATTACAGAACACAGCCTATGGCCGGTGACCTTACAAGTTTATCTAGTTATGATGGACTAAGCTAGTGCTTCCGCCTATATTTTTCTTCTCTCCCTCTCTGAGGTACTGGTCCTCGTTTAAATAACTTTTCCCCTAATACACAACCGAGCCGTCGGTGGCCTGTGATACTCGGACTCAGCGTTTGCTAATTCCCTCATTTTACATTTCTGTCCTCTGGACAACAAGTAGATTCCACCAACCGCATTTTATGTGGTAGTCCCTTGAGGACTTGTATATAAAACCCCCAAATCCCAAGTATGATTTGCATGCAAGTATAATCTACATATGGAATTATGGCATAAAAGGCTTGGCCACATGAGCAATAAAGGCCTTGATAAACATGTAATTTGGAGACTTTTGATGTTAAAGGCTCAAAACTTGATTTTTTGTAATGAATGCCAATATGATAAGGAAATAACGAATTCTTACTACTTGGCCTCAAAATTGTTGAATGAAGTACATGGACAACATCTATATTTCGTTCATTCTTATTGGGCAGTACCAGTAAGATCAATCTAAATACAGTTTTCTTATCTTAAATTCACTTATTGCATGCATGTGTAATGTTCACTATAAATTTTATATATTTCAGTCTCCAGCTAATAGAGAATGGCAACTTGCAACATGCTACCATGGTGATGAGTTCATTGCTGCAGTAAAAAAAGGGAAACGTGCATGCTATTCAGTTCCATCTAGAGAAAAGTGGAGGTAATTGATCAAACACCATGTTGTGAGAAGATTGGAGTATCTTGCATCTACAGAGAGACGAAATGATGGACATCAGTGTTATGTATTAAAATACAGTAGATGTTGATATGATAGCAAGCAAAATGGATGACTAAGTTCGGTAGTCTATAGAAACCAATGTGAATATTCTTTGCACTTGCCAAATGTGCAACTTGGCATGTGTACATGACGGGAATAGTGTACTATCTTTTCTTTCCAAAAAGAAAGAGATCCATGATAAGGAGGCGAGAATTGTGTATAGAATGCTCAATGACGGAACTAACTCATGGGGATACCTAATGACATACAGGATTGCTCATTAATAATTATGGTAGCTAATATGTATGGCAGGCTAATATTAGCCATGGGAACCCATGATATTTGAACCCATAACCTTTTGCATTGAACAAAAGAAACCATAATCTTTGTTCTGGTAGGGTTTAGGGTTGAGTTACCTGTGGACTTGAGAGATATTATTTTCAAGCATCTCCCCTTGACTAAACAATTTCTTCAATGGAGGTAATTTGGGAGATTTTTCAGAATCTGCCATATGTATAAGTCATGTTCTCTCATACGTAATTTTGTAAAAATAGACCAAATATAGTAATTCCTTTCCTCTTCAAAGTATTTGGTGATCAAAATAAGTATTATGACAAATGTATGATCTAGGAACTCGTTGAGTATGATATTGGGTTGAGGCATCATATATGGTATTTTCTTGATATTTCATCAATATAATATACCTCGGCATGTTTTTCTATGATTAATTACGCAACTTAATGAAACATTTAGACAATCAAAATGTTTTTTCATATGTCTTGTTGGAAAGATGCCTATATATATGTACGTGTGTATGTATGCATATAATTAAAAAAGTTTATTGTGTAGATATTGGTGGGATCTAGTTCTAATAGCCTCCTTTGATCTCTTTATGGAATTGGGAACCAGATTTGGATATGAATTGTTTCTAAGAGTAAAGGCTGTGAAATGTTGATATGTCACATAGAGCATTATGTTGGATGTATAAGTCCCCATTTGATAGGAGAGATTTGACACAGAACTTGTAGATGTGGTATGGTGTGTCAAGCTACGATAATATAGGTAATTGCCTCATGGTTGTGGCCTTGCTCATATCAAGCTGCTCGTAACTAAACAACATTGCTGAAATCAGGATATTGATATAAGAAGATATGTTGTGAACCTTAGCCCTTGCGCAAATTCGATGTGGTATCATTACGAAGGATCTCGTTATGAAAAACATCATTTTCCTTCTACTAAGACATGTTTAAGTTGGCTAAATGAAGAGTGCAAGCAAGGACAATAACACTTTAAATGTGGAAGAAGGAATATGCTAGCCATTTTAGGGACTTCCCTGACTCTGTTTAGGAAGTGTATACAATGACAATGATCCTTGTGGATGTGTACAAGCCAAGCTTTGTGGGAGAGTATATTTAAGATTTTTTGTCGATAGTGGATATGGTGTTTTGAGTTGGAGGATATTTTAAACTTGACACTTAATGGATCAACCGTATATGAATGTTTATGGCTCTAAATGGTTTTGCAAAACTAAAGACAAGATTGTTGTGTTCATGAAACAAGTGGAATTTGAGGATGGGGAACAATGATATCACGGCCATATCTCTTATAATAAATTAAATGAAGATATATATAATAATTGAGAATGTTTCGTCTTGCTTGTTATGATATATAGCTTATTGTTACTGGATTTTCCTGTACTTCATTGAAAACGCTCCCTTTAATGATTTGTATCAATTAAGTGGAAGAGGACTCAATTCATTCATTTGGAAGCATTCCATTTTCTCAATATTTATGGTTTTTTCTATTTCTTTTTACATTCTCAATATTTATTCAATTTTCACTTGTGTGAAAATGTAGGAGAATCACGACATATTTCTTCTAGGTAATTGCATGTGTTTATGTGAGATCGAATGAAAAAGGAGATCTTGCTGTCACTAAAGGTGGTCAATATGATATGCAAAACAGTGGCAAACAGGAGGTACAATTTCTTTAGCTACTGTAAACAGCCCTGCATTACTGTTATCAGATTCTAATGTTTTCCTTTACATGTGGATGTTCTAAAGTTTCAATGTAGCCCAAGTAAGTTTGTTTGTATTTCATGGGCAGACAGGTTTGTATCATAAGCCAAACAGTAGTAATATGTGAGATCAATAGCTTTTAGATGACGTGAAGGTTGAGAATATGGTGTTAATCTGTTTTCTTTGGTAACTTCTTGTTTTCAAGTGGAAATTGTAACCAGGAGGTTCTTTACATTAATGTGCTTTACCCTACCAACACGAAGTTTTTGTGAATGGACGAGAAATTCAGGAACCACCAACAGTATAAGTAGGAAAGCTTGTGTGCCTAGGATATAATCTGGGGAAGATGGGTTTTGCCCCAATAGTGGTTAGAGGGGTTACTTCAATTAATGACAGTAGCCATGTCATTCGAGGTTTGGTTTTATAGCTCACTTAGGCCTCTATCTTTCTTTCTTTTCTTCCTTCCCATAGATAACGTGTACGCATCATCAAGGTGAATTATTCATAAACAATGTGCATCACAAAGCTTAATTCATTCGTCCTGGTATGTGGATATGAAAAATATTCCTGCATTCATCTTTGTTTTGCTCCACACTCTTCCAGGAATGTTTCTCACAGGTGAGTATTACCAGTAAGTTCAAAAAGCACATGAACATTTCATGACAATTATGGTAATCCACATTTAATGTAACAGTTAATATCGCTGGACATACAACCACTCAAAAACACTCTAATCTTTAAGAGTCAGAAAGCCATCTACTCTGCAGTACAAACCTCGTCATGTCCTATATAATAATTCTGAATGAGTTTAATAACATCTACTACAAAACTGTAGCATACTCTTTAGTGCAGCGCCGCACCTCTATGCCTTCTTCTTGCATATGCTCTTTCACATCTCCTATTTGAACCTAAAAAAAATACAAGTCATTTTAGAAGGTAGAATGGGAATTTTCACGTATCATGTGTAAACAGGTACATACCAACAAACAATTCTTAAAGAAGGCAACATAAGGAGTTTTTATCATGAAGAGAAAAATTGTGCAGAAAAATGGAGAAGAAACCCTAGCCCTAAGAGTCCTTTATTTAATTATGATGGGTTTTGGTACAATTGAAAGAATGACAAAACACATTTATTCTCAAGAATATACATATATATCACAACAGAAGAGACAACAAAGATCGCTTATGGTACACAAGGAGGCCAAGATCTGCCTGATTGATACAACTTTAATCATTCTTAATAGTCTACCTCAAGATGGGCGAAATATATCCACTAAACCAATCTTGTCACACAATCTAGAAAGACTTACTGGCCCAAGTCCCGTTGCAAGATATTCGACTACGTGATCTTCAGAAGAAAGATTACTCAATTTTAATATTCCTGTATCAAGTTTCTCCTTGATAAAGAATCTGTCAATTTCGATGTGCTTGGTCCTATCATGCCGTACCAGATTGTTGGCAATGCTGATTGCTGACTTATTGTCACACAACAGCTTCATCTGACTGTCTTGATTCATTGTTAGTTCTATTAGGAGAGTTCTCAGCCAGAACATCTCCGCA
Source organism: Azolla caroliniana (assembly GCF_043228905.1). Lineage (NCBI taxonomy): Eukaryota > Viridiplantae > Streptophyta > Polypodiopsida > Salviniales > Salviniaceae > Azolla > Azolla caroliniana. The sequence goes on from NW_028230443.1 coordinate 17,682,845, forward strand.
ATTTCTACAGCAATAACTCTATACTCTGCTTCTGCAGTGGGCCTTGCTACTACCAACTGTTTCCTACTATTCCAAGAGACCAGATTGCCCCCAACAAACATTCAGTATCCTGATGTGGATTTCCTAACATCAGCACAACTAGCCCAATCAGAATTGCAATAGCCCTCAATTTTATAATGACCTTATTTATTAAAGATCAATCCCTTCCCCAATGCACCTTTGAGATATCTCAGAATCTAGTATACTGCATCCATATTATGTTTCCTTGTATCCTACATGTAGCGACTTACCACACTAACTGCAAATGAAATATCTGGACAAGTGTGAGTCACAAATAAATCAGCTGACCTACCAATCTCTGATACCTTTCACGATCAACTTTCTCTCCTGCAAGTACAGTTAACTTGACCTTTGGGTCAATTAGAGAAGCTACAGGCCTCCAACCCAACATTTCCCATTTCTGTGAGAAGATCTCATACATATTTTCGCTGAGATAGAACAAATCCTGCCCCACGAGCTACCTCAATTCCAAGAAAGTATCGTAGCAAACCAACATTCACCTCAAGCTCTTCACCCAGTTCCACCTTCAGTTGAGTATTATCTCCTTCATCGTTACCCGTGGTAATTATATTATCAAAATACACAAGTAATGTAGTATGCTCCTTGTGTTGGTGGAAACACAAGGAGCAAACCAACATTCACCTCAAACTCTTCACCCAGTTCCACCTTCAGTTGAGTATTATCTCCATCGTTACCTGTGGTAATTATATTATCAAAATACACAAGTAATGTAGTATGCTAGTTGTGTTGGTGGAAACACACAATATGGCCCGCATTGATCTGCCGGTATCCCATACCCACCATAGCCCTTCTTATCCTGTTGAACGAGACTCGAAGAGATTGCTTGAGTCCATAAAGAGATTTCCTAAGTCTGCAAACCTTGCCTACTGTTTGAATTTTTCCAAACCCTGGGGGGATATCCATGTACACTTCATCAAATCTCCATGAAGGAATGCATTTTTACATCTAAATTAATATAAATTTCAATCCTTATTCATTGCTATGAAAATAATCATTCTAACATTGCTCTTCCCACAGGTGCAAAAGTCTAATAACGATCTATTTTGACCTTTGAGGACTTTTATTGTAAACACCCATTTGCACCAAACTGCCTTCTTTCTTGGTGGTAGTGACACGACAATCTCTCATGTTTTGTTCTTCTCAAGAGCTCCAAGCTCTTCTTGCATAGTTGCTTTTGACTTTGGATCTTCTTTAGCAACCTGTCAACACTTATAATGATGCAATGAATGCTCTATGTGTAGCTGATATGTTAGAACAATAGATAAACTGAGCAACAACTCACATGGAGAATTCCACTTCAATACTCTACAGGGCATTCTATTGATCAATGAGGCAACTTGTCCCCACAACTGTTTTTTGACATTCATAGAAATCATCATGCTTCTTGCTACCTCTAGAAAATGTTTGCTCTTCTGTCTCTGCTACTCTATTTTATACTGATATATATGGGCATGTAGTTTGATGTTGTATTCCTTGATCTGACAAGCATTCCCTAAACATCATGGTAGTATACTATGTTCCATTATCGAACCTCAACACCTACTGCTCTATGAAAATCTTTAAAGCAAGCAAATACTTCATTCTTATTTTTCATCAAATATAACCAAGTAACATGACAAAAGTAGTGAGTGAAAGAGATAAAATATCTATATCCATGAATAGAACTTGTGGAACACGTCCCCTATCATCAAAGTGTATTATATAAGAAGTAGGAGAACTTTTGAACTAACATAGTAGTTTGGTCTGGCAAACCAGCTTCATATGGCCACCTACACATCTTTGGGTGTGACACTTTTGTGCGTCTAAGGCATGAGTTGAGAAGCAAGTAAGATGCAATGTCCATGAGGGGAATAGTTATGGGCTATAGAGATTAAGGCAAAATGGGCTACAAGATTTGGTTAATATGTCCCTGAGATGTTGTATTTAATGAAGCAAGTCTGCTCAAAAATCATTGTGCCTCTTTAAGTCTGACTGTAGAAGAGTCAAATTTTAACCCTAATATGAACCCTCAGGGTGCACCATGATTGGTTGGAAATCATAATGAGCCAAATGATCTTGAGCAGGAAAATGACGCTCCTAATGGGCATATGCAGCTTACGTATTCATGCTGAAAACAGGGCTGGAAATGATTTACAGCAGCCCATTAACTGTGAAGATGGCAATGTCCCTTCTGATGTAGATCAATTGCTGAATAATGTGGATCTACACATCCTAGGAGGCAAGTGAGTAGATATGACCCCTCTATACATTACATCATGATATCAGATGAGGGTGAGTGTCTTACTTATAAAGAGGCAAAACTATGTGAGCACAAGAAGTGGGAGTTAACCATGCAGGAAGAGAAACGCCGGGCATGAAAATGATACTTGGGGTTTGATTGAGTTGACCAAAGGTACGAAAGTCATTCCAAAAAAGTGGGTATACAAAATCAAAACTGCTGATGGCAAACCGAAGTATAAGGCAAGGCTGGTTTCCAAGGGATATGCCAAAAAAGAGGGTATTGATTTCCAAGAAGTTTACTCTCCCATGATTAAGACGACCACACAGCCGCCTTGGATTTGGAAGTATTCCAAATGGATGTTAAAATAGCCTTTTTGCATGGTGATTTAGACAAAGAGTTGTACATGAAACAGCTAAATGGATATGCCATTCCTGGAAAAGAGCATCTGGTATGCAGGCTGAAATGGAGCTTATATGGGCTAACATAGGCACCCATGCAATGGTATATGAAGTTTGATGCATTTATCCTCAAACATGGGTTCAAAAGAGGACTTAGGGTTTAGGGATGAACACCAAAAAGGATGAAGATGGCAGCCCAAGTATTCTAGTACTGTATGAAGATGATATACTGCTGGCAGCCAAAAGGATATGCCATTCCTGGAAAAGAGCATTTGGCATGCAGGCAGAAAAGGAGCTTATATGGGCTAAAATAGGCCCCCATGCAATGGTATATGAAGTTCAATGCATTTATACTCAAACATGGGTTCAAAAAAGGGCTTAGGGTTTAGGGATGAACACCAAAAAGGATGAAGATGGCAGCCCAATTATTCTAGTACTGTATGAGATGATATGCTGCTGGCAGTGAAGAAAAAGAGCACTCTGAATGCTCTAAAACAGCAGCGGAACTCTGTATTCTCAACGAAACACCTTGGATACACTGAGCATATGCTTGATATGCGAATAAAAAGGGATAGGCAGCAGTGTACTTTGCATTTATCCCAGGAAATTGTTGGGGAAGCACATAACAATAAAACAATTCCACACGGAAGTCAACAAATTGTTTCCTCACTTGTCTTGTAAAATATAAGATTGTAATCAAACCAAACTAATCTGTGCAGCACTTCAGCAAGAAATTCCACACCCCAACACTAACAAACCAATGATCACGGAGACGTGAGATTTACATGGAAAACCCTGATGTGGGGAAAAACCATGGAACCGTTCACAACGGCACCAAAACTCCACTAATCATCAATAATCCAGTGGGCACAACAAGTTTTCATCTCTAGTTCAAAACTAGAGACTTTACAATCTTCAAGGTAAGTCCAATAATATATGGAGATAGAGAGATCGAAACAATAATCCAACCGTTGGATTTGAAGAAGAGAGTGTCAAAAACAACTCACTAAATTCTGGTGAAGATCGGAGGTCGCTTGGTCATCGATCAGGGCTGGAATAGTAGCTGGTTACTCTATCTTCTTTCTCTCTATATACTTTCTTGCTGCGTATTCTTTTTAGTATATTTCTAATAAACAGAAATAGTAATAATAAGGGTTATGTTTCTAAAAAAACCCTTATTACCCCTGCTAAGAACTTATAAGTGGAAACCTTGTAAAGGCCCTTTTCATACTAATTTGGACTCATTACAACATACACATCCACATACTACTGTGGGTAAACAAAACATAGATCCAATTAATTATTTAGACCTCTTCATCCATGTAGGAGGGAACAACCCAACAGAAATGTACATTGAAAAAGTGTTGGACAGATTTAATGTGGCTGATGTGAGTGCCACTGTTATCCACTAGGGTTTTGCACCCATTAGTGACTGTGTAGACAATGTATTACAGAGCAATGAACACAGAACACAGATTATGGCAAACTATTCCAATCATGGAGAGATCAGAAAAACATGGTCTCTGTTATCATCACAACAGATGGTTCTGTTCGAAAGGGTGAACAGTCAAACCCATTTCAAAGGCGGTTATGAGAATATACTAATAATATATGAAAATACTATCTTTAACACTACCTTATGCAGCTCATGGGATACATGAATATGTCCATATATGAGGACCTGATGATGAATCAATATAGATAGATATGTCCATATATGAGAGCCTGATGATGAATCCATCCTCCAACGTGAGTAAAAGTGTCTCTCATAGTGGGCAATGTTCTTATCAAGAGATTTCGGGCTGAGTGGAGTTATTTTGTTTTGCAACTTGATAATATCAAGTCGGCTCACTCTTTTATTTTCCATTTTGCTCATGTTTGGATGAGAACAATCCAACCTATATTAGAACGGATGTAATGCGAAGCAATCGTTCATGTCATTCAATATTCTACAACTAGACTTACATCTTTAGACCCTTTGTAACAACCTGGTAGTCTGTGGATCTTTATAATCAATTGCTAACTTTGGAATAAAAAGATCTCAAAACAAGCCATTATAAAAAAACATTTGTTCATTATACCTCTTGTCTATGAAATATGCCTGCTGCAAGTGCAGCTGAAGCACCTGTGCTAAGAAATACTTCAGAAAAATGCTTCTGCGAACCAGCACCACTGCTAGCAATCACAGGTATCCCCACAGCATTCGAGATAAGGTCAACAAGCTCCAGATCAAACCCGCGTCCTTGTCCTTCATGGAAACAGGAGTTAATAAACAAGTAACTTAGAATATTTAATATGCACAAGGCTTGTTTATAAGGGTGGCCAATTAGGTAATAGTTCACTCCATGCAGACTTTATGTTTCCTGTTTTGGGCAGCTACAAACTTCATCCTTACTCAGGTTCTCACAATAATACATGTATATGTAGATGAAAGTAGTCAATATGATTAAAGATGATGGCGGATTAGGAGTGAGCTTGAAAATTCACTTCCTTAAAACATTGACTGTGGATTTTCAAATTTAGGATTCCTCAATTAGTGTTAATGATTTCAGCAAGAGAAATATTACATGTATTATATGTCGATAACAGAGATTCATTACCATCACAATCAATACAATTTAGAAGTATTTCACCAGCACCAAGCTCCTCTACTGCTTGAGCAAGTTCATATGCTCCAATTGACCGACCTTCACGCCCTCCATTCACCTGCAGAAATATACCACACGGATATGATTGAGAGAGACGTCTTAAATGAGCAAATGTGCATGCAATTAAAATATATATGAAAAACATATACCGTGCATTGATACCACACGTACTCCTCTCCATTTGGACCTAAATAAACATTAGAATGATTATTCTTGACAACATTAAGCAAACAGGAATAGAACAATGACATACCTGGGTCACGCACTTTAATAGTTTTGAAAGGAATTTCTTCAGGGGAAGGCACATATACACGTCGGGGGTCAATGCTAACCACTACAGCCTAGCAAGAAAACTTAAATATTTTCAAGATAACGTCATACGAAATTTACATTATTTAGAACGTTGAATAGATACTAGCCTGATTTCCATATACGTATGATATTTGCTCTAAGCTGCTCCTCCCTGACTTCAACTGAGAAAAACAGAATTAATTAGTACGATATAACAGTTTCCACTTAGATGAAAACCACCCAATCGTACACATAAAGATTCTTCCTTACCCATACACATACACATGTTTAACTTTGTTCTATTCCAGGTATAAAAATTGAGATTCAATGAATGATTCTATTGAGAATGATTAAAGTTATAGCCAAACGGCTAGCCAGCCCCAAAAGCTAGTTTGCCTAACGGATAGATCTTGGCCTTCTCCTCATGTAACATAAGCGATCCCTGTGTTTTCTCTCTCCTGTTGTGACATATATGTATATTCTTGAGAATAAATGTGTTTTCTCATTTTTACAATTTGGTATCAAAGCCTAGATCTGCACCTCTGCCAAACCCTCGCCCCACCCCTCTCCTAGTGCAACAGCAGTCAGAACAGCACCGTCCTAGCATCCAGAGAAGATGGCAGTGTTATGTGATTGAGAGATGACTTGAGAAAAGAAGTCAAAAGAGAAGAGAAGAGATATTCTAGGTTGAGAAGATGGATAAGGTTTTGTCAAAATTAAACGAGGATGAGGTGAAAACATTGGTGAAATACATGAAGCAGGCTGACATTGTAACATCTAGAGGTGTGACAAGAACACAACCACCACCTAGACTTGAACTCCTCCCAAGTGACTTCAAACTCGATCAAGGACAAGCCTTGATGGCTATCTAACGGGAAAAGAGAAAGAACCTCCTGTTAAAACAAGTAGTTAGTGGAAAGCATGGAGAGCTACCCACATGTCTTTGTATAGTTGGCTTCTCAACTCCATGGTTCCATTAGTTGCCACCACTATTGGTGGAATTCAAAATGTGAAGGAGATTTGGGAAAAATTACAAAAGAGCTATGCTGGGAGGGGAAATGAAGGCAGCACGAGGATTAGGGTTTAGGTCAAAAATAGAGAGGGAGAGAGTCTGAGTGAGAGACAAAGGGAGAGAGCGAGATGCACGTTGTCTTGGGTACAAAGAGTGTACCTCTTTTTTGGTTTTTAGATATTATGTATATACAAGTCAAAAGTGTGCTACGAGTGCATTCACACTCGTGCACTAATAAAAGGCACGATGGCCCTTTATTCCCAACAACCTCCCATCTAAAGACAATGTGCTGTGAGAAGAAAAAAAAAAGTCAGCTAAGTCCAAGTATGTACAAAGCTGAACTACATACATCTATACAACTCCCATCATCTGTCAGCAATGAGCAAATCGCTCAGCTGGAAGACCCTTCGTGAGAGGATCTGCAGGATTATTATTTGTATGTACTTTGACAAGCTCAATGTTCTTGCTGTCAAGTACATCTCTGATGAAGTGATACTTCACCTCTATGTGCTTCGTCTTTGCATGAAAGATAGGATTCCGAGCTAGCATGATAGCACTCTGGCTGTCACAATGAAGAATAGGTAACTTTGTAATGCCAAGATCTCTCACTAGATATGAAAGCCATAAAGCCTCTTTGCATGCCTCAGTGGCAGCAACATACTCTGCCTCTGTAGTAGACAATGCAACACACTTTTGTAGGCTGGAGATCCAAGAGACCGCTCCTCCTATGCAAGTAAACACATACCCAGAAGTAGACTTTCTGCAGTCGGCGTGACCAGCATAGTCTGCATCCGTAAAACCAATGACAGATGCCTTTTGCTTTCCAAAGCAAATACACAAGTCCTTTGTGCCTTTGAGGTATCTCATAATACCTTTCATCGCTTCCCAATGCTTTTTGCCGGGATTTGCCATGTACCTACTAACCACTCCCACTGCAAAGGCAATATCAGGGCGTGTAGCAACCATCGCATATATCAAACTGCCAACGGTTGAAGCATATGGAACCTTAGCCATTTCAGCCTTCTCATAATCAGATGTAGGGGTGTCTTCTACACTGAGTTTCAAATATGGAGGCAATGGGACCCCAATTGTTTTCGCCCCCTCCATATTGAAACGCTGCAAAACCTTAGAGATTTACTCCTGCTGAGATAGAAACAGTACCCCTTTCGATCGGTTTCAGAGTATTCGCATGCCCAGGATGTGATTTGCATCACCAAGATCCTTCATATCAAAGCTGCCATGAAGGCTTTGCTTCAATGAATCCAAGGCATGAATATCCTTGCCAGCAATCAACATATCATCAACATACAAAACCAAGATAATCAGGTTGCCATCTCCTGCCTTCTTGGTGTACAAGCAGTGGTCCACTTGACTTATACGAAAACCTTGAGACTGCATAAAAGCATCAAATTTATGATACCATTCTCTTGGTGCTTGTTTCAACACATACAAACTCCTTTTGAGCTTACAAACCATCTTCTCTTTGCCTTTAGCCACAAAACCTTCAGGCTGCTGCATATATATGTCTTCATGCAGATCACCATGTAAAAAGGCAGTCTTCACATCCATCTGTATGAGCTCCATATCTTCGGATGCAACTAAGCCCAAAATGATTCTTAATGTAGTCATCTTGACTACATGCGAGAAGATCTCATCAAAATCAACTCCATATTCCTGCTTGTATCCTTTTGCAACCAATCTTGCTTTGTACTTTGGCAAGGAATCAGAAATGACCTTCATTTTATAAACCCATTTGCATGGAAGTGTTTTCTGCCCTTTAGGAACCTGCACCAAATCCCAAGTGTCATTTTTCTCAAGAGATTCCATCTCTGACAACATGGCTTTATACCATTTCTTGGTGTCCTGTCTGTCCATTGCTTCCTTGAAGCAAGACGGTTCGCCACAATCAGTCACCATGACATAATCGTCCACACTGTTTGCATCAGGAACAAATCTGTCAGGCTGTCTAGTATCTCTAGACGATCTCCTAACCCAATGCTCATTGTTTGGTAGCTGTTGAGCCTGCAAATCATCATTTTCAATTTGCAGTCCAGGCATTTCAGCCTGCAAATCAGCATTCACAGCTTGCTGTTCTAGCTGTTCCTGCACATTTGGTGGCTGATCATTATTGGCAAAGGCTGGCTGATCATTTCCAACCTCATTTTCTGCATTTGCAGGTAAGTTTACAGCAGGTGTTTGCCGCTGTACAGCGGGCACATTTTTCTGTCTAAAAGGTATTTCTTCTCGGAATACAACCCTCCGTACTTCCTCGGTCTTTTCGGGTTGTTTATGCATGCAATTTTCCCGGAAGATGACATCATTGCTGCGTACTATTTTTCTTTTCTCGGGATCCCACAATCTATACCCCATTTCACCCTCGTCACTATATCCTAGGAAAATACATTTGCAGGACTTTGGCTCAAGTTTGTTGCGTTCTTCTTTACGAATGTGCACAAAAGCCTCACAGCCAAACACTCTCAAGTGAGCATATGAAGGTGGCTTGCCCGACCACGCTTCTTGGGGTATTCCCCCTCCCAAAGACCTGTCAGGTGACCGATTAATCAAGTGAACAACTGTCATAACAGCCTCTGCCCAAAAACCATGGGGTAACGCAGCATGAGACAACATAGTACGGACCTTATCTTGAATGGTCCGATTCATACGCTCTGCAACTCCATTATTCCGAGGCACCTATAATAACCGAGGCATTGTTCTGATCAGTGACATTTATCCAACGTCTTTGGGAGCTACCTAAACAAAGGTACCACTTATGTCATCAAGACAACTGGCTGAAAATGGAGACACTCATTGTTGGTATGGTGAAACACAGCTATGGTTCGAGTCACATGGCATGAGTATAAATGCACTACCGCCGTTCCAATATAGCTTGGACTGTCCCCGCCTAAATATGACCAAAGTGGAAAAGAATATAGTGATCCGGACTGATATTATTAACTTGGAAAACAAGATAACTTGGATCAGCCCCAAAATACCACTAGGTACAAAGATGGCCCACTATAAAACGCACTTCTTACATACATCCGAGGATGGATTCGTCATCAGGCCACCTTATATGGACAAACATCTATCCTATGCGCTGCTTAGTGTGATAGGGCAGCTAAGAACTCAGCTACAGATTGAGGTAGGCAGATATACACGACTACCTCTAGAAGAGAGAATTTGCCAATTGTGTCATCAAGGAGTGGAATCTGAGGAACACTATGTTTGTCATTGTAGTGTCTTTTATGAAATCAGAGGGAGATACCGTTGCCTCTTTAACAAGGCTTTGGCCCACTACGAAAGGTAATGGAATATGAGGACCAACGATGCCTAAGACTTTTCTTGCTAGAGCTCAAGAGACATCGGGAAAAGTTGTTGTAGAATACAGCCACACAAGCTCATCCACAAAGAACAATCACAACTTTCTTTAGCCCCATCACTCCTACTAATCCTACAAGTCCATCACGGGATACACAAATGGGCTCCAGACCAGGACATAACAAAGGGGTTACAATTGATCGGGCAATAGCAATTTGCCGTGCACGTAGGCCCCGCCTCCATGGACCACGACCTCGACACCCTTGTCATCTACATATAAAAGCCATTATCTCCCACCATCGTAGGTGCTTCCCTTGCTTTGGAGACATTTCCATTTTGGATCAATCTATACTAGAGATCTTTCGAAGACAAAAGCTACAATATACCTAACTTGAGAATCTCACATGTGCCAAAAACCAGATTCCCTTGTTTTCTTCTCTTTTCATCTTATTTACTTTTATATTTACTGTGTAGTATTTATTTTATTTTGATTTGTTCTCAAAGACGATACAACACTCAAGATGTAATCTCTTATTTGGTCTTATAGGCCATTTTGGCCTCTTAAAAGACGTTAATATATCTTTCTTTCTTCTTTCTTTCTCCCGTTCTGACATATATGTATATCCTTGAGAATAAATGTGTTTTCTCATTTTTTGAATTGATTCTACCTATGAAAATTTATCCAAAATCGATCATATCCTTTTCAAGGAATTTCTAATGAACTAAAGATGTTGTATTAAAGGTGGTTTGTATCTCAATTTTCCACTAAGCTTATTTTGAGTTTTATTTCTATCTTTTAGCATTCTACATTCTTGCATTATCCAAGTACATTTTATCTGCTGTTTCGGGCTCTTAATTTTTTTAAGTCATGGAAACTCTATTCTTGTGTGCTCATGAGATTTATTTTTCTTGTACTAACAACTTTTTGATGTTCTGGAAAAGAAAAGCACTCAGTCTTTGCTTTTGTGCTAGGCTCATTTGCATGGCCTATTCCCTTCTCCAAGAGTTTTCTACCTCATAAGACTTGAACTAGCTTTCCGTTGACTCACTAGCAAACTATGCCTTGTCCATGTCCAATTCGTCGAAAACTCAGTAGCTATTGATGGGTTTGTCCAACTCTACCTCATTCAGACTAATATCACCCCAATAAAAAACAAACCAAGTTACTTATATATGTGATGTATCACAGCAAATAATTTTCTACTGAACCTATGTACATAGCTTTGCGTGATTTAACCAAATGTAGTCTGATATAGAAAATCAATCTTTGTAAATTAATTTATCTCAGAAAGGATGAAAGAGGATCCTACAGGCAGGTCTTGTAAATATGAAAATGAATGCATTTTGCGGAAACTAAATTCTAATCTTTTGTAAGGCAAGGCATCTAATGACCAAGATAAAACATAGATTCGTAGCTTTGAATTTGCTACCAGTTTCCAAAGGGTTTCACTAAAGACTGTTTAGGGCAGTGAATCAAGAAGAGCAAAAAAATGCAGCCTTTGTCTCAGAAACTGCATTTACCAAAAGTCCTTACTGGCATATTGATAGAACTAGGTGCCATTTAAGAAATTTGTGAATTCATACCCCAGTCTTTAGGTACTCTTCTGCAGCATAAACAGCATCACTTCCAATAGATATCTTGTCTGCACCAGATCTGAAGTATTCAGCCGCAACTTCAAGACTCGAGTATATCCTATGAGTCATGAAAAGTGCAAATTAAACATAAAAATAGTACTAAACATAGGAGATTTAATGTACATGCACCAAATTGAAAAATGTGGACGACATTGATCAAACTATTGAAATTGCAGTGAAGAGACAACCATATAGTTGGGTTAGCATCCTCTGTTTATGAGTGAGCCATCCTTGTAATAGTTGGTGCTCTATGCAGAAGAAGGCATGTTTTCAAAATATCTTAATAAGTGAAAACTGAAAGTGCTGCTCTTAGTCAAATGACTTTTCTTACACACAAAGTCTAAGGTGCCATAATCATTCTCAATGCAAAAATAGCATTATAAAGGGAAAATATCAATATGAACCATCCTAGTAGAGATTATGCTTTTCTAAAATTATTACCTCATGTCCTCAGAAAATATACTCTGTATAGCTACATACAATCAATACAAACCTTCCATTCCTTTAATACAATTCTATAGCACTAACCGTGCTAGCATTTTAGGTGTCCCCAAACCTTTTCCCATAGCATTTCATTACAGTTATATAACCCTCTTTTCTTTGATCCAGATTCATAGTTCTTTGGTGGCACACACTATTTTCATTTAACCATGGACTGGTATCCAAATTGCAGATCAGTCACACAAATGCTTTACTTGTCCATGCAAACTCAGATTATGCATTGTAGAATTTCCCTAGACATGCACAACTGATTCAATGGAAGGTTTGTAGATTGGTTTTATCCTACTAGTACTAGTATTCACTTGCATGCCAGAGGAGAATTATGCATCAGAACCAACATCATCAATACTGAAGTACAGTAACCATTTTCATTCACAAGTCTGTATTACTGACTTAGACACACATGCCTGAAATTCTGCATAGCTCCATGAAAAAATAACATTATAAACGGAAAATATCAGTATTACCCCTACTGTTAGAGACTTTTGGATATCTAAAAGTACAATAATGTCCTTCACAAACATGTGCTTGAACTTGCGAATACACACCTTCCATCCTTGTCTTTAAAGTCGCGAATACCTCCTCCTACAGTTAATGGAACAAAAACTTTTTCTGATGTACGTTGAAGCACCTACAAAAGGTTGAAATAACTAACATCAGTTGAAAGATAGACAAGATGTTAATTCATTGAACATTTTAGTGCATAGCACTCACCTCAAGCATCGGCATATCTGCTAAAGGAAAATCTCGGAAACCTGTAATATTCAAAAATGCCACCTGCCATGAGAATAACCTCCAGTAAGTTTTACATAGATATGCATGTGTGTCAGAATGTAATAAACTCTCACCAACAAATCAAGTTGATTTTCACATGATAGTAGTAGGCATAATATATAGATTATTTTACATAAAAAAAGAGCAAGATTTTATTTATACAGATAAGAGGTGAGTGCATATTGATGTTAGCTATATGTGTATATATGTGTGCAGATAAAGTGTGATTATTTGATGATTATATATTGGCAAGTATTGTTTTTTTACTTAGACAAGCACAACATATTTCAAGTGAAGCTGGACAAAGTGACAACGGCAGAATTTACATCTCCATTCATAAACCTTGAAGATTTATCTTGCAAGTGGTACTGAAATGAAGATTCTCTACATGCCCAAATGGTCTATCTATCATTTATGGCGGCTATTAGCCATAAAAAATTGCAAAATAACTCATTTAATCAAATAAATATATTGAAGCACATGAATATGGATGTTCTCCCACCAATTGAGTATAGCCTTGATTGTATATATACTGATGATAAGCAATAAGATAAACAAAATAAAGAAAACAATGGATTAAGGGCACTTAACCACACTAACCACCCCAAAGCAGAGGACAAGGGAAGATAAAAAAGTTTATTAGCGTCCCATACCGCCAAAATGGCCTTATGGTATAGAAGTCAACCGATTGAAAATCAAAATACAAGATTTTTATTCAGAGATAGAGTTCCAATCACATCTACAAGATGCCATGTCAAAGGAGGTGGCAGATACTCTTTACTTAGCAGAACATTATAGACTTCAAGACCTCCATGTGTTCCCACATGTTGCAGATCTTCATGGGTTTGTCTCAAGTTCTAGGATAACTAGTTTCACACTAATTCTACTCTAAAAATTAACCTTCAGAATAGATTCATAAGGCAATGACCATAAAAACTACCCAACTTTGGATTTAACAGACATCGTAGAGAAATAAACAGATAAGAAGCTAAGCACAAAACAAACTTGCAGCAATCCAAAAGTGCCACCATGTCTACCCCCTTGCCCTCACAACATTAAGGTTTTATAGGCACAGTCAAGGACATCTTTAAATGTCCTTATGACACTGTTGGTCATAAATAGAAGTTTAATACAGTATGTAAGGACACATGTTTCAGAATCTTGATTTGTATGAATTTATATAGGCAAGAACACCAATTCAAGCTGTAATATGATAATACGCATAATACATCAAGAGATATTCTATAATTGTGACATTGAGAAGTTGCTTTTTGTATGAGGAACGTGACAATATCAAGAACAATGAAAAGGTCTTGGTGACATGATCCTGGAGTACTATTGATTCCTCAATGTGGAGTTGTGGTTTGGAGTTATAGACTCTGGACATTTAGAATTTCTAAGTACCTTGGAAATTTTAGTAATTCAGTCTGTTCTTCTCAAATTTTAGTATTGTCCTTTATAGTGAGTTTTGAACCTGACCTAAAAACACACAAGATGAAGCATCCAGAGCAAATCTGAAGCCTAGCATCCATTACACAAGGAACCAGCAAGTAGTTTACGTTTAAGCTTCTTTCGCTCACTATGTAAAAGAGAATAATTTCTCTTCATGAATACACCCATTCACCCCATGGTAAGTGCAATAAAAACTAATGCATCAGGAAAGTGGAATGATCTCAAAACATGACGAATCAAAGCAATTTGGTTCTAGAACTTGAGTAAGGTCATAGATATAACACATTATTAACGCTTAAAAAATGATTGTTCAAGACGTATATTCTATGTTCAACTATTAAGGAAATAGGTGGCACCTCATCTGCACCTTCATCATAATATCGGCTAGCCAGTTCCACTGGCTTACCAAGATTCCGAACCTGCACCATAAAGCATTAATCAAAAAACCTTCATGAGCAGCATCAAGCTGGAGAAGATTCTGTAACTACAAAACTAAGTGTCTTCAACTGAATACCAATATTCACTCATGTGAAGCAAATACCTCAACTTGCTTTAGAGCTAAGAAAGTAATCATGTTCAATAAATAAGAAAATCATCGAAGTATCCTAATAATTGTTTGTTGGTATGTATTGGTTTACACATGGTACGTGAAAATTTCCATTCTACCTTCTAAAATGACTTGTATTTCTTTTAGGTTCTAATAGGAGATGTGAGAGAGCATATGCAAGAAGAAGGCATAGAGGTGCTGCACTAAAGAGTATGCTACAGTGTTGCAGTACATGCTATTGAACTCATTCAGAATTATTATATTGGACATGATGAGGTTTTTACTGCAGAGTAGGTGGCTTTCTGACTCTTAAAGATTAGAGTGTTTTTGAGGGTTGTATGTCCAGCTATAATAACTATTACATTGAATATGGATTACCACAATTGTCATGAAATGTTCATGTGCTTTTTGAACTTACTGGTAATACTCACCTGTGAGAAACATTCCTGGAAGAGTGTGGAGCAAAACAAAGACGAATGCAGGAATATTTTTCATATCCACATACAAAGACAAATAATTAAGCTTTGTGATGCACATTCTTTATGAATAATTAACTTTGATGATGAGTACACGTTATCAATGGGAAGGAAGAAAAGAAAGAAAGATAGAGGCCAAAGTGAGCTATAACACCAAACCTCAATCACATGACTACCATCATTAATTGAAGTAACCCCTCAATCACTATTGGCGCAAAACCCATCTTCCCCAGATTATATCCTAGGCACACATGCGTTGCTACTTATAATGTGGGTGATTCCCAAATTTCTGTTACATTCACAAAAACTTGTTACTAGTGTATAACACCACCACAAAAACTTAGTGTCAGTAGCGTAAAACACATTAATGTAAAGATCCTCCTGGTTACATTTTCCCCTGGAAAATAACTACGAATTACCAAAGAAAACAGATTAACACCATATTCTCAACCTTCATGTCATCTAAAAGCTATTGATCTCATATATTACTACTGTTTAGCATATGATACAAACCAGTCTCCTTATGACATATGAACAAACTTACATAGGCTACATTGAAACTTTAGAACATCCACATGCAAAGGAAAACATTAGAATTTGAGAACAGTAATGCAGTGTTGTTTAGAGTAGCTAAAGAAAGTGTACCTCCCGTTTGCCACTTTTGTCTCGCACATCATATTGATCACCTTTAGTGACAACAAGATCTCCTTTTTCATTCGATCTCACATCAAGACATGCAATTACCTAGAAGGAATATGTCCTCATTCTCATACGTTTTCAAGCAAATGCAAAATGAATAAATATTCAGAATCTAAAAAGAAAATAGAAAAAATCATCAAGCATACCCTTTTCGCAAGCCTAGACATGCTTCCAAATGAATGAATCGACTCCACTTCCACCTAATTCATACAAATCATTAAAGGGGGCATTTTCAACGAAGTCCAGGAAAATCCAGTAACAATAAGCTGAATATCATAAGAAGCAAGACGAAACATTCTCGATTATTACATCTATCTTCAGTTAAATTCTTATTACAAGAGACATGACCATGATATCATTGTTCACCATCCTTGCATATATAGCTGTAACAAAAGGGAGTGGGAGTAATAAAAATATTTCTGAACTAGATGATATGAGAACTAAATTTATCTTCAGTTCAATTCCTCTTCCAATGCACGCGGCCTTGTCTTCACTACGGAGTAGAAACATGGGGACAGAGTCCTGACAAGGAAAATAAATAGAAAGACTCAGAGAGGCTGTTAGTCTCAATGATAGCCGATATGGAGCAGAGCATGGGTGCCCCATAATATAATCTGGGCAGGTATGGGCCAATCATCATTGAGACATTATTCCAATGAGTGCAACAGCTTTTTGGAGCTCCCTAAACGAAGGTACGAAAATTTGGGTCTATGTCAACAACTTGCTGAACATGGAGATATTCACTGCTGGTATGCTGAAACACAGCAATGGCATAAGCATAAAATGCATTACCCCCATTCCAATATAGTGCAAAATGATAAATTGCGATGACAATTTTGGCAAAACCATTCGCAATGCTGTTAACTAGTTATTTTCAACTTTGAGGGTTGCGGTGTATCTAAGAACCTTCTTCTTAAGCCGGATAGGCATTTTATTCCACGAACATTTAAATGTTGTCCCGGTGCCTAGATGTACAGCAGAATTGTATAAAAGCTTAAAATATTTGCTTTTCATAAGTTTGCATTGAATACATATTTTACATACCTCCTCTATAGCTGATTGATCCCCTTCCAAAAACCGCTGAAGTATACCCATTCCCACGACTGCATGAAATCATTAAAAATGTAAAAATAGTACAATTTCTCTACAATACATGTACCAAATAACCTACCCTTTCAGTTTATGGATGTCGAAAATGCTTGTGTGCCATGCAACTATAATTGGAATAGTCACTCTTACCTGCACATTTGTTGGGTGGCAAAAACATTCACACAAGCCTCTAGAGTTTCATGGAACTTGGAAAGCCATCTTGTTTGTTATCATATCAACGTTTACAATATTAGGCACCATTCTTGTTTCACCTCTTTTAATCTGTCCAATTCCTATTTGTTATTCCATCTTTTCGTGGTCAAATCGTTCGCCCAACCTTTCCAGAAAATGTTATATGAGAAAGTACCTCCCCCTTTCTCCAAATGGAACTAAGCAACGACATTTTCTTTTTTTACCACAGCAACGAACTCACAACCAGAGTTACAAGTTGCCAATACATGATCATTGGTGACTGACAAGTTCAATGTAGTAAAGAATATTACACATACATGCAGTTGTGAATCTAAGATAGGGAAACTAAAATGAACCAGGTTTATTTCAATGTGTCTTTCTAGCAATTTCACCATGAGTTCAACATGGCCCACTAAGACAATTATGTATGAAGAAACTTCGAGCACCTCTTATCTTGAGGTTGACCATTTTGTCAATAGGCAATAATTATTAGGCTACCTTCAACACACAAAAAAGGGCTCTCTGCTTCCTAAGAAATTAAGTTGAAATAATCAGGCATTGGGGGATTTTGTTTAGACAGCTAAGTTTCCTTCAGAGCTATTTCATTTTTTTATGCAAATGCCAGAATTTTATCATGGAATACAGTCAAAACCATAATTTACCAACTGCCTTGACAAAAAGTTAGGTTTCTTCAGAAAAATAGGGTTTTCAACATCTAAGAGCATCAGAATTTTGGAATGACATGTTATCCACTTCCATTGAGGAGTATAATACAGTTTTTAGTCCACAAAAATATTCGTCGACCCATGGCTTAAACTAAAATTGGGGGTTACTCTCCTAGCCTTAGGATCCAATCAACATGCAACGAGGCATACTCAGTCTAAGATACGAATATCTCCCTATCCCTCTAGTATGTCTCTAGCCTTAAATAAAAGTGCAATAGTCCCAGGTATTTCATCTTGAAGTCAAACTATGACCGTGAAATGGTTCATCCCTGATTGTCTTTTATGGTGCTTGTGAGAACCAAATCATCCACATACAATTGAAGGATTGATATCACTTACCTTTTATTTGGACCTAGACTGCAACATCTCCTTAACATTTAAATCTGGACATTGTGAGGAATTCGTTAATATTGCCTTAGCAAGCTATTGGTGCCTCCTTTAGCCTATGTAGCGATTTTTGCAGCCTCTGGTCAATGTTTTTTGAACCAAGTAGCCCAAAACTAATGGTCGTTCCATATAAATACCTCCTCCTTGAGATAGCCATTTACAAATGTAGATTTAATCTCGACACAGTTCGTTGCCTCGTTCCAAGCCTTGCAATCAAGGCAAAAGATTCCTCAAATTCCACTTGTTTCATGAACACATCAATCTTGTCTTTAGTTTTTCAAAACCATTTTGAGCCATAAACTTTCATATATGGTCGATCCACTAAGTGTCAAGTTTAAAATACCCTCCAACTCAAAACACCATATCCACTATCAACAAAAAATCTTAAATTTACTCTCCCACAAAGCTCGGCTCCTACACATCCACAAGGATCATTGCCATAAGTGCTAAGTTGACAACTGGTCTCTTTCATGTTGTGCATGATTTCCTAGAATTCCTAAACAGATGTATATGCTTCCTAAACAGAGTGGGGGAAGTACCTAAAATGGCTAGCATATTCCTTCTTCCACATTTAAAGTGTTATTGTCCTTGCTTGCACTCTTCACTTAGCCAACTAAACACGTCTTAGTAGAAGGAAAATGATGCTTTTCATAACGAGATCCTTCGTAATGATACCACATCGAATTTGCGCAAGAGCTAAGGTTCACAACATATCTTCTTATATCAATATCCTGATTTCAATAATGTTGTTTAGTTACGAGCAGCTTGATATGAGCAAGGCCACAACATGAGGCAATTACCTATATTATCGTAGCTTGACACACCATACCACATCTACAAGTTCTGTGTCAAATCTCTCCTATCAAATGGGGACTTATACATCCAACATAATGCTCTATGTGACATATCAACATTTCACAGCCTTTACTCTTAGAAACAATTCATATCCAAATCTGGTTCCCAATTCCATAAAGAGATCAAAGGAGGCTATTAGAACTAGATCCCACCAATATCTACACAATAAACTTTTTTAATTATATGCATACATACACACGTACATATATATAGGCATCTTTCCTACAAGACGTATGAAAAAACATTTTGATTGTCTAAATGTTTCATTAAGTTGCGTAATTAATCATAGAAAAACATGCCGAGGTATATTATATTGATGAAATATCAAGAAAATACCATATATGATGCCTCAACCCAATATCATACTCAACAAGTTCTCAGATCATACATTTGTCATATTACTTATTTTTTATCACCAAATACTTTGAAGAGGAAAGGAATTACTATATCTGGTCTATTTTTACGAAATTACTTATGACAGAACATGACCTATACATATGGCAGATTCTGAAAAATCTCCCACATTTCCTCCACTGAAGAAATTGTTTAGTCAAGGGGAGATACTTGAAAATAATATCTCTCAAGTCCACAGGTAACTCAACCCTAAACCCTACCAGAACAAAGATAATTTCTTTCTAACTTTCTTCTGTTCACTGCAAAAGGTTATGAGTTCCAATAGCATGGGTTCCCATGGCTAATATTAGCCTCATACACATTAGATACCATAATTATTAATGAGCAATCCTGTATGTCATTAGGTATCCCCATGAGTTAGTTCCGTCATTGAGCATTCTATACACAATTCTCGCCTCCTTATCATGGATCTCTTTCTTTTTGGAAAGAAAAGATAGTACACTATTCCCGTCATGTACACATGCCAAGTTGCACATTTGGCAAGTGCAAAGAATATTCACATTGGTTTCTATAGACTACCGAACTTAGGCATCCATTTTGCTTGCTATCATATCAACATCTACTGTATTTTAATACATAACACTGATGTCCATCATTTCGTCTCTCTGTAGATGCAAGATACTCCAATCTTCTCACAACATGGTGTTTGAGCAATTACCTCCACTTTTCTCTGGATGGAACTGAACAGCATGCACGTTTCCCTTTTTTACTGCGGCAATGAACTCATCACCATGGTAGCATGTTGCAAGTTGCCATTCTCTATTAGCTGGAGACTGAAATATATAAAATTTATAGTGAACATTACACATGCATGCAATAAGTGAATTTAATATAAGAAAACTGTATTTAGACTGATCTTACTGGTATTGCCCGATAAGAATGAACGAAATATAGATGCTGTCCATGTACTTCATTCAACAGTTTTGAGGGTCTCTTTATATTCAACCGGTTCCAACCAATGTGAGGAACTTTAACCATTTCAGATGACTCGAACTTCCTAACAACTCCAGATATGAGGCCAAGCCCTTCAACTGCAAAAGCTTTAATTTTCAGTATCAGAAAATATATACACATTTGGACTAGTAACCATAACAGCATAGAGGTAACATATTCTTTACCATTGCCTTTCTCTTCACTGCTTTCGAAAAGAAGTTGCAAACCAAGGCATATACCCAGAAAATGCTTATCTTGCAGAATATAATCACGCAAAGCATCTGCCAACCTACCAGGCAGACTCTTCTACTTTACCACAAGATAAA
Organism: Azolla caroliniana; assembly: GCF_043228905.1. Lineage (NCBI taxonomy): Eukaryota > Viridiplantae > Streptophyta > Polypodiopsida > Salviniales > Salviniaceae > Azolla > Azolla caroliniana. Next base: position 17,703,819 of record NW_028230443.1, read on the forward strand.
AGCAGTTATTCCTGTCAATATATGATACATCTTCATAACGAAGCCTACCCTTGTTTTCGGATGGAGTCCATAGCAGTCCCAAATGCTCCTACGCCAGGAAATATTAAGTGCTTCGCATTTTCTATGTCCCTGGCACATTTCACCTGGTCAAATATTCACATGTGAGTACAACAAAAAAGACTCAATAATGATGAAACTGTTCATGAGCATACAGAATCAGTACGAGAGCGAAAGATCATAGGCAATCTACATCAAACATGAGTATTTTTACATAAGTAAATATATTGGGCAATTTACTATTTCATTAGGTCTTCAATCAGCTATCCCATGCTGAATTACTCATGAAAACGATTAAAATCTACTGAAATGCAAGTGGAAAACATATGTAACCTCCTTTATTTGATAGCCAAGGTGATGAATAGCATTCCGAATGCTGCGAACATTTCCAGCTCCATAATCCAACAAAGATACCACTGAATATGAAGAAAAGATCACAAAGAGAAGCTCAATCAATCAAAGAAATCAACAAGAACTTACGTATATCGGGCTGAGTAGGTATTCTAAAAATAACATCAAGAACTGATCAAATAGGACCAGGGAGAAAGATAAATAAGAAATAGAAAGACGATCAAAGAAAATCTAGACGTACCGAAGTAGTGAAGGAAGGAAGGAGGAAAAAGGAAGCATCACCTTTCGTTTCTTGTGAAGAAACGATGCTTCCATGCTGAAGATGAGAGCATCTTGGCACCAAGAACCTTCTACTACTTCTACATTCGCTGCTTCCTCTGGAATTCAGAAGCAGCGGAGCATTAAATGATTTATCAGAGATTAGTCCAAACACCTGCGAATTCAAAAGATTGTGAGTTTCAAAAGGAGAAGAAGGAGCAGGATTCAGCGTAGAGAATTAGCTGTACCATTGCAGAGCAGGCAGAAAAACATTGTCGCAATCTAACCCTAGACCTTTCTAAAGAATTCTGAAACGGTTTGTTGGTTTGGCAAAACTCGAGCTGAACCGACGATTTTGTTTGAAAATTCGAGCTGAACCCACCACTTTGGTTTGGACGAGCCAAAACCGGCTAAACTGAAACTGAACCGTTGTCGGTTCCTAATTGGAAAGACACACTATACTAACTTTAAATATGGTTAATTAGAGCACCTTTGTGCCAATGATTTCATCTCAAGTAACACTACTAGCATAACTTATTTCCAAGATCAATTCATTCCCGTCAGGATCAGTATAATTTCCATTAGAAAAGTTGCGTCTATAACATTTCCATTTCCAAAAATGTATATATATGCATTTCGACTCAAGTGCAAGTTACGTGTTGAATCTCTACTATCGAATGGGAACTTGTACAATTAACATGATCCTCCATGTGACATATTGAACTCTAACCCATTAACAATCAATGGTGTGATTGACCGTGAACGTTCATTAAGAAGATGGATCGTATTAGGATTACATAGCATGTGACCATTTCAATAGATTTTCAAATTAATGATCACCCAAATCGTGTAAATGATTTTATCTTAAGTAACACTACCATCATAATCTATTGTGAAGAGTGATTCATTGTAAATGCAATAAAATTGAACATTCCATTGCAAAAGCTCCGTGAATAAATATGAGGCCACAACATGATGCAATTACCTATATTATTGTATCTTGACAAAACATACCACATCTACAATTTCTTTGTCAAATCTCTCTTAACGAATGGGGACATTTTCATCCAACACAATGCTCTATGTGGTATACATAACAACATTTCACACACTTTACTCTTAGAAACTATTCATCTCCAAATTTGGTATCCAATATGTAGTTTATCTAACTGAATTACATATTGCCGTGAAGAATTCTATCATAAAGCATCAAGAAAGAGAAAACCAACAAAACAATTTGATCACAAATTCCAATTCTACTTTCATAGCTAAAATATGCATAGCTTATTTAATTGTTTGAGTATCATGGAAAGACGATGATTAACACCTAAATACTATATTGTACTCAACAAGTTCTTATCTCATACATTTATCACAACACTTGTTTCCTCTAACCTTATGACATTATGTTATATGTGATTCATGAAGCCCATGGAAAAACTTATGTGACAATTAGCATATCCACTTATTGTTTTAGATGATGTAGTCTAGCACATTGATAATTTTTTGCCATTAGATCATGCATCACAAAATTTAATATCTCTTGATATCCCTTCAACTCTACATCTATTGGCCAATAAGTTAACAATGAGTTAAATCTATCAATCAAATTAACTAGGAGACTTAATTTCTATTTCCTTCTAAAGGCATGATGAATTCCATAATATCTAATTATTTGTCAACATTCGCAAGAAACACTTCCCATGCCTCATACCCATCAAATTCAACACGATAGGCAAATACATCAATCGACAAATATAGGCATGGAAGACCTCATGATCAAAAAATGATAAGTTAAACATCAATGGTGATTTTCCTAATAATTCGTGAAAAGCTCTAGTGGAGTGGTGCATGAATTCAAAAATTAATGGGAAATAAGAAACAAGACTATCCAAAATCTCTAGAAAAACCCTTCAATATGCATTACATAAATTCGATCCAACCTATTTGAAGTATCCTTATATTGAGCCGATTGAAAGGTATAACCAAGTTCATCTCCCTTAATCCATTTCCATACATTCCTTAACACTTCAGTATCACCCACTCTTGAGCCTTTGGTTCATCCACAATAAAGTGGATAGATGTTGATTGATCTGCCTCACAACAAACGTTAAAATCTCCTATCAATAAACTTAGTTGACCATTATCAAGCATTGAGATAAGAGATCTCCATAACAATTCCATTCTTGTGAAACATTTGATGCATACACACCAATTAACTAAAGTCCTTGCTCTTCACAACACATCTCAATCATTATAAATCTTCCAAATTCATTTGAAACAATTATTTTTGGGTGACATTTGTCTCCAATAACTATGACAAAGCTAGAATAATCCCCATGAACATTGCCAACATAACATAGTGTATAACCCTTAGAATGACTAATTAATCTAGCATTATAATGATATTTATGCTTTATTGCACATAAAACATCTCATTGCTGACTTAACACAATCCTCCAAACCTCATGCATTCTAGATCTAGAACACAATCCCCTCATATTCCATGTTGTGATCGTCATACTTTATTTTTTCCTTTAATCCGAGAAATCTCCTTCTACTTCATTGTTAATGTTTCAGCCATATCTTGAAATAAATCCCCTAAAATTGCATAGGAATTGTTGTGGGAATGGAAAACTCCAAACCCGGATGACTCCTCATGTGGATGATGCATCAATTTCTGTTTAATCCAATGAGTATATTGATTACATGTACTATCAAAAGACAATTTCTTCATATAGTCCTCCTAACAATTATTACCTTTATTTTTTTGCATGATTTTTTTTGTTGAATTGGTGTTACCTTTTATGTGGATACATTATGCCCAACACTCTTACTAAGTTTCTTCATATTTCCAGAAACTATTGACCATTGCCCTATAACCTCTAAAGTCTTTCTTTCCTTGTCATTCATAAAATGTTGTTCCTTTATTTGCTCTAAAATTGTTAAAGTTTGAACCGAATCATTGTTTGTAGGCTCTTAATGTACAATTTCCATTGCATTATTTATTTTCTGAGGACACTTGGCCTAAAAATGCCCTAACACACCACAATGGAAACAACGTGTTGCAAATGTACCCCATTTAAGCTGAAAATGCATATGAGGCATACTAGAGCATGCAATTTGCAAACAACTTGGCCTCTTAATAGTTGCATTTTAAAGAATACACATCCGATATTGATTTTGTGCATTAGTACTAGGAGGTACCAAGATCTTTCCTAACTTTTCCATTGTTGTTCGTAATATTGACCATACCTAACACTCTTGCTTCAATATATATTTTTATTCCACTAATGGCCTCCAAGGAACACAACTTTTTTCATAAAAATCTGACAATCTATTGACTAATTTCTCTTTATGCTCCTATGATATCGAAACAACCTTATACAACCCACGAGGACCGACATAAACATCTTGAACACAATCAACATGTAAAATCCCATATAACCATTGTTTGAGCCTCCAAAAGAAATATTAGAGATATGATCTAATATAAGCATGAGATAAGGATGTTAGATAGACAAATAAGAAAGGAGAGAGAGAAAGAAGTGTGTCAATCCACCCGACCACCCCCAACATATCATTACAATCATCTACAATACCGTTGTGTTTTCTTATCCCCTCTTGGACTTGCTACTAACTCAACCATGCATGCATCCTTTAAGGATTTTGGAGAATTTAGAGACATATACATATTCTTAATAACACTAGCATCTATATGACAAAAAAATATGTGAGACCTGACTTACAAGTGATTTTGTTGGAGAAGGAAACAAAGCAAGCGACAATGGGCTACATACAACCGAATGAAGATTTTGCTTGTAATGTTCTACAAAAACCACCAAATGAGATAAACAATTATTATTTAGAAATCTCTTTGTGCAAGATTCGAAAGGAGCCAAAGAACAAAGGAATCACATATCAAATATTGGCCTCAAATAGGATTTGAGACAATGCTTTACCATTAGTATAAATATTGTAACGCATAAAATATTATTTCATTTGTTATTTCACAAAATAATTTAGAAAATTCACAAATATTCTAGAATACTCTAAAACTTTCCAGAAACTCCAGGAATACTCCCGAAGACCCTATAAATAGAGATATATTTTACTATTCATAACCAATTTGGGTCAACATTAATGTCAAGCCTCTAAGTTGTTCTTATCTTTGTACTCTTTTCTTGTAATATATTTCCCTTTTATCATACTCTCTCTCTCTCTCTCTCTCTCTCTCTCTCTCTCTCTCTCTCTCTCGTAAATAATGGCTTTCATTACGAAAGAAAAAACACCACCATGACTAACTTACTACAAAGTATAGAACCCTTCTATCTAGGGATCTAAAGAATACTACGACACCAAACTCAATGTCACCCTACACACCAATTCAAATGGCGAATATGATGATATGTGACCTTGCAGAGTTCTCTCTCTTCTTGGTTGAGATTTCGTGACTTCTCTAGCACTGTCAATTGCCACAAAAGAAGTCCTTTTAACTTTAGAACATATTTTCTCACCCCAACTTGCTGTCATGATTTAGCACGGTATGGCTTCAAAAGGATTTGAACCCATGACCTTGTGGCACATGGGTGAAAGCCTTACCATTAAGCTATACATTATAACAAAAAATATATAGCTATACATTATAATACCATTAAGCCGAGACAGCCGAAGGTTAATGGGGAGCGGGGTCGAAGCAGACTTGGCCGAGTGCATGTTGAAGCGTTCCAAGACACATCCAATGTAGTCAGTTTGAGACAAGAAAAGTTGTCGTGTATCGCGATGCCGACTAATCTTCATACCAAGTATGTGTCTTGCTGGACCGAGGCCCTTCATGGCAAACTTCAACCGCAGTTTCCGAATGAGTTCGGCGAGATCTCCGGCATGGCGGCCGGAGAGTAGCATGTCGTCCATGTAAATGATGAGGAAGACGGGAGACCTGGCTTGAGCTGTTTTGGTGAAGAGACAGTGGTCCTCATCGCTCTTGGAGAAGCCTACCAACTGGATGAAGTCGTCGAACTTCTTGTACCACTGTCGGGGTGCCTGTTTCAGGCCAGATAAACTCTTCCCGAGTCGGTAGACTAGATGTTCTTGGCCGGATGCCACAAAGCCTTTCGGTTGCTCCATATAGATTTCCTCCTGTAGGTCACCATGGAGGAATGCCGTTTTTACATCTAGCTAAATCAACTCCAAGTTGTCGGCGGCCACGACGCCGAGCATGAAACAAAGGGTTGTCATTTTCACCACTGGTGAAAAGATTTCATCGAAGTCGACGCGATGTTCTTGTCGAAATCCCTTCGCAACTAATCTAGCCTTGTACTTTGGGTTGGTCGAGTCAGACGTCTCTTTTAGTCAATAGACCCACTTGCACGGAAGAGCATGTCGATTCTTCGGTAGTTCGACCAAATCCCAAGTCTTGTTTGCGCGAATGGAATGCATTTCCGACTCCATCACCAGATGCCAGGTGGTTGAGTCGGTAGATGCGGATGCTTCTTCGTAAGACGTCGGTTCACCGACATCGGTAAAGAAAATTCTGGGAGAGTACCTTTCCGGAGGTTGCGACAGTCTCTCAGATCTTCGAGGTATGATTGGACTAGTCACATCGGGTATAGATGTCGGATGGTTGGAAGCCGAGTCACTCGGCTATGCTGAATCGGTGGATTCAGTGCGGGAGGTGTCGGTTACCCGTGAAACCGATCTCGTGTTGTGGGATGGGTCTTCATGAAGGGTTGGCACTTCAGAGAATATTACCCTTCGGACTTCAATAGGCCTTTCGGCCGTTTTATGCATAGTCGACTCGTTGAACACGACATCTAAACTTCGGACGATTTGTCTGTGCTCGGGGTCCCAGAGTCGGTATCAGATCTCGTCGTTGGGTCCATATCCAAGGAAAATGCATTTCCTTGATCTTGGTTCGAGTTTTCGGTGGTCGTCTTTCAGTATGAGGGCATACGTCTCACAGCCGAAGATCTTGAGCTTGTCATAATTCGGCTTACTGCCGGTTCATGTTTCCTGAGGTATTTTAAGTCCTAGAGGTTTACTTGGCGACATATTGATTATGTGTACTGCCGTAAGTAGAGCCTCAACCCAGAAGCCATCCGACAGTCCAGAGTGTTGGAGCATGGATACTACGCGTTCTTGAATCGTCCGATTCATGCGTTCTGCAATTCCGTTCTGCTCTGGACTATAAGGTGCTGTATATTCACGTCGAATGCCGCGTACTTGGCGACATATTGATTATGTGTACTGCCGTAAGTAGAGCCTTAGCCCAGAAGCCATCCGACAGTCTAGAGTGTTGGAGCATGGATACTACGCGTTCTTGAATCGTCCGATTCATGCGTTCTGCTCCGGACCGTAAGGTGTCGTATATTCACGTCGAATGCCGCGTTCCCGGCAAAATTTGACGAATTCTTCAGACTTGAATTCTCCTCTGTTGGTGGTTCGGAGACATTTCAGTTTCCGACCGGTCTGATTTTCGACCATTGCAAGCCATTCGGAGAAGCTCGAGAACACCCAATCTTTGGTTCTAATGGGGTAAGCCCACACCTTCCGAGTCGAGTCCTCAATAAAACTGACGAAGTACGAAGCACCGCCGAGAGACTGATGTGGCATCAGGCCACAGACGTCCGAATGGACCAAATTGAGGGGACTTGATTCTCTTGGTGCTGATGTCGGGTGTGATGCGGCTACCTGTTTGCCGTACTGGCAATGCTCGCAGAATTGGTGATCTGAGAAGGAGAGTTTGGGGATGTAACCGGCTCTGGATAGGTGCGTTATGCCGGCCTTGCTGAGGTGTCCAAGTTGTATGTGCCATAACGATGACACGGGGATGTCAACCAAAAATAGGTCACCCTCTTTGAGTGTGACATATAAAGGGTACAAGGAATGTACCTTTGGTCCGACTGAGATCAAGGGTCTTGGAAGCTTAGGAACGTGTCAGACGTTGTGTAGTACGAGTGTAGAGCCACCCGGAAGGTTGAGCTCTACGGCGCTGATTCTGATTATGGCACAGTGCTACGAGTTTCTGACTCGAACTGAGTCGGAGTGCTGGTCCGAGTATTGCCGAAACTGAGATCGGTGAGGTGTCACATGATACGATGCGCCCGAGTCCAGGAGCCATGGGCTCGATTCCTCAGTCGTAAGCAAAACTTCTGATTCGACTGGGTTCTCTATGGACAATATGTTCGGGTCGGTCGTCAAAATTTCAGATGAAGAGCCGACGTAGTTGACCTCCTCATGTCGGCTACTATTCTGATCCACTCTCTGAGCTTTGTTGGTTTTTGCTTTGAGTGCCCGACAGTTGGCTTTGATGTTTCCCGGTTTCTTGCAGTAGTTGCAGATTCGGTTGTCCCGGAACTTGCTCCAGCTTCGTTGATTGTTCGGCGGTCGGGAAGAACTTCTTCCCCGGTTGTTCGATCGGTCGGTCGAACCTTGTACTATGTAAGCTTCATCTACCGAGTCTTTGGCGAAAGACTTTCTTCGAGCTGCTTCAGTCAGGATTGCGCTCGTGACTTTGGAGTATTTAATGACAACTGTTGAAGCATTGCACACGGTTGTAACGAAAGTTTCCCATGAAGAGGGGAGACTACTCATGAGTATCATTGCTCTGAGTTCATCCTCGATTGCCGTCCCCTGAGACAAGATTTGGGAGCTTATGCTTTCGTACTCGTTGAGGTGTTCCTGAACCGAATCAGATTCTTTCATCCGCAAGTTGTAGAGGCGTCAGATCAGATACGTCTTCGTTGCGGCGACATTCTTTTCATAAGTTTCCAACAACGTTTTCCAAAGTTCAAAAGCTATCATGCATGATTGCACTGTGAAGTACATTGACTCCGACAAGTGCATCCGAATCGATTGTTTGGGCTGATTCTGATTCAGATGACTTCATCGATGAGAGGGACGGATCCAACTGATCCTCCCGAATGTCGATAAGTTGAATGAAGCACACATTTAGTTGTTGCTAGGAGACCAATCTGCAGCGGGTGGTTACAACAAGAGGGTGAATAATGTCCGGTGACCTATTTAGATGTTGTTTAACCAAATGAAGCGCGATTGGGCCGGGTGTTGCACAAGGAGCTCACCTCAAGTGGTTACAATCATAGGAACAGAGTACATCCGACTAGCTTACTCCAATTAGTGATTTAACACAGTGAGATGCAGACTTCTTGTTTATCTTCTCTCTTCTCTGTTCTTCAAGAAAAACAGAAATAGAATGTTGGGTGGTGTACTATGACAGCCAGTAGCGGGTTGAAGAACCTCCAACGCTTGGGGAACAAGGTCATCAGTGCGGAAGAACAAGCAACATTTGTGATGGTGAAGAACCTGCGTATGTGAATAAAACAATATACAGAGAGAGAGAGAGAGAGAGAGAGAGAGAGAGAGAGAGAGATAGGCACAAAGAAACGTTATATTTCTCAATAGCAACAGTTACAACAATGACAAAAAACAACCCCCCAAAACTAAAGGTTACAAAGTCACTTTATATAGTGACTATCCTAGGGCAACTGCCCTTTATGCTATTTATAGAAATAACCTAAACTTGGGCTGTCCAAAGGGACAGTGTGAATACGGCCATTATACACTCGTATTCAACAAGTACTAATCTTCATCTCTTATTACTATTTCCCTCTTTGTTTCAGTACTATTCCTGATACTTTGAACCGATTTTATTTCCTTCTTCTTACTCCTCCCTCCCTTCATACTAATTCTCATATCCCTCCTTTCTCTAATACTATGGCCACTGTTAGCGCTCAAGAATATCAATCCGTTTTCTCAGAGTTGCAATGCTTGAAAGAGAACTTTCTCACATTGGAACAAGAAAATCAACGGTTGTTGGGGGATCTTCAACAAATATCCTTAGAAAAACAACATACACAACAACATGGGGAACTAGTGTTACGCGTGCAACAACTTGAAGCAACCATTGTAGCGTTGCAACAACAAGGGCCAAGTACGCAAGGGATTCATAAAGAACCCAAGATCGACCTTCATGAAATTCGATGGAACGCGATCACAATTTAGAGGATTCCTTAATTAGGTATGATTAGTCATTCAAATGCATCCTTCCTGATATCCCACCGATGCATCACGAGTGGGTCTAGTAGGCACGTTGTTAAGTGGCTCAGCTTTGGCATGGTTCGAATGGAATCTCTATTACTAAACAATTTTGAAGAGTTTATAAGCGAATTTAAAGCTTGTTTTGGAGATATTGATAGCATAAGGATGCAATCAACAAAATCCGCCAATTACACCAAGGTGATCGTCCAGCCTCTGCATATGCTGCAGATTTCCATCTACTCGCCTCTGATATCCCCTGGGATGACCAAGCATTAATGGAGCAGTTTCGTTATGGCCTACGTAACGATGTCAAGGATTTACTCTTGACTTTCCCCGAAGAACCAAAGTCATTGACAGAAGCAATCAGTCGCGCGGTTCGATGTGATAACCGCCTCTTCGAAAGACGTTCGGAACGTCAACTCCAAATGCTGAGGACAAGATCGGAGCCCACCTACCCTTTAGTTGTAGCAAAGCCATTCCCAAGGGAGTTGTCATGATATGACCTGGGATATACACCAGTCTTAAGCCTCCTAGCCATCATTGTATATTCTTTTCACATAATATATCGCTGTCATCATCATTCTCTCTCTCTCTCTCTCTCTCTCTCTCTCTCCTTCTCTCAAGTGTTCTACACCCTCTTTTCCTCTTAGTACTAATATTCATCTCTTAGTACTAATTTCCTCTCTATCTCAGTACTATTCCTGACAGTTTGAACCGATTTGGTTCGAAATAATGCCTTGTGCCTCCTTTTATAGTGTTCTCAGGAGTACTCCTGAAGTTTCTAGAATGTTCCAGAGAAATCTGGAATATACATCAATTTTCTATAGTAAAACTTAAATGAAAATATATAGTCTAATGGTCAAGAGCTCAACCTATGTAACATAGGGTCATGGGTTCGAGTTTGGCCATGAAAATATATATATATTACAATATATAGTCTAATGGTCAAGAGCTCAACCTATGGAACATAAGGTCATGGGTTCGAGTTTGGCCATATCGTGACACTCGTCGTAGATTACTGTGGCTTGAATAAGGTCACCATCAGGAATAGGTATGCACTCCCCCTTATCTCAAGTCTTTTAGAACGGATCAATGGTGCAAGGTTCTTCACAAAGATCGACTTACGAGGAGCATATAACCTCGTACGGATCCGACCAAGAGATGAATGGAAGACTGCGTTTCGCACCAAATATGGGCACTTTCAGTATACGGTCATGCCATTTGGTCTCACTAACGCGCCAACAGTCTTCCAACACATGGCAAATGATATATTCTGAGATCTCTTGGATGTTTGTTTGATCATCTATTTGGATGATCTACTGGTTTATTCGAAGACCCAAGAAGAGCACGATTCTCATGTACTATTAGTACTAAAACAACTTCGAACTAGAAAAATGTAGTTTCGAGTGCCACCAAGTGGAATTCTAGGCTATGTCATCTCCTCGGAAGGCATCTCTATGGATCCAGTTAAGGTTAAAACTGTGGCAGAGTGGTAGAATCCATGTTCATTGCAAGATGTGTAATGATTTTTAGGCTTCACCAATTTCTACCGCAAGTTTATATAGGATTACTCTGAAAGCTTATTCTGCCTCTCACACAACTTGCCAAGAAGGGGTAATCATTTGTTTGGTCTAAAGAAGCGGACATGGTTGTTACCGTATGAGATGTACGGGTAATTGATAAGTGTGATAAGTGAGGGTGAAAGATGTAATGCGTTGATATGTAGGTGTCATGTTATATGATTATGAGTGTGAGTGTGGTAGATACAAAGAGGTGTTAGTGAGTGACTAGGTGTGAATGCCAAGGGGGCTTGCACCCTTGTGGATCTACCCCTTTGTACCTATTTAACCCCTTATGGGGAATGAATGAATACAATAACCATTTCTCTCTCCCTCTCTCTCTACCCTCCCCTTAAAGTTGAACCCCCTTGGGAGGGGGTTGGAGCCATTCTAGGCACCACCCCCCACCTCGCAATGCTTCTCAATTCTTATCAACCTCTTCATGATCTCTCTCACCATCATACTCTCCATCATCTTCATTATTACACCATGTCTATCATTACCATTAACCCTAACCCTAAAACCTATAACAATGGCTTTTGTGAGTCTTAAGAAGGCATTTACATCAACTCGTATTCTAGCTCATGTTGATCCGAAAAAACCGTTCATCATTGAGGCTGACACGTCGGATTTCGCCTTGGGTAGCATTCTGTCACAACAAGGCGATGATGAAAAGCTACATCCTGTGGCTTTCCACTCACGCAAGTTTGACGCCGCCAAAATCAACTACGAAATTCATGGCAAGGAGCTATTAGCAATAGTGGACTCTTTTACACAATGGAGGCATTTTCTAGAGCGAGTCGATTTTTTCGTGCGTGCTGCATCGGTAAAAAACCCCCTAAGAATATGTCGTCTATTTGCCTGCCAACAAAACGATTACACTTCAGTCATACCTTTCAGTTCAGTGTTGCTCGAACTATGCTATCCATGATGGGTAGCACATCCTGCTCTTTTGTATCCACATCAATCGACTCCTCATCAAGTCACTGTTACATTCAATGATCATAAAAATCTTGCCTACTTCCAGAATGCTCGTGTATTAAATCAACGTCAAGCTCAGTGGGCCCAATTCCTCACTCGTTTTGACTTCAAAATTACATATCGCCTTGGGAAGCTGCAAGGAAAGGCAGATGTGTTATCACGACGTTCGTATCTAGCACCACGTTCCGGTGAGGCAACATTCGATAATTAAAAGCAAGTAATCCTGGGACCGGCACGACTGCAAGCAACGCGGGTTTTTGATACGCCGTTGGATTCCCACATTATCGATACCATACGTAAGGACTTGAAGACAGACGCTTTTGCTCAAGCCATTCTAACACAAATTGACCCCTCTTGGGCATCTTGTTCACAATCACAATAACTAGGTACAGATTATCGACAATTCGAATGTCATCATGGATTACTATTCTTTAAGAAACTCTTGTATGTTCCTAATGGTTATTGTCGCCTTCAAGTAGTCCAAAATTGTCATGACACATATACAATTGGGCATTTCGGTAGTACTAAAACGTTAGATTTAGTACAACGATCATTCTGGTGGACCCAAATGCGATGATTTGTCAAAGACTATGTTCGGACATGTGATACATGTTGTAGAGCAAAGATGCCAAGACATCATCCATATGGTTTATTGGAACCATTACCAATTCCAAGAAAGCCGTGGCATTCCATTTCTCTAGATTTCATCACAGATCTTCTAATTTCAAAGGGATTCGATGCCATCTTAACAGTAATAGATTGATATATGAAGGTGGCACATTTTCTACCTTGTACTAAGGAAATCACTAGTGAAGAAACCACTGAAACTGTCATGCGAGAGGTATGTCGGCATCATGGCCTCCCCGATAGCATCATCAACGACCGTGGACCCCGATTCGTCTCGAAATTCTGGAAGCATCTCTTCAAAATGCTCAAGGTCACTTGTAATCTCTCCTCCAGCTATCACCCACAAACAAACGGACAAGCAAAACGAATGAATCAAATGCTAGAACAATATCTTCGATGTTTTCTAAGCCATCAACAAGATGGCTAGGCAGATATTCTCCACTTTGCCAAAATTGTGTATAATAACTCTGTCCACTCATCGACTAGGGTTACACAATTTTATGCTTATACGGGCTATCATCCGCGGTGGTGTGTATTCGAAACTCCGGAGTTACCCACAAATCCTTGTGCAGAGGATCATTTGGAGTGGCTACGCAAGATACAAGCGAACTTATCTACTCATTTACAACAAGCTCAACAAACACAAAAGGATTATGTGGATCGTCATCGGCTTCCATCCAGATTTAACATTGGAGATCGGTTATGGATATTATGACGACACATCAAGACTACTCACCCATGCGATAAATTGGACTATCGGCAATTAGGTCTTTTCCGTATTATCGGAAAAATTAATGATGTCGCTTTTTGTCTCGATCTACCTCCGCAACTATGGATACATCCAGTTTTTCATAGTTCTCTTCTCGAACCGTATCATGATAACACTATTTCGAATCGTATTACACCACCTCCACCCTCGATCGAATCAACTAATTCGTTGTTAGTAAGTGAAGTACATACAAGATCTATCAACATCCAAATTAGCAATCTAACTTATCGAGTCTCGAAACTAACATCTCATCTAGAACTACATCCCAAAGATTATTCATCCCAAAGAGGTTTATGGAGGGTGAGCTTGAAGCCAGATTGGAGTACGAAGTAGATGTCATCCTCGATTCCAAGATTGTTCGCAACAAGCTCTATTATTTGGTCGATTGGCTAGGCTACAGTCCAAGTGAGCGTACTTGGGAACCAGTCGAGAATGTGATAAATGCTCGAGCTCTTGTTGAGGACTTTCATCGACGATATCCCGACAAACCTGGTCCTCCATCAAAGACGACCTGTAGCACTCATCGTCTTAGGGGGGGTAATGTCATGATTTCACTTGGTATGGCTTCAAAAGGATTTAAACCCATGACCTTGGGGCACACGGGCAGAAACCTTACCATTAAGCTATACATTGTAATACAAAAAATATTATTTCCATTTATTATTTCACTTAACAAATCCATGTATATTCTAGATTTCTTTGGAACATTCTAGAAATGTCAAGAGTATTCCTAAAGCCACTATAAAAAGAGGCACATGGCATTATCGAGAACCAAATCAGTTCAACGCCAGTCTTAAGCCTCCTAGCTATCCTTGTTTATTCTTTTCACATAATATATCCTTTTGTTGTCATCATTCTCTCTCTCTCTCTCTCTCCCCTTTTTCTCGACTATTCTACACCCTCTTTTCCTCTTAGTACTAATCTTCATCTCTTAGTACTAATTCCCTCTCTGTTTCAGTACTATTCCGGACACTTGCGAATAAAAAATGAAGGCATTTCGCATATTCCAATTGAACCATAGCCCCCAATACCTCAAGAACTCAAAAATAATTTGAAAATAAGGCATCGGTTCATTGTTCTCCATATGTGCAAAAACCCAATTGAAAGAAGATAGACTTACTCCTGTTAGAGACATCCACACTAAACTGATACACCTCCAAACCATCATTGCCATCGGGCATGAAATAAATTGATGCCTACTATGTTCCAATTCCACCGAACAAAAGAAACACAATCCTTTAGTAATGTTTCTTTTTTTAATGCATCCCATAATGGTAAAGCTCCAACCATAATTCTCCAAATAAATACCTTGGCTCGTAGCATCAATCGAGAACACCAACCTGCCTTGATCACATAAAACCACCATGTAATAGGCTTATGAAAACCCCATATCTTTATAACCCTTTCTTCCAACCACTTATGTTTGTCAATCAACTTGTGATAAGCAACATTCGTTGAGATCATAGTCAATCTCTTATTTCCAACAAACCTCTAATCAAGCTCTTGAGATCGCCCATCTTAATCAGGAATTGGCTCATGCGAAGATAGTATTTGTTGCAACTTATCCCAAATAAAGTTATAACCTTTTGGAATACAAAATGTTGATCTTATTGTTCGAAAAACCATTAATCTTCTTTGTGAAACCAACATAGCATCCTTAACTATTACCAAACCCAATCTACCCATCCAATTAAATTGAAGGTTAAGAATTTGTTTACCTTCCCATCTCAACAACCTTGATGTTGCCAAAACCTCCATTTGTAATGAATTGGCACATCCCCTTTCTTATGGGGGATGCCATTCCAGAAAATCCAACATACTTTGCCAAGATGTCAACAAATGATTAACTATCATAGACCTTGTAAATTTGACATCCTTGTTAAAATTAATTACATTCCACCAATTCGCTTCAACCTTCATGTTTCCAATCTTTATTCCGTTCTTCTCTATAAAATATGCCACCATTTCTGTCCAAGGTTGTACACCTTCAAACATGAATCGAATGAAAGTAAATCGACGAACCACCATATGATCATATAGATTCAATATTGATGCCTCACCAAGATGCTTCGGAATACAAACATGATCCCATGCCAACCATGACAAGGCACTTTTCCCTTTTCTTTTCCATAACAACATTCACATCGAGTGTGACAACATTTCAAGAGCTTTCTTTGACCATGGGATCAAAGGAAGATAATGAGATACCATAGAGACCATAATCGATTGGACCACCTTAAGTCGTACATGAAAAGGCCAAAATTGAGACCTTCAATACATAAACTTATCCTCCGACCTCTTGGATACCCACTCAATAAGTTTGACATGAGAAACTTCCACCCCAATTGGATATACGGACAAATTTATGTATATTAATTCTTAACCTTGAAGCATTTGAAAACAATTCCCACACATCTCTTGTCTTACTAATATTTTCCCGATTAGGTGCCAAAAACATAATATGATCATCTGCGAGAGCTTGAACAATACATGGCTTCCTTGATGGCCACCTTAGTCCAAGAAATTCTTCCCCCATAGCCATATTGTACAACTTAACAAGAATAGGATGTGTCACAATAGTGAATAGTAAAGGACTTACCGGACATCCTTGTCTAACTGACCTCCGAATAGAAATCGGTTGTGTTACTCCTCCATTAAACATCACATGTGAAACCGAACCCTCCCCTAATGTGTATATCAACTTAGACATACGATCACCAAAACCCATCCGAGACATCAATTGATTTATAAATAACCAATCCACATTATCATAGGCTTTCTCGATATCCAATTGTAGCAACACTAATTCTTGTTTAGACTCCTTTGCATAGTCAATTGTCATTTGAACATTTAAAATATTATGTAAAATGTCTCTTTTTGCTAAAAACCCATATTGAGCATTATGAATAATAGAAGGTAAAACCTTATGCAACCTATTAGCCATCACTTTTGCAAAAATCTTGTACATTCCCCCCATCAATGAAATAGGCCTCCATTGAGAAAAGGAAGATGGAGAAGGCACCTTTGGCAAAAGCTTTATCAAACCAATATTCCAAGAATGAGGCATTTCCCCTAATGTCCTCACCTTCTGAAATAAAACCGTAAAAGGCCCCTTTAACTTAATCACATATTTCTTAAAGAGTTCATGTGTTAATCCATCGCATCTAGGACTCTTATCATTAGCAAGATGTGACATGACATGTTCCACCTCATCCTCTGAAATATTAGCATCTAATGATTGTGCCACATCATGCGATACATGATTTTTCACTCCATTAAAAAAATACATCTCTATCCTTTTTAACATTATCATTGATACACACTTGTACATCCAACAATTGTGTATAATATTCTATGCATTTCTTCACAAGTTTTTGAGGATCAGAACACATGATACATTTTTCTCTAACCTTACCACATTATGTCATGCATGTGATTCATGAAGGTCATGAAAAAACTTATGTGATTGACTATTAGCAACATCCACTTTTTGTCTTAGACGATGTAGTCTAGCATGTTGATAATTTTTTGTCGTTAGATCATGCATCGCAGAAATTAATACCTCTTGATTTCCCATCAACTCTACATCCGTTGGCCAATCAGTTAACAATGAGTTGCATTTATCAAGCAAATAAACTAGGAGACTTAATTTCTTTCTCCTTTTAAAAGCATGGTGAATTCCATAATACATAGTTAACCTTTGAACATTTGCAACAAATACTTCCCATGCTTCATACCCATAAAATTGAACACGGTAGGTAAATGCATCAATCAATTGACACATATAGGCATGGAAGACCTCATGATCCAAAAATGATGAATTAAAAATCAACGGTGGTTTTCTTAAAAACTCATGAAAAGCTCTAATTGAGTGGTGAGTGAATTAAAAAATTAATGGGAAATGATATGATATAATTGACCCATAAGACACTGAAATATCCAAAATCTCTGGTAAAAATCCTTCGATATGCATTACATACATTTGATCCAACCTACTCCAAGTATCCTTATATTGAGACTCTCTCTCTCTCTCTCTCTCTCTCTCTCTCTCTCTTGGTGAAAACACACAATTATTTTAATAAATGTGTGTGAAAAACACTACTTACAATGAGTGTGACAATGAACTATGGTCACCCACTAGCTACACTACATGGGTAGTGGTAACAATCGGCAATGGTTCGGTTTGAACCGAATCGAACCGCGAAACCGCGGCTTAATAGCTTAACAGTTTCAATGGTTCAGTTCAGGTTTAGGTTTTTTTTAACGGTTCGGTTCGGTTTCAATAGTTAGAAACCGCGGTTTAAACGGTTTAACGGTTTATTAATTTTTTTAAAATTTTAAAAAGAAATTTTTTAAAAAAATTAAAATTTTAAAAATTGTTTTTAAACAATTTTTTCATTTTTAGACCTTATTCTTACATTTTAGGAACATCTTAAAAATGTTGAAAAATTAAAATAATGAAATATTATAAATTTTAAAAATTAAAAATTAAAATTTTTGACCTAAGTTGAAAACTGAAACCGAACCACGAAACCGCGGTTTTTTCGGTTTAATGGTTTAACGGTTTCATGGTTAAGTTTGGTTTGGTTCAGGTTTCAAAAAATTTAAACGATTCGGTTTGGACCCGAAACGAACTGAACCGTTGCCGATTGTTAGGTAGTGGAACATGTTGAATTTGCAATTGGCAAGACGAACGCTCCACTAGGGAAAGAATTTTCACTTGCTCGAATAAAGAAAATTGTCACATTAGTACTCCCTTCAACTTTCGTAGATAAGCTTTAACTACATGCCTACCATCAAATATAAAAGCATTGCGCATATCCCAATTATGACGCAATCTTCAATATCTCAAATATATGAAAATGATCTCCATCTCTGAGTTTAGGTCAACCTATGTAAATTGTGCAAATACCCATTGTCTAGGTGTTAAGTAACACCGTGATAAAACTTGCCAATTTTGAGAAAAGTAACTCCAAATCTGACAAGGAATCAGACATTGTATAAATCGATGAGTACTATCTTCCATTTGAACAATGCAAAAGAAGCAATTACCCGTTGTTAGTCCACGACGCTTTAGAGCTAATCCCATAGGCAATCCTCCAATCAAAACTCTCCAAATGAAAACCTTTCCTAGAAGTGGCAATTTAGAATACCAACTACGTTTCAAGATCTACCACCACCCACAATCAAATTTGTGTATTGTCCACTCTTCTTCAGCCTTAGATGATACCCATCCAAGAGACTCAATAGAGCAATGATACAAAAGATTAGTAGACACTTATAACAACGACGTCTGACCCCGTAAACACTAATCAATCCACGATTGTTCTCTTGTATGTAGAGGTAAAGGACCTTGCATCAATCCAATATTTTGCAGTTGTTGCCACATAAACCCACCCATAATTTGGTGGGTTGCATAATAATTGTCGCTTTGTCGTGAAGATTTTCGGCAATAGTGTGAAAATCCCATAAAACGTACGAAATCGAGTATGAATCACATAATACAATAATTGTGAAGATAACATTTTAAATAAATTTAATATTTAAGTACAAAATGATGGAGGTTTTGAATGCACTTTATTACATGAGAAACAGACAACTAAATGTCAAGATATGAGGGTATAAAGTTTGCGAAAGGAAAAGAGAAAATTGTGAGATATCCCACATAGGCATGACAAATACGACTCTCATCATATATAAGGTAGAGCAAAAGATATTATCTTTGTGTCTATGTGTGGAGCATAGAGAGTTCAAGGTAACTTGAACTAAGTGTGGAGGTGGGCTAGCTACTCGTAAAGGGTTTTGGCCAACCAAAACCGGATCGGCGATGGAGCCGGTGATCCGGCGCCAGTGAGACACTGGCATCCGACGGCAATCCGGTGACGTTATCCGGCGACGGTGAGACGACGACATTCGGCGGCGGCACCGATATCCGGCGATGGCATCCGGCGGCGGCACCGGTATCCGGCGATGGCATCCGGCGGCGGCACCGGTATCCGATGGCATCCGACGTCGGTGAGACGACGACATTCGACGACGGCACCGGTATCCGACGGCAACCGGCGACGGCATCCGACGTTGGTGAGACGACGGCATCCTGCGAGGCACTGGTAACCGACGGCATCCGACATCCGGTGTCGGTGATACGACGACATCCGGCGGCGGCACCGGTATCCGACGGCATCCGGCGAGGCACCGGTAACCGACGGCATCCCACGAACAGACGTCCGGTGACTAGATAAATAAATATATAAATATATGTATTTACAAGGAGGGCAAGTAAGGATTCAAACCTTGCACCTCCGAGTTAGGAGTCAATTGGCTTACCATTAAGCCATACCATTTAGTTGAATTTATATTTCTATCATTGTACTTTTACATGTAAATTCTCATACATGAGAGCTAAAAATGAGTGACATGGTTATCGTGCACCACATGCAATATATAAGCGCCAAATGGCAAACATGCATTTTATGCATGTCTTGTACCCTCACATGCACCATATGCATGAGAACATCTATAAAAGAAGGAGGGGGGAGGAGAAAAAACACGTTTTTTTGGGTTATGAAATTAAGAAGAAATTCGTTATCAAATTGATCGTGTAACTTGTTTCTTAAATCCAAAGATAAAAGTTCAATCAATCTCTCTCAATCGTTAGATCTCAACTTCTCTCTTTCCCAATCTATCTTAAGTACTTTCTCGCTAAAGCTTGCGCCAAAGCTTGTATCGACTTTGAACCCTTCCGGTCTAGAACCCCGGCGGTTCCGCCTCACGATCCGCGCGTAGTGACGGATCTTCACGACATAATTAAGTGGTGAACCCGACGTGAAAGAGGCGGTAGGAAGGATCAAGTCGAGATTAATACTTGGAGATGGCGTCCTCAAGCAACCAAGCGGGAGAGCTCGAAAGGATGATGCTAATCGTCGAGCAAATGATGAGATCTCGGGACAACGACGCGAGCATGGAGAAGGCTGTTGATCGTGTCGTAGAGCCTGAGGACCAATTCGATGGAAGGAACGTTACGAAGTTCCTTGATGCATATAGAAGGGAGATGAATCAGAGGGACGTGTCCGAGGCACGTCAAATCGCAAGCTTCAAGAGAGTTGTCGCCAACAACATCCAAAGACGCGTCATCGAGCTTCAAGAAGGTAAGACTACATGGTCCGAGTTCGAGAAAACGATACTAGCGGAGTTTGTGACTGAAGACTCAACGAGGATGACTCGACATGCCCTGATGAAGTGGATAGAGAAGAAGAATAAGAAGATGAGCGTCTCGAGGGTGTACGACGAATTCGACCAGATGTTTAGTCGTCTCCCCAATACGGACCAAGTGTTGCTTAAAGAGGACAAGACTTTGTACTTCTTGAAGACCGTGGACATAAAGGATAGACCGTTGGGGACTCTTCTCGAAGATGATACTCAAGTAAATGGGCTCGTAGCGGACTGGATCGCGGTGAAGCGGGCATGCAATAGGCTCGACAAGCGTCGCCAATGGGTTGATGACACCGTCTTGACAGGATCGACTACCACGGAGAAAGCAAGACCGCCGAAAGTATCTGAGCCACCAAGACAAAGTAACGTGGAAGAAAAGAAGATTGATGACGACATCATTGAAGAGTTAGCGAAGAAGTTTGAGAAGGTCACGCTAGCCAACATGAATCGTCGGGGCCCTAAAGGAAAAGAACCCTTTAGATGCGTGTGGTGCGATAGCATGGACCACATGAGAAGGGATTGTGCGAGCCTTCGAGAGGCGATTCGACAAAATATCGTATACATAGAGGACAACATGATCTGGTCAATGCGAGACTAGAAGACCCCTACGGGTGAATTTCGGAAGAGGAGGAATGAATAAATCTATGGAGGATGCCGATGCGACTCATGTGGATGCGATGCACTATGCTGCGTCAGCTGGAATAAGAGTCAGGAAAGACAAGACCGAAGCTGCTAGAGCGGGAGCAAAGTTTTGGACTTCTGTTCTCGAATATGAGAAGAAGGCAAAAGTCACATCGAACGAGGTAGAGCTTGCGGACCGAAGCGTGCAAAGCATAACCAGGTGGTCGGATCCGGTGGACGACAACACCATACTCGCAGAGGTGATGTGCGACAACCACGAGGTGTTCGTCGAAGAAAAGAGAAAGAGAATAGAAGAGAATAGAAGAGCAAGGCCCATCAAAAAGACATGAAACAAGGAACGCGAAAAAGAAGGACGATGCGGAGACGAGTCGACCTTTACAAATGGAGGAACGAGAATCAAGCCGAAAAGGGGAACCGAGCATATGAGTTGAAGAAACGGTTCGGCCCGTGAAGGTTGGTGTCGAAGACCCCGCTCGGAGGACAAGGACTATACCTACCTATAAGCTAAGGTTGGACATAGAGCAGACGACGGACCTAAAGAAGATTCTCGAAGAACGAGTTCTTGATAGCCACGTAACTTTGTCCTTGAGGGAATTGCTTGGCATTACGAAGAAGGAGTTCCATGACACGATCGTGGACCTTGTAAAGAGAAAGAGACAACAATCGGACGAGGAAGAAGAGAAGCCGCAAAAAGCAAAAACGAATGCCATAACGATGGCAAGAGACGAAGTCGATGAAGATATGGTGGACAGCCACTATACTCGACCTCATTGGGCACGAGCGACAACGGAGACGCCGGTGAAGATCGGGGAGAAGAAAGAGACCGTGGTAGCCTTGATTGACCACGGCTTGGAGATCAACCTCATGTCAACCGACTTCTACAAAAAAGGAAGATGGCCAATCAATACAAACCACGGATGGAAGATTCGCGCGGCAACAAAGTCTACGGAGGACTTGTACGGAGCTTGTCCCAATATCAAAGTCACGATCGGGGATGTGGAGATGGATCAACACTTCTTCATACAAGAATCGGCGTCGCATCTTGTCATCCTAGGGCAACCTTATATCACATCATCTCGGATGGAGACCAAAGTGTTCGATAATGGAGCAGCCTTCGCACGAATAAAGAGTCTTGACAACCAAAGATCGGTCCAATTCCTAACGGTGCGAGCCAATCATGAAAGGAATCGAGATAGTCTCGGAGGCTTTTAGAGCGGACTAGCATGGGGCACAAATAGTCCGAGCAATCACAAGACCCCACAAGAAAGAAGAGTGCGTGGATTGCAAGGAGAAGCAACATGTGTCACACCTAGTGGCGCATATAAACTAGTACTACCCGACAAGAAGCACAAGCACCGGATACAAGAATTCGAGAAGATGCTGAAAGAAGAAAACATAATAGAAGAAGGAGAGTTCGTGACTCATATTATGGAAGAAGCCTCATTTAACGACACCATCGGCGAAATCGAGGACGTCGTGGACTTGAGCTATCTTCACAACCAACGCGTGATTTTGGTTAACTCCGTCAACATGTATGCTATCATCGATGAATACCGTCGTGGCATCTCGATGAAGGAAGCTGACATCAACACGAAATATAAAACGGTGGATAAGAAGATCAAGCCAGTTGCGGCTCTGCTACCGGAAGATAGCTGGCAAAAGATGAAGGAAGTCGCTAACAATCCAAGCTTAAGAGATTCGAAGAAGATAGGTCATGTCTTCACCAAAGAAATGAAGGGGAAGCTACGAGTTGGAAAGGAGGATTTCCTTCTCCCTGAAGAGGAGCGAATGTTTCGCGATATGCTTGAGAGACATGGGAAGGCTTTCGCATTCTTCCCACGGGAAATCGGATGCGCCGACCCAAAGGTTATAGAGCTGATGGTGATCTTCACGGTGCCTCATGTGCCTTGGAATTTGAAACCGATACCGGTTCCGAGAGCACACCTTCCGAAGCTGATCGAGCTCTTAAAGGAGAAGGTGAGTATGGGAATTCTAGAACCGTCGAATGTTCCTTATTCCAATAGGTGGTTCACAGTGCCGAAGAAGAATGGATCATTGCGATTCATCCAAGATCTTCAACCCGTCGACAAGGTGACAATTCGAAATGCCGGAATCGGTCCGAGCGTGGACGAATTTGCTGAAGCATTTGCGGGCCGGTCCATCTACTCCATTGGCGATCTCTACTCCGGATATGACCAATTCCAATTGGCGATTGACAGTCGGGATATTACAACCATGAGGACTCCGATCGGGCTTGTTCGGATGTGTACCTTACCCCAAGGTGCAACGAACTCGGTGGCTCATATGGTGAATGCCATGAATAAAGTCTTGAAGGATTGCATTCCGGACATCACGATGCCATTCTTGGATGATATTCCGATAAAAGGATGTTCGGATGAGGAGAAAGATGAATCGAAAGATAAGGAAGGTTGTAGAAAGTTCGTTGCGGATCATATGAAAAATTGTGAGAAGGTGCTTCAAAGGCTTGAAGATGCGAATTTGACATTTTCGGGAGAAAAATCCGCATTCGGGCAACCGGAGATCTTGGTGGTAGGTCACTTGTGTGGAGCATACGGCTGGAAGCCCTCGCCATCCAAAGTGAACGCAATCCAAGACATGAAAGAAGAATGCGAAAACCAAACGGAGGTTCGAAGGTTCCTTGGAGCGTGCATGTTTTATCATATATGGATTCCTCACTACGCTCATGTCGCCGAACCGTTATATGGACTACTAAAGAAAAGAATGAAGTTCGAATGGCGAGATGAGCACACAAATGCGATGCGAAGATTAAAGAAACTGCTTCTTGAAGCTCCGACACTAAGGAAGGCCAACTATGCCGAAGGAAAACCAATTTACGTGACCGTAGATACGAGCCAACCGGAATCGGGTGGGTCATCAATCAAGAAGGTGAAGATAATGCGCGATATGTCGTCCGGTTCGGAGCAAAGGTTCTCAGCGAACGACAACAAAGATATGCCCAAGTCAAGCGGGAACTTTGGGAGTATTGTGTCGGCAATGAAGACGGACAAAGATTACTTGATCGGGTCAGAAGTGATAATAGAGACAGATTGTCTCCCAATTCTCGGAATGGTCTCGGGATGTGCGACCCCAGATCTTGCTATGCTAAGGTGGATCGCCTACATCAAGTCTTTAAACCCAGAGATCCGTCACATTGCAGGGAAGAAGAACGCCATGGCTAACATGCTGTCGAGGGCAAGATTTTCAAACAGAAGTAACATGGTTTCGGAAGATGAAGATGTCACCCTCGACTTCTTCAAGATGGCTCGATTGTTGGCGTAAGACCAGGACACGCAAACCCTCCACGCCTTCAACGACAACGAGTACGAAGGAGAGCGGTTACTCATCGGTAGATTCCTAAGAACATTGACGACATATGCTTCGTTGACAAAGAAGGAGGCCCTACGGATCCGAAAGAAAGCTTACCGATACTTCTTGAAGGGAGGATTCCTTTGGCGACATCCAAAAAGAAGGACAGGAATACCACGTCGAGTGGTGGTAAAGAAAGAAGAGCAAGAGACGCTGATGACCGAATTCCATGAGAGTGCTTGGGCAGGTCATAGAGGAACATGGGCGACGTTCGAAAAGTTGAAGGAGAAGTACTGGTGGCCAAGCATGTACAAAGATGTACTCCATTTCGTGTCCACATGCGAAACTTGCCAAATATATTCAAATATACGTCATCGTGATGAGTTACAACCGACATACCCAGTCACCATACACTTCAAATGGATGGTGGATCTAGTCTTGATGCCAATGGGAGTGGGACAAATGAAGTACTTAGCGTTGGCAAGGGAAGACTTGACAAATCAAGTGGAAGGACGAGCCTTGACAAATAAGACGACTTTAGCCGTTTGCAAATTTCTGCTTGAAGAGGTTGTTTGCCGATATGGATGTGTAGGGAAGATAGTGGCCGACTGAGGGGAGTTGGACGCGCACGAAGTGACGGAGCTCTTCGAAAGACTAGGCGTGAAGCTCTCCCTCACGACTGCCTACAATCCGGAAGCGAATGGGAAGATCGAGCGAGGGCATGGACCTATCGTTAAAGCCATCGTACGGGCATGCAACGGTCGAGTCGGGAATTGGCCACGACTATTACCCTATGCCTTGTGGGCCGATAGAACGACACATAGCTCGGTGACAGGGTATATGCCGACGAAGCTTATGTATGGACAAAAGTCGATTATGCCCATCGAAAGGACGATTGCCTCATGGGTAGCGATACCGTGGGAGAACGAGATGAACCGAGAAGAGTTATTAGCGGCGCGGATAAGGCAACTTGAAAGAAGACCTGAAGATTTAGAAAAAGCGCGAAAGATGATGGAGGCAACCCGAGTAAAGAACAAAGTTCTGTTCGACAACATGCATCGACTTCGTCCCAAGAAGATTGAAGAAGGGGATTGGGTTTTGGTTTACGACAACACCCTTGACAATCAACACAGTATAACAAGGAAGTTCGCAAGAAGATGGTTCGGGCCATATGTGGTGACAAGTGCCAACGATAATGCCACATACCACCTTGCGGAACTAGACGGATCAAGGTTGGTCGTACCCATTGCGGGAAAAAGAGTAAAGATTTTCAAGAAAAGACAAGACAAGGATCCTGACCTCGATCACCTCGACGATGAACATAATAGGGCGGATGTAAATGAAGACATGGAGGAATCTAATTGATCACCGTAGCCGAAATCTCACTTTCTCTCTTCTTGGCACGTACCGGAGGACGTGCGGTTTGGTGGGGGTGGATGTCGTGAAGATTTTCGGCAATAGTGTGAAAATCCCATAAAACGTACGAAATCGAGTATGAATCACATAATACAATAATTGTGAAGATAACATTTTAAATAAATTTAATATCGAAGTACAAAATGATGGAGGTTTTGAATGCACTTTATTACACGAGAAATAGACAACTAAATGTCAAGATATGAGGGTATAAAGTTTGTGAAAGGAAAAGAGAAAATTGTGAGATATCCCACATAGGCACGACAAATACGGCTCTCATCATATATAAGATAGAGCAAAAGATATTATCTTTGTGTCTATGTGTGGAGCATAGAGAGTTCAAGGTAACTTGAACTAAGAGTGGAGGTGGGCTATCTACTCGTAAAGGGTTTTGGCTAACCAAAACCGGACCGGCGATGGAGCCGGTGATCCGGCGCTAGTGAGACACCGGCATCCGACGACAATCTGGCGGCAATCCGGCGACGACATCCGGCGTCAGTGAGACGACGGCATCCGGCGAGGCACCGGTAACCGACGGCATCCCACGAACCGACGTCCGGTGACTAGATAAATAAATATATAAATATATATATTTACAAGGAGGGCAAGTAAGGATTCAAACCTTGCACCTCCGAGTTAGGAGTCAATTGGCTTACCATTAAGCCATACCATTTAGTTGAATTTATATTTCTATCATTGTACTTTTACATGTAAATTCTCATACATGAGAGCTAAAAATGAGTGACATGGTTATCGTGCACCACATGCAATATATAAGCGCCAAATGGCAAACATGCATTTTATGCATGTCTTGTACCCTCACATGCACCATATGCATGAGAACATCTATAAAAGAAGGAGGGGGGAGAAGAAAAAACACGTTTTTTTGGGTTATGAAATTAAGAAGAAGAAATTCGTTATCAAATTGATCGTGTAACTTGTTTCTTAAATCCAAAGATAAAAGTTCAATCAATCTCTCTCAATCGTTAGATCTCAACTTCTCTCTTTCCCAATCTATCTTAAGTACTTTCTCGCTAAAGCTTGCGCCAAAGCTTGTATCGACTTTGAACCCTTCCGGTCTAGAACCCCGACGGTTCCGACTCACGATCCGCGCGTAGTGACGGATCTTCACGACAACGCTTCAACAAACTACAAAATTCTTTGAGATGGAACCTCAACTATATCTCCCATCTCTTTGACCCTCAAATGAAACAAACGATTAAACTCAAAGTGCAATCTCTCCTATCTTGGCCAACATAATAACCAAGAAAACACAAGTCTTTTTGCACAGAATTACAATGCTCTCTACTAGATGATTGTTTCCATACACATAACAAGAGTGATTCTTGCCATGAGATATAACCAAGTGTTGAACACATGAAGAGACTAGAATCCTAAGTGTACATCCATTCAAAAATTGCCACCATGAAACCTTAATTGTTGGCCTCCCATGTGTTAAGCCCTTGTTCTCAATGAAATATTGAACAATAGATATCCGTGGTTGTGAGTTTGAATATATTTCTTGCAATAATGAAAATCTATGAGCCATCATATGGATAGATAAGTCCAATATTCCAGCTCCCCCCTAAGCACTTAGGGGTTGCTAGATGATTCCACGGAACCCATGTGATTCCCATCTTATCCCTCTTCTTCCACAACAAATATCGAAGAGGTTGCAAAACATAATGCAAAGCCTTCTTTGTCCATGGCAACAATGACAAGTAATATAATAGCATGGGTTCCATAATACATTGTACAACCTTCAAGCATACATGAAATGGCCAAGATTGTGACTTCCAATACATAAACTTATCCCTTAACTTACTAGACATCCACTCAATCAATTGACCATTTGTAACATTCATTCCCAATGGATACCCAAAGTGTTGAAAAATAGAGCCTTTCTTCACCATGAATCCTTCCCATCCTAAACATTCCAGATCCCTTTTAGTGCATGATATGAGACTAGACTTCCTCCAATTAATATGTAATCCGAAAACCAATGCAAATTGGTTCCATACAAGCATCTTCTTCTCAAGATTGTCTCGTGAAGCTTGTAGAAACATGAAAGAATCATCGGCCAAAGCTTGTGCTTAATTTAATAGTTGCCCTCTAGATGGAAGGTGTTGACCCATGATGTTACCATTTGTTGCAAGCCTTGATAGCATCACTAACAACGGATGAGTAGCAATAGCAAACAACAATGGGCTAAGTGGGCATCCTTGATAAATAGATATTGTCAAGGCAATATTTGATGTAACTCCCCCATTAAGCATTACTCCTCTCTCTCTCTCTTAAAATACATTAGTGTATCTCTCTCTATCAATTGAAAAATATATAAATGACTTAACCAACATAACCAATTTGAGGCAATTAATTAGGGCTCAAAACAAACCAAACCGAGCTCACATTAGTTAAGAAAACTCAAGCCCAAACCAAACTAAACTAAACCGCCAAACCTGTTAACAACATTTCAATGGTTTGGTTCAAGCTTGAGATAAACTATTGTCGACTCCAAGCATGGATCTTGGAGGGCATGAATTTGCTCAAGCAATGGAGGATATTGGTGCATGTGAAACACTACTAAATTGTATTGATTGTGATAGTAATAGATTACACTTGACAACATATTATGCTAGTAATGTTACTTGAGATGAAATCATTAACATAAATTGGATGATCATAATTTTGGAAATCCATATTCAAAGTTATTAGCATCTATTTTAACCAATTATTCCTTTGAAACAACCACATGCCCATAGATTGACACATGCATGATATTCGTGATATTTTCCATGCGTGATACGCAATATTCGAGATAAGAAAAGTCCCCGAGGATATTTTAAAACCATTTGTTTTGCAAAATAAATAAAGAAGGAAAGAATTAAGTCACAAAAGAAAAGAACAATCACTCATTAATGGATTATAAAAATATGATTAGTGTGTAGTCTCCTTTTGATTGTCAAATAAAAAAGCGGGGAGTTTATGGACTTTATTTTATTTTATTGATTTATTATTATTTTTAAAACGAATATTTTTACATCTATTATAGAAATATGATTAGTGTCAAGTCCCCTTTTTAATATGAGATAAAAATATCCACAAAATTTGGGAGAGTAAAAAGTGGGGAATTGATGAACCTTTATTTTTATTTTTCTATAAAAAATAAAATGAATACTTTTTTAGATCTATTATAAAACTATTATTAGTGTCACGTTCCCTTTTTATTGTGAAGTAAAAATATCCCCTTTTTAGTTTTAGGAGGGAGTTTATGAGCTCTTTTTTATTTTATTTTTAAGTAATACTTTTTTATGCATTCGTGGTAGAGGCCCCACGAATGCGAATATGTCAATCTATGCACATGCTAGCAATGGGCGCAGTTCGGTTCGATTTCTTGGCCTTGAAACCAAACCATTTATTTATATTAAAAACCAAACCAAACTGTTTAAATTTTATGAAGCCATTTAAACTGAACCGTTTAGAGCTGAACTGTTTAAATGAAACCGTTTATGAAAAATTTAGAACCAAACCAAATCGGTTTATCATAAATCAAAACCAAACCAAACCAAACTTATAAACTAATAAACCTATAAACCTTTAAACCAAACCACATAAGCCGAAACCGCTAAACGATAAGTCACTAAACCGCTAAACCATGAAATTCAAAACCAAACCGAACCGAAACCAAACCGGATCATAATATTTGAAACCAAACCAAATGGCTTATTTATCTTTGAACCAATAAGCCGTTAAACCGTGCCTATTGCTAGCAAATGCCTATGGAAGTGAGCTAGTTCTCAAGCTCATTGCAAATACAATTCATCTACTTTAATCATATTAACTACTTATTTCTACATATGTATCTAATAGCTTTTGTTAAATCTAAACTAGACATGTGCTCATAACTTTGAATTTGGACTCCCAAATTATGTTTACCCAATTTGCATTAATGAGTTCATATCAAGTAAAATTACCAGCATAATATGTTGTGAAGAGTGATCCATTCCCATTACAATCTGTACAATT